>NC_069686.1:0-2400000 GCF_023699985.2 Odocoileus virginianus | reverse complement strand
TGAATGAGTACACGTGCAATTGGTAGATGCAGGGTGATATCAGTGCAATATGAATTCATGTAGACCCCCATAAAATTTTTCCTAGCACATGAATCTGTAAGCTATCATGGATTGCTAGAACAGTTAAGGTACCAGACCACATAGGGATACAGTGCCATCCAAAAAGCTCACTCATTCTAAAATGGAGCAGGATCCTTTGGTTCTTGCTCCCCACCCCATGTCCTCAGCCTGCCTTTTATCTGTGGAAAAACTTTAGCCAAAGAAGAAGTTTAATCAGAGAAGTGAGAAAATGCTGAAACAAAAGAAAAGAGTCAAGAGAGACCAAATAATAATAATGTACTCACTAAGCAAAGTCAAATACTTTTAGTTCCTTCTCAAGGGCTATAGATCATATTCTGAACATATCCTGTGAGCTGTCTTATAAGTACTGAAACCCCACCAAGTGAGAAAAATTAACTATGTGATGATCAGACTATAGCCATAACAAAGCTGCCACAATTCCAATAATTAACCTCAAAGAAATAGGAAAAAACCAACCCTGGACTTGACTATCTAAAACAATCAAGATGATGCTGGTCAGACTACCAATGATAGATTTCAAGATAACTGTCAGAGCTGACTATGCTGCCTCTGTATGTAG
This sequence comes from Odocoileus virginianus, assembly GCF_023699985.2. Lineage (NCBI taxonomy): Eukaryota > Metazoa > Chordata > Mammalia > Artiodactyla > Cervidae > Odocoileus > Odocoileus virginianus. The sequence continues at coordinate 2,399,360 of NC_069686.1, read as the reverse complement.
CACCCTTCCTCTGTCTGGGGGAGCTGGCCTTTGGACAGACATCTGCCCTGTGCCTCAGCAGCCCCCTTCCCTGGTTGCATACATCTAGAGTAGACCAAAGTTTCCTATCCACCAACCTGGCCTCTTTATTGGCTTTTGAGCAACAAGCAACTAACCCTGCTTTCAGTAACAATTCCTCATTCTTTCTCTTGGATCAGGTTGAGCATATGTTCAGGTTTAGAAGAAGATAATTGGTATGTAACCTCTGAAAAGCTGATAATTTCCTTCAACCATTTAAATCTAGAGCACGTACCACTTTTAACTACATTCAGAAATATTGGCTCTTCTCCCACAAATTTTATTTCAATGATGCATCTTGCTTTAATTTTAATTACTCCTCTGCATGTGCTGATCTATATTTGTCACTGACAATAAATTATTAATAAACAGTGAGTCAGGATATAACAGCTTCTTGGTTAGTTGTTTCATCCATGTGTTTGCAATGTGCTAGGTCACACGATTTGGAGGATGTTTGTATAGCCACTGGGGAGCCATGAACAATGGAACTGTTGGAAATATCTGGCTTCATTTTGTACTACAGAAAATGAAATATTCTAAGGACAACTGTGTGATATAAGCAACAGCTGGAACAACTATGTCCTAGAAATGGGAGACTTGGATTCCTTTGTTATCAACCAACTAAAATAAATATAATGCTCTTTCCCAAGTTGAATATTTAAAGTTCATTTTCATAAGATTTCAAGTAAATTTTACAGTACAGTTGACACAGTATATTTCTACTTATTTTATTATGTGTGCATACATACCCTACTTACTGCAAAATACATAATAAATGTTAATTTAAAAAAACCACAAAGGAACACTGACTTCCAGGTTGTGCGCCTTAAATACAATTTTCTACTAAAACCAAGATTCTTTTGGGAAAATGTTGATTACAGATCTGGGGCAGGAAACATTGGCTAATGTTTCAGGTCAAGTTGAGCCTGAGATATCTTTGTATTGAATGCAAGAAAACAGTTAAATATTAGTGGAGTCTTGGCAGAACGAAATGTGTGCCAACTTGAAGGGACTACTATGGTTTGAATGTGGGACAATTAAACATCAGAAAGAATAGTGATTGAAGTAACTGAAGCATGTCACTTACATAAAACTTCATAGGTTTTATTAGTGTTCAAAAACTTTTATATTTTTAGAGTTTGCTATGGTGAAAATTCAAAGCTTTGAATATTGATAAATAGAATAAAAGACTCTAGTGTTTATTCTACCCTTTTTTGTGGACGTATTTCAGGCTAACCAAATAGTTAATAGAAGGAATATGTTTTTTGTTTTTATTTTAATAGAAGAATCACAGTTAATGAAAAGATAAATGATAAAAGTAAAATGTTCTCATTTTCAGGCACCAAGGGAAACAATGGATATATACATCAATAATTAATGCCTGCTAAATCATTAAGAGACAAGTTGATGGGAAAATCTAAAAAAGAGCTAGGATGACTTTATTTGAAAGTGAAAATGTTAGTCTCTCAGTCGTTTCTGACTCTTTGTGATCCTACGGACTGTAGCCTGCCAGGCTCCTCTGTCCACGGAATTCTCTAGGAAAGAATATTGGAGTGGGTAGCCATTCTCTTCTCCAGGAAAGCTTCCCAACCCAGAATCAAACTTGGGTCTCCTGCATATCAGGCAGATTCTTTACTGTCTGAGCCAGCAGCGAAGCCCCAACTTTACCTGAACCTACTGATAAATTTCAGCATCACTGAAAGTGAATATCTGCTCTTGTAGTACTTCCCAGTGTGAAACGATAAGAAATAAATAGTACTCTGGGATTTTCAGTGCGATAAGTCCAGTGAATAAGACTCCATGTCTCCAATGCAGGCAGCCTGGGTTCAACTCCTAATCAGGGAACTAGATGCCATATGCTACAAGTTAAGAATCAGCACAGCCAAATAAATAAATGAAATTTATTAAAAAAAATAAACTGCATTCCAGATGAAATGTTCTTGTTAAAATACAATCAAGCCTCTAAGCACTTTACAGGAAACACAAGGAAGAGGGGGTCATTTTAAATGACTCCGTGAAGATTCAGTAATTCAAATTAAGAAACAGAGAGGTTCTTGAAAAACAATATCCCAGTTTCCACTTGTAAAGGGCACAAAAATGAGGGGAAGCTAGTATAGATATTTAAATTTAAATACAAAATTTTAAATATTTATTTAAAATTAGTATATATATATCACATTATAATTATATACATATATAATAGGTGTTGAATCAAGTCAATCAACAACTGTGGTGTTGGCGAAGACTCTTGAGAGTTCCATGGACTGCAAAGAGATACAACCAGTGCACCCTAAAGGAAATCAGTCCTGAATATTCATTAGAAAGACTGATGCTGAAGATGAAACTCCAACACTTTGACCACCTGATGCGAAGAACTGACTCATTGGAAAAGACCCTGATGCTGGGAAAGATTGAAGGCAGAAGGAGAAGGAGATGACAGAGGATGAGATGGTTGGATGCCATCACTGACTCAATGGATATGAGTTTGAGTAAGCTCTGGGAGATGGTGATGGACAGGGAAGCCTGGTGTGTGGCAGTCCATGGGGTCGCAAAGACTCGGACACGACTGAGTGACTGAGCTGAACTGAACTGAAGATATATATTAATCAATGGAAATTAGATACCCTGTTTGGATCCTGACTAGAAAAAACTAACTACTGAAAAGCAAAACAAAGGACTTTTTTATACAACTGGGGAAAACATGATACATTTTAGATAAATTAAGAAATTACTTTAATTGTTTATTTTGTTGGATGTGATAATGATATTGTGGTTGTGCTTTTGTGTATCTGTGTGTGTGTGTCACTCAGTCGTGGCCGACTCTTTGTGACCCTGTGAACTATAGTCACCAGACTTCTCTCCATGGAATTCTCCAGGCAAGAATATTGGAGAGGGTTGCCATTTCCTATTCCATATGTTTTGTAAGCATTCTTATCTATCAGAGACTTCAGTATTGCAGATGAAATACTTTGATATCTGGGATTTGCTTTTTAATAGCTCAGGAAAACATCTCAGTGATAAATAAGAAATTCAGGATATTGATAATTATTGGAGTGATGGGTTAAGGATTTAAATATATAACTGCACTTTCTAAATGTTTGGAAAACTTTTGCAATATACAATTAATAGTATAAAAGAAAATAAATAAGATATCATGGAGAAATATAGAATGCCTAGAAGTAAATAGCAGTATATTTGAAAATTTTAATGAATGCTAAATGCAGTCATTAAGGTATGCGTAACGGATACTTCTTTTAATGTTAGAAACAGTGTGAGAATTCTGCTAGAAGAAAACACTGAGGTCATTCAGTTCAGTTCAGTTCAGTCGCTCAGTCCAGTAGTCTTGCCTGGAAAATTCCATGGATAGAGGAGCCTGGTAGGCTACAGTCCATTGGGTCTCAAAGAGTCGGACATGACTGAGTGACTTCACTTTCTATTTTCACTTTCATGCATTGGAGAAGGAAATGGCAACCTACTCCTGTATTCTTTTTTTTTTTTTTTTAGAAAGAAAATCACTTTATTCTAATTAAATCACAAACAATAACATCAGAAAAGCACGCTTAAGAGGCCACAACCACCTCTTCTGCCCAATCCCAAACTCAAGTATTCTTGCCTGGAGGATCCCAGGGACGGAGGAGCCTGGTGGGCTGCTGTCTATGGGCTCGTACAGAGTCAGGCATGACTGAAGCAACTTAGCCTCAGCCTCAGCCTCAGTAGCTCAGTCATGTCTGACTCTTTGTGACCCCATGAATCACAGCCTGCCAGACCTCTCTGTCCATCACCAGCTCCCAGAGTCCACCCAAACTCATGTCCATCGAGTCGGTGATGTCATCCACATCTCATCCTCTGTAGTCCCCTTCTCCTCCTGCCCTCAATCTTTCCCAGCATCAGTGTCTTTTCCAATGAGTCAGCTCTTCACATCAGGTGGCCAAAGTATTGGAGTTTCAGCTTCAACATCAGTCCTTCCAATGAACACCCAGGACTGATCTTCTTTAGGATGGACTCGTTGGATCTCTTTGCAGTCCAAGGGACTCTCAAGAGTCTTCTCCAACACCACAGTTCAAAAGCATGAGTTCTTCTGTGCTCAGCTTTCTTTATAGTCCAACTTTCATATCCATACATGACTACTGGAAAAACCATAGCCTTGACTAGATGGACCTTTGTCAGCAAAGTAATGTCTCTGCTTCTTAATATGCTGTCTAGGTTGGTCATAACTTTCCTTCCAAGGAGTGTTTTTTAATTTCATGGCTGTGGTCACCATCTGCAATGATTTTGGAGCCCAGAAAAATAAAGTAAACCACTGTTTCCACTGTTTCCCCATCTATTTGCCATGAAGTGAATGGACCAGATGCCATGATCTTAGTTTTCTGAATGTTGAACTTTACCTAAGAGAATGTACAATATCAATATATAAAATAATGATAGATTTAATAATCACTTAAGAATTTAAGGGCATGATTCACTGATGAGCCCTGTAGTCATATTCTGGCTTTGGTTAGTTTCCAGTCAAACTGAATATTCACAACTTTCTTCTAGGAATCCATCACAGTGGGTGGTGAGACTATGGGAAAAGTCACGGACTATGTAATTTCCCCCACCTTGAGCCATTGAGTGAGAGAAAGAAAGGCCAGTTAAATCTTTTCATTTTCAGTGTGTGTGAAAAAAGGATCTGAATCTCTGGGAGAGATTATTAGTGGGGTTTAATCTCATGAATGAGATTACCATCCTTATAAAAGAGGCCTGTGTATGAATAGTGCTAGACACTAGCAGTTGGAATCCCAGAAGATGTGCTTCCCAGGGAATTCAATGGTAAAGAATCCACCTGCCAATGCAAGAGACATGGGTTCAATCCCCCGGTTGGGAAGATCCCCTGGAGTAGGAAATGGCAACCCACTCCAGTATTCTTGCCCAGAAAATTGTATGGACATAGAGGAGCTTGGCAGGCTACAGTCCATGGGGTTGCAAAAAGAGTTGGAGCAGGAACATCACCCCATAAAAACTGTGCTGGCACCATGATCTGGGACTTCTAGCCACCAAAACTGTGAGAGACACATTTTGTTTTTTTTTAAGCCTAGTCTAGTCCAAGCCTGATGCTGGGAAAGATTGAAGGTGGGAGGAGAAGGGGACGACAGAGGATGAGATGGTTGGATGGCATCACTGACTCAATGGACATAAGTGAGTAAACTCTGGGACTTGGTGATGGATAGGGAGGCCTGGCATGCTGCAGTCCATGGGCTCGCAAAGAGTTGAACATGACTGAGCAACTGAACTGAACTGAGTCCATGATATTTTGTTATAGTAGCCCTAAGAGTCCAAGAGAGTGGCCATTATTAATGAACTCATGATGTAATATTCTCTATCAAAGAAATGTATTTACTCAGTTCATTGGAAAGGTTTAAAAGCAATGACCAACTCAGAAGCAGCGGTTATCACAAATACCTAGGTTTTGATCACTGTTGTGGACAAACCCCAAGGGGACCCTAAATAAGTCACACCCTTGTGTAGCCTCAATACCTTGAGTGCAAGCGTTTGTGCTTCCAACCAGTAGGATGGACAAAGATGAGGGAATGCCATTCTCATGATTACACTACATTATATAAAATTCCATGCTATCTGACTTTAGTAAGAGAGATGCTCTGTGGCCCTGAAGAAGAAAGCTTCTATGGGGTGACAATTCATAGAGAAGACCATGCAGCAGGAAACTGTAGGTGATCTCCAGCCAAGAGTGAGTAAGAAGGTGGGCCCTTTGTCACACAGCCACAAGAGAATGAGTTCTGCAGACAACCTAAACAAGCTTTAAAGCAAAGTCTTCCTCAGACAGGCCTCTAAATAAGAGGATCCGTGTGTGTGCTCACTTGCTTCAGTTGTGTCCGTCTGTTGGCGATTCCATGGACTGTAGCCTCCAGGCTCCTCTATCTGTGGGATTCTCCAGGTGAGAATACTGGAGTGGGTTGTCATGCCCTTCTCCAGGGTATCTTCCTGACCCAGGGATCGAACCTGTGCCTCCTGCATTGCTGGCAGATTCTTCACCACTGAGGCACCATGGAAGCCCAAATAAGAGTACAACTCAGCTAAATCCTGGAGTTCCAACTTGTGATATCACAAGCAGAAGACTCAGTTAAGTCATACCAATTCCTGACCTACAAAACTGTAAAGTTTAATTCTTACATTCATATATTTGCATATGTGTATATATTATATATGTGTGTATGTGTGTGTGTGTGTCTTTTAAGTCACTGTGAAAGTGAAAGTGAAGTAGCTCAGTCGTGCCCGACTCTTTGCGACCCCATGGGCTGTAGCCTACCATGCTCCTCTATCCATGGGATTTTCCAGGCAAGAGTACTGGAGTGGGTTGCCTTTTAAATCACTAGTTTGTAGTAATTTGTTACATACAAATGGAAAACTAGTATAGACCTTCAGTACTTTTTCTCACTAAGAGGCATCAGGGATCCATGAGGGAATGACTATGTTTAATGTTTGGGTCAGAAAATACACTAGGTAAGGCTAGAGCTTGTCATCATACCAGGAAGAAAAGCATCCTCAAAGACTATGGTGGTTTTGTTAAAAAGTACACGTGGACCAACCTGAAGGAGCTCCCACTGCCTAGTTATGAAGAAATTTGATATAAAGGATAATAATGACAGTTAATTACTGAAATTTGTTACATTCTAGGGGTTCAAAACTCCCTGACAAAAGATTCTTAGTACTTTTGGAAGTTAGTGTCTAGTCATCTCATTTTCCTAAAAATGATTACAGAGACAGAAAAAGGCATCTATATTATCTTTACTAAATGAATCATTGTCAACTGCTGCTAAAAAACAAAACCCCAAAAAACAACTAAGTGAAAAGCTGGTGACTTCTTTACCATAGGATAAGACTGACACCTAAACTCCCTTATCAATCTTAATTAACATCACTTGAGAGACAATCAGACATGATGTCCTTCCTTACTCGTTGCAATATAAAGCTCAGAATCACCACCTGTGAAATGCTCTTGCCAAGTTTGTAACATGGATCCCCTCAAGCCCAGATCTGTCATGCTGTTAAACTTTTATTTTGTGATAGCAGACATTCAAAAAAGTTGCACAAACAGGACAAAGAAATTGCTTATCCCTTTTTTCCAACTCCTCAAATCTGAAGATTTATGGCATTTATTTTATTTTCCACTTGCTCCTTGTCTTCTTCCTTCTCACTCTGACTGTATATGTGTGCATAAATATATATATAGACATATTAAAATATATGTATTTTTCTGAACAATTTGAGAAATGTTATAGATATGACAGTACATCTAAACTCTTCAGTATGTATTTTTTAAAAACTAGGACAATCTCTTACTTAACCACAGTTAAATGATGAAAGCAAGGAGATAATTATAATATAAAGTATGACTTTTTAAATATAGACCTTATCAAATTGTGTCACTTATCACAATGTCCTTTACAGCAAAATAAAATTTCTCATTATGCATTGCTTTTCATTTTTGTGCCTCTTTAATGGATAGAGGAGCCTGGTAGGCTACAGTCCATGGGGTCTCAAAGAGTCGGACACAACTGAGCGACTTCACTCACTCACTCACTCACTCACTCACTCAACATCTTTCAGTCTATCACAGTTCCTCAGTCTTTGTCTTTTACGATACTAGCATTTTTGAAAAGTACAGCTGACTTATATATTTTTTTCCTTTGTGTTCTATCTGTGGATTTGGGTATCTTCAATTATATGGGAAATACAGGAAATAAAAGAACATATTTTTTTGTAAATTCCACAGAATATGAGAAAATCCACAAAACAAAAGACTTGGTTTCTTCAACAAATAAATGACAATAGAAAAGAAAGGGTAATTATTATGAATTTTAAAAACTTAAAAAAAAAATAAAAACTTAGGAAATATGTCCTAATGCTATATGTAGAATTGGTTTGTACTTTAATTTTAACTAGTCAATTTTAAAGTACATATGTGCAACAGTAAGAGAAATTTGAAACTGGATATTATATGACAAAGAATGCATTAATTTTTAGGTATGATAACACTGTCCTTATATTTTTTTAAAATAGTTCTTATCCCTTGGAGATACATGTGCCTTATTTATGGTTAATATGCAGACATGTCTGATGTTTGTTTAAAAAAATCTAGTCAAGGTTGAAAGTGGTAGGCATAAATTGTTGCTGCTGTCCAATCTGTCAGTCGTGTCTGACTCTTTGCGACCCCACGGCATGTAGCAGCCAGGACTCCCTGTTGCCAGGCATAGATAAATGCTATTAAATGTTGCTTAATTGCTTAGAGTGACAGGTACTTGGGAGTCTGTTATACCATTCTTTTATTTTTGTATATATTTGAAAGTTTCCATAGTTAAAAGTTAAAAACAAAGGGCTGAATGCCTTACCATGAGACTATTAGGGATCAAAATCCTTGAGCTCGTGGCATACAGGTCATCTGATGCCTGCATGCTAAGTTCTTCAGCTATTTCCAACTCTTTGTGACCCTATGGACTGTAGTTCAGCAGGCTCCTCTATCCTGAAACATGCTAAGACTGATGCCAAGACTGGAACATACATGTAATTCTCCCAGGAGGTCATAGTGATAAACAGTAAGATTTAGTTCTTGGGTCATCAATGGTAAGGATCTGATGGTAGCACTCAAAATCTAATATATTCAGAGTGGGTTTATGTGAAAATTAAATGAATTTTTATGTGTAATTGTGTTGCATGGTGTCCTGACTGGTTGTGCTCTTAATAGCTCATTCATGCCACTGAGATATGGCTGCCACATTAATAATAATTATGATTAACTTTAAGGACACCCAAATGTTCTGTTTCTCTCATTTCCTCTTGTTGTTCATACTCAATTCTCTTGGTTCTGCCCTCTTCTTATTGGTGACCTGGTTGAAAGGAATGTCTGGACTTGGTTTTGTCCCTGAATCACCTTTAATTACATTATTTGTCCTTTGAGTGAAAGTCTTTCTTGTTCCTTTATTTAGCCAGACTTTCAAAATACATTAATCTAGACCAGGTACAAACACTGGGTTCCCGTCTATCCATAAAAGGGGATCTAACAATGAAAACAAAGTACTATGAAAACAATCTAGATTTGTTTTCTCCATTTTAACTTTCAAGTATTTGAAAGCTAGAATAATAGAATTATTAAAACTTTGGTACCAAAGGAAGAAAACTATAGCAGACACAAGGATGGATTATACAATATCAGAAGGTAGAAGTTATTATGTATAGTATATTCAATTGGATCAATGTTTAATGTGATTTTAAAAAGCTAATGCTCCCTGCCTGTCTTCTTATTTTTTTTTTCCTTAGATTGAAACATAATCAATCAGCCCATCAACAGCTATTCTAAACAACTAATTTAGATCTCTTGCTGCTTAGATTTAGGACTGTGGACTTGAAAACAGAGAAAGAACCAGAACTTGGATTGGAGAAAGGGCTACAATTGAGGATGAAACAAGAGAGTGGGAAAAGGCAAGTGGCAGAGTGTTGACAATGAAACCCACACCTGTAACTGCCCGCCCTCCTTGCTGTTTCCTTCGCCTGGTCACAGACAATGGGCAGCACATGGAGACCGTTGTGTGACCGCATACGGTGGCAGCTTAACAGTGCTCTTATTGAACTGAATAAAGTAGGTCAAAGCTTATTATTATTTTATAAGCTCGGTGACATCACTAAATGAAATGAAACTAGACCAAGTAATCAAAAGACTTTGCCTCTACCCACTTTAATTGAAATACTGCTGTATTCTTTGCTTTTCACATTACTGAAATCCGCACAAGTTAAAAAGGATAATAGTGGGGTCTTTTCATCATGGGCCTGATTTCCCTCACAGATTCCTAAGGAGTTCCTTGGCAGCCCTTAAAGGAAGGTTGTAGAGAACTTTCCACAAGAGAGAAGCAGTGGCAACCCAAAGTAAAAGTGACTTTTTTAGTTTCATCATGCCCTAACGGAGACTATCATGAAGACCTGCTGACTTAGAGGGTGTTTAGTACAATAGCATTACTTTTTTACTTTTGAGAGTCTACGACTATAGAAAATGGGGCTGTCTGCTACATTTTTAATAAATGAAATGTCCTGCAATTGTTCAAATGCTTTTCTTCTCACTGAGCATAGATGGAGGCTAGAAGGGACAACTGAAGTACAGTACTATTTATTTCTTTGGCTTTTCAACAGGAAATTGTATTGATAAGACTTTAAACTGATGACTAATAATGAAATGAGTGATGTGCATTTTTTCTATTTTAAATTAATTTATTTTTTATTGAAGGACAAATGCTTTAGATAATTTTGCTGTTTTTTGTCAAAGCTCAACATGAAATCAGCCATAGGTATACATGTATCCCCTCCCTTTTGAACCTCCCTCCCATCTCCTGCCCCATCCCACCCCTCTAGGTTGTTACAGAGCCCCTGTTTGAGTTTCCTGAGCCACACAGCAAATTCCCTTTGGCTATCTATTTTACAAATGGTAATGTAAGTTTCCATGTTACTCTTTCCACACATCTCACCCTCTCCTCCCCTCTCCCCATGTCCATAAGTCTATTCTCTATGTCAGGCTTTCTTCCTAGGAGAGTACTGAATTTTCACTAGTGCTGTAGTGGCTTTTTCTAATATTGCACTGCATATCTCTATGAATAAAGTATGCTGCAAAAATGTTCATATGTTGGTTTCACCGGGTGGGGTGGGTAAGGAATATAGCCGTTAGTAGATAATTTTAAACCCACACTGATCTGTCATAGGCAGGAAAATATTTTGATGACTAACTGTGGTTATCTTGACTAAGCATCTCCTTATTTATTAACTTTCTAACTAGTCTCTTTAACGATATTAAATTAACTTTGAGATCCTCTTACCATGACAAGTAAGTGGTTAACGTGTTTTTCCAAAACTCTGTGGGAAGTTGTAATTGTCTGTGAAGGATTTTCCTAAATGTTGAAATGCCCTCCCTGGTTCCCAATGACTAAGTTCCAATTTGGCTTCGACTTTTATAGCAAGACTTTGGAAAACCATTATTCCCAGAGAAACATCTTGTGCTTAACTAACATTTCTACAAAACTAAAAGTAGAACAAAGATAACTGAAACCCAATGCTCTCAACATTTAGACCATATGTCCATATGTGGTTCAGGCTGGGGTGACATATATTTCTCACTCTTAGCAGTGAAATTTAAAGTAAGTGAACAAACCAGGCACCTTCAGCTCTTCTAAGTCAGGGAATCAGGCTAGGAATGTGTCAGTGAGACAAGGCTTAGTTATGGCCAAAGTCTGGAAAGAGTTGACAGTCAGTATAACAGTGTGAGCGTCTGGGGCTGAGTCCAACTCTGACTTAAAACAGGAAATGTGTGTTCTGAAGCCATTCGGTCAGACCTAGTTGGGTCTGAGACGTGCAGAAATCACAAAAGGTACTTGAGGCTTTATAGCTCCAACTGTTAAATTTAACATTAAGCCTCTCTTTCCTGCTTTCTGACCTAATAGGAATTCTCGCCCTTAGTTGTGTTTAAATGCTACCAAGTGTATTTTGGCTTTTGGTAAGTAGAAAAGCAGAAGTCTGCCGTGTGTGCCCTGTCTCTGAATTTGAGACTGCGATGATATCATGACTAAAGGGAACACCATTAATCACATGGGGCAGGCTAGAAAAATCAGGCAAGGAGACTATTTTTGTGTCATAAAATCCAGACTAAAATTAAAATGGTGAGAGGAAAATGCTGAAAGAAAAAAAAAGTCTTCAGGTATACTTTAGCACTTGGAAATATTTAAACTGAGCTATTTAAAATGTATTCACATATGTATATATTGTACACATGGAAAATATATACACATATGCAATGTACATGTATCTAATATATACATGAAATATAATTGCTTTATACTTACTACAACTTTGTACATAATATTTACATATTTTTAAAAATTTAAGTAAATTTTAAGTTTAGAGAAATGCATTTTGCTTTAATTTTAAAAGATCCTTATTCTTATTTTTAATAATCCATTTGTAATTAGAGATACTACATTTAAAATAGTCAACCCTTAGGACTTCCCTGGTGGTCCAATGATTGACTCTGTGCTGCTTATTCAAGGGGCAAGGGTTCAATCCCTGGTCAGGGAACTAAGATCCCACATGCTGTGCAGCATGGCCAAAAGATTTAAAAAAATAAGTCAGCTTCCCACTTTATTAAGTTTAAGGATGAAACAGAAACTATATCAAAGAAAGTATGCAGAGGCAGTAGCAGTGATAAAAGTTGAAAGTAAATTGGCTTTGATGGTAAATTCCAGACAGCTTTCTCCCAAAGTGAGTAAAAAGTGAAAGTATTAGTTGCTTGATTATGTCCTATTCTTTGTGACCCCATTGACTATAGCCTGCCAGGCTCCTCCTTCATGGAACGCTCCAGTTAAGAATACTGGAGTGGGTAGCCATTCCCTTCTCCAGGGGATCTTCCTAACCTAGAGACTGAACCCGAGTCTCCTGCATTGCAGGCAGATTCTTTATCATCTGAGTCACCAGGGAAGCCCCCAAAGCCTAATGCAAACCATTATGATTTGTTTTCTCTGTAATTTAAAAGAATGACTTAATAAGGACATAGAGTAGAAAATTTTATTCATGTACATGAGCCAATATTATACAGAAAAAGAAACATTACATTCTGTGAATGAGACAAAAATCCTGAAACATGATTTTATTGAGCTGAAAACTTAAGATCACAGAGCTAACTAGTTCTTCCAATAAAAATGAGCAAAGCACTAAAATTTGAAATACTTGTTTTCTTTTACAGACAGCTTTGTTTATAGAAAGATAACATCTTAAGCTTTCTTCAGTGTTCAGGTCCCAGAATAGTTGAAGCATCATTACTTCTATGAACATTTATAATTTCTAGCAGAGATCATTAGTATTCTATGGTTTTCATTAGTTTGGACAAAGTTGATCATCTCCAAAATTCACTAGTCAAATCCAGAACAAAATTTAAAAAACAAGTCAACCATGCCATATTCCAGTTAATTCTATCATATAAGTTCATTAAAGGAAGTGAAAGCCATGATTTCACATTTCACTGAGATGAAACTTAGTTTCATTGCAAGGTGGCCATAAAACATGATACATCTTAATACATTTTAAATGCATTCATCCACATTTCCAATTATTTAGCAAGGCATTCTATTGGGGGTTTGTGAGCAGTTTGGCTAAAATAAGCAAAACCACATTCCATAAAATCACAGATGTTGTGTCTTGAGTGACTTGAAGAAATTTGAAAGTTATTCTGACAAATGAGATAACTTATTACCATTTTACCCTCATTCATCTCCTTAGAGAAGATAAGATGTGCTATGCAGGTGGGAATGGGAAGCAATATGGTGGAAGGGAGAAGGGAAGTGGGATGAAAAGAATCAAAATGTGCATAACTAGAAGAATTCAGAGATGGAAGGCAATCAGTGTTTTGTTTGTTCATTTAGATCTGTCCAGTGTGATGTCTTTTTTTCAATATTTCTTTTAATAGCTTATTTCTTATTTTAGATCTGTGGAAACTCATTCAGGAGTTCTTATATTATTTACCATAAAAGTAGTCATTCAATACACACACACCAAAATGGAGAGCTGGTACTCAAACAGATACATGTATACACGTGTTCATCATAGCATTATTCACAGTGACCTAAAGGTGAAAACAGTCCAATGCCCACCACTGTATAAACGGATAAACAAACTGAAAAATGATGGTGTTAACTGTTAAGTCGCTTCAGTCGTGTCCGACTTTGGGTGACCCCATAGACGGTAGCCCACCAGGCTTCCCCATCCCTGGGATTCTCCAGGCAAGAACACTGGAGTGGGTTGCCATTTCCTTCTCCAATGCATGAAAGTGAAAAGCACCAACACTACACAACTTTAAATACAACTAATGAGACAGCAACTCAAATCTAATCGTAAAATACATATACACACATGTTTCAATGCTGTTCTCTTGAAACATCCCACCCTCGCCTTCTCCCAGAGTCCACAAGTCTGTTCTATACATCTGAGTCTCTTTTTCTGTTTTGCATATAGGGTTATCGTTACCATCTTTCTGAAGTCCATATATATGTGTTAGTATACTGTAATGGTCTTTATCTTTCTGGCTTACTTCACTCTGTATAATTGCTCGGGCCTGGTGCACTGGGAAGATCCAGAGGGATCGGGTGGAGAGGGAGGTGAGAGGGGGGACCGGGATGGGGAATACATGTAAATCCATGGCTAATTCATTTCAATGTATGACAAAAACTACTGTAATGATGTAAAGTAATTAGCCGCCAACTAATAAAAATAAATGGGGAAAAAATAAATAAATAAATAAACCAAAAAAAAAAAAAAACATATACACACAATAGAACATTATCCACCCATAAAAAAGAAGTGCTGGTAATGCACTTATCATATACCATGGATATATCAAAAAAAGTGGATGTATCAAAAAATACAAAGTAACGTACGATTTTATTTATGAAAATATCCCAAAAAGAAGCAAATTCATGGGGACAAAATGCAGTGGTTGCCAGGGGTAGAAAATGGGGATATGGAAGCAACTTCTTAATGGGTATAGACTTTTCTTTTGGGGTGATGAAAATATTTTAGAAGTGGATAGAGGTAGTGATAGTACAACATCATTAGTGTCCTAAATGTTACTGGATTGTTCACTTTAAAATGGCTAATTTTATATTATGTGAAATTTTACCTGTTAAAATGTTCTTTAACTATCTTTTAAAGTAATGCTTCTAGTTAGTAAGGTGCAAAGTATATTGGCTATTGTAAAGGAAAAGAAATATTGCCTGTCACAGAAAATACATAATTATTAAAAATTTTAAAAAATTTGTAGAGCACTTAATATACATGCCTATGAGCATACCAAAACATCTTCAAGAAAACTATGTATTCTCAATAGCACCTGGGGATCTAAAGCCATCAATATACACCTTATGTTTTCAGTGATGTAATTTAACAGCCTTGTAATACAAGTGACTCTACAGTATTATTTTTTTATATTAACACCTTAAATTTTGTAAAATATTTAATCCCTCTAGTATTGAATTCCTGTGACTATAAATGGAAGAGGTTGACTTGACAGTGGGTGTGAACCAGGGGCCTACAATAGAAATATTCATGTATACACTCTGTTCCAAATCTTGTGAATCAGAAACAAGGGATCAGTGTCTTGGCAGGCATGTTTTAAAAAGTTTAAAAAAGTCAACCACATGATATTCCAATTATTTCTATCATATAAGTTCATTAAAGTAAGTGAAATCTCTACTCACATTTTGATTATTAACTATGAGATCCAATGGTCTCTACTGTCCTTTATTTTTCATATTTCATATTGAAAATAACATATTTATGACCAAATTATTAGTCAACACTATTGGCAGGCTTTCATACATTCAAAATATAATCAGAAATATCTTCTCAATAATACTCTATTTTGTTTTACATGATTAACTATAGAAATTGCCTACCAATTTTAATTTTACATGTGTAGATAAACCTTACATTTTAAGTGTTGGATTTTATTTTTATTTTAGGATATATATATATATATATATATATATATATATATATATATGACATTTACTAAGTATATAAAGAATCTACTGCTTGCAATTATTGCAAAATTTCTATTTTCCCATAGACTATTCACTGAAGAATGTAATAATTACTCATAAAATTACACAAAGTTGTATTTTTGTAGGTAGCCACAAAAATAGGCAATCAGACAGTCACTTATTGCAACAGTTTTTGACGAAGAGCATTCTGAAGACTATGGAAGCCAACCACAAGACTTAGAAATTACCCTAAACACTAATATTGAACCAGAATGTAAAGATAATAGATAACATATAAAACTTAAAGACCAAAAACAAGCCATAGACTTCTAATTTTGACACTCCAAGGACCTTCCCAAAATGAATGAGATGGCTGGATGGCATCACTGACTCGATGGGCATGGGTTTGGGTAGATTCTGGGAGTTGGTGATGGACAGGGAGGCCTGGCGTGCTGCAATTCATGGGGTCGCAAAGAGTCGGACATGACTGAGCAACTGAACTGAACTGACTGAATCATCAAAGAAGGAGAATAACAACATACACAACTCAAACATAAACATGTTTGGTATTTCTTATTTGAAGTATTTTCTCATATTCTTAAAAGCCTGTTTGAGTGTTATGGAGTACAGTGGAATATAGTGTATCATTTTCTTCTGTTCCATGATTATTTTGAGGGGAGTGGAGGATTGCCCTGTCTTGAGACATGCTTCCTATATCAGTTCTGAGCTTTTTTATACAATTTCCTTAAAGGGTAATGTCAGGGGGAAGGAAGTTGCATGCTGTTTCTTATTTGCTAGTACTGGAGAACTAACTTTTCCCTCTTCCTCTATATGGCCACATTACTAAGGATAACACCACTTCTTATATATGACTCTTCCCTAGAAGCAATCCTTTTCCAAAACTATGATTTATGGTTCCACTTACTTTAAGTCCCTTCCCCGAGCAATGAAGTCCCAAACTGTTTTCAGAACATTGGCACTTAGCATTGGTATTGGAGTTTCTTTATTCTGAGAAAAATTGTGTGTGTCCTTCATCTAAGTTCTCTGTATCCTTTGGCTCTTTTTCATGAACTGTCCGTGGGATTTCCCAAGCAAGAACATTGGAGTGTGTAGCCGTTTCCTTCTCCAGGGGATGTTCCCAAACAGGGAATCGAATCCTCACCTCCTGCACTGGCAGGTGGAGTCTTTACCGCTGAGCCACAGGGAAGCCTGTTCTTAAGCTTTCCCTTCCTCTGTTTTTGCGCTGGAGTTCTGCTGGAATTTGGTTTATATCAACAGTTATAGACAATCTGATGTTTGTGAAATTCTGTAGGCCCTGATAGTGTGGAAAGCATAAGCTGAGTTCATTGTGATAGAGGACATGTTGAGGCAGGGAGGGGGTTCAAATTAAGTAAAAAAAAAGAAGAAGAAGAAGGATTGAATCTCTGGGCCCATTACCAAAGTCACCGTGGTTGGGTAGAACCCAGATCCCTGTGTCCACTCTACAACTACAAATCTTCAAGAACCCCCCTCTTGCCCTCAGTTAAAAGCAACACTGCTAATATCATGGCAGCAACATGATAAACTTCCTTCTAAGAAAGCTTATAAAATCTATTCCTTCCTTTGGCCTAATATACATTCAAAATATATTAAGTAGAAAAGTTGAAACATATAATTTTTTGAAATGTATAATTTCACAGCTGTTCAATGATATCAAAGATCCCAACAATTTTCACTTTGGAAAGACAAATGTTAGAAATTTATTTCAGTTGTTTTTCCTGTTTGTTGGCTAAAATATTTAATATTGACCTTAAGCTTCATTCATCTGCCACAAAACAACTTGGCAATTATTAGGGATTTCCAACTTTGCTAGTTAGCTGTGTTATTAAAGAAGTACTACTTAAACATGTTGATGAGTGAAAAGATTTTCATCACTGGTATTATAGAAACAATGAAATATTTATATATTGAAATATATATATTGAAATAATCATATATTTATGATTTATATATTAAATCATATATTTATATATGATATTATATGAACTATTTTATACATTGGTATTCAGTTGCTAGGCTCTGTCTGACTCTTTGTGACCCCATGAACTTCAGCACACCAGGCTTCTCTTTCCTTCATTATCTCCTGGAGTTTGCTCAGACTCACATCCATTGAGTCGGTGATTCCATCTAACAATTTAATATCACGTCAAATATTATACTGAAAAGGACTTTCAAAATCTAAAGCTAAAAAAATGTAGGTACTATGTGAAAGTGAAAGTCACTCACTCATGTCCAACTCTTTGGGACCTCATGGACTATGCAGTCCATGGAATTCTCTAGGCCAGAATAATGGAGTGGGTAGCCTTTCCCACTCCATTTCCAGGGATCTTTCAATCTTTCCAACCCAGGGATTGAACCCAAGTATCCAGCATTGCAGGAGGATTCTTTACCAGCTGAGCCACAGGGAAGCCCATTTATGATTTAATTATTTAATTATTAATCAACCAGAACCAAGATAGGTATATATGTGTTCCTTACTCTGAGGGCAACGTTCTTCTCTTACAACATGCTAATATATTTTATAATATATGTATTTTATTTGCTGAAGACCAGCAAGACAGAAAGTCAAGTCATTGCTATCAAAATTATTATCACATGTGGGTATTTTTGATGGATGCCTGTTTTTAAAAGTTGAAAAAGGAGTTAGGGAAAGAATAAGAGGATTCCACATTTATTTAGTTTTAAAAACCATGTATGGATTCAATAAGGAAGCTAATGTGACAGAGTAAAAACATGTTGGGTTTCCCTGGTGGTTCAGTGGTAAAGTATCCACCTGCCAATGTCGCAGATGCAGGAGATGTGGGTTTGATCCCGGGATCAGGAAGATCCCCTGGAGGAGAAAATGGCAACCCATTCCAGTATTCTTGCCAGAGAATATCCCTTGGACAGAGAAATCTGGTGGGCTACAGGCCATGGAGTCACAAAGAGTCAAATGTGACTGAGCATAGTAGTGTTAGTCACTCAGTCATGTCTGACTCTTTGCAACCCATGGACTGTAGCCCACCAGGCTCCTCTGTACATGGAATTCTCCAGGCAAGAATACTGGAGTGGGTTGCTATTCACTTCTCCAGGGTGACTGAGCATTCATACATTGCCTTTGAAGTTTTCCTCTGATATTTATTGTTTGTGTGACCTTACTGTTAGCAGATAACTTAATCCTATGAAATCTCAGTATTCTTATTTGCAAATTGGATGACTTTGACTGTAAGGATTAAATGAGGTTAACTCATAGTCATACGCACATGCCTTCATGCTCAGTCACTCAATCATGACCTAACTCTTTGAGACCCCATGAACTGTAGTCCACCACACTCTTTTGTCCATGGAAATAAGCAAGCACATTGGAATGGGTTGCCATTTCCTACACCAATGGATCTTTCTAACCCAGGTATTGAGTCTGCATTTCCTGCATTGGCAGGTGGAATTTTTACCACTGAGTCACCTGGAAAGACCCAGTTATATACACTGTTGTGTTCAGTTGCTAAGTTGTGTCCAGCTCTTTGCAATCTTGTGAACTATAGCTTCCCTGTCCTTCCCTGCTCTTCACTGTCTTCCAGAGTTTCCTCAAAATCATGTCCATTGAATCGGTGATGCCATCCAGCCATCTCATCCTCTGTTGCCCCCTTTTCCTCCTGCCCTCAATCTTTCCCACCATCAGGGTCTTTTCCAATGAATGGGCTCTTTGCATCAGGTGGTCAAAGTATTGGAGCTTCAGCTTCAGCATCAGTCCTCCAGTGATTATCCAGGACCGATTTCCTTTAGGATTGACTGGTTTGATCCCCTTGCTGTTCAAGGGACTCTCAAGAGTCTTCTCCACCATAGTTCGAACGTGTCAGTTCTTCGGTGCTCAGGATTCTTTATGGTCCAACTGTCACATTCATACATGACTACTGGAAAAACCATAGCTTTGACTAGACAGATCTTTCTCAGCAAAATGATGTCTCTGCTTTTTAATACACTGTCTAGGTTTGTCATAGCTTTTCTTCCAAGGAGCAAGTGTCTTTTAATTTCATGGCTGCAGTCACCATCTGCAGTGATTTTGGAGCCCAAGAAAACATAGAAGGCACTTAATACCTGCTCTTTCCTGATCTTCCCATTCTGCCCTACCCCAAACACCAACTCTAGTACAATAAAATCATAGAATATACAAAATATAATTCTATGTCATATTTGTATTTATTTTATCATTTGAATATTACTTTATTAAATGCATGAGAATTATATAACTTTTGATATTTGATCCTTTCATAAACTGATTATGAAATCTAGTGAAAGGCAGATATGTAAAACATTTCATCATACAAATGATTTTTCAGTATTAAAACTAAAGGATATGAAAGGCTTTAAATTCAATAAAAGATTTATGCTTACAAAAATATATGAAGCAGATTATTTTTAAAAATAAGGACAAACAAAGAGTATTATGCTAATTTTTAAATGGCCAATAAACAGAGTATTCTTCCTAACAGATGACACAGACAGGGTTTCCTGGAAAATAGGAGTGTGTTATGATTTTTAACCTCTTGAGTATTTTGTACTGCTTTGGAGTGAGATTGGTGCAGAGTTCCTTAGATTATTAGGCAATAGTTCTCTTTTCTTCCCCACCTTCAGCATAAATTGAGAACAGCCTTTAGGTATCAGCATCTTGATTTTCACCCGTCATCACAACCAGCCATTCCTTGGACTAAATGAAACACTACAGTCTCATGGTGGTGTTCTCTGAAATCCCATCAACAACTCTTAACTCCTTTGGAATTAATAAAAACTGACATTTGTTTCTGGCTATTAGAAAAAAAAAAGATAATGTTCTATTTTTTTGTCTTCTGCTTAGGAAGCTCCTTAATTACAAAGAGTTTTGTCTTTTTTGTTTACTGATGCATGTAGACCATGTATGTACATCAGAGCCACTCAGATGCACAATAAATGTTACTTTTAAACAAATATTGAATGAGTTCAAGGGATAATGGTTCCCATGATATGATCAAGGAGGTTGTTGTGAGTAAACTGAAACATAAAAATTATCCTGACAGATGGGTGAGTTGGATGAGTAGTGAGATAGGAGGATGATCTGGGTGGAGTGACTGGCTTAGATATTTGTGAGTACTTTTTATTATTCAGAAACTGACATCTGATATATTATACAAACTAGCAGGGAGGACAGCCTTCAACTCTGACAAATGCTGCCAAGAGGCCAATTAAGGAAGGAGAATAGCCAACTGGCTTTAGCAATAGAATTCCTTGTAACTTTAAGATTACTTTCAGTAGAGTGTTGGAGATGGAGGCCAGATTGTAGAACAGTTACGAAAGGGGGACAAAATGGAGACAATGGGTCTTCCAAAACAACTGGAAATGAAGAAATCATGTATATGTCAGTAGATAAATTCAAGGAATTTTGGAAAATATTGTCGTTATAATAAAGAAGTTCAAGGGGCTTCCCTGGTGGCTCAGTGACAAAGAATCTGCCTGAGAATTCAGGAGACACAGGTTCAATACCTTGTCTGGGAAGATTCCGCATGCTGCAGCGCAACTAGCCCATGCTCCACAACTATTGAGCCACTGCTCTGGAGCCTGGGAACTGCAACTATTGAGCCCCCATGTCACAAATGCTGAAACCCACTGCAGCTAGAGTCTGTGCTCCACCTCAAGAGAAGACTGCAATGAGAAACACACACATTGCAACCAGAGAGCAGCCCAGCTTGTCCCAGCTAAAGAATGAAGACCCAGGGAAACCAAAAATAAATAGGGAAAAATTAAAGTTAAAAGTTTTAATTACAAAATAAAGAAGGTTGAGCATGTTTAAACAGTAAAAGGAGGCAGAGAAGTTGAAAATATCAAGTGAATCAAGAGTAATTGCTACTATAAGATTCCTCAAAATTAAGGAAGGTATCTAATTCAGATCAAAAAGTAAGGCATAAACTTGGACAGGAGTCCAATATGATGGTAAGCAGATTAGTTACATATTTTTAAAAATTTTATTATAGAATTGTTCAAATATTCAGAAAGGCTATAAGAATTATATATAGACACCCATATTCTCAACTTTGATTTGTGATTAGCATTTGGTGATATTAATTATGTATCTATCCATATTTCCACCCTATTCTTGCAGATATCTACCTTATTTTTGACATGTTTCAAAGCTGTAAATGTCAATACATGTCACTGCTAAATTTTTCAACATGTGAGTCATTAACTACGGTTCAATATTTAAAAAACCTTTTGTGATAAAATATACAAATGTAAAAAACACAAATATGGATTGCTCCATTGACTGAATAAGTTTGGGAAGTGTATTTACTAAGTGAGCTAGACATTTATCAAGTCACAAAATATATGCATCACCTCCACAACATTCTTTTATGTTGTTACCCAGTGATTCCTTGCCTTCATTCCCACTCTTCTGGCTCATTTTAACTACAGATTAGTTTTGCCTATTCTGAAGCCTGATATAAATGGAATATATTATAGGTATGTACTCTTTTGCATACTTTCTGTTTTGAATTTCACCCATGTTATTGCAAATATTTGCAATTTGTTCTGACTTATTACTATATAGTTATTCATTTGTATTACTGTAACACAGCTTTCTTATTTTCCTGATGGATACCTGAGCTTCAGACAGATTTTTGCTGATTAATAAAACTGATAAGAAAATTCTTAAGCAAGTCTCTTTAAGAGCATTTGCTTTCTTTTCGGGGGTAAACACCTAGGAATGAAATTTCTGAGCTTATAGAAGATGTATGTTTAATCTTTGAATAACTAAGCACCTTTTTTCAAATATGGAAAGAGCATTAAATAACTTTTACAATAATTATAATAAGTATGGGTTATTTTATATCCAACTTCAGTCATTCCAATTGATATATATCTCAATGCTATTTTATTTTACCCTTTCCTGATGATTTGCAAAGCATCATTTTAAATATTCTGTCTATTTTTACTGGATTGTTAATCTTTTTATGGTGTGTTTGTGTATATGTGACAAGAACACTCAAAACAGTTCAGTTCATTTCAGTTAATTTCAGTCATTCTGTTGTGTCTGACTCTTTGTGACCCCATGAACTGCAGCACACCAGGTCACCCTGTTTATCACCGACACCTGGAGTTTACTCATACTCATGTCCACTGAGTCATCCAACCATTTCATCCTCTGCCATCCCCTTTTCCTCCTGCCTTCAATCTCTCCCAGCATCAGGGCCTTTTCAAATGAGTCACTTCTTCTCTTCAAGTAGCCAAAGTATTGGAGCTTCAGCTTTAGCATCAGTCCTTCCAATGAATATCCAGGACTGATTTCCTTTAAGATGGACTGGTTGGATCTCCTTGCAGTCCAAAGGACTCTCAAGAATCATCTCCAACCCCACAGTTCAAAAGCATCAATGTTTGGCACTCAGCTTTCATTATAGTCCAACTCTCACATCCAGATATGACTACTGGAAAAACGACAGCTTTGACTAGATGGACCTTTGTTGGCAAAGGTATGTCTGTGCTTTTTAAAGTGCTGTTTAGGTTTGTCATAGCTTTTCTTCCAAGAAGCAAGCGTCTTTTAATTTCATGGCTGCAGTTACCATCTGCAGTGATTTTGGAGCCCAAAAAAATAAAGTTTCTCACTGTTTCCATTGTTTCCCCATCTATTTGCCATGAAGTCATAGAACCAGATGCCATGATCTTAGTTTTCTGAATGTTGAATTTTAAGCCAAATTTTTCACTCTCCTATTTCACTTTCATCAAGAGGCTATTTAGTTCTTCTTTGCTTTCTGCCATAAGGGTGGTGTCATCTGCATATTTGAGGTTATTGATATTTCTCCCATCAATCTTGATTCCAGCTTGTGCTTCATCCAGTCCAGCAATACTCATGATGTACTCTGCATATAAGTTAAAGAAGCAGGGTGACAATATACAGTCTTGATGTACTCTTTTCCTATTTGGAACCAGTTTGTTGTTCCATGTCCATTTCTAATTGTTGCTTTTTGACCTGCATACAGAGTTCTCAGGAGGCAAGTCAGGTGGTCTGGTACTGCCAAATCTTTAATAATTTCCCACAGTTTATTGTGATCCACACAGTTAAAGGCTTTGGCATAGTCAATAAAGCAGAAGTAGATGTTTTTCTGCAACTCTTGCTTTTTCTATGATCCAGCAGATATTGGCAATTTGATCTCTGGTTCTTCTGCCTTTTCTAAATCTAGCTTGAACATCTGGAAGTTCATGGTTCACATATTGTTGAAGCCTGGCTTGGAGAAATTTGAACAATACTTTGCTAGCATGTGAGATGGTGCAATGGTGCAGTAGTTTGAACATTCTTTGGCATTGCCTTTCTTTTGAATTGGAATGAAAATTTACCTTTTCCAGTCCTGTGGCCACTTCTGAGTTTTCCAAATTAGCTGACATATTGAGTGCAGCACTTTCACAGCATCATATTTTAGGATTTGAAATAGCTCAACTGGAATTCTATCACTTCCACTAGCTTTATTCATAGTGATGTTTTCTAAGGCCCACTTGACTTCACATTCCAGGATGTCTGGTTCTCAGTGAGTGATCACACCATCGGGATTTTCTGGGTCATGAAGATCTTCTTTGTATAGTCCTTCTGTGTATTCTTGCCACCTCTTCTAAATGTCTTCTGCTTCTGTTAGGTCCATATCATTTCTGTCCTTTATTGTGCTCATCTTTATTTTTCCACTTATTTTTATTAGTTGGAGGCTAATTACTTTACAACACTGTAGTGGTTTTTGCCATACATTGACAGGAATCAGCCATGGATTTACATGTATTCCCCATCCCGGTCCCCCCTCCCATCTCCCTCTCCACCCAATCCTCTGGGTTTTCCTAGTGCACCAGCCCAGAGCACTTGTCTCATGCATCCAACCTGGGATAGTGATCTGTTTCACCCTTGATAATATACATGTTTTGATGCTGTTCTCTCGAAACATCCCACCCTCGCCTTTTCCACAGAGTCCAAAAGTCTGTTCTGTACATCTGTGCCTCTTTTTCTGTTTTGCATATAAGGTTATCGTTACCATCTTTCTAAATTTCATAGATACGCATTAGCATACTGTATTGATCTTTATCTTTCTGGCTTACTTCACTCTGTATAATGGGCTCCAGTTTCATCCATCTCATTAGAACTGATTCAAGTGAATTCTTTTTAATGGCTGAGTAATATTCCATAGTGTATATGTACCACAGCTTCCTTATCCATTCGTCTGCTGATGGGCATCTAGGTTGCTTCCCTGTCCTGGCTATTATAAACAGTGCTGCAATGAACATTGGGGTGCACATATCTCTTTCAGATCTGGTTTCCTCAGTGTGTATGCCCAGGAGTGGGATTGCTGGGTCATATGGCAGTTCTATTTCCAGTTTTTTAAGAAATCTCCACACTGTTCCCCATAGTGGCAGTACTAGTTTGCATTCCCACCAATAGTGTAAGAGGGTTCCCTTTTCTCCACACCCTCTCCAGCATTTATTGCTTGTAGACTTTTGGATAGCAGCCATCCTGACTGGTGTGTAATGATACCTCATTGTGGTTTTGATTTGCAATTCTCTGATAATGAGTGATGTTGAGCATCTTTTAATGTGTTTTTTTGCCATCTGTATGTCTTCTTTGGAGAAATGTCTGTTTAGTTCTTTACCCCATTTTTTGATTGGGTCATTTATTTTTCTGGAATTGAGCTTCAGGAGTTGCTTGTATATTTTTGAGATTAATCCTTTGTCTGTTGCTTCATTTGCTATTATTTTTTACCAATCTGAGGGCTGTCTTTTCACTTTGCTTATAGGTTCCTTTGTTGTGCAAAAGCTTTTAAGTTTCATTAGGTCCCATTTGTTTATTTTTGCTTTTATTTCCAATATTCTGGGAGGTGGGTCATAGAGGATCCTGCTGTGATTTATGTCGGAGAGTGTTTTGCCTATGTTCTCCTCTAGGAGTTTTATAGTTTCTGGTCTTACATTTAGATCTTTAATCCATTTTGAGTTTATTTTTGTGTATGGTGTTAGAAAGTGTTCTAGTTTCATTCTTTTACAGGTGGTTGACCAGTTTTCCCAGCACCACTTGTTAAAGAGGTTGTCTTTTTTCCATTGTATATCCTTGCCTCCTTTGTCGAAGGTAAGGTGACCATAGGTTCATGGATTTATCTCTGGGCTTTCTATTCTGTTCCATTGATCTATATTTCTGTCTTTGTGCCAGTACCATACTGTCTTGATGAATATGGCTTTGTAGTAGAGCCTGAAGTCAGGCAGGTTGATTCCTCCAGTTCCATTCTTCTTTCTCAAGATTGCTTTGGCTATTAGAGGTTTTTTGTATTTCCATACAAATTGTGAAATTATTTGTTCTAGTTCTGTGAAGAATACCATTGGTAGCTTGACAGGGATTGCATTGAACCTATAGATTGCTTTGGGTAGTATAGTTGACAATATTGATTCTTCCAATCCATGAACACGGTATATTTCTCCATCTATTTGTGTCCTCTTCGATTTCTTCATCAGTGTTTTATAGTTTTCTATGTATAGGTCTTTTGCTTCTTTAGGTAGATATACTCCTAAGTATTTTATTCTTTTTGTTGCAATGGTGAATTGTATTGTTTCCTTAATTTCTCTTTCTGTTTTCTCATGTTAGTATATAGGAATGCAAGGGATTTCTGTATGTTAATTTTACATCCTGCAACTTTCCTATATTTGTTGATTAGCTCTAGTAATTTTCTGGTAGAGTCTTTAGGGTTTTCTATGTAGAGGATCATGTCATCTGCAAACAGCGAGAGTTTCACTTCTTTTCCCATCTGGATTCCTTTTACTTCTTTTTCTGCTCTGATTGCTGTGGCCAAAACTTCCAAAACTGTGTTGAATAGTAGTGGTGAGAGTGGGCACCCTTGTCTTATTCCTGATTTTAGGGGAAATACTTTCAATTTTTCACCATTGAGGGTAATGCTTGCTGTGGGTTTGTCATATATAGCTTTTATTATGTTGAGGTATGTTCCTTCTATTCCTGCTTTCTGGAGAGTTTTAATCATAAGTGGGTGTTGAATTTTGTCAAAGGCTTTTTCCATCTATTGAGATAATCATATGGTTTTTATCTCTCAGTTTGTTAATGTGGTGTATCACATGGATTGATTTGCAGATATTAAAGAATCCTTGCATTCCTGGGATAAAGCCTACTTGGTCGTGATGTATGATCTTTTTAATATGCTGATGGATTCTGTTTTCTAAATTTTGTTAAGGAATTTTGCATCTATGTTCATCAGTGATATTGGCCTGTAGTTTTCTTTTTTTATGGCATCTTTGTCTGGTTTTGGAAATAGGGTGATGTTGGCCTCATAGAATGAGTTTGGAAGTTTACCTTCTTCTGCAATTTTCTGGAAGATTTTGAGTAAGATAGGTGTTAGCTCTTCTCTTAATTTTTGGTAGAATTCAGCTGTGAAGCCATCTGGTCCTGGGCATTTGTTTGCTGGAAGATTTCTGATTACAGTTTCGATTACCTTGCTTGTGATGGGCCTGTTAAGATCTTCTATTTCTTTCTGGTTCAGTTTTGAAAAGTTATACTTTTCTAAGAATTCTTCCATTTCTTCCAAGTTGTCCATTTTATCGGCATAGAGCTGCTGGTAGTAGTCTCTTATGATCTTTTGTATTTCAGTGTTGTCTGTTGTGATCTCTCCATTTTCGTTTCTAATTTTGTTAATTTGGTTCTTTTCCCTTTGTTTCTTAATGAGTCTTGCTAATGGTTTGTCAATTTTGTTTATTTTTTCAAAAAACCAGCTTTTAGCTTATTGTGCTCATCTTTGCATGAAATGTTCCCTTGGTATCTCTAATTTTCTTGATGAGATCTCTAGTCTTTATCATTCTATTGTTTTCCTTCTTTCTTAGCATTGATCAGTAAGGAAGGCTTTCTTATCTCTTCTTGCTGTCCTTTGGAACTCTGCATTCAAATGGATATGTCTTTCTTTTCTCCTTTGTTTTTTGCTTCTCTTCTTTTCTCAGCTATTTGTAAGGCCTCCTCAAACAACCATTTTCCCTTTTTGCATTTCTTGTTCTAGGTGGTGGTCTTGATCACTGCCTCTTGTACAATGTCATGAACCTTCATCCATAGTTCTTCAAGCACTCTGTCTATCAGATCTAATCCCTTGAATCTACTTGTCATTTCTACTGTATAATCGTGAAGGGTTTGATTTAGGTCATACCTAAATGGTCTAGTGGTTTTCCCTACTTGCTTCAGTTTAAGTCTGAATTTTGACTGTACCCAGCAAGGATCTCCATCAGATATGAAGGAGAATTCAAAAGCTTTACAGACAAGCAAAAGCTGGGAGAATTCAGCACCACCAGACCACCTCTTCAACAAATGCTAAAGGATCTTCTCTGGACAGGAAACAGAGAAAGGTTGTATACATGCAAACCCAAAACAACAAAATAAATGGCAATGGGACCATACTTATCACTAATCACCTTAAATGTAAATGGGTTCAATGCCCCAACCAAAAGACAAAAACTGGCTGAATGGATACAAAAGCAAGACCCCTATATATGCTAACAAACACATGAAAAGATGCTCAACATCACACATTATCAAAGAAATGCAAATCAAAACCACAACGAGGTGCCATTACAAGCCAGTCAGGATGGCTGCTATCCAAAAGTCTACAAGCAAAAGTCTACCCTCTAGAGAGGGTGTGAAGAAAAGGGAACCCTCTTACACTGTTGGTGGGAATGCAAACTAGTACAGCCACTATGGAGAACAGTGTGGAGATTCCTTACAAAACTGGAACTAGAACTGCCATGTGACCCAGCAATCCTACTCCTGGATATACACACTGAGGAAACCAGATCTGAAAGAGACATGTGTTCCCCAATGTTCATCACAGCACTGTTTATAATTGCCAGGACATGGAAGCAACCTAGATGCCCATCAGCAGATGAATGGATAAGAAAGCTGTGGTACATATATACTATGGAATATTACTCAGCCATTAAAAAGAATTCATTTGAATCAGCTCTAATAAGATGAATGAAACTGGAGCCCATTATACAGAGTGAAGTAAGCCAGAAAGATAGACATCAATACAGTATACTAATGCCTATATATGGAATTTAGAAAGATGGTAACAATAACCCTATATGAAAGACAGAAAAAGAGACTCAGATGTATAGAAGAGACTTTTGGGCTCTCTGGGATAAGGCAAGGGTGGGATGATCTGAGAGAATATCATCAAAACGTGTATATTATCAAGCATGAAACAGATCGCCAGTCCAGGTTGGATGCATGAAACAAGTGCTCAGGGCTGGTGCACTGGGATGACCCAGAGAGATGGGATGGGGAGGGAGGTGGGAGGGGCGTTCAGGATGGGGAACACTTGTAAATCCATGGCTGATTCATGTCAATGTATGGCAAAAACCACTACAGTATTGTAAAGTTAACTAGCCTCCAACAAATAAAAACAAATGGAAAAAAAAAAGTCTGAATTTTGCAAAAGAAGTTCATGATCTGAGCCCCAGTCAGCTCCCAGTCCCGTTTCTGCTGACTGTATAGAGCTTTTCCATATTTGGATGCAAAGAATATAATCAGTCTGTTTTCAGTTTGACCATCTGGTGATGTCAATGTGTAGCGTCTTCTCCTGTGTTTTTGGAAGAGGGTGTTTGCTATGATCAGTGAGTTTTCTTGGCAAAACTCTATTAGCCTTTGCCCTGCTTCATTCTCTACTCCAAGGTCAAATTTGCCTGTTACTCCAGGTATTTCTAGACTTCCTACTTTTGCATTCCAGTCTCTTATAATGAAAAGCACATCTTTTTTGGGTGTTAGTTCTTGAAGGTCTTGTAGGTCTTCATAGAACCATTCAAATCAGCTTCATCAGCATTACTGGTCGGAGCATAGACTTGGATTACTATGATATTGAATGGTTTGCCTTGGAAATGAACACAGATCATTCTGTCATTTTTGAGGTCACATCCAAATACTGCATTTCGGACTTTTTTGTTGACCATGATGGCCACTCCATTTTTTCTAAGGGATTCTTGCCCAAAGTAGTAGATATAATGGTCATCTGAGTTAAATTCACCCATTCCAGTCCATTTTAGTTCACTGATTCCTAAAATGTTGATGTTCACTCTTTCCATCTCCTGTTTGACAACTTCCAATTTGTCTTGATTCATGGACCTAATATTCCAGGTTCCTGTGCAATATTGCTCTTTACAGCATTGGACCTTGCTTCTATCATCAGTCACATCCACAACTGGGTGTTGTTTTGTCTCCATCTCTTCATTCTTTCTGGAGTTATTTTTCCACTGATCTCCAGTAGCATACTGGGCACCTACCAACCTGGGGAGTTCATCTTTCAGTGTCATATTTTTTTGCCTTTTCATACTGTTCATGGGGTTCTCCATGCAAGAATAGTGAAGTGGCTTGCCATTCCCTTCTCCAGCGGACACATTTTGTCAGACCTCTCCACCATGACCCGCCCATCTTGGGTGGCCTTACACTGCATGGTTGATAGTTTCATTGAGTTAGACAAGGCTGTGGTCCGTGTGATCAGCTTTGTTACTTTTCCGTGGCTGTGGTTTTCAGTCTGTCTGCCCTCTGATGGAGAAAGATAAGAGACTTGTGGAAGGTTCCTGATGGTATAGACTGCCTAAGGGGGAAACTGGGTCTTGTTCTGATGGGCGGGGCTATGCTCAGTAAATAAATCTTTAATCCAATATTCTGTTGATGGTTGGAGCTGTGTTCCTTCCCTGTTATTTGACCTAAGGCCAAACTATGGTGGAGGTAATGAAGATAATGCAAACCTCCTTCAAAAGGTCCCATTCATGCACTGCAACTTGCACCTCCGCCGAGACCCCTGGACACTCACAGGCAAGTCTAGGTCAGTCTCTTGTGGGGTCACTGCTCCTTTCTCCCGGGTTTTGGCATGCATAAGTTTCTGTTCATGCCATTCAAGAGTCTGCTTCCCCAGTCCTCTGTAAGTCCTGGTGGCTCTCCAGTGGGGTTAAAGGCGACCTCCTCTAAGAGGGCTTATACCACACCCAGGGCCCCTGCCCCTGCGGCAGTCCACTGCTGATCTGCACCTCCACAGGAGACGCTCAGGCACAGTTTTGTCTCAGTCTCTGTGGGGTCTCTGGGTCCTGGTGTCCACAAGGTATGTCTGAGCCCTCTGAGCGTCTCTGCCGGGTATGCAGTTTGATTCTAAACGTGATTTTGCCCCTCCTACCGACTTGCTGGGTTTCTCTGCCCTTGGACATGGGGTATCTCCTCACAGTTGCTCCAGCTCCATGCAGCCACTGCACCAGCACTTGTTCTTAACACAGGAACACGTCATACCAAACAGTCTATTGACTATAGGCCCAGTCTGTACAAGAGATATTTAGGACATGCTTATCTTACATAGCTGAAACTTTGCACACTTTGACTAGTAACTCCCAACTTCCCTTCTCTCAGCCCCTGGCAACTACCATTCTACTCTCCTTCTATGATGTTAACTATTTCAGATTATTCATTTAAATGGTATCACACAGTGTTTGCCCCTTGTCTGGCTTATTTCAATTAGCATAATGTCCTCCAGGTGCATCCATATTGCTACAAATAGCAGGATTTTTTTCTGAATGATATCCTACTGTATGTATATACCACCATTTCTTTATCCACTTGTTCACTGAGGGACATTTATAATGTTCTCATGTTTTGACTATTGTTAAAAAAAAAAAGCTTCAATGAATATGGGAGGCCACTATCTCTTTGAAATACTGATTTCAATTCCTTTGGATATATACCCAGAAGTGGGGTTTTTGGATCATTCAATCTTTAAATTTTTGAGAAATCTCCATACTGTTTTCCAAAGTGGCTGTATCAATTTATATTTCCAAATTTTTGTGTACAATGTGTTTTTCTTATAGCATAGAAAGGCATAGTCTATAGTAATTCATTATAGTGTTTGTAATAAAGAAGAAGATACATATCTTTCACCCATTATGATTAAGAATTGTGATTATATGTGTGATTAAATGTATGAGTGAACATAACTTTGTAAACAATTTTGTATAACAGAATTTATCCAAAAAATAAAAGCTTGTCATGTTCTTATATCTAGATGCATAAATTTATTTTTTTCTCCCCATTTATGTGATATGATATCATAAGGACACAATTCAACTTAAGTATGCAGAACATGATGCAGTACGTGGTATGACTATTGTAGTTATGAATTTTCAATTGATATATAAATCTTGTATTCTCCTTCTCTAAGAGTGCTTGGGAGTGTTCACAATATAAATCATTAACAAGAATGAAACTGGTTGCGATTGGTGTTTTATCTCTGAGGATCAACTGGCAGAATGAATTTTATTGTTAAAGTTACAAAGAAAATAAAAGTGGGACATCAAATTTCTGACTGCTTGAATGAAATCCTTCAGGTCTAGTGTCTACATCAGTAAGACAATTAAGCAAAATTTTTATGCCTAAAGACATTTCCGCTTTCTCCAGCTGCCTGAGTTGAGTCATTACCTCTGAGAGAATCCGTTTGGTGGAAAGGGAGAGATTGGTTATGTTCACTATGTGCTTGGTGTGAGAGCCAAGGTATATTTTCCTTCTCAATGTGGCAGTTATGGAATCAATTTCTGCTATATTTGTACCATAGAATGTTATTTCCAGCATGTCTAGTGTTAGTAGACCAAATCTGCTTCTTGGTTTCTGTTTGCTTTCCTGAGAAATCAATAAAGTCAGGTAGTGATGGAAATCCCATCTGTACAAATCTTTCAACAAGTCTCCAAATAACACTAAAAGATGTAAAGAGTAACCTAATTTCATCTCTGGATGTAATAAAGTAACAAGTATTTGGGGCAACAAATGAGGATCCAGGTCATCTAAACTTAGGAAAACCTTGATTAGATTGTGGCCAAACATCAAGTAGTAATATCTGGAAAATTATTTCACAAGACTGTGGTTGACAGGATTCAAGTCTGGGAAAATCTGTGGATAATTCAGATTTTAGATTTTCTTAGGATTGAAAAACCACTCTCCTCTAGAAAATACAACTCCAAACTCTCTAACTAATTTAAAAGAGAAGACAAAAGATATTATTTTAATTAAATGCCTACTGTTTGTTTCTGGAGTTATCATCAACTATGATGTAATAAAATCATTACATCAAGATGGTTTCAATAAGATTACACATTAGAATATATTATTATCGAACACTTCCTTGAAGTATCTATGTATCTTCTTTAGAATATATTATTATCAAGCACTTCCCTGAAGCATATTTAAGTAGATATATCATTCATAGAATAGGAATGAGGAGTATATATATTACATAATTATCAGAAATCCCCAGATTTTTACCTCCCACAATTATTGGCTGCTATTATGCTAAAATCATCTCTTTACTGACAGGGTTATGCTTGAAAGCCTCACCATTAGAGTTACTTTTTTGAGTGAAGATGTAGTCTTAGAGTGGTAAGTATTAAACTATAGAATTTCGGGAATGAAAAGCTATAAGGCTTACATTTATTTCCTGTTAGTTTTTCATTTATTTACTATTGGTCTGACATGTATGGCTTAATATATCAGGTTGTCTCATACATCCTTGAAAAAAAATAAGTTATGTATAATACTTTGAGCAGTATTTAATACATTTGACTTAATATAACCAATTTAGAAAGCTGCATTTCACAATTGCAAAATAAGCATTATCTTCAAATGCATATAAAACATTTACCAAAATGACTATTATTTTTCCCATAAAGCAAGTCTCAACAAATTTTGAAAGCTTAATATCCTACAGAGTATGTCCTCTAAATATTGTTATATTAATATAGAACAAACTAAATATTAGAAACTAATTGATCCAGAAATATTTGGAAAGTAAACAGTATAATTCTTAATAATCAATTCGCCATATACAAGGAAAATTAGAAAATACTTGGAACAGAGTACTTATGAAAATATGATTATAACATATCATTACTCAAAGGGAAAAGTTTTGGGAAAAGTTTTGGAAAAAGTTTTGTTAGGTGCATATGAAACAGTGTAACTCAGGTTGGGATTTAAACCCACATACCAGGATTCAAACCCAGGCAAAACCCTGGTTGGGACTTGAACACACTCGGCAGGGACTTAACGTGGCTAAAACCCACAGTCTTCCAACTGAGATCACACACCTGGTTTTAGGACTTAATGAAGTTCAGGTTCTTGATGTCTCCTCAGCAGAAAGAATTCAGTGAAAGACAAAGTGACAGGTAAGAAGTGGATTTATTTGGAGAGAAACACATTCCACAGACACAGTGTGGGCCATCTCTGAAGGCGAGACCAGCCCTGAAATAGAACATGCTTAGTTTTTATGGGCTGGGTTATTTCATAGGCTAATGAGGGGGAGGATTCCAACTATTTTGGGGAAGGGGAGGGAATTTCCAGGAATTGGGTCTCTGCCCAATTCTTGGTCTTTGATGGTTCACCTCAGAATAGTCGGGGCATTTGGGAGTATGGCATTTAGCTTGCTGCTGTGTTTCAATGACTATATACTCAGGCTCCAGATCTAGTGGAAGTTGATTTGTCCACCATCTGGGACCTATTTGGTTCTAAACCATTTATGTTTGTCATTCTAATCAGTCATATCAGGTTATGTCATTTTTTAAAATTTGTTCCCTGCCCAATTCTTTCCCATTTCAATATTAGAAACTTCATCTCCCAAACCATTGAAAGATAAAATTCATAGCCACAGTGAAAGAAAATGTTTTTAATATATAAAATAAACAAAGAAAACAACACATAAAGAATCCCCAAACACACATTGAACTTCTAGGTTCTGACATGTAAAGAGTTTGTAAATTATCACTCCCATCCTTAGAAGAAAAAGCTGGACAATCTGACAATCAACAACTTTACTTTGACCCATCAGAGAACTGAGGTTTCAGGGAAAACCACCACCAAAATCTGGCTGCTGCTGCGTCGCTTCAGTTGTGTCTGACTTTGTGCGATCACAGTCTGGAGGGATAGGCAAATCCAGAAAGTCAAGGTCAGGATCCAATCACCTGGAATAGAAGCCGCAGGAGCCATACATTGGTAAGAGTTCCTAAATGATAAATGTGAATTGCTGGAGGCTGAATGTAGGAGCCAGAAACGCTTGGAGGCCTCCCCTCTTTTGGAGGCTTTACTTCCAGGAAGCCCACCAGGTTCTCACAGTGAATATCTAAAAAAAAGAACAACCCTCTCAGTCTGGAAAGAAGAAAGAAAGAGTAATCAATTTTGAAATACTCTCTTAAAGTCTTCTCCATAACAAAAAGTCTATCTAAAAAGAAAAATACTTTGCGTGTGTGGTCAGTTGAGACCAACTCTTTGCGACCCTATGGACTGCAGCCTGCCAGGCTCCTCTGTCCATGGGATTCTCCAGGCAAGAATACTGGAGTGGGTTGCCATGCCCTCCTCCAGGGGATCTTCCCGACCTAGAGATTGAGCCTGGGTCTCCTGCATTGCATGTGGATTCTTTACTGCTGAGCCACCGGGGAAGGTCAAAAAGTGCTTTAATAAGCCTTATTGTTATCCTATCTGGGGAGAGTTCCTCCAAATCAGTCTCCCACTAGCCCTTCTCCCCCTAGCCCTTCTGCTTCTCCAAAAGTGTGTGTGTAGGAGGCAGGGTGGGTTGGCAACAAAATGTGGTCACAGTTGTTAGCTCTTAGAGGAAATGGAGGCAGAGGAGGGAGTTAGGGAATGGGGAAAAAATATATATATATATAAACATATGTATATATATATATATATATATCACTGGTGATAGAATTTGTGAATGTCACAGCCCTGAGACACAGATCCATGAAAAGGATTAAGATTTAATTGGAAGTCAAAGAATGTTCCACTCACTCACACCTCACCATTTATAGACTACTCCTTCATATTTATAGAATACTCCATCCAACAATAGCAAGACACATTCTTCTCCAGCTCATATGGAACATTCATCATATAGATCATAAAACACACCTTAACACATTTAAAGGACTAGAAATTATACAAATTATGCTCTCTGACCACAGTGGAATTAAACTAGAAAGAAATAACCAAAAAATAGCTGAGAAAATCCTACTAAATATTTGGAAATTAAACAACATACTTCTAAATAACCCAAGGGTCTAAGGAGTTTCAAGAGAAATTTAAAAATCCTCGTGAGAGATAAAAAGCAAAGGCAAGCTGAATTTAATAAGGTGAGGAGAAAACCTTAAACAGACAGTTCACAAGAAAGGATTTTCCAATAGCTGATAAATATGTGAAAAATTCCTCAACAAAGTCACCAGAGAAATGCAAAGTAAAATGATAAGATTTTTAAAATGACAGTTTTAGGTGATAAGAAGGACAGAAGTCAACTGGAATGCTGATGAGAGAATCAACTGGTATGATAACTTAGGAAAATTGTTTGACAGTATTTGAATATGTGCATACACTGTGATCCAAGACATCCTCTTCAAGGAATATACCAAGCAGTAATATATCAAAATTTTTTTAAGTATAGGAATTTTCATGGATTGATTCATAATACCCAAACCAGAACACAATCTTATCTAAGTACCCCTCAGGAGTAGACAACATAACTGAATTGTGGCACAATAACACAAGGGACACAATTAGCAGAGAAAATAGCCAAACATGCTACATGCAACAAGAGAATGAATCTCAAACCAAAAGCCTTAATGAAAGACTGAACCAAAAACAATACAAATGGTATGATTCCTTTCATATAAAGTTCAAAAAGAGGCAAAAATAATGATAACGAGAAGGCAGAATAGTGGTTACCTTTGAGAGGGACAGGTGACTCAGACGGTAAAAATCCGCTTGCAATGCAGGAGACCTGGGTTCTATCCCTAGACTGAGAAGATGCACTGGAGAAGGGAATGGTAACCCACTCCTGAATTCTTGCCTGGAGAATCCCATGAACAGAGGAACCTCATGGGCTATAGTCCATGGGGTCAGAAAGAGGTGGACATGACTGAGCGACTCACACACACACACACACACACACACACACACACAGGAGAGAAGGATAGAGTGATACGTCGGGTGATACTGATGCCTGAAGAGTATTTCTAAGATGCTGGTGATGTTTTATTTCTTGACTTTGCTGGGAACATGATCAATTCTTTTTGTGACAATTCAGCAACCAATGCACTTGATTTTATATGTTTTCCATAGCATGCTTCATCTTGAAAAAAAGGTTTTATTTTAAAAATTGAAGATAAAATACTAAATTTCATGATGTGGAATATAGTCCTTATTCTTCCAAGACTTAAGTCTCCATGTCATCTAAGGCATTAACATAGTCTTGAGAAATTTAAAGAAATGTTTTAGTCAACTCTGACTTTTTAGTAGGAAAAAATTAAGTTTTCATTTTCAAAGCTTGGCTTACACTTCAAGAAAATACATGATTTTCTGTCTGATAGAGGAAAGAGTCTTGTTTAAATAATAAATGACCTCTCCATGTCCTCTGCAGTTTTAGAAAAATATCCTTCTTTAAAATTCTTTTTAAATTTTGGTTTCTCTTTGGGGTTATTGATGTTCCATCCAATGTCAGAGAAGTGGGCTAAAATTCCTGTCATTGACTTCTGTAAGCTCAGGCCAAGGTCCTCAGAGTTGCTGGCTTAACCACCTGTGTTTCTTCTTACAGGTGTATCTAATCCACCTTAATACATTAATAAAGCTTGACTAGTCTTTAACCTTAAGATGACTTTGTTTTTGGTCCATACAAAAAATAAGAAAGTATAAAACTTTAAATCAGATTACAATTTGATAAATGTACCTGGTCTTTGATGATTAGATACTAAAGTGTAAGTAATTTATTTAATTAAGAATTTTCTCCAGGTAGCTACAAAACAAACTGCATTCTTGTATTAACATATAGTAAGTAGAATTCTAATTCAAATAGTGAATTCTCACAAAAATATTTTTCATTATTTTGGGGACAAAGTGACACCAGATTTGTTTTAGTATTGATGTTTTGCCCTACTAATTGACTAATAACAACCAAACTCACTTTATAATAGTTATGCACACTGAATGCATTAATTCATCAAAATATTTTATTCTCTAGAAAAAAAAAATTGGTTAATAGAAAATAATCTGAAAAGCACCAGTTGTATATCTTGTGTTTTGAAACTGAAATGAGAAATGGGAGCTATGTTTTGTGGTTGGTGGGTATCGGAAGTCTTCCATACATACTAATATAGCTTGTGGGCATCAGACTATATATGACTATTGTCCAAAAAAATGAATTATTGCAATCTCTTGGGCTGCACACTATACATTGTAAAATGTTAGTTGTATCAGTCTTTGCCAGGCTTCTATCATTCACCCAGTCTCAAGCATCAGATGATTTACATACTGGTGAGCCAAGCGCTACCTCATTATATAATGGTCCACACTAGCTTTTGCTTTTATTTTTTTCTTTTTCCATTCCTCAAATATTTATCTTCCCCTCTTCTTTCAAATTAAAAATAAGCCTGGATGACTCCTGTAAGATGAAGAAAGAGGCAGTATTGAGTAATGGAAAAATGAATAAACTTGGAATTTGGAATCTTGGCTTGCAGTCCTGGCATTACACTTCAACATTTCTTTGGGCACCTCAGTCTTTCTGAGTCTCAGTTTCCTCATTCGTAAAGTGTAGATAATGACACTTATTCCACTTACCTCAGTAGTTGTTGTGAACAACTGAGGTAAATGTGAAAGCTCTGTGATCCCCTATTATACAAGTGGAAGGTGTTATTACTACTGCTTTTATAATTTATTAGAACTAGACTTCTGACATGGTGTCCCTCTGCCAGACTCACGTCACATCACTCACACCGAATTTATTTTTTGATGGACCTGGAAACTTCAAAAATCTATCCTGTAGGGAATATTTATTTAAAACTTTTGAAACTAAGTTTATTTGGGTGAAAGTGGTTTGCAAAGACTACCCAATCATCTGCTTTAAATAGTTGTAGGATTAAAAAAAAAAAAAAAACCAGGAGGAGGTGTCTCTTATGAAATCTGAAGCACTGCCAACCTCTGTGTATCAGCCTAGAGCAGAGGGGCTCTCCCTTGTAAATGCGCTACCAGAGGGCACCCAAGGCCATTTGCTGAAAGATATTGGCTCTCGTTCTGTTACTTCTGAGTAACTTCCAGATCTTTTTCCCTGTGACCTTACAATTTGGCTCCCCTTGCAAGTCAGCACCCATCTCCAGGCTCTTCCTTTTCCAGACTCTAGTGGTGCTCCCCACCCTTCTTTGCTGGCCTCTAAATGCCAAAGCTTTGAGGTTTCCAAAAAGCAGACTCAGCCTGGTCCTTCATCCGGTGGCGGTGTTTGAGTGTCTCAAGCTATTTATTTCCATTTATTAGACTTGGATTCACAGAGTAAAGAAGGCTTATGGAAAGGCTCCTAGAGTTTTGACATGGGCTGACTCATGTGCCCTAGGTCACAATGACCTTTTGGAGTCCTCAGAACTTTGTTACCATACCCTCAGATCGCTCAGACCAGTTCTCAGCAGCATTATCAGAGAAGTAGCTGTCTGTAGCTCCCAGCAGATTGGTGCAGCCCGCAGCCACAGTGTGGAAGGACAGCCCACGCTGTCAGTGGTAAAGAACCCACCTCCCAATGCAGGAGACTCAGATTTGATCCCTGGGTCAGGAAGATCCCCTGGAGAAGGAGATGACAACCCACTCCACTGTTCTTGCCTGGGATATCCCAGAGGAGGAGGAGAACAGAACAGAGGAGCCTGGTAGGCTGCAATTTATAGGGCTGCAAAAGAATCAGAAATGACTGAGCAATTCAATTCAGTTCAGTCACTCAGTTGTATCTGACTCTTTGCAACCCCATGGACTGCAACATGCCAGGCTTCCCTGTCCATCACCAATTCCCGAGCTTGCTCAAACTCATGTCCATGGAGTCGGTGAGGCCATCCAACTATCTCATCCTCTGTCATCCCCTTCTCCTCCTGTCTTCAATCTTGCCCAGCATCAGGGTCTTTTCTGATGTCAATACTTCACATCAGGTAGCCAAAGTATTGGAGTTTCATCTTCAGCATCAGTCCTTCCAATGAATATTCAGGACTGGTTTTCTTTAGGACTGACTGGTTTGACCTCCTTGCAGTCCAAGAGACTTCTAAGAGTCTCCAGCACCACAGTTCAAAAGCATCCGTTTCTTTAGTGTATTCAATGAAGGAGAGGTAGAGTTTTTATGGAATTACCTTGCTTTCTCCATTACCCAACTGATGCTGGCAATTTATTCTCTGGTTCCTCTGCCTTTTCTAAATCCAGCTTGTACATCTGGAAGTCCTTGGTTCATATGCTGCTAAAGTCTCGCTTGAAGGATTTTGAGCATTACCTTGCTAGCATGTGAAATGAGCATATTTGTGAGGTAGTTTGAACACTCCTTGGCATTTCCTTTTTTGGGGATTCAAATAAAAACTGAACTTTTCCTGTCCTGTGGCCATGGCTGACTTTTCCAAATTCACTAATATATTGAGTGCAGCACTTTAACAGCATCATATTTTAGGATTTTTTAAATAAGAAATCCATAATGTGTAAATGAGAAAAAAGGCCAGTGTTTTCCATTTCACACTTTAAATCCCCTTGACAAGCTTTTTGCAGTTGTTTAGTCACTCAGTCATGTATGGATGTGAGAGTTGGACTATAAAGAAAGTTGAGTGCCAAAGAATTGATGCTTTCAAACTGTGGTATTAGAGGAGACTCTTGAGAGTCCATTGAACTGCAAGGAGATCAAACCAGTCAGTCCTAAAGGAAACCAGTCCTGAATATTCATTGGAAAGACTGATGCTGAAGCTGAAGCTCCAATATTTTGGCCACCTGATGCAAAGCACTGACTCATTGGAAAAGATCCTGATGCTGGGCAAGATTGAGGGCAGGAAGAGAAGGGGATGGCAGAGGATGAGATGGTTGGATGGCATCACCAACTCGATGGACATGAGTCTGAGCAAATTCCAGGAGACAGTGAAGGACAGGGAAGCCTGGCATGCTGCAATCCATGGGGTTGCAAAGAGTCAGACATGACTTATCGACTGAACACCAACAATGGGTTTATTATTATCTAGATTTCATATAGGACTAAATTATATTTTCAATGCTTATATCATGTGATTTCTAATTGTGTTTCAGAGAAAAGTGCTGAAAATGGCATGTGGAATATAGACAATAAGGAGAAAGAAGAAGTGTGGAATGAGTGCCAAGAGTATCACTAGTAACATGTTGGGCACCTCTCTTAGGAGGGTTTACTAATCTCAGTCAACAGAGAAATAGGTTATTTATACTGTAGCCAGGGATCTCTGAGAAAGGCTTTCCACTCCCCACATGGGTCTCAGCAACAATATCTCTATATTAGCATCACTTTCCACTTGTTCACACTATTCGCTGCTGGGAAAACACAAAATCCATAAGATTGCTCATATCAGTCAGTGGGGGGAAAAGTGTTAGTAGTTCAGTTGTGTCTGACACTTCACTATCCCATGGAATGTAGCCCTCCAGTTTCCTCTCTCCATGGAATTCTCCAGAGAAGAATATTGGAATGGGTAGTTATTCCCTTCTCTGGGGGAATCTTCCTGAACCAGGGATTGAACCCAGGTCTCTTGCATTGCAGGCAGATTCTTTAGTGTCTGAGCCAGCAAGGAAGCCCATATCAATCAGTATATAGTATTTGACTACTGGTTATTTATAATATTATCTATATTTTATAACCCATAAAGTTATTTTATACTTACATTCTTGTTCCAGTTTCAACATTTTCTGATTATTTCACATATGTTTTCTTTGTGTATGCCTGTGCTACTACAAGTGGTAAGGATTTCAAACATTGTTTTCCTTTCTAAATAATATTTTTCCTTTCATATTTTTTATTTAGCTGCAATACTCTGAGAAAATGACCTCCCCTACTTCCAAAGTCAGTGCTTAAGCCAAACACTTGCATTTTCCACTCTGGTCCACTACTTGTCTGGCTTCATCCATTTTTTTCAGAACTGAAGTGAAATAAATGTCCCCTTTTTAGAGAAACTTCCCATAAATTCTAGGAATAGTTCAGGTCTTTTTGTAATATACACGCATAGGTGCCAGTATATTAGAATCATGTCAAATTTTACTGTTCTTAGTAAATCAGTTCAGTTCAATTGCTCAGTCATGTCTAACTCTTTGCGACCCCATGAACCGCAGCACGCCAAGCCTCCCTGTCCGTCACCAACTCCTGGAGTTTACTCAAACCCATGTCTATCAAGTCGGTGATGCCATCCAACCATCTCATCCTCTGTCATCCCCTTCTCCTCCTGCCCTCAATCTTTCCCAGCATCAGGGTTCTTCAAATGAGTCAGCTGTTCACATCAGGTGGTCAAAGTATTGGAGTTTCAGCTTCAACATCAGTGCTTCCAATGAACACCCAGGACTGATCTCCTTTAGAATGGGCTGGTTGGATCTCCTTGCAGTCCAAGGGACTCTCAAGAGTCTTCTCCAACACCACATTTCAAAAGCATCAATTCTTTGGCACTCAGCTTTCTTATCTTAGTAAATACCCAGTTGTATAATTGTCTGTGAGAAATCAATGGCTCCATTTCTGGACCTTAAGCTCCATGAGGGCAGGTAGAACACTGGTCTTGAACACTGCTAAATTTTCCTTTGTCTACCAGAGCACCTGACACTCAAATAGTAGCTCAAAGAAGAATGAACAAACCAACATCTCCCTGCACACAATTCCTGGTGAACCTAAAACATGTATCCTGATGACACCTGGAATAAAATCAGGAATATTTATGACCACAGGTAGAAGCAAAGGAGGCAGAAAGGTCTGCTGTTTGAGTCTTGCCTCAGTTCACAAACATTTCAGGATGTATTAATTCTCCCAATCTTTTCAAGCTAATTGCCAAATCTGCAGCTGTGTAGAGAGGACCTGTGTTTTGTACATATGACACCCTCTGATGGACCAACTGCCAGATTTAACTCAAATACTTTTAGCGCGTAGACCTAAGAGGTGGGTATATTCTCAGTGCTCAGTCCCTGCAGCCACTATTGTGTGTGTGCTTAGTCACTCAGTCGTGTCCAATTCTTTGATACCCCATGGAATGCAGCCTGCCAGGCTCCTCTGTCCATGGGGATTCTCCAGGCAAGAATACTGGAGTGGGTTGCCATGCCCTCCTCCAGGGAATCTTCCCAACCCAGGGATTGAATCCAGGGCCCCTACATTGCAGGTGGATTCTTTATCATTTGAGCCACCAGGGAAGGCCAAGAATACTGAAGTGGGTAGCCTATCCATTCTCTAGGGGATCTTCTGGCCTAGGAATCAAACTGAGGTTTCCTGTATTGCAGGTGCAAAAGTAGTAGAGTTTTTGGACCCTGGATTTTAAAATTATTATAACAGGTACAAACATATTTTTATTAATCAAAATAGGAAACATTACAATCAAAACATTTTTGCCAATGAGAACTAAGTTTGTTTATTCCTATAGCAGAAAAAAAAACAAAAGTCCATGCTTAGGGATTTGATAAACTGTTGGAAAGCATTTCTAAATCCTACTGGTCATGGAAGCATTTTCCATACAAAAAGTTGTCAAGATACTTGAAGAAGTGGTAGTTGGTTGGCGAGAGGTCAGGTGAATATGGCAGATGAAACAAAGCTCTATAGTCCAATTCATTCCATTTCTGAAGCGTTGGCAGTGTGATGTGCAGTCGAGCATCTTCACAGAGAAGAGTCAGACCCCTTCTGTTGACCAATCCTGGCTGTAGGTGTTGCAGTTTGCAGTGCATCTCATCAATTTGCTGAGCATACTTCTCAGATATGAAGATTTCATTGGGATTCAGAAAGCTGTAGTGAATTCGACTGGCAGCAGACCACCAACAGTGACCATGATCCTAATTTTTAGTGCAAGTTTGGCTCTGGGAAGTGCTTTGGAGCTTCTTCTCAGTCCAACTACTGAACTGATTATCACCAGTTGTCATACAAAATCCACTTTTCATGACACATCACAATGAAATCAAGGAAGAGTTTGTTTTTGTTTCATAGGATAAGAGAAGTTATTTCAAAACGATATATATTTTTTTTTAATTTGCGATTAGCTCATGAGAGATCCACTTATCGAGCTTTTTCACCTTTCCAATTTGCATCAATTGCCAAATAACAGTAGAATGATTGAGGTTGAGTTCTTAGGCAACTTCTTGTGTAGTTGTAAGAGGATCAGCTTCAGTGATGCTCTCAGTTAGCTGTCAATTTCTGTTGGCTGGCCACTGCACTTCTCACCTTCAAGGTTCTTGTCTCTTTTGCAAAATTTCTTGAGCCACCACTGGACTGTATGTTCATTAGCAGTTCCTGGTCAAATGTGTTGTTGATGTTACTAGTTGTCTCCACTGCTTTAAGACTAATTTTGAACTTAAATAAGAAAATTGCTCAAATTTGCTTTTTGCCTAACACCATTTCCATAGTGTAAAATACATTTAAAATAAATAGTAAGTAACAATTAATCAGCAAAAAACATAAAGCAAGAAATGTGCATTAAAATGATGTATAATATAACCACATTTTAAAAGAATGTATTCCAATATCAAATGGAAAAATTCAACAGTGCAAAACTGTAATTACTGCTCCCACTGCTTCTAGAAACTGACAATAAATGGCAGTAAACGATGGGTGCATGCATGTGGGCCAACTCACTTCTGTCATAACCAACTCTTTGCGACCCCATGGACAGTAGCCCACCAGGCTCCTCTATCCATGGAATTCTTCAAGCAAGTGGTTGCCATTTTCCTCCTCCAGGGGATCTTCCCAAACCAGGGATTGAACCGGTGTCTCCTACATCTCCTGCATTGCAGGCAGATTCTTTACTGCTGAGCCACTGGTGAAACCCAAAATGGATAGGACATTTCTTTAATTCTCCTTTTCACCATTTCAGTTAAAGAGATTACCAACAATCATACTTTTTTAGGTCTTATTGCACATATTAATAACTTTTCATTCCTTCTGATTACTCAATTATACTGAGGCAGTCATCAACTGAGTCTAACTGTTTGCCAAACATTGAGAAATGATCACAAAAAAAGCCAGAGACAAGGATGGCAAAGACAGCAAGTCCTCT
The DNA here is from genome assembly GCF_023699985.2 of Odocoileus virginianus. Taxonomy (NCBI): domain Eukaryota; kingdom Metazoa; phylum Chordata; class Mammalia; order Artiodactyla; family Cervidae; genus Odocoileus; species Odocoileus virginianus. Next base: position 2,354,661 of record NC_069686.1, on the reverse strand, counting down.
GAGCCATTTTATTAGACTCTAAAGAGCCATTTTATGACAATATTCCTTTGCTTTAGTGGAAACAGACTAAGACCAAATTCTCTCTTGATTTCTCAGTTAAGAAGCTACTGCACTGTATACCCACAAAGTTGAATTCTTATACGCCCTCTTTGAAAAAGACATGATACAAAAGACTTGAAGACCCAAATGACTGTGATGCAGTCTTTCAATCCTAGGCAAACTTGAAACTTTGACTTTTAACTTTGTTTCTAAACAAATTAAACCACCCAAGACCAGTTTGTTTATTCCAAGTGTCATTGTTATTTGTTTTGAACACATGTTTGGAAGATATGCTTTGAGCACAATATGTACATTTATCAATTATTAAACAACAAATAATTGTAATTGTCACTACCTTTATACTTAATTTGATTTGAAAATGTGAGACTTGGTTGTGGATTTGAAATGTTTGGTAATCTTTTGTTTCCCTTCACCATAATGCTTGTGCTATCAAAATCAGCACGTGGCAGAACTGTAAGGACTCATGCCAAACATATGGTATCCACAACCAGTCAGCATAATCTTTGGAATTCTAATTGCAAAGAAGTGCCAAATGAAAATGCTTAATAGCACACATATGGCCAGTTGAGGATTTCCTAATAGGTTGACTTCTCTGAGGCCTGTAAATATCTTTGTCATGTAGAACAGACAAATTTTAACGCTGCAAGAAAAACCATGATTAAATACAGTCTTTTAACAGTTTTATGTATTTTTTTGAGATGTGAAAGTACAATGTAATTTTCACATCTTTATTAAACCTTCAAAGTGCCTTTTCAAAACTGTATGCACTGTAGAAGTGCCTGCTAATTACCCTATCCATTTTAGCCCAAAGCTAATAGAAATTACAATTTTCCTTGACCTAAATATATAATCACTCCATGACAATAACTGCCACAGAAGCATAAATCTAGTGTCTAGCTAATGCTGCATTTATATTAAACACTAGTCATGGAATCAAGACTTTTCAGTACCTGGAACTATGTTCTGCACTTGATACTGGTTCATACAGTGCTTGTGGAATCCTTGGATTGAGGCTAACATATTAACCATCTGATAGGCAAAATTACTCTAAATCTAGTCTTTCCTACACAAAAGATATCTTCTTTCTGTAAAAGACTATTTCTTAGAGCAGTTTTAGGTTCACAGCAAAGTTGAGAGGAAGATACAGAGATTTCCCTAAACCTTCTACTCCACTGTCAACATTGCCCACTAGACTGCAACAGTTGTCTCAATTGACAAACCTACATTAATACATCATAAACTTCCAAAGCCTGTAGTTTACCTTAGGGTTCACTCTTCGTGTTGTCATGATTACAGCATCATACAAAGTATTTTCACTGCCCTGAAATTCCTTCCTGCTCCCTCTTCACACCTCCCCTCACCCACACCACTGGCAACCACTGAACTTTTTACTGTCTCCATAGCTTTGCCTTCTCCAGAATATCCTATATTTGGAGTCATACAGTATGTGGCTTTTCCAGATTGGCTTCTGTCACTTAGTGACATGTATTTGCTTTCTCCTTGTCTTTTCTTGGCTTCATAGCTCATTTCTTTTTAGCTCTGAACAATATTCCATTGTTTGGATGAACCACCTTTTATGTATCTATCCACCTACTAAAGGACATTTCTTTTTTTATTATTTATTTTTGGCTGTGCTGGGTCTTCATTGTTGCTCAGGCTTTTCTCTAGTCATGGTGAGCAGACTACCCTTCTCTGCAGCACCCAGGCTTCTCCTTGCAGGACCTTCTTTGGCTGCAGAACCAGGCTTCCAGGGGCGTGGGCATCAGTAGTTGGAGTTCCCAGGCTCTAGAGCACTGGCTCAGAAGTTGTGGTGTGTGAGCTTCCCTAGTGTGTGGGATCCTCCCAGACCAGAAACTGAACCTGTGTTTTCTGCATTGGGAGGCAGATTCTTTACCACTGAGACACCAGGGAAGCCCTAAAGGGCATTTTCATTGCACCAGTTTTGGAGATTATCAATAAAGCTGATAAAACAGTGATGTATAGGTTTTTATGAGGGCATACCTGGTTCTTTGGGTAAATACCAAAGAGCATGAGTACTGAATCACGTGGTAAAAGTGTCTATTGTTGTTGTTGTTTAATCACTAAGTTGTGCCCAACTCTTTTGTGACTCCTAGGAGTGTAGCCCACCAGGCTTCTCTGTCCATGGGATTGCCCAAGCAAGAATATTGGAGTAGGTTGCCATTTCCTTCTCCGAGGGAGCTTCCTGACCCTCAGATCAGACCCGAGTCTCCTGCATTGGCATACAAGTTCTTTACCACTGAGCCACAGGGAAGCCTAAAATTATGTTTGCATATGTGTACTCAGTCACTTCAGTCATGTCAGACTCCATCAGCCTATGCACTGGAGCCCACCAGGCTCTTCTCTCTGTGGCATTCCCCAGACAGGAATAATGGAGTAGATTGCCATGCCCTGCTCCAGGGAGTCTTCCCAACCCAGGTATCAAACTTGTATCTCACCCACTGCAGGTGGATTCTTTACCCACTGAGTCACCTGAAAATATGTTTAGTTCTGTATAAATTTCCAGACTGTCTTTCAAAGTGGCTGAACCATTATACATTTCCATCAACAATGAATATGAGTTCCTTGTTCTCCACATTCATGACACAGCATTTAGTGTTTGAAATTTTGGCCATTCTAGTAGGAGTATAATGGTGTGTTGTTTTAATTTGCATTTCCCAAAGGATGTATGATCAGATCATCTATTTGCATGACAAATAGATTCAAGGAACTAGATCTGATAGAGTGCCTGAAGAACTATGTACGAAGGTTCATGACATTGTACAAGAGGCAGTGACCAAGACCACTCCCAAGAAAGAAATGCAAAAAGGCAAAATGATTGTCCGAGGAGGACTTACAAATAGCTAAGAAAAGAAGAGATGTGAAAAGCAAAGGAGAAAAGGAAAGATATATCCACCTGAATGCAGAGTTCCAAAGAACAGCAAGGAGTGATAAGTCTCCCTCAGTGATCAATGCAAAGAAACAGAGGAAAACAATAGAATGGGAAAGACTGGAGACCTCTTCAAGAAAATTAGTGATACCAAGGGAACATTTCATGCAAAGATGGTGTCAATAAAGGACAGAAATGGTATGGACCTAACAGAAGCAGAAGATATTAAGAGGTGGCAAGAATACAAAAAAGAACTATATAAAAAAAACCCTTCATGACCCAGATAATCACAATGGTGTGATAACTCACTTAGAGCTAGATATCCTGGAATGCAAAGTCAAGTGGGCCTTAGGAAGCATCACTATAAACAAAGCTAGTGGAGATGATGGAATTCCAGTTGAGCTATTTCAAATCCTAAAAGATGATGCTGTGAGAGTGCTGCACTCAACATGCCAGCAAATTTGGAAAACACATCAGTAGCCCCAGGGCTGGAAAACATGAGTTTTCATTCCAATCCCAAAGAAAGGCAATCCCAAAGAATGTCCAAACTACCACACGATTGTACTCATCTCACATGCTAGCAAAGTAATGCTCAAAATTCTCCAACCCAGTCTTCAACAGTATGTGAACTGTGAACTTCCAGATGTTCAAGCTGGATTTAGAAAAGGCAGAGGAACCAGAGATCAAATTGCCAACATCCATTTGATCATAGAAAAAGCAGAGTTCCAGAAAAATATCTATTTCTGCTTTACTGACTATATCAAAGTCTTTGACTGTGTGGATCACAACAAACTGTTGAAAATTCTTAAAGAGATTGGACTACATGACCACATGACCTGCCTCTTGAGAAATCTGTTTGCAGGTCAGGAAGCAATAGTTAGAACTGGACATGGAACAACAGACTGGTTTCACATTGGGAAAGGAGTGCGTCAAGGCTGTATATTGTCACCCTGCTTATTTAACTTCTGTTCAGAGTATATCATGTGAAATATCAGGCTAGATGAAGCATAAGCTGGAATCAAGATTGCTGAGAGAAACATCAATAACCTCAGATATGCAGATGACACATTTATGGCAGAAAGCAAAGAAGAACTAAATAGCCTCTTGATGAAAGTGAAATAGGAGAGTGGAAAAGTTGGCTTAAAACTCAACATTCAGAAAACTAAGATCATGGCATCCAATCCCATCACTTCATGGCAAATAAATAGAAGGGGAAACAATGGAAACAGTGACAGACTATTTTCTTGGGCTCCAAAATCACTGCAGATGGTGACTGCAGCCATAAAATTAAAAGACGCTTGCTCCTTGGAAGAAAAGCTATGACCAACCTAGACAGCATATTAAAAAGAACAGACGTTACTTTGTCACCAAAACTCTATCTAGTCAAAGCTATGGTTTTTCTAGTGATCATGTATGGATGTGAGAGTTGGACTATAAAGAAAGCTGAGCACAGAAGAATTGATACTTTTGAACTGTGATGTTGGAGAAGACTCTTGAGAGTCTCTTGTACTGCAAGGAGATCCAACCAGTCCATCCTAAAGGAGATCAGTCCTGAATATTCATTGGAAGGACTGATGCTGAAGCTGAAACTCCAATACTTTGGCTACCTGATGTGAAGTACTGACTCATTGGAAAAGACCCCGATGCTGGGAAAGATTGAAGGCAGGAGGAGAAGGGGACGACAAGGGATGAGATGGTTGGATTGAGAGGGTAACAGGCAGGAAGGCCAGGGGTCTCCAAAGAGAGGAAACAGGCTGCAAGTGCCAGACATTTTTATCTCTCTTAAGCGGCAGGAGGAAACAAACCAGCGATATTTTTTCTTCTCTATACAAATTTAAAAGAAGGTTTCTCTTAAAATGCTTTGTTGCCGTGACACCTGGTTTTGCCTGAAGCTAACTACTCTCAAACCTTGAGTTAACCAATACATTTCTTTTTCTTATGGAAATGTTGTCTTAAGCTATGTTAATGTACCCCAGACTCTATCTTCAAGTTGGTTCCGCCAAATGGCCCAACCTACTTACTCAGATTGTGAGTGACTATATAACAGTAATGTATCCTGCCTGAGGACAGTCTTTGGATTAAACCTTCTGGCTAATTCTGTTATCTTAAAATGTAAATTATGGGAGTAGGTCCGGTGAGGTCTTTACAACCTCCAGACATTCTTTGGATTCTTTGGAGAGTATATAACTCCATTGCTAACACTAGCAAAGGGGATACTCTTTTGCCCCCTTCTGATGCCTATGTCAGAAGCTTTCTCTATCTCCTTTATACTTTAATAAAACTTTACTACACAAAAGCTCTGAGCGATCCAGCCTCGTCTCTGGCCCCATTCATCTCCTTCGAGACTCCCGGAGGCCAAGAATCCCGGCGTCTTATCATTCAGCAACAACCTTTCAGGATGGCATCACTGACTCAATGGACATGAGTTTGAGCAAGCTTCAGAAGTTTTGATGGGCAGGGAAGACTGTCATGCTGCAGTTCATTGGGTTGCAAAGAGTTAGACACGGCTTTGTGACTGAACTGAACTATTGATGTATGATATGGAGAATATTTTCATACGTCTATTTTCCATTTGCATAACTATTTTTATGAAGTGTCCAATAAGGCCTTTGGATCATTTTTCAATTGCGTTGTTTTCTTATTGATGAGTTTTATGAGTTCTTTTTATATTTTGGATAACAATTTTTTTTTCATCATGTGTCTTTTGCAATTATTTTCTCCAGTCTGTAGCTTGTCTTCTCACATTCTTGACATTGTTTTTCACAAAGCAGGAGTTTTAATTTTAATGAAGTCCAACTTATCAGTTATTTCTTCCATGGATCCTGCCTTTGGTGTTGTATCTACATAGTCCTCACCATCCACAGGTCATCTAGGTTTTCTTCTATATTATCTTTTATAAGTTTTTCTTATACTTTTGTGACTTATGTGTAAATCTGTGATAGATTTTGAGTTAATTTTCTGTAAATGATGTAGCATGTTTCCAGGTGATGCTAGTGGTAAAGACTTGAAAGACGTGGTTTCAGTCCCTGGGTCAGGAAGATCCCCTGGAGGAGGGCATGGTAACCCACTCTGGTATTCTTGCATATTGAACCCTAAGGACAGGAGAGCCTAATGGGCTACTCCACTGGGTCCCAAAGGTTTGAACATGACTGTAGTGGCTTCGCATGCACATAAAGGATGCAACATGTGTGTTTAAATTCATTTTTTCAAAAAATGATGTCCAGCGTTCCAGAGCCATCTGTTGAGAAGACTATCTTTGCTCTACTGCACTAGCCTTTCTCCTTTGTCAGCTCTCATGGCCCGAGTCCATCATGTGGAAGAAAAGAAGGTGCTACCTCCCTCCAACGCAAACCTACTCTACCCCTTTTCTCTGAAAAATGATGACAAATCTGGACTGTGAAATGTCCTTGAATTATGGTTTCCCCCTACAAAATGATTTTAAGGGAGAAATTTTCATCTACTTCTCTGACTTTAATTTGAGGGATAAAAGTGTTCATTTTAATCTAGAAGATTATACCTTATTTTCAAATTTTGTTTACTGTATATTTTCTTGATTCTTGGTTAGTCTCCCTCTATGTCTCTTTATACCACTTACATACTCCTCAAAATGTAAACAACTTTCCTTGATGAGAGTTTGCCATTCATTTATTTTCCTATGTACATGAACCTTTTAAATTTATATACCAAGTCAATTTAGTAGTATACAAGATATATTTTATTTCTATGCCAAATAAAGCCTTTCATGCTAACTAAAGGATCAGGGATGCCTTCCCTGAAGAAAGAAATGAGACATTCCAGGCTGAGAGAGCAATGTGAATCCATGCATGTGTCTGGAATGTGCAAGGAATGTTCAGGAAATAGTGAGTGATCCTATATGACTAAAACAGGCTTAAATATACTGCATGAAAATCAGATCTAGTTTATAAAATGCTTAGGCAGAGTGAGGTTTTTAAAATGTTTGAATTATTTGTCACTATTTAATAACTGGGAGATTTCATATTACACTTCAGATCCCTGATTTGTCTTGAAACACTGAAATAGAACCTCTGAGCTTGCTTTTCAGCATGGCAAGATACATTTATTAGGCCAGGATGAATTCAATAATAACTGTAAATTTTCAATAACTTAACACAATTAGCATTTATTTCTTCCCAAAATAATGGTTCAACAAAGGTGTTCCTCGTTTTGTGTCTTTTCTGAATAGCTCTCCACTGAGTGATATATCAAGGGCATAAATTTATTTTATTTTATAGTTTCACCCTACTCTAGGTCTTTGGAGTTATTTCTATTCAGCAGAGGAAAGAAGAAAGACGAGAGAGAATTGTGCAGGTGGATTTTACGGTTCAGGCCTAGAAGTGGTGTTTGTCACTCACTCATGTTTCATGAGCCAGAAGTCAGCCACATGCCTCACCTAATGTCAATGAAGCCTGGGAAATATATTTTAACTGTGCACACAAAAGGAAAATTAAACGGCTTATGAATAGTTAGTTCACTTTTAACACATGACAGCTGGTTGAAGGTAAGTAGTCCCTACCCCCTTTATTAGGGTGTGTGTCCACTCACTACATCCTCACCCACCATACTCAACTTATCTGTGTGGCCCTTCTGACTGCTGTAGGCATTTGACTCTATAACTCATAGGATAGAAAATGAAGAGTGTAGATTTCCAACTAGTGAAAAGGCTTTCTCTGGAAAGGGAAAGAACTTAGCATAGTGTGGTGGTGATGGTTTAGTCGCCAAGTCATGTCTGACTCTTGCGACCGAATGGACTGTAGCCTGCCAGGCTCCTCTGATCATGGGATTCTCCAGGCAAGAATACCGCATTGGGTTGCCATTTCTTTCTCTAGCATAGTATACCTTGCATTAAACAGTAATTTTGTTCTGCTGTTTCTTTAAGTGAGAGTACAATTCTCTCTTTAGGCCAACGAGTCATGTGAAGATGTGCATACGAGCATGCTCAGCCATTCAGTCGTGTCCAACTCTTTGCAACCCCATGGATGGTAGCCCACCAGGCTCTTTTGCCCATGGAATTTTCCAGGCACAAATACTAGAGTGGGTTGCTGTTTCCTACTCCAGGGGATCTTCCGGACCCAGGGACTGAACTTGTGTCTTCTGCGTTTTCTGCATTGGCAGGCGAGTTCTTTATCACTGAGCCACCTGGGAAGCCCATATGAAGACGTACTGAGAAAGAATTATGTGAGCTTTTCATCAATCACTAAATAATTTATATTTGCCAGCATCGCTTTTGCTGTACTTCTAAATAAAATGAAATATTTGTGGCATTTTTATGGTGCCAATGTTTTTCTCAGAGTCAGAGCACTCTGATTTATGGACCGTGATTTTGGATGACAGAGAACTATTTAATACATGGATTAGTTGTTTGATATTTTCTCTTTAAACTTGTCAATTTCTTAATTTCTCAGACCAAGTTTATAAACACCAGGATCAAGTTAGCATTTTTTGAAAAATCCTGCTTTTTTAGGCATAATTTTTTTAAAGCTGTTTCTCTCAGACCTGGGAAAACATTAAAAATTTCTATTTCAATCTTCCTTTCTGTGCTTGCTAAAGGGAATACCAGTTGGCCCTCTGTATCCATGGGTCCATTGATTCAACCAACCGCAGATCAGAATAGTAAAAAAAAAAAATCCAGAATGTTCAAAAAAGCAAAACTTGAATTTTCCTGTGCACCAACTATTTCATGCAGCATTTATATTGTATTTATAGCCATTTATACAGCATTTAGTCATTCAGTCATGTCTGACTCTTTACAACCCCATGGACGTTAGCCTGCCAGGCTGCTTTCTCAATGGAATTCTCCAGCTAAGAATACTAGAGTGGGTTGCCATTCCCTCCTCCAGGGTATCTTCCCCACCCAGGGATCAAACCTGGGTCTCCTGCATTTCACACCAATTCTTTACCATCTGAGCCACCAGGGAGAAAATTAACCCTGAACATTCATCAGAAAAACTAATAGTGAAGCTCCAATATTTTGGCCACCTGATGTGAAGAGCTGACTCATTGGAAAAGACCCTGATGCGGGAAAGATTGAAGGCAGGAGGAGAAGGGGATGACAAAGGGGTTGGATGGCATCACTGATTCAGTGGACATGAGTTTGAGCAAACCAGGAGACAGTGAAGGATGGGGAAGCCTGGCGTTCTATAGTCTGTGGGGTCACAAAGAGTCAGACATGACTGAGCAACTGAACAACAATATAGCATTTATAATATACTAGGTATTATGAGTAACCTAGAGATGATTTAAGTGTATGGGACCTGTAGATTATATGCAAATACTATACCATTTTATATGAGGGACTCAAGCATCTGCAGATTTTGGTACCATCAGGGGTTATTAGAACCAATTCCCCATGAATACCTAGGGATGACTATATGGTAAATGTTCAAAAGGAATTTTAGTTATACTAAGGAACTTGAGTACCACTCAATCTAACCTCACTTCAAAATGAAGTCACTGAGGTTACAGAAGGTAAACAGCTTTGTCCAAGTTCTCAGAGACATTTAAGCTTTGGAAACTCCTTGGCTGTTTTACAGCATAGTCCTTTCATTTATCACCAAACCATCATTAATTCACTATGTCTTTGAGTTGATGGTTAGGGGGCACCCTGATTATGTCAGCAAAAAAAGAAAATGCTTGAGGGGGGTGTCACAAATAGACACAGATTAAGAAGTACAGCATGGACCTGAATAAAAGTGAATATTATATATATTTCCAAAACACACTAGAGGTAGGTAATTCTCGAAGAGACTTTTTAAGACGTTGGAGCCTTAAAATACCATAAAACAAATAATATCACCTCCTACTATTGCCCCTTCACTCACCAGTGGTGAATTATTGTTATCTAGCCACTGTTGTCCTTGATGTTCAGAGGTTACCCATATCATGAATATGCGCTTCCCTCGTAGCTCGGTTGGTAAAGAATCTGCCTGCAGTGTGGGAGACCCCAGTTTGATTCCTGGGTTGGGAAGATCCTCTGGAGAAGGGATAGGCTCCCCACTCCAGTATTCTTGACCTTCCCTTGTGGCTCAGCTGGTTAAGAATCTGCCTGCAATGTGGGAAACCTGGGTTCAATCCCTGAGTTGGAAAGATCTCCTGCAGAAGGGAATGGCTCTCCACTTCAGTATTGTGGCCTGGAGAATTCCATGGACTATACAGTCCATGAGGTTGCAAAGAGTCAGACATGACTGAGTGACTTTCATTTTTACTTTCATATCATGAATATACTGGAAGTCATTAAATTGTACACTTTAAATATGTTATTTGTATGGCATATGAAGTAAAACTCAACAAAGCTATTAACGTACACAATAAAGTAAATTATATTTTTCTTCATTTAGGAGCACATCCCTTCTTGCCAGGCTTCTAGGATGAATACTGAACCAATACGCTTTAGGTTGAGCATTTCTGTTTTGCATTCTTCAGACAATGTTTTGTGTCACTGAGGATTTCTCTTGGCTCTCCAGTCCTGCTTCTGGTCTTGGGAAAGTTGTTCTCACTCTTCCATCCTGCCCTTGGCCTCAGAGGTCAACTGAGGACCCCATATTCTGAAAAGGCAGAAGTTGTCTTATAGGGGTTTCACTCAGTGCTCCTGTTCCAACTCAGGACTTCTGAGCTAAGCTCAGAGTGCCAGAAGGAGTCAAGTGTTCTCTGAGCTTCCCATTCCTCCTCCAATGTTCCTTAGCTCCGGAACTGTCATCTTTATGAGTTCCCCTCAGCTTTCTTTCTCCACCCATATTTTTAGCACTCAATAAAGATCAGAGGACAGGATTGACAGTAATGCTGATTTGTTTCATGTCTCAGACTCTGGTGGAATTTAACCTGTCATGCCAGCTCACATTAGAAATTTTGGTGTGGGCTCATTTTCCCTTTTGCCCATTTATGAGGGATTCCTTTTCTCCCCTCATGTCAGTTATGAGAGGTCTCTTCACTCTTTTCTCTTATGAAAGGCTTATCACTTTCTGGATTTTAGTTTATTAAGGTTATTTTGTGCTATTTTGTGATGTGATTTTTAAAAATTTTATCATTATCTACTTTTCCAATGTCTCAATTGAAAGAGAAAGGATAACAGTCTTGGGGGCTTCCCTGGTGTCTCAGATGGTAAAAAGAATCCACCTGCAATGTTGGAGACCTGGGTTCGATCACTGGGATGGAAAAATCCCCTGGAGGAGGGTGTGGCAGCCCACTCGTATTCTTGCCTGGAGAATTCCATGGACAGAGGAGCCTGGCCGGCTACAGACCATGGGGTCACAAAGAATCAGACATTACTGTGTGACAAAGCACACACAACAGTCTTACAGCTTCTAATATCTAAACTGGAAGTGAGACTCCTACTAAAAGCTAAGGAGAGAAAAGCAAGTTACAGAAAGGTTTTTAAGTACATATAGAGCATTTTTCAATCTTTAGGTTCTATAAATACAACTTAAGAAACAAGCATGCAACAAAGTTCCCAGGCCTCAGATTTTCTCTTTTCAAGTATCTCTCTCTCCCCAATAGATTCTCATAACTCGGACATAACCCCTACCTTGATACACTGGGAACATGGCACAGCCAAAGAGGCCCTCGGAACCATGAGTCAGCTCATCCAGTCTTCTGCAGTCTTGCTGCATCTGTTTAGAGCTAACATGGTTGAATTACCTCTGCCAGGAAGTACTCAATAAAGTGAGGCTTGAGTCACTTCTGTTGTTTACTCTGGTCAAAAACGATCAGGCTCACTAATGCAATAAGAAATAGGTCATGGAGGTACATTGTTTTTCTTGAGCAAGAATTTCCTTAAATACTAAAAGAATAAAGTCTTAGGTTCCACACAACTTTTTCTATACCACTCACATAAAATGCACAAGGATAACCCGGAATCCTCTCATATGCAAGTATTCTCACATCTCATGTCTAAAATCAACCCATAAACATCAAGTGTTCCTCTATGAATAACAGAAGATAGAAGAGGCTGTGGTACCCACCTGTATCTTTGATAAGGTATATATCCCAAGAATACATTGCTCAGCTTAATTTTTTGATCATTGGTAAATCAAAGTGAAATCCATCATGAACAGCATCTAAGGAATCCATTTTTATTACAACTGAATAGCTGACAATAATGCATGAAGTAAAGTGAAAGTCACTCAGTCATATACAACTCTTTGCTACCCCATGGAGTGTAGCCTGCCAGTCTCCTCTGTCCATGAGATTCTCCAGGCAAAAATACTGGAGTGGGTTGCCATGCCCTTCTCCAGGGGATCTTCCCAACCCAGAGACTGAACCCAGGTCTCCGTCACTGCAGGCAGATTATTTACCATCTGAACCATCAGGGAAGCCTGATGTAATACTCAAGTGAAACTGAAAGTGGCTCATTCATGTCTGACTCTTTGCAACCCCATGTACTATACAATCCATATAATTCTTTAGGCTAGAATACTGGAGTGGGTAGCCTTTCCCTTCTCCAGGGGATCTTCCCAACCCAGGGATCGAACACAGATCTTCCGCATTGCAGGCGGATTTTTTTTACCAGCTGAGCCACAAGGGAAGCCCCATACTCAAGTAGTACATTGTATGTTCCAGGTGTTATTCTAGTTCTTTATATTTAGTCCTTATCAAAACAAAACAAAAGTCTATGAGTTATGTACAACTTTTGTCTCTGTTTTACTGATGAGCAAATTGAGGCAAAAAGTGGTCAAGGAATTTGCTCAAGCCACAGATAATGGTTTATATATATAGTATAGATAAAATAAACTCTTCCCTATGAGTTTCTTCTCATTGGGAAGAAACTTGAATTCTGTTACTTCAATTGCAATTTAGAGTAACTAATTGTCTTAATTATCAGGCATTATTTCTTGTTATGATGCTGATAAAGATCAGGAGTGGCTCTTCTGACAATGTACTGAATAGAGTCATTTTTTCAACTGCTGACTTATGAAACATTCTCTCCTGCTTGTGTTTTTCCCCTTACATCATTTATCTTTATTCTGAAATGAAAGGAAAGATGTTCATGGAATAGAGACAAAGTCACATATGAAAAAAGCCAAATTGTGCACATCTTTAAATTTATCATTCTCAAGGAGAAAATACACTTGTATTATACTATATTGCTTTCATTCTTTTACAGCTGTGCCTTTCAAACAATAAAAGAACAATGCTGTAAGCCAAACAAATCTTTTCCAACTTTGTATTATACCCGTAAATTACATGTAAAGGACCACTTTAATGATATCTAATACTCACCCTACACTACTATGCTGAGAAACACTCCAAAAATTAGAACTTATCCTAAAGATACATTCTAACTACCAGAAAGCTCCCAACCTAATCACTTTGTTTAAAAAAAAGAAAAAAAGAATTCCTTTTGCTTGAGACCAGACATGGGTGTGGCAAATGTGAGATTAAGAAAAATCCTTTGGAGAGAAAAGAATTGAGAAACAACTTTAGATGATAGCTAATGAAGGGCAAATAGATTTATATTCCATATGAAATATGTTTGAAATAAAAGGGCTATGATAAGATAATTTAAAAAAAAACTATGATCATATGTGTACATTTCTTTTCACACAGAGTATTTGTCAATAATTTTAACACCAATCAGCCCTACTTGGAAAATAATACATGTGATTCCATACTGCAAAACAATCTATCCTAAGGTAAACACTGGGTCAAACATATAATCAATAGTAAAAATCAAAAACATGAACACAAGCAATTGTAAAACATTCACCCTTTCAAGTTGCAGTGAATTGTATCTTTACCAAAAATATTTGGCAACCTATTCCCACAATTAAATGACCTAATGAACCACTAGTGTGATCGAATATAAGACATCAGTCTAAAAAACTGTCTACAGTTAATCTTTCCAAAATTTCAACTACAGTCTTATAAAACTATACCAAGTTTTATCAAATCCAATTCTTAAGTTACCATAATACCTTAAATTTACATTTCTTGCATGTATTCATTGTATGTGTGAGTAATAAAAACTTCTAAAGTAATCATATATAAATACATTTTTATGCTTTAGAAGTCAAACTTTGTCCATCAAAAGTAAGGTATTTAACCAATAATTACAATAGGAGGGTAAAAAGAGGACTCAATTATCTATAAGGTACCATAATAATTTTTTAAAAATACATAAAGCTAACAACTGAAAATCCTTTATCATTTTCAAGTGAATACTATGTCTGGTTTCTAAATTTCTATCTCCATTCTTCCTTCTGTAATCAATTTTATACATGGCTATAGAATAGCCTTTTAGGGTAGTAGACACAGACTGACCTATCATGCATCATATCAGAATCACTCAAACAGGTATTTTCTTACTAATGCCTTTCTTATCCTGTATTTTGCTGCCTTCTTTTTTGTGTTCAATTTTAGCATTTTTTATATTATATTTCAATGGTATAGAAATGCTTGTATCCAGCCTGCATTCAATCTGCTCCATGGATCAGTTTGTATTTGTCAACCCTCCCTTAAAAGTGGAGGCTAGTGGAAGATGCTCTCATCCATTTGTATTTATGCTTAGTAAAATCATAAAGCTAAAATATAGTTTTCATTACTTTATTTCTAAAAGTAAATCCATGATAAATGATTCTACTTAAAATCATCCAATCATGAATTTAGCAAATCTTTCTTGAAACACTGAATTATATAAAGAAACACCATATAGCAACAGCAAAATCAGTGGCTTAATCATTCATTAGACTAGCATAAATTTTTGAAACATAACTACATGCGGAGGATGCTGCAAGACAGTATTTTCACTGCCTCTTCATTGAATGAGTCTTGCTTTCCCCATGGGTTTTCATACCACTCATAAAATTATAACTATATATATATAATATTAGTCTGCTTCTGGGATTTAAAAATTATATTCTCCTTGCATCTGGCCTCAAGATGGGCATCACTGCATACAGGCATTTTCTTTTCAAGGTACAAAGAATAGAACTCATCTTGAAAAAAGAACTGGCCCTAAATGCAGGCAGCTGTTTTCTAGAACTCTATGATCCTAGAAATAGTTGAGTAACTAGAAGGCATTTAAGCATCGGTAAATTGATGGACTTCCACCTGGAAGCCTTTCAATACAATGTATGGATATTTTTAAAAAAATATTAATGTCCCACCCCACCACCAGACCCACGTGCGCACTCAAGGGTCATCCACCCCTTGCCCCTGGAGTCCCAGCACAGGTGGGAGAGCAGCGTCAGCCACCCGGGCTCAGTGCCGTGTGCGCCCGTCTCACGCGGCTGTGATGGCCACTTCTAGCAGTGACCTGGTTCCCGGAGATGACAGACACACTCCCCGCCCGCCACACCCCACCCCACCCCACCCCAGGTTCCAGGCCCAAGCCTTCCTCCCTGCTTGGTCCTGAAGATCCTGACACCCAGAGCAGGGCCTGCAGATACCTGGTCTCCCTCCCAGAAACATGGGGCATATTTTTCTGATTAAAGAAAATAAAAAGTGCTGTGCCATTAAAATATATATATATTAATGTTCTTTTCTCTTCTGTAATTTTGTGTACCTGATTTTATCTCTTGAAATATTTGAGATTTTTAGAGCAAGAATGTAAAAACAGTGTTAATATATTGCTTCTTACATTCAAAATGGAATTTTAAAGTATTGTTGACAGAAAGAATTTTCTAAATTTCTTCTCCATCTATGCCCCCCACACTTCATATTTCCCCCTGAACTATCAAAAGTAAATCTTGGTTGATTTAATCAGAGAGTTGTTTATAGGGAATTTTCCCACAGGAAGAGATACAGACAGAATCCATTTCTGACCTGCCCTGATTGTGAGAAATGAATGGGGACAGAAAAAAAGGAGTATAGGAAAATGGCACATTTTGTCTCTCCCACTCTCTGGTTGACCCCAGGACAGATGAGTGTTTGAACACACACACACACACACACACACACACACACACACACAGAAAAACAAAGGAAATTAAGGACAGAATGCTTTCACTATGATGTCCCATACAAAGGACTCTGGAGTAAAATTGCTTCCTGGACAGCCTCTGCAAGGTGAAAATAAACTTGATAGTGACTTGTGTGTTTGGACAGAAAAGTCCCTGATATTCATCTTTCTGACTTGAATGGATGGAAGCAAGAAGCAGATGCAAATGGACCTAGAGATTATCATGCTAAGTAAACCAGACAGAGAAAGACAAATATTGAATAATATTGCTTATATGTGGACTCTAAAAAAATAATGACACAAATGAACTTAGATACAAAACAGAAATAGAGCCACATAGAAAACAAACTTATGGTTCCCAAAGAGGAAAAGAGCAGGGACAGAAGGGATAAATTAGGAGTTTGGGATTAGTATTATACACTATTACATGTAAAATTGGTAACCAACAAGGACCCACTGCACAGCACAGAAAACTATACTCAATATTTTGCTATTTTGTAACAACTTATAGGAGCAGCCTCTCGGAGCTATCTGGGATCTGGCAAGATGGCAGAGTGGAATGATGTGCGCTCATCTTCTCCTGCGAGAACTCCAAAATTACAACTTGCTGCTGAACCACCATTGACTGGAGAATGTTAGATCCCAGCAAAGAAAAAGATAACCCATGTCTAAGGGCAAAGGAGAAGTCCCAGCAAGACAGTAGGAGAGGGGAAATGGCATTTAGAATCAAACTCCATACCGGCCAGAGACACTCAGAAGGCTCAAGCGAAACCTTGTGCGCACCAGGACCCAGAGATCCCACACAGACTGAGCCGACCTGCCTCTGAGTGTTGAACTATTTCCTACAGAGGCGCGGGTCAGAAGCAGCCTGCTGCAGGCCAGAGGCTCTGAGTGCAGCAGACCTGAGTCACTCAGTGTGGGGCATGGGCCCTCTTGGAGGAGGTCGCCATTCACCCCACCATAGAGCCTACTTCTATCCTTCTTCTACAACTTCTACTGCTTTGTTGACTGTGCCAAAGCCTTTGACTGCATGGATCACAGCAAACTATGGAAAATTCTTCAAGAGATGGGAATACCAGACCGCCTGACCTGCCTCTTGAAAAATCTGTATGCAGGTCAAGAAGCAACAGTTAGAGCCAGACATGGAACAACAGGCTGGCTCCAAATCAGGAAAGGAGTACATCAAGGCTGTATATTGTCACCCTGCTTATTTAACTTACATGCAGAGTACATCATGTGAAATGCCAGGCTGGAAGAAGCACAAACTGGAATCAAGATTGCCAAGAGAAATATCAATAACCTCAAATATGCAGATGACACCACCCTTATGGCAGAAAGTGAAGAAGAACTAAAGAGCCTCTTGATGAAAGTGAAAGAGGAGAGTGAAAAAGCTGGCTTAAAGCTCAACATTCAGGAAACTAAGATCATGGCATCCGGTCCCATCACTCCATGGCAAATAGATGGGAAACAGTGGAAACAGTGGCTGACTTTATTTTTCTGGGCTCCAAAATCACTGCAGGTGGTGATCACTGCACTACAGTTGCAGCCATGAAATTAAAAAGTGCTTACTCCTTGGAAGGAAAGTTATGACCAACCTAGATAGCATATTAAAAAGCAGAGACATTACTTTGTTAACAAAGGTCCACCTAGTCAAAGGTATGGTTCTTCCAGTAGTCATGTATGGATGTGACAGTTGGACTATAAAGAAAGCTGAGAACCAAAGAATTGATGCTTTTGAACTGTGGTGTTGGAGAAGACTCTTGAGAGTCCCCTGGACTGCAAGGAGACCCAACCAGTCCATCCTAAAGGAGATCAGTCCTGGGTGTTCATTGGAAGGACTGATGCTGAAGCTGAAACTCCAGTACTTTGGTCACCTGATGTGAAGAGCTGACTCATTGGAAAAGACCCCTGATGCTGGGAAAGATTGAGGGCAGGAGAAGGGGATGACAGAGGGTGGGGTGGTTGGATGGCATTACTGACTCAATGGACATGGGTTTGGGTGGACTCTGGGAGTTGGTGATGGACAGGGAGGCCTGGCATGCTGTGGTTCATGAGATCGCAAAGAGTCGGACATGACTGAGCGACCGAACTGAACTGATACACCTGAAGCTAATACAACTTTGTAAATCAACTATATGCCAATGAAAAATTTTTTATTTTTTTAATTTTTTAAAAAAGAAGCAGATGAGCACCTGGAAAGGCAGATTTCTGAGGAGGCCGCTCTCAAGGAAGAGGCAGGGGTCATGTGTGGGGTCACCTGGTCAATGGGTGTCACAGACAGGCACAACAAGTTCTTCAGTAAAGCTGAATCAGTCAGTGGAGACTTTGTGTCTCGTGTCAAGACAGGAGTGATAAAGACACAGTTAACACAGATGTTGCCTTGGCAGATGAATATCAGGTAGCTAGAGGTATTTAGAAACCAGAAGACCCAGAGGACAAGGTGTAGATCTCAGGACCCTACCTTATCAAAGCCAGAAGTGTTCGTGGTCTCCTGCCACTAAACCAAATTTTGTCCTGAAGAAGAACAGGATTGGGGATGGAGGTATGAAGAAAATCTGTTTAAAATAACTAAAGGGACTGCGTTTGCCAATTAGATTAGAAATTAGATGGTCATGTGGTATTTTTGCTTTTTATTTATCTATGTGCAGACACATGAGGAAGACCATATTTTTATAGGCCAAATAAAGGTGTTAAAACTGTCCATTTATATCTTAGTGCTATTGTTTGTAAATATGCCCTCAGTTATATTAATTTGCAGATATGGATTATGTATTTTTAAATTTTGATCTATTGCTACATTATATTTAGTAGTTATTATCACTTACATGAATATTAATAAAAATAATAACAAATGCTACATTATGTGCTAAATATTGTCCAAATTTATTTACATGAGATAGATTATTTATTCTTCACAAAAAAATCTGGTGAGGATATTGTTATTACTTTCATTTTTTCAGATGAAAAAAAACAGTCAGGGAATGGTTAAATCATTTACCAAAGGTGTAGCATCAGGCTTCCAACCAAGGCTTCCTGACTACAAAGCTTGTTTTTTAAATCACTGGCTTTAAGACTTTGGTTTTATTACACTGTTCACTAGGTCTGAAACTGTGTCAAGTAGGTTGATTGGCACCAAGTAGGAAAAATGTCTGGATGGAGAAAAGAATTTTTTATTGAATTGATCAAGTCTATGTCTGAACATGGCAAATATATTTTGGGTGGTTTCCATATGGCCTTAAAAAAATACTGCACTTGTTTAAACTATACAAGTTAACTCCTATGCTGGTGTCTTGGTTCATAGCGCTTATATTGACCTGTTTTAGTTCCATGTTTTGACTGAGAAGATTCATTCAAATCATGAAATGGAGATGTTTCAACATAGTGATTAACCTCAGGTTAATCATAATTTTATTATTCCCCCTTATTGTGGTTTTCTTTCCCCCTTTCTCCAGTCCTTCCATTCATTGGTTTTCATCTTCTCTTTTCTCTACATGTTTATCTTATTTTTTCCACTCAGATTCACTAATCAGTTCCCTTTGGAAAAGGTTATTTTTCTTTTCAGGGCTTCCCTGGTGTCTCAGATGGTAACGAATCTGCCTGTAGTGGAGGAGACCCACTTTCCATTCATCGTTTGCCCTCTTCTATCAATATGCTCAGCTCAACTATGATAGAAAGCATATTAAAATAAGAGGCAGGGTTCTAAGTTATTTGATGTTTGGATAAGTCTTTAATTTTCTAAGACTCTGTTTCCCCATCTGTAAAATATAGGGATTAAACCAGAATGTTTCTAAAATTTAGTTTACTTTAAGAATTCTCAATTAGACTTGTTGAGTTTGCTATTTACACTTTACATAGAACAAGATTACTTTAGGATATATCTGTTGAATGTTGAGTCAATTTAATAAAATCATGTATCCAGTCATCTAAGTGTTTTGTCTCCTTGACTCCAAACACCTACAAGAATTGGATTTTGGACATATTTGAACTGACACTTTAAGTGCCATTGCACAGGCCTGGCCGATCAACATATTAGTTTGTATCTAGTTCCCAGTAACCTTTTTTTTGTTAATAAGAGTCTTCACAACAAAGGAAACTATAAGCAAGGTGAAAAGACAGCCCTCAGATTGGGAGAAAATAATAGCAAACGAAGCAACAGACAAAGGGTTAATCTCAAAAATGTACAAGCAACTCCTCCAGCTCAACTCCAGAAAAATAAATGATCCAATCAAAAAATGGGCCAAAGAACTAAACAGACATTTCTCCAAGGAAGACATACAGATGGCTAAAAAACACATGAAAAGATGCTCAACATCACTCATTATCAGAGAAATGCAAATCAAAACCACAATGAGGTACCATTATATGCCAGTCAGGATGGCTGCTATCCAGAAAGTCTACAAGCAATAAATGCTGGAGAGGGTGTGGAGAAAAGGGAACCCTATTACACTGCTGGTGGGAATGCAAACTTGTACAGCCACTATGGAAAACAGTGTGGAGATTTCTTAAAAAACTGGAAATAGAACTGCCATATGACCCAGCAATCCCACTTCTGGCCATACACACCGAGGAAACCAGATCTGAAAGAGACACATGCACCCCAATGTTCATTGCAGCACTGTTTATCATAGCCAGGACATGGAAGCAACCTAGGTGCCCATCAGCAGACGAATGGATAAGGAAGCTGTGGTATATATACACCATGGAATATTACTCAGCCATTAAAAAGAATTCATTTGAATCAGTTCTAATGAGATGGATGAAACTGGAGCCCATTATACAGACTGAAGTAAGCCAGAAAGATAAAGACCATTACAGTATACTAACACATATATATGGAATTTAGAAAGATGGTAATTATAACCCTATATGCAAAACAGAAAAAGAGACACAGATGTACAGAGCAGACTTTTGGACTCTGTGGGAGAAGGCGAGGGTGGGATGTTTCAAGAGAACAGCATTGAAACATGTATATTATCTAGGGTGAAACAGATCAGCAGCCCAGGTTGGATGCCTGAGACAAGTGCTCGGGGCTGGTGCACTGGGAAGACCCAGAGGGATCGGGTGGAGAGGGAGGTGGGAGGGGGGATCGGGATGGGGAACAAATGTAAATCCATGGCTGATTCATGTCAATGTATGACAAAACCCACTGCAGTGTTGTGGAGTGATTAGCCTCCAACTAATAAAAAAATAAATAAATACATAAATACATAAATGAAAGAGTCTTCTGTTTAATATCTGTGCTTGAATTGCAACTATTTTGTAATTTCTCAAGAGCTGGTTGAAATTTTAATGAAACAGCAAAAGTTTGGTGAGCCTAGTTTATAGAAAGATTTATCTCACTAACTGGTCCTATGAATGCCCTAGTTGAACTTGAGGATGAGACAAACAACCTGGTTCCTATAAAAGTTTTGATTTTTGATTTTGGGATCCTTGGCAGAATAAATTCCAATGCTACCAATAACTACAGTTGATATTTAACAATTCATAGACCTGTACTCCTCATCCAAGCATATTTGTCCTTATTCTTTAGTGACACAGCTTGTTCATCCCACTTGACTATTCCTTATTGATGATAAAACACATTAGGTCACCATCCTCCCTATGAAAAGAACTGAAGTACTTGAAGATGTTTCCCCTTAGGAAAGCATCTTCCAGATGCATCAATTAAAGAATCTGTTGCATTTTTCAACTTAAAACTTATTTGCTGTTATCAAAGTATGGAATATGTTGGCTGGATGTACAAGATAAAATGAATAATTATGATTATGTCACCTTAGGGTCACCATACTTTAGGGTTATTGGAAGAAGTCTAGATGCAAATAATTAAAGACTGAAGACTGTTTGGAAATGAGAAGATAATTTAGTTACCATAATAAAAAAAATGCTGTTTATTGATTACTTCTATTACAGATGTTAAAAAAAAAATAAACACTATAATGTTTTCATCTCAAAAACTAGGACACAACATTTCAAAATGGCTAAAGTAACTGTCCAGCCATACAAGTCACTGTCTGTACCAAATTTTCAACTCTGCTCTATCTCCAAATTCCATGCATTTTCCTATATACAATATTGTCACTATACCAGAAAAGTCCAAGGACCTTTATTTCATATCAGCCCCATGGATTTATTTGAATCATTTTGCAAAGTTTTAAAAGACTATTTTAACACTGGAGTGTTTGACATAAGATCCAGATTTCTGACTTATCCAGAAAAAAGTCAGAAGATCTAGGAACGCCAAACCCCAAAATTAGGGGATTAAATAATGTCATTTTCCCTTTAAAACAGACATATATTATTCAGCTCATCCCAGTCCCTACTATACTTTATTACCACTCTGTCAATGCATATGAGTATCTATTGTTTGAAAATACCAAACACTATGCCATTAGATTACTGGAATAGCACCCAATCAGTTTACTTAAATTACATGCATAGCTTCATCGGGCTTCCCTCATAGCTCAGCTGGTAAAGAATCTGCCTGAAGTGCAAGAGACCCTGGTTTGATTCCTGGGTTGGAAAGATTCCCAGAGAAGGGATACAATACCCACTCCAGTATTCTTGGGCTTCCCTGGTAGCTCAGATGGTAAAAAATCTGCCTGCAATGTGGGAGACCTAGGTTGGATCCCTGGGTTGGGAAGGTCCCCTGGAGGAGGGCATGGCAACCCACTCCTGTGTTCTTGCCTGGAGAATTCCCATGGACACAGGAGTCTGGCAGGCTACAGTCCTTGTGGTCACAAAGAGTTGGATACGTTTGTGTGGCTAAGCACAGCACAGAACATAGCATCATTTAAATTCACGTGAAAACAACTAACATTAAAATAGGAGAGGAAGCCAGAGTTGAAAAAATAGACATATTTAAATGAAGTTTTCATTTAACTACCACCAAGTAGTTAATAAACATGATGAGAATCTCCTTTCACTCTGAATAAATATTTGCCTATAGTTTTAATGTGATGGAAGTATAACTGCCAAAATTTAGGTACACACAAATGGTAAGAAAAAATATATCAAAGAAATTTCATGATTTGCACACACACAAAATGTGCCACATAGGCAATGTTGGTTGCCATAACATCCAGATGGAATGCATGACGCTAGCTAATGTTTGAAAATTTTCCACTCAAAACAATGTGATGACAAAGCAAACATGCTCTTCCTCCCCTATAAGACTATGACACATATACATCTGTCACCCAGCTGTGTAAAATAGATTTTCTAAAAATAAGAAGTGCTATTTTCAAATTAAAAAAATCTTAATAACTTTAATTTTTTGGATAAATGGTTTGAACCAGATAAATTCCATATCAAATGCCAAGTTTTATCCTTTCAGTCCATTATGGTTTTGCCATGAATCCAAAGGGTTGCTGTTGTTGCTCTTCAGTCGCCCAGTTGTGTCTGACTCCTTGCAGAAGAGTTAAATGGCATTATAAATTAAGAAATGTTTTTTGTAGTCTGTCCCTAAATAACTCTTGTACTAAAAAGATAACTTAGTCTCATAAACACTTGGCAGAAATTCAGGTTGTAGGAGGTAGCAGCACCGTACAACTTTGAACTTGCAGTTCCAACAGGTAAAGCCTTTGGCTGGGAGATCCACAAAAAGCAATAGAACTAAACAAATGATATTTAACATTCTGTTTGTTTGCTTAGCACATTTTATTTTGTGCCTATGTTCTAGACACTGGATCAGTCATGGTAGATACCATGTTGAAGAAAACCAGAGGAGGTCCTTTCTCATGCAGCTTGCATTCTAGTAGAAGAGAAAAATGTTAATCCCAGAATCAAGTGCAAAAATGTCCTCTGTCAAATGTAATGGAGGAGACTTGATCTGGAGAGGGGTGGACTTCTCAAGGAAATGAGGTTTTGCCCTGAAATCTGAAAGACAATAAGTGGTAACTAAGTTAATCAATCCTCTATTAAATGTTGAAATTGTTTACTGTGGGTGATGAGTGGTTTCTTTTTTAATGAACCCTTCAAACCTAAAACAAAAGTAAAACTTTCAGCAAACCATTTGCCTCAGGAAGAATTGACTTAGCAAATACCTTGATTTTGGACTTCTAACTCTAGAATTGTGAGAAAATACAGTACCACAAAGTCTGGCAGTTCATCATGGAAGCCCTAGCAAACTAAGTCGACTGTCAGCTCTGGGAATGACAGAAATGTGAATGTGAACACGTTTTGCTAGGTTGTTTAACAGAATAAATGGTGATAAAAATAATCCCCATTTCCTTGGGCTGTTATAATTATTAAGTTAGCGAATCCATGTTAAGTTTTACAGACTAGTAACTTACAAACAGAAAGCATGATGCCCATGCATTTATCTCTGTTATCTTTCTGATCCATAGGTTAAGGTCATCTTTAGAGGGTGAGGGTGAAAGTGGAGGGTTGGAGGTTTTGTGACAGGACAGAGGGTTGGGGATGGCACTGCTGAGAGTGGGAAAGCACTCCAGAGGTGTAGTACGGTTGTTGGTGATGTTGGGAGCCCTTTCAAGGTTGAGATGGTAAATTTGTAATGGACCCAGGCTACTCTGTTCAGCATTTTTTAGTAATTCAGGAACAGCAGCAGAGAAAGTAGAAATTTGAATGCAACTGCTCTGGGTTTTGCCTGACAGACTGGTAAGGCAAAAATACAATTGAGCAAAGGGGCTGAAGCTTATTGCAGAAAACTGTATGAACTGTGTTCACATAAGGTTGGATAAAGATGGAGATAGGTGTTGGATATAGACAAAGAAGAGGGACCTCTTTTACAATGACCACAGATAATAACAATGAGGGAACATTTTTCTTGTCAAGATGATTACATTTTGGTTCTGATTTAAACCCACTTTGTGTGGAAAATTCTTCAAGAGAGGGGAATAACAGACCATCTTACCTGCCTCCTGAGAAATCTGTATGCAGGTCAAGAAGCACCAGTTAGAACCAGACATGGAACAACAGACTGGCTCCAAATTGGGAAAGGAGTATGTCAAGGCTGTATATTGTCACCCCGCTTATTTAACTTATATGCAGATCACATCATGAGAAATGCTGGGCTGGAGGAACCACAAGCTGGAATCAAGATTGCTGAGAGAAATATCAACAACCTCAGATATGCAGATGACAGATGACACCACCTTTATGTCAGAAAGCAAAGAAGAACTAAAGAACCCCTTGATGAAAGTGAAAGAGAAGAGTGAAAAAGTTGGCTTAAAACTCAGCATTCAGAAAACTAAGATCATGGCATCTGGTCCCATTACTTCATGGCAAATAGATGGGGGAACGATGGAAACAGTGAGAGACTTTCTTTTCTTTGGCTCTAAAATCGCAGCAGATGGTGACTGCAGCCATGAAATTAAAAGATGTTTGCTCCTTGGAAGAAATGCTATGACGAACCTAGACAACATATTAATAATCAGAACCATAACTTTGCCAACAAAGGTCCATCTAGTGAAAGCTATGGTTTTTCCAGTAGTCATGTATGGATGTGAGAGTTGGACTATAAAGAAAGCTGAGCACCAAAGAATTGATGTTTTGAACTGTGGTGTTGGAGAAGACTCTTGAGAGTCCCTTGGACTGCAAGGAGATCCAACCAGTCCATCCTAAAGGAGATCAGTCCTGGGTGTTCATTGGAAGGACTGATGCTGAAGCTGAAACTCCAATACTTTGGCCACCTGATGTGAAGAGCTGACTCATTTGAAAAGACCCCTGATGCTGGGAAAGATTGAGGGCAGGAGAAGGGGATGACAGAGGGTGAGATGGTTGGATGGCATCACCGACTCATCGGACATGAGTTTGAGTAGGCTCCGGGTGTTGGTGATGGACAGGGAAGCCTGGCATGCTGCAGTCCATGGGGTTGCAAAGAGTCGGACATGACTGAAGAACTGATCTTAACTGAACTGTGTCAGTTAAAATAGAATTTAACATTATTCAAACAAACAATAATGATGTGAGATGATGTTTCCAAAATGGTGTCATAGAAGCTCTGTCTTAAGATCAACAGTTAGATGGCTACTGATGAACAAAAGCAGCTCTGGGAGAACTCTGGGGTCCCTTCAAGAAACTTCAGCAACACACTGGGAAAAATTCAAAGCAAAAAACAAACAAACAAAAACAAAAATCTGAGAGTAACTACACAAAAAGAGAAGGAAGACAGTTTCATTTTGCTTTAAACCATTCCATCCACCAAGCTGGCATTGCTCAGTACCAAGAGGGAACTCTTGACTAGAAAGTGTTCCCCTTGGGAAGAAAGGAAGAACAAAGTGGGCAACCAGTTTCCTCAGTTTTTGAGAGCACCACAGAAAGGTCTTGCTTTGATTTCACTCAACTCAGACCAACAAAACTGAGGTGTATAGACAGTTAGGAGCAAGGAAGAAAAGCAGGGGTGACCAATGGCAGCCATGATGCTGGGGAGATCATGGTTCATAGCCTATTTTCTCCTTGCTCCTTTCCCCTACCCTCTCTGATTGGAGCCTGGAAACTGTATTAGCAGCCAACCAGACCTCTGCTGCTGTGTGGCTGTAAGAGGCCAGCTTAGACCTCCACGACTGACCCACACAGCCGTGTGCATGCTTGGCCTGGTCCCTCCAGCTGACCACTGGTCTCCAGTGCCTGTAAATGCTCAGGCGAAGGTGACAGCCACGGGGGAGCATGCAAACACACAGAGCAGCTATTGGTGGGCCTGGATCAGGCCCTATCTTCTCCCACTGGCCTGCACCCCTGCACTAACCTACAGTTGGCTCATCTAGCTATGCACCTGAACATGCTCAACTGTGGAGAGTCCAAGCAAGTAAAGCAATGCACGCCACCAGCAAGACCCCAAGAAGCTGCCAGTGAGCCCAAGAGTTGTTCTCAACTCTTGCTAATCAGAGGCCTGCTCTCCCACTTCTGAAGCCTGAACAAGACTTCCTCCATTTTAATTTCCCTAACAACATACAACTAATATCATATAACATTTGTCTTTCTCTGTCAGAATTGGCCTCACTCAGTATGACAATTTCTAGATTCATCAGTTGACTGCTTGAAAGCCCATTAGGTGATATCCTCAGGATAAGATCATTTCCTTGAGATAGTATAAGAAAAAAGAAAGAAAGAGTGAAATAGAGAGGGAGAGAGGAAGGAAGGAAGGAAGAAAAGAGGGCTTTAATCTGGCATTAATACCCACAGGAAGAGGAAATTGCCACATGGAAAAGAGTGGAGCGATTGAGAAGATTTTCAGAAAGAGAAAGAGTAGAAGAGCATTCAATTAATCTGTTTAGACTTTCAGCAAAAGTTTAAGTTTAAAAATGAGCCTCAATGTTACTGTTTAAAGGAAGAGGTCATAGTTTGATTTGAAATGCCAAGATCCTTTTGGTGAGAGAGTCAAGCTAATGTGACCTTAATCCTCTAACTTCTGAGACACTCGAGATATTCCCTGTGTGATCTCAAAGCAGGGATCAAATCCCTGATATGTGATCAAATCCCAGGGATTTAGCAAGAAAAGTAACTGCTACTCTTCTCATGGAAGAGGGAAATTTTGTGTATTTAGCCTGGAGTTACTCTAGATATGGGGTTAAAAATCTGGAGCTGTTTATTTGGAACACCAAATTTTAATGTGCTGCAGCTTTAAATCTCAGAACATAAGAAAGAAATTTCTCAGTGCCATTACCTATAGATGAATTTTTTTCATAATATATTGAGTATAAAAATTCATAATTACTATTGTTATTCAGAGGTCTTATGCAGAAATAATTGAAATGTATACTAATATCACAAAAATTCATGCATTAATCACCAGAGATTTCTCTTGAAACCTAGGAAAACAGAGTTGTATCCAACAAAATATTGAAAGATCGGTGAGAATTTGCTCTCATGCCAGGACAAGGCAACATTTCAGCAGCTCTTTTGGATCAGAAGATGAGGAACTATGTTCCAGGTGGAAAAGGCTTGCTAGTGTTAAGTATTTAAAGTGGATTCTAATATTTGACACATTCAGCTAACTGATGAGATGGAATGGAACACCTGCACAATTCAGAAATGGAGCCTTTGTTGGGTTCAGTGTTTAGTGATAAATTCAGTAGGAACATGGAGGTTCATTAGCGTGGATTCTGGCTGAAAACCAAGACAGCAAGTCTTATTTTGATTCTTATGCTAACCATGAGCAGAAGTTCAACCTCTCTGAGCCTTAGTTTTCCCACCTACAAATAGTGCTTGGTTTTACTTGATCTCTAGGACTCTTTTCAGCTCTAAAATCTGTGATCATGTCTTTTCTAGGTTAGCTACAACATCATTCCTTCAGTACAGTTCAGTTCAGTTGCTCAGTCAGGTCCAACACTGTAACCCCACTGTACTGTGGGTTTCCCCTGTCCACCAGGTTTCCCTGTCCATCACCAACTCTGTGTGCTTAATAACTTGGATGCTTTCACAAGCAGAGACTTCCCAGGTGGCACAGTGGTAAAGAATCCACCTGCCAATGCAGGAGACACAAGAGACACCGGTTCGATCCCTGTGTTGGGAAGATCCCCTGGAGTAGGAAATGGCAACCCACTCCAGTCTTGCCTGGAGAATCTCATGGACAGAGTCTGGCTGGCTACGGTCCAAAGGGTTGCAAAGAATCAGACATGACTGAGCACAGCACAACACAATATTCACAAGCAGAAGATTCATCTATTACTTGCTGCAGACAGAATTCAAGAAGGCCTTAATTTCATCATTTTAAAGAGGCCCAAGGAAGCATATTTCCTCCATGTGGTTTTGGTTATAGAAAAAATGTATAAAGTACATCTCTGACTCAACTTGTGGGTGGTCAAGTAGGGGGAAAGTAAACAAAAACTGTGTCTGTAATATGTTAGGTCACTGCAATTTTGTGTTTGTAAAAACTTCCTGAGAAAACATAAACAAATAAACTCTCAAATCAAGTGAAAACAGAAAACTTTTTGATACATGCAGCTAAAATCTTACAGAGCATACTACTTCTTAAAATGGAGAAAGCTAAAGATGTCAACTTTAATCATTTTTTATTCTCTTCCACTCCCACATGGACATAAGCAAACACACAAAGAAACCCTCCTTAAAATAAATTATCTTTGAAGCATTAATAATCTGCAGCTTCACTTCAAGTAAACCAAAACTGCATTTTATATTCTCTTTGCCAAATATATATATATATATACATGTATATGTATATAATAAAAAATTTTAAATATATGAAGTTTTACTATAGCACTATATGATAGAGGTGCTGCCCTGGTGGACCAGCGGTAAAGAATCTTCCTGCTAATGTAGGAACTGCTGGTTTGACTCCTGGGTCAGGAAAATCCCCTGGAGAAGGAAATGGCAGCTCATTCTAGTATTCTTGCCTGGGAAATTCCATGGACAAAGGAGCCTGGTGGGCTATAGTCCATGGAGTCACAAAAGAGCTCAAAAACAACATATAATATAGACGCCAACATAGAATCTATATGCTTTCTTCCCAAGAAGTCACAGCATTATGGTGTCGAAGCTTGTCTGAAAAAAATATCAACTGAAAATTTTGGAAATATATTGTAAGAGTTTCCTATTAGCTAAATAAACTCTGTGTTCTGATCATTGACTCAATTAACAGAGATCATTTACTGTACACCGATAAAAGAAACAGATGAGAATTCAGATTTGCATAGATTACATTATTTAAAATTGTGCAAAATTTGTTTATTGAGTCTCTGAATATAAATACTCTTTGAAAATCAGTTTAATGCTATTTGGCTGAGAAATACAGAAAAATCAATCTGTAAAGTAATCTCTAAAATAAGTGGCCTCATTCACATGATCTGTGCCTTTCCCATGGATGGTTTTGTGGTATTTTTCTGTAACTATTTCAGTTAATTCAAGGAACTTTTGAATGGAAATTGTTGGTGCAACTTGGGATCATATATCAAATCTCACAGTTGAAAGTATTGGAAGTATCCCTTTTATTGTAAGAATAATTTCTATATCTTTCATAAGTACCTCCTTTTATTATCAGATGCTGTCTCTGAAAAAAAAATGTAGCATATTGAAATCTTAAAAGAGGAAGATATACAAACATTTTAAACAGTATGAGTCAACTTTTTTTGGTTCTTTGCTTTTTGCACTTGTGTGTGTATATATGTGAGTTGCTCAGTTGTGTCCAACTCTTTGCGACCCCATGGACTGCAGGTAGCATGGCCCATGGGATTCTCCAGGCAAAAATATTGGAGTAAGTAGCCATTTCCTTCTCCAGTGGATTTTCCTGACCCACGGATAGAGCCCTGGTTTCCTGTATTACAAGGAGATTCTTTACTGTCTGAGCGACCAGAGAAGACCTGCGTGTGTAGTACAGACTTACTAATCTTCATGCATTGATGAGGGCTAAAACTAAAGCAAGAACTGATAGAACAATGCTGAAAACAGAGCTCTTAAGCCATATGTACCTCCCTTCTGTGCTGGGAAAATGTAATTCAAAATTTTATTTTTTATTTCACAATTAAAAAGGTACTAACTTGAATTCCTTACAAACATAAATACAAGTAAGCAGAAGATACCACCAACTTTCAATCTTTTACTAGTTAATACTGCTTTATTCAGTTACCATGCAGAAGGAGAATTATTTCTACTTAGTTTCAAAGACTTTTTTTTAGCTTTTAAATGACATTTCCTTGAAAATTAAGCAATTTTGACCAAGATTTTTTAAATTGTTAGATAGTCAATTCATTTCCTTGTCAAAGAGCAGGAAGTAGGGTCTAAGGAGAAGATTTCCAACACCAGACTTCATAGTAAAATAGTCTCTGATACCTAGTTAACAAATACTTTAAAAATGTCTTCTGTGATTTGCTTTATTATTTTCATTAGTGCTGTATCAGTGCTGGTGGTCGTTGCTTTAGTTCACTCTTTTAAATTGACCATCTAAATAGTTCTGGACTCTAAGAAGCTCTGAACATGAAAAAAATATATATTTTTTCGCATTTGTGTGGGGAAATTAACAAGATGGCGTCAGTCAGGCTCTCACACCCTCTCACCCCACGTTCTATCAACAATGACCTTGCACGGCTATGCAGCAGCTGGGATCGCTTACAGCGCTGTGCATGCGTGTCAACAGGTGCTCACCTGGTCCTGGGTTACTTCGTGAGGTTTGCCTGTGTAAGCTTCACCTGGAAAAGCCCAGGTTGTTTGTAGTTATGCTGTATTATGTTATGTCTGCTGCTACAACTGCTGTGTCAGCCAGGAGAGAGGTTGTGTTATGCCTACCAGGAGAGAAAGAATAACTGTGTTTGCACTTCCTATGGTTCCTTGAAGTCTTCTTCCAGCCTCTTAGCTTGAACCTTGCCTACTTTGGGTTCAGCGAAGAGTATGAACCGCAAGACGATTGGTGTCACGAACAGGATCAGCAATACAATTTGGTTGCTTGCTATTCTTTTTATTTCACGTAAGATGATTAAACATGGAATGAATGGATTCACTTTCCCTGAATAACTCAGAACCATGTGTGGTCGATCTGTGTATAACTATGCATCATGCAGTTTTATAAATTGAAGGACAATCAAGCCCCAAATTCTATAATGAGAAGTTTAATTTTTCCTAAAATGCCTGCTATTATATGGAAATTCTCTATATTGGCCAAAAAAAAAAAAAGTTTCCTAAGACCATGGAATATACGTGTATGTTTCATTTTCTTTGCATTAAATTTCTGCCTATATTTGAAGTAAACAGAACAAGCTCTAGGATTTCTCAGCTATTGTAGAACACTCACTCATTTCACTCACAATTATTTATTGAGTGCTTAACACCTGCTAGAAAACTATATTAGCGAAGAGTCATGAGAAAACCTAACTTTATCTCTCTTCCCAGTAAACTATAAGTCAACACATGCTACTCAAAGCCATGGAATTAGCTGAGATCATATAGGGAGAGATTCAAGATTGAGAATAGGAGTCAGGAATGACAAAATGCAGGTAACACTAACATGGTTTTTCTTCTGATTCTATTGAGATATAACTGATACACAGCACTGGTGCTGCTGCTAAGTCGCTTCAGTCGTGTCCGACTCTGTGCGACCCCATAGACGGCAGCCCACCAGGCTCCCCCGTCCCTGGGAGTCTCCAGGCAAGAACACTGGAGTGCGTTGCCATTTCCTTCTCCAATGCGTGAAAGTGAAAAGTGAGAGTGAAGTCGCTCAGTCATGTCCGACTCTTCGCGACCCCATGGACTGCAGCCTACCAGGCTCCTCCGTCCATGGGATTTTCCAGGCAAGAGCACTGGAGTGGGGTGCCATTGCCTTCTCCGGATATACAGCACTCCGTAAGTTTAAGGTGTATAGCATAATGAATTGACTCGCATACGTTATGAAATGATTACCACCATAGGTTTAGTGAAGCTCTATCAGGTCATACGAACACAAAATTTTTTTTTTAAAAAAGAAAAAAAATATCTTTTTCTTGTGTTGCGAACTCTTAGGATTTACTCTCTTGAGCACTTTCATATATAACATAGAGCAGTGTTAATTACATTGATCATGTACATTACACCCCTAGTACTTATCTATCTTATAACTGGAAGTTTGTGTCCTTTGACTGTGCTGCATGCTGTTTCTCAGTCCTGTCCAACTCTCATGAAATTCTCCAGGCAGGAATGCTGGAGTGGGTTGCCATTTCCTCCTCTAGGGGTTCTTTCTGACCCAGGAATCGAACCTGAGTCTCATGCATATCCTGCTTTGGCAGGTGGAGTCTTAACCACATTGTACATTACATCCCTAGTACTTATCTATCTTATAAATGGAAGTTTGTGCCCTTTGACCACCTTCATCCAATTACCCTTCTCCTTGCATGCTCTGTTAACCACAAATCTGATCTCTTTTTCTATTTATTTGTGAACTCTAGTTGACCTACAACACTGTGTAAGTGCCTGATATACAACATAATGGTTTGATATGTCTGCACATTACAAAATAATCACTATGATAAGTCTAGTTACCATCTGTCACCATATGAAGATATTATAATATTCTTGACTATATTCCCCATGCTGCACATTTCTTCCCTATGACTCATTTGTTTTGTAAATAGAAGTTTGTACCTCTTAATTTTCCTCACCTACCTTACTGTTTCTCTCAGTCTTTCCCCTTCAGTGATCACCTGTTGGTTCCCAGTATCTGTGACTGAATCTGTTTTATTATGTTCATTCTTGTTCTTTTGCTTTCTTTTTAGATTCCATGGTACATGTTACATCATACTATTTGTCATTCTGTCTAACTTGTTTTAGCATAATACCATCTAGGTCCATCCATGTTGTTTCAAATGGCAAGGTTTAAGTCTTTTTTATGACTAATATTCTGTTGTATGTATATATATATATGACATCTTCTTTATCTATTCACCTATCAGTGGGCACTTAGATTGCTTCTATATCTTGGCTATTATGAATAATGCTTCAGTGAACATAGGGGTATCTGTATCTTTTCAAATTAATGTTTTTATTGTCTTTGGAAAAATATCCATAAATGGAATTGTTTGATTATATGGTAGTACTATTTTTAGCTTTTTGAGGAACGTCCATACTGTTTTGCATAGTGGCTTCATCAATTTTTTTGTGGTCTTTTTGATGATACACATTCTGACAGGTGGGAGGTGATATCTCATCATAATTTTGATTTGCAATTCCCAGGTGACAGTAACATTTAATTGACCAGTAGAATATTATCTCCAAAAAGGTTGAGGAGTGGTCATGGGTGAAAAAGAGGAAAGAGTGGCGTCAGAAAAGAGGGACAAAAGAGTGCTGTGAAGGATATTGGCTAGATTTCACCAAGATGTCTCTTTTTTTTTCTCCTCTACGTAAGAAGAGTAGTATTTTTAAAATAATCCCCAATTTACTTTATTTTACTGGAAACTAGTTTTTCTCCCCATACTCCCGCTGATATTTCAGTTTCAGTGAAGTAGATAGAGAAGATGTCAATTCATGGAATCGGAGAAAACCATGGCATGTAACCAACTACTTCCCATCTTAGGAACTGTGATAAAACAGAGAGAGAGCGAAGAGATAGCTGGTGGGTGGGCTATGCGGGTCCAAGCCTCCCCTCTCTGGACAGTGGCCCAGAATGTGACAAATGTGTTGGATAAATTGAGGAGAATGCCAAAGGAATGAGGCTTTTGGAGAAGTAACTGATCTACAACATGATTTCTTGCCAACAAAAGTGCTTGGCTAGTAAAACTATAAGGGAGGCATGGTGTAATCAAGCTGGGGAAAATCCTCATTTCATAAGGATCATAGATAACCAGTTTATAGCCAGCAGATCTGTCATGGGGCCTGGCATGCTGTGGCAAAGTGAGAGATCAGAGAGCCAGAGAACACTGGAGGATGAGGCAAAGACTGAGAGCCGTTCAGCATCAGCAGGAGTCCAAGGGAGGACAAGTCAGCACAGAAGGAGACGCCAGGGCTGAGCAGACCAAGAAAAAATAGGCCACAGCTTAGTCACCAATCCCAACAGAAAGGCCTTGGGCAAGTCAGATCACCCATATTTTAAGGGAAAATCCCAGTATGCACCTAATTAGTAACATAAAGTGAGGGGATTCTTTTTCCCTTGTCATCAAAAAGTGATAAGTGTCTCTCTGATGTATCTCAGGGGAGGAATCTGAAAGGATTGTGCTCTTACTCAAAATGATCAAGTTAAGTCTAAAGAGACTCTCCAAACTATATACTCTAAATATTTAACTAAATTGATCTATATTTAATTCCCCCCAACCCCTGCCTTGCAACTTCTTAGCAGATGAGAGTGATAGCAAATCAGTTTTAGAAAGTAAGGGAATTGTATAGTTTTTCTGCACAGACAGTATGAAGTGAGTAATTTTTCAATCAAATAATTGTGCATCATTTGTTTTGGTTTCTCATCCTTCAATAGGTTTTTTTTTTTTTTTTTTTGCAAAGTTGATCCTTTATTTAAAGAAGAGGTAAGTAGAGTGAAAAGATGAGGTCAGAATTCTCCATTGTCCCAGAAACTGTCTGTCCTCAAGCAAATATATATTTTTTGGATTACTAGACATCTAAAAATCTTTGATTAATGACTGATGCCTTTTGTCAGAAGACTCTTAGCAAAAGAGATGCAACTGATAGCTATTAGTAATTGAGTATATATTGATTATTTGGTATGTGGTAATTACTTCTAGATAAAATTTGGAAAACATAGCATGCAGGAAAGGAGGAAGGAGACTGATATATGGGTATTCCTAGGGAAAATGAATACAGATAGAGTATTGGATTAAGCATGTCCAGTTAAAACGTCGGGACCTTGGGTTATTCAGACAGGGAGAAACTCCAAAGCATGAGAGAAGATATTTATTTTATTTTTTTAATTTATTTTTATTAGTTGGAGGCTAATTACTTTACAATATTGTAGTGGTTTTTGCCATACATTGACATGAATCAGCCATGGACTTACATGTGTTCCCCATCCCGATCCCCCCTCCCGCCTCCCTCCCCATCCCATCCCTCTGGGTCTTCCCAGTGCACCAGCCCTGAGCACTCTCATGCATCCAACCTGGGCTGGTGGTCTGATTAACCCTTGACAGTATACTTGTTTCAATGCTGTTCTCTCTGAACATCCCACCCTCACCTTCTCCCAGAGTTCCAAAGTCTGTTCTGTACATCTGTGTCTCTTTTTCTGTTTTGCATATAGGGTTATTGTTACCATCTTTTTAAATTCCATATATATGTGTTAGTGTACTGTATTGGTCTTTATCTTTCTGGCTTACTTCACTCTGTATAATGGGCTCCAGTTTCATCCATCTCATTAGAACTGATTCAAATGAATTCTTTTTAATGGCTGAGTAATATTCCATTGTGTATAGGTACCATAGCTTCCTTATCCACTCATCTGCTGATGGGCATCTAGGTTGCTTCCATGTCCTGGCTATTATAAACAGTGCTGCAATGAACATTGGGGTGCACATGTCTCTTTCAGATCTGGTTTCCTTGGTGTGTATGCCCAGAAGTGGGATTGCTGGGTCATATGGCAGTTCTATTTCCAGTTTTTTAAGAAATCTCCACACTGTTCTCCATCATGGCTTTACTAGTTTGCATTCCCACCAACAGTGTAAGAGGGTTCCCTTTTCTCCACACCCTCTCCAGCATTTATTGCTTGTAGACTTTTGGATAGCAGCCATCCTGACTGGCATGTAATGGTACCTCGTTGTGGTTTTGATTTGCATTATACAGAAGATATTTAAATTAAAGGAAAGAGATATTGAGGGGTAGTACTATTAATGTTTATTTTTATTTAAAGTGCACAAAGATTTTTAATCATATATAATATTCCATTTGATCTTTATACCCATCTCAGGACATTGTATTATTTCTATTTTATCAGTGAAGAGCCCAAGTTTCCAAGTGGTGATTTCACCTATCCAAGGTCACATCACATTGTGACAGAATCAGACCTGGAATCCCCATCTCCTGCCTCCATTTCTCTTCAGATTGCAATCACAGCAACAACTTTGCAAATGTCACAATTTTGCACATGTCAAGCTACATAGTTTTGAAAAGTCCAGAATATGAATAAAGTCTAAAAAAAACCAATGGTCCACCACCTTCTAGGACTATAAGCACTTTAGCTCATGCAATCCAATCTAAACTCTTCAGCTCTGTTTTTCATTAATATTTAGATTTGCTAACATGTGCCTAAAATCTAGGATTAGTGTTTTTGCAATGTTTTTAGTAAAAAAATGATTTAACTTTGTCTAATGCCAGAAAAAAGATGACATGACATATGAGAGTTGCTTGCATTCCAGACTTGTCAGAAGAAGGACAATTGAAATATAATTAAGACTATAAAGAAAGCTGAGTGCCGAAGAATTGATGCTTTTGAACTGTGGTGTTGGAAAAGACTCTTGAGAGTCCCTTGGACTGCAAGAAGATCTAACCAGTCCATCCTAAAGGAAATCAGTCCTGAATATTCATTGGAAGGACTGATGCTGAAGCTGAGAGTCCAATCCTTTGGCCACCTGATGCAAAGAAATGACTCATTGGAAAAGACCCTGATGCTGGGGAAGGTTGAAGGTGGGAGGAGAAGGGGACGACAGAGGATGAGATGATTGGATGGCATCACCGACTCAATGGACATGAGTTTGAGTAAATTCTGGGAGTTGGTGATGAACAAGGAGGCTTGGTGTTCTGCCATCCATGGGGCTGCAAAGAGTTGGACAAGACTGAGCAACTGAACTGAACTGAACTGAACGTGAATTGATAACAGCTCTTGGGAAATGTTGAACTGCATTTGAATCTGTAAAGATATGTGATACGTTGTTGTACACTAGTAGTGTTCAGTCACTTATTCATGTCTGACTTTTTGCCAACCCTGTTGACTGTAACCCACCAAGATCCTCTGTCCATGGAATTTTCCTGGCAAGAATTATTCAGTAGAGATGCTTGAAAATGACAAAATACATTTTTACAATTGTAAAATGAAATACTTTTACCTTCATGGTTAAAGAAAAAGAGGATTTTTACAACTGTTAAATGGACATTTAATAATAGATGTATTTTGAGAAAATCCCAGGTAATTTATTAAGCATGGATAAGATTCATTCAAAAGAAGCAAACACAGAATTAAGAAAAAAGGTTAAAAATGAAAGCTATTCTCACCTGACTGATTAGTATATTCATCACCATTTTTGAGTCTATCTTGCAAAGACAGATGTTGAGTTCACATCTTTCATTTACCAGTGTTTTTATAGTGTATTTTTTCATCTTCAAAATTTTAATTTTTCTGTATGTTCTGTTCTAGATGTATCTCTTCTAAATAGTTTATAATTAGATTGTTCACTTGTCAGACAATCTTTGTCTTTTCACTAGTACACTTTTGGTACACTTATACTAAAATACAATATTGTTGCTGTAAAAGGTTGAAAATCAGCTAATTATCACAATTTGGATGGAAATAGGTCCCCCTTTGCTACACTTAAATTTTCTCTTTGTCTTTGATTTAATTTATTTATTCATTCATTTATTCATTTGAGGTTGATTAAGTTCCTTGAAATTGTGAAGGATATGTATGGCATGTTTTATTATATTTTCACAGTGCCTCCTTTCCTATTTAAGAATACTTTTGTTTACAATGAGTAGAATAAATATCCTCATCTCACTAATAGGCCTGTCCATATACTAAACTTTGATCAAGAAAATGTAGAAGGAAGTGAGAGTGTGTTAGTACCTAGCCAAAGCTCTACGAAATATGAAGTGTTTCTCTTTACTGCTGCTGTGCTGTTGACAACTACCATCAGAAAAGAATGCCCAAATTAGTTGCTGGTCCCAAAATGAGAGTCATAGACAGCAGTGTTGAATTTGATCCTCAAGCAATTTGAAGAACTGTGAAAAAAAGTATATGTGTTTTACTGTAGGCTATTGACGTGCAAAAGTTATCTGTTACATACTATTATTGATGCCAGTTTCTGAGTAGTGCAATATCTATTATTGGTTTTGGGAAATTCTAAGCCATTATCTCTTTTTCTTTTCTCTCTCTCTCTCTGTCTTCCAATTTTGCATATACTAAACCTTTCCACACCTTATTCTTTTAGTCACAAATGAATATTTCCATCTCTTGATAACTCTGTACTTCACATAATTTCTTCTAATCTACATTCCAGATCATAAATGTCTTTTACAAATGTGTTGAATCTGATTTTTAAAATATCTAAGGAGGTTTTCCTATAATTTCAATTATTTTTTAATATGATATGCCATTTTAATAGAGTTCTATCTTCAGTCTTGTCTTTTACTATTTTTTACTCAATTATAGTTAGAATAATGATTTCTTAGTCTGTGTCTAATAACTTCATAATCTGAAGTCCTTATAGTCAGTTTCCTTTTTCTTATTTCTTCTAGTTCACAGTCATTTTCTTTATGGCTGATTATCTTTTATCACTGCTACATTTTTAAAAATTTGAACCTATGGAAAAGATTCCTTTTGGCAGACAAGATTGATGTTCTCTTCTGGCAGATAGCTAGGAGCACTACCTGTCCATGTCCACTTTAAGCAATGTAAAAGTTTCCAATTTCTTGGGTCACCTGTGTGTCTGCGTGCTCAGTCAGGTCCGACCCTTTATGATTGCATGGACTGTAGCCCACCAGACTCCTCTGTCCATGGAATTTTCCAGGTAAGAACACTGGAGGGGATAGATTATAATTCTATGCAAAGATTAGTTCTCTTCCTAACTAAAGATTAGTTCTCTTTACCAAGAGCTTGTAACCCTTAGTCCAGACTGACCTGATGATCTCCCAATAGACTCTCCACCTTACATATGCTCTCAGTTTTGAAATCTGTCCTCTTCATTATAGTCAATTTTAAATTTTTAGGTCAACAAATGCCAATAGGCAAAATTAGCTTCTATGCTTGCTTTCCTACTTGATTTATAGCATTCCGTTTATTTTGTCATTGGTAATTGTTTACAATTTTGTAATTTTCTTAAGTGTTTTAAAGAGAAATTTAAAAAAATAAATAAAGAGGAATTTATTTTTAATCTGTTATCTAAGTTTTAAATTCCTGTTAGCAGGATAAGTGCTCTGAATAACCTAGTCCATCATTATCAGAAACAGGAAGTGTCTCACAGTCTTTCTAGGCCTTTTCTTTATACAACTTTTTCTGCTTAATTTCTTTTCTTCAATCTGCTCTTTCCACTATCTTACATGTTTGCACTGGAATCAATCCTGACTCAAATTACATTTGCAAAATCTAAAACAGCAGAAAGTCAGTGTTGCTGTTAGTTTGACTCCATCTTTTGCTTTTATGGAGAACAAATCCTCAAACAAACCCTAGCCTTGGGCCCTGATTTCCTAGTCTTTTTTTTTTTTTTTTTAAAGCTCTTCTGTGCAAAAGACCTTATCTAGAAAGTCTGGAAAATTTTCTAGCATGGAACACACTCCTTTTTCATTGCTGAAATCCTTTCTGTGCTCTTCAGACCTCATGGCTAATGTTATGTTTGTTTAGAAAACACCATCTTGATTCAGATGTCTGACCTTTGTCTCTTCATGTTATTTTTTATGTAAATCATTGTTAGAGTGTTTCATTGGCTTCATGGAAACCTCAGTGCCACTTTCTGAACCTCCTCAATGTTAATTGTTAATAGCTACCTGCTTTTAACCTACTTTTTAAATGCCAAGTTTTCCTTGCAGATTCATTTTACCCCATCTCCTACAGCCATAAATACAGTCTACCTGCAGAAGTCACCCCTCTCATGGACTAAATGTTGTCTCATATTCTGGTCCCTCTTTGAGGATGCTATCTATCAGCTTCACAAACTATTTCATAAACTTCCATGTCACAAGATGTGACCTTCACTATTTGTCAGTGAAGGGTAAAGAAAAAAAGATAAAAATTAATTAGTTGCTTTAACTATTTGAATACATATTTTCTCAAAGGTGTGATATTTAAGGATGAATATACCAATTTAGTCAGTGGTATTTTAAAAAATAAAAATTCCTACTAACAAGAACACCCTTACTCTCAGCTTTTGAAAGTTGATTGCATTGACAGATTCTCTCTTGATGAGATGTGTTAAATGTACTTCTCCCAATATTTTGGCTTACTTTTGGAACCTTATTCATGGAGGAAACGTATCAGATGTAAAATCTGAATTACAGCTGTGTTGTTTCAAAATGAATAACGTCTACTGGGTGAGACACTGAGTCAAGAGTTTCGTTTGCAGCATGAGGAAAATATTTGTGAGTGTTGCTGGAAAAGCTGACAACCTACCATATGCAGCCTCCCTTGTAGATAGAGAAGCATGGCAATGTGAGCAAATTGCTATTTTGGCTAGAAAACTTTTGTATCCACATCAGTTGTATCCAGAAGAATCTGTATTTGATTACCAGTAACCCTCATCTGCTTTTCCTTGCTTTATATAATAAAGTTATAAACTTTTAAAACATTAAAATAAACTTCTGGTCTTAAATTCGGTGGGAAAAGATTTCCTGGAAAAAGGCAGGGAGAGGATTCTTATTGCTCAACACAGGATGTTATCTAAAAGAGATAATAGGCTTAAAATTGAGTTCACTAGTCATTACTTCCACAAGCATAAGTGATTGCTTTGTTGACCTAGACAAAATGTAAATTAGGTGAAGCCATATATTCTGACTATTGATTTATCATTCAGATAACAGTTTTAAATTTCTTTGTTGAAAATATGAGTTCTTCATTTAGAGAAGTTCTCTACATTTATCAGTGTCACTAAACAGTTAATATGTAAGGTTAGAGAAACTAGCAATGATCTTTCAGGAAGAATGGATTTAAAAATACTAGCCTATGTGTATTTTTAACTCATTTTTTAAAAATTTGAGCTAAATTAAATCTACTGGCAAAATGTTGATGGGTTTTGAGTAGAAAGCTCAGTTTATTATGTCTAGGGGTATTCATTGACTTTCATTTCTGAGCTAAATTTATGCTAATATGCAAGCATATATGAAAATATAACTTAGTTATTTATCCACCTTGATGCAATTGAAAGAAAAATGTGGTAGCAGTCAGAGGAATGCATTTCTAGCACCACAACTAACTAGCTATGCAACTCCAAGGAAAGAGCAAAAGCTCTTTTTTTCATGTTAAAATTCTTCAAAAGCACTAAAAATATAATAGCTTAGTTGCCAAATCTTGTCTGACTCTTTTGCGACCCCATGGATTGTAGCCCACCATGTTCTTCTGTCTATGGGATTTCCCAGGCAAGAATATTGGAGTGGGTAGCCATTTCCTTCTGGGGATCTTCCTGACCCAGGGATTGAATCAGAGTCTCCTGCATTGGCAGGTGGATTCTTTATCACTGAGCCACCAGTTAAGCCCAGCCCAGTGAATAGGTCATTGAAAAGGCAGACCAAACTTTCCCATATCTCAAAGCTAATCATCAAATATACATTAAGCCACAGACTTACATGGCATGATCTTGCCTAAAATAGTTCATCTCCTTCCAGAGACAACATTGCTAGACAATCAGAAGTCTAGGATAGATGACCTGAAAAGTCATTTTCTGTCTTTTTTTCTTCAGCAATTCAAGGCTACTCTGGAGGTCCTGCCTGGATGAGCAATAAGACGATTTCACCATTAGAAAAGTTAGGAGAGACATGCAGTGCATGCAGAGTTAATTGAAGGAAAATGAGATAATGAACTCTAGGGAGACAACCATATTGCAGTATAAAACATTTTCTTGGCTTATAAACTAAGAATTGATTTAATAATGCAATAAATGAAGTAATATGAAAACAGAGAGCCAATATCAGTCAAAACCTGCCAGCAAGTTGATGAACTTGACCTCATTTTTTAAAAAGCCACTTGTATGGGCAAATAAGCACCATCATTAACAAAGTAAATACAATACAAAGATGTTTAAATGTAACAGGTACATTTTAGGAATAAATTGAAATCATTATTAAACATGATTGGGCTTTTAGGCAACTTGAAAAAAGTAAAAAATCATACTTAGTCTGTTTATACAAAAAGCCTTCCAGGCAATTTGACCATTATAATCAGCTAGATCCATGATCATATTGTCATTTATTGATGAAGCCTAATGATCATGTTCAAAATCAGTTATGTCATTTAGAAGTGGTCTGAAGAAGTATTTCAGTAACAGCATTTGGCATAACATAAGAGACCTGAAAGAAGAAAAAGGGAAAAACATAGAGAAGGGAAAAGTAATTTCTCTGATGATTCAACTAAGACAGGTTAAATCCTCATGGGATTACCAATAAAAAGTCTTGCTGGGAAAGCTGCTTTTTGAATTTGTCAGACATATGTGATTTGTATTAAAACAATGATGAAATTAAGTAGTACTGCCAGTAAACTTGCCCACTGCTCCTCCCAACCCCCTACTTCTCTTAGGAAAAATGAAATTACCTTCTAAAGTTGAAAAATAACTCTTAATTATACTGTACCAGTATGGCAAATTGATGAAGAACTTAGAAATACATGTAAATACATTCTTCCCCTTTTCCTTCTCCTAGGGAAATAAGAAAAGAGTTTTATGATAAAGTAAGTCAACAGATTATTTGCTTTCCAACATTATAAATTCAAAAGACTAAATTTAATTAGAGTTCCTTGTCAATATATATCATTTTTGTTAGCCATTATTATCACAAAACATTCTTGAATAATTTTAAGTCATTAACCTTACTGCTTAAACAAGAATATGGTACAAAAATAATTTCTGAGATAATTGAGAATTTATGAAATTACTTATTAAATGTGGATAATGCTGACATGGCTGACTTTCTTCTACTTTGGTTTACTTCAGAATTACTAAGTAGTTGAATAAAGCAATATCTCATGTAATTATAAGAGAATAGGGCTTCCCTGATAGCTCAGTTGGTAAAGAATCCACCTGCAATGCAGGAGATCCTGGTTAGATTCCTGGGTCAGGAAGATCCACTGGAGAAAGGATAGGCTACCCACTCCAGTATTCTTGGACTTCCCTTGTGGGTCTACTAGTTAAGATCCACCTGCGAGAGACCTGGGTTCAATTTCTGGGTTGGGAAAATCTTCTAGAGAAGGGAAAGGCTACCCTTTCCAGTATTCTGGCCTGGAGAATTCCATGGACTCTTTAGTCCATGGGGTTACAAATAGTCGGACACGACTGAGCAACTTTCACTTTCACTATTGATACTAGTAACTGAGACAGACTTGAAATCATTACTTCATACATTCATACATGAAACTGGCAAACTGGCAAATAATATTTTGAGTATAAAGATAATTATTTTCAAGAATAAAATGTATTTTTTCCAAGGCAACAAGTCATTTTGACTATAAATATTTAAAAAAGGAAATAAAACTGCTCTACTAGTAGATATCATCCATACTTCTACCAAATCATATGTATTCTCTAGAGTTTGTTGCCACAGGAAAAATATTAGAGAACCAGCAGATAATACTAAAAGATTATTGTATATAGCATATTGTATATGATGGCTTGTTCCCTTTCATTAAGAAAGCCTAGCTAAAAATATTTTTATCTCCTTTATAAGCTTTAAGATATTTTTTCAAAAAGGAAAAAATAAAGAAGAGGGATGGAAGGAAAGAAACTCAAATTTGTGTTATTTTTCAACAGAAGTTATCATTCACCTACACACTCAATGTGTTTCCACCTTTAAATGATCTTATTTCTGAAAAGTATGTACATAATACAAAAGTTCAATATAAAACAAATTTTCCTAATCCAGGGACTTCAAAATGTTATTGAGCTAATGAATCAACTAAATTATTGTCATGTCTCATAACTGCAGGCTAGCCCCCAAGTAACAATAGGGCAACCCATTTCAATTCAGTTCAGTCACTCAGTCGTGTCCGACTCTTTGCGACCCCATGAACTGCAGCACGCCAGGCCTCCCTGTCCATCACCAACTCCTAGAGTTTACCCAAACTCATGTCCATTGAGTCGGAGATGCCATCCAACCATCTCATCCTCTGTCATCCCCTTCTCCTCACACCTTCATTCTTTACCAGCATCACGGTCTTTTCCAATGAGTCAGCTCTTCACAACAGGTGGCCAAAGTATTGGAGTTTCAGCTTCAACATCAGTCCTTCCGAGAACACCCGGGACTGGTCTCCTTTAGGATGGACTGGTTGGATC
The DNA here is from genome assembly GCF_023699985.2 of Odocoileus virginianus. NCBI lineage: Eukaryota > Metazoa > Chordata > Mammalia > Artiodactyla > Cervidae > Odocoileus > Odocoileus virginianus. The sequence continues at coordinate 2,310,254 of NC_069686.1, read as the reverse complement.
TCCTTGCAGTCCAAGGGACTTTCAAGAGTCTTCTCCAACACCACAGTTCAAAAGCATCAATTCTTTGGTGTTCAGCTTTCTTTATAGTCCAACTCTCACATCCATACATGACTACTGGCCAACCCACGAAGTGATGTATTTTCCTTCTCATGGGTGGAGAATCAAATGAATAATGTTACTGATCCAAAAAATAATCATTTTGTAGTTTTTTTGTATGTGGGTATCTACTGAATATGTCATTCTGCCAGATACCACATCTTGATGTGCTCTTGTTTTTTTTCTGATACTGAGCATCTGCTTCATTACACATTATTAAAGTTAAGACATGCAGTAAATTACAGAGTGAGTACCAAGTTCATATTCCTTCTGCCTTCGCTAAGCCAGTGGTCAATTTGATAGTTTTGTTCAAGATTTTGAATCGAGGGTCTTAGAGAAAACAACCAGTGAGTCCCATTAATAGCGAAACATTAGAAGAAAGGCCCTTGAAATCCTCAAACACCGCTTTTCTTGTCCCCAGACCCCTCATGATCCCTAGATGGAATTACTACCATCACCAGATTTCCCCAACTTTCTTCCTGGTTATTCAAATTGCTCAAATTCTATAAAATGCCTCGGTACATTTCTCATAAAATTCATTTTATGTTTAAACTGGATAAAGCTTCTGTTACTTATACATTTGAAGGAAATTATAGCATGCAGTTTGTGTGCAAGTGAAACCACTAATCCATATAGACTATGTTGTTTAATCGCTAAGTCATGTCCAACTCTTTTGTAACCCTATGGATTACAGCCTGCCAGGGTCCCCTGTCCATGGGATTCCCCAGTTAAGAATACTAGAGTGGATTGCCATTTCCTCCTCAGGAAATCTTCCCAACCCAGGGATCGAACCTGCATCTCCTGCATTGCACTGGATTCCACACCCCTGAGCCACCATTTATAATACAATACAGTATATGTATTACTAAAAACCACTTCTCTTGACTTGAAAAAGAAGACTTATGTAAACATAAAGAAAATGGGAAAATACATTTTTTTTTTTTACACTGAGAAGAGACTTTCAAAAATACTTGATATGTTTTCCCTTATAGTCTTTTCCCTTATAGTCTTGACTTGGCTATGTATTTAGAACCAAGATCATTTTCATCCATTGCATACATTTTGCTGAAAAAGTAAAAACCACTACATTTTCTATAAGGCTTTTTGAATTGTATTCTATGTAAAAGTATACTTCTTTCTCACTAATGCTTATTGAATCATGAAGTTAAATATTTACATTTTATTTAGACTAATACTTGATATAGACATATGTTTTCAAGTCTAGTGATATGATGAGATCTTACAAAGCTCCAGAAAATGAAATGACACAGAAATATACAGAAGAGAAAAGAACATAGATTGCATTATAGAGCCATTCTCTGCAGGCGCTTTACTTCCCACAGTCTCTGACAGTGAGGCAGGGTAAATGGTTTTAAAATAGGATCATGCTTAAATAAATACATTCTCAGGCACCCAAACTGTCGTCTGAGTTCTGAAGGTTCAGAAACATTGGTGAATGTTTTGCATTTCTGGTTTCTGACCTGGATTGAACTGGACACATTGAAATAATGTGAGAAAGGCTGTTTTTTGGCTTGGACTAGAAATAAATCTGTCAGCATTCCCGTGAGCCTGCCTTTCTTCTGTCCAGCTTTGACTGTTTGAAAAGTCAAGTTATGTTAGACCCAGCCCTTAACATGAACTAGAGCTAGACTATGAAACTTTTTAAAGCATGATGGAAATGCCCAATCCAAATTTGTTAGGGCAGAGCTTTTAGGAGGGCTGATACTGCCAAAAGTCAAAAACGTTTGGTGAGTGAGAGAAATGGATCATCAAAACATGCCTCAGTGGATATGTTGTCCCCAAGCAGGAGAGGTGACCCGAGGGTAACCTCTCACCTAATATGTGACCAAAACTACTGCAAATGGAATATCCTAGCCATGGTTTTTGAGATATTTTACTAATAGTCTATCACCCACATCTAGTGAGAAAAAAGCATGCCAATGGTCAAATATCCATTTAAGCTTTAGCAGCATGCCAACCCATATTTTACTAATAGGATATTTGAGATTTCTGTAGTTTATAACTAACTTTAAACTTTGTTCATTGTCAAATTGATCTCCTCCTACCAAACTTTATTTTTTACTTTTAGAATTGTGGATTTTCCCAAAAAAATAAACAAAGATTATGACTAATGTGGGCTGTGTGTTACTGTGAAAACATTCTGATAGTTTTTTTTTCTTCTATTTTATTCTTTATTTCTTATTCTCTATTCCTTATCCTACTCATTCAAACATAACTTTGTTCTTTTAGAATCATGAAGTAGAGTTGAAAATCTCTGTCCTTCAAAGGTCAAAACATCCTCGAATATCCTTCTGAGGAAAGGAGTGGCATGTTAATTAACATGCCAGTCTCAGAAGCTTTAGACTTTGCCTAGGTGTATGTCCACAGGACAGTTATGATTGGAGCCCATTTTTGCCTTTTCAGTCACCAGTGAAGAAGGGGAACAGCTGGTTCCTCTCTTTTGTATATTCATCTTTTATATACTTAGAGACCAGGCACATCTCTCAGTGATTAACCAAGACTAAACAACAAGGATCCTTTGGACGTTACTCATCACTTTTATTCCCAGCTCATTAATAATCAAGTGGATGACGGATCCCTGAAGCTTTCCTAATTTTTTCCCTTCTTAAGTTGTAGGATTAGAAGCTACAGTAGTCTTGAAAGGACAAATGTTTAAAGAATTTATTCAGGGTTCTTAAAGATTTTTGCACATTATCTTACTTCTATAGCAAGCATGACACATGGTTGATATATGTGCTCAAACTGTTATTTCAACCATCTCCACCAATGTTTTGTGAGCATGCTAATGGCATATATTTTCTTCCCATGTCTGCTATTTTCACCCCAGCTCCAATCAAGAAGCTAAAGATTTACATTTGAGTTTGTCTAATACCAACCCAATGTCTACAACGTTCTGATATCTACATGCCTGTCTATATATGAGGGGCATTAAAACAGTATCACCACCCATGGCAAAAATTGCCAAAGCATCTGAATTCACCTTAATCGTTAAATAAAAGAATGAAAATTTTTAAAAAGAAAAGCACATTTCAGAATCAAATAGGCAAGAATGAATTGCCCTGTGACTATTGATCCAAATCAAATTAGAACTAGACTTCCCAGTGGGCTCTGCTATAAAATTATCTCTAACAAACTCAAAGAACTAGAACCAGTACTCTTCACAGTTGGTGCTCCAAATCGACATTTGTTATTAAGGACAAGTTCAAAGGCATAGCAGTCCATCTGACAATAAATACATATCCATATTTATTATTATTGTTTCATATAACCTCTTCTTATAGCTAAAACAAGTTGTCTAAATATACCCATTAATGAGGAAATAGGTGCCTTGGTTTTTTTAAAGTATCTAGTATTTCAAAACTCTCATCAAATACTATTCTCTAAACATTTAGGTTTGTTAGGATACTATTGGATGCAAATAACAGAAAACCTGACTGACAGCGGCTTAAACTATCAAAGTATTTATTGTTTTTATTGTATTTAGTGAATTCCTGGTAACTCAGATGGTAAAGAATGTACCTGCAGTGCAGGTTTGATCCCTGGGAGAAGGGAATAAACAACCCACTCCAGTATTCTTGCCTGGAGAATTCCATGGACAAAGGAGCTTAGTGGGTTACAGCCCATGGGGTTGAAAAGAGTCTGATACAACTGAATGACTAACACTAACAAAAACTCTCTCAGTGTTGGTCCAGCAGCTTAGGGATTTTATCAAAAATCCTGGCTTTTCCTCCTCTTCTGTTTTGCCATATTTTCATATTGTCTTCCCGTTTGTCTTCTGATGGATAGGTGTCTACCATAGCTCAAGACATCACAATATCCATCTGCAGAGCAGGAAGAAGAGGAAAGAGGCTAATTGGACATTTGTCTCAAATTTGTTTCTTTTACTCGGAAACTAATATTTTTTCCTGAATCACTTCCTTCTAGGAGAATTTTTCTCTAAACACTCAGTCATTTCCATCTGGAGGAAGTCTGAAAATCTGTGCTTCTATCAAATTAGAATAAAATTATGAAGATTAAACAAATCATGATTCATTTCCGAGATTTGACAGGTATCCTTATTTTCTGGAGGTCAAGATCTTTCAATCCACCACTCAAACAAACTGGGCTTCAGTTAGCAAAAAAGTAAAGTTTGAGAGTGGCTATTGGTAAGCAGCCAAAAATGCCTACCAGAGTACTCATCCTTTCTGAGCTCTTAATGTACTTAAACAAGCACCATTATAACCAAACATGTCTTGGCAAAGATATATTTCAGGAAATAACATCAGACAGTTTTATCTAAAAGGATGATCTACAAAAAGGCTGGAATATGGAAATTAAAGGGCTCACTGTGTTTTCAGGCCCCACATCAGTGTTTTGCCTGAGGCGAGGGTTACTGGGGTCTCTGGAGGACTGGGCGGATGCTGAGAAAGCCCCTGACATTCCTAATGTCCCATTCCCTACAGTGATCATGTTTCCTCCATAGTCAGGTCTGGCCTCCCTTCCAGCTGTAACCCTTTCCTCTCAACAAGTTTCATACGTGAGCAAAACTCATCCCAAGCCGGTCTAGGGGAGACTCAACCAGCTGGTGGAGGTATTAAGTACACAGCATACTGTCTTCAGAATTCTAGCATGACACGGATCTCCCTAAGCCTCCCTTACCTCATCTGTAAAATGGAGATAATAATAGCTGCTTCACTGGGTTGTTCTGAGGATTATATAAGATAGTCACATATGATAAAGCCAAATCAACATTGCAGTACACTAGAAAAAGGTGAGATTTGTGTATGAAATTAATGATAAAAGACCACTGCTTAGATATCCCTAGTGAAATATTTGCAGTTCAACAGTAAAGAAAATCAGAGACTTCTCTAAAAAGACAAAATAATGTGACCCACACACATAGAATGGAGGGAAATGGCCACCCAATCCAAGATTCTTATCTGGAAAATCCCATGGACAGAGGATCCTGGCAGACTATAGTCCATAGTGTCACAAAGAGTCAACATGCACAACATGCACACAAATAGAAAAATAAAAATCATCTCATCTCTACCATATTAAATGTAGAAGACACCAGCATGACATGTGCTGAATTTTCAACTGAAAAGTTTTGGACCCAGGACATTTTTACTCATGCAATACGAACAATAGAAAGAACTCAAATACTCAAGTACCCAGAGTGCAACCCACATAGTCTTCACCGAGAAAAAAAAAAAAAAAGTTATTCAAAACACACTCTATCCAAAGAAAGCAGCCAGTGTCATCCTTTTAAAATGTAGCTCAGATCATGTCATTGTTCTGTTCAAAACTCCCAATCCCTGTCCATTTACCTTAGGGTGTGATGACATTGGTCGAAAAGAAACTCTGGCAAGAAATTCTGGCCCTAGTTACTATTCTTATCACATGACTGACTATCCTCAGCATTGGTCACTCACCTCTAGTTGCAGTAACTTTCTTGCTAGCCCTTATAAGCAGGCAAATCCCTACCTCTGGGCCTTCACAGAGCCTGTCCTCTGCCGGGAATGCAAGACTCATTCTCTCATTTTCTTGCACAAATATCCCTTCTCCCTGTGGCTTCCTCTAACTAAATATTTACTTGATTACCCTTCTCCTTATCCCATTTTCCCTGTTCTTGCCAACTATAGCATGTTCTAGAATGTGGTTCTCTGTGTCCCCCATATCTATTAACTGTTTTCCACCTTTTTTTTTCTTTTTACTGAGGTCTGAGTCTTTTGCTCAACTTTTTCTAAAATTAACTCTATGTTGTTTAAATTTTTCTGCATTTAAAAAAATTTTAAAGACTTCTTCTTGGTCTATGATTACTCCTATTTCTTAATAACGTCTTTTTGCTTTATGGATGATATAATCTCTCAAATATCTCTAAGAATATGTATTAGAAATTTTTAACTCTCTACTATTTCCTGTACTACTTCTATACCTGGGATCTGTTGTTTGTTTGTCCATCTTTGTCTTCCTTTCCCAAGGTTTTTAAGTATTCTCCAAAGGTCTAATAACTTTTCATTAACAGTTCATATTTATGAATAAAATTTGATTCAACTCAGTATAAATAAATTGCTATCCTTTTCAGTAGTATGTATCAGACTATCTATGTAGGAAGTACTAATTATTGTAAGCTGATAGTTCCCATGGAAACAAAACTTTCCTTTATGCTACATACCTGAGAGTGGAAGGCTAGTTCAAAAACTCCACGAATGCCAGGTACGGCGTATGCTACTTTGGAAGTAGACAACTTTGTCAATATGCTTCTGACAGGCACTGTCTCTTCCTATGTGTGTGCATGTTCCTATTTGTGTCCTATGTGTGTTTGACTCTTTGCAACTCCCAGGACTGTAGCCCGCCAGCTTCTCTAGTCATGGGATTCTCCAGGCAAGAATAATGGAGCCGGTTGCCATTTCCTACTCTGGGGATCTTCCCAACCTGGGGAATCAAACCCACATCTCTTGCATCTCCTGCATTGGCAAGCTGATTCTTTACCACTAGTGCCACCTGGGAAGACTTGTCTCTTCCTATAATATTGTAGAAAATGGTGTCCTTTCAGGTTCTTTGTCCTTATTATACAAGCACCACCTGGGAAGCCCAGACTGTGGTCAACCCTTCGCCAAATCTATTATTCTATATAGAAGGTAAATCTGGGATTTCCATCTGTGAACAAATGTTTGTTTTTTTTTTTTTTTTTAAGAAATAAAAGAATCTTTATTGTTTGTTTTAGAAGCAATATGTTGAGCAAATGGACAGTCAAATAACCGAAGAGAAATACCATACATCAACTAGTGGTTTAAACATTTGAGGAAAAAACATAAAAGCATTTACATGGACCAGATTTTTTATACAAATGCTAACCCATGAGAAACACTCAGAAACCAAATAGAGTGTTAGACCATCAAGATGTAAACCCAGTAAAACAAAATTACAAAAGGTACAAAGAACACGTGGCTATATGAAATAATAGTGAGTAATAGCATATAAACTGGCCCATGTAAAGTACGAAAATAGAATGCTGTTCCCAAAATGCATAGGAGGATGAGGAGCCAAATTAGACCATATACATTTGACTCTTCCCAATCCTGCTTTTTCACTGTCCCGCAGTTCCAAACTGAATTTCTCTGCAGCTCAGCTGGGAAGAGCTCCACAATATCTTCCTCCTGCAGCTGTTCTAATCTGTGAGTTTTTTCACCCATCCACTTTATCTATTGTATAATCCCTCCCACTTCCAGAATTCTAAAAGCTTGTTAAATCTCTGGTTTCCTGGAGGAATCCTCTCTGGTTCACAGTATTAAAAAGAACTCATTATGTTGACATTTTTACCACCATTTAGTGGGATCTATGTATGGAAGAGAAGTTCGTGTGTGTGCCCAGTTTACCCCCATAGAGTGAAAAACAGGGTGAAAGGGTTAGCTATACAGTGGCAAGACACAAATTTCAGATGAATACATTAGAATAGTAGGAGTAGGAATGTGAAGCAAGATTTTGCTAAGAGAAACCTCCATGCCATTCCCTATTATCCAGTTTTTAACCCCCAATAAAAGGAACTTTTCTATGTCTTTATATCCTTGCTTCTCATGAAATGTAGTAAAATGACCAGCTAGAGTGGACACCTACTGTTTTAGTCTGTATCTAGGGATTTCAGAGAGGGTACCTGTGGGAGTCAGCCAGAAGTCTGGACTCTGGTCTTCAGTCTTACAGCCAAGATGGTAATAAACTTCACTAAAGAAAAGAATGGCTCAGGCTCCAAACAATTTTTTTGAATATGACATTAATTTTATAGAAAACCATCTATAAAATACCATGAATGAAATATCTTTTAAACTTATTTTAATATATGCTCACTCTTACATCTTTGTTGATTTTTTTAATTCAGCCCTTTGATTTATTCTTTATTCTTTTCATCTCTACCTCATCTGTAAAATTCTGTAAGAAAATAATTCAAGATGATAGACAAAGCAACATCTTAACTTCATTACAGTTTTCCATCCCTTAACAATTATCATGACTAGAGAATGACAGACGCATTTGGCCCAGGAGCCTAATACTAAAACTGAGTTTTTGAGAACAAAAAGTAATGATATCAAAGCCAGCAGGACAAAGAAGGGAGGCACAAATCCCCTACATTCTCTAATTTGAAACAAAGAAAGGAAAATCCTTGTTTTTATTTTAAATTGATGACTCAAATTTGGGCAAGAGACAGTGGGATATAATAGGATTGTCCAGTTTAATGCAAATGTTAATTTACCATTGTTCTCATATTTGCCTTAATGGCTGCTGAGATGTACATATGTCTATGATGGCTATCACGTATCATCTGAAGTTTCTTTAGATGGTGGAAAATCTCCCTTGGGAAGTTTTATATAATTAGCATAGCCAACCATCATCTGTTTTGTATGATTTTGGAGACAGAATTTTTAGGTCCCTTCCAGCTCTGAGCCTGTGTCTGGGTCTAAACAAAATGAAACATTTGCAAACAATTTTCCCAAATGCACACAGCAGCACTTCCTGGTGCTTCCTTGTCTCAACTATTAGGATGAGTTTGGAAACAACCACTCACCATCCTTTTCCTCAATACCGCTCACCCCGAAACACACTTCTGACTGTTCAAGTATGCTCCCGGCCCACCGTGTCACATCTACTTCCTCTCTGCCCCACTACTGCATTCACTAAACACAAGTACACACACCTGCTGCTCTCTGTAACCATCAGCGGGTCCCTCATTTCCCCTCCAAGGCAAGCTGCCCAGCAGCAGAGAGCATCATTAAATCATAGTTTGCCTGTCCTTCTTCCTGCTGCAATGTGAAGTAAATCACGGTTCCAAAAGGTGTTTTTTCAGGACAATTCCTTTCTGTTTCTGAAGAGCCAAATTTTTACATAAATAAGATAACTAAAACTTTTGGCCTTCGTAGGTAAACAGGTGTCACACCTGCATGGAATGATCCATCACTCAGCAATATTATTTATCAAGGTCAAAATTACCCAATTTTGATTTGTTATAGTATTAATCCATACCATATATATATATATATATATATATATAAAATAAAAATTCTAAATAAAATTAGTGTACTTAACAAAAATACTTTAGAGTCAAAGTAGGTTTATGAGTTCCATCTTTCCACTGCCTTCCATTGTAAAATAAAATCAGGAAAAAATGGAAATAATAATAATATAATGTTTCTTGAGTTCTTACCATGTGCCATGCACTATTCTCAGCATTCCCAATAGAAAAAATTTCCTTACTCCTCACAACATCCTTATAGAGTGCATGTTATTCCTATGCAGATTTTATGCATAATAAAGTGAGACACAGAGACTTTCACATAACCCACACAAAATCACTGCTATCATAATGCAAAGTCAAGATTCAGTCCTATAGCCTAGTTCCATAATTCATGGGCTTAACCAACATACTGTAATGCCTCAATATAATGAAATAGTTCTACATATTAAGAAGGCCTTGAAAAAAATTATTTATGAAAAATAAAACTGATGGAGCACCAATGATGACATCAAACCTTTTAATAATAATGTAGCTACATGCTGGGAGATTTTAACAAAATGTGTTAAAAGAAATAGTTGCTTACAGCCAAGAAAAGAAAGTCAAAGCCTTTTCTCTAGAAGAGTTAATACAGATGTTATTTTTAATCATGTAAACAAACTAAGTCAGCAGCTACTCAAGATTTTAAAAGAAGAAAAAAGAATGATGGCCTGATTTCTCACAATTTTTGTGAGTTGATTCTGCTGTTAGTGTTTTGGTTGCCGGGAAACAGCTAATTGCATGCTTTCTGCAGTCCTATTGGTAGGCAACACTTTATCACGCATCTGGAGCATGACTCTCGGTGGACATCTGGAACTTGTCCTTTTGTAGCATTTTATTTCTCATCTTAACCTTCTTTGTCACAAGGTGATATCAATCTATTTAAGCCTAGGAGAATGCCAGCACTAAGTATAGTGTGAGAAGCATAATCTAACTGCTTATAATAATCTATCTCTTGGCTGTCTTGCCCACTTAGCAGCTCTTAGATATTAAGAGAAAATCCAAATATCTATGACTCCATCTGAACAGAATCATCTATTAACTCTTTACAACCATATTTATCCATATATTTACTAGTATAATTAGTTACAAATTTAATTTGGATAACAACTATGGTTGATACCCCAAATCTAGTTTACCTAACACCAACAAGAAGCATGAACACCATCTCGTGACCAAGGTTTGATTCATCTTTAAAGGTACTCCTAATAATGTCAGCCCCTTTGACTGTGGTTGTATTAAAGGATGAGTCCATTAATCAACTTGATCTGATGAGCACAAAAGAAGGTTTTCAAAGGACTTCTCAGTTCAGTTCAGTTCAGTTCAGTCGCTCAATCGTGTCTGACTCTTTGCGACTCCATGAATCACAGCACGCCAGGCCTCCCTGTCCATCACAAACTCCCAGAGTTTATGCAAACACATGTCCATCAAGTCGGTGATGCCATTCAGCCATCTCATCCTCTGTTGGCCCCTTCTCCTCCTGCCCCCAACCCCTCCCAGAATCAGGGTCTTTTCCAATGAGTCAACTCTTCGCATGGGGTGGCCAAAGTATTGCAGTTTCAGCTTCAGCATCAGTCCTTCCAATGAACACCCAGGACTGATCTCCTTTAGGATGGACTGGTTGGATCTCCTTGTAGTCCAAGGGACTCTCAAGAGTCTTCTCCAACACCACAGTTCAAAAGCATCAATTCTTCAGCACTCAGCTTTCTTCACAGTCCAACTCTCCCATCCATACATGACCACTGGAAAAACCATAGCCTTGATTAGATGGACCTTTGTTGGCAAAGTAGTGTCTCTGCTTTTTAATATGCTATCTAGGTTGGTCATAACTTTCCTTCCAAGGAGTAAGCGTCTTTTAACTTCATGGCGGCAGTCACCATCTGCAGTGATTTTGGAGCCCCCAAAAATAAAGTCTGACACTGTTTCCACTGTTTCCCCATCTATTTCCCATGAAGTGATGGGACCAGATGCCATGATCTTAGTTTTCTGAATGTTGAGCTTTAAGCCAATTTTTTTCACTCTCCTCTTTCACTTTGATCTAGAGGCTTTTTAGTTCCTCTTCATTTTCTGCCATAAGGGTGGTATCATCTGCATATCTGAGGTTATTGATATTTCTCCCAGCAATCTTGATTTCAGTTTGTGCTTCATCCAGCCCGGCATTTCTCATGATGTACTCTGCATATAAGTTAAATAAGCAGGGTGACAATATACAGCCTTGACATACTCCTTTTCCTATTTGGAACCAGTCTGTTGTTTCATGTCCAGTTCTAAATGTTGCTTCCTCACCTGCATACAGGTTTCTCACAAGACAGGTCAGATGGTCTGGTATTCCCATCTCTTTCAGAATTTTCCACAGTTTATTGTGATCCACACAATCAAAGGCTTTGGCATAGTCAATAAAGCAGAAATAGACATTTTTCTGGAACTCTTGCTTTTTTGATGATCCAGCGAATGTTGGCAATTTGATCTCTGGTTCCTCTGCCTTTTCTAAAACCAGCTTGAACATCTGGAAGTTCATGGTTCATGTATTGCTGAAGCCTGGCTTGGAGAATTTTGAGCATTACTTTACTAGTGTGTGAGATTAGTGCAATTGTGTGGTAGTTTGAGCATTCTTTGGGATTGCCTTTCTTTGGGATTGGGATGAAAACTGACTTTTTCCAGTCCTGTGGCCACTGATGAGTTTTCCAAATTTGCTGGCATATTGCATGCAGCACTTTCACAGCATCATCCTTTAGGATTTGAAATAGCTCAACTGGAATTCCATCACCTCCACTACCTTTGTTCATAGTGATGCTTTCTAAGGCCCACTTGACTTCACATTCCAGGATGTCTGGCTCTAGGTGAGTGATCACACCATCGTGATTATCTGGGTCATGAAGGTCTTTTTTGTACAGTTCTTCTGTGTATTTTTGCCACCTCTTCTTAATATCTCCTGCTTCTGTTAGGTCCATACCATTTCTATCCTTTATTGAACCCATCTTTGCATGAAATGTTCCCTTGGTATTTCTAATTTTCTTGAAGAGATCTCTAGTCTTTCTCATTATGTTGCTTTCCTCTATTTCTTTGCAATGATTGCTGAGGAAGGCTTTCTTATCTCTCCTTGCTATTCTTTGGAACTTTGCATTCAAATGGGGATATCTTTCCTTTTCTCCTTTGCTTTTCACTTCTCTTCTTTTCTCAGCTATTTGTAAGGCCTCCTCAGACAACCATTTTGCCTTTTTGTATTTCTTTTCCATGGGGATGGTCTTGATCCCTGTCTCCTGTACAATGTCACGAAGGACTTCTAGGAAGTCTCAAAAACAAGTGACAGGGAAAAAAAAGTACATTTCCTTTTCCTTTCTTACCACTGGACATGAATAAACATGTAGCCTTATTGCTACTGAAACAATTATTCAGTGAATTCTCTGGGCTACTTGAGCCAGATAATTTTTATTGTGGAGAATTGTAGAATGTTTAACAGCATCCCTGTCCTCTACAACTAAATGATAGTAGAAGCCTTCCAGCTGTGACAAAACTTTCAGATATTTTCAAATGTCCCCTTGGGGGCAAAATCTCTCCCAGATGAGAAATGCTGACTTAGAAGCTGGAGAAATGGATGGGAATGGGGGCTGGGGGAAGAGACCAAAATAAACTAGATTCACAGTTACATCATTGAGTCTCAAGGTCAGCTCATTCTGAAACCCTTTTCACGTCTGGACTGTTAGGCAAAATAACACATTCTTTTATCTCTTAACCAGTGTAAATTGATGTATCGCCTGTAGGGTGCAGCTTAACTGATACTGTGTGAGACCTGGAGTGAATGGGATAGTGGTAGGAAGAGATAGAGTGATACAATCTTTTCATTTTAAACATTTTTTTTAATCCAATGCAATTTTTAAATTTTATTTATTTACTTTTGATTCCGCCAGGTCTTCGCTGCTGCGTGGGCTTTCTCTAGTTGCCAAGAGCAAGGGCTGCTCTGTAGTTGTGCGCATGGGCCTCTCATTGCTGTGGCTTCTCTTCTTGCTGAGCTCTCTCGGGAAATGCCCAGGCTTCAGGAGTTGCAGCTCCTGGGCTCTAGCGCACAGGCTCAATAGCTGTGGTGCATAGACTTAGTTGCTCTCTGGCATGTGGGATCATTCCAGATCAGGAATCGAACCCTTGTCTCCTGTATTGGCAGGTGGCTTCTTTACCACCAAACCACCTGGGAAGCCCTAGAATGATACAATCTTTAAGCAAAAATCTGTGAAAGAAAGTGAGAAATATGGGGCATGAGGCACATGATAGTTATTAATTCAGAGAAGGAAGTAGCACCATAGGTTGTTGTAAAGAGAAAAGGAAAGGGCCAAGACACAAGACAGAATTACTCTGTTAGAAAATATTTTATATGATGCTAGCTCTCATTTTTTATTCTCCTACGTACTTGTTTCAGCAGTAAGCCTAATATGCTTGCATAGTGCCTTGGTTCTCCCACTCCCATAAATGATTACTTCACATATCCAATCTCCTCAAAGCAACATCTCCCCACCTTCACTGTTAGCCAGTGACATTGCTCCCTACTTCCACGGAGAAAAATTTAAAAAGCTGACATTATAGATCTTTTGTGTAAATAAAATTTACAGTAAGGTTATGTGTAAACAGAAATTTACCTACACATACAATTAACATATGTGTCAGTATATATGTATGCATTTCTTTTTCCACAAAGCTGGTGGTTAAACCTATAGCATCAAATCAGTGAACTCTGGGCAAATCCCTTACCTGTGAACATTTTATAGACACAATTTCACATCTCAAAATCAGTGTGACCAAGAATTGCCTCATAGTTTCAGTGTAAGAATTAAGGATATAACCTAAAAATTACTAATATTTTTTTATTATGTTTAAGAAGGTTTCTCCTATTATTTCTTTATTGACCAAGACTAGATGCTGCTGATGTTTAGCAAATGCTTTTATTGGAGGGTAGCATTTTCTGATATAATTGGTTTTCCTCCTTTATTTATTTTATTTCTCTGAGTCTTTGTTGCTTCGTGTGGACTTTCGTTAGCTGTGGTGAGCAGGGGCTACTCTCCATTGCAGTGCGCAGGCCCTAGGTATATAGGCTTCAGCAGTTGGGGCTCATGGGCTAAGCTGTCCCACAGCATGTGGGATCTTCCTGGACCAGGGACTGAACCCCTGTTTCTTGCATTGGCAGGCAAATTCTTAATCACTGAACCACCAGGGAAGTCTGATTTTTCTCCTTAAATGTTTTAATGATGTAAGTTATTATGGTAAATTTCCCAATATTGAATGACCCTTTCAGTCCTGAGATAAGCCTGTTTAGGCAGTAGATAAAATGCCCTGATTTATTCACTTTGTTTTACACTTGGGTTTTCTCTAAGGACTAGAACATGTATGCTGCTAAGTCACTTCAGTCGTGTCCGACTCTGTGCGACCCCATAGACGGCAGCCCACCAGGCCCCTCTGTCCCTGGGATTCTCCAGGCAAGAATACTGGAGTGGGTTGCCACTTCCTTCTCCAATGCATGAAAGTAAAAAGTGAAAGTGAAGTCGCTCAGTCATGCCGACTCTTAGCGACCCCATGGACTGTAGCCCACCAGGCTCCTCCATCCATGGGATTTTCCAGGCAAGAGTACTGGAGTGGGGTGCCATTGCCTTCTCCAAGAACATGTATAGCAAGTGCCTATTTGGCCAATGTGCATAATGGAGTGGTAATAAGATGTCAACTCTCAGGGAACTGCAATCAAATTCTGACCTCATGGCTTACTAATTATGACTTAGGCAAATTAAATTCGCTGAGTCTTAGTTTTGTCATCTTTCCTGAGAACTACTGTAAGTTGCTGCACTGAAACTCTTAAAGGATAAAATGTGAAAAGATATATATAAACCCTCGCCAGGACCTCTTCTCTCAGTAAATGTCAATTTACCTGTTCTGTGAGCTAACAAGGTAACAGCATAACACGTATATATACTTTCATGTGGATCAGGGTGGCCTTTCTCCTGAATTACAGTGGAAAAGTCTAACTGTGTATCCATAAATAGCAAGGGCAATATAAATACCGCACTAAGTAAAATATTTTTGACTATTACTGCTTTAATAAGAATAGTCACTAGTGAGTGAATCTCCTGGCTGGGGTACCTTTCCAGCAATCTGTCTTTTGCATAACAGGACTGTTTGATCCAAACATGTGTTCATGTTGAAACTTTCCCAGGACTCCTTATTTATAACTACACCGTAACCAGTGTAGTTCTTCTTACATATAATCTCTAAAACATATTTGTCATTGAATAGTTACTGCCATTTCCTTCTCTGAATTTCTTTCTAGGACACATGGAAAGGAGGAAAGCCACTGTTTGCACAGCCAAACATCTTCTGTGTCCAGAAATTTCCTTTGGCAGTCAATGCAGTAGGTTTCTAAGTATGATGAGAATACACACTGCATTGTGAATTGTGAAAGCAGCTACCAGTGCTGTGACTGGCATAAACCAGGTTTTAAATAAATGTTAAATGAATGAATAATCAAAAGGATAAGAATCCAATTTTTTAAGTCATTTTTTTGGGGGGAAATATCTTAGTGCCTTAGAGAACTGGGAAAATGTTTCAGTAGAAAATATAACTTATCCATCCACCCACTCATTCATTCAATAAATATTGACTGAGAGCTTACTATTTTCCAGGCAATCACTGTGAATACTGTGCTCAGTACTCATGTTGGTCCACTTTGAAAGACTGCAGTCTGCTGAGGAGATGAATATTGAATATAATTCCAAAATTACTGACTGATGGAAATGTCCTATTATACAAATATATAATAGAGAATAAAAATAGAAATATTTCATGTTTTATCTAAAAAATTATAGGATTCAGTGCATTAAAACTCCTTTAATCTACATTTATAATGTACTGTTATTATTCAAGAATAACAATTGAATATATCACGATCAAGTTCTGAATACTGAATTATTCAAGCTGTAGTTCAAGGTCTAATGTTAAATAAGCTTATTACAAACTCAATATTAGCTGCTGGAGGCTGGACCAGTCTTTGTCCTGTGCTAAACATTTCTGTCCTGCCTGTTAGCAAAACAACAGTGAAAAATACTTCTACCTAAAAATAAAGCCAAGCCAGGTTTCAGCAATACGTGAACCATGAACTTCCAGATGTTCAAGCTGGTTTTAGAAAAGGCAGAGGAGTAAGAGATCAAATTGCCAACATCCACTGGATCATCAAAAAAACCAAGAGAGTTCCGGAAAAACATCTATTTCTGCTTTATT
This sequence comes from Odocoileus virginianus, assembly GCF_023699985.2. NCBI lineage: Eukaryota > Metazoa > Chordata > Mammalia > Artiodactyla > Cervidae > Odocoileus > Odocoileus virginianus. The sequence continues at coordinate 2,293,861 of NC_069686.1, read as the reverse complement.
GGCTATGCCAAAGCCTCTGACTGTGTGGATCACAATAAACTGTGGAAAATTCTGAAAGAGATGAGAATACCAGACCATCTGACCTGCCTCTCAATAAACCTGTGTGCAGGTCAGGAAGCATTAGTTAGAACTGGACATGAAACAACAGACTGGTTCCAAATAGGAAAAGGAGTACGTCAAGGCTGTATATTGTCACCCTGCTCATTTAACTTCTATGCAGAGTACATCATGAGAAATGCTGGGCTGGAAGAAGCACAAACTGAAATCAAGATTGCTGGGAGAAATATCAATAACCTGAGATATGCAGATGACACCACACTTATGGCAGAAAGTGAAGACAAACTAAAGGTCCTCTTGATGAAAGTGGAAGAGGAGAGTGAAAAAGTTGGCTTAAAGCTCAACATTCAAAGAGCTAAGATCATGGCATCTGGTCCCATCACTTCATGGCAAACAGATGGGGAAAGAGTGGAAACTGTGGCTGATTTTATTTTTCTGGGCTCCAAAATCACTGCAGATGGTGACTGCAGCCATGAAATTAAAAGACGCTTACTCCTTGGAAGGGATTCCCAGGTGGCTCAGACAGTAAAGCATCTGCCCACAATGCAGGAGACCCGGGTTCAATCCCTAGGTTAGGAAGATCCCCTGGAGAAGGAAATGCAACCCATTACAGTACTCTTACCTAGAAAATTCCATGGATGGAGGAACCTGGAGGGCTACAGTCCACAGGCTCACAAAGAGTGACTGAGCGACTTCACTGACTCCTTGGGAGGAAAGTTATGACCAACCTAGATAGCATATTAAAAAGCAGAGACATCACTTTGTCAATAAAGGTCCATCTGGTCAAGGCTATGGTTTTTCCAGTAGTCATGTATGGATGTGAGAGTTGGACGATGAAGAAAGCTGAGCACCGAAGAATTGATGCTTTTGAACTGTGGTGTTGGAGAAGACTCTTGAGGGTCCCTTGGACTGCAAGGAGATCCAACCAGTCCATCCTAAAGGAGATCAGTCTGGGTGTTCATTGGAAGGACTGATGTTGAAGCTGAAACTCCAATACTTTGGCCACCTGATGCAAAGAGCTGACTCATTGGAAAAGACCCTGATGCTGGGAAGGATTGGGGGCAGGAGGAGAAGGGGACGACAGAGGATGAGATGGCTGGATGGCATCACCGACTCGGTGGACATGAGTTTGAGTAAACTCCGGGACTTGGTGATGGACAGGGAGGCCTGGCATGCTGCGATTCATAGGGTCGCAAAGAGTCAGGACTGAGTGACTGAACTGAACTGAAAAACAAATAGCTAAATCTTTGAGTACACATCTAGTATAAACCATAAAATCCTAACTAGACAGAAGTAACACAAATGAGAGAAAAAAAAAAGTTCAATAATCAAACTAAAAGTTTACTGTGAAAAAAGCTGATGAAAAATAACAGATGACCTTCACAAAAGATGAGGAAAGGTCCTATAAGATAATTAAGAATGTTTTCAGACAATACTGAATCTACAAGCTGAACATGGTAACTTTTGCTTCTGGGGAGATAAAACAACAAGCAAGCAATTAGCATACAGCATGCTTATCCTTGACAATAATTGCCAAATCATCTGTTGGCTCATTCCCATTATTTTCTGGCAAGAGTCACAGGACTCTCAAGATGTCAGCTCCTACCCACGCAAATTCCGCTATAAATGCTTGAGGAGCTCTTGATAAGACCCCTACAAGCTTTGAGAGCCTTTCTCACCTCCTCCCCCTTGATATAGTAGATAGAGCCCCTCCCCTCAACTTTCTACCCCTATAAAATGATCCTCTCAAGGAGCTTTAGGGAAAACGATATTCTAAAAGGCAGAATAAACTTTCCCCTGGGGAAAGGGATTGCCAAGGCCTGGCTGTCTCCTTAGGAAGGGAAATGGAAAAGTACAGTGAACGCCAAATTGAACTCCGGAGTTGCCTGTGCTATACAGCCACTGACTTAGAGGGATGGAGTGGAAGGGGTAACAAGGAGGCTCGAGAGGAAGAGGATATATGTACACATATGGCATGGCAAACCACTCCAACGTACTTGCTTGGAGAATGCCATGGACAGAGGAGCCTGGAGGGCCGCAGTGCATAGAGCAGCAAGGTGTCAGACAAGACTAGAGCAAATTAGCAACTCATGGCTGATTCCCATTGTTGTACAGCAGAGACTAATATAAAATTGTAGAGCAATTATATTCTGATTAAAAATGCACCGTGAACACAAAATAGATACATAGAAACATTCTAATATAGTTGACACTCTTTCTCACTTGGATCCTTCTCACTAGAACAAAGAATCCTTAAGTATACTCCACCAACCTAAAAAACAAAAGCAAAACTATCCTCACCTCCAAGGACATCTACATTGTTAAATTGATCGGTCAGACTTTCTTTTCCAGACTTCTGAGTTATTGGCCAGATTTTATATTGAAATAACTTTCAATTTTAAAAAAAATCATTGTCACTGTAACCTCTCAACTGTGTCTTTTAGTCAGCTCCTCCTTCAAGCACGCTCTTTCCTTTGCCTATAACAGCACCCTTTTGGTTATACTCCCAACTCAGATCAACTCTCAGCTTCCTCAGCCCATTATTAGAGTTCTTCATGCCTAAACTGTAAGACTTCTTATTCTACACTCTCATCTAAATCTACAGATTTCAATTATTGATCTAGTCAACTGGTGATTAGATACACAGGTCTTCCAAACCTATGTTAGTACCTTCTTTTGCTAACCAAAAGAAAGAGGATTTTTACTTTTACTTTAAAAAAAGGTGAAAAGTGAAAACAGTGTTCAGCATTGGTATTATAACGAGCCAGTTACCAAGGCAGGCTACACTCTGAGCAATGAGAGTGGCGGTGCCAACCGCCTTCCCCAGGACCTACACTCAGCATCTCAGCATTAAGACACCACAACTTTGAACTGCTCTTGGGAGCATCTGTGCTTTATCTCAATTTGTTGTGTGCATTCATTAGCAAGACATGTCCTAAGGTAATTGTGTCTTTACTTTATGCCATTTCAGCTTATAAAAGCTTTCATAGGAATGTTCTACTTTCAGACAACAGGAGAAAAGTGTATAGTATAGAACTATAATGAAAAACCATATAGCTCCTCATATCCTAGATGCACCTCAAACTCAACATAGCCAAAACCAAATCCCTGATTTCTCCCTACCAAAACAAAACTATACAAATGAATGAATAACAAAGTAAATTTCCCTCTACAGAAACAGCTACCTGATTCTCTTCTGTTTTTTTCTATCTTAATTCAATTGATAATCCATATTCTAGTCATATAAATTTGAAACAGTGTAGTTTTTTCCTTACTTCCATATTCAATGAATTATTTAGATTCAGTCTTTAAATATATCTTCAATGGATTCATACTTCTTTAACCTGCCTTTCACCACTTTGGTACAGGCCTCCATTTGCCCAAGACTTGATTTCTGAATTGCCTAATGATTGGTATTTTCACATTCACTCTCATTCCAATACAGTTCTTTCATCAAACTACCATCAAAGCATGTTTTCAAAGTTAAAATTTCATCACTGTTCTCTTCTTTGCCTAGAAACTCCTCAGTAGCTTTTCAGCCCCTGGAGAACAGACTTACAGCCTCCATGTTGCATACAATACCTTTCGTGGTTTCACAATCTCCTACATCTGCAGGTTCATCTTACACCATCCACCCTTGACCTTTGTTCCAGCTTCACTAGCATTTTCTCACTTTCTAAAAATGTCATGCTCTGTCCCACTGCAGGACCTTTGCTAGAGCTCTTCTCTCTGCATAGGGTATTGTCTCAGCTTTGAAGAATAGGTATTTAGGTCAAATTTTACTTTTGGGGGTAAGAATTCTCAACCGCCACAAAGCAGGTCAAGGCCCTCATATTATGTGCTCTGGTAGCTGAATATATGATTTCTACATACCACTTATCATTGTTATATATTAAATAAAAATTGGTGCCATAATTCGAAGAACATCTCTCTTTCCTCAATACTTCATGGTAACAGCAGGCACCATGGCCACTTTTGTCACTACTGCATACCTAGAGTCAGTCACTGGGCCTGTCACATAATTAATGTTTAGTGAATTTTCATGGGATAAAAAAACCAAATGAACTGATTCTGTAAAGAAGGAAATTGATTAATTTGATACAGTGAAATAATTAAATGCCTTTTTTTCAGTTTTATACCTTTGATCTACATGAATACATCTTGATCAAGTAAAATTTGGCTCCAAAAATGCCAATTTTCTCACCCATGTACATATTAATGTTTTTGAATGACTAGTTGGAAGCCAAGTTAGAATGATGTAGAACTTCTAGCTCTTTTTATTTATCATCATTAATTGAAACATATTGTTGATATATACATTTATAAATATATGTTTTTACCATAAACACAAAAATGAAATATTTAAGGGAGCTGAACTCTCCCTATCTCTAACAGTGAAGCTGAGATTTAGGGTGATCTTTTTTAAATTCAGGAAAAGATATTTTTTACATCTTTTTGATACTAGTAAGCCCCACAGTGATAGAACATTATACTTAATGTGACTGGAGAGAAGTAGTAGGAATTCTCTGGGCAATGCTTTACTACGCTCTTGAGAAAGCATCTGATTTTAATTTTGAATGGTAAAACTTGAGTATAGTTGGCTAAGTTACCAGTCAGACAAAAAAAGAAAAGGCATCATTTTAAGTGGTTTATACAATCTGTGATGATTACTGCCAACTTTGAGCTCAAAAAATTAGAGGCCACTGACAGAGAATATGTATTCACAAACTGTATAGTTTATATCCAACCATAATAAAGTTTTTGGAAATTGATATATAAATCCAATGCATATATAATATTAAAGAGCAAATATGAATTTAACTATCACAAGAGATATAAAATTTTATTTTATATTTTTATTTTATTAGGTATTCATTGAATTTAAGATTGTCTATTGGTCATAAAATGTTGAGTTCAATGTGTCCTATAATTCAATAAAGACGTACTACTAGTTTTAATTACTAATTTTACTGCTAATATCATTGAATCAGACTTTGTATAAGTCTCAAACCAGATTCTGAGCACTTTCAAATGAGAAAAACGGCAAATACACATTGAACTTACAAACTGAAGATATCTCCTCATTCATTCAACAAATAAATCTGCCAGATGCTATACTAACAGTTAAGAATGTTTCTAACTTCAGAGAACTTAATCTAGTACCTTTTCCAAAAATTTTAATCTTAATTTTGGTAAATCCCCATCATATGCAGATTTATTCTTTAAACCCAAGCTTGTATGTGAAGTTGATATGTTCATACTGTGCATGCATGCTTGGTCGTGTGTGATGCTGGGTCCCCGTGGACTGCAACCCCACAGGCTCCTCAGTCCATGGAATTTTTCTGGTGAGAATACTGAAGTGGGTTGCCATGGCCTCTTCCAGGGCATCTTCCCAACCCAAGGATCGAACTCGTATTTCCTGCTTCTCCTGCATTGCAGGCAGATTCTTTACTGCTGAGCCACCAGGGAAGCCCCAATAGCTCCTATTATATACACCAAAAAGAGAAAATAAATTTTTGATTTATTGCTAGTTGATTGTGTTATTTTTTCAAGTATTTTTTAAGCTTTGCCTCTTACATACATATAGTATAATAAAATAAAAAAATAGATTCTGTGCTTCAAAGTGAAATTGTTTCTTTGATTCCTTTCAGTAGCATAGACTTCATATTTTAAATTACTCTTAAGTCATTTATGAAAACAAGGTTTTTCATCTGTTCCTCATTACTGTTTATACACCTTCTAGATCCACCCCAAAGGCTGGCAGGAATCTGCCTGGCTATGTTGTTGGAGAGAAGTATCCAAGCTGCTGGAGGGAAGCATGAATGAATGGGGTGTGTTCAGGGGTCAGCAGAAGTGTTTTTCTTGAACTGCATTGACTGTTCTTTAATGCCAGTTGACTCATTGACGCATACAAATTCACACACGCTTTCAACATGATGAGGGAAGAAGGTGTCTATTTTTCACCATGTTATTTGAGTGAATTTGGAAAACCAGCAGTCCTATCCAAGAACTGTTTTAATTGCTCATCACAAAATGATATCCTGCATTCAGATGAACTATGTATGTCCTCATAGAATGCTCCATGCACAACTATTACTATAGACAAATAATGTCTGTGGGCAAAATCAGCCATGCATGCCTCGTCTTGACACGTTTTCCTGTGTCATATAATCTTCAGTAACATGATTCCCTCCTAATCTGACCCTACCAGGTCAGGAAGTTTATTAAGGACAGGGAATATGTGTTATTTGTAATTATATTATCAGAATTTAGCAAATACTTAGACTCTGAGTAGACAAAAGTGTTTGTAAAAGTAGAAGCAAAACACAAACAAAAAAAGTAAAAGCAAAACGGGCCAGTTCTCCATGTAACATTCCAATCAATTGATAAAGGAACTCAAAACAGACAGAAGAAAGACATCAGAATTGTATCACCTGAGAGCCTAGATCCTTGCTACCAACTGTCTATTTGTTGATCTTGCAGTGGTTCACTTTTAGCTAGAATCACTTAGGGAACTTTTTAAAAGATCCCTCCCAGATCGCAACTCAAATTAAATAAATCAAAATCTCTGAAAGTGAGAAGCAAGCATCTGTATTTCTTGAAGATCCCATGTTGATTTCAATGTGCAATTAATTCTGAAAAACACTTATGTAGAGAAACCTGAAGAATGCAATTATTTTATAGATATATGCATTTTAAAACAGCTAAACTAATTTCTAGATTGATAATAATGGAAATAATTTAAACAGAATTTCTTGGGGTAGAATGATTTTAATATTTCAGTTCCTCAATCCTAAAATACAGGTTATTTTCAGATCCACAAATGAAAGTATATGCACATGAAATTTTGCATGATGTGACAGAAAATACATTAAACCTGAGGGAGGTTTCCTGGATTTTCAAGACCTTCATCCATAAATTAAACTGTGGTTCTCAGTTTCCTCACCTGTAAAAGGATCAGTTTACAATAAATGATCTCCATGATTCTCCCCAGCCTAAGATTCTAGAGCTGGTTTGAGGAGCATTCTAAATGATCATTTTAATGTTTCTTAAAGCTTTTCCTTTAAGGGAGTATCCTTTATAACTATGATGAAATAGGTCTTTGGTGGCAACAAATACTCTTTGTTTTATACTTGAGAGCTCTATTAAATAAAAAAAAATAATAATAAATCTAGAGTCCTTTGATTTTGATGAAGGGTTTTCCTTGGCTCAGATTTTTTAAGCTTGAGTCCAGATACCAAAATCCCTGCCCATAGTCCACATGAATAATTCCAACACTGCTGGTTTCATCTTCTGCAAATCAGAGTCAAAGCAGTAAGGCTGATTCTGAGCAAGAAAGTATTTTGCCAACCAAAGAGATCTCTGAGGATGAATTCTAGCTGTCACCAATGTGTGGCAAAACAACATGAAGTATATTAAGATAAATACCTCAGAGTTAAGCATAAAATTAAGCCTATTGTTAAAAGTTTTATTCTGAAGCTTAATATCATATTTAATCTTTCATCTTTCCTTCATACTTTCATAATTGTTCATGGGGTTAAGTGCCAGTATCTGTGTCCAAAGTTAGTCAGTGGCAGAGCCAAAGACTTGTATTCTGTGTTCTTGACTCAAGTCCTGGATATTTCTTGTTATGCCTAGCCATCATAATCAGACACATTGTTAGTCATGCTGTTCTTTTTATTTTTATTTTAAATAGACTCAGTTTTTAATTTGGTTTATAGTGGCTACTTCTTCAATTTTTTTCAAGGCAGAAGAAGGGACTAAACAGATTCTCACTCTTGTACTCGGAGTCCAGTTGGGAAAATGGTATAAGAGACAACAAGGATGTCAGTCATCGAAAGGGTAGCAGGAGAAACAAAGTTCTGAGATCAGAGATGGACACTGTAGTCTCAATTCTGCCATCAAATGACTGCATCATCTTGGGAAAATCACAGTCTTTCTGGATCACAATTTCCTTAACAGTGAAATAAGAATGTGTAGATTGAGAATTTCTTGTACTTTCTTCTTCAATCCATAAGTAAAAAGTGTTAGTCAATCAGCCATGTCTGACTCTTTGCGACCACATGGACTGCAGCCCACCATGCTCCTCAGTCCATGGGATTTTTCCAGGCAAGAGTACTGGAGTGGGGTGCCATTTCCTTCTCCAGGGGATACTCCCAACCCATAATCAAACTCCCGGCTTTTGCCACATCTCCTGCATTCAGGCTGATTCTTTAAGACTGAGCCACCTAGACTTTAAAAGAGATTTTTGAGGTAAGCTTGATCTAATCACAAAGGATCTTTTACAAGCCTAGAATTTTCCAGGAATTCTATGCCAGTCCAATGGTTAGAACCCTATGCTTTCTCTGCTGAGGGAGAGGATCCAGTCCATCATTGGGAAACTAAGATCCCACAAGCTGTGTGGTGTGGCCAAGTGAAATAAATAATAATAAATAACAAGTTTCTGTGGCTAGTTACAGAAGAGGAAGTCAGAAATTCAAAACCCAAGAATGATCTGCACACCATTGCTGGTCTGAAGATGGAAGAGGCCGCTTGACAAAGAATGTGGGTGACTTCTAGGACTGAGAGTATTTCTCTGTTGATGGCAAAGGAATGAAGACTTCAACCCTAGAATTGCAAGGGCCAAGAATGAGCTTGGAAGTAATATTTCCACTGAGCCTCCAGGTAAGAACTCAACCAGTCAACATCTTGATGTCAGCATTGTGACAATCTGAGCAAAGAACCCAGACACACCAGACTAGACTGTATCTGAAAAACCTGAACTAGTAAATCCTCATTGTTTTAAGCCATTAAGTTAGTGGCAATTTATTACATGAAACAGCAAACTAATACATTCCAGCTTGTCCTCAATTTTCTTTAGGTAAAGTTAGCAATTATAGATACATGCTATGTATAAAGCTATCATTCAAAAATAAATAAAACATATATTTTTCATGGGAGAGCTTTGCTATGGCATTTATTCATACTTTCCTTAGCAAACATAAGTCTCCTACATTGATAAACAATTTTATTTCTAAACCATTCCAAAAAGTCTAATACATTCTGTGCTAAATAATTCATCATTATGAAATTTGTTCTTGGTCTTCATTTCCTTCAGATAGCAAAAATTAGTATAATTTATTCACACTATCTGCTGTCCATACTGAGGCATATTATCCCTTATACAATGATCTATACACACTGTTGTCAATAAATAAACTCCTTGAAGTTGTTAGAGATGCAAAGGGAAGGACTATACTGGGATTCAGAATGGTGTTAAGGACACAGGGAATCTTAGCGACAACTTGTTTCTCTCATGAGCTACGGATTTTTCTCTGAATGCATTTCTCACAACCAATTTTCTCTGATTTTTCATCATTTTAGTTTCATCTATGTCTGTGCTCAGCCCACATACATAGCATTTTTTCAAGTTTAGCCCCTTTTCTTAATTGGTAAATCATTTCTATAGTCTGCTTTAGAGTTTTAAGAGGGAACCTGATTGGATTAGTGCACTTACGCTATGTCAGTAGTCCATGGCTAAGGCTAGTAGCCAGCCTAAGGATGGCTGCTTCTGGATCCCTGAGGCAAGAGAGGGTTGGGATCACAAATTGTGACATGGTTGCTTAAATAGACAGCAGAGGTATCAATGTGTAAGAATAGATTTTGCCCCAAAATCGCCAGCTCTAGTAGGAACCTCACTTTTCTTCCTCTGACTTCCAGGTGGTGATAGTGATAAAGAACCCACCTGCCAGTGCAGGAGACATAAGAGATTCAGCTTTGATCCCTGGAATAGGAAGATGCCCTGGAAGAGGAAATGACAACTCACTCCAGTATTCTTGCCTGGGAAATCCCACGGACACAGAAGCCTGGCGGGCTACAGTCCATAGGGTCGCAAAGAACTGGACATGACTGAAGCAACTTACCATGTGTGTATAAAATAAAATGGATGAAAATTTACCTTATCTCCTCTCACTGGGATAAAAGGAAACCATACTTATCTGATAGGTGGAAGGTATAGGTACAAAAGAACAATCTTTTGAGAAATTACTTTGCAACTAGTTTTCCCATAGAATGTTACTCAAAAAAAAAAAAAATACTTGAATGTTATTGTAGCTATACTATGACTATATATCTATGGAAGAAGATGAGAAAGAATACTAAGACAAAGTCAATTTTGAAGCCAGCAGATAATCAGAACTGAGCAGGGAGTAAAGTTACTAAATTGTGCCCACAATCCTTCAAAAGATAATTGCCAACAGACAGGAATTTTGATTTTTACACAGCTGATATTAAAGTCACCAATTTGGTCTGACAGATGCTCTAATCAGACCATTCTAAATTTCAAGAATATAGTAAATGCCCTATAAACTCAAAGGAAGATGTCACTGCTTTCTAAGGCAGCTTATAACAACCTGTGAAGTTGATCTTACCTCTGGGTAATGTATAATTCTTGGATGCATGCAAATAGGTGAGAAATGCATTGCCAGAGGGATCATAGTTTGGGTAAAAGGATGACAGTTAAGAGAATAACAGTGCCAATTGACATAATAACAAGACCTGAATGGTCTTCTCTAGCTCATAGTAAAGAATCTACTTACCAATGCAGGAGACAGGGGTTCAATCCCTGATCCAGAAAGATCCCACATGCCGTGGAGCAACTAAGCCTGTGTGCCAGAAATATTGGATCTATGCTCTAGAGCCCAGGATCTGCAACTGCTGAGCCCATGTGCCACAACTACTGAAGCCTGTAGGCCCCAGAATCCCTGTTCCCCGACAAGAGAAGACACCGCAGTGAGAAGCCTGGGCACTACACTAGAGAGCAGCCACTTGCTGCAACTAGAGAGAAGGCCCAGCACAGCCATAAGTTAATGAATTAGTATCAAAAACAAAAGGCCTGGAGAGAAAGCATTCCTAAAGTGTTTTAGAAGTTGATTTATACTAGATTGAACCATCAGTACAAAGGAAGTACGGATAGAAAGATGGAAAATAAATGGTTACAATTTCTTGATTATCAGATAATGCATTTAATAACAATGACAGACAGTTATCCAGGCTTTATTTTAACTATTTATTAAGGGCCTACTTGTGTGTGTGTGTGTGTGTGTGTGTGTATAAAACCTTATTGCAAAATTCAAGCTTAAATTAAATAAAGCAATAAAAACCACTAAGCCATTTAAGTATGACCTAAATTAAATCTGTTATGATTATACAGTAGATAAGATGAATAGAATCAGAGGTTCATAACACTGCCCAAGAGGCGATAACCAAAACCATCCCAGAACAAAAGAAATGCAAAATGGTTGCCTGAGGAGGTCTTACAAACCCCCAAGAGAAGAAGAGAAGTGAAAGACAAAGGAAAAAGTGTTGAATGCAGAACAGCAAAGAGAGATAAGAACACCTGCTTAAGTGAACAGTGCAAAGAAATAGACGAAAACAACAGAATGGGAGATAATATCTCTCTTCAAGAAAATTGAAGATACCAAGGGAACATTTCATTCAAAGATGGGCACAATAAAGGACAGAAATGGCAAGTACCTAACAGAAGCAGAAAAGATTATGAAGAAGTGGCAGGAATACATGGAACTGTATAAAAAAAAATGTTTTAAAGACCTGGACAACCATGATCACACCAAGATGGTGTGATCACTCACCTAGAACCAGACATTCTGAAGTGTGAAATCAGGGGAGTCTTATGAAGCATTACTACAAACAAAGCTAGTGGAGGTGATGGAATTCCAGCTGAGCTATTTCAAATTCTAAAGGATGATGCTGTTGAAGTGCTACACTCAATATGCCAGCTAATCTGGGAAATTCAGCAGTGGCCTTGGGACTGGAGAGGGTCAGTTTTCATTCCAATCCCAAAGAAAGGCAATGCCAAAAAATACTCAAACTACCACACAACTGGATTCATTTTACACACTAGCAAATTAATGCTCAAAATCCTTCAAGATAGACTTCAGCAGTGCATGAATGGAGAATTTCCAGATGTACAAGCTGGATTTAGGAAAGTCAGGCGAACCAGAGAACAAATTACCAACTTTCATTGGATCATATAAAAAGCAAAGGCATTCCAGGGAAATATCTACTTCTGCTTCATTGACTATGCTAAAGCCTTTAGCCATGTGGATCACAACAAACCATAGAAAATTCTTAAAGATATGGGAATGCCAGACCACCTTACCTGTCTTCTGAGAAACCTGCATGCAAGTCAAGAGGCAACAATTAGAACTGGACATAGAACACTGGACTGGTTCCAAATTGGGAAAGGAGTACACCAAGGCTGCATACTGTCACCCTGCTTATTTAACTTACATGCAGAGTACATCATGAGAAATGCCAGGCTGGATCAATCACAAGCCAGAATCAAGACTGCTAGGAGAAATATCAACAACCTCAGATATGCAGATGATACCACTCTAATGTCAAAAAGTAAAGAGAAATTAAAAAGTTTCTTGATGAGGGGGAAAGAGCATATTGAAAAAGTTGACTTAAAACTCAACATTCAAAAACCTAACATCATGGCATCCAGTCCCATGACTTCATGCAAATAGAAAGGGAAAAAGTGGAAACAGTGTCAGATTCTATCTTCTTGGGCTCCAAAATCACTGGGGATGGTGGCTGCAACCATGAAATTAAAAAGACACTTGCTCCTTGGAAGAAAAGCTAAGATAAAACTAGACAATGTATTAAAAAGCAGATATAAGACTTGCCAGCAAAAGTCCACATTGTCAAAGCTATAGTTTTTCCAGTAGTCATGTATGGATGTGAGAGTTGCACCATAAAGAAGACTGAGTGCCAAAGAATTGATGCTTTCATATTGTGGTGCTGGAGAAGACTTTTGAGAGTTCCTTGGACAGCAAGGAGATCAAATCAGTCAATTGTAAAGGAAATCAACTCTGAATATTCATTTGAAGGACTGATGCTGAAGCTGAAGCGCCAATGCTTTGATCATCTGTCCTGAAGAGTCAACTCATTGAAAAAGACCCTGATGCTGGAAAAAAATTGGGGGCAGGAGGAGAAGGGGGAGACAGAGGATGAGATGGATGGGTAGCATCACTGATTCAATGGACATGAGTTTGAGCAAACTCTGGGATATAGTGAAGGACAAAGAAGCCTGGTGTGCTGGAGTCCACGGGGTTGCGAAGAGTCAACACATAGTTGTTAGCAAGTGAACAACTATGTATATATATGTATATGTGTGTGTGTGTGTATATATATATTGCATATATATATATATGTATATATATATATGATATGCAAGTCTCATAAAAATTCTTTGAGATAGATGCTATTGGGTTTTTTTTTCAATTTTAAGAAAATTGGCTATAAAAAAAAGAATTGGCTATAGTATAAAAAGAAACCCAATATAGTAACATGTATTGTGGAAACATGTGGGGATTTGTGTGTTAAGCTGCTTCAGTTGTGTCCAATTCTTTGTGATCCTATGCCCTGTGCCTTGCCAGGATCCTTTTGCCCATGAGATTCTCTTGTTCTCCAGACAAGAACACCAGAATGGGTTGCATGCCCTCCTACAGAGGATCTTCATGACCCAGGGGTCAAACCCATGTCTCTTATGTCTCCGGCATTGGAAGGAAGGTTCTTTATCACTAGTACCACCTGGGAAGCCCAATGTATGAGGATATTTCTCTTTTATTATCACTTTAAGAATTAATAGGAGAGAAAATGGCAACATGCAATGTATTGGACCAAATACAAAATTAGTGAACTAAAAACAATATTCATTTCTTAAAAATTCATTTGAAAAACTAATAAGCAACAATGTTCTGTGGGAAAATTTGCTTATGAGTCTTTTAAACCCTGAAATACTTTGAATATCCAGGGCAATGTTCAATATGTAGTTTTTTCAAAGAGCATATATTTTATAATTCTGAGCTGTCATTTGCCCTAGTTTCCACAATTTATCACTCAGAGACCACATACTTGAATATTCTTTTCAGATTTAACTGGGGTTTCTTTAATCTGCTTTTTTTTTTTTTTTAAACTGAGATCTATAGAAATGTCTTGTCAGTTCTTTTCAGGCCAATGATTTGTGATAGAATTAATCATAAAAACAAAATTAAAAAGCTGATTATTGTGAGGAAAAAAAAAAAACATTTTATGTAGTGGTTGCTTGGGCTTCGTGATAGCACTAAAATGGAAAAAGAAACACCAATTTGATTAGCAATTAGTGACTTTTTTTTTTTCTAAATTTGTGCTTAGCTACAATATACATTGAACTTGCTTTCTTTCATCAGTTAAGTTCACAAAGCTGGAGAGGCATGCTTCCTGACCACTCCATTTGGCCCATTGGACACTAGGTATTTAATTATTCTTCACGAACCAGATAATCACTGGGTCATGGTGATTATGTGATGGTGTGATCACTCAACTAGAGCCAGACATCCTGGAATGTGAAGTCAAGTGGGCCTTAGGAAATATCACTAAGAAAAAAGCTAGTGGAGGTGATGGAATTCCAGTTGAACTATTTCAAATCCTAAAGGATGATGCTGTGAAAGTGCTTCACTCAATATGTCAGCAAATTTGGAAAACTCAACAGCGGCCACAGGACTGGAAAAAGTCAGTTTTAATTCCAATCCCAAAGAAAGGCAATCCCAAAGAATGCTCAAACTACCACACAATTGTACTCATCTCACATGCTAGTAATGCTCAAAATTCTCCAAGCCAGGCTTCAGCAATACGTGAACCGAGAACTTCCAGATGTTCAAGCAGGTTTTAGAAAGGCAGAGGAAGCAGAGATCAAATTGCCAACATCCGCTGGATCGTCAAAAAGGCAAGAGAGTTCCAGAAAAACATATATTTCTACTTTATTGACTATGCTTTATTGACTTTGGCTGTGTGGATCACAATAAACTGTAAAATTCTGAAAGAGATGGGAATACCAGACCACCTGACCTGCCTCTTGAGAAACCTATTTGCAGGTCAGGAAGCAATAGTTAGAACTGGACATGGAAAAACAGACTGGCTCCAAATAGGAAAAGGAATACGTCAAGGCTGTATATTGTCACCCTACTTATTTAACTTATATGCAGAGTACATCATGAGAAACACTGGGCTGGATGAAGCACAAGCTGGAATCAAGATTGCCGGGAGAAATATCAATAACCTCAGATATGCAGATAATACCACCCTTATGGCAGAAAGTGAAGAACTAAAGAGCCTCTTAATGAAAGTGAAAGAGGAGAGTGAAAAAGTTGGCTTAAAGCTCAACATTCAGAAAACTAAGATCATGGCATCCGGTCCATTCACTTCATTGCAAATAGATGGGGGAAACAGTGGAAACAGTGGAAACAATGGCTGGCTTTATTTTCTTTGACTCCAAAATCACTGCATATGGTGATTGCAGCCGTGAAATTAAAAGACACTTACTCCTTGGAAGGAAAGTTATGACCAACCTAGACAGCATATTAAAAAGCAGAGACACTACTTTGCCAACAAATGTCCATCTAGTCAAGGCAATGGTTTTTCCATTGGTCATGTATGGATGTGAGAGTTGGACTGTAAAGAAAGCTGAGAGCCGAAGAATTGAAGCTTTTGAACTGTGGTGTTGGAGAAGACTCTTGAGAGTCTCTTGGGCTGCAAGGAGATCCAACCAGTCCATCCTAAAGGAGATCAGTCCTGAGTGTTCATTTGAAGGACTGATGTTGAAGCTGAAACTCCAATACTTTGGCCATCTGATGTGAAGAGCTGACTCATTGGAAAAGACCCTGATGCTGGGAGGGATTGGGGGCAGGGGGAGAAGGGGATGACAGAGGATGAAATGGTTGGATGGAATCACCGACTCAATGGACATGAGTTTGGGTAAACCCTGGGAGGTGATGATGGACATGGAGGCCTGGTATGCTGCAGTTCATGGAGTCGCAAAGAGTTGGACATGACTGAGCAACTGAACTGAACTGAATATATTTTATTCCAATGATATGTTTATACTCCTTGTTGAAAGAGAAAAGTTTTCATTATCTACTTCTGTACTGAATTTAACTGGAATTTGGAAATATCTCAAAGAAGTAAGACCACCAAAGTTTGCATAAATATTTAGAGGTACTGACTTATTTAAATGACAGTGGTTTTTGATAGTAGATTAATTTTTTATTTAAAAAAAATCTATGGAAATGAGTGAATTTTTTATAATTTGTATTTCTCAAATGAAGCTCTTTGAACATAAGAACTTCTATAACTTGGTTGAATATGATGGTTTTCCTTTGATTCTGGAAACCCCTCATGTGGTCTTCTTATGTTTTCATTGTCTTTAAGTTCACTAGAGACGTTTAATTGAACTGAAGAATTCAGCAACCCTAGAGGAAACACCAAGTTTTACATGGCTGTATTAGACATTCCTCTAAACTTGTTTTGTTTCTAATGACACTTGTTGTATAAGTTCATTTTCAAAAGGCATATTTGTTTTCTTTCATCTTTCTCTGTCTTCTTAAAGGTTTTATAATTAGCTAAAATGTATACCTAAAGATTAAGTTATAATTCAACACTTTAAAATGAAAGTTTAATGCTTTAGACTTTCAATTTCCTGCAAATATTGGAAGTAACTAGCTCCTTATACAATTAAATATCTAATTTTACTTACACAGCATTCAGTTAGTATCATCTAAATGACCTCTCAGCTATCTGTGTGAATGTCAATAACTCAATTTGGAATATTTACTAGCATTCAACAACATTTCCAGTTTTTTTTTTCTTCTGGAAGTTTTCTTCTAAGGGCAGATCTCAGGTCATGTTATTTTCTTTAATCCATGAAAGACTGGCATTCCAGTTACTAGTGAGAATACTTAAAAGTTGGTATTCTCTGATTCTTCATATTCTTTTCAGCTGACAAGGGGAAACTTGTCACTTATCCCCTGTTAATATGTCAGCAAAGGTTCCATCAGTCTGATTCCGAGAGTGACCATGGTGAGCAAACCCCCTATCGATCTCCATTGACATGTAGCATAAGTATGAAACAAATTTGTTGTTTTTTGAGTGCTTTGTCTACTCTGGATTCAAGTCTTTTATTGAATATGTGATTTGCAAATATTTTCTCTCAGCCTGTGGCTTGTCTCTTTACATCCTTAACAATATCTTTCACAGAGAAAAGTTCTTAGCTTTAAGAACTTAAGTTTTTAGTGCTTTTTTTTTTTCCCCTTTCATGGATAGTAATTTTGGTGTTGTATCTGAAAATTCATCACCAAATAAAAAGGTCATGCAGATTTTCTCCTACTTTTTCTTCCAGAAGTTTTATAGCATTGTATTTTACATTATGGGCTTCACTGGTAGCTCAGTTTGTAGAGAATCTGTCTGCTGTTCAGGGGACCTGGGTTCTATCCCTGGATCAGGAAATCCCCTGGAGAAGGAATAGGCAAATCACACCAGTGTCCTTGTCTGGAAAATCCCTTGGACAGAGGAGCCTGGGGGGAGGCTGCAATCCATGGGGTCTCAGAGAGTAGGGCATGACTGAGTGACTAACACTATATGTATTTTACATTGTATTTTTGCTTCATTTTGAGTTGATTTTGTGTAACATGTGAGATCTGCATGTAGGCTCATATTTTTGCATAAGAGCAGCCAATTATTTTAACACTATTTGTTGAAAAGACCATCATATCTCCACTGAAATGCCTTTGAATTTTTGTCAAAAATCAATTAACTATATCTGTGCAGGTCTACTTTTGAGCTTTCTAGTCTGTACTTTCTAGTCAATGTGTCTATTTTTTGTCAATACCAGGCTGTTTTGATTCTGGTTGCTTTATAATAAATCTGGTTTTCAGAGTATTCCAGCGTTATTCTTCTATTGTAGAATTGTGTAAGCTCTTCTAATCCTTTTGCCTTTCAACATAAATCTTAGAATATTTTTTACACCTATGAAAAAGCTTGTGGGGATTTTGATTGGGATTATGTTTAACTTTAGATCAAACTTGGAAGAACTGACATCTTAACTTTGTTGAATTTTCCAATTCATGGACACTGGAATATCTTTCTTTTCCAGGTACTCAATATTCTTGGTTTCTTTCATCAATAACCAGAAGTATTCCACATGTATTTTGTAGACATATAATTGCTTCATTTTTCTTTTTGGTGCTATTGTAAATACTATTTTTTCTTTAGTTTCAAATTCTAGTTGTTAATTGCTGATCTATAGAAAAGCAACTGCTCCTTGCCTCTGTTGCTTTTAACCATTGAAGTTTTGGGATTATTTGTGGCCAATTAATCATCATGATGAATATTAAAGCTGCACCTAAAGCATGCTAGTTCCCTAATAAAAACCTAAAATATGTATTACTGGTCTTAGGAATCCAATAGCTGGTGGTGGGAAGAAGCACTGGAAACTGAAAAGATGGAGATTTGTGCATGGTGAAACATTTGCTTAGACCTATAATAACATGAAAGGTAGATCATGTTCCCAATGCACTTGCAGCTCTAGGGGACTATATTGGAAAGCAAAATGTTGGTTGTGTGTTTTGGTTACGACTGGACGGTTTGGCAATAAATTGCAAGAAACAAATGAACTCAGAAAAGGACTAGCCAGTTTCCAAAACAGAGAAAAAAGGGAATAGAATGAGTCCAGAAACTACTTTTCCTTCCCAAACTATGAAAGATAAGGTTGAGAAATACTTTGTGAAAAGATCCATTAAAACCTTTCAATTGATTAAATTACCTCTGGGTCAGTAGCAAATTAGGAGTATCAAGCTCCTAAGTCCTTTTAGTTAGGAAAAAAGTTTTATTAGATTCCAGGGTCTCACAGCACTTGACACCAAAGAGAGAGAGAGAGAGAGAAAGAACATGGAAGAGAAAACAAAATAATTTAGCATTCTGGGAACTATGTCTTAAAAAATGCCATTGGTCTGGTTACTGGCCCAAGAAACTGACTAAAGATAATAATCTTACTGAGTTTCTAAGGAGTCTGTTCCTCTTCTAGACTTTAAATGCTCTTTGGGCACCCAACCATATATAGGCTGGAAATTAGTTAAGAAAACAGAAATGCATATTCCCCAGTGTCCATTTCAGATGTGGCCAAGAAATATATTGGAAAAGGACTACTCTCCCAGAGGGTGTAGCTAGTGACTTGAAAAACAGTGAACAAAGAAGCTCTTCCCAAGGAAGAGAAGAATCAGGGCATAAACAGGGAACATTCCATACCCCCAGGGAAGGAAGCCTCATAATATCTTCCTATTGGAATTTTAGAATTGCTGTGAGCCAGAGTCTGTAGAAAGTCCCTCATTCTTCCTTTCTGAATGGGAGTCGGTTTTTTTTTTGTTGTTTGTTTTGTTTTGTCTATCATTGCACATTGTGTGTGTATCTGGTTAGAAAGGTGGTGCATTTTAGCTCCTTTTAGCTCACTATTCTCCAGATCAAGGGAAGCCACGTTATGACCTAATGACTAAACTAGTGCACATTATTCAGAGATCTGGATTTTAAGATTCATACCATGGCTGGAATAGACTTTTGGATTTTCATTTTTGAGGTGATCATGTGTAAGTTCTACAAGTGGGAAAGAGAGTGAACATAATACTTGCTGATCAAAAACAAAAAAGCAAACTCTGATAAATACTACTACTATTCCCAGAGATTTTGGTTCTTCTCTCCTTCCACAAAGATTCACTCTAAATTATGCATTGCTGTGGGACTTGTTTTGGTCAATGGAATGTAAATGAAAGTGGTGTGTCATTCCTGAGAGGAAGCACTTAAGACATTCAGTTATACACATTCTTTGATCCTACCATGACTAAACCTGAAATCTTACATTCCGATGACAATGCCTTGATCAAGGTAGTCTTCTGAGAAACTTCAATGGGCCTCTTTTGCATTGCCAACCTGGATAACACAGGCAGCATGAAAAATAAATAGATTTCTGCTCTTTTAAACCACTCAAGTGTGGTAACTGTTTTGCAACCATAGGGAATCTATCCTGATTATCGCACCAAGTAAATTGCTTAATAACATTTGACACTTTGATGGATTAAAACTTGACAACTTTCTAGATAAGCTAAACTGTCCAGATTCTGCATGACTTTCTCAGGGGAAAAAAAAAAAAAAAAATCATGATTTTTAGTTAAGTTTCTGTATCCCTCCAAAATGCAGTAGCCATAAGTGCCTAAAAGAGCAAGATGTGCAAATCTGGAACAAGGCAACCTTGTGAAACCTGTTTTGTGAATCCTTCTGCTTTCCTTCTCTATTGCTATTCAGTCTCTGGAGTTCTTAGCTCCACCCACGGGCTCCAACCTCTAAATATGTAATTGTACAAAACTTAGAGCACAATAATGTAAAAGTGGTGCCATTTGAAGTTAGTGCAAATTATCTCTATTATTTTGTTTGGAAAACTTGGAGGAAATGATATGGGACATGAAAAATAATGAACAGGTTTATACACATCTCCAGCAGAAGCAGGATTCAATGTACCAGGTTCACCTTATTTTCTTACCCTCTTTTCTCTTTATTTTTTAAATCTTTCTCCTCTTCCTTTTACTATGCCCAAAAAAGATAATTTTAAAATAAAAAGCAATAGCTGGTGTAATATCAGGAAAATACATGTGTTGATGTGTTCACTTAAGGTTATTTTTCACAGAAACATATATATTTTAAGACATCTCCATTTTATATATGAATCAGAATAAATTCTATTTTAGAATTTGAAAACTGAAAGACAGAGAAGTTCTTTTCCTGGAGTTTTGTGGTAACGGGGAACTTAAGGCGCTCTAACTGGTAGAAACAAATGCAACTAAATAGTAATGTAGGATCTCAAATTTTAGAAGCATGAAGTATGTTACTAACAATACTGAGCATTTTCACTAAATGTTAAAGGAAATAAATATTAGCATTTTATTCTGAAATGACGGCAGGTATTTTAAGACACACATCTCAGTTCACCTATTTCCCAAGATCTATTACTACCCACGAAAATATTTCTTGCAAGTTTTTTAATACCTAGATATGGTCTAAAGTTCCCCATGTCCTTTGGGAATAAGAAATTCAATCCATAATGTGCAAATTTTCAGTGACAAGAAATTATCAGACCCCTGTTTGTGAACAGCATTTTTTTCAATAACATGTCAACATCAAATGGAGTACATATCGATTGCAAGAAAATAATTTTAAAAGTATGAATTTAAAGAGCCATAAAGTGTCAACTCAGAATATACAAAACAAAGAAAAACTTTTAGTGTAATAGGCGTTTTGAGTCTCTCAGGACTTTGTTCCCAGGACCAGACTATTGACTGAGGGCTTTTTTCCATGGCTGTGATGAGACTCAGCTGGGCTGTTAACAATCGCCTCCAGGGAGCTGGCAAGTCCAGAGGAGATTGCTGCAACTGGCTTCCCCGCCCCCACCTTACCCTGCTGCCCTCCGTGAAACTGACTGTCTGGGAAGACAAAAGTGTACAGACAGGGAATTCGGCATCAAGTTTAAAGCAGTGCCAAAACCCACTTTATTTAATGTAGGCAGTGGCTTTCCACCCACAGCTTCCATCTCTTTAAATGTTCCAGTCCTGTCGGCTCATGAACAATCTTTTCCTGTGGACCACTGTCAGTTTCTTGATCATTATATTTTCCTTTCTAACTTTGAATTGAATTATGTCACCAGTCGAGACTCTTTCTGAATTGTCCCTCAATAAAAGTGAACACATTTCTTTTAATCTTTCTTCTTATGCATGGTAAATGTAAGAATATGAGTCTAGCTAGCACTAAAGTGAAGTTAGGGTTAGAAAGGTATAAATCTATGTAATTTTATTGACACTGGGAAGAGATGGGTTGATGAAAGAAAAGTGATGCATATTTTATGCTATATATATATATATATATATATATATACACATTATTTCTTTCATTGTAGACCTCAAACTCTGATACTATTTTTTTTTTCAACTTTTTGGAAAGTTCCTTTTAATTTATTCTCATATTCACTAGTACAGCCCCACAGAAGCTGGTTTTCTCTAATCTATTTTTTTCTTAGTATTTTTCATTATAGTTCATTGAACTTGACTAGAAGTTAGTATATATGACTTTATACATAAAAATACAATATGGCTGTGAGAATAGAACAGAAAGAAAAAGTTTAACCAAACTCATTAACATCTTGACAATAAAGGACATGGAGTGGTAATGAGAGACTTCAAACACTGGCTATATCATCAAATCAAGAGAATACACATGAATGTTCTTCAATTCTCACCCTTTATGAAAAAGTACTATAAAACTAAAGGCCAGTTCTAGTATACTTAGACCAAGTGGTTTTCTGTAAAGAGAAAATACAAATTTTTAAACTATATCTCATTAGGAAAGAATTGTTTGAGGCGCACTTCTCAGGAGGGGTTGGTAAATTGCTTTTTGGGGGGTATGGGTATAAAATTGATCCATATACAAATATATCCAACTCATTGGAAAGGTAGTCTCACTATGTCCTAATTTTTATGTGAAAAAATTTAAGAAATAATTCTGCAATGGCAAAGGGTATGCTTTTTTGGGGATAAGCAACATTTCCCCCCTCCAAAAAAACACTCTCTGGCTGTCACAACTTGATGACACACACCATTTCTAGTTCCCTTGTAAATGCTTCCACCTCATTTAAGGACAGGTGCCATATGAGGTCAAGAGTACAGTGGTCAGAACACGTATTACACATTGGCAGCGGTAGTCATGACTTCTGGATAAAAGAATGAAAAGTTAACTTATTTCCATTCATAGTGTCAGTTAAAAATTCAGTCTTTGGTGATGATGACCAATGGGTGGGGAGGACCTTGTATGGTTTTCTTTGTCTTGTTATGGTTTTAGAAGGTTTCAAAAATATGTGCACTGTTCCAAAATAAACCACTTAGTTTTAAATAAATTAATTGGAGAATTTTACAACCTTTAGTGGTGCTATTGACTTTGACATTAAAAAAAAACTCAACAGAAAAAATACAACTTTCTATGGGTAATTGAGGCATTAAAGTAGTAGTAGTGGTAATAATAATCATAATAATGTTATATTTGGCGAACAGAAGCATCATGAAAATTCTAAACAAATTGCAAGGGCCACAGTAGCATATCTCTGTCCAGTTGGGAGGTAACAGCAAGATTTATTTTTCATTAAAAGTTAAGCCTTCTTTCCATGTTTACTAAAGCCCCTTTGCCAAAATCCACCATACTATTAAGCAAGATCACTAAGTGTAGCACTCCTGTTAGTTAATAAATTAAAGGATTTCTGAAGTGATATTGGTTACTTGCCATTTTTGTCTCTTTCTCTTAGCTCATAAATTTTAATTTGAGGTAACTGATTTAATCTTTACAGGTTATAGAGAATATTTATTTTGTGACTAAAGAAAATTGTCATTCCATCCACTTATTCTTGTAACATTAAAACCTAGGATGATAATGTCCTGGTAGGCAAAGCCACAGTTTTTTATATTGATGGAAACCTATGACAAAACTAGACCACAGATAGCAGAGACATCACATTGTCAACAAAGGTTCATATAGCCAAAACTATGGTTTTTTTCAGTAGTCATGTACAGATGTGAGAGTTGGACAGTAAAGTAGGCTGAGCACTGAAGAATTGATGCTTCTGAATTGTGGTGCAGGAGAAGACTCTTGAGAGTCCCTTGGACAGCAAGGAGATCAGACCAGTCAGTCCTAAAGGAGATCAATCCTGATTATTCATTGGAAGGATTGATGCCAAAGCTGAAGCTCCAGTACTTTGGCCACCTGATGCCAAGAATCAACTCATTGGAAAAGACCCTGATGCTGGGAAAGATTGATGGCAAAAAAAGAGAAAGGGGCAGCAGAGGAAGAGAAGGTTAGATAGCATCACCAACTCAATGGACATGAATTTGATCAAACTCTGGGAGATAGGGAAGGATAGGAAAGGCTGGCAGTCCATGGGATCACAAAGAGTCAGACACGACTTGTCTACTGAACAACAACATGGAGATTGTATTAGTTTTGTATTGCTGCTATAACAAATGACAAATTTAATGACTTAAAAAAAAAACACGCATTTATTAGGTTGCAGTTCTGGAGATTAGGAATTGAAAATGGATCTCACAGGCTAAAATCAAGAACAGCTTGCATTCATCTCAGGAGTCTCTAGAGGAAAAAGTTTCCTTGCCCCTCCCAGTTTCTAGAGGCTGCCTGCATTACTTGATTTATGGTTTCCCTTCATCTTCAAAGCCAGCAGTAGCTGGTGGAGTTTCTTCATATGGTATCGCTGTGACACTAAATCTTTCACTTCCCTTTTTTGCATTTCAGAACCCATGTGATTACCTTGGACCCACGCAGATAATCCAGGATAATCACCTTATTTCAGAGTCAACTGATTAGCAGCCTGAATTCCATCTGCTTATTTAATTCCTTTGTCATGGAAACCAACATATCAACAGGTTCTGGAAACTAGTATATGACATCTCTGGTAGTCTATTTTGCTGCCTGCTACAGAGCTATTCTATACACATTTGTGAAAAAGAATATCTTAAGGAGGTGATTTTCAATGTGAAACATGTGGTCATTAATATAGTTTCATGAATTTTCCCAGCAATAAAAGCCATCTGCTTTTTTTCTGAAAGCCACGTTTTCATTATATCTAACACATTCTTTCTTTGGATAAAAAAGTTATTTCAAAAAAAATTTACTTTCTCTAAATGATTTACTTGTTAGAAATATATTCAGGCCTAAAAATTAACTGAAAGCTATGTGGAAAACATTATGAAATTTCCATATTTTAAAAATGGCATGTATCTCAGCAATAGTTTCAATAGAAGGAGTTTGTTTGTTTGTTTTTTCTTTTTTTGGCCATACTACATTGTCAGATCTTAGTTTTCCAACCAGGCCTCTTGCAGTGGAAGCTGGGAATTCTAACTACTGGAGCACCTGGGAATTTCTGAGTCTTTAATAATGACTGATTCATAAGGAACCCTCAAATCTACAGTACTCTCCTTGAAAAATTTGCCTAATATACTAAAATACATTATCACAGAGAGCTTTCCAGCCCAGGGATTCTGACAACTTATGGTGAATGGTGCTTTGAAACATGGCTTTTGTTAACCTGGTAAAATCTGATCGGAAAAATTCTTTTCAAAATACAAATAAGATTATATTACATAATCATGAGACTAAATTTCTGAATGTTCAGTAGAAATGAATTTATATAGGTGTGTTTCAGCTTTCTGACATAATAAGCTCAGTCACTTGGCATTATTTCTATAATTTTGCTTATTATTATTGTATGACTTAAACTGGTTGTGAACCACTGTATTTAAATATATATGTATCTTATCTCCTTACAGTCATAATTGGTATGAGTTGCAGTACAAACATAGTCAAAAATAATACTGATTTAAAATTTAATTTCATGTTTAAAAAGACATAACTAGTGTTAACACATTATGCAAAATAACCTTAGCAAAACTGAATGTTAAGGAGTTTTTCTAAATCTCTTGTATTTATTAATATAATGCTGAAAACATTGGTAGAAATCAGTGAACTGAACTGCAAAACCACAGATACTAATTTTTTATCCAATGGAGATATTTATTTTGAATTTCAAAAATTTTGCCTAAGCTCAAAATTAAATTTTAAGTCACTTATGTTTACTTGCTTTTCCTCTGTACAATATTCTTTTGTATATCTAAGGAAAAAAAAAACCTGCCAAAGTTGCTGTTCACATTTTATCCATGTCCTGATATTTCTAGAAGTTATGAAAAATAATCATGACCTCTTCTCAATTTCTGTAATCCTCTTCCCTTCTGTTTTTGTTCTAATTTCTCTCAAGAACTGGAAAGTTCAGTCTTCTCATATAAAGAACCTTATGCACCTATAATGCTTTTGTAGCGCTCTTTCCATATATCAAGGGCTCCCCTGGTGGGCTTAGGCGGTAAAGAATCCACCTGCAATGCAAGAGACCCAGGTTCGATCCCTGGGTTAGGAAGATCCCCTGGAGAAGGAAATGGCAACCCAGCCCAGTATTCTTGCCTACAGAATCCCATAGACAGAGGAGCCTGGCGGGCTGCAGCCCATGGGGTCACAAAGAGTCGGAGATGGCTAAGTGACTGACTCTTTCACTTTCACCTCCATATATCACATACAACTAATACCATTCAAAGAGATATGGCTTGATGGATATATTACTTCTCTTGAACTCTTATATTACCAACCAGCTGCCACACACAAAATCAAATCTATATCTTCATGCATATGCATTTGCTTCTAATACATATTATATAGGGTATGCATACCCTCATGCTTTTAATAATGTGAAGACTTGTTATAAAACCAAAACAAAATATAAGAAATAAATAGTCTAACTCCAAATTAAAGTAAAACTAAACCTGCACTGGTATTTATCACAGGCACCATAAGGATCTATTCTAAGGATTAAGGAAGAAATCTGAAAGAGGGAGAGATTGTGATTTTGTCCAGAATACTTAATTATCCACCACTGTGGTTTTACTTTTTCACTCTTCATTGATTTTCCATCTCTTCAAGAGTAATGTGTCACAAAATGTATCACAAAAATGAGATATTTTACTAAGATTAGTCAAAAGGCTCCCTCACCTCTGTTTATTTGCTAGAGAGTGTACAAAATTAAAAACTAGAACATTAGGATGAGAAATAGTGGCCAAAAGAAACTAAGAAGAATCTAGGATGAGATTCAAAAGAATTGTTTTCAGAGTGTGAGAGGTTCATTTAAATTACTGATTTAAATTGTCATGTGATTTAGATATCATTTAGATATCAATGTGATAGAAGTAATCTCCTTATTCTATCAGTTGCTCAAAATCACTATATTAAAAATTTGATCCATGGCTTCCTAGTGAGCATTGTATATTTCTCAGTTTCTAAACTGCCTTCATATTTTTTACAAAATAATAATAATAATGTGCCCTTTCAATTGGTCAGTTTTTCAACAAAATTGTCAGAGTTTCTTGAAGACATATCTCCTGGAGGCCTCCAAGTTGTTTTGCATACAGACACACACACACACACACACACACACACACACACACACACACAATCTCAACTATTCTGCATAGTAACCCCACAAATCACTCTGCTCTTTGTATCTTCAGATACTAAGTCTCCTTATGGCATTTCTTGGACTCTTATGTTCTCATCTGTGGAGCCCTAAGCATGAGACTTCCCTGGTAGCTCAGATGGTAAAGCATCTGCTTACAATGAGGGAGACCCGGGTTCAATCCCTGGGTGGGGAAGAGCTCCTGGAAAGGGAAATGGCAACCCACTCCAGTATTCTTGCCTGGAAAATCCCATAGACAGAGGAGCCTGGTAAGCTGCAGTCCATGGGGTCTCAAAGAGTCGGACACAACTGAGCGATTTCACTAAGCATGAGAATAGGGCTTCCCCAGTGGCTCAGGGGTAAAGAATCTGCCTGCAATGCAGGAGACTTAAGAGATCCGAGTTTGATCCCTGGGTTGGGAAGATCCCCTGGAGGAGGGCATGGCAACCCATCCAAGTATCCCATGGACAGAAAGCCTGGGGGGCTCTAGTCCATAGGGTCACAGAGAGTTGGACACAAACTGAAGTGACTGAGCACAGAACAGCACAGCAAACATGTGAATGAACAGAGGTCCATGTAGCATATGGCTAGATATTTAAAGATTATAAACCAAGTAACAAACTGCAAATAAATTATGACATCCCTGTGCCTAACAAATATACATTCACAAAAATATATTTAAAGAAATATGTATAAAGCTATGGTTTGGGGCTTCCCTGGTGACTCAGTGGTAAAGAATCAACCTGTCAATGCAGGAAATGCAAGAAACACAGATTCTATCCCTGGGTTGAAAAGATCCTCTGGAAAAGGAAATGGCAACTCACTCCAGTATTCTTGCCTGAGAAATACCAGAGGGTTACAGTCCACGGGGTCATAAAGAGTCAGACACGACAGAGCATGCATGCACAGTGATTTGTATATTCAGTTCAATTCAATTCAGTTGTTCAGTCATGTCCAACTCTTTGTGATCCCATGGACTGCAGCATGCCAGGCTTCCCTGTCCATCACCAACTTCCGGAGCTTACTCAAACTCATGCCCATCAAGTCGGTGATGCCATCCAGCCATCTCATCCTCTGTCAGTCCCTTCTCCTCCCGCCTTCAATCTTTCCCAGCATCAGGGTCTTTTCCAATGAGTCACTTTTTATTATCAGGTGGCCAAAGTATTGAAGTTTCAGCTTCAGCATCAATCCTTCCCATGAATATTCAAGACTGATTTCCTTTAGGATGGACCATTTTCATCTCCTTGCAGTCCAAGGGACTCTCAAGAGTTTTCTCTAACCCCACAGTTGAAAAGCATCAATTCTTCAGCTCTCAGCTTTCTTTTTTTCTTTATTTTTATATTATTTTATTTGCATATTATATTTCTTTATTTGCATATTGTATTATTTGTATATATTGAAAGTCGAAATAATAACAAAGATGACTGGAATTGATTATTACTCTGCATGTAGGCATTCTGTTGATGACCTGAAATTTTTGGAGAAAAAATAAAATAAAAATACAATAAATGTGCAGACATTTAGTCCAAAGCATTTGCTTTTATTTATTTTCATTTTAGCATAATGTTATTATATGGTAATCTTAAAAATATATAAAAATGAAACTATTAAAAAAGCAAATATAAAACATCAAAATGATTAAATTATACTTATGTATTTTTCCAAAACATTATTTTTCTAAATTATTTTAAATTATCTATTAGAAATTAGAGGCAAATACAATTATAGTCAGCAAATAGAAAAAATGTGAATCAAAAGTATTTACATCAAGCTAAATTTGTCATAAAACTTAATTAAATACTGTTATACTACTTAATGTCCATCTAGTTGCCAATTCGAAGAACTAATATATTTCTATTATGCTTTGGCTAGGTCCTAGAAAGGGGCTTTTTCGGTAACTCCAGTGGTAAAGAAACTGCTTGTTGATGCAGGAGACGTAGAGACGCCTGTTTGATCCCTGGGTAGGGAAGATCCCCTGGAGAAAGCAATGGCATCCCACTCCAATACTCTTGCCTTGAAGAATTCCATGGACAGAGGAGCCTGGAGGGCTGCAGTCCATAGGGTGGCAAGAGTCAGACACAACTGAAGTGATTTGGCATGCATGCAGGTCCCAGAAAAAAGTAAAACTAATATGTTTAATATTGCAAAACAGTAATAAGTCAGTTGTTTAAAATTACACAGTATCCCTTCATTGTCATGAGCAATACCCATGAATATCATGCTAATTTGCAAGTGTCTCCAAAACCACAGAATGGAACAAAAAGAAAAGCAAAATAAAATAGATATTAACACCATTGGGAAAGTATGCCTCATTAGGCAAGAATCTATGGTAATGATGCTCTTTTAATGGAAGCATATGATGCGTTAATTTATCTTTTCTCTTGTGCAAGCAGTTCTATCACTCAAATCCTCTGGGCACTTGTAAGCACTGTCAGTTCCCAACTTTAGCCTCACACAAACTAAAATTTTCACAGGATTAGGACTGGATTGACTTTAGTTTCTGAACATTGGGCAAGGGAAGCAGAAGACGATCCTAGGGGTCAGAATGGCTTTATTTCATAGACTGTGGGTGCTCAGAGTAAGCATTGTTTGGGTTGCTTTGCCATGGTGCCAAGTACTGAATCCTGAGTGACAGAAGTCCATGCATTCCTTACTGTAGTGAAGAATTAACTTTATCCAAATGGAGGTCTGGTCTTTGTCCTTAGCTACTGGGAAGTGATTCCTAGCTACAAGAATGTGTTGCTGATAAGCACATCTTTGTTATCAGAGGCTTTGGTCACCAGACAGCCCAACAATGTAATTCATGAAGGGGGCTTTAGACCACACTATATGAGTTTGGACTTTCAAGAGAAAACTGGACACTAAAGATATTGGCTAAACCTCTGGAATGAAGGGTGCACTGGAGTCTAAAGGATCACCCATATGGATGGTATGTGAGTTTCAGTTAAGAGTCTGTACACCAAAGACTAGACTGAACTTTTCTGATTGAAACACTCTGAGCAGCATCACACTGCAACACCATCGCACCATCACACTGTCCATGGGGACATCGGGGACTTCATGGTCAACACCCTCCCAGATTTGACCTGTGTGCCTCTTTTTCAGTTAGTTCAAATTTATATACTTTCACTTAAAAAAATCGTATAATTGTAAGTATAGTGCTTGATCACATTCTGTGAGCTATCTAGCAAATTCTCAAACTTCAGTGGGGTTCTGGGACACCTGAACTTGTAGTCAAGTTGGTTCAAAGTGCAGGTGGCCCTGGGGTCTCCAGATGTGTGGCTGGTGCCTCAAGTGAGGATGGTGCTTGGGGTATTATTCCTGGAGACTGTGCAGGTTGCCTAAATGTCATAAAAGTCTTTTCTTTTTAAGTCATTAAGTTTTTATATTAATTAGAATTTTAAGACAAATTCTTTCAATATGAACTGTTAGGGAAGGATCTAACTTCTTAGGCTTTCATATTATAAACAGATACATTTGTTTATTGTGTGTTTGCTTATGTGAGCCCTCCAAAGCAGAGTGCCCATGGGAGGGGTCTCTCTCCCTAGTCAATGTATGATCCTGTCCCTAGGGCACCTGTGTGCTTAACTTTGTTTAATGTATGAATAACTGTATGCAGGTCAGGAAGCAACAGTTGGAACTGGACATGGAAAAACAGACTGGCTCCAAATAGGAAAAGGAGTATGTCAAGGCTGTATATTGTCACCCTGCTTATTTAACTTATATGCAGAGTACATCATGAGAAACGCTGGACTAGAGGAAGCACAAGCTGGAATCAAGATTGCTGGGAGAAATATCAATAACCTCAGATATGTAGATGACACCACCCTTATGGCAGAAAATGAAGAGGAACTAAAAAGCCTCTTGATGAAAGTGAAAGAGGAGAGTGAAAAAGTTGGCTTAAAGCTCAACATTCAGAAAACTAAGATCATGGCACCCGGTCCATTCACTTCATGGCAAATAGATAGGGAAACAGTGGAAACAGTGGCTGACTTCATTTTGGGGAGCTCCAAAATCACTGCAGGTGGTGATTGCAGCCATGAAATTAAAAGACACTTACTCCTTGGAAGGAAAGTTATGACCAACCTAGACAGCATATTAAAAAACAGAGACATTACTTTGTCAACAAAGGTACGTCTAGTCAAGGCTGTGGTTTTTCCAGTGGTCATGTGTGGATGTGAGAAGTGAAGTGAAGTGAAGTCACTCAGTCGTGTCCGACTCTTTGCGATCCCATGGACTGTAGCCTACCAGGCTCCTTATCCATGGGATTTTCCAGGCAAGAGTACTGAAGTGGGTTGCCATTTCCTTCTCCCGACCCAGGAATCAAACCCAGGTCTCCCGAATTGTAGGCAGACACTTTACCATCTGAGCCACCAAGTTGGACTATAAAGAAAGCTGAGAGCCGAAGAATTGATGTTTTTGAACTGTGGGGTTGGAGAAGACTCTTGAGAGTCCCTTGGACTGCAAGGAGATCCAACCAGTCCATCCTAAAGGAGATCAGTCCTGGGTGTTCATTGGAAGGACTGATGCTGAAGCTGAAACTCCAATACTTTGGCCACCTGATGTGAGGAGCTGACTCATTTGTAAAGACCCTGATGCTGGGAAAGATTGAAGGCGGGAGGAGAAGGGGATGACAGAGGATGAGATGGTTGGATGGCATCACTGATTCAATGGACATGAGTTTGGGTAAACTCCAGGAGTTGGTGATGGACAGGCAGGCCTGGAGTGCTGTGATTCATGGGGTTGCAAAGAGTCGGACACGACTGAAACACTGAACTGAACTGAATGTTATCCACATTCTCTCTTGTAAAAAATCCATTGTCTGTTGATCACTCCCATCAGCCCCTGCCATTGTCTACACCTGTGTGTAGTCATCTTCTCTTTTTCTTTTTTAACAACTTTAATTAGGAATAACAGACATACAATAAAATGCTTATGTTTAAAGTTTAAAATTGATAAGATTTGATATATGTATATACTTATGAAACTATTATCAAAATCAAGATAATAAGCAATCACCCCCAAAATTTCTTTAGGTCTCTTTGTAACCCCTCTCTCTGCACCTCCCCGGCCCCTCTATCCTGGAAAATCTTTTATTTACTCTACATCACTGTAGGTGAATTTGCATTTTATAGAATTTAATACAAGTGAAATCATATATTATATAGTTTTTTAGTCTTGCTTCTTTTACACAGTATGATTATTTTGATATCCATCAAGACTGCTAAGTGGCTCAATAATTCACTGCTTTTTATTACTGAGTACTATTCCATTGTATGTCAAATTCTATAATTTGTTATCCATTGATCTGTTGTTGGAAATATGGATTGTTTCTAGTTTAGGATTATTAAAAATAACATTCATGAACAAGTATAAACATATGCTTTTATTTACATTGAGTAAATAGCTAAGAATGAAATAACTATGGTATTTTTTAATTAAAAAAACTGAAGTATTGTTTCTCAAAGCAGTTGTGTTATTTTACATTTGTGCCAACCATGTATGAGAGTTTTAGTTGTTATACATTGTCAACACTTCAACATCTTATCTATACTTTAATTTTTGACTTTCTAATATATGTGCAGATTTATCTCATTGCTCTAATTTCTGTTTCTCCAGTGACAAATGATGTTGAACATCTTTTCACATGTGTGTTCCAATCTATATATATCCTTTGATAAAGTGTTCAAATTTTTTGCTTTTTTAACATGGTTGTTGCTTGTCTTATTATTGACCTTTGAGAGTTCTATATATGTTCTAGATAAAGGTTCTTACTAGATGAATGATTTACAAATATTTTCTCCCCATGTGTGACTTTTCAACTTCTCATCAGTGTTGTTCAAAGACCCAAAGTTCTTAATTTTAATGATATTCCATTTATCAGTTATTTCTTTGATACAAAAGAAACCTGTACCCAACACAGGATCAAAAAATTTTATCTCATTTTCTTCAAGTGAATTTATGATCTTTGATGTTACATTTAGCTTTATGCATCATTTGAGTTTATTTCTGTATATTAAGAAAGATACATATTTTATATAGAGAGAAAGAGAAAGAAATTGGTGAAGGAGATTAAGAGGTACAAACTTAAAATTGCAAAATAAATGAATTACAGCTATAAAATGTATAATGTGGGGAATACAGCCAATAATTTTGTTATATCTTTGTACAGTGATGGATGGCAAATAGACTAATATGGTGACCATTTTTAAATATATAACAATATGTTTTATAACAAGAACTAACATAGTGTAGGTCAATTATACTTCAAA
The DNA here is from genome assembly GCF_023699985.2 of Odocoileus virginianus. Classification (NCBI taxonomy): domain Eukaryota; kingdom Metazoa; phylum Chordata; class Mammalia; order Artiodactyla; family Cervidae; genus Odocoileus; species Odocoileus virginianus. Next base: position 2,260,567 of record NC_069686.1, on the reverse strand, counting down.
GGCAAACAAACTTAGAAAAAATGAGATCAGATTTGTAGCTAGCAGAGATGGGTTGTGGTGAAGCACAGTAGGAGGATGGCAGTCAAAGCGTACAAGCTTCCAGTTATAAATAAGCACAACAATGTACTGCACAAGATGATAAATATAATCAGCAGTGTTATAAATTATATATGAAAGTCATTGAGAGTAAATCCTTAATGTTCTTATCACAAAGAAAAAACATGTTCTATTTCTTTACTTTTGTATCTCTATGAGATGCTAGATGTTCACTAAACCTATTTTGATAATCATTTTGTGATGTATGTAGTCAAATCTATATGTTGTATATGTTAAATTCATATAGTCCTGTGGATCAGTTTTATCTCAATAAACCTTGAAGGAAGGAAAAAGAAAAGATCCCGAGTCTAGTGAAGGAACTTACAGATAAACATTAACTAAGTACTTAAAGAAATCAATATGGTATCTGTGAGAATATTCCTTTAGCATTAGTATGCATCAGCAAATTCTTACTTAACCCCAGTACTCGAATAATATGTATCAAAGCTTGTTTTCTTTATAAATGGATATCCAATTATTCCTGTACAGTATAAGAATTATATTCTTTCTTTGTGAAATTGACTTTATACCTTTGATGAACATCAGTTAACTATTTACATGTATGTCTATTTCTGTAATTGGGATTCTATTTCATCAATTTGCTTATCCTCAAACCATCACCATACTATATTGCCTACTATAACTTATAATAAGTCCTAAAGTCATATCCCTAGTCATTTAAGTTTAATCTTTTTTCAAGTTGTTTTGTCTGTTCTAGACAAAACTTCAAATTTGTACAAAACTTCAAATTTGTACAAAACTTCAAATTACACTGCCAGTTTCTATGACAGAAAATCTGCTATAATTTTGACTGAAACTGCATTAAATCTATAGCTCAGTTTTGGGAGAACTGGCATCTTAACATTAGTGTGTGATCCAGTTTGTAAACAGGCATATATCTTCATTCATTTAGATTTTCTTAGAAATCTTTTATCAGTTTTGTTATATTGACTGTACACAGGCCTTATACATGTTTTTAGATTTGCCCTTAGGTATTTTATATTTTCCTGGAGAAGGAAGTGGCAACCCACTCCAGTATTCTTACCTGGAGAATCCCATGGACAGAGAAGCCTGGCAGGTTATAGTCCTTGGGCTTGCAAAGAGTCGGACATGACTTAGTGACTAAACACCACCACCATTTTGTATTTTAGTGCCATTATATATTGCTTTTGCTTACATTGCAATTTTCAATTAATCTTGCTAACATATAGAATAAAATTAGTTTTCATATATTTATCTGATATTCTGCACCATGCTTAACTCAGTAGTTCCAGTTTTTATTTTCCAACCTATATGCTTTTCATTTAGTTTTCTTACCTTACTTCACTATCTAGAACCTTCCACACAAGGCTGAATAAAAGCAATGAGATGGAACTGTGTTTCTCTCTTGCTTATCTTAGGGGCAATATAATCAGTTTTTTTTCATTAAGTGTAAGTTTAGCTGTAGATTTTCCATAGAAGCCATTCATCAGGTTGAGAAAGTTCTCTTCTATTTCAACCAAGCTGAAAGTTTTTAGTCAGGACTAGATTTGGATATTGCCATATGCTTTTTCTACATCTATTGTAATAATTATGTGTTTTTTTTCTTTTTTCTACTGTGTTAATACTGTTAACTCTACTGATTGATTTCCAAACTCTAAAACTTTTCATTCTTTGGTTAAAACCCAGGTGGTCAGTATATTATACAGTTAAAAGTATTGTCAGATATAATTTGCTATCATTTTGTTAAAATTTTTTTGCACCTATTCACAAGGTATATGTTTGCTATTTTTTATTTGTGTATTATCTTGATCTGGTTTTAGGATCATAGTAACACTAGCTTCATAGAATGAGTTGGGAAATATTTCATCCTGTGTATTTTTCTCAATGAAATAGAGTAGCATAAATATTACTTTCCTCTTTACTATTAGAATTCACTGCTTTTCTAGAAATAAACTTTAGCTGCAAAAATTTCTGTAATGATTTTAACTGTAACTAAATATTTAAAAATAAACCTATGACATTTGGGTTACCTGTTTTTGTCTTGAATAAACATTTTGATTTGTGCTTTTCATATTATTTGCTTAATACAAATTCTCAAATTTGCTGACATAAATTTTTCATAATATCACCTTCTTATCTTTTTAATAATTGTAACATCTGTAGTATTATCAGCTTTCTCATTCTTAATATGAGCAGTTGGTTTCTTTTCAGTATCTTTTTTTTCTTTTCTTAATTATCCTGACTAGACACATCACAAGCAACTTTTTGTTTCATATTTTCTTAAATTTTGTATGATGTTCGTACTTCCTAATACACTTATTAGGAAAGCTTACTTATTATCTCCTATATTTTGAGTTTAAATAGGCAGCATCTAGTTGAGTTTGTCTATTTGTCCCTATAGTGTGGTTATGATATTCAATTGAAATGCAATTAGGTCCTTTTGATTCAGTGTTCTTTCAGTTTTTGAGTTACTTTTTCCCTTTCCCATTTATATTAATTTATATTTAAAATTTGTAGAAATTTAAAACTAAGCTTAACATTAATAGCTTTAAATATGAATGGCCTATATATTGAACTAAAATTAGAGCTTTCAAATGTCAAAATTATATAAGAGCATACAGTCAAGAAAGTGTTATTCTCTCTCTCTTATAACTTTTACTTCATTCTTTGCTCAAGGTTTCCCATCACCTTGCCTTTTCAAACTACTGTGAAAGTTCAATTCATAAATCAAAACATGATGGTTTTGACTCAAATGAACTTGAGGAAAATACAACAGTTGTTTACTAATTATTAATTTGACTCCCGCTCTTTTCACTCTTCTCTGAGCTTAACTCAGTTAGAGTACTTTTATTTGTTATCCAAGCAGCTGTGAACATAAAGACAAGGACTACTGTTTGGCACCACTTGAAACACACTCATTATAAAGGATTACTAATTAACTGAAGAATGAGAAGAGATTCAATAATAATAATCAAATTATGGATATAAAATAGGGTTTGCCTTTTTTTTAATTTTGTGTGCATGCTCAATCACTCAGTCATGTCTGACTCTTTTGCAACCCCATGGGTTGTAGTGGACCAGGCTCCTCCGTCCGTGGAATTTCCCAGGCCATAATACTGGAGTGGGTTGCCATTTCCTCCTCAGGAAATTTTTCCAACACAGGGACAGAACCCGTGTCTTCTGCGTCTCTTACGTTGCCAGGTGTATTCCTTACCACCGAGCCACCTGGGAAGCCCATTTCTTATTTCAACTACCCATTTCCTTAACAACTCTTTCTCCTTTCTTCTATTTCACTCCTAAGTGAGCCAGGATGCTGGCGCATATATAACAAACTTGCTCAATACTTTTTCCATCTCAAAATCTTACTTCAATCAATTCCTTTTCCAAGTTATGCCATATTTTAATTTCACATTCATTTGTCTCACTTCTCAGATCTCACTTTAACATACCAAGACTTGTTCATTTCATATTTCTAGGAATCACCATTGCAGTAAATTGACAGTTCTGTGGTTAATTAACATCTAACCTGTTATTGAATCATTTTAATTGTTGCAGTTAAAGCAGAAAATTGGGACGATCCCCTGGGGGTATGGCAACCCACTCCAGTATTCTTGTCTGGAGAATCCCATGGACAGAGGAACCTGATGGGATATAGTCCTTAGGGTCACAAAGATTCAGACATGACTGAAGTGACTTACCACACAGAATTAATAACCAATATCTGGCTTTAAATCATATTTGACAAGCTCTCATTTTCTTAGGTTAACACTTATTAAGCCCTCTCTCCTACATTTTACTCCTTTATTCAGTTAGGGAATGATTGTTATAGATATCTTATGTAAGCAGAACAGCAAGTAAAGTGTTACACTAAAATGTGAGTTGAACCTTTGTTGTTCTTGCTCAGTCGGTCAGCTGTGTCCAATTTTTTGTGACCTCATGGACTGCAGCACACCAGGCTTACCTGTCCTTCACTACCTCCTGGAGTTTGCTCAAACTCATGTCCATTTAGTGGATGATGCCATATTTGACCAAAAAACAAACACAATGAAACAAACAAGGAATAAAATGTTCATATGTAAATGTTCTTCCTGTGATTTTTAAAATTTTGTTGTTATTATTGCTTGGTTTTTTTAGTGTGTGTTTTTAATATTGCCAATATGGTATGAAAGAGAAAGTTGTACTTAAGTTCTACTTAATAGGAGTTCCTCTTTAGCACTCTTATCTTAAGCATGAAGATGGAGTTTAGTCCTGCAAAGAGACCAGATGGTGGCCTATCCTGCAGCATTAGCTCACGGTCTGAGGAGGATGATAACATGTGGTAGAGTCAGCAAAGAGATGGATTCCAAATCCTCAGCAGAGCTCTGAAAGACGGTAATAATACCTTGGCAAGGAAAAATCAGTACACGTGATGTTTGCAGCAGTTTCAAGCTCAGATTGATTCCACCCTTTTTCTTCACCTGCATTTCCAGCTTTGTTTCATGGTGGTTATTGTTGCAGATCTGAGATGAATGGACAGAGAATCCTTTTATTGGGCTGTGAATGTCTGAGGGTCCACCTGGCCCTCTCTACAGCAAACTTCTAGGTCCAAGCAGATTGAATTTGATTATTGTCTCAGGACCCTTGAAAGGCAAGAGCAGAAAAGTTTGATCAAAGTTAGGAAAAATGACAGGGAAGTTAATCATTTGGTAGTTTGGGTGGTTCAAGAAGTTTGGAAAGATTAGAAGTATTAGGCAACTTGGAAACTTTTGAATAGGTAGTGTTACAACAACTGAAAACATTTAATACTTCTGATAATTTGTGGAACTTGATTGCCTGAGGGTTGGTGTTGTTTGAAGATAGAACAATTTAATTGCTATTTTGAGGAATATGTCCATAATAAATTATGGTTAGTTTAGAAGTACTTGATTAAAAATCCATCACATGGAAATGGCTTCTGAGAGGTCTCCCATTCCATTCTTCCCATGGAGTCACTGTCATTTTCATGGTGAACTGAGCTGGGTGAACCAGGTCCTGGCCTGGAGAGCATGCTAAATGCTCTCACTAAAATAGAGTAAAAATTTACTAAACTAACATTCTGTGCACATCCAACCCGATTACATCTTATCTGGCTGAAAAAAAGAATAGTCTTGTGTGTTATTTGTTGTTGTTGTTCAGTTCCTAAGTTGGGTCCAACTACCTGTGACCCAAAGGACTATAGCACGCCAGGCTTCCCTGTCTTTCAGTATCTCCCTGAGTTTGCTCAAACCCATATCCACTGAGTCGGTGATGTTATCCAATTATCTCATCCCCTGTCACTCCCTTCTCCTGCCATCAGTCGTTTCCAGCATCAGGGTCTTTCCCAATGAGTTGGCTCTTCGCTTAAGGTGGCCAAAGCATTGGAGCTTCAGCATCAGTTCTTCCAATGAATATTCAGGGTGGATTTCCTTTAGGAGTGACTGCTTCAGCACTCAGCCTTCTTTAGGGTGCATCCATACATGACTACTGGAAGAACTACAGCTTTGACTAGACAGATGTTTGTCAGCAAAATTATGTCTCTGCTTTTTAATACACTGTCTAGGTTTGTCAGAGCTTTTCTTCCAAGGAGCAAGCATCTTTTAATTTCATGGCTGCAGTTACTGTCCAGTGATTTTGGAGCCCAAGAAAATAAAATCCGTCACTGGATCCATTTTTTTCCATCTATTTGCCATGAAGTAATAGGACTGGATGCCGTGCTTTTTGAATATTGAGTTTGAAGCCAGCTGTTTCAGTCTCCTCTTCCACATTCATCAAGAGGATCTTTAGTTCCTCTTCACTTTCTACCATTAGGATGGTGTCATCTGCATATCTGAGGTTGTTGATATTTCTCCCAGCAATCTTGATTCCAGCTCGGGCTTCATCCAGCCCAGCATTTTGCATGATGTACTCTGCATAGACGTTAAATAAGCAGAGTGACAATATACAGACTCGATGTACTCCTTTCCCAATTTTGAACCAGACTTGGGAAGTGTGTTATTTACTAGATATTTATTTAGAAACTTTTATGGCCTGGGAAGCATATTGGGTTAAATAAAATAAGAGAGTGATTTAAAGATAACACTGAAACATTTTCTGCTGCACCCTAAATGTGTTTTTATTATCCAATTTAAATTTTTAAGAACATTTATCTCCATGGGCAATCTAAGCTAGTTTCCTTTTAAATACAGAATAAAGTGTAATTCCCCCACCTCCTCCCTTCCCACACTTTTTAAATTCATTCTTTCTCTCTTTTACTTGCAACAAATAACAAATGCATACCATAAGCTAAGCACCATGCTAACTCCAGGGATCTGGATGTGAAAGAAACAAATGAGATGACCATCTGCACGGCATTGAGACCCCCAACAAAGGGCACAGAGGAATAATCAATTTAAACATGTAACACATGTTACACATGTTAACATGTGACAACTGCCTTGAGAAAATGCCAGTACTAAGGAAGCACTTATGAGGAACAACTGGCTTTTTTGTCCTTCAAGGAAAGTTTCCCAGGGCAAGAGCATCTGACACTGAAGGCTATATGAGAGTTAGGCTAATAGTGTGGATTGTGAGAAGAGTGTGTCAAGCAGAATATAGGTGATGATCAAAAGAAAGTGACGAGTTAGAGGAAGTCAAAGTAGTTTAGGATGGTCAGAGTAAAGACTTGGAGTGTTAGACCTAAGATAGCAAAGTGAGATGAGGAAAGCTGATCTGATTCTTCTTAAAATGTAGGTTTTTCTTCTAAGAGTGGTGAAGTCCATTGGCAAACCATAAATTGGTGCATGACAGGATAAGATTTGGACTTAAAAATAATTTCTCAAGAGATAGTATAGAGAATAAATGTAAAGAGAAGAAAGCCTAGAAGGCAAGAAACTAGAAGGGTGTTAGCTGATCCAGGCAAGAGATGGACTATAGAGCTGATTTCCAGAGTAAAAAGTGTAGCACTCAAGAAAGAGGTCAGAGTGAAGTAAATGATTACAATTTATTCATTCATTTATTTTTATAAATATTCACTGCATATCTACTATGTCTAATTCTTGGTACTTGAGTATTAGGTGCTGGAGTTACAGGATAGAACAAAAGAGACAAAAGTCTTGTCTTCATGGGATTTATAATCCAGTTGAAGAGACAATTGCAGAAAAGTAAGTAAAATATATAGTCAATCAGAGGATCATAAGTGGTGAGAAGAAAAATAAAGCAGGAAAGAGATAGCAGAGGGCTGGTAAGGACGTGAAATTTTAAATGAGATAGTCAAAGAAGTACTCAGTGATATTGGAGCAAAGATCTGCAGAAAACAAGGAAGCAAACCATGTAGATGTTGGGAAGGAGAGATCCTGAATGAGGAGAAGAAGGGGAAGAAAAACAAAAGATATTTTAAAGTAAATCACCGACTCAATGGACATGAGTTTGAGTAAACTCCAGGAGTTGGTGATGGACAGAGAGGCCTGGTGTCCTGCAGTCCATGGGACAGCAAAGAGTCAGACACGACTGAGCCACTGAACTGATAATTGAACTGAACTGATACAAAGACTATTCTAAAAATAAACGTTTAGCTAGAACTCTTTCTCCACTGACTGGGAGGGCCTTCACCAGAGCCCTCCCCTCTCCCCTCTTAAATTCAGGGTTTTTAAGAGATCAGGCCTCACTCTTTTGTGATATCCTGGGCCAACTTTCCCGCTTGGAAGTGTCCCAGTGCAGAAGAACAATAAAGAATCCTCCTGGAATTCAGGAGCCACAGAAGACGTGGGTTCTATCCCAGGGTCAGGAAGAGCCCCTGGCAACCCACTCCAGTAAACTTGCCTGGACAATTCCATGGACAGAGGAGCCTGGCGGTCTACAATCCAAAGGGTCACAAAGAGTCAGATGCGAGTGAGGCGACTTAGCACGCAGGATGCAGAAGAATGAAAAGTGTTCTCTGAGTGGTTTTGCACCTTCCCTCTTCCCCACCCCAAGGCAAGGACTCTGTGCTCGCACATCGATAGACTGTTCTGGAGCCTCTTTGACACTTCCAGTCTTGGCAAAGGACTCTTCCTGGCTGGAGTCCACAAAGACCTTTCTCTGCCACCTTTCTAACTGTGCCACACCTCTGCTTTGAATGTGACAGCTGCTCCTGACGATGGAGCTGATGCCCAAAGCACAGAATTGATTTTCAGAATGGCTGCAGCCCCCTAGTGCCAAGGAGGGGCTCCAGGCCGAAGAAGAGGACTTTACCTGAGAAGGCAAGGCTGAATAACCCAGCGCAGCATCGGCTGGGGTGCCCTGGCCAGGGAGGATATGAATTTCATACTGCAGACCCTGAAAGACAGAATTAAATCCTCCAGCTTCAGAAGGTTGTGGACAGGAAGAGAAGGAAAAAGCAGCCACCTTTGGAAAAATAAAGTGGAAACAAGATTAGCATGGATGTGAACACTGGTGAGGAGCAGAAGGTGGAAAAGACAGGAGGTGACCTTCAGGCGTCAGGATGGACTCCCGCCGACGTCAGGAAGCATTGACGCCATCGGCATCCACGAGGTCAGCAGAGCGCCGGAAGGGAACCAGCTGCTCTCGGCCTTGGTGTGTCTGTCGGCCAAGCTAGACGTCATCACAGCACACGTGACGCCGCTGAGCCATCAGCGGAAGTGCCACCATCTGCCGGATGCCCCAGCCCAGCCAGAGGCTCGCACCCGCCCTGGCTTAAAATGAGTCTTGAGCTGAAAATACGTCCTGGCCTTGGAATTCAAAAGGAACACCAATGCCTTTAGGAAGCATCTGAGGGCCATCACGCCCAGAGACCCCCAGTCTAAATGTGCCGTGACCCGGAGAGAACCTGGAGACAGAATCTTTGGAAAGCCTAAGACAAAGAGATTTTGGACACTTCCACTGAAGAATTTTCTAAACCAGAAAGAAAGCTCACTGAGGGTCAGCAAGCTGTAATGTTACACCCCTGAAAAGAAACTGATTCCAAAGCCCAATAAGATAAGGAAACCACTCAAAAGTTAAAAACAACAACAACAAAAAACAGCTTCAAAATAATCTTGGATAAATCTGTCACTTCATACAGTTGTAAAATGACACTTCATAAAGAAGTCTTGGGGCTGCCTGGGTGGCACAGTGGTGAAGAATCTGGCTGCGATGCAGGAGACACAGGTTCAATCCCTAGGTGGGGAAGATCCCCAGGAGTAGGAAATGGCAAACCATTCTGGTATTCTTGCCTGGGAAATACAATGAACAGAGGAGTCTGGTTGGCCACAGTCCATGGGGTTGCAGAGTCGGACACAGCTGAGCAGCTGACACTGGTGAACATGATTGACAGTAGTATGGAATAGGGCTTGTTCAGGAGCTAATGGCTTTTATAGATGTGTTTACCCCAACTCTGAATGTTTGGGTCATTATGATCTGGAAATAAAGGGTAACTGATCATACTTTATATTTTGGGGCTCCAAAATCACTGCAGATGGTGATTGCAGCCATGAAATTAAAAGACACTTACTCCTTGGAAGGAAAGTTATGACCAACCAAAATAGCATATTAAAAAGTAGAGGCATTGCTTTGCCAACAAAGGCCCATCTAGTCAAGGCTATGATTTTTCCAGTGGTCATGTATAGATGTGAGTGTTGGACTGTGAAGAAAGCTGAGCACCAAGAATTGATGCTCTTGAACTGTGGGGTTGGAAAAGACTCTTGAGAGTCCCTTGGACTGCAAGGAGATCCAACCAGTCCATCCTAAAGGAGATCCATCCTGGGTGTTCATTGAAAGGACTGATGCTGGGACTGATGCTGAAGCTGAAACTCCAATACTTTGGCCACCTCATGTGAAGAATTGGCTCATTGGAAAAGACCCTGATGCTGGGAGGGATTGGGGGCAGGAGGAGAATGGGATGACAGAGGATGAGATGGCTGGATGGCATCACTGATTCAACGGACATGAGTTTGAGTAAACTCCTGGAGTTGGTGATGAACAGGGAGGCCTGGCATGCTGCGATTCATGGGGTCGCAAGGAGTCAGACATGACTGAGCAACTGAACTGAACTGAACTGAATCTGCCTTTTAGATTTATCTATCCTCTTTCCTAATTTCTTTCCTTAAAAAAAGTTACTGGCATGCACAACTTCAATGCAAGTCTGCTTCTTATGAAAGAGAGGGAAGACATATTACAAAAGCCCTTTGGTTGTCAGAATCTTTCATTGCCCAATTTCACATTTATAAGAATTTTCTAGATGGTTAAGGAAGTTAGCACCATGCTCAGTCTTTCCCTGATAATGTAGAGGAGGGGAAGGGTGGCAAGACTGTTATAGACCAGGCCAAGGTTAGGATTTAGATGTAACTTGGATGAGCCTCTTTGTGTGAGGTTGGTGGAAAATAGAAGCAATGTCATTTTTGAAAATCATTTGCTCTGGAAAACTCATCTTGACAGCTATAGATAGGGTCATGTGGCCTTCACAAGTTTCTGTACCATCTTTGTCATAGTATTTATCACTCTGAGTTGAAATTACTTCTTGTCAGCATTTCAGACTAGACTGTAGATTTGTTAAAGATATAGATCAGGTCAATTTCATCACTAAGTCATATGTCAGACACAACACTTAGCACACAATAGGTATACATTTAATACACATAAGTATACATAGAAGTATACATTTAATTCATAAATGAGGGCATAGACCAATTTAACAGCCATATTTCCCTGCTAAGATTGACTAAAACCTACCAACTATTTTTTTCACATCAACTACTAATACACAACTACTCAGCTCTGTATATTCATTGGAAGGACTGATGCTAAAGCTGAAACTCCTATACTTTGGTCACCTGATGCAAACAACCCACTCACTGTAAAAGACCCTGAGGCGGGAAAGATTGAGGGCAGGAGGAGAAGGGGATGACACAGAATGAGGTGGTTAAATGGCATCACCGACTCAATCGAGATGAGTTTGAACAGATTCCGGAGATGGTAAAGGACAGGGAAGCCTAGTGTGCTGCAGTCCATGGGGCTGCAGAGTCGGACACGACTGAGAGTGAAATACAATGACAGCTGCTACTAGTACACAGCCACGTCTCTTCACCATATTCTTGGGCAACCAATTTTTAATGGAAGCTGTAAATTTTAACAGCTTGTAATAAATTTTAATAGCATTTTATAAATGCTATTACATTAATCTCTTACATAGCTTTGTTATGTTGAAATCAGCCCACTATGTAACTAACCCCAAATATGTAGAATTGTCCAGTGGGAAGGTAGACATGTTGAGATTTTTGTCCTATCATTTTAAAGCATACTCACTCTTCTCTGGACAAACAAAGGTAACATTATTGTCAGTACTTTTCTAAATCAGAGTGAATCTTTATTTTAGAAATGCTAAAATAATGCATGCTTGCAAGACCTTGAGCCTTCCATAGGACAGTATGAATCTGACTCAATTGCTATGGCTGACAAGACAATGTGATGGCCAGATGAAGACTATACTTGCCATAACTCAACAAAGCAGTCACAAAAAGGCTAACAACCCTATCTCTGGATCATGGATATTAACAGTTCCAATATTTATTAAATGGCTAATACTCTTTTTAAAACTGCTACATATTTTGATGTGAATTTTCCTTGATATCTTGCTATAAGAAAACAGTTTAGTTGGATTGATAAGGTAAGTTTCATTTTTCCTTTTTCTAGGTTTATTTCACTAAACTATATACAATAGAAAAAATAGATGCCACCTACTAGTAGTGACAGTTTGTAAGCTTATTGCCTCATTCTGAAGCATCTCATTCAAAATTTATACATCAATGAATCAGGGTGCCTCAATTAAAAACAAAATGAAGTCAAATGTAATAAAATAAATAACAGCAAAAAGAATGAATCTAGAAAAGGTATAATCCCCTATTTTAAAGTACAAAAATTTTAGCATGATCTTTAAGTGAAAAGCATCCATATATCAGCTCCAGAGAGAGCTTAAATAGCTCATAGTTCAGAAACCACTTCATGTGCAATTAGAACAAAATGTTTGGTTCTCTTTACCTGTGTTTTACAATAATATGCTCTAAGAAAAAGAATGATACTCTGTGAAGTCCAGAGAAGAGATGCATCTACTTCTGTGGGAGCTATTCGGAAAACGGATACTGCTGTAAAAATACAAACCATATTACAGGAGGGGAAAACAAATCTGAGTAAATAACTGACACATTTTTAATTGGAGAAAAATACATAGCATATGAGTTTTTAAAACAAATCAGTCAAATTATGTCTAAACTTATCACTTCATAAATGAATTTATTTTCTTAGAATAAAGTATTTTTTGGACAAAGTATTTGTTGCATATTAAGTAAATTGTATAATCCTTATAAGGCTAAGAATTGCATTACTTCTCTGTTTATATCATAACAAATTTAGTGTTTTGCTTTGTATACAATAGGTATTTGAATAGTATAATCAGTTAATTTATTATAAACTGTTGGAATCATCAAGGAAATACTGCTATCCACCGAGAGGCACTTACCAGAATTGTTGGAAAGTAATTTTGAGGAAAAATTGTAGAAAGGGGACAGTGTTCTTGAAAATCAAAATTTATAAATTGAGATCAAGTAGCACATCTATTGAAGGATTAAAGTAAAAATCAAATAAAAATTGGAATTTGTTAACTGCTTTAACTGTTAATAATCCATAGTGTCCTCCAACTAACTTTTTTTTTTTTATGTTTTTCAATTGCTTCTTGGCACTAAATCAACATGTATGTCAAAATAACAATATTTGAAAAAAATTTTTCTTTGCAGAAATTGAAAATTAATAAAACTCTTTAAAAAAAAATGATAGAGAAATCAATAAAGGGAAGACCCAGCTGAGAAATGTTGTAAAGTCTGTGAAATACTTGTAAAGACAATCCTGTGATCCTTTTGGAAATATTTGTCTAAGTATGTCATTTCGGGACAGCTCCCTGCCACATATGTAAGTTTTGTTGGAAACTGTTCATTTCTGCACTGTCAGGATGGGATCATTTTGTACAGTTTACAACGTGGACAGGCCCTGAGGGGCGGGAAAGCCCAATTTTTCACTTGCTGGTTTTGCTTGGCTAATCCTAGCTTAGCGCTGACTGCAATAAAACTTGGGTTGTCCCAACAGATTCTGAAACAAACAAAAATCATATTTAAAAATATAATTTAATAGCAGAATGAGATTCTACACAAAGATTCTGCTTTCCAAGGTGCATGCACACCATCTCAATTCAAGACAATAGACTTCAAGGACTCTTCCACTGACTTTTAAATTCCATAAAACACTGAGAGATTTTTCTTTTTTATTCTTTTTTCACTAATACAACAGAAAAAATTCACCTTTGACTACATCTTCAGTTGATATATTATTTTTAAAAAACACTTTTTTATCTAATCTCTGGGATTGTCTTTAAAATAATTTTCTGAGACATGAAAGAAAATTGGAATCATTACCAATCATTATCATTTTTGATGCAATGTTACACAATTTGACTTGTTTAATACTACTTTTTCACCAGAAATCACAGCAAATTGTTTGTGGTGGTTAAAAAAAATTAAGTCTACTCTTAGTGAATTCATCAATGGAAACAGTGAAAATAATGTTTCAAACAAATATGCAATTAAGAGAAAAAAAAGAACTAAGTATAGCTACTCCAAAGTTTTCATTGAAGACAAAAACACTCATTTAAATGTAATGGTTCTAAAGATTGACAGCATTCAGGGCTACTAAATTGAACTTATTGTTAATATATGGGGATCAAAAGAATGGATCCTGGAATCAAATTTCCTGGGTCTGAATCTTGGATCTGGGTTCACTAACCTTGTGATCTTTGGGAAGTCATTTTACTCATTTGCAATACAAGTATAGCATTCATCGTGCTCATAGGGTTGTAAATAAATTATATATATACTGTGTATGTTATATTTTTACATATTGTATTAAACATGTATAAAAATAAATGCATGTAAATAAAACAAAATAATGCTGCTGCTGCTGTTAAGTCACTTCAGTCATGTCCGACCCTGTGTGATCCCATAGATGGCAGCCCACCAGACTCCCCTGTCCCTGGGATTCTTCAGGCAAGAATACTGGAGTGGGTTGCCATTTCCTTCTCCAATGCATGCATGCATGCTAAGTCGCTTCAGTTGTGTCCAACTCTGTGCGACCCTATGGACAGCAGCCCACCAGGCTCCTCCGTCCACAGGATTCTCTAGGCAAGAATACTGGAGTGGGTTGCCATTTCCTTCTCCAGAATAATGCTGGTATATTCTAAACACTAAATAAAAATTGCTACCACTACTACTACTATTATTATTACAGGCTTTGTTTATTGTTTTAATCATAGACAATCATCCACAATTATTTTTTCACAAAAATAACCTTCATACCAACTAAATCGAAACATGAAAACCTACTTCATAATTCATTTATTAAGCTGGAATTTACTGAGCACCTTATATGCCAGGCGGGCTACAGTCCATGGGGTTGCAAAAAGTTGGACATGACTGAGTGACTAACAGTTTCACTTACATGCCAGGAACTGCATCAAGCATTAGATATTTAATATTTTTCAGATTCCATTTTGAGATGATTAAAACTCTCTGCATTAACATTCTTTAGGATGTGCTCAGTTGCTTCAATCATGTCCAATATTTTGCAACCCCACGGACCATAGCCCACCAGGCTCCTCTGTCCCTGAGATTATCGAGGCAATACTGAAGTGGGTTGCCATCTCCCACTCCAGGCTTCCCAACCCAGGGATCACACCTGCATCTCCTGCATTGCAGGCAGATTCTTTACCTGCTGAGCCACCAGGGAAGCCCCAACATTCTTTAAGGTTAAGGATTTAAATGACACAATCAAAAATAATTTCTGAGGATATTTTAATTGTGGGAGGCACTCTTCCTCTTCCTGAACCCCATTCCTTGCCTTTGTCAAGGCAAACTAACATTTACAAGCCAAGCATTTTCTTATAAGCTTTAAAAAGAATTCTCTTCTGGCTGGTGATTCAAAATAAATAATTCAAATAAGATATTGTTTGGAAAAATGTTAATAAACTTGCCCTGGCAAACTATTTGAGTTTTCTTGCATTACTTTCATTTGGCAGGAATTTTATTTGGGGACTAAAAAAAATAAGAAATGAAGAAAAATGTCTTGAATTTACAGAAGGATATTTTTATTCTAAAGTAATGATTATCTTATAAAACCACGATTCCAAGTTGAGAATTAGGAAGCCTTTCATTTAAATTTGAATTATATAAATTACACTGGAAAAATAACAAAATCATCAGAAAGCTTAGGATCATTGGTATCGGACTGAATTCTCAGCATCTCATCAGTCAACAGATTCTCACTGAGTGCTTGTTCTTGGAGACTACTTACAAGGTGCCAGAGAAACAATGACTTACCAGAACCCAGTCCTTTCCCCAAGGAGCTTTCATTCTTGCAGAAAATGCGAAATAATAATTATGAGTAATCTAAGAAATTATCATAAGTAAATAGCTACCAGAAAATGAGTCACTTTGGCAAGTGGCCAATCAATATGGCCCATATTTTGGCATTGTTTTTCAATAGCTTAAAATCCTGTGTCTTAAGATTTCTTTATCCCAAACTCTTGATGCCCACTTTCCCTAAGCTCTAAACTTTTGAGAAGAGGAAATGAGAAGTGTTCTCTTCACCTTCTTTAGCCAAGGAGAAGAAAATTTAGTTGTACCAATGTAATGCTGGAAAAAAAACAGCTAGAAAGAGAGCTAACTAACATTATGGTCGGTACACATGGGTACCCAAGGTGCCTGTCATCACTGCTGTTGCTTCTTCTGGTTCACCCTTTCTTCTTATTAACTGCTAGGAAGGACTTTGCTAACTAGTAAGGCTGCAATCATTAGCAATTTGGTGAGATTCCAAAATACACAACCCCTAGAAATTTTCCTGGATTCCTTGCTTGGAGAAACACTGCAAGCAACTTACGGCACACAAATCAGAAAGGTTGGCCTGGAAAACCATTTATGTAATTTCTCTGCTTTTGTTTTGGGGAATCTTCCAAATGAACTGTCTAGAGAATCAGATATAATTTTGAGCAGGGGATGGTAACGTGGCTTCAACAATGATTTTAGTTTTCTTGTAATTTTGCACTCGACATCATTTTTTCCAGTGGTGTGTCATGCTGTCCCAGTTGACCGTCTAGCCATATTTTGTTCTGGTGTTTGCTGTAGCAAAAAGTGCAGATATAAAGTTACCTTCTTCAACTTGATGTTAATTTCAGTGAAATATCTCAAGATGCATCATCTCCCCTTTTCCTCCACTAAATCTATATGATCTCGGAGTCCATCCTTTTTTGATTATATTTCAAATAGGAAATAGTAACTAATATTTTGAAATAATTCAAGAGCCTTATTTTAGCTCTGGATTTCTTCTTAATCAGTTAGTCATCACAGCTAATAATTAGCAAATGTATTTATTTCTTATTTCTTCCCTTCCTCACCACAAAATGTGTTGTGTACATCACTTCAAATTGGGAGATGAGGAGGGTCAGTGAATTTTTACACAACCCTTTGCAGTTTGATCACATCATGCCTCCAACTATTAACCTTTAACTGTTGGCCTCCCATTGCCAGTCACACCCTAACTGATATTTTAGGAGTGACTGTTTCAGCTCACACCAGGCAGCAATCAAGAGTGATACAACCCTGATGCTGAATCTCGGTCAATGAGGCTGCTCACTTTGCAGTTGACCTTGCTAACAACCAAAAACTGGATTGCGATTCCTACACAAAGGGGTACTCTTGATAATACTATTATCTGACTTCTATATATTCCTAGAGCATACGCAACTAAACTGACTGGCATTTGCATACATCTCCAAGGAATTTAAGTCAATAAAGCAAGCATTCAACATTTGTCTTACATTATGTGTGAGGTGCCTGAATTTGTGAAAGAGAAGGGAAATTTCAGTCTTTTCATGACTTGATTATTTTACTTTTTTTTTCTTTTGAAAATTTTGACTGCAAGAAATTGAGTCAAAGGAAGTGAAGCAGTTCAAAAGCGTGAGAACTCATCTTGAGAGTATTTCATTCTCATGATACTCATTTATATGCCATTTAAAATTTTTTTATCCCCAAAATAAAAGATGAAAACTGCGATCATTTCTAGCTCAGTTGTTTAATTTTTTATTAAATTAACCTTTCATTCTTTCTTATATTCCTCGGTAAATTACTTACATTTCTTTCCATTAAAAAATTATTGTTATTATTTTTAATGCTCTTACTTGTGATACTTGTGGGAAACACAGAGTTCAACTGCTTTCAATTGGTTTGCTAACTAGTCCTTTTGTTTACTTTTTTTAATTTTGGAAATAAATTAATAACATCTGTAAGTTTTAAAAACCCATTATCCAAAGACTTCCTATGCTGGAAAGAGTGACCTTCCTTTTTTCAGGTTTATGGAAATACTGAAAGTAATTAACTTATTAAAAATTGCATCAGTTCTGAAGAATACAAAGAAATAGATTACTTCACATGCATTTTGTTGGATTAAGTGTTTCATATTGTAACCCGTGTGACACTTAACATTTACTAACTGCATATTGTATGTAAGACCCAGTAATCATTACTGTTGGGTATAAAATGATGAATGAGCCTAAATATTGCCCTGGAGTAGCTTTCAGTCTAGCAAGAAAGATAAGACACTGCAAAAGAAACCAAGAGCCATGAGAAGGGTAAGGAAGATTAGAAGAGGAGGAGAAAGATCTCAACAGGGAGGATTAAAGAGATTTCCTAAATCAAAGATCTTGAGTTGAGTGTTAAAAGTTGAATTGGAGTCGAGCACATAGAGATGAGGAAGGCTCATTTTAGCCAGAAAGGTAGCATAAGCAAAGGCACCAATACAAAGAAATATGTTAGGTATTGGAAAAAGAGAGCCTTCGATTTGTTAAGTTAGTGTCTGAATCGGAATGAATTGCACATCAGAAATTATCTAAAAGAGTTGTTGGGGTGGGGTTGGTCAATGGAGTCAGTAACTGGACATGAAAGAATAGAAATAAAGTAACATGAAGCTACTCAGTATGATCATCCAAATATTAACACTTTGAATAATCAGGATGGCATAATTTTTATATGGAAACTTTCTACTTGGAGTGGCTTACTTTCATTAGTCAGATGTTTTGACTTAATTATTTCATGAAATGTAGCTAACATCTGTAAAATGGTGAAGAGCAGAGGTGGATTCCTGGTATGGGTCCTGTAATTTTAAGAAATGCCCATATTATTAAACTCTAACTTCCCCCCACACTTTTATTTATTTATTTTCAATAAGTTTAAAATCTTGAGGGGTGCAGCATGACATAGATTCTGTGTCCAGTGGCTTGAGCAGAAGGTTGCTTCAGAATTTGGCACTCACCATGCCACTGTTTCCATGAACACAAGTGGAAGGACTTTCCCCCAGATTCTTTTGGTTTTGGTTGGTTTGCCACCAGGAGTCACTGTGTTCTTTGCTTTGTACACAAAAGAGCAATTCTTGCTCAAACAGAATTCAGTTTTATTTCAGGGATTATTATCTTCAATTTTTAGAAGAGCTGTGTGGTGCTCTGTCTGGCTCTGGAGATCCTACTTAAGCCAGGAGAAATGGTCTTGGACTACAGCCTTGCAGACATATCTGCATTTTAGAAAGTTTATTCCCAGCAGGCCTTCACAGGTCCCAAGATGGTGGAAAGAGAATGCCTAATATTTTAAACTGTTCCATACCAATCCATTCCTTTTTTTTTTTTTACATTTATTACCTATTACCTATGATTGACACAGGATGGAGTTTACTGCTGTGCATGATTTTTAAAAAGGGGGATGGAAGTAAAAAATAAGAATAGCATATGAACAGGAATAAAATAAATAAATGTATATACACACATATATATATATATACATATAAAGCAAAACTATTAAAATGGACATTGTCACATGAAAGCCAAGACTCTAAAGGGCAACACTTCAATCTTTTGGGACAAAAGGAGCCTATATACCATAGCTTTCTTCTACCAAGAATCTAATATTGAATTATTTCATAGACCAATAAAAAGTCTCAATATAGAGCTTCTTTAAACATGACTTAATGTACAGACAAAAATGCAGTCTTCAGATAATCAAGCAGAATATGTTTGACATGAACATTAATGCTGACCTGAAGAAAGGTTAGCTGTGCAGAGTAACAGTCATAATTTACACCCAGGAAAGCCACCTTTACTTCCATTTATTTGGGGACAGAGAAGCAGATGGCTCTAAATTTCTTTGTCCTAAGAAACTATTTGGATTAAAAAACCCTAAATATAGCCCCCCATGGAATATCTGAATATAAAAATATTGAGAGGAATTAAAATTACTCTATTTGAAGCATGTAAATCCAATAAGTTTGGCTTTGACCTATCTCAATCTCCTATCAGAAGACCGTAGTTTGGGCCTTCTTTTTATCTTCAGACAAAATTGGCTTCATTTGAAAAGCTATTGCAGCTGTGTTGGATACTGCTGAAAATTCCTAAGTATGACTCAGATGACAAATTCTATTTGATAGAGAGTCTAGTGGGATTTGCAGAGTGGAGCTTCAATCCTGAAAACAATTAAGACCCAACAGAGAACTTCTGAACTCCTATGAGATGTTGCATCCCAGAACCTTTAAGACAAAATTTGTATCTTATAAATTACAACAGAATTTATAAAATAATCACACTGTTTTGAGATGAGTCAGTATGCTAGGTAATGTGATTGATTCTAATTTTCTATAAGTTTTCAAACATAATTATAAAATTAAGATGGTAAATATCACTAAAGCATAAGTATATAAAAACTTCATTCCAGGTGGAAATAACTACAATATTTCATAAACTTGCACAATTCAAACACATATATTAAGGCAGTTTCCATGAAATTTTACTTGCTCAAATTTTTGTCAAACTTTAAAAACTTATGTGAATATATTTTAAAATATATGCTCATGTATATATACATGTACGCTTACACACAAACCACACGCATAGAAACACAAATACATATGCAAATTCTCTTGAATGCCCTAAGATTAAACTCCATCATTCAGTGTAAATTAATAAGGATTAACTCAAAACATTTACAATTATAGCAACACCAGAAATTAAAGACTAGTGATGAGTCAAAATCAGAATATTCCTTTTTTAATCAGTCATTAACTCTACAACAGTATCCTTTCTCTTCTTTCCATCTTTTTACAATCCCTCATTAAAAAAAAAATGTATTCACCAAGTTCCTAAATTGCATAAAAATACTGTTACCACATCAGTGACTAATTCAAGTGGAAAACATGGTGAAAAAAATTTGGAAAGTGTGCTATTTAATTCCCATTCCAATTCCAATGAGTAATTTTGAGGGTCATGTAACCTCTTTGAACTTTCTGTTCAATCTTGGGGTAATTTTCAACTGAAAAAATGCAAGGAGAGAAATGCAGGACCTCAGGCTTAACAGCAAAGGATATAAAAAAAAAAATAGATAAGAACAGAGATACTAGTGTTTCCAAAATGAGCACATTTCATTTTATAAAACATCAAGGAAATGTACCAAAGTAAAATTTCTGTGTTAAAGAGAAGTGGTTATCAACACAGTTCTATAGGAACAAAAATAAAGGGACAATTAACTCTACTTCAGAGAATAAGAAGACATTAAAGGGTCTTGAAGAATTGATCATGGTAATCATTCAAAAATTTGCCTGTTACGTCCCATTACCAATCTCATAGCCTCAATCTTAGATAAATCTATGGCTAGATATGCCCAAGTCCTTCACTATAGCATGACATTTGCAATCACATTTTGGCTCTTCTATATGCATATTAGTCTTTGTTTAAATTATTTTTAAAGGAACACATCTCTCCAAACATGATTTCACCACTGACCCACTTTTCTAGGAGTAGCAAAGAGAATATATGTTGTATTTTACAACTGTATTCTAAGTTATCATATTTTAGACTGCAATTCTGCTATGGATTCAGTATATTTTTAGGTAAATCTTCCCACAGATAAATTTTAAGTATATTATAGTGGTTTGAAAGCATATAGAAAATGTCCATTAAAAATGCATCTCTTATGCTTAAAGAAGAAAATCACATATGAAGCAATACAAGTGAGAGAGACAGAGAGATTTTCATGTGTTTTTCATGATGGAGGTAATTGATTTTCTTACTGCCCTTATAGAGAGCACTGCTGACATTCACTGGTCTACTGAGTTCATCACAGCTGTGCTTATACGTCTCTCCCAAGCTCCGTTTGCAACTGAAAAAGATTTGAATTTTTGCTTGATAATCTGCCACACCCTGGCTTTGTCTCATCTTTCTAGTCACTCTTTTTTGTTAAAGGAGAACCAGATTAATCAGCGCTTTAGTTGGTGTGGGTGTTTAGATTTGTGTTAAACTTTAGATGCAAGCCAGAGAGCAAAATGACATGTTCTGTTTGAGCTGGCTAATATCAGAGAAATCAGGGATGTATAGAAAGAAATGTGTGTCTAGGTTACTGTGAGGACATCAGCTGTTAGATTGCACAGTAGAATTCACTAGTGTGTGTATTTCACCCAGTCGTGATAGCAACTGAGATCCACATCCATCTAGATACCATATTATAAAACATTTTGACTTGAAGAAGAAAAATAGGATTGGGGCATAGACTACAAAGGATCCTTGTGCAGGACCTCAACATGCTCAAGGTAGTGAAGAATGCTAAATCAGAAAATTTGGAGTATGAGATTTATCTCTGGATCTCTCATGGATATCTTAAAACACAATTTGTGTGTGTGTGTGTAAAATATCAACTAACTTTTCTAATGAGCACATTGATCATGGATTTTTCTTATAGGTATAAAAATTTTATTTGAATAGATATCAAATTGAGAATTTTAAGACAAAAATTACAGTAGAAATCGTATATGTAATGCCTGAAATAAGACATAAAAAGCATTATTTTAAAACTAACATATCCAATTTTCCATATTAGAAAACAATTATAATTACAATGAAGAAATGTAATGCATTTCAAGTTTTATTGATCATTTAAAATAATAAGATAATGTGTACAGATAATGAATTTTTTCATACAAATGTCAAAGAGATCAGAAGAAAAATTAACCATGCTTCAGAATTGGTTTGAACACAAGGGTTTTTTTTTTTTTTAATATAAAATAAAGATGATTGAGAGAGAGAAAGATAGATATAACAGCCTTTTCCCCTAACATGTCCTCTATGATCCAAGAGCAAAGCTTGTTTTCATGACTGGTCAATCATTACCCTTTTATTTTTTCATTTAAGTAGCAAATCTCTGGTTTAAAATCAGAAGATGTACAAGAGATTGGTCCAACTGGTTTTCTTTTCCTGTCACCAGATGATGTCATCTATATTGGAACATCTGTGTGCTTTTTGTAACTGGGCCTATAGGGAGGCCTGTGTACTACTGTCCTCACTTACAGCATGGATGAAACCTGGGATTCTACAGATAACATGTGAATCGAGTAAAAACTGAGTAACATGAATTGGCAGAAAGAGAAAGAAGAAGATGAAAACAAGTTTAATGGAGAAAATTTTGAACTAGGCATTAGAGGAGTTACTTCCAAGAATTGCTGTGAGGTGAGGAAAATTTTATGTGCACATACATGCATGGAGATGGCATGGTTAAGTTGACATGGCAAAAATAAAATAAATGCAGATGATCATGATTACAATTGAGTAGCTCATCCAGAATATAGAGATAAATGAAGGGCTGATGATTAGGTTATAAAGAAATATCTTGATTGCTAGAAATAACTTGGTATTGTAGATAAGCACATTATTCTTGCAAAGATTTATCAAAGACCTATAAATGTTATTTGCCCTTCTTTCAAATACAACCCAGAAATTACTCCCCACATCCAGAAATAAATACATTGAAAAGCTATGTTAATGTGGTCTGGAAATTAGACACATGGAAATCCAAATTTGGAAATATTTATACTAGTATTTATACCAATCCAGATAAAATGAGAACTTCTGGTACTATTTTGATATTTCACATGACAAGCTCTTTCTCTTTCTGTTTCTCACACAGTCAAGACATGAAGGGCTAAATTTTCCTCTAGAAAAATCCATTTCAGCTTTTACAAGCAGCATAAAATTTGAAATCTCACAAGGAATCCCTCTTTGGCTGGCTAAAGAAATTTGTGAGAAATAGAAACAGCTCTAGATAAGCATCTAACTTTTCAGGTGCCATTCAAACATATCTTAGATACATAGTCTTTTGACAATTACCTAAAACTGAATTTCCAGGACTCAGAGTGGGTGGATGAATGAAAGGGAAAAACAGAGGTTTTTCTTCCAGTTAATCTTTTGCAGTTCCCTATTTAAATTGAGTTAGGGGGGATTCTGGCAAAATCCCAATATAAATATCTTCTAGGAAGATCAGGGTTGCAAATTAGTCATGCTCAAAAAATGGGCATCAGGCAATTTCTCAAAATTATGCAGCTGTTAATAAGGGGTTATTTAAAAATACACACATGTAATTCTTTTATTAAAACTCAAGGCAGAGCATTTTAATGTATATTTTAAGTTATGCAAATATACATATGACTAAAATATGTAACAAACATATACACACTCAGATGCACACAAACTCCAGATGTGCCATTTTTCTTTGTGGGTTGTGTCTTCCATAAGGGAAAAAGGCATATTAATCATTTCTTTTACTGCTAAGGGGATGGGTGCTGCTCTCATATTTCAGAAAGGGGCTGGAAAGTGAGGGAAGCCAAACTTTTTCCTATTTAAGGCCAAAGCACAGGAATCTCAGTGGCTGAGTTTTATGACGGGCCCGGTGCTGAAGGGCAGGGAACGACTGATGGTGCTACTCTGACCTGCTTTTCTTTTCTCCTTTTTGCACAAAGAGTCTCATGTCTGATATTTAGACATGATGAGCTTTGTGCAAAAGGGGACCTGGTTACTTTTCGCTCTGCTTCATCCCACTCTTATTTTGGCACAGCAGGAAGGTGAGTAGGTATTGCTTTCAAGAAACTTCATGGGGTTTTTGTCTTTCCTTCTCCTTACAAATAGGTAGAAAGGGGAAATCTCTCTCATAAATGCTAATTTTGTCTGTCAGCTCCCAGCTATGAAATGTAGAACTGACCAGGATGGTGCTTTTTATATTTGCTTAAAGAAAATATTGTCATTTCTGTATTTAAAAGTTCTCCGGTCCTTGAAGATAAAGATGTTCTTGTACTAGCTTGTTTTCATGTTAAGGGCACTGGAAACTCTTTAAATGGCTTAAAAAAGTTCCCCTCCTGGATTGTTAACATCTTGGACTGCTTCCCTAAGCAATCTGGAAGTTATTGGTCTCTTGTAATACTTTTATGTTCTCCTTTGTATGCTGGGTTCTTTGTCAGGATAGTGTATTAAGACTTGTTTACTCAGTAAGATGAGATAATTAAAAAATAGCATGCTTTAAGTATAAAGGGAAATACTATATATTGCTAGAATCACTGAATATATTTCTGTAAAATAGCAACAGTATCTTCAGCATTCTTTAAACAGGTTGAAACTGCAAAGAAGTTTCATCATTTCTATTTTTTTTCGGTTTCAAGCACTTACACAGTTGATTAACATGTATTTGCTGATACTTGATTGTTAAGGGTCTAGTGTTTTTGCATGTCCTACATTTTAACTGCTTTTATGTTAATAAGGAGAAGATTTATGAAAATATTTTCAATAGGAATGTTTGACTTTCCTGCAAACAAGGTAAAGATGCTAGTGTTGTTTGACTTAAAAAGTTGATTTGCTCTATTTTCTAATAAATGCAAGCGGTGATTTTCATGTTCTGATTTCCTCGAAACCATGTTTGGTTCATCATTTCATTGTGTGAAAACATGTCTTTTAATTTATATGTTTCTCAGAGTCATGAAAATATCTGACATATAAGAATTAAAATTTTCATAGAAATAAATCTTTAAGTGCTAAATTTGAAGATGCTAGAAGAAGCCTTGGCATCTACATTTCTACACACACATAATAAAAAAGTTTACATTTAAGCCTATTGCTTTGGTGAACATGTGTCTGAAAACAGCTTTTCATTTTGAGTATCATGTCTTTAATGTCCTCACAGGTTCTGTATGTAAGGAAGGGGACACACCCAATGGTCTCGCTTCAGTTATATTCAGCCCATGGTCACAAAAGAAAAGAAATATCCATATTCTTTGTTCCCTTTATTTCTTCTCCTCCTTTTTCCTCTTCTCCCTTCCTTTCTCCACCTTCTTTTCTCTCCGCCCCTTTTGGCCTCTTTCGACCTCCTCCCCCTTGTCTTTCCTTCACTCATCACCCCACCCGCGTCCCAGGCAAGCCCATGTCTCCTGTTCCCTCTCCTCTTTCTCCATCACTCTCTCCCTCGTCCCCGAGTGTCCTCCATGTGCCTCCCTCTTTTTTCTCTCTTCCTTCCTTCTGTCTCCTCTGCCTTTCCTTCCCTTAATTCTCAATTCTTTCCTCTCCTCTCTCTTTCCCTCCACATCCTACCCTCCCAGAAGATGTCACAACCCCCAGTCCTTGGCTAAACTACCAAATGATTTCTACCACATCCCCACCTCAATAAAATCTTTTACTTTTCTAAAAATTCTTAAATTCTCCTAATTTCCGGGGGGGGAAAAAATCACAGAGTTCTCATTTACTGGAAAGACTACAAAACTTTTGCATTTAATTCAAAAGAGTAACAAAATATTTGTGGTTGCTTGGTGGTTACAATCTTTTATAATCATTATGGCTATTTTCCTTCTCATTCCGACTTTAGAGGGGAAAAAGTATTTAAAAAGTGTTCTACAGTATCTTTATATCACATAAGTTCTTTTTATTTTCCATTTCGTTTCAAAATATAGTAAATAGCCATGAAATTTTGCTTTTAGGCTTAAAAAAAGTTGAAAAAGATTTTGTTCAGCTTACTGTTTTTGTCATGAAAAAAATTGTTTTAAAATAGTATATCTTATTTTTATTACAGGTTTTAAAAAAATCTTTCTGATAGATTAGCTATAGGAAAATTATAGGAGGTGGTTGAATGTTCAACACATTGAGAATAGTCATAAATAGTTCTGGGGTATGGATTTCTTATAAATGTCCTGAGAATACCAGATAGAAGCAGAACAGCTCTAATGAACACTGATTTCTAGTCTACTAACATGAATTTTCTGGAACATAAAACAGGTCCTCACAAAATTTTGGTCTTTTTACAAATCTGTGAAAGTTCTATTTAATTCACATGTTTTTTGAACCAATGGAGAAATGTGATCTGTTTTATATTTCCTGTAGTTTATAAACATGCCAAGTTTTAAGTATCGATACAAAGACTCGCCACCTAGTGGCTGACAGACAGTTACCATTTGCATACTAATGCCAACATAAATTTTACACAGCTGTATTCTATAATTTTATAATGATATTTTAAAATATTACTTGTGAATTTTAAATAGTCAATACTACTTTGCTAAGAAAATAGGTATGTTACTGATAAAATATTGTCAAGCACACATACTCACACACAAACACATGGTAATAATATTCAAAGACTTAGGAAATGGACTTGAATGTTATGGCCATATTCAAAATTCAGTATATAACTTTACACATACAACATATAACTATTTTTGTGAATATTTGTAAAGTTTCTGATTTTTTTAGGATATTTGACATAAGTATTTTAGTTATAGCTTAATAGTTGGTAAATAAAAGGATTAACAATTATTACTTATATTGTTTTATTAGGGTAGGGAGATAAACTTGTTTTAATTAAAAGTGTTCTAATGTTTCAGCTTATATTTTGTTACTCTGACAATTCCACTGTGATAATGAATTGTGGGCATTTAATTGTTTTAGAATTAAAGTCCACTGTAAATGGACTCAGAGAATCAGTTCTTTACCACAGGTTATGAGAATCTATTTTCTATTATGCTTATTTCCATTATGTTTTAAGAGGGGATTTGTAACTGATCAAGCTCATTCAAGTTTTCTGGTTTGTGTTGTCCTTAAAATGAAACATGCCAAACTACTGAAAAACTATGGCATAAAATCACTAGAAACAATTGTACTTTTAAAAGGAAAGAATACATACTTGGTCACATAAATATAACATATATATTTAGGTCAGTCATATAACATAGATTCAGTGCTTTAGCTAAGATTCCACAACTAGGAAATATCTAGGGGTTAAGACTAGAACAAAAATTCTGTTAAATCTTAGGTAATTAGAGGATACAAAACAAACATTTAATCCAGGGTATCTTAATTTTCTTGTTTTTTAACTGTCGTTCATAGGAGATACTAAAAACTTGTATATTGTCCTAGAAAACATATGAGTTAATGCACTTCTAAGGTTAAAAAAAAAAAAAAAGATAATTTTTCTGTTTAACACTTTGAATTGTTAAATCTACTTTTAAAATAGGAGCCTCCTTTATAATTTAACCAGAAATTATCTTCAGTTCTGTAAAAATATAAATTTCAAGTAAATAAAGTACTGATACAAACTTTTGTGTTTTTCATTCATGATACCTTGCATTTTCTTCCCATTTCTGGAGTATTCATCATCAGATGACCTAAATGCCTCTAAGTAAACAGATTCTGATTAAATTCTGAAATTAAACATCTCTATTATAAGAGAGAAGAGCAAAGCCACGGAAACAATTCTGGTAAAGAAAGAAAGACTGTGGTTATGTGCTTTTTACTAATTCAGATTCTTGGGTTGATGTCTTATCTACAGGCTCATTATAAAAAATCAAGAACTGTTGGATGTGAGTTTTCCAGGAGTAGAGTTGAAATTAAAAGCCCTCACGAAAGCCCCTGTCGCACAGCTTCCGAGTTGCATGCAAGACTTTTGCGTGCTAAAGTCTCCCTGCCTTTCACTCAGGGAGAAGAGCGCCATCTACTGAAACCCCATAGTTTCGTTCCCACTGTGGATGGCTGGCGCAGAGGTCCAAAGATTGTGCAGCTCAGTTCTTTCATTTTGTAACATCCAATGATATCACCACCTTGAAGTGATTAAAGTGGATTGCTTAAGAGTTAAAGTTTTAGAGATGAAAGATGTTATTGCCTTTGCTGGACATGAAGAACATTTGTAAAGTTTCCAGGTCTACAATAACTTTCTGGAAACGTCTCAGAGGGCTGTTTCTTGTAAAACAGTTTTCCTCAGAAAAAAGTGCAGTGCTGTTGTTTTCCACATTGAAAAGAAAAAAATAGAAAGGAGAGGGGTGGTGTGGTATAACAAATGTCTAGAGTTTTCAAACGGGAAACTTGGCCTGTTTCATGTCACGATGACAACGGAAAAAACGAGATAGCAAGTCTTACACAAATCATTTGTTAACTGCAGTTTGGGAAGTTACATTAACCACTAGAATTTCTGTCTGCGCCTAATGAAAACACAGCAGAAATGGATTCCTTTCAGATTAACTAATACAACCCTTGTATTTTCCATGACTGAGGTCAAGAACTGCCGTTAAAATGTAATCTTAGTGAAAAAAAAGGAAAAGTTCAAAGATGAGTGAAAAACTTAGTGTTCCCCAAAGATGTAAAAAATTGAAGATAAAGGATCCAGAACCTATTAAAAGTTATATTTGCTTTGAAAAGTCAGATTAAGAAATTATTGTTTCAGCAAAATGGCACTTATTTTTTCAAAACTTTGTTTTCTATAATATTTGGTTTGGAGGAGAGCAAACAGGAACTGTTTCTCAAGTTAATTAAAATCAGAGAAACTCTCTGGAGCTGCCTGATATGTTCATATATGTCCACATTAAGAAGGGAATCTCTTAATGAAGTTAGAAGTTCACTAATATGACTCAACTAGTTACTATATGTTCTGCCACTCAATCTTAGACATCCTAAATATATATTTTTTTATGCATGAATGCATAAGCCTTATCTGTTCATTGTTGTTGTGACAGACAGGATCCTGGTTTTCTGTATCTAGTAAAACATATGCTGAATTCCCAGTGCCAGTTAATCCTGTTGGTGGTCTGGACGTCATTAGGGTGGTCTTGGAGATTAAACTCTTTTTCATAAGTTCAGAAGAAAATAAACAACAGAATTCAATTC
Source organism: Odocoileus virginianus (assembly GCF_023699985.2). Taxonomy (NCBI): domain Eukaryota; kingdom Metazoa; phylum Chordata; class Mammalia; order Artiodactyla; family Cervidae; genus Odocoileus; species Odocoileus virginianus. The sequence goes on along the minus strand of NC_069686.1, from coordinate 2,231,457 downwards.
CAGATGTTATCTTCTTGTGTTGAGGCCAGATTGAAAAGATTTTCTGTAGGAAAATGTTATTCCTTTAAAAAAATAGAAAAGAAAACCCTGCTTTTTTACATTCTGATTTCAAGTTTGCTGGACTTAGAAACTATAATGGGACAGAGCCTATCCTGCCCTTGAAACTACAGAAAGGGAATAGAAAGTAGTAACTAAGAATATCAAATTTAGAGATACCTTTCCTAGGTTCGAATCTTAGCTTTACCTCTTACCATATAACCTTGGGAAAATCACTTCCTGTCTGTGTATCTCAGCTTCCCTATCTGTAAAATGACTATTGTGATGACACCCACCTCACCAGGACAGTGGGAAAATTAAGTAGGGTACATATGCAACACATTTAGAACAGTGCCTGCAACGCAGGAAAGACAGACACAAACTCTGCCTAGTATGAGTTTTACTAACACTGGAAAATAAAATTACTCTAAGGAAGGTGTAATTAAAGTACTTCATAATTCAGTGATAAGGAAAGTAAGAATAGCATTTTGGTTATCAGACATAAAATTTAAAGATGTTTGCCACCTGTAACTATACAAGTAGACTATATTTTCTTCAGTATTCTTATAATTTGTCACTAATCAGGTTATATTGTAATGCAATGGCTGATTGTTAGATATATGATACTTTTAATTCTAATTCTTTAATTATTTTTATTTTTCACAGGACAAAATCTTAAAGGAAATTTCTAATTGGAGACATAAAAATCATATATCTGTAAAGAATAAAACAAGAAAACATCTAGAAATGATTCATAAAATTTCTTGGTCTTTGGTTTTTTTGTAGGGGATAAGAATAAGAAGACTCTACCTTGTCCATGCAAAAACCATTTTAAAATTGAAATTATCCATCTACATAGGTCTACAGAGATTTCCTTCAGTCCTTTTTGTTAACTCATCTAACATATTTTAACATATTCTGATTAATAATAAGCAGCCAAAACATATTTAATAAAAATGTGTGTTTTCCAAACATTAGTATCATTTAAAAGCCAAATATATTTCAGTTGAAAACTGTATGAACTCCTTTTGTTCATACTTACAAAATATTCAGCTTTCTACAGTAACAGGAAAGTGTTATGATAATTTGCTTATCGCATCTGTTATTTTTAGATTTTCAGATTAAAGAACACCTTTTCTCTGAGAAAGATTCAGTAAGAAGGGAAGAGGAAAAAAAACTAAACTTGCCACTCAAGCTAAATTAACAATTTGATTGGATGCTTCAAGGCATATAATTTTTATTCCAAAACTAGAATTAAAGATAACTTACAATGTATTATAGTTTAGTCACAAAAGTAAAATTTTATCAAATCAGCATAAATTAACATGAAGAATGGAAACCAAAACAACAAAATGAAAACTTTTAAGAACATCTGAAAATATATTATGTTACTCGATTTTATTTTTCTCTGAAGTTCCAAAACAAAGAGCTAGAAAATTAAGAGGCAAGGAATGGATTATGTCATAGACTAGTTTCATTTTGTGTTATAACTTAGATGATGATTTAGTCTAATGAATTGTTGTGTGACCACAAAGAATTGATTTCAGGACTGCTTTTTGTACTCAGAAACAGGAAGTGACTTGAGAGATGGGATTTAAAATTAGTTACACATTGGAACAGAGAGACTTAGTTTAAGCAGTAACAATAAAGGAGGGAATTGGGAAATCTACTATTTGTCCAGCAGTAAAAATTAGATTATTTGCCTTTTCTTTAACGTATTTGCAAATGTATGTAACATTTCTTGGCATCAAAGCTTCTCTGAATTTAGATATCTAGAAAAGAAGGGAATAATATGAGATTACTATTGTTTCTGAATTTCATTTTTTATTTCTAAACACTGCTAACTAGAGCATTTTATTCCTTTTAAAAACAAAACTTTTTTTTTCCTTGACGCTGGCATGATTTTCTCATGTACAGCTAGGCTATGGTCCTAAAACTGAGGACTGTGAGACATCTGTGTAAGAAGTATAGCTTCTAAGAGAATATACTGCCAATCATATTTGGTCATACACAAAACAAAAAGTTAAAGGGAACTGCATAAAATTCTCTGTTCTTTCAACAAGGGTGACTGAGATAGAACAGTAAAGAAAAGTCTGACATTCGGCTGCAAGTTTCGATACGAACTGACTTCAGGAGAGCCAAATTTCTTTCAAATGGATGAGAGATAAATTATGGCAATAAACAGAAGTGCATTAATCCTTACTTTTCAATCATTCCAACTTTCTTATTTTATTAAGAACAAATAATAGTTTTTAAAAGTACACCAAATTAACTCAATCTTTATTTTGAGACCTTTATGCTATAAAAAGCATAACACACAGGTATGACTTCAAATAAAATTTGAAAACAAAAAACTAAATAATTTCCACTTATGTAACATTGGGCTTAACCCCAGTTCTAACAAATTCATTTACAAATTTAAATATCAATATTATGCTTATCTGTTTAATGGTTTGCAGAGGGAATGGAAAATGCTGTATTTCTAGGTTTGATGATACCTCCAATGAGACACAAACATAGGAGTATGAATACATAAGGAAAAATTTTTATGTTAATTTTAAGGCAGATTATAAACATAGGAAGAGAAGATATTGAAAATATGAGATACTTGACCCTATCTCTGTCATCTTCATTTGTCTTTAATACATTATCAGTATCCAGCAGCTAATTTTTATAGCACAGGCCCTATGTTAAATACAGAAAGATATTCTTGACTCAAAGGCAAAGAGCTAAAAAAATTGTTAGTATAAACTGATGGTGTCTTTTTTTCTTTCCTAGCTTTATTGAAGTGTAAATGACAAATAAAATTATATATATTTAAGGTGTGCTTCCCTGATAGCTCAGTTGATAAAGAATCCGCTTGCAATACAGGAGACCCCTGTTCAATTCCTGGGTTGGGAAGATCCTCTGGAGAAGGAATAGGCTACCAGCTCCAGTATTCTTGGGCTTCCCTTGGTCAGCTGGTAAAGAATCTGCCTGCAATGCGGGAGACCTGGGTTCAATCCCTGGGTTGGGAAGATCCTCTGAAGAAAGGATAGGTTACCCACTCCAGTATTCTGGCCTGGAGAATTTCATGATTTGTATAATCCATGGGGTAGCGAAGAGTCAGACATGATTGAGCAACTTTCACTTTCAAGGTTACAACATGATGAGTTGATATATATACACAATGTGAAATGATTACCACAATCAAGTCAGCTAATACATCCAGCATCTCACATAGTTTCCTTTGTGTGTATGTGTGGTAAAAAAACTTAAAATCTACTCTTTTTAGCAAATTTCAAACACATAATACAATATTGCTACCTGTAGCCAATATTCTGTACACTAGTGATATTTTCAAAGATGCTAAGAAGCCTAAGAGCCATATTATTAATGAGAAAAATCTTGAACTAAAACAAATCTGTTGAAATACTCATATAATGCTAATTTAAACAATTCATTTAAGAAAAGGGAGCCACTGTAAACATTGAAGAGTGAATTTCATGCAATTTTATTAAACAATCTTTCATCTCATCAAAACTTTCAGACCTTTTCTGAAAACCAGTGAACTTAGTTCCTGATTATAAGATGCCAGTTCTCCTTAGAGAAAAAGTTTAATGTCTGGATCCTTACTGTTCATAAAATAATAGAAAAAAAGATTGCACTTCTGTTAAGCATGTCTTTCAAAACACCATTTTGATAGGCCTACTTCATTCACATTAGGTAAGCATTCTGGCATTCAGCTTTTATGCTCTCAAAGTATAAAGGAATGCTCCTTTAAAGCCGAGACAATATTTCTTTCCAATGTTCTCATCTGTTTCAAACATGGAGGAGAAACTAAAATAACTTTTAAAAATAAACAGATTCTTTCTTGCCTACTTAATATTGCAATGAAAAAAAATCATGCTTTCTTTTATTAGCTGTAAACCACATAGGGTAATTATAACATGTAAGAATGGACTTTTAAACCTCTTGAATCCATCAAAGGTGTAACACAAGATCATTCAGGTTGGATGTACACACACAGATGGAAATGAGGAATGGAGGGATCCTGCACAGTCCATAGTTTCTAAAATTCTACTTTTTTTTCTAAATTTTTACTGAGTCAGTTAAACCTCTAAACCCAAAATATTGGGTTGGTCAAAAAGTTCATTCAGGTTTTTCCATAACATCTCATACAAAAATAGGAACTTGGAAAGGTTTGCTTCATGTCTGTATGTAGGATCCAGAAAGAAAAGTCTAGGACTCTCCCAAAGGTTTTTAGGCCATAAAGCACCAAAAAGTGTACTCAGACTACTTGCTGTCTCCCAAGCAGGCCTCTTTCAGCAGGCATTTTAAATATTATGGCTCTGAGAAAATAAAATTTCACTGTTTCACAAAAATGCAAATCCTGAACAAGTATATGATTCGTTTGCAAAAATTTTTGTAGATGTTTAGTAACTTCTGATTTATTTGTTCAGTTACTGGCAAGTTATCATAGTAGCCCTCAAGAACTAAAGTTGTATTCAACCACAATTCAGAGCCACTGCTTTAAAAATTGAGACCAGGTTTTAGCTTGGCAACCCTTAAGCTAACTCATTGTTAATAGCCACTGAAATTTCAGTACCCTACATATAATTAGGAAACAAGTCTAAAATTTTGGTCAAAGCGAATTTTTGACCATTTTAAGCCACAAATACACATGGTCATGATTCATATTTCTCCCTATTATTTTAACATATTCCTTGCCAATATTTGTTTAAAAAATCTTTAGTGATTTGGAACCACTTTACATCCATATGGAATATAAAATATATTGTAGCATATCATGTTGACCTGCTAATGCTCAACGGAGCTAGCAGTGATAGTCAATACATACAATGAGACTTCTTAAGGTTTTCCCAGGAATCTGGAAGAGTTTTATGTGGCCAAGAGTAGCTCAGTTTTCCCCTGAATTTCTCAACTAGGTTAATAAAATCCAGAAAGTCTTCAGAATTAGTGACAGAACCATCTTTATAGTTTAATGCTTCCATCTATAGCTAAAGCAAAGTATAACAATTAGAAAAACTTCTTTTCAATTGCACAATTAATAAATAAATGCTTAAGTGAGTGTGAGATTTCCACTGGTGGTAAATTCTTACTACAAGCAAAATTAAAATGTCTACTGACCTAAGGCAGTTTTATCTTGGTGTGCTAGTTTGATGTTAATAAACAGATTTGGTATTTTAATTATTACTTCATAATTAATTAAGACTACTTAGCAAATTATGCAGGGAGAACATAATACTCTTGGTAGTTTAACTTCTGGATTTTTTTTTAATGTGAAATATCACCCTGTCTCTCTCATTTTCCAGCTGTTGACGGAGGATGCTCCCATCTCGGTCAGGCCTATGCAGATAGAGATGTTTGGAAACCAGAACCGTGCCAAATATGCGTCTGTGACTCAGGATCCGTTCTCTGTGATGACATAATATGTGACGACCAAGAATTAGACTGCCCCAACCCTGAAATCCCATTTGGAGAATGTTGTGCAGTTTGCCCACAGCCTCCAACAGCTGTGAGTTTAAAGAAAATCTGTATATATTCATGATTCTTATTTAAACACATGAGAAATTCTTATGTCATAGGAGCCAGAAAGGAAATGAAGGTAATATCTGGCAAACAGTCAAATGGGCATTACCAGTAAAAGGTGAACCTTCCTATTTAAAACCAGGGGTTAGATATAATTTAGGATAAGAAATTGGGGTATATTTCATGGAAAAAATTTTTCTGTGTTTAATCTATATCTTTTCCATTTATTAGCCCACTCGCCCTCCTAATGGTCAAGGGCCTCAAGGACCCAAGGGAGATCCAGTAAGTAAACATTGAAAGGAAATTAGTTCCTTGATGAGGTTTTTTTTTTTCCTTCTAATAACCTTTCCATATTTGAACTTTTATCATTTATACATTTCCTTTAGTACCACATATTTAAATAATAACACATGATAGCTCAAACTGAGAATCCATAACTGCATGTAAGTGTTTGATCTCCCAAACTTTGTCTAATGTCTTCATTTCTATTATCAGCTTGAAAAATAAAATAGAGGTCAATATACAAAGGGATAAATTACACTGAGATGATTGACATCATTTGTTTAAAAATGTATAGATTCCCAAGAAAACATATCACATATATTGATTTCTTATAAAGCACAGGAGCTACAAGTTGATAATGATTCTAAATCACTAAGAATTTTGAGTGTTTTCTTTTTTTATCTCCATTTTTTTTAGGGTCCTCCTGGTATTCCTGGGAGAAATGGTGATCCTGGTGTCCCAGGACTGCCAGGTTCCCCAGGTTCTCCCGGCCCTCCCGGAATCTGTGAATCATGTCCTACTGGTAGCCAGGTAATAAATTCTGGGACTAAAAGATCACCCATTTAAAACTATCTGCTTCATTTTCTCTTCTTTAGTCCATATTACATCTCACTCCTGTGGCATCCCTATATCTATTCTCTGATCTTATGTATTTCACAAATTATTATTTAGTGCTTATGTTTGTGCTAGGCACAGTTCTGTTTTATAAATAAATTCACTTTCTCCATAATTCTAATGCCATTGCTACTTTACAAAGTTTCCCAACTTCTCAGCAGGCATATAATATATGCACCATGTTTGAGAAATGAGCAATCAACTACCCAAAGAATTAACCCTGAGAATTTAGGAAGCGCTGCAACTGTGCCTTGTTCCCCTTATAATCCTCATGGTAAAGCCTCTGAAAGTCTGTACAAAAAGCAGTTGAGAATTATGAACACTCCTTAACGACTTGAGGTCAAAAGGATTATACAAGACTATGCAACTACTCTTGCCCAGGCTTCAGAGCACATCCTGCTCCTCTGGAAAAGCATGGCAACCCACTAAGTCTGCATGTAAACTCTACATGTAACTCTGCATGTAGACAAATAAATAAGACAATGTTTCTGCTGCGTGGAATTAGGAAGAATTAGAAAACACATACACAAATCACTGTGGGTTGGGAAAAAAAAAAGATTTAAAAAAAATCAATTCAATAGGAGGCAAAGGATAGAGTCTAACTTATTCTTATCATACTGACAAACAGAATCCATTGCTAGGCCAAGAATTCAAAATAAAATAATATCCAAAACAATCCAACAAAAATATAAACCTTTCCATTATTCTTGGGCTTGTTTTCTATGGGAATGTCTATTTTTTTGGTGAATCTGTTAGGCATTAACCAAAAACTGGAGATAAAAATTTCACTTGTATCAGTAACTTTTGGACAAGTAATTTGATATCTTCATTTTTTCTGCTCAAAATGAGAGTCAGGTTATTTGATCTCAAGGCTCTTTCAGCCTTAATCTATGATCCTATGTTTCCAAACCTGTGGCTATCACTTAGAAATTATATGCTTGGTAAAAGCATATAAAAACAAATTATTTAGAAACAAATTGCTTACAGTTAGTTGAAAAAATTTTGCATTGCATAGACAAGTATTTCTGTAGGGCATTTAATACCTAAAGTTACAGGGAGAATTAGCAAGATAATTAAACCATGCATATACTCTCTGGCATGCAGAAAACTTTCTTTCAATGAATAGATGGTGCATGCATTTCTACTAAATGCTTTTGAAAAGAACTATGATCTGTATAGCAACATGATCTTGTCTATCTGGTCTCTTTGCTACAGAACTATTCTCCACAGTACGAGGCATATGATGTCAAGGCTGGAGTAGCAGGAGGAGGAATCACCGGCTATCCTGGGCCAGCTGTATGTACAAGTGTTTGTCAGCATTTCTGAGAATTATTTAGCCTTTCATTCTGTTAACACTTGAATGGTTGTTCTTCTAGTAACACGATATTATAGCAGAATTGTACAAAATAGCTTATTTTTGTTAAGGCTGGGAAAGAAAACGGTAGGTTTACCTTGATCCCTCTATCCGAATTCATTTTTTGCTTCACTGACTCATTGCACACCTGTTTTGCCACTCCTTCCTTCTGTATATCACCAGGGGCACACCTGCCTTCATGCTTAGATCTTACACTCTATTTCCCAATTGCAACCAAATTTTGTTGTTTTTTGCTTCCACTTTTCTTCTTTTAATGTCCATTCATTATTTAAATGCTGCTATCTGGATGACAGTCCCCAGGATAAAAATCCATTATCACAATTCATCTCACCTCAAATCCTGAAATCAAATTCAAATGTTTCCAGAATTGATCAAGTCTTTAAGTTCATCTACTGTAAGGGATAGCAGTTCACATTGTACCCAAAGGGTTTTCTTCAATGTAAATGACCTAGAGTTTTGGTAGAAGAAAATAGCAAAAGAGCATTGAAACCTGGGCATTCGTGCTTGATGCATGTGTCCCATGTAATGATCGTTTTTGAAGAACAGCTCTTAGAAGGAACAGTACCAGGGAAGGTAATCATTTTACTGCCAGAAACATAAGTCTGTGTGAATGAGACATGGAGCTGAATTGCCAGGGATCATGGAGGATTGCTGCCCAGATCGTTGGACCCCGTATTTCTAAAACTTCTAGAACTAGAAAGTATAAAACTTCAGCTATTAGATCTAAATGATAAATTACAGAAAGACGCTTAGTAGGTAAAAAGTAAAAAGAGAATTTTTAAGTTTTAGAGCCTGGGTTTTATTTTATTTTTTGTATCTTTTAAAACCTGAATGATAATTGCATTAGCCATGTAAATGTCAGTATCTCGTGTTTTTCAGCTACATTCACATTATGAATCCTATTTTTCAGTCAGACATACTGTTTTTACTAAAAAGCAAGCAAACAAAAAAAGCTAAAAAAATCGAATGCTTACTTTTTTAATTACAAGATAAAATTTAAGAACTGATTTTCTAAATTTATTATCAGTATTAAGTATGCTACAAAACTGAAGGTTTTTCATTTAATCTGTATTTCTGAGCAATGACAAATCATTCATAATTATAATTGATTGTTGCCCCAGGTACAGTGAGTCTTACATACACATCTAAATCTTCATATCAACACAGCTCAATGATACCGGGCTGACTGACATCATTATTTTTAGAAACGTGTTTATAGTGTGCAGATTAATATTTTTCCACATTGAGTTGGGCTGCCAGGCAAAAGTATTCTTCACCAGCTCTAGCATCATCTTAATGTTGCTGAGATTCTCATAGCATTTTATGTATATTTTTCCAGATTTGGAATGCCCCTTTTGGAGAACTCGGGTCAATGTTTTATAACATTTGCCTATAATTTTTATTGACTCTGAGAGAATTTCATTTAAAGTGAAGTTTTTGTGATGAGATTTTCATATAACATTAATAAAATTAGTTATATCTATGAATAGTTACTGCATAATGAGGTACATTGTTCTCATTTTTAAAGATGTCAGTATCATTCCAAACAGAGGCATCTCATATGCCCAGATAAAGTGTATTTCAGAAGCATTTGTTTTGTACTTATCCTTCTAATTTGTGTTACAGGGTCCTCCTGGCCCACCCGGACCCCCTGGCACATCTGGTCATCCTGGTGCCCCTGTAAGTATAGCCGTTAGTGGTGATTTCTTTTTCATGAATATTATATGAATCAAGTTAATACAGATCTTGCCGTAATTTTGCCATTCCAGCAGACGTAATCCCAGTTAAGTACAGTAGTAGCAACCAAGTAGCATTCCTTCAAAGATGGAATTTCATGCTTAGTTCCTTTCTACCAACAACTATTAGCACTTAAAACCTTGGTAAAATTAAATCATATTTTTAATTTGCATGTCATATGGCTTCAAGTCTGAAACAATGCAGTTTCAATAGAATTAAGTGTGCAAAATGGGATAAATGGACTATTCTGACCTGAAAATTTTTGGTTTCCATCTTTATGAACTGGAATAAAATTCACTGACTTCATTCACAAATTCTGATTTCATACTATCTTCAAGATGTAAATGAATCATATGAAATTAAGTTAATTTAAAAATATTTACGTATTATTCTATCCACTAGGGCTCTCCAGGATACCAAGGTCCCCCTGGTGAACCTGGGCAAGCTGGTCCTGCAGTAAGTAACATTTATATCAATACTTAATAAATTGACAGTTTTAGATAGAAACTACCTTTATATTCAAAAGCATAACCTGTAAAATATTTATCAAATTTATTTAAAATAATAAACTGTACTTTTATGATTGTTGAACTGGTTCCAAAGATCTTTTGGACTCAGTCATTTTGATATCTTAGAGACACTATTTTAATCTAGGAATTTCTTGGCTAAATAGCCACCACAGCAGTCCACTTCCTGGTACGAATACAAATCCTCTTTCTGTTAAATATAGATTAATTTTCCTAATGCAACTCAGTTCACCTGCATATCTACTCTTTTGAAATATAATTTTTAAACTTAATTTTGTTGAAATAAACATATTATAAAAGTCCACCAAGAAAATATGCTGTGTAAATAAGATGAAGTTAGTTTAAATTAATATTTCAAAATACCTATATATTTAAAAGTTCAATATCTCAAGAAATGTGGAAGTGAATTTGGGTTATATATATATATTATATATAATGTGTTATATATATATAATATATATATAAAACACTGATACATGGTACTTTTAATTTTCATTAAAAATAAGTTTAATAAACAGTAATAATTAGATTTAATATAGATAACCTATTAAGTCAAGGTTTCATTTTCATAATGAGACACATAGAGAGTATTTTCTAAAAGGATTTTTTTTCTAGGAATACACCTAATTATAATAATAAATTGATTGTAACAGAAAAATCTGCAGATATATATGTTTTTTATTTCCTTTTTTCAGGGTCCTCCAGGACCTCCTGGTGCTATAGGTCCATCTGGCCCTGCTGGAAAAGATGTAAGTTTTTAAGAAATGCATGGGGATACAGTACAATTCAATGCATGGGGATACAATATTCTAAATAATATATTCCACGTTCTAGAATCTCGAAGAAAAACCTTATTCCAAAATTTTTTAATATCTTAATAACATTTAAGCCCATGTTAATCTCTGAATATCTATGCTCTGTTTGTATAGGTATATATACCATTTTTAAAATTTGAAACTAACAAAACCCCTCATCCAATGAATACATCACTTAACTAGAGATGTTTCTTCTCTCTGTCTTGTAATAAAGAAATTGGTATCAATGCTTTATGAACTCGAAAACTTAAAAAACACCATTAATATTATTCTATTCTCTTTTTCCATTTAATTTCCAATGGCAAATTCTTCCCACTGGATTGAGAGTTGATCATAATATTTGCTTGGAGTGATGCCTGAATTTTTAATGAGTTTATGTCAAGGTGGAAGAAACACGCCTCATTCCTTTTGCTGAGGAAGCTTTTCTCACAACCATATGTTTAGCCTAACCCTGTTCATGAATCCTCGGAGAGAGAAATACAAAGTAATCAGTTCACTAACTGGCTACAGTGAGTTTTCTCTTACAGAAAGTTCCCATATATTCTTTTTTTCTCCACCTAGGGGGAATCAGGAAGACCCGGACGACCTGGAGAGCGAGGATTGCCTGGCCCTCCTGTAAGTCTTTAGTATAGAATGAATTAGTTGGAGTAATCACAGTGGTCTTAAGTTGAAATTGTATGATTAAATTATATTTTAAAATAGAAGGCATTTTACTAGTGGATTGTGAGTCTACTTGAAAATTCATTAATATCTTTTTTATTCCTTTTTTTTAGGGCATGAAAGGCCCAGCTGGTATGCCTGGATTCCCTGGTATGAAAGGACACAGAGTAAGTACAGTTTCTAAATTAACTGTTACATTGTTCCATTTGGCTATGTTTATTTACCTAGCCAACTTTGTTGAGCAATTGAGTGTGTGCCAAAAATGACTTATTCCAACTAGTTGTTTGGGTGGTTTTTTTTTCATTTTCTAAATCTATCAACTTTGTTGACCAAATCAACTACTTATTTTACATAAAGCAATAAAGCTGAATTTAAGTACATGGAAGATATTTGTAAAAGAATAAGTTTCTCATCGCCACTGTCAGAAAAGATTAAAATAAATTATTGATAACTATTCTTGACTTAGTCAATATGATTTACAGATCAAATCAAATGACTTTATTCTATGCACAACATTAGGTAGAGTCAAACAACTAGATGGAAAATCTATCAACTTCATAGAAACAAAATTTATGACATAGATATTTGCTACTGTACAGTTAAGGCAACTTCCTAACAGGACTAAATTGTACTTTCTAATTAGATCACATTTTTTTACTGTAAAATCAATGTTCCAGGTCTTCAGTGCACTTAACAGAGTTTTAAATCATTTATGTCAGTGTTGAAACGAGTGTTATGTGCTAAAGCTAGCTATAAAAATTTAATGTAAAGTTTTTAACTATTCTGAATTGTTAACAGGTCTTAATATTTTTACTACTTTTATATATATCATAGGGCTTTGATGGACGAAATGGAGAAAAAGGCGAAACTGGTGCTCCTGGATTAAAGGTAAATCACAACAAACTCACATTCTGATAAATAAATTTATTTAAACGTTATAGCTATATTTAAGGTTTATATTTTAGGGTTTGGATTTTTCTAAAACCTGCCTGAGTTTTGCATTTTAGGAGCTAAGTAATAGTGAGATATAACTGAGATGTTCTATTAAAGCTTCCATGAAAGCTGATAACTTAAACTGTCTAGATTAGAAATAACTAAGTATCCCCAAGTAACACATTGACTTCTTCTGTCTAGTCTTCAAGTTTTTAAAATGAAAAAATTGAGGTTTATAATATATAAGATTGCTACAAAAATTTATATTGCTTAATATAATCTTTTTCTTCAGTTCCGTATGTTTTTTATAATATACTAAATTGAAAAAATTATAAATTTTTTTCCTGTTATACAAAATGGTGACATGTTTTACATGTTCCTAGGGGGAAAATGGCCTTCCAGGTGAAAATGGAGCTCCTGGACCCATGGTAATTATGTTTCCTATCATACAATCTTCAACTGTACCATTAACTTCCATCTAATGCAGAACTTGCCTCACTGCTTCCCCAGCCATTTTTACACATGTCTAGTTGAAAGTAAGATCACACTTTTAATTATATCCTCTAGGGTCCAAGAGGAGCTCCTGGTGAGAGAGGACGGCCAGGACTTCCTGGAGCCGCAGTGAGTATTCCTACTGATACTACACAATTGCAATCAGAGTCACGGATAAGCATCTCAGTCAGTTTTCAGGCTGTGACAATCTGCAAAATGTTTTTTATAAGTTGCATTTAAAGTCACCTCCATAATTAGCCATAATTATATGCAAACAAATAAACTTTTTATAGTTATTATCTGGTGAGGATTTTTTAATGTGTTAACTTGCATTCAGTTCTTAAGACACAGAATCCAATCTTTCTACATCAGATCATTGCTGTACATATCAGAATTTTTAACAATTTGCCTTTAAAAGTATATCATTAAGCAGATTTTAATACACTAGAGGAAAAGTCAACTCAGTTACGTCAGACTTTTAGTTAAAATATCACTTCACTTGTGAGCAGCCTTTCAGAAAGACAAAGATGTTTGAGAGCAAATTCTCTTTTTAGGGGGCTCGAGGTAATGATGGAGCTCGAGGAAGTGATGGACAACCAGTAAGTAACTTTTTGTTGAACCCTGATATGCTCAGTGTAATGAGAGATTATGGGATTGTGGAATATTGAAATAATATGGATTGTAAACCTAAAACTCAACATTGTTCATGAATATCTGATTCAAACTGACACTAATCCCATAAACAAAATCTAGAAACAGCTAATCTAAAAACTCTAAGTCCATAAACAAAATTCTGATATTCCTTATTATACTTGGCCAGTTGCTAACATCTGTATAGTGCTTAACAATGTTAGTTAAGGGCTAATATTGGATTTGGGACAATTAAAAGATAGATAATAATGCTATCTCTATTTTACAAATGATATTTCAAGGCTAAGCAACCTATACAAAGTCACAGAATTCATGGTGGGGAATTGGGGATCCAAATTTTTATTTTATTCTGCCATATTGTTTCTCCACATAATGGTCATCTCTGATGATAATACTGTTTTTATCTGTACAGTTTTCCTCTGTATTGTGTATGTACCCATTCATTATTTACCAGTGGTATGAGTTTTCCTTTACTTAAGAGATCTTGAATTTTTTTTTCATTTTTTAGGGTCCCCCTGGTCCCCCTGGAACTGCAGGATTCCCTGGTTCCCCTGGTGCTAAGGTAAGCATGTATTTCCATAGAAGAGGGTAAAATATATCTTGAAGACTTCAGAAAATCATTGGATTGCTTCTTGAAAATGGTTTCTTAATAGTCAAGTGGATTTATTTGATTTATATGGATGTTTGAAGCCCTGTCCTTGGCTCCAAAGGGGATGTTATCCCTGGCTTTCAAGATTCTGATCTCTTCTGATGTCTTTTCTTTCTTCCCAATCTCTTTCTGTAAACAGAGATAACACAGTTACATACACAGTTATGATTTTTCTCTGCCTTTATGATTAATGACACCTCACTTTAATTTTCACACTACTCCAGCCTTTGAAAGATGGATTTAAGCAGGACTGAATAATAAACTAGCTAGGAGATTAGAAGTGGAAAGGGAGACTGACTACCAAGGGTTTTATCTCTTAGGGTGAAGTTGGACCTGCAGGATCTCCTGGTTCAAGTGGCCCCCCTGGACAAAGAGGAGAACCTGGACCTCAGGGACATGCTGGTGCTCCAGGTCCCCCTGTAAGCCAAAAACTACTGAGAGGAAGTGTTGCGACACTTTATTTCATGAAAGCATATATTTTAATGTTGCTATCAATTAAAGTTACTTTTTTGAAAAAAAAAAATGTTGCTTAGTGCTCTGCAATACCTCTACTAAGATAGATATTGATTTGATGGTACTGAAATTAATTTTTGAGGTTTGTGCTTTTCTAGAATTTATGAATGTTGTGGTTATATGACACCGAATGAAGTAGAGGGTGAACCTGATACTCTGAAGACTATGCCCCAAACTAATCAACAATCAGAAACATTCAGAGAAGAAAACAAGACCAAAAAAAAACCTCTTCTCTTTATGTACTTACTTAATAATTTAGTCCAAGTGCGTATTATCTTTAATTTATTCAGATAATGATCATTTTTTGCTACTTTTTATGTGTTGTCCTATAGTTGGAGGAATCACCCAATCTCTATAAAGCACAACATGTGTGCATGCTAAGTCACTTCAGTCATGTCCAACTCTTTGTGACCCCATGGACTGTAGCCCACCAGGCGCCGATGTCCATGGGATTCTCCAGGCAAGAATACTGGAGTGGGTCTTCATTTCCTACCCCAATAAAGCACAACACCCATCAACAACTTTATTTTACAGTTTATATAAGTGACTTCAAATGTAGGTGCACTGTTGGCATTATTATGAATGTGCTCTTTCCCCCTCTAGGGGCCTCCTGGGAGTAATGGTAGTCCTGGTGGCAAAGGTGAAATGGTAAGATGTCCCCACAACTCACCCTCATCTCGCTCACGCTCACATTCCTGGCTTCCTTTGCATTGAGCATGATCATACATGCAAGTTGCTTATTTAGCAAAGAAAGTTCAAGTCTGGCTCATGTGAATGTCCTTGGGTTGTTCCTAGGGCCCTGCTGGCATTCCTGGAGCCCCTGGGCTTTTAGGAGCCCGCGGTCCTCCGGGGCCACCTGGTACCAACGGTGCTCCCGGGCAACGAGGTGCTGCAGTAAGTTGTTTGTTTCCTTCATTGTCTGAGAGGTGTGGCTTATTTCTCGCAATAAAAGTAACAGGCTCTTTGTTCTTGTTCCATTGAATTTATATTGATTTCATTGTTTTTGTAATTGAATCAGCTGTGACTGGTGATGATTTTGTTAGTCTATTCTCCCTGTTTATTAAGCCACAAGTATGTTCCATTTAGGGTGAACCCGGTAAGAATGGAGCCAAAGGAGAACCAGGACCACGTGGGGAACGCGTAAGTATTGCCTCAACAGATTCAGTTATTTCTTAGAAATATAGAACATAGTGAAGAACTAAGCAGGTAAAAAAAAAAAAGTGCTTGAAGTTCAGTCATTATTTCTGTCATTTCACAGGGAGAAGCTGGTTCTCCAGGTATCCCAGGACCTAAGGGTGAAGATGGCAAAGATGGTTCTCCTGGAGAACCTGGTGCAAATGGACTTCCTGGAGCTGCAGGAGAAAGGGTATGTCTCCCATGGGCATGGAAAAGGAAAACATAGAACTTCACCTTCACGGTCAGGCAATTATGTTTGTTCTTAATCTGAGTAGTACTCAATCCCAACGATTATTTTGAAGCATCTCATACTATGGGAATTATGAAAAAGTTTTCACGTTTTGGAGTTAAATATTTGCCTTTCACTATTTCCAGGGTGTGCCTGGATTCCGAGGACCAGCTGGAGCAAATGGCCTTCCAGGAGAAAAGGTACAGAACATTAGTTTCAAAAAAAAAAGAACATTAATTTCAATTTTCAGAAATGCTTGTGCTATATATAGATATATTCTTCTAAACAGTTCCCCATTAATTAAAACCTAAACATCTGAAAGAAATATATTGGAATTAAAAATAATAATAATTCTGAATGTAAAATGATTCCAGCTCCTGTTCAGCCATTCTCCTAGCTTTGCAACTAATCTTACTCAACCTCTGTGAGAACTCTTTAACTTATCTTTCAACTAGGAATTATTTATCTCAATATCATTGCAAGAATAAATTAAAGTGCCTGAAAGTTCTTTGAAAACTCTGAAGTGCAATATAAATTGGATTTCATAACATCAAAGATATTTGATTTTATATGCACCAAGATATATTGCTAAGCCCACTAAATATCAATTCCTTCAGCATGTGATGTTCATCAAAGTTACCTTATAATATTACCCAAGCTAATAGATAATATACTTTATACTGAGCATGTCGGCAATGTCCCGCCCTCTTGAAGGGGCCAAAAGAAGTTCTCTAGCTGCAACCCCAGTACCATCAATGTCTAGATCAATGAAGACCCTTTTCCATACATGTTGTTTTTTTTTTTCACTACATAGGGTCCTCCTGGGGATCGTGGTGGCCCAGGTCCCGCGGGGCCCAGAGGAGTTGCTGGAGAACCTGGCCGAGATGGTCTCCCTGGCGGTCCAGGATTGAGGGTAAAGAGAAACACTTGTTTGATGGACACTATCATTTAGTAAGAAGAAAAGCAAATGAAGAGCATTCAAAAATAACTTAAGTCAGACACTATGTTTTGTAGGCTCAAATGAAACAAAATTATTTTACAAAAATATAAGCTGGTATAGATTGAAGAACATAAAATAGAATGCTTCAGTAAGATATTTAAAGACAGAAAAATGTGTGTAAATATGAGGCTACATATGTCAGTGGAAATCTCAAAATTTTATACATAGATTTTTTTAGTTTTTTTTTTTTCAATTATCATTGTTAAATCAGCTGACTGACTGAATTCTTCAATTTAGGGTATTCCCGGTAGCCCCGGAGGACCAGGCAGTGATGGGAAACCAGGGCCTCCTGTAAGTACATTTTCAACATCTCATTTTACAAGTCCAGAGAGTGATTAAATGCACAATTTTGACTAGCCTTCATGTATATTGTATAGCTTTAGTATGTACATTGCATATTTTATCAGATTTTTTGAAATTTATGTTAATATGATTTTTTCTTATTAGGGAAGCCAAGGAGAAACGGGTCGACCTGGTCCTCCAGGTTCGCCTGGTCCGCGGGGTCAGCCTGGCGTCATGGGTTTCCCTGGTCCTAAAGGAAATGATGTGAGTTCCTCCCTTCATTTCTTCAATAAATAGTTGATGGAAGTTCTTTTATATTCCATATGAGGGTGCAGATGGCCCCAAATTGATTTCCACTTCAAAACACAGAAAAGTATATGAGAAAGAAGCTTCCCTCTACCTTGTGAGAAGGGAGCTAACGTATTTTTTCTGGAGTTCCGGGCAAAGAGCAGAACACTTACAGAAGCCTAGGCTAGAAAGGAGTTTTCAGTTGGGGTTATATACATGTGTGAGTAGGGGACAGATCAAAAACATGAGAGAACATGATAATTAATAATTTCCTTTTGAAATTTAGTAAATACTGGCTACTTCTTTAGGGTGCTCCTGGAAAAAATGGAGAACGAGGTGGCCCTGGAGGTCCAGGCCCTCAGGTATGTAGCATTTATCCACTCATTTCCAGTCCTCTGACAGTGCTCCCCAAGCTTTTTGGCCCCAGGGACCAGTTTCATGGGAGACAATTTTTTCCTAAGACTGAGGGAGAGGGGATGGTTTGGGGATGATTCAAACACATTGAATTTATTGTGCACTTTATTTCTATTATCATTAGATAAGTTCCACTTCAGGTCATCATCCTGGAGGTTGAGGACACCTATTGTATTAGAGGCATTTCTCTCCAACCCTACAACTTCTGTTTTCTTTATCTCCACTTCCATAACTGCTTTTTTTTAGGGTCCTGCTGGAAAGAATGGTGAAACCGGACCTCAGGGTCCTCCAGGACCTACTGTAAGTTTTCTCACATGAATTGGAAACAGAAGTGGGTGGGAGTGGGCCTGAGGGAAGACTTTGGGAATTATACAGTCTCTGACACTGTATTATTATAGTTCACCAAAGCAATTATGAAGATTGTTTATTTAATCAGCTAGCTAAATACTGACACTGAGTAAAGTTTGCGCTGTATATGTCTTCCTTACACCACTTCCGCAAGCCAGACTCTGCCTTCCTTCATACCACTGATTTTCAAATTAAGCAATTGGCCTGATGAGATGAAAAATATGTGGACTAAATACAAAAGGATACTTTATAGTGAAGCATCTCTTTGTATTTTTTTACATAGGGGCCTTCTGGTGACAAAGGAGACACAGGACCCCCTGGTCCACAAGGATTACAAGTAAGAAATTGTTAATTAAATGTCATGGGGCTCATATTTTTATCAGTAATTTCCTTTGATAGCTATACTTATTAAATTAATCAACACTTCAATTTTTTTGTGACACTGAAAGATAATTCATCTTAAGCTTAAAATGTGTGCATCTGACTTCTACTTTGAAGTTCACATAATTCAATATGCTTTATTTACTTTTATTGTAATTTAAATGTATCTGGCTAAATTCATCTAATCATAATTTATTTTTATACACAACAACAGAAAGAATAGAGGGAGATGAACATAGGTTTCTAAGGTTGAATATCACCTCTGTCACAGGATTTTGAAGGCCAAAAATTTTCTACAGCTAAAAAGACTGCTAGAACCATTTTTTGAATACTCTGCAGAAACATCCTTACTTAAGAGAAACTTTCCTATAATCAACCTTTGACGTGATTATACAATACAAATATGATTCTTTATAGGGCTTGCCTGGAACGAGTGGTCCTCCAGGAGAAAACGGAAAACCTGGTGAACCTGTAAGTTACATGTCATGTTTTTAAAACTCGGAAGCCAAAAGAATAAGCAGTAACCATGTATAAATGATTAGCTCTCACATTTTCATGCCACGGTGTCTGAGTTTTAACATTTAGTTTTGAAATAACAAATGTTATTTGTTAATTTGTTAACAAAACAAAGAAAAATTATTCAATCATAACTATTCCATGAAAATTTTGAATTTTATCATAAAAGGACCTAAAGGAAGAGAATATAGCTCATGACTGGATAACAAGTCAAGTGTGTATTTTGCTTGTTTATTTATATAATATATATTCTGATAGAAGCCTAATCATGCAACGTCATCACTGTCCTAGGGTCCAAAGGGTGAGCCTGGTACACCTGGAACTCCAGGAGGCAAGGTAAATATTTCAACTTACTTTCTCATTTCTTCAGCATTTTTAGTATATCAAACCAAAATATTCCTTTTTTAGACATGAAACATTGAAATGTTTAATGAATACATTTAGGGTAATCCAAAACATTTCCAATACATTAAATTTGCATCATCTGGAAAATTAAATTTTCTGACATGAATAAACAAAGTAGAGTCACCTATAGGCCTGAAATTAAAAAAAAAAAAAAAACTTTCTAGTGTATTGCTTCTCTACAGGAAAACGGTTTTGATAGAACAACTTCGAAATGGTCCCCTAGTGATAAAATAATAATAATAGTGTCAAAGCTAGCTCATCAGGCCAGGTATAAAAATTCCTTTGCTTAGAGTAACTCATTTTAAGTTTCCATTTTCATTCAATTGATCAAATGCAGTTTATAATTATTAAAATTTCCAGATTATTCAAAAGTTAAGAGCATTGTGGTCTGTATCAAAAGAATACAATGTAGGGTATTGTTGTTTGGCTGTAAGCCTGAGTTTCCTAACTCAGGATGTCTGTCTTCCTCCTGCAGGGTGATTCCGGTGCTCCTGGGGAACGGGGACCTCCTGGGGCAGGAGGGCCCCCTGGACCCAGAGGTGGAGCTGGTCCCCCTGGTCCCGAAGGAGGAAAGGTAGCGCCCCCAGCCAATTCAGTTCACTTAGACTTTGCAAAATGCATTTTGTTTCTTCCTTGTGAGTTATGGTTTCTCCTTTCATTTCAGGGTGCTGCTGGCCCCCCTGGGCCACCTGGCTCTGCTGGTACACCTGGACTGCAAGGAATGCCTGGAGAAAGAGGGGGTCCTGGAGGCCCTGGTCCAAAGGGTGACAAGGTATCAACCTATTTCCTGTTTATTATGTAATATGACATACTTTTTTGGCTAAAGGAAACAACATTACTGGAAAGTAATCTGTTTCTAGAGAAACTTTTTAATTGGAACACCTATGATGCATTGCAGTGAATCTTGAGGGTTGCTCTTCTTTTTGTCATATTTTCATTGGAGATACCTCTAATCTGATGCCATTGTTTTTTATTTGACAGGGTGACCCTGGCAGTTCGGGTGCTGATGGTGCTCCAGGCAAAGATGGTCCAAGGGTGAGTACTCAAATTGGGGAGAAGCAAAATTTATCTTTATGTAGTATGAAACAGCCCTTCACCTCAACTTATTTTTTCCAAAAACTCCTCATGATTAGTTAGATCATACTTTGCCACCTTCAGGGCATTAAAAAGAACTAAATGACATGATTGTTAAAATTCCTGATATCTGTCACTAACAGTTCAACAATGACCTGGAAATGGAAAAATTTCAAAAGTATGATAAATATTACAAGCTAAAGTCATAGTAATTGACTAAAATCCAAGATAATCTATACTGCTCATGAAGGAACTTTTTCATTTAAAAAAAAGCATTGAAATTCCATGGTATATTCATACCATGGAATACTACTTAGCAATAAAAAGGAATGAGCCATTGATACATGCAACAACGTATACAGACACAAAGGACATCATGCTGAGTGATAAAAAAGTCAATCTTAAAAGGATCCATACTGCATGATTCCATTCATGAAACATTTGAGATATGGAACAGCTTTATGGTTGCCAGAAGTTAGGAATAGGGGAGAGGGAGATGGGTATAACTATAAAGAGATGACATAAGGGGGTCTTTTATGGTAATTGGATATTTGAATATCTTGAGTGTGATAGTGGTCATGCAAGGTTATACAAAATAAAATTGCATTAAAAATCACATACACATATACACACAAAAATAAGGGCATGTGTAACTGGAGCAATCTGAAAAACTATGGATTATACAAATGTAAGTTTCTTGGTTTTAATACTATACCATAGTTGTGTAAGATGCAATCCTGAGAGAGGCTGGGAGAAAGATGCACAGAACTCTCCTGTATATTTCTTTGCAATCTTCCATGAATCCATAAAACTATTTCAAAATAAAAGTTAAAAAAACACATTATAATCAATTCTGTCCACTTTAGAGAATACCTAGGGATGACTGTAGCAAATAAACATGATAATTAAGCCATTAGATAGACATTATCTTTACTGAAGTTGCCTTAAACAAATTCATAAATACTTCACTTTTAACAGACTAGATGGGTAACCCATCATCCAATATTTTAAAATCTAATATTTTATTTATGTAATATAAGTAAACCTTATATTTGAAATTTTTGATGTGAAAACTTTGATATGTGCAACAATACTTTGAGTGGTTAAATATTTTGAATTATACAGTTAAATAAAGCAGTACACTTTAATTTTAAAAGATATGACTGTAACATCTTACATCATGTCTTATTTATCTTCTGCAATAGAAAGAAAACTGAATGAATAAATTGCCACAGAATTATATAATCCATAGAATCTTATATTTAGTAAACTGTGCAGTATTTACACATTGAGTAAAGAGTATCTAATTCAAGCCATCAAGGAAACCACATTATCTAGTTTATTAGATGAACAATATATCCATGTATATGCTTTTTGATTAATAAGGAAAATGATGCTGTTCATCTTCAATATCAAAGTATATTTCTATTTCTTTAGGGTCCCACTGGTCCCATTGGTCCTCCTGGCCCAGCTGGTCAGCCTGGAGATAAGGTAACACTTAGCACTGTTTAGAAACAGAAAATGTCTTTTGTTGTGTTTGGATGAAGGACAATTTTTTTTTTCTTTTTAAAGGGTGAAAGTGGTGCCCCTGGACTTCCGGGTATAGCTGGTCCTCGTGGTGGCCCTGTAAGTGTTGCAGACATTCTGACATCATTTTAGCCCCACACAGGCAGCAGTTATCTGTGCTTCCCTCTTTAGCAATTCTGTCCATGGCCCTAGTCTCAATGGTGGGATACTACCTGTTAGCATCATGACATGCAAAGCCAGGTGAAAGTTCTTAAAGCCAAGATTCATGAGAGACTATGAGACCATTTCAAATCTTGCCATCTTTCCTAAGTAATTCTGGAAAAAATATAAAAGTTACATAAGTAATAATATGCATTTGTAAAAGAGTATTTCTTAAAGCCACAGGATCTTTGCCTGAGGCTACTTCTAGATCTAAAATTCTCTGCCTTTAGGGTTTGCAGACTCGGGAGATATATTTAGTAAATGTTCTTAATTAACTAATTGAATGATTTCTCAACACTTTAACCTTATTTTTATTTTCTAAAATCCTTGCATTTTTAGAAGTTATACAATTAGGTTTTTTAAATACTTCAAAATTCTCAAATTATTTTTCTTACACATAATATCACAGTCAGAGGCAGAGAAATCAATGGTCCTGGTGCTACTTCTAATTTTATTGAAAAATGGAGAGGTCTTTAGAGGTTAAGCTCTGCTAGCTTTGCACACTAACATTATCTTTCTTTAGCTTAAAGGAAAAGATAGATGATGTAAAGGATGACATGTGCTCCCAATAGGAAGATGTTTCACTGTGACTAATGAGGAAATTTTTCACTTAAGGGCGAGAGAGGCGAACATGGACCACCAGGACCTGCTGGCTTCCCTGGTACTCCTGTAAGTATGATCATTAAAATATGCATGTCACATAGCCCAGAATCACTATATCACTGAAAAATAGGAGAATAAGTCAAGTCTAAATTCTAGTCTCTCTCAGCCACTCATTCCCTATGAGGGTTCATTTATCCACCTCTTTTTTTTAAACTTTATTCTTACTGTTTAAAAGATGGATACAAAAACACCTGGCCTGTCTTTACACCAGATTAATGAGACTAACACAATCTCTTAGACTTAAAGCACTCTGAAAGTTTTTATTAAAATTCTTCCATTTTTAAATGGTACTAAGTAAAATTTCCTCTAAGCCCCATCTTTCTCAAGTGCATTTATTGGTGCTTGCTTTGAAATGCACAATCCTTAGTAAGAGGTTCTCCCTTATGAAAAATAATGTAAATTGTACCACTTTCTTGACAACTTTCTTTTATCATGGAAACTCTTTTTATTTTCTGGTGGCTTCATGTGAGGTGCAGGACCTTAGTTCCCGAACCAAGGATCGAACTCATGCCACCTGCAGTGGAAGCATGGAGTCTTAACCACAGGACCACCAGGAAAATCTTGATCATGGAAACATATTCATTGACTTTGTTTCTTCCTCCATGTCTTCAGAGACTGTTCCAATTTTATTTCAACATCTAAAAATATCCACAACTATGTACAAAATAGATAACTAATAAGAATCTACTATATAGCACAGGGAAATATACTCAGTGCTCTTTGGTGACCTAAATGAGAATAAAATCCAGAGGAGAAGAGATACATGTATGCCTGTGGCTGACTCACTTTGCTATATAGCAGAAACTAACACCATTGTAAAGCAACTATATTCCAATAAAATTAATTTAAAAATTAAAAATAGATTAAGAATATCTCTCTGCATGAAGAATTCTATTTTCTGAAGAAATAAATAAGGATAAGCCCAGTGCATCGTGAAGGGGGTCAGCTCACAGGCTGTTTTGGTTTCTGAATGCAGGGCCAGAACGGTGAGCCTGGTGCTAAAGGAGAAAGAGGTGCTCCTGGTGAGAAAGGCGAAGGGGGCCCTCCTGGAGTCGCAGGACCCCCTGGAGGTTCTGGGCCTGCTGTAAGTATCTCTCCTTCTCTAAGCCTTCTAAAAGAAAGTACTTAGCTTTGTCGATAATTTAATGTTTCACACCGAGAGAGCGTGTCATGGTGATAAGAATACAGTTTTCGTAGGAATACAGTTCTGAGTTTGAAGCTGAGCTCCAACCATTTAGTTACCTCCATCAGGTTATTTTCATGTCCTCAGAGAGTTACTGCTTTTGTGTTTTGATGTAGGTTCTCATTTCTGTTGTAGTGTTTTCCCCCAGTTTTACTGAGATATAATTGACATATAACATTGCACTGTAGAAGTTTAAAATGTACAACATAATGATTGTATGTGTTGTGAGATGATTGTCATGATAAGTAGAGTTACTGATTTTTCAAAGGCTTAAAGCTAATCCCAAATTTTGATTTTGATGCTATTTCTATCAACCATTTCCATCTCCATTCCATATAGGGTCCCCCGGGTCCCCAAGGTGTCAAAGGTGAACGTGGCAGTCCTGGTGGTCCTGTAAGTAATGATCTTCTTAACTATTATTGAAAAGCATTAATTAATATCAATCTGTATAAAAACTGCTTTGAAAGCCCTAGTTTCCTAAAGAGAGTATAAAATTATGATCACTTATTCATGTGTGAGTTATATGCAAATTCCAAGAGGAAAAAACAAATCATAAATCTCAGAATAGGATGCAGTTCCTACCACATTTCTTACATGTCATATTTGTTTTTAGTAGTTAATTATTTGTTCTCCTTGATTTTTGACATTCAAAAGTATATTTATCATTTCGCAGGGTGCTGCTGGCTTCCCCGGTGGTCGTGGTCCTCCTGGTCCTCCTGGCAGTAATGTAAGTACTTTTTAAAATAATTTTAAGCCATATATTCCATAAAGAGTACTCATGTATGCATAGGATGAGAAACTTATTCACTGCAACTTCTTTTTATTAAATTGCATATAAACTTATTTGAATCCAGGTGAAAGAGGGAAGAAAAAATGTGCTTTTTCATTATAAAATATTTAAATATCAAACATTTCTTTGTAGGGTAACCCAGGCCCCCCCGGCGCCAGCGGTCCTCCAGGCAAAGATGGTCCCCCAGGCCCAGCTGGCAGTAGTGGTGCTCCTGGCAGCCCCGGGATCTCTGGACCAAAGGGTGATGCTGGCCAGCCAGGGGAGAAGGGAGCACCTGGCGCCCAGGGCCCTCCGGTGAGTGCTTTCTTTGCTCTATTGATTAGCAACAGTTTTATTTTCAACCACAAATCAATAGAGGAAAACATAGTCACATGAAGAGTAACTGAGATTTCATTATCCGTCACAATAGGGAGCTCCGGGCCCACTTGGAATTGCAGGAGTTGCTGGAGCACGAGGTCTTGCAGGCCCACCAGGCATGCCAGGTGCTAGGGGCAGCCCCGGCCCACAGGGCATCAAGGTGAGTGTAGCTATCTTTTGCTGGGCCTTTGTTTCCTTCAGGAAGTCTGATAGTCTTCAGACATCACATAACCATGGGAAGTATGTAACGAACAAGTTTCCCTGTAATTAGATGTAAATTCTTGGTATTTTCAGTTTCAGGAACCATGCATATTATTAAAAGTCTCTGGAATCCAAAAACAATGCACATCATAGACCAGCTGTGAACACCATCACAAATAGACCAGCTGTGAACACCATCACAGGAAATATCTTGTCATCTCAAATACCTCTGTTAGGAAACTTGTCAGCATTCTTCCATTTACTGACTGTCAGTCTTGAAGGGGAAAATAATATCAGCTTGTAGACCTGTGATTCCTTTAATTGATACCAATTATCCATCAACTCAATTCATTTTATTCTCCTGACTTTCTTTCACTGATTCTTCTATAACGTCCTAGTGCTTAGCGTCTTAAATATCCATTTAGCAAATAGGGTAATAAAATTGTATTTTATTGGGGCTCACATTTGACACTTTGAGCACCCTTTTAAACTGAAAGTCATATAATATTGTAGTGAAATTACAATATAACATTTAAGTCTATTCGATTTATATGAACATATCCAATGAATGTATATTCTTTAAATAGAGCCAAATATTCAATATATCCTAATTCTAATGGGCACCATAAACCTGTGGTTTCATGATGAATAATCATTATTTTTTTCTTACAATAGCCATGTCTACTTATGCACCTCATTTTAGGATGTATTCTAATATAATCAATGTAATTACTCAGGCATCCAGGTTCATTGGACAAGTTAGAAAATACAAAGAGTTTGTTCCCCAAAGCATTTTTCCTCTGGCAGGGATAGTTTTAGGAACAAATTCAATAAGAATTGAATAATACAAAGTTCGTCCCTGGAAAATGAAGACATCTAAAAGTATCATATTAATTGATTTCCTAGAAAGAAATATGAATTTCTTTCTTCGTACACAGGGTGAAAATGGTAAACCAGGACCTAGTGGTCAAAATGGAGAACGTGGTCCTCCTGGCCCCCAGGGTCTTCCTGGTCTGGCTGGGGCAGCTGGTGAACCTGGAAGAGATGTAAGTACTCGTTCTCAGAAAACATCCAAGAAGTCACGTTGTTGTTCAGTAGCTAAGTCATGTCTGACTCAGAGACCCCATGGGCTGCAGCACGCCAGGCTTCCCTGTCCTTCACCAGCTCCTGGAGTTTTCTCAAGTTCATTTCCATTGAGTCAGTAATGCCATCCTCTCATCCTCTGTCATCCCCTTCTCCTCCTGCCTTCAATAACTTTAAGCAAGGGTCAAATTGGCCTTACGTGGGTCTAAAAGTGTAAATATTGCCACATGTCAAAGTTCACCTTCTTTCTCTAGTAATAGATATTCTTTCTATTACAATTTATTACAATACAACCTTAACTGTTCGTGTTCATTAATATTTACGCAGTGAATGATCATTAAAGAAGAAGGATATGATCTTTAGCTAAATAAACAAAAGAGTTGGGGATAGGGAGAGGCCCAGTTTACAGAATTCCTTCTGGGTAAAAATATTCTGCATATTATTTGTGATTAGTGCTTTCTTAAATTGTAGATTTTCATTATCTGCTTAAATTACTGTGTGTCGAGCTTTTATTCATTACCTCTCTCCTAAGAACCCTTTTTCGTTTTCTAGTCACTTCTCTCTCTCAGCCTGTGAAACTGTAGTGCCACGGGTGTACTGCATCTCTATGTAGGCATTGTCAGCCCTTGCAGGGCCACACCCATTGTCATGTCTAAGATTTTTTGCTCCCGAGAACCAATTTTTACTCTCTTTAGGAATGATATTTTACCCATTAAGAATGCATGGCTTCAATGGTATGTAAATAGTTCCAAAAAATTTGATTTCTTTTCTTATTTTTTTTTTTTAATCAGGGAAACCCTGGATCAGATGGTCTGCCAGGCCGAGATGGAGCTCCAGGTACCAAGGTATAACAAACACAAGTACAGTAATTTTTTTTGTAGGTTTAATTCTGCCTTTTAATAGATGTAATTAAAGCAATAACTGCTGATCAGATCAATTTTGGAACCGTGAACTTGTCCGCAGGGCGACCGTGGTGAAAACGGCTCTCCTGGTGCCCCTGGAGCTCCTGGTCACCCAGGCCCTCCTGGTCCTGTCGGTCCAGCTGGAAAGAGCGGTGACAGAGGAGAAACTGTGAGTGCTAATGAACACCATCTTTCCTTATGTATCCATTTTCCGCGATAAAGAGCTCAGCAGATAGAAGATAGAATGTCATATCCGCCAACCAAAAGATCTACTCTCATTTGTTTTACAATTTTGTATGCTAGTCATTCCTTAGACAATTGTGGTGGCAAAGATATACAAGAAGTTTCTGGCAGTAGTCAATGAAGAATTCATTTTTTAAATTCAAAATGGTATTAATCACACCAAAGGTATATCTGCTTGGTCAACATATAGTTGAAATAACAGGATGTTCTTAGTTTTCCTGTTTAGACACCCAGGTAAAGCTATAAACAGGTCAAAGATTTGTAAGGAAAAAGGAATACTAAGTTTCAGAAATATCAGCAAGCATACCACTATTCTCACACAATGAAAAGATTAGCATTTAAATAAAACAAATCTATATCAAAAGGTAAACACCTCCCCCTGTGTTCGTCTGTTTGTTAATTTTTATTTTAGGGCCCTGCTGGTCCCGCTGGAGCCCCAGGTCCTGCCGGATCAAGAGGCGCTCCCGTAAGTTTTTTTGTTTGTTTGCTGTCTATTTTAACTAATTCTAGGGTGTAGAAAAGTCTATTTTCCAGCATGTTCAGGAAAAAGGGATGAATAAATACAAAACTATGGAACCAAATTTAAACTTTCCTTTGATGAAACAGAAAGCAATTTAGGATCTAAAATGTCCCTGGGGCCATGGGTATACATGGCAATTACTGGGGCTCTATACAATTCTCAGTCCCAAATCCAAACAACCACAACAGTTTGTATAGTTGCATGTATGCCATGTCTGTCGATGGGACTTCTAGCTTGTAGAATATTATAAAGTGGACTTAATTGTTATAAGTTCTAACTTGTTTTTCCAATGTGTGTGTGTATGATCCTAATTTGAGCTGTGTTTGTAAAGGGTCCCCAAGGCCCACGTGGTGACAAAGGTGAAACTGGTGAACGTGGTGCTAACGGCATCAAAGGACATCGCGGATTCCCTGGTAACCCAGGAGCCCCCGGATCTCCAGTAAGTGCATCCACTTTGTTAGAAAGTCCTCTTAATGCATTTTCGCTGATGAGTTAGGCAAACCTTAGAGATCAATGATAGAAAAATGTTCATCTCTGAAAGCCTATGCTACAAGAGATTAGAAATCAATTTAAGGACTTATTTGAAATAGTAGTTGGCATGAGGCAATGGGGAGAATAAGGAAAAAGAAGTCATGTTTCATCTTGAGCCTCAAGTTTCTTGATCTGACCTTGAAAATACAGTTTCCTGAGCTTTTAAAAAGGCATCACTCAAATTCACCTTCCTTTCCCTTCAGGGTCCCGCCGGTCACCAAGGTGCAGTTGGCAGTCCAGGCCCTGCCGGCCCCAGAGTATGTACAAGAGAGAGATACTGGAGGTTCCATGTTTTAAAATTTTTGCACTGCAGGGAAGTATTCCTGCATTGTGATATCATGATCATTTCTTAGGGACCTGTTGGACCCAGTGGGCCCCCTGGCAAGGATGGAACAAGCGGACACCCTGGTCCCATTGGACCACCAGGGCCTCGAGGTAACAGAGGTGAAAGAGGATCTGAGGTAAGACATTACTTATAAACACGTGTATTTAATTGGCTATAATCTGCACATTTTCAGAAACACTTTGCAATATTTTAAAATTGGGATAGCGAGTTAAACACAACACAATTACCAAACGTAATTTTGGAGCTGAACAACAACTTTAGGACATTCTCCACCACATGAAAACTTTCTCCATCACACTGCCAACAACAGGGAGAAAAAAAGAAAACCTTCCTTACAGTTTGGTCAGATAACAGTTATATCAAAATAAAAACATAGCTCAGTTAATAAAAAGAACTCTGCCAGTGCTGATTTAGAGAGCTCACAACTATGATCACCATAATGACAGGTTTAAAGTACTGATACATTCCACTGCTCAAACAGCTTCAATGATTATTCCTGTTTTGCTGCTTACACCATCATTTCTAATACATTCTATCCCACACCTTTGGGGTAAATGGAAGAAAAACTATTATCCCCACAAGTTACACAATTAAACACAAAGTTAAGTGGTTAACCCCAAACCACAACGTTAATGATAAATCTGGAGTCAGAATCTAGGTTTCCTGACATGTCAGCATTAGAATTGCTCATATCTTAGAAGAAAACACGATAGAGTAAAATCTGTGATCTAACACCACTTCTTCTGATACAGTAGAGCAGTAAACTTCATAATAATGGGGTATAGTTATAAATTGGTTAATATTCTATCAAAAAGCAACCCAAGTAAACTTGCATCGAGATAATTATGCTGAGACAATGTATTAATTCTTTGTAAGACATTGTCTTGGGCTAGCAATGTATTTTTTCAGTGGATACCAAACAAGTTCACATCAACGACGTTATGTTCTTACACATCAGTGTGTATGTTCTTACACATCAGTGACGTTAGTTCTTGCACGTCAGTGACGTATGTTCTTACTCCTTCTAGGGCTCCCCAGGCCACCCAGGACAGCCAGGCCCTCCTGGACCTCCTGGGGCCCCTGGTCCATGTTGTGGTGGTGCTGGGATCGCTGCCATCTCTGGCATTGGAGGCGAAAAAGCTGGTGGTTTTGCCCCATATTATGGAGATGAACCGATGGATTTCAAAATCAACACCGATGAGATTATGACCTCACTCAAATCAGTCAATGGACAAATAGAAAGCCTCATTAGTCCTGACGGTTCTCGTAAAAACCCTGCTCGGAACTGCAGAGACCTGAAATTCTGCCATCCGGAACTCCAGAGTGGTATGTTGGGGAAACTTTCACACTCATAGCAACAAGATAACAGAGAAAACTGCCTGTATTCAAATTTAGGGAAAAGGAAAATTTTACTGTGACTAGAAGACATTATATAGCAGGAATAATTCTTAAATAGTGTTAGTTGAATTGCAACTCCTTGATGTTGTAAGAAAACGTGAATTTGTAGGTGTACTTAAATGATAACATAAATTCAAAATATTCCAATATAGTAAAATTTAAAGACAATTTTGTAGAAATTTTAAAACAAATCATGTTTGGGCACATTTCTTCATATCATCACAAAGTTATTTGAGTTATAAACAACATATATATCACTGTGTTCTCAGGATCAAATATTTATAATTTGATGCAGGCATAATTTGCAATTTAATCATTATAGCCAATATTCACTGAAACAGTTTTTATAATAATCTAATTACTAAATTTTTCAAATTAAGAAACTATCCAAAAGTTCCTCTATTATGCTACACTAAAAGTAGAAATATGTAAAATACAAATACATCGGCAGTCAACATTGTGAATGCCTCAGCCAGACACTCCAGTTGTGTCAGATTCCTTGCAATTGGAAGGACTATAGTATGAATACCTTACAAAATCATTTTGGCTCAAATCCTATTACTGGACTTTATAACTAATTCCGTTTCCGTTGTCCTTTTTGTGACTATTCAGGAGAATATTGGGTTGATCCTAACCAAGGTTGCAAATTGGATGCTATTAAAGTCTACTGTAACATGGAAACTGGGGAAACGTGCATAAATGCCAGTCCTCTGACTATCCCACGGAAGAACTGGTGGACAGATTCTAGTGCTGAGAAGAAACACGTTTGGTTTGGAGAGTCCATGGAGGGTGGTTTTCAGGTAAGAAAAGATATGCCATTTTTCTTTAACTGATTTATCTTTGCTTCCCTAATTTTTTGTTCCTCCCATTTGTTCATCACAAAGCAAAGATAGTTAATAAATAGAAAATTGCAAAAGATTGTATATACTCAGGTAGCTATTATAACTTGTTTCTCAAGCTAAATTAGATTAAATGATTCTTAATACACAATCACCTTTCCTTCAAATTTAAGATCTTCTTTACTCTGACATTATGTGTTATACATGAAATTAAAAGTCGTAGATAAAATACATAAGCAATTTACATTATAGTGACCATACTCCCTGTATAAATCCATTAGATATAATTGCAGCTAAAATGTTTGATCAGCTTTATTTGTTACCTACCACAGTTTAGCTATGGCAATCCTGAACTTCCCGAAGATGTCCTCGATGTCCAGCTGGCGTTCCTCCGACTTCTCTCCAGCCGGGCCTCTCAGAACATCACATATCACTGCAAGAATAGCATTGCATACATGGATCATGCCAGTGGGAATGTAAAGAAAGCCTTGAGGCTGATGGGGTCAAACGAAGGTGAATTCAAGGCTGAAGGAAATAGCAAATTCACATACACAGTTCTGGAGGATGGTTGCACGGTAAGTATCAACATTTTTATAAGCTTGCCTTATGATGAGCTCAGCTTGCTCATTTAATCACGCTATTTTTAAAAGAAGGAAGAAAATGAGTGTGAACAAAAGGTGGCATTCAGTGTGAGTTATGTTGAATACTGATTCATTCCAGGGAAGGTTAAATATCACAAACAATGAGTTTATCTTCTCAACCTCCAGGTGAAAACTAGTTGCTGTGAAAGCAATTAAAATTTAAATCCATGATATAAACTTTATCAGATAATTTAGATGGTTACTATCCGTTCTACATAACTGCCATCATATGATCTCAATCTAAAATCTGTTTCTAATTTTAAAGGTTACTTTAAACCAACCCTTTGTTATTATCATTTATGAACAGAAGGAGAATTCACTCCTAATATTAATAATATCTCACAAGTTCCAATGTAAGAGACCTATCTACTTCTTAGTAAACTAGCTCTCTACCTGGTAACAATGATCAGAACTGAGGTTTCTGAGAAGGCACTGGCCTGTGGCAGTCTCCCTGTTGGGTTTTCCCTAAAGTACTCTAAGGCTTTTGGTTAATGGTATGGTTTATCTGCTGGGAGGATTATCACTTTGAACTGGAGCAAGTCTCATCTGTATAGAAGATAACATTGCAAATTGCTAACTCCCTTTAAGCAAAATATTTTTAAAACTTCATCAGAAAAACTAAGTAATTGTAATGTCGTTATCACTTACATTTTTTATTTGCTCTTTTTTTTTTACAGAAACACACTGGGGAATGGGGCAAAACAGTCTTCCAATATCAAACACGCAAGGCCGTCAGACTACCTATCATAGATATTGCACCCTATGATATCGGTGGTCCTGATCAAGAATTTGGTGCGGACATTGGCCCTGTTTGCTTTTTATAAACCAAACTCTATCCAAAGTCCCAGAAAAAAGCTTCACACTCCATATGTGTTCCTTTTGTTCTAATCTTGTCAGCCAGTACAAGTGACCAAGTTCCAGTTATTTATTTCCAAAATTTGGGGGGAAAAAGTGTAATTTGACCAAAAAAGGATATTTGTGTTTGCTATTACACCAAATACAGTTCAAATGCTTATTGTTCTATTTTTTTACCAATTTCAATTTCAAAATGTCTCAATGGTGCTATAATAAATAAACTTCAACACTCTTCCAATAACACTGCGTTACATTCTTTGAATCTCAGCCCATTTTCAGAGCAATGATGGTGCCTACCATTAAAAGATCACCTTTCTTCTGAAACAGTCAAACAAGAAATTAGAAAGGAACTTCCTGTTTCAACTACCTCAACCTGGTCAGAAACACAAATGAATTCTGTAAGTTCCAGAAGATGAAAAAATTTGTATAAAATGCCAAAGCATATAAACTTCACTGATTAAGTTCCTAAAATATTGGTTTAAAAAAAAAGTAGAATGTAGTGCAAGAATTTAAAGAAATAGTTTTGAAGCCATAATTAATCTTGAATATCAACTGCTTTTAAAGGTGCTTTTCTTTTTTCTGGTCATTGCTGGTCAAGTTTACCAATATTTGGCAAGTCTTTAAAGACACATGGTCTGGTGCTAATGTACTTTCACTTTTAAAACTCTAGGTCAGAATTGTTGCCTTGCATTCAAAACATAGATGCACCATCTGTACTTGTCTCCTGTCAAAAATGTTGCCTGGTGTATCACTGCAGGAGACACTTTCCCTGCATCCTGTGAAAGTCAACAACAACAAAAAACTAAATAAAGGGGCTGCTTTTGTCACAATAACACAGAGAATGTGTTGAAATTAAACTTTGTAAGCTTGTATGTGGTTGTTGATCTTTTTTTCTGACAGACACCCATAATAAAAGATCATAATAAAACATTCCTGGTTTTTGTCAACTTTTCATACATTTATGTTTGCACTCAGGAACTCCAGTGATTTTTCCTGGAAAAAGCATATAGAGTCTTAGCTCTCTCACTTAATAATGCAATAATGCTCCTTCAGGAATATGAGATAATATAATTCATGATGGAAAGAGAAATAATGCTCAGTGGGGAATCTTGTAAATTTTTAGATCATACTTAGTAGAACTCCTTGGGATATGTTGAAAACCGAGGGCTTCTATTTGACACAATTCCTGGAAATAGTAACATGGTAAATTAGCAAGTCCCTAAAGTGGAAGTAATAAAGGAGGAAATTTCTGGTAATTTAGAAGAAAGTAAGCTGGGTTAGGAAAACAGACTTTAATATTGAGGATAATTGCAAGGTTAGACCTTTTCTACCTCTTCTAAACACCACCTCATTGCAGTCCTGGGTCAGGACAATGCAAGTTATTAATTTTCTCCACCAAAAAGTTATTAATTTTTTAGCTACTGTAAATAATAATAGTATCATCTTACATACCTTACTTTATAGTTTGAAATGTATTCACTCTATGATTAATAATAATATTTTCAAAAATAAAAATTCCATCAATCATATGTCACGACTCTTTGTCCACATATCATCCTCCAAGCTCAGCTCAATTCAGTTCAGTTCAGTCGCTCAATTATGTCCGACTCTTTGCAACCCCATGGACTACAGCATGCCAGGCTTCCCTGTCCATCACCAACTCCCAGAGCTTGCTCAAACTCATGTCCATCGAGTCAGTGATGCCATCCAACCATTTCATCCTCTGTTGTCCACTCCCCCTCTCCCCCTCAATCTTTCCTAGCATCAGGGTCTTTTCCAATGAGCCAGTTCTCATCAGATGGAGTTTAAGCTTCAGCATCAGTCAGTCCTTTCAATGAATATTCAGGACTGATTTCCTTTAGGATTGATTGGTTTGATCTCCTTGCAGTCCAAGGGATTCTCAAGAGTCTTCTCCAAGACCAGGTCAAAAGTATCAGTTCTTTGGTGCTCAGCTTTCTTTATAGTCCAACTTTCACATCCATACATGACTACTGGAAAAATCATAGCTTTGACTAGATTGACATTTGTCTGCCAAGTAATGTCTCTGCTTTTTATGAAGGTTGGTCATAGCTTTTCTTTCAAGGAGCAAGCGTCTTTTAATTTCATGGCTGCAGTTAACATTTGCAGTGATTTCGGAGCCCTCCAAAATAAGGTCTGTCACTGTTTCCATTGTTTCTCCATCTATTTGCCATGAAATGATGGGACCAGATGCCATAATCTTTGTTTTTTGAAGAGTTAGTTTCTCTTTGTTTTTTGAAGAGTTAGTTGATTAGCAAACTTAATTTTTTATGCAACTTGAATTCTTTCATGTCTTGCCATGTAACATGGCATATTTCCAGAATCCAGGACTTAGGATATGGATACACTTAGGAGCTATTCTGTCTACTTGAAAAGCAATACACACAAGTAAGAAGAATGATGGTGGTCATAGCTGTAGTCAGGGCAGCAACAGCCAATTTCCTAGAAGAACTTGGGCAGTAGTGACAGAAATGGCAGCCAGTGCCCAGTTCTTTGGTTTCACCAGGCTGCTTCTGGGGTGCGATTCTGAAGATGGCTCCGAATGTCAACATTCTCTTCATGTTTGTTCATTTTATGAACCTGGGTTCTACAGCTTTCTCTGAATCTTCCCAAACTTCAAATAAAAGCTATAAATTACATTTCTACTTAAATCAGTCAAAGTCGTTTTAGGTTTTTGCAACTAAGAATCCTGACTGGACTAGCAATTGATAACAGAAGTGATGGCAGGGAGCGGGAAAATGGAAAGTTCAGGGATCAAATGTCTGTACTGGTTAGGGATCAATGTAAGAAAACCCAGGTTGTATCCTGGGATGAGAAGTCAGTGGCCCATGGGAGTAGGATTTATCATCTCTGATTACCTGGAATGATTTGCACTTTGAAGCCAAGGCTTAAGATGAATGGCCTCTGCTATACAACAGTATATTTAAATTTCATGAGAAAGTGCAGGACTCATGGGGGTATGACTGTTTTTCTAGTGATGCACAGAAAAAGAATGGTAAATTCAAATCCCTAACTTCCTGACTCAAGGTGAAGAAAGAAAAGTTATAGACTTTCTCTGTACTACAATAAAAACATAAATTAAAATGTATTTTAGAACTCATCCCTTTGTAGAAGTCTGAGATAACTGAGAAGCAAATATAAATCGTAATTCTGCAGATCACAAAACTTCACCATAAATCTAAATGGATTTTCTGATTAACTGATTGTTGTGTAACTGGGAAAAAAGGGGACCCCAGGAATTTGCATGGGGTTAATGCTCTTCAAATATTCCTGTTTCACATTAAATTTCTCTAGCCTTCTAAAATAAGACCTTTTATTTCCTGTCTGGTAATAATTCTGCTTCTCTTGAAACACAAGATGCCTATGAGAAAAAACCAGTTCTCCCCAAACCTCACTTCCACCACTGCTTATTGTCTCCAGATTTATAACTAAAGTCAGATTCCAGAATGCTTCGGGGGGTAACAATCAAAAGGCCAAGCTCAGGAGGAGGCTTACACATAAAAGAATGGAAGAATTTAGCTAATTAATGTTGTCTAAAATTTGGGCCATATGTGTGGAAGCATGTGGTGAGGTTACTAGACAAAGGAGAATTGTGCGATTCAGGTCAGACAAAATTTATCAATATGTCAGGGTAACAGAGAGTTCTAGGAAGATTATGATTATGAATGTGGCTGGTTGACTGAACCAGGCCTCAGTGACAGCACAGAGTAAATGAATTTGAGATATCAAATTGGCAAAAGGAGACTGCAACTCAAAACTAAGACAGAATTTTGGAATAGTTTATCATCTGTAATATACCATTCACCTTCAAATTTATGTTCTCAGGGTGGACCACCAAGGTCTTGAGAAATGAAAGGCAAGTGTGTGACAGCACCTTTGAAAACCTTCTTGTAAGAGTGTCTTTAGTCTGGAGATGGAAGCAGGAAAAACCCAGCTGACATAAACTTCTTGGGGTTTAAGTTTCAATGGAGATGACAGAATTACATAAATTTCAATGGAGTTGACAGGATTACATTCCAAAGACATCTCTAGATTACCAGAAACAAAGTGAGAATTGTAAGAGACAACAGGATGGCATGGTTTAAAAAAAAAAAAAAGTCTAATTCCAAAATGTCTTTGGTGTTGGCTAATTTATAATTATAGCCTATTTGATAGGCCCCATTAGATGGGCTGCCTGGGGCAGTTTTACTTAGTTTTTTATAAACAAAAAAATTCAAAAAATGGCCAAAAAATCAGTGCAGGTGAAAAAAGAGCTTAGCTGAGCAACCACACAGGCCATAGTACTTTCACCCAATTCCCAGACTATGAGTTCATAGACCAGCACCTTCAGTGAAGAAGTTCAGTGCTTTGAAGGCTGTCCTGTGCAGAAATGACATAGCTACTGGGCAATTACCATAGGCCAAGCACCATTCTAGTCACTTTAAACATTAATATCACTCACTTCAATATCCTGTGGGGCTTATTATCTTCATATTAACCAAAAAAGGGAAAATAAGGGATGAGATTTTGGTAATTGCCCAAGTTCACCTTGTTAGTAAGAGGGAGGGCTAAGATTTTAACTCAATATAACTTAGAACTAAAACTCTAACCATGTAAATAAACATGTTTACTAAAATGTTTATTATAAAGTGCTTATTAAACTGTTTCTACAAAAGAAATCTAAGCTACCATGTTATAGACACACTAGGGAAATAAAATGCAATTCTTGAAAGAAATTACAGAAGAGTAATTATAAATCATCACCAATTCCTAGGTATTCAGAATGTCACTCTCAGCTCTAGTTGGGATTTTGATTATGTACATCCAGTATGCTGCTAATTCATGCTTACTTCATATGAGCATGCATTTATTTAGTAATCCACTTGGTCATCTACTGTGTACCATTCATTGAGAAAATATCTTACTGTAAGTGAATTTCCTACATTACTGGACCATCCCTCTATCTCTTCTTCCTCTATCCAATCACTAGAGTGGATTAGTTACTCTACTCTCTCTCCCTGACAGTCTCATCTATTTCCACATCTTTAGTTATCATTTCCATTGAAGATAGTTCACAATCTATATCTGCATTTCATGGAACTAAAGACCATATAGTTTATGGTCTAATTAAGATCCCCACTAAGTTTTCAAATATTTTTCATGAGACAAGCAATATACTTGAAGATCTTGAAGGTCACTCCAAGTTGTATGTGGTAAGGCACATCAGTCATGTCCGACTCCTTGTCACCCTATGGACCATAGGTTGCCAGGCTCCTCTGTCCATGGGGATTCTCCAGGCAAGAATACTGGAATGGGTTGCCATGCCTCCTCCAAGGGAACTTCTCAACCCAGGGATCAAACCTTCATCTGTCTCCTGCCTTTGACAGGTGGGTTCTTTACCACTAGCACCACCTGGGCAGCCCCCATTCCAAGCAGAGTGAATAGCAGTTGCAGAAGCCTTGAGAGAGGGATGTTCCTGGTGGGTTCAAAGAAGAGCAAAGGCAGCGTGTTTGAGGCAGAGTGAGCACGTGGGGGACTAGGACAAGAAAAGATGGCAGCAATAGTGAGGGAGTGACTTCCCTGGTGTTCCAGTGATTAAGAATCTGCCTTGCAATGCAGGAGGTGCAGGTTCGATCCTTGGTCTACAATTTAAGATCTCTCATGCCACAGGGCAACTGCGCCTGTAGGCCACAACTAGAGAGCCTGCATACCACTAGGAAAGATCCCGCATGCCACAACTAAGCCAAATAAATAAGACATAGTGATAGAAACAGATCGTATGGCATAATATAGGAAGGATGACCAAAGGGCTAGGTTTGCCTGGGAAAGCTCCGTGTATGCGGATTCTTTTTATGTTTCATAGCATTGAGGATTTGGGAACTCTCATAAGTATTCTGATTTGATAACATTATGTGACCACCCTACTTTCTTTTGGCTGCTGTGAGGATTTTTGCCTTTGCTCTCAGTGAGATGAGGAGCCGTTGAGCAAGTGGATGACACAATTTGGCTTATAGGTTTAGAATGTTGCTGCATCTGCCCTCTTGAGATAACAGCATGTTGGAGCAGAATCTATGAGAATAATTAGGAGTCTAATGCAATAATCTGGGCCAAGGATCATGGCAACCTCCACCAGGATGGTAATAGTGGAAGTGATGAAAAGTAGTTGAGTTATGGATCTATTTTGAACACAGAGGCAACAGGAGGTGCTAAAAAATTGGAAGTGTGGTCTAAGAGAGTGAGAGATGCCAATCATGAATTCAGAAGTTTGGCCTGAGTCACTTGGAGGTTTGCTAGCAGCTACAATGAATACCGGAACAACAAGATGGATGAGATCATCAAGGTGAAAGATTTGAGAAGATAAAATAGTTTACAGGGCTTCCCTCCATATCTTAGTCACTAAAGTATCTGCCTGCAAGGCAGGAGACCCAGGTCTGAGGCCTGGGTCAGGAAGATCCCCTGGAGAAGGAAATGGCAACCCACTCCAGTATTGTTGCCTGGAGAATCCCATGGACAGAGGAGTCTGGCAGGCTACAGTCCATGGGGTCGCAAGAGTTGGACACAGCTTAGCAACTAAACCACCACAAAAGAATTAACAAGACACGGCATGTTAAATTATAATGCCTGTCAATCACCTAAGTAGATTTGATAAGTTAGAAATTATATATAAATCTAAAGGTTAGAGGAAAGGTCCAAGTTAGAGAAATAAATTTAGGAATTTCAGCATATGTATGGTTTTTATATCAATGGAAGTGAGTGCAGTCATAAAGTAATTGAGTATGGAAAGACAGGAAAACCTAAAACTGAACCCTGGGATACAGGAGTATCTACTGGCTGGAGAAGGGAGGGTGAAGCAGCTAAGGAGATGGAGTGAGAATGAAGGGAAAGCAGGAAAGTGTAATGATCTAGGTGTCAAGTGAATAAAAATATTTGTTGCTTAAATTTTAGAATTATAGCACTTCAAGAGGATAATTAAACTTAAGGTTGATATATTCCAAGGCCACTAAGTATGGATTTTAAAAAGCGAGATCAGGTGAGGTTATATCAGTTTTCCTATGTCCTATAAGATGTCATATAATTATATTATCAAACCTTCTAATTCATGGTTATAGTATTACTGTATTATCTCTTTGTTGATGAAAAACTGAATACAATTCTCTTTACCTTCAAGCTAGCATTCAAGCAAACATTATTTCACTTATAATGATGAAATAAATTTCATCCTCAGTTGTTTTTGCAGTTGTTAACAGCATTTCTGAAAATTGGAGAAAAGTAAGAAGAAAAATTAATTATCCTCATCTCACATCAGTGGATACTTCCTTAAAATCTTCTCTGTATATGCTGACATAATTGTGGCAAACTACATGCGCAGTTTTGTATCCTGCTTATTTCATTTGACACAATACCATTTCATCCATGAAAAAAAAAGTTTATTTGTGATAAAATTTGGAAAAATATAGAGAAAAATTAAAGTAATGGCTCCAAAGTTAGAAATAACATTTAAGTGATTGTACTTTTATCTAGTTTATATTAAAATTTTTTTGTCTGAGTTCTACCTTAGAGGAATGTACTTATTTTTAAAAGTGAGTCATAAACTGTGAAAAACTTTATTATTTCAAACATAACTCTCCATTGAGTCATAACTCCCTGAGCTTGATACATCAGTGAAAATATTTTATATTATGGACATACATGAAAGTTCTTCCCAAATCTTTGTTTCCCAATTTATCACAACTGAGATTTTCAGAAATTTTTGAAGAACCACTTGTAGAGTCAATGTCATAAAGATTAAAAAAAAAAAAAAACAATCATCCATAGTGAATATTTTTTAAATAAATTCTTACCTGATTCTATCTTTCCTCCTCCTTTTCCTTCTCACCTCTTTAAATCTTGTTCAAAAAATATTTTCCTTTAAACTCCTGTATGTTTTCACTAAAATATACTACATGATTTGGCATCTTTTAACCTGATATTTATTAACAAAAAAAAAAGGCTACCCTATGTGCTCCATAAAATTTATAAATGGGGATTATTATATTTCACAGTTTTTAGTGACAATGGGAAAGCAATAATATGCTTGTTTCCATTTTGAAAAGGAGATATTTCATAATTAAATAGGTGGGAGAAATAACAAAAAGATTTAAGCTTTGTTTTAGACTGGGTTCCCGGGGAACACTC
This sequence comes from Odocoileus virginianus, assembly GCF_023699985.2. Taxonomy (NCBI): domain Eukaryota; kingdom Metazoa; phylum Chordata; class Mammalia; order Artiodactyla; family Cervidae; genus Odocoileus; species Odocoileus virginianus. Next base: position 2,190,075 of record NC_069686.1, on the reverse strand, counting down.
TAAGATGACGACTTCTTCATCTGCATATTTAATGGGGAATCATCTCAGAAGACAGAGAAAGTCACATTTGAGTAGAATGAGAAGCTGACCGGCATATAATTGGCACTGAGACAATCCTATAAGAAGCTCTGGAACCAAGATGACCTTTCAGAGTGGTTATAATTCACAGTAAGAGAGATGTATCTGCACATCCTTAACTCAGGGGGTAATTTACTCTGGCCAGAATCTGGAAGGTGTGGGGAGTGGGAGGACCTTCTATAAGGCAGTCTTATTGACGGAAAGAAACTTTCAATGAGGAGCACGCCTGTGAGTCCTCAGTAACAATATTTCCAGGAGCTGATGCTTTAACTTTAGAGAGAGACTATGCATGGAGCAACACGTTACCTACTATGAGCTCCTACTCCATCCTCAGCACTTTGCCAAACACTATAGGGAAGTATAACATATGATTCCTCCTTAGGAATGTGTTGTCTAGAAAAGATACGTTGAACCCATATGAAATGGTACAAAAGCCTTCAACATGGTGAACAATTGAGTGCTATATTATGCTGGGCCAACCATCTGAGATATAGCTAGTAGATGAGAAAAGGAATTGGCCAGTGATGATTATATTGTTATAACAATCTTGGTTAAGAAGATAAAACTTGAGTTGTGCAATAAACAAGGGGTAAGATTTTGGTTAACTATGGAGGAAAGGAAAGCCACTTTAGACTAGGAAGCAAGAAAAAAAGAGAGGAGAAATCAAAGTAGGAATGACTATCCCATGCCCACAGGATAGTGAAGAATCCAGGCTACCTAAATCTACTTATTTCCATCCACAACATTGTTGAGCAATTTATAAACCTCTGAACCAAGTACTCAAGAAGGTTCAAAGAGAATGAGACTCCATGACATTTAGAAAATAACCTATCACAAGACTCAAAGTAATAAGTTGTGTTAGAGAGATCTAAGACACTTAAGGACACAAGAAAGGAACTATCATGTCTACTTGGAGGCCCTTGGGAAAAGCTATGTGAAATATTTGGCAACTTATATTAGCCCAGTTTCAGACGAAGCATGGGTTTCATGTGGTGGTGTAAGAAAAAGGCTGGAAGTAAAGTCTGGACCAGAGAGCTTAGCAAAGCAATAGTCTTTGTCTTTTTTCAAATTTTTTCCCCTTAATCTGCATCTCAATGTAAACCCATATAAGCATTTTAAATATTGGAAGGCTTTTGCTTGAGGAATGCACAAGGTCAAGGGCAGTGAAGTGAAACAGAATCAGATTTACAGCCAAAGAGGAGATACCTATGAAACCTATCATGGAAGGAAGAAGGATGAATGGACATTTTGGGGAAGAAGGGGATGAGACTAAGGAACCTTGGCACGGGAAAGAGCACATTTATTTTCAAAGACTAGACTGAGGAAAGACTCACAGAGTGCAGACATACTTGCTGGGAAAATTGGGTTAAGAGGGGAAAGTGGGGACAACAAAAGAAGCACATCAGAAGTCATGGAGAGATGTTTCTACTTAACAGACTAGCTCAGTGGAAAGTTACACAACTCCAGTCCTACTCACCACCCTCTACGTGGCAGTTCACCATGACAGTGATTCATTTGGAAGGGTGGCTGAACATGATAAAATGTGTGACTGATTGGAGTATACTAGGTCAGGGGCGGCTAAGCAGATTTGGAAAGTATCCTTATACAGATGGTCGATGAAATCATCTGGCTCCAGAATGAAATCATTAGGGAGCAAAACTTCCAAAGCAAAAGGGGAAAAGGACAGTACAGTGGGTCTGTGATGGGAGGGGTGATGGGGAGAAAGCATCACCAAGGGTCAGATTTGGCATCCTGGGGTTCTTGATGGTTTAAGAAAAGGAGGGTTTAATTTTGAGGACTAAGGTTGTGATTAATTCAGTGATTAATTCATGGGTTATGAGGAGACAGAGGAAACGAAACAGGAGGGGACTTGTCATTTGTGCTATTGATAAAAATGATTCGGGTCTGACTTTCACATCTTGTCTTGAACTTAAACCACCTGGAAACTTTCCTCAGTGGCATCAGCAAGAGCACGGAATTGAAGGAGTGAAGGCTGTGAGAACCCACAGAGCCCAGCATTATGCAGAGCAGCTTGTCAGATGTCTCTGGGAGGGGCTTGGACTGCAGCTCCCCATCTGAATCTTCAGGGCTTACATTTGGACTACAGATGTCTTCAATTTCTGTTGCATTTTTTTCTCATTAAAGTGACTAACAACTGTGGTCATTCTGTATCTCCAGCTGCCTCTCATTATAAGATCTATCTCATAACAGTTTCAACTCTTGGGAAAATTGTTCACATTGCAGTTCTACCTTCCTCTATTTACCATCTGGAGCCACATTTATTTTACTTCACATATGTGCATACCAATTTCTTATAGTATTGATGGCATTTAACCAGAATTGCTTACATACATGGGTTTTTGTTACACACTGCTTAAATTGTGGTGAATCATTTCCTTGAAAAAATAAATGCACTCTTTATGGTTTTGATTTTTTTAACTTGTAAGAGGGAACCATGGTAAGGCATCTATATGAATTAAGTATCTTTTGAGGTGTTTGTTAATGGCATCAAAATAAAATCCAGTAGAGAATTAAAATCATGAATTATATAGGATTATGCTTAATTAGTACAGTTTGACCTTCAGGGTTCCTTATTATAATGGTCTCACTGGCATCTTTGTTTAGATTGATTTTCAACCGGAACTTTCATCTTTCTTCATATTTCTTTCTGTTGGTATTCTTGAATTTAGTCATGAAAGTGTAAAAATGAGGAACTGCATTATTGACAAGCACCAAGGAAGGCTTCCAGAAAGCTTTTCCAGAGTTCATGGTTATACCTTTAACAACCAAGGTTCAGGACACTATAACCAACAAACAATATTCCTAGTAATAGGAAAATAACATTTCTTTCTCTCTTTTCTCCTTAAACAGCAGCATTTCCCAGTATCTGCTCTGGCTCACTGCTCTCCTCTGACATCCTTCTTGAGTGATCCCATTCCCACCCAAAGCTTTAACAACTCCTTGATGTGATGGCTCGTATAAATCTCTTGCTGTCTCAACCTCTCACTCTTGAATCAGACTTTGTTGATTCTATTTCTCATATATCTTCAAGTTCATCTCTTTCTCCATCCTCAGTAACACTGACTTATTCCCTGTTTCATTTTCTCCAATTTTGTTCTAACTAACCTCTCTGTTGCCAGTCTCACTCAGATTAAAAATTTTCCCTGAGTAATGAATGCCACGGTGATCTCTCCAACATACAAGTCACAATGTGTATCTTCTTTGCTTAAAACTTCAGTATTTTGCAATAAAGTTTCTATTGATATTTTGGGTGGTTTAGATTTTGTTCAAAGGGATTGGTCTGCATGCAAGATATTCAACATCATTAGCCCATCCACAAAATGCCAAGAATATTTCCCAATTGTTACAACCATGAAAACATATTTCCAAGGCCCCTCTGGAGAGTATGATTACACACCCAGCTGAGAACCAAAAATAGTTACCTAGGAAAAAAAGACTTCTTCAGAATAATTTTTAATCACTCTAGCTTGACATACTTTCATGGTTCCTCTTTCTGCTTTATTTCCAAACAATCCCCATGTCAGCTGACATGGGGTTCCCTGAATAAGCCACATCTCTCAACTGCGTGCCCTAGTTTATGTTCTTTACATCTGGTGTACTTCACTGCTCAAGACACTGTCTTTATCTTTCACAACTCATTGAGGGAAAATATTTTCCAGATGGTCTTCCTTGCTCCACCTCCTCTCCAAATCCCAGCCTACTTTAGATGGCTTAGTTCTGTGGTTCCACTATCCATACTTTATTTAGATTACCTATCACTACGTATTTATTCAATTCAGTTGATATATTGGTTTATTTTACCCACAAAATTATAAAATGGTAACACCAAAGAATAGAATGTCTTCCTATAGCATCAACTGGATACTACATTCCAAACAAAATATATGTACCAATGTTCTTGCATTAACTACACAAGCAAAACATGCACTCACAGCAGATTCTTAGGCAGTAGTGTGAATTAATTGGGCTTCCCCTGTGGTTCAGTGGTAAGAATTTGCCTGCAATGAAAGAGACACACATGTTCAATCTCTGGGTCAGGAAGATCTCCTGGAGAAGGAAATGGTGACCCACTCCAGTATTCTTGCCTGGGAAATCTAATGGACACAGGAGCCTGGCCAGCTGCAGTCCAGGGGTCACAAAGAGTGGAACATGACCGAGTGAGCACACATGTAAATTAATTGGCCGCCATTGTGAAATTGGTTGTGTTATATGAATTTTAAGTTTCATTCTATTTTATATTTGTGTCTGCAACTTTTACAAATGATATGTTAATATACTCATCATCTCTTAAAATTCATGGTCCTGGAAGATATCCCAGTATATCCTGTTCTTTCTCCTGCCACCAAATCACTTCTGGTGGCAATATCTACTCACGTTTATAGGAATTCTAAGTAAACCACTTTGATAAAATGACTTTAACTATACTTTGCATGTCCAGCGAGAAAAACAGACAGAAGTGTATGTGAGTGTTTTCCTGCATCTTCTTTTACACCTAACACAATCAGATATTTTAGTATTTGTTAAATTCTGATAAGACTTTAATATCTTACTGTTTTGATTACATTTTTTATTTCTAATGACGTTACATATTTTCCACATGTTTATTGGCCTTTATATTATGGCTTTCTGAATGTTATATATCATTTTGGTTTTTGTACTGATTTTTAAGGGGTGTTTTTGCAAGTAAAGTATATGAAGTCTTTTCTGTCATAGTTATTACAAAAAATTTCCCCATTTGAACAAGCTTTTAGGCACACTTATTGAGAGTTTTATAGTAAGATTTAAAATGCAGATTTTAAATTTTAGAATCTTATGTTCAATATTTTAAAATTTCCAAGATTACTAAACTACTGAAAATATCTTACGCAAATACTACATTTAGAGATTTTTTAAAAATGGAAATATTTGGTCCATTTGGGATATGTCTTGGTTTAAAGACTAAGGGAGGAAACCATTCTTTAAAATGTTAAATGTCTATCAAGTAACTGCAACACCATTTATTGAATTAATAGTGAAGGACAGAGGAGCCTGGTGTGCTTCAGTCCATGGGGTCACATAGAGTTAGACACAACTTAGTGACTGAAAAGCAATTTAATTAGGTATTAAATTGTACTATAGATTCATATCTAAATATTTTTCTTTCATCATGGTCAGTAACTTTTTATTATTTTTCATATCTAATAGGAACAATAACTTGTTTTACTCACCATTTCTGTTTGGGGGGATTCCTTATCACTTTCCTTGTATATTTTTTATTCCAATGAGCTTCAAAATGGTTTTGTCATGTTTCATGCTTTTAGGATCTTACAGGGATTATGAGTAAAATTGTATTTAATTTGTGCTTTGATTTAGGAAAAAGAACTGCATTTTTCAAATACTGAGTTTCCCAATGTGAGAAAAAGGAGCACTTATTCCCATTTTATGTTATTTTACATATCTTGATCAAGACATAGTTTTTTTCCCAATCAAGTGCTAAAAATGTCTTATTATGTTAGGTCTTTAGTGTTGTATGTTGTTATTGCTTTTATGGATAGAATAATTTCTTCTGATATGTTTTCTATTCAGTAATACAAATAGAAACAGTAATCATAATACCATAGTAATAATGAAATGTGCTTCACACTAGTACATAAATCAAGCATTTATATTCTCTAAATATACATTTCCAGTTGTACAGTATTTATTTTCTCATAATTTGTCCAATGAATGTATTTTGAACAAACACAAATACTAAGTAGTCGGATCCTGTAAACAGCCCCCTGCCCTTTAATTAATAGAGAAGATCGACACTAATCAATAATCACATAATTATAGAAAGCATCATGGTTTGTGCTATAAGGAAAAGAATACAAGGTGCCCAGAAAATTCTTCATGGGAGATGTCATCTAACCTGGGAGGTAATGAAGGCTGAGGAGTCTAGAGGATTTCATGAGGATGCAACACTGAACAGAGCCCTGAAAGATGAGAACAGGTAAGTCGGGCAGAAGAAATGCAAATGGCCCTTAACAGGATGGGGAATGCGGTTGAGGAAAGGGACAGAAAGACATTGTGTGTCGAGCAGAGAATAACAAAATGAAGCTTGAGGAAAAGGTAAGAAGTCAGGTCATGCCAGAGCCCTCAAAGAGTTTTAGTAATTTTGTCCTTATCCTACAAGATACCACTGAGGCTTTTAAAGGGTGTGTGTATGTCTGCGTCTGTGTCTGTGTTGTGTTGATTGGTGGGTGAGGGCAAGGTGATGTATTCAGGTTTATATTGCAGACTGATCACTCTGGGTCTCCTGGGAAGAATGGATCAGAGGAAGGCAAGAGCAGATGCCTGAAAACCTTCTAGGAGGCTATTGAAGGAACCCAGTTGAGAAGTAACAATAATGTGGACAGGGACAGTGACAGTGGAGATGGAGTGAAGGGTATGGCAATAAGGAACATTTAGGAAGCAAAACTGAAATTACTTAGCGATGAGGATTCTGGCATGATAAGGAAGAGAGGGGTAACAGGAATGACCGCCAGGTTTCTGGCCTGTCCAAGGCGATGAATAATGAGGCTCTTGCCTGAGATAGCAAATACAGAACATAAATCAGCTTTGAGAGATATTCTATCATAAATTTTAAATGTAATGAGCTACATAAACTCATCATAAGCTTCTCAGGTAGCACAGTGGTAGAATCCCTCTGTCAATGCAGGAGATGTGGGTTTAATCCCTGGGTCAGGAAGATCCCCTGGAGTAGGAAATGGCAACCCGCTCCAGTATTCTTGCCTGGAAAATTCCATGGACAGAGGAGCTTGGAGGGCTACAGTCCATAGTGTCGCAGAATTGAACTGAGAGACTGAGCACTCATGCAGGCACTTGCTACAGGTACTTCTGAAATCCAAATGAAGATGGTGAGTTAAACATTTACACAGGCATTTCTTGAACTCTTAGGAAAGATTTAGGTTGTATATATACATTGGAGCTACTAGCATTAGATAGATATGATATGAGTAAGGGCCAGTGATGAGAGTATTGAGTGTAAGAGTAGAGAAAAGGGAAGATCCCTGGGGAATGCTGACACTGAAACATGGAGTAAAATGATGCACTGATTAAAGAGACTGGGAAGAAAAGCTGCTCGTGGGTAAGCCAGCCAGTCTGATTTAAAATATAAATATATATGTATTTATATATATTATATAATTATAAATATTTATATAATTATAAATATATAATTGTAAATCTATAATATATAAATATTATATATATATTTATATCTATAAGCCTACTGGCATGCCCCACACTCCACAGGTTTTGGCTGTCTTTGCAGAATTATTGCATTAGTTTGCCACTGTTGGATCTCAACCCTCAAATCAGTTTTTAACAGATTATTCTTAGTCTCTCCTAAGACTAATAGATGGTATCACCAACCTGATGGACATGAGTTTGAGCAAGTTCCAGGAGCCTGGCATGCTGCAGTTCATGGGGTCACAGAGTCAGACACGACTGACTGAACTGAACTGAACTGAACTTAGTCTCTCCTGAAATTTTCATAATTTCAAAGAAAGGAGTTATCTTGATATGTTCTTTTTTCATGGTGGGATAGAAACTCTAAGTGAGGTGCTTCCAATCATCGATTTTGTTTCTTCCCAGATTTTTTTTGCCCTTGCTTTCTGCCATATGACAACATTCACCTGAAAAAAGATGTTCTCTATAATTCGTTTCAGTCTCTTTTAAATTTAGAATAAGTTACATTGAGTGAGTGAGTGGAAGTCACTCAGTTGTGTCTCTTTGCGACCCCATGGACACAGTCCATGGAATTCTCCAGGTCTGAATACTAGAGTGGGTAGTCTTTCCCCTCTCCAGGACATTTTCCCAACCCAGGGATCATACCCAGGTCTCCAGCATTGCAGGTAGATTCTTTACCAGCTGAGCCACTGAGAAGCCCAAGAATACTGGAGTGGGTAGCATATCCCTTCTTAACCAGATCTTCCTGAACCAGGAACTGAGCTGGAATCTCCTGCATTGCAGGTGGATTCTTTACCAACTGAGCTACCAACGATACCCAAGTTACATTGAACTGACTATAATTTGACAAATTTTGTATTCTATGACTTTGGGACTTTTTTGGCCTTGTTTGTGTTTTCTTTGCTATTTTTCTCCTTTTTCTTCTTTCCAGTTAATTGGGGAATTTCCATTTGTATTTGTTAATAAAATACCAAATTAATATCACATCCCCCCAGAGGCAGATTATCTCACTTTTGGTGATGTAGAGTTGGAGGTGTCTGTTGGACATGAAAGAAAGCAGTACACTTGTCTAACGGAACCTATAGATCTGGAACTCAGGCAAGAAACTTGAGGGCTTCTGAAATGGTCTGGGACAGCTTTTATTTATAACATTCCTGAGCTCCAAATAAGCAGTGGTTTTCTATAGCTGGTAATTATTAGTGCTTTGACTTCACAGAACCATTACATGTTTCTGGCTTTTCTAGCTGAACTTGTACAAACTTGAATAGGTTGAACTTGGAGGAAATTTTAATACAAACAAAACTCACAAATATTTAGGTATATACATATTCAAATATTCATATTCAAGATGTGGAGCTCAAATAATAACCAATTTGGGAAGAAACAATACTGTGAAATAAATGTTGAAGATAAAATTCTGAAAACATTTAGGCTAAATTCATATGTGACACGCTAAGACAAAAATTATATTATCACAGTTTATTCAACTATGAAAAATCAGCTGCTTTTCTCTTGTTATCAATAGTAACTACCCTGAGATTTTTAAGGGCATAGATAGTGAAATTAGAGTCATGCTGCCTTTGTGAGTGATGTTGCAAACTGATTTTCATTATAAGCCAGTATCTACATGACGAAAGGCATTTGTTGTTTTATCTTTTAAACAAACGGCAAACAAAGAATACCACAGCACCTAGCTTTTCACTACTGAAAATGAAATGGATCTAGTAAGTTCAAAGGAATTCCACAAAACGAAAACCATTGACATGACAAAAGCGTGCATTTAATTCAATGCTTTGCAGAGATACATGACTAAAGTTGTGTGCATGGCTTGTCCTTTGGGATGGTCCCAGTTGTTTATTTTTAAAGAAAAAAATAAAAAATGGAGCCAACAGAGAATTAAAGGGAAAAAAATCCTTGAGACATAAGGGGACCTACATGTTCTAGTCTAAGAAACATGCAAGTATTACAGAACAGTATGATACAGCATGACAGGTGAATAGTGAACAGGCGCTGGAACAGTGCTCCTTCTTTCAGAAACGGGAAGTCTAACAGTTATGTTTTCACAAATGGTATCGATGAAACCATCTTTATTTTTAAAGAACTTTATAGAAGGAATTTTAGCACCATCATTAAAGGATAATAATAATAATACATTTTAGCCCTGCCTATCTCCAGTCTTGGAATAATCCCAGAAGCATAGCACCTTTTAGTACCTAAAATATAAACAAGAAGAGTAAGTCCATCCCAGCTTCTAGAGATGAGGTAGCTCATGCTAAAAAATGTTGGGTCATTTTTCCTAAGAGTTCAAAAACCAAATATTCTAATTCCAACTGCCACGTTTGATTAGAGTCAGCTCCACAACTCTGAGTTTCTAAAACTTTTTTCTTCATTATAGGCTTTAGGAATATGACATTATATATGTGGAAGACTCTCAACTAAGGGTCCTGAATATTTGTTTCTAAAGTTGTATGGGAATTATTTTGCATTCTGTGTCTTCTTAAACAAGAAAGTGCAAATATATTCAATGGTATACTCATTTAATTTCTATCTATATTGATAGATTGAGTCAATATAGGGAAAGGTAGCTTTAAATTTGAATGCAAATGAAGTCTAGATTTACCACATTTTACAAAAATTTAAGATTTTTTTTTTTTTGGTCAGAAATCCCATTGAATATATGCTACTTTAACATTCCATTTAAGACAATGAGAAACTGATATTTTTTCATGGTTCTCTTTAAAGAGTCTGTATGTTTGTTATACAATATCAAGACAAGCATTCCGTTTCAATCACAAGGATAAACATTTTGATTTCATTTTTAATTGATAATCTGTAAATGAGAGGTCACAAAAGGGCATTACTTTGTATTTTTCCAATTGCAGCCACGTGAAATAAAAGTGTTGTGATTTTATATACCCCACTCTTTAAGCTATCTGCCAGGAAGAAAGGTTTTCTCATAAATACTAAGCAACTTTGTCATTACACTGAAATGAAGAAAACGGAGATTTATTTATTCAATCAGTTTACTTTTTTTTAAAAGTTGGTCTTTGTCATTGGTCATCTTAAACCTAAACTGTTGTATTGAAAAATATTTTAAATCAATTAAAACTTGAGGATTGTAAGTAAAATAAATATTCTGAAGGATAAGGAGGCCAGGCACTTAAGACCATATATACAATGCTGATGCAGAATCAGCCATTACTTCAAGAGTCTCAGGATCAGCTTCAAACAGTCAAAGTCTTGTGAATGGTGGTGGTCACTGATGGTAGGGGTGGTGCTCATTGTCGATGTATCTCGGCTTGCTTTACACAAAACAAACTGGCCCAATTTCGATGCCAAATTCTTGGTCTGTACTGCCAACATCCACAGGGGCAAGATCTATGATGGGCAAGCGTGCCACATTCTGTGTTCTATATTCAAAGATGGTCTTGCCCACGTTTCCATTTCGTTTCTGGAATTAAATGGTGCAGTGGGTTAATAGCATACCCAAATTAGTACAAAAATGTTAGACAGCAATTTCCAAACCAATTTTTATAATGTAAAAGCAATGATTTTTAGAGCACTACTTAAAAGAGCACTGCCAGCATAAAGATACTGTCCTAGCTGGCAGGCATTTCTTTCATTCTTTAAATTGGGAAAAAGCCCTTTATTCTTTTGCAGCTTCCCAAATGGTCACTAACAACATAAATTATGAAAGCGTTTTTGGTTTTCATGATTGAAACCAAAATTCATCATTAAATATTTTCTTTATTTATATACAGATATTCAAGAGAAAAGACATATCAATCAGTGAAAAACCTAAGGTATCTCAGATGGATTATATATTTTAGAGTCCAGGAGTTTTAAGCATAGAATTGAGATTAAGTAACCTAAGTAATTTGCAGGAGAACTAACATGAGTTTGCAAAAGAGCTGCAAGGACCCAGTCCTTTATGTTTTTTCTTAAGCCTCTAGCATGTTTCATATACCAACACACATTCAGGTTTATCCTGAGGAACAACTAATTGCTGTCATGTTTATACACAGGGTAAATTTGCCCCCACCTCTAGTGCCATGACAGTATCCTTAACAAAGTAATTTTTTATTTTCTTCACCCAGATCAATATGGATCAAAAGTACTTACAGAACAAGACTCAAAAATACTCACAGAGCAAGAATCATGAAGAACTATGTATCTGAATCTAATGTTTCCCTCTGCTTTGATTTCTAAGTCATTTGACCCTTTGAGAACCACAGCTTTCTTCAAGTTCTTAGTTTGATCATCCATGTATCCTACACTGTTTTTACAGATGTAGGTGATGTTCTGGGAGGCTTCTTTCGATAAAAGGCGCAAGAAGGTCATCTGAGTAATAGCTGCATTGGGTGACTGGTGGTCTCCATAAACAAACTAGAAAAACAAAAGGAGCCTTTGTTATCATGTCTACCCCTCCTGAGTTCTTGTGATTGGACTAATAAAATTGACACAAGACAGATTAGACCGAGAAAAAGAAACAACTTTAATTTGGGACACAGAGGTCAGAGGTCTCACAGAAATGGGACCTAAGTAGGGGCCAAAGAAACAATAAATTTAAGAGGAATTGACAGGACAAAGAAACCTAGGTTTGGGTGCATAATTGGTAAGGAATTTAAAGTTTGGGCTTGGGTAGTAAATTAATAAGGAAGTAAGGATGTTTGTTTATACAGGCTTCTTGGTTCTAAATTCCCTATCTGTGGAGATAAGGTTGTCTTTCTACCCTCAGTACAGGGAGATTTCACATGGGAGATTTATTTCCTACTTTCAGGCAGACAGAGAGCAGGATCAAAGCGTTCCTCTTGCAGCAACCATTACTTTAATGCCTTTAACTGAAAAAGATCGGTGTGTGACTGAAGCAAGTTTTAGAGCAGCCTGCCCTGAGCCCCAATATACGTAATACTGAGGGGTTTCATAGTGCTGTTTGTGTGAGTATGTGTGTTGATTTCAGACAAATTAATTTTGAAGTGTATTGCTTCTATTCTTTCACATAACAAGATATTCTACCTATATATATATATATATATATATATATATATATATACCTTAAAATTTCTATGAATATTCACAAGTAAGAAACTTCATCCTTACTATCCCAAACAAATGGTGGTGAAACCAAATATAATTATAACTCACCAGAGAAAGTTTAAGTATTTTAAAATTTGCTTCTCTAGTTCTTAAAAAAAATATTGAATATTACTTTTAGAAGTTATATACTGAGGCATAGGCTTGGATATTCAATCATGTATCAAAAATAACTGATTGCTTTTATTGTCAGTCAAGATAAAAATTTGGACTTAACTATTAGTATAAAATCTTTTTTAACCCAACTGTTACATAATTATAGGAAATATGAATTACAAGTTTTCCATTAGCTAACAAAAACAAATAATCAAAAAATAATTTCCTATAAGATATTTCCTACTTAGCTTCTACTTTGAGCTCTACTTTCAAAACTCCTGTTTGAACTTTTTACATAATATGCTAACTAAATTATATTCCAATTAGGTAGGTAAATTTAAATTTTTTTTCCTGTTCTTTAAATAATGGTAGATCCTGCATGTACCCATAATGTCCTCATACCATGTTCATTATGAACATGAGTTCTGAGGAAAGGTCTGGAGCAGAGGTGAGAAGAAAACTGCAAAGTTAAGCTGCCACAAAGAGATGTGGAATAGAATACTCATCTTGCAATAGGAAGTGGCAAGGCTAGTAAAGAATCTAAATACTGGACCATGAAAGAAACAGAGGGGATTAGAGTAAAGAAAAAATATGAGGTAATATTATAATTATAAAACTGCCTTAGGTTTAAATAACTACTAAGTTTACAAAGGGATTCAATTATCAAAAGTATCATAATAAATATCTAATATTCATCCATAACTTACCAAATATTAGATACTATATACTTTATATACACACGCTTTATGTACACACAGAAGCCATGAGATAAATATTATCACTCTCACTTTAAAATGGCAGGACTGAAAACACAAAAAGCTTAAGTGACTTTCTAGGGTCCCAGAGGTAGTAACAGATCCACGTATGAGTAACCTAGGTTTCCTGATGCTAATATAATCCCTGTCTTCCAGCTACGGCAAAATCCCTTCAACTCCACTCCATTAGCAGTGTCACAGGCATTAAAGGAGCTAATACGAAAAACAAGTACTTTTTTACATTCCATCAATTGAAAAATTATCATTCAAAACTATATTAATTTAATTCAAAGCAATGCTTATGCAATGATGTAACTAATGAGAATCTATCACTTCCAATTATTAATAAACATAGTAAAATAAGCATGGTCACAAAAATAATTACAAAAGTCCTAAATAAATACTAAAATACAATAAATAAAGACAAATGATGAATACAACTTTAAGTAAGCATATTAAATTACCTGAGATCCTCGATTCATATCAAGACCATACCAAACAGGCTTATTATCAGGAGATTTGCTGGCCCACCAGGTTTTACGTGGTACACTGGATGGATTTGCTGAAATACATGTTTCTCCTGTTTCCATGTTGCAGTAAACTTTGATTGCATCTTCAGCAGATCCCTGGTTAGGGTCAATCCAGTACTCGCCTGCTTTCCAAAATAAAAATATTTGCTAAATAAAAGAATCTCAAACATGATTATGAGTCTCTAAAATAATTAGCAGAGGACCAACTCACTGATTAAGGACTAACATTCTTTTAAAGAGAATCCCAGTTAAGGAAATATCTGCAGCTAAGAAAAAAGTAACTGTTATGCATTCAGGTCCTTTCTCCTTTCTATTCTAAGGTGCCTGGCCAAATTAAGGTTCAAAACACAAATGCGAGGGAAATATCATCACACCCATTTTGTAGATTAGAAACTATACCAAAATGATAATCCACAGTGAGTAAGTGGCTTTGCCAAAATGGATGGGTTCTCATTAAATTTACAAAGTCAATATTTTAAAACAAATAATAATTGAATATTAAAAAAATAATGTCTTTTCAAAACTATTAAGTGAGTCAAACTGTGATCAGAATGCTACGAATTATCTCACTGGCCCTGTTTATTTATTTAGGCCACATCATGTGGCATGTGGAATCTTTAAGTTCCCCCACCAGGAATTGAATACATGTACCCCGCAACAGAAGCATGGAGTCTTAACCATTGGACTGCCAGTCCCTCCATGGTCCTAAAATTGATCTCTGTTCAATATTATGTAGCATCCTATCCTAAATGGGAAAATAATTTGAAAAATAATAGATATATGTATATGTAAAACTGAATCACTCTGCTGTCACCAGAAACTAACACAACACTCTTAGTCATCTATGCTCCAATATGAAATAGTTCAAAAAATTGATCTTATCATGTAGAAGAGATCCTTGAAGTAGGCTACCCCAAGTTAGTGCTTGGTGCTAGAGATATAATTTAATAAATATGCAAACAAATACATTTTTGTGCATATATCTTTACGTATGTATCTGTGTCTATATGTATATTCTGTAAATATATATAAAATATATGTTTAAAGATTATATTACATGTATATTTATATAAGCATATGTAAGTACATATAATTTATATAATAGCATATGTAATATATGCATAATAAATATAAATATATGTTTGTATGTATAAATATGGTGGTGGGATGTATAGACTTGGTAATCAAATGGCCTGTTCTGCAAAGATAACAATTTTAGCTATCCCTGTCAGCATCATTTCAAAGTTATCTGAAACTCTTAAGCATTTCATAGCTTATTCCCATGGCCCTCTTATGGATCTTTCTTTTCCAGGTCTTATTAGATTAATCAAAATGATAGAATTTTGCAAACTTTAGGCATAGTGTTTGCAACTAGGGGAAAAGACTATTTAATTTCAAAATATTTTATAAAATAACCATAAAACAATTCCACAGCAGAGATTATTGAAGTATGATCTGTAGAACATTAAACTACATGAAAAGAATTCCATATTCTAATAAATCTGGGAAATAATGCATACTCTATTCTTCTCTCTCTGTTGTTGGAGTATAATTGCTTTACATGTTGTGTTAGTTTCTGCTGTACAATAAAGTGAATCAGCTATATGCATGAATAAATCCCCTTTCTCTTGGACCTCCCTTCCACCTCCCCTCCATGCCACCCACCTAGGTCATCACAGAGCACCAAGCTGAGCTCCCTTTATAGTAAGACCCCACTAGCTATCTATTTCATGCACAGTAGTGTATTTGCTGTTTTTTTAGTCGCTAAATTGTGTCCGACTCTTTTGTGACCCCATGGACTGTAGCCATGGACTGCAGCTGAGCACTAAAAAATTGATGCTTTTGAACTGCGGTGTTGGAGAAGACGCTTGAGAGCCCCTTGGACTGCAAGGAGATCCAGCCAGTCCATCCTAAAGGAGATCAGTCCTGAATAGTCATTGGAAGGACTGATGCTGAAGCCGAAACTCCAATACTTTGACCACCTGATAAGAACTGACTCATTTGAAAAGACTCTGATGCTGGGAAAGATTGAGGGCGGGAGGAGAAGGGAACGACAGAGGATGAGATGGTTGGATGGCATCACTGACTTGATGGTCATGAGTTTGAGTGAACTCCGGGAGTTGGTGATGGACAGGGAGGCCTGGCGTGCTGCAGTCCATGGGCTCGCAAAGCGTTGTACACAAATGAACGACTGAACTGATCTGAACTGGACTGTTGCCTGTCAGGCTCCTCTGTCCATGGAATTTCCCAGGCAAGAATACTGGAGTATGTTGCTATTTCCTTCTCCAGGGGATCTCCCCAACCCAGGGATTGAACTTGTGTCTCCTGCATTGTAGACAAATTCTTTACCATTGAGCCAACAGGGCAGCCCAGTAGTGTATTTAGTCTCCCAATTCATCCCACCCTCCTCTTCCCCAACTGTGTCCACACATCCTTTCTGTATGTCTGCATCTCTATTCCCGCCCTGGAACTAGGTTCATCTGTACTAGTTTTCTAAATTCCATAGTATGAAGTTATCTTTAAAAACTAAAAACAGAACTTTATTCTACTCTTGAGGATCCAACTATATGTTAGCATATTAAATCACTGAGAATTATCATGGAAACTAAATATATTTAACTTTGCTCAAGCAAGTATGTTTGACATTTACAGCATCACAAAATTACCCATATTTTAAGATTTTTGGATGGAAATGGAAATACCACCATGAAATCGGATCATTAATAGGACATGTCCTCTATTACAGTACATATCTCACCCCATATTTTTTCATATCAGTAACAGTTCCCATCAGCAAATCTCAAACTCTGTGACTGGCCACCGTTTAATCTCTCATGTCTATCACTAAATAGAGAGTAAATAAAATATTTTGGCATGCATTGGAGAATTACACATCAGAAACAATGAGCTTTGCTCAAATGGCCAGCTGTCTACTCACCGCTCTGCTTTGCAGAATGGCAAAGCTTTAAGTCATCACAGGTCCGGGCAGGGTGCTTTCTGGAGCCATCAGGACTGCGCATGGTTTCAATCTGACTACTGAGTGACTTCAGGGTCGCATGTACCCCGGGGTCGGTTTTGTTTTTGTCATCAGGAGCCGCCTGATCTTCAGTAAACTCCGGAAGTGGGTCTGGCATGCTCTCATCATAGTGCCCCATGATATCCCCAAGAGCAGCTGTAAGGTGGCCAGGGGGTCCCGGAGGGCCGGGGGGACCAGGCTCACCAGGAGGACCCTAATTTTTAAAAAATTGGAAATATACTTAATACAGTTTTTAGTTCTTGCTTTTCCATTGGACACAAAGGCACTAATGGGACTTGGGGCAAAGAGGTTACAGTGCTAAACCTCAATTTGACATTACTGAGAGATCTGTGGCTTGAGCCCTTTTTTAACTAGATGGTTCTGGTCTGCTAACTTATAACATTCCAAGGATGAGAAAGGATGCATAACTATTTCTCAGCAAGATGTCTGCAAGTTGGCATCTGAGGTTGTTATCTTTATTTAAAGATTAAAACACAAAATATGTGCTTTGATGTTTATGCATGAAGATGCAATACATTTTATGTTAGTTGTATATAGATTTGTACACTCATTTTCAAACTATTTTGGCAAGACACAACTAAAATGTTTTAAAAGGATGTATAAACAAAGGCTGACCAAGGAGATGCAGAGAAGTTTGTGGATGCTACTTCCATAAGACTTCCCATCAGTACCAAGGGAATACATGAAGAAACACCCACAGGAGAATTTCCCCCATATCTAAATAAGGGGAAACCACAGGAAATCTTTTTATGTGCATTAATTAGTGGGTAGATCAAAATTATCTCTCCTAAACAAAACTGGAGGAAGTTATCCTCGCCTAAAGAGCTCTTTTAATAATTATTATTATTTTGCCAAATAAGAACTACTGGAGCAAAAGGGAGATGAGCACACCGAATATCAAAGACTAGAAAAACAGATCCCCTCTATTAATTTCCTTCTGCATTTTCCTGAGGAAGAACTCAGCATCTTGAGAAAATTATCCACAACCTGAAAAGATGTGTGGGCCACTTCTCTCCTGGGGAGCACAGACCTGGCAGGCAGAAGGCTGGAGTTCTGTTACTGGCTCTGCCACTCGTTAAATGGGTCTGGACAAGTTGTATCAAGTTCTAGTGCAAACATTTCCTCACCATCAAGCAACCATTAAATCCATTTTTTTTCTTTAAGGTCATCTCATGATTCCATACATTCCTTTATGTTAAACTCAGGGGAAGAGATTTTTTTTTCTGCTATCAAGGACCACTAAAATGCAAGATAAAGTCAATCAAGAGCCACATAAGTAAGAGGTATTCCGATTCTGCAGCCATTTTCCATGAACAATTAGAGAAATTAACAGAAAAGATTCCTCTTGACCATAGGAAATGTAAGGCTCTTCTTTCTATGTAATAATAAATATTTGGTTGAATGGTATTATCATTAGGACAGAGACAGAATAAGAAAAGGAAAATAAAGCAAAAGAGGAAGAAACACCAGGGAGGGATGCATAACCTCACATTACACATGCACACACACACGCACACATACACACACGCATGCACGCGCGCACGCACACACACACACATGTGTGCATGGCAGACAGAGCAGGCTGTTTCCCAAAGTTTGGTTTCTGAGAAGCCTAACTAAAGTCTAACTAAAGCAATTTAAAGCTTTACAAGTCAATACCCAAGACAATACTACTGAAATATTCTATTGAAAGTTTTAATTTGAATCTTTTCTGAATTTCATTTTCAGTAAATAACACTTTAATTTCCTAGGCTTCACTTTCCAACATAGTCATGAATGAATACATTCATCAAATCTCCCATTGAGTCTATTGCCACTTAAAGCAAAGCCACAGTTTCATAACTCTAACGATAATACAATCAACTAACTATTTGCTCTCATTACTCCATTCTTCTCACTGAAGACAAGGCCTAGGTAGCTTAGACTCTAATTTTATGTATTCTGAATAATCTGTGTTAAAATGTTTGAATTAGCTATTATTCGGACAAGCTGATGTGATTTTCAGGCTTGTTTTCAGAGTTTCTGAAGTCTTCTGTCCTTCATGCTGCACAGATCATCCTTAGACAGAATCCAAGCTGTGGGAATCAATAGCACTACTCACATACAAATCTCTGTGATTTTACCTCAGGGCCTGCTTCTCCAACGCTGCCCCGCACACCAGGAGGCCCAATGGGCCCAAGGGGCCCAGGGCTTCCTTCTTTGCCTGAAGGACCAACTGGACCTGGGGGGCCCTGCAAGAAACAAAGACTGTATTTTAGATCCTAGGAGGAAAACTTCTTCAAGGCCTTTCTTTGATCAAAGAACTATTTCTTTTTGGAGTTGTCACACTGATTTCTCATATTTGTTTTCCTAATGACTAATAAATGGACTTCTAGCACTTTCTAATATTTACTGCTTCACCACACATGAATTCTCCACCATCCATGCAGGGGAAAAGACCAGTGTCAGTTAAAACATTAATGGGCTAGTCATCTACTTTTAATGGACTAGTATTCTACTTTTTAGGGCTTCCCCTGTGGCTCAGCTGATAAAGAATCTGCCTGAAATGTGCGGGAGACCTGGGTTCGATCTCTGGGTTGGGAAGATCCCCTGGAGAAGGGAAAGACTACCCACCCCAATATTCTGTCCTGGAGAATTCCATGGACTGTATAGTCCATGGGGTCGTAAAGAGTTGGACACGACTCAGCAACCTGCACTTTCACTTTCTTTCATCTACTTTTATTGGCAGAAGCTGTTTCATCACATTTCACATATTGTAAACTTAATTAGAAATTCAATTAAGTAGGAGTAAGAAAATCACAGAAGTTGCTGTGTTTGACATAAATTAAATCTGTGTCCTTGTACTCCAGAATTGTATCACATCTCAGTAATTTTGATACTGTTCTCAATTTTATGTGTGACTTGTTTATACTGTATTTAGATATAGCAGAAATTCTTTCTAATGATTTTCCTAAGTAATTGTCTTGTGGCATTAATGACCTATTAGACAGCATTAATGCTAAATGTAGAATTTCTATAACCTTCAAATATTTGTTTCATTTTATGATTTTCTTCCTTATTAGCTTTATGCCGACTTCTTCTGAGGAACTATAGCAATTGCTTAAATGAAAACAGTATATCCAGCTTCAAAATCTGTCTCCACTTCATGGTAAATCCTATAGTATCATCTGAAAGAGTACAATTAAATGGAAATTTCAATAAACACAGAGCAAGAAAATGAACAAGCAGATGAGTATACCTACCCTAGGGAAGAGATTTTGAAGGGGCCTATGAAATAATATGTTTCAGGCTATGTCTACTTAAATGTAAATGCTGAATGGTTTATCTTTTATGTTTGCTGCCAACTTCAGAGAACCTAAGACAACTCCAGCTTCAATACCATGAACATGATACTCAAGCACTAACAACATGTCCTCAGGTGCATTAATATTTACACCTGCAACTTATTGCTGAATTTTGTTACTTACTCTTGGGCCAAATGGTCCAGGGATTCCAGCACTGCCTTGTTCACCATTTGGACCCTAAGCAGAAAAAAAAAAGCCAAAATATTTATATCCTATATTTAACCACTCTAGTTTTAAAAAATGTCCTGTCATTGACTTTAGCAGCATATACTTCATTCATCAATCTCTATATCTACATGAGTTGACTAATACTAAAGACAACTGTAGGAGTAATACTGCATATAACCTTTTGGTTTATTTCTTTCTCACAAAATTACAGAAAACATATGAAAAATTATATTGGGTACTTAGGTAATGACTTAATCATCAAGATATTCTTTAAAGTGAAAATAAGATGCAAAAAGTCCATCCATTTTATAGACAAATAAATGTTCATGTCAAGATACCTTTGCATTTTCACATGGAGAGCAAGTAATACTTAAAAGAATAACTTACAGGAGGTCCAGGAAGACCCTGAAGACCAGTAAAGCCTCTGTGACCCTTCTGACCTCGATCCCCTCTGTCTCCATGATCACCTTTGTCACCACGAGGTCCTTGGGGTCCCTAGAAATAAGGTCAGAGCATGAGCATTGCCTGTTGAAACTACAATTTACAATTTTACTTTGTACAATTGCATTTGCTACAATTTTGAGCATTGTATTTTATATGAACTAATATATTTACTTAGCTAAATGGTTTTACTAGGAATTTTTTATCTATTTTTATCTAGAATTTTACCTTTTTTTCTCAAGGAATGAAAGTGATCACTAAAAGCATAGGATATATAATAATGTTTCCTAAAGATTCAATTTTTAAAATGTTTAACCTACATTTGGACTAAAATGAGCTATTTTAAGTTTAATCTAGCCTGAGATATTTTCCAAAGTTTGGAAAGTTTGAATTCTCCTTCACATATTTAGATTATATCATTATGTAACAATCTAGCTAAAAATAAAATATACTTGAATAGTACTTTTCAAGTTTACAGAGAGCTTTCAAACCCATTTGCCTACATAATTTTTAGAAAATCTTAGAGAATGGCACTCTTACCCTTGCTATTGTGGGAGAAAATTGTGACTAAAAGTTTTAATTGATTATTGAAATAATTCATAGTAAAATTCAGAAGAGTTATACTAACACTATAAAAACAAATATAAACTCCTGGGTGCTATTTTAAATTAATGTTTTATCTAAGGCTTGAAGAATTTGGTAATTTTCATTTGTGAATCTTAAAAATTATGCTTTTTCTTTGGGAGTATATTTTATGTAAGAAGTCATATATTTAAAAAAATAAATAAATAAAGCCAAGAACTTACAAGTAAGCCACGTTTCCCAGCTCGACCGGGTGGTCCTATAGGACCTCGAGAACCCTAGAAGAAATTTTCATAAAATTAATACAAGAAAAAATATGGATATATTATAGAGATTTAGAATTCAAGAATATGTCTGTAGTTGAATACTTCTATATGTGTAGGTGTATCTAAGTGTATACTCTTATGGCTAATTAAATAAAACCAGGCTAATTTCCCTAGGTATAAGAATGTGCTCACTATAACCCCAATCACATCTCTATAGTCAATTTTATTAATGGACTTCTCTGAATGAAGATCACCTTAGTTAATTACATAAGACATTACCTGCTTAAATTTAACATGATCCATACTTACTACATTTCCTATAAATCACAACATTTTTAGATAATGAAAGCCAAAGCATCAAGATTTTTGAAGACCTATTAGAAATCAAATTTTTAAGACTAGAAAAAATAATTCCAAGCACACATGTCATTGCATGCATGCATATATACATACTCATAATACAGTGTGTTGATGTTTAAAACTGTCAGTGTGAAACTGATTCTCCTTACCGGATCTCCTCTTTGTCCTGCATCTCCTGGAGCACCAACAGGACCGGGAGTTCCAGGGGCACCCTGAGAGCCTGGCAGACCTGCAGGCCCAGGGTCTCCACGATCACCCTGACAAGGAAACCATAATATTACCTTTTTAATATTTATTATAAAACAGCAAAATTCTATATGCTTATGTTATTCATGAAAGGAAAAAAATACACCTTTTAAAACATTGTATTAATTAATTTATTTATATGTTACTTAAATGTTCTACTTATATTTACATATTAATAAATCAAACTGAAAAGGGTAAGATATTTTCCTCCAATATCATCTGTCTCCTCACTCTCATCCTATTATTCCCATAGTCAAGATTGCTGGGTATGGAAGTTGTCACTTCCAGAATTCAGCATGTGACTTAGACCCACTGGGGTATCTGTACTGTTAGTATAGCATAAACAAAAATTTTCCAGCATGTGAAAACAGGGAAAATTCTAAGGAAACCACTTTCCAGGTTTATAACTTCATATGAGTTCTTTCAGAAAACTGATTTGAAGCATCTTTTCCTACTTCCTCTTTATTAATCACCCTTCTCCCATTTTATGAAATAAAAGCATATATCATATGACCTGCAACCTTAATATGGCACAATGCTCCAAGGAATAAACGCCCCTGGGCATCAAACTCAAGGACTTTTCCAGAATGCACAGTTCACTTGAGAATAAAACAAAGACATATTTGGAAAGAAAAGCTGCTCTTTATTTTGCCCAGTCTTACTTGGCTCCAAATCTTACTCATCTCTTTAAGAAGTCAGAGGTGAGGTTATAGTTATGTGGATGTGTATTAATATAATTATTTGACTTGAAGAATGGAGCCAGATCTTTTTTTCTAACAGAAGTTAAGTCTTATTTGACTGAATAGTTTGGCAACCAGGATAAACTTTGGCAAATAGGTTAGAGAATGGACATGTAATAAAATACACTGAATATGTTGAATTGGCAACTCCAAGACTTTAAAAAATATATATATAATGAAAGGTTATATACATTTAGAATTTACCAGAACTATTTGCTTTGTAACTGTTAGACAGTTAGAACAGGAAAAAGGAGTCCAAGATAGCAATTAGAGACAGTGGCGACTAGCAGAAACATCCAGAGGGCAAAAAAAGGAAAGACAAAGCCCATGAAAAAGGGAAACCACTTCAGGCTGGAGTGAAGACCTCCAGCAAGAAAACATGCCCAAGTATGCCCCCTTCCCTGATTGGCTTTGAACATATACTATATTTGCATTTCCTTCCCTGATTGGTCTTAGGTACAAGCCTTATTTTGCATGGGATGGAACCAGTCAGGCTCCAGGGACTCCTTAGGACAGGGAACAAAGGACAAAAAAGGGAACCCTAAAATGCAGCAGGACCACTCCAGGACTGCTCTGCTCTGAGAGTGTACTATTTGCCTCTTGAGCTGTCTTAGGCTGTTGTTTCACTTCTTTGCTACAAGGAGACAAAAAGTGAGGGAAAAGAACTGACCCAACATAACTATCAAAACTTATGATTAAAATAAATGATGGTAACTTAAAATATGCACAGGGGTTCAGAGATTTTCAAAATTATATTGGGGGTACATCAGCAAAACCTCTGAAGACTACTACACTGGACAATATATACCAACCCTGGGAAAAACTTAGATCCCAAGAGAATTTGCATTCCCTTGGCTGTAAAGCCAAGGGACTTTGCCCCAGGATTCCTCAAAATTCTTTCTTTCCCTTTCTTTGAGTGCCTATGAGATACTTTGAACATGATATTTAAAACATAAGTCCTCACTGGTATAAATATTCATCACATTTAAAGCATTTAAAAATGAAGGTTCAGAAAATTTGTTCAAGATTACATAGCTAATTACTTAAAGAATAAAGATGAGAAGAATAGTTTTTTACTCTTTAGTATTACAGAGATTTCAAATGCACATTATTTCAGATTTTTGGATCAGTGAAATTGCCCTTACACGTTCTCCAACAGCACCATCCCGTCCTGGAGTACCATCATTACCAGCTGGACCCTATAAAGAATCATATTTGAAAAATGAATTAACTGAATAATAAAAAAAAATCACATTTCAATTGGCAGAAAAATTACAGCATATATTCCACCTCTATTCCACATTACAAATTAGCATTTATGGAAACTTCAGTAGAAGAAAGTTTCTGCCATCTTTCTATTATTCTGATTTGCTTGTAAAATTATTAACACATTCTTATACTTTTGGTGCCAATTTTAAATAGTTTTACTTAAGACACTATTTTCCACTTACATTACAGTGCTTATAAAGTGCAATGTTATTTCATTTCCTTGTGTACATATTCCTTAGTCAAGAATTAAGGATGCCCAGTTATTTACTGTAGCAGTTCGACCTTAAAGCTGCCCTGGAATTGCTACAAATTTGGGCTCACCAATGTTTGTTGTGAAACATACTAAATCTATACTTGGCTTAATCAACCTCTTCAACAGTGGACCCACAGGAACTACAACCAGACAGAGGCACTCCAACACCAGAGAAGCCCCAAGACACTTCTTTTACTGTGCCTCCTACACTTAGTCTAAATTCATCTTTTTTTTATTTTTATTTAAAAAAATCAAATTATTCAAAATAAATAGACAACACTTAGATTCCTTGTATTTTGTTTTCTTTATATTACCAGTGAATAGTTTCCCTCCTTTTTACTTACCCAAATAATATCCTTAAGGTTTTAAAATAAAATACCTGTGTTTAGACATTAAACTACATTTTAAAATATATAGTCTTCCTTTCCTGTTTTATTTTGATTTCTTTTTTCCACAGAACTATATTTTTACCATTTGAACAAAAATTGTTCTGAAAGGCATTAATTGTTTCTCTCAAGAAAACGTGACACTAAACATTTGGCAATTTACTCATTAAAGCACTGAACAGAGGAAATTTCAACCTGTAACTTTTCAAATCACCTTTGAAAAGCTGATTTCCTCTCAAAAGAGCCTAAGGGAACTTGATATCCACAATGTTATATATAGGGGTATTTAAGTAAAATGATCTCTACTTACTTGGCCCTCTTCACAAGCTTTAACAATTATATTAATCTTATCACCATAAAACTTGGCAATTTTGACAAATATGCCATTCCAGAATGAAATAATCACAAGAGAAAAGATAAACAGTTGTAACCTTTCACCTTCAAAACAATTTGGCAACAACCTAAACCAACTAAAATACTTGGCTCCTGACGAGATGAAGGCCAGTGCAAGACACCAACCTTATTACCTTTTTCTCATGTCATCATTTAGTCAACTCTCTAGGGAAGGAAAAACACATCAAAAAACAGCACTAGAAAACTTCCTTCAGGTCGAATGTACAATTTCTAGCTTCTAAATCAATTTCTAAATTTCAGAAATGTCCCCATAACACCAGACAAGGAGGGGAGGATGATCTTCACTGCAGTACTCACTTCCGGTCCTGGCTCCCCCACAGGGCCATTGGAACCTGGGGGCCCAACGGGTCCAGGTGGACCTTTATCTCCTGGGGCTCCAGTTGGTCCTACTTTTCCTGGTGTGCCCTGAAATAAAGCATAAATATGTCAACCACTTCTGAAGAAGCTTGAGGAGACAGTTCACATAACAGCTATGTTTAAATGGCACCCAGTGTCTCCCTCTAGAGTAATAACTATCAGTTATCACACAACACCAATTATCACTGCAGTACCTTCCCAGAGGCGCACCCGCTTCTTACCACACCCATCCTGATATATTGATGGGACTATTCTTTGCACCAATTCAGGTGCATTTTGGGTTTTACTCCGAAGTACTATTTTCAGATCTGGATGCCCGTCTTGAATCTGTGTCACTAAGACAAGGTCATCCTTACTCTTCCACTTAGTCTCCTCACTTTATTTCTGTATCCTGACAGTTTGAGCTCACTATTGGGAGAGCAAATATTCCAGGTTCCTTGGCTCACTCCTGATAACAATAAAGCTGCTCTAGACTCCTAGTCTGCTGGTTTCATATCTCAACTCACATGTCCCCAGTTCCAAGACCCCAGCAGTAAATCTATCTCCACATTCCATATAAAAACATCATTTTTTTTTTCTCAAGTGTGTAAACTTTCAGCAGTAAATTTTAATCTCTTCAAAGCTAACAGTGAGTTAAACTTTTATCCATACTCCAGGGAATATGAAATTCTTAGCAACCTCCAGGGAATAGGAGATTGCTTTCAGAATCTGTCATTATAGTTCACCCCACTTTCACCTCCAGTATTACTTTAGCTCAACTATTTCTTCCCTTTGATGGTTTATGAAAACTTAGTCTCTGAACTGTGAAATATGGATTTTTCCATTAGGCATGTTTATTTAAAAAGAGGCTACCTACTCACCAGGAGATTATCCCTCTTCTCTAGCTCCATGGGTATTTTTAATCTTTGAAGAAAGATTTAGAGTCACCAAAAATCCACATCCTTATTTGTCTAAGTCTCTAGTCCCAGGGTTAAATAAATATATTTTTCAAAGGTACTTAAGAATTTGACATTTAAAGTCAAAAGGTTTTTCAGATACTCTGTGCCTTTAAAAGATTTAAAATTATTAGGGAAAAAAAGGTAAATTTTCCCTTCACAAATAATATTGCACATAATCAGATGAAGTATTGACCAGTGCAGCTACTTACTGCTGGGCCTGGAAGGCCAGGCATCCCTCTCTCTCCACGCTGCCCCGGCATGCCGACGATTCCTCTTTGCCCAGTTGTTCCAGCTGGACCAGGGGGACCATCTGGACCCTAATTTTGAATACAAACTATAATAAGAAATTCTCCAGGGAAAACTATATGCAAGCACTTTGTAATAGATGACAGCTTTATAGGTCATTAACTACGAGTATTATTATTACCCATAGTAATATATTAAGTATGTAATATTAAGTAAGTATTAAGATTCTGTTCTACTAAATTATACCATATATGAGCAGTCAAAATGAGTAATCCACACTGAGCCTCTAACATTATTTAAAAGTGAGAACAGGTTGGAATTAAACCAATTAAACCATTATTAAAGCTGAGAATTAGTTTAAAAGAACTTGAAGATAATGTAAATATTGACAGAATAAAAGAGGTAAATATTCAGACAGTTTTCCTCCTTTTAAACTGACAAAAATTTTAAAACAAAGAAAAGAAGTTGGGCTCTATCTAAACATATTAATGTTGAGGCATTTATATATTCAGTAAATTGCTTTAAAATTTTTTCTTAGTACAGATATTTAACAAAAAATTGTTTTCTTGTTTAGTTTTTGAATACCATATCCATTATGTTATATAATGGATATGTTATATGTAATGGATATGTTATATGTTATGGATATGTTATGGATATAATGGATACGTTATAATGTTATATAATGGACATATAATTTTTCCTAGAATAGAGAATTGTAAGTTAAAAACCTATAGAGCACAATGTACTCAAAGGATTATAAAGTGCTCAGGATAATGTATAAACAGTTTCTTTGTGGCAGTAGTTATTATGAGTTTCTAGTTAGAGGTAGTCTAGAACCAAGATGCCAAACTTACAGGTTGTCCATCTTCTCCTGGGTCCCCTTTATCTCCTGGGCCACCAGGAGGGCCAGCTGGTCCTCGATCTCCTACTCGTCCATGAGACCCGGGGTCCCCACGAAGACCTGGAGGTCCTTCCTTCCCAGGCTCCCCTAAGGGCCCCGCAGGTCCTGGAGCTCCCTAGTACAACATGGGAAGAGGCCCAGAGGGCAAAGTGGAAGCCATGTTAGAATACCTAATACGGGGCTCTCTGCTGCAGAAGCAGAACCCCACGTTTCACAGGTCCATTTTTCTTGTTAATCACTCAGTGGATTTAAACAAAAAGTAAAATACACAGCTGTAGGTTCATTTCATTATCTGCAGACAATTACTCTGACTCATTATGAAAAGCGTACTGACAATATTATAAATCAACTAAACTTCAACTAAAAACTAAATGTGGTTTGAAATTGTAAAAAAATAAAAAATGCGTTTGAAATTAACTTGAATTTTCAAACTCCATAAGGCTCTTCACCAACAATGAACATGTATTTTCTTTTATCTGACTTGATCTTGTAATGAAAAAATAACTTCTATTATAGATAATCTCAGAGATTCTTCCTAACTGAAAGGAATGATTATTACCACACAATACTGTGAGTATTCAGTACCCAAATGAAGTAATAGTCAAATACTGGTGTTTAAAAGGATTTGCAAATAAGCTCCTCCAAGAAACATTCAATGATTAAAGATGATTCGCTTGACAACACACCTGTATGAATTATTGGGACAAGAACTGTTAACACAGGATAGCAAATCATTAAGTATTTAAATAAAAGAACAAATAATAACTCAAATATATGTGTGTGTATCATTATAATATGTACATGTGTGTGTTTGTGTGTGTTATTATGTGTTGTGTGTAATTATTCCACTATCAGTGATTTCAATTATTGAATTGACTTACAGCAGGACCTGGAGGTCCAACTCTGCCGGCAGAACCAGGAAATCCTGTAGCACCCTAGAAATACAATATCATACAAGCAACTTTAAAATAAAAATTAGTTATATATACTTTCTAGGGTCTACTTATTTTACAGCGATACCTAGGACTTTATATCCCTTTCCTTCTTGTGAGCAATAAATTTTTTTCTTGTATCGCGCTTTTGTGAATCGGTTGGGATTAACTGGTAGGAAGGATGCTAATTTTCTCTTTCCACTTTCCATTTATCTTGAACATATACAAGTATATTGAAGACGAGCACTAGGATCACATTAAAATTTCTTATAACAGAATTACATAAAGTGCGTTCATATTATTCATTCCCTCTTCCATAGGTAATCTATTATTTAGGTTATATATGAGGAAACTGGGTCTCCAAAGTCATAAAACTAATTTTAATGCAGATTGTCATCCAAGTTAAGCACTTTTTCGACTGCAATATATACAACTAAAAATTGGTTGTTACAGCTTCAAAGGAACTTTAAGATGGCTATAAAGTACTAGATATCTGTGACTAGCTATGCATAATTCCCAGAGCTTCAAACCAACTTACAGGTGGACCCTGAGTTCCTCGACCACCTTTCAGTCCAGGAACACCATTAGGACCCTAAACAGAAAGAAACAAACAAAAGGGTGTTACAGTAAAGAAAGATGGTCTAAACACAAGGTCTAAACAGTGGGAACTGGACTCAAGTTGTATCTTGTTTTACTTTAAACTTACATGAGGCCCTGGGGATCCTGCTAGCCCTTGTGGTCCAGGAGAGCCAGCATCTCCCTTCTGCCCAGGCTCTCCAGGTTCACCCTTCACTCCAGGCTGCCCATCAGGACCCTACACCAAAGAATAAATAAGGAACTGGCTGCAACACTTACAGACAAATTTTTCATAATAATTATCATTTATTCATATATTATAAAATGGTGATTTGTAATCAGTATAAAAGCTTAGAAAAAAAAAGAAACACCCAATGAGATCTTTGAAGACAGTCTGAAAAAGTAAGTTATGCCACCATATTGTTTATTATAACAAGTATATAATTCAAAATAATGCAGATGCATCCATTTTGTGCCAGTCCATGAAAAAAAAAAAATGTATTGAAAATGAGACTATTGCCTAGAAAACTATGTCTTCCAAAATCTTGAATATACCTTCAAAACAAATGATAGTGATAATTAAATTCATTGCTGTAGCAAGAAGAATGATCATTTGTAAATTCAAGACATTTAAAAATCATACCTGGGGTCCAGCAAAACCAACAGCTCCAGTCGGGCCATTTTCACCACGCGAACCCTAGAAGACAAACATTACTGTAGGTTTCACACATTACTCTAAACAGGAACAGTATTTTTAAACACAATTTTATAAATCTGTGTCTTGAAATGTACATATAGAGAAATTAGACATGTTGCTTGAGAGGACTCCTAAGGGTGATATGGATGAGGGTCATAAAAAAAAATCCCAAGTCTCAAAGAAGCTTCTGATTATTTAGTAAATGAGCTGCTTATGTAGACTTAATAGACTGTATAGAAATAATACACTGATTTTTTTTTTAAGTGTAATAAGAAAAGTAAAAGGTGAAAACCAGGAAGTTAAAAGTAACCTAACCCAACAGGCATGGTTTCATATAAATATCAAGACAAAATGATGGCCTCTTTTACTGCTCAATCTCACACTACAGAACATCAAAATACTGTCACTTACGGGATTGCCGCGGGAGCCAGGAGGGCCAACTAAACCTCGAGGGCCGGGTTCTCCCTGCAAAGCAGATTTTGGATGGTTATTGTCCAAAGCAACGGCAAAACACAGTACAACTGTAGGACATGGTGTTCGATGTGTTAGGTGGATGGGAGGAGAACTCTGAGATGATCTAGCCCAGCTACCATATTTTATGAAAGAGAAAACATTATGAAAAAGAGCCAGCACTCAGATCTCAGAATTCTGAGTCCACAAGATAACAACTTTTGACATTACCTTTTCTCCAGTAGGGCCTGAAGGACCTGGAGGGCCCAAGGGACCCGGAAGACCCTGTCAATGAACATAGCATAGGCATATTGAGGAAAAGAATGTGCAGAAATCTCCACATTTAAACAAAGAAGGTACTATTTTGTTACAGATGACTGCTTTTGTAAAACATTACCTGTAATAAATGATACAGTCTGTATATTCTCAATATTTTTACATCTAGGCTAAAACAATTCCCAGGGGATTCCCTCCACAAAATGTTTCAATCTGTTTCATCCAACTCAACTCGTCTATATACATAACACTCTTCAAACATTAGTCTGAAACCAGTGCTATCCTTCAACAATGTTTCTGTGTTTCTTAGCTTGTTTAATTTTACTAATATCTATTTGAAATTTGACAATAGATTGAAAAGGCTTTTCTTATTTTCTATAGAATACTTTATTCTTAAACTGTAGAAGTGAAATATCATTCCTTTATTTTTTAGAAAAGTGAAATTGTGCTAAAGCCCTCAGTTTTCCACATTCCTCTGTGATGAAAGTGAATGGAACCACCCCACGGCACTGAAGGTGATGGTGTTCTCTGGCTCAGAGTATAGCAGAGCGACAGGTGGGGTTTTCCTCACACAAGCACAGTTTTTAAACAGCTGCACTGCATTGGAGCCCTTCCTAAAACAGGTTTTCTCTCTGATATTTGTGTATTGCTTTTTCACAAGAAACTCAGATATTCCTTTGCCATTTAATTTGTGTATGCATCACAGAAGAAACTTAGGGAATAAAATGACTTTTTAATTTTATATTGTATTTTAAGACAAGAACATGAGAAAACTGCGATCTTAAATTCTCTAGATCTATAATGAAACAATATTCTGTCATTCACCTAATACACTTCCTTAAAAGATTTGATTGAATATAAAGGTGACTACACTAAAATTTTTTCCCCTTTATATGAGATAAATTCTCTGCTTCTTTTCCTGAAACAATGCATTTCCCTCACTAAAAATTAAGCAGTCATTGCTTAAGTCTTGATCCTATTGCATTGCAGTTTCAAAGTATTCAATAGTTCAGTGGAGCAATAGATGGATATTTCTCCTTAAAATAAACTGACAGCACATCATTCCTTCAAACAGCTCTTCATTATTTACTGTGCACTCCAGACCAACTGTGATGTGAAGCACAAACAATAAACCAGATTCACTTAGACCACTTTTGAAATATTGAATCGAATGTTAGATTTAATTAAAAGGCAAAGATACTTTGATTTCATAGTTTGCTAAATTGTTTCACCTTTAACTAGCTTTCCAGAAAAAGAAAAAAGGAATTATTATAATAAGGCTAAAACTTTCCTATAATATATATTTTTTATTCAAAAGTTAATATAATCAGTGTATTAATAGTGACTCAATAGGCAGAATCAAAATATTAACAGCAGCTCAGTGTCATTTGCTTTTTTAATAGCACAACTGCTGTTGTCAGGGTACAGTATGACAACTAACAGCAAACTAAGTCATACTGAATCAGAAACTATTTAGCAAATATCAGGCACTATTTCCAGAAAATGTTGACTATCTGAGTGACTAACTATCTGCTCTTACCTGAGAGAATCATTCATGTCTGAAAATATATTTTCATTCTGATTGTTTGATTATCCTTAGAATTGCAAATACATTCTAGTTTTGAGGACATAAAGCTTGTTAAGCCTCAATTTCTGGAAGGGCATTAAACAATCCTTCTTTACATTTCGCTTGTTCAGTCTCATTAATGATGATTCATCGTGCAGTAATTTTCTCACACCTGACATCTAGCATTTTGAGAAACATTCACCACACCTTTGGTTACTCGGTAAAACTCTACTTGCCTACACTGGAAGGAAGTCTAAGATGACTCATTAGATTAGCATTTTAATAAACAGAAACATTGCATATGGAATAAACATGATAGAGAAGGAAAAAGAGGGCCCCACTGCTTAAAGCATCAATTTTATATGCACAGTAAAAATGTGTCTTATTTCATTCTCTCAATAATGACTTTATTTTTTTGGCTTGTTCTATTTCAAGGTAAGCAAATGAATATCCACAGGCAATCAATGTCAAATCTCAGATTTCATCATTCTCCCAAATCTTGACCACCATGGAAACATGAGACTTATTCTAGAAAGTTCTGGCAAACTCATACAGTAATGATGATGTTGATTCCCAGCCCCGCCACTGAAAAGAATGGTTTCACTTACTCTTGCTCCATCATTTCCAGCTGTACCTTCAGCACCTTTTTCTCCTATGCCACCCTGCGAAAACACACAAAATGCCATTTATTCACTTAGGTGTCTTTTTCCTACACTGGCATGGAAGCTTCATGAGGGCAAGAGCTCATCTCTAATGTTCACAGCTGTATCCCCTTGGGCCTAGAACAACGGTGGGAGCAATGCAGTTGGGACTGCATTTTCTAAGTACACGTATACTGAAAGAATGAACGACTTGCAACTTAGGATGGCAGACGTAAAAGTCTGCCCAGAAAATCATTATCAGCAGAAAATCTAAATGGATGAATAAAATAAATAAGTAAATAAATAAACTTACTCTGTCACCCTTGGGGCCAGGAGTTCCTGCAATTCCCCTTTCTCCTGGCATACCTTGAAGACCTGGTGGGCCTGTATCTCCAGGGGTTCCAGGTGGTCCTGGGCTGCCCTAAAATGAAAAAACATAAGTAAGCTCATCTATATATTAAGGTTTAGCCACATGGAATCCCTGTTTTGGTAGACCAAAAATAGTAGAATCTTGGCAATTACATATGGCTCAACCTAATGCTTATATTTTTCATTTGGGAAAACTGTCTCTGAGGTCATTATTTTTTCTTTAAATAATACCTTTCTGTTTTGACTGTTGCTTTGCTTTCAGATTTCCTCTCTGGGAAAATTGGGTACTGATTCAAACAAAAATGATAGAGTTGCCTTTTTATTTTCTTTTATTGGCAACATCATAAGGATTCTAATAAGAAAAAGAAGACATTACATTTAGAGAGTACATCCATTCTCTCTCTAAAGAACCCATGAAATGAAGCTGGTTTTCAGGCTTATTCAGTAATGAAACTGAGGTAGATCTTACATGATCTCTGGCCCTTGAAGGTGATAAGGTATCTAACATCTGATCACAAGAATTTCTGCTCTAGTAGTTTGCACTGAAAATGGCCACATTATCTTCTATCAACTTTAGAATGGGACCCAAAAGGAAATGGTGCTGATTTTTGTGTTATAATGCATTGTACTTTCAGAGTTCAAAAATGACATACTTTTATACATTTGGTGAGCAGAACTACAGAAACTGTGACAAGGGAAATGGAGCATATGATTAGGAACATCTCCTAATAAATTATGCAATTTTCCATTTCTTGCCTCTGCTTATAAATAAAAGTCCTTAGGAAAATATATAAATAAATTTTAGAAATTGTTTTGTATATGAGGAAATATCACTACCTTGTGTACTGGATCATAAATCCCATCAAGGAAGAGACTCCTTTATACCCGACTCTTTAACGTCAAAGAAAATCAAGTAGGTGCTCTTTAAATATTTGTTAAAGAAATTACTTTGGAAAAACAAGAGAAATAAATTCTAGTACCATCATGTGTTTATTGACCGGTAAATTATAAATCAGCACAATATTGTAAAGCAACTATTTTGCAATAAAATATTTTAACAATTAAAAAAATAAATTAATAAAAATTACTGAGCTCACTACCACACTTACTTTTGGACCATCAGGACCATGTCCTCCAGCCATTCCTTTCTCACCAGGAAGTCCAGTTATTCCTGGTTCTCCTCTTTCCCCTGGATTTCCTCGTTCTCCCTACACAACACAGAAGTGACAAACAGTCTCAGTGCTTGATCCGAAAATGGATTTAAATACGTTTCCAGAAATCTGAAAAGTGACTTCTGGGAAAAGATTTAGAGATGAGCAACCATTAAGACTCAATTTTTTAATTTAGTGAGAAGAAATGAACTTGAAGCATATGCTGGCTTCACAGCACAGACTATTTCTCATCAGACTGATTTTCATCAAGTAAAAGAACTGCAATGAATAAAATACAGTCAAGTTTAAGATGAAAGATGGTTTTATAAACGGAAGCCAATGGAAACACAGTTAATCAAAAAAAGAAGAAGAAAATACTTACTCTAGGTCCTAATGGGCCAACTGCCCCAGGATCTCCAGGAACCCCCTATAAAATACATTTTTTAAAATGAAAAACTTTCAACTAAATTTTAGATATTTATTAGCAAGTTTTCCAGATCATATACCTAATTTCTTCTCTAATACATTACTGGACATCTGACTAAGTCCATAATATTGAGTAAAGAAAAATGTGTACACTTTTATAAATGAGGGGATATCATATACATTATATGGAAATACCTGGATGACTGTTTTTTGGCAATGAGCACAGGCAAAATATTGTCTCACAAAGATAGTACATTACTTAGTGACAAAGCAAGAACTTTAATTTCCTAACGGAATATGAAAAACTTGTAGCAGAGGAAAGTGAAATTAAAACTAATGAAGTACTGATCTTTAAAATAAGAACTTAATTCAATTTACTAAATATTTCTTGAACACAGAATATAGACAACACACTCTGCTAGAAATTGTAAGTTCAAACTAATGCAGTCATGACTATGTTAAAAGTCTTAACTAAAAACTCTTAACTAAAGGAAAATTTGTCACTTAAAATTACAAGTACAATTTTGTATTATAATAATGATACAAATGTTATTTGTATTTAATACAAATAATAACTTTATCAAGTAGGCCTCAAGTTTTATCCTTTAAATGTACTGTCTTCATTGTGGCATGATCTTCCTAAAGCCCAAATTTCATAGTATTTCTCTCTAATTAAAAGCCCTTCCTTAGCTTCCCATTACTCCAGTAATAAGAACAAATTAGACTCAAAACATTCCCTGTCATCCTCTAACCTCATCTTCATCCTTCTCAAGTTGTTACCGTATTTCTGACTTACCAAACATTTTCAACACCTAAATTTGATTAGCAAACCTTTGCACTTGCTGTTTCCATTTCCTAGAATATTTTCCTACCTTCCCTCCTCCTGACTTACCACCATTTATCCTTCAGATTACATAAAAGATACTAGTTTGTTGGGAAAATTTTTTCTAAACCTCCAATGTCTGAATTAGGTACATCCTCTAGATTTACACATACATAGTGCTTCCCTTATCACTGCACTTAAAACATGCTATTGTCATAACTGTCTTTCTATACTCTCTGTCGCTATTAAAATAAAAAT
This sequence comes from Odocoileus virginianus, assembly GCF_023699985.2. NCBI lineage: Eukaryota > Metazoa > Chordata > Mammalia > Artiodactyla > Cervidae > Odocoileus > Odocoileus virginianus. The sequence goes on along the minus strand of NC_069686.1, from coordinate 2,154,172 downwards.
TAAGGCAAGGTCCAATTCATCTTATTCAATTAGTTAAGGTCAAAGTTTAGTAGAGTGTAGGACAGAGTGCTCACCAAATATTTGTTTAAAAGTTAAATGAATGAATAAATCACTCCAAGAAAAATAAATTATATAAACCTATATGTTGGTAAAATGATATAAATAAAATGTAATTTTCTGTTCATAACTGTTTATGAAGTCTCCAGTAAAGCACAACAGTTCCAATAAGACATATTTAGTGATTAATAACACAATCCTATAAGCACTTGACATCATATTGGCTGTGTGATTTTGGAAAAATTGCTTAATATCTATGTGCCTCATATTCCTCATCTGTAAAATGAGCTACCCAACGTCCAAGGTCAGGGGCGGCCGAGAGGAGCTACCCCACATCCAAAGTAAGGAGCAGCGGCTGTGCTGCAGATTCCCCACGTCCAAGGTAAGAGGGTAGGTGTTGAGAGAGGGCATCAGAGGGCAGACAGACTGAAACCACAATCACAGACAACTAGCCAATCTGATCACAGGACCACAGCTTGTCTAACTCAGTGAGACTAAGCCATGCCATCTGGGGCCACCCAAGATGGTCAGGTCATGGTGCAGAGGTCTAACAGAATGTGGTCCACTGGAGAAGGGAATGGCAAACCACTTCAGTATTCTTGCCTTGAGATCCCCATGAACAGTATGAAAAGGCAAAATGATAGGGCACTGAAAGATAAACTCTCCAGGTTGGTAGGTGCCCAATATGCTACTGGGGATCAGTGGAGAAATAACTCCAGAAAGAATGAAGGGATGGAACCAAAGCAAAAACACATCCAGTTGTGGATGTGACTGGTGATAGAAGTGAGGTCCAATGCTGTAAAGAGCAATATTGCAAAGGAATTTGGAATGTTAGGTCCATGAATCAAGGCAAATTGGAAGTGGTCAAATAGGAGATGACAAGAGTGAACATTGACATTCTAGGAATCAGTGAACTGAGATGGACTGGAATGGGTGAATTTAACTCAGAGGACCAATATATCCACTACTGTGGGCAGGAATCCCTTAGAAGAAATGGAGTAGCCATCATAGTCAACAAAAGAGTCTGAAATGCAGTACTTGAATGCAATCTCAAAAATGACAGAATGATCTCTGTTCGTTTCCAAGGCAAATCATTCAATATCACGGTAATCCAAGTCTATGCTCCAATCAGTAACACCAAAGAAGCTGAAGTTGAACGGTTCTATGAAGACCTACAAGACCTTTTAGAACTAACACCCAAAACAGATGTCTTTTTCATTATAGGGGACTGGGATGCAAAAGTAGGAAGTCAAGAAACACCTGGAGTAACAGGCAAATTTGGCCTTGGAGTACAGAATGAAGCAGGGCAAAGTCTAATAGAATTTTGCCAAGAGAATGCACTGATCCTAGCAAACACCCCCTTCCAACAACACAAGAGAAGACTCTACACACGGACATCACCAGATGGTCAACACCGAAATCAGATTGATTATATTCTCTGCAGCCAAAGATGGAGAAGCACTATAGAGTCAGCGAAAGCAAGACCAGGCTGACTGTGGCTCAGATCATGAACTCCTTACTGCCAAATTCAGACGTAAATTGAAAAAGTAGGGAAGACCACTAGATCATTCAGGTCCGACCTAAATCAAATGTCTTATGATTATACAATGAAAGTGAGAAATAGATTTAAGAGACTAGATCTGATAGATAGAGTGCCCGATGAACTATGGAAAGAGGTTCATGACATTGTACAGGAGAGAGGGATCAAGACCATCCCCAAGAAAAAAAAAATGCAAAAATGAAAAATGACTCTCTGAGGAGGCCTTACAAATAGCTGTGAAAAGAAGAGAAGTGAAAAGCAAAGGAGAAAAGGAAAGATATACCCATCTGAATTCAGAGTTCCAAAGAATAACAAGGAGAGATTAAAAAAAGTCTTCCTCAGCGATCAATGCAAAGAAATAGAGGAAAACAATAGAATGGGAACAACTAGAGATCTCTTTAAGAAAATTAAAGATATCAAGAGAACATTGCATGCAAAGATGGGCTCAAAAAAGGACAGAATGGTATGGACTTAACAGAAGCAGAAGATATTAAGAGGAGGTGGCAAGACTACACAGAAGAACTGTACAAAAAAGATCTTCATGACCCAGATAATCACAAAGGTGTGATTACTCACCTAGTGCCTGGAATGTGAAGTCAAGTGGGACTTAGGAAGCATCACTATGAACAAAGCTAGTGGAGGTGATGGAATTCCAGTTGAGCTATTTCAAATCCTAAAAGATAATGCTATGGAAGTGCTGCACTCAACATGTCAGCAAATTTGGAAAACTCAGCGGTGGCCACAGAACTGGAAAATGTCAGTTTTCATTCCAATCCCAAAGAAAGGCAATGAAGCAATGCTAAAGAGTACTCAAACTACCACACAACTGCACTCATCTCACACACTAGTAAAGTAATGCTCAAAATTCTCCAAGTCAGGCCTCAGCAATACGTGATCCGTGAACTTCCAGATGTTCAAGCTGGTTTTAGAAAAGGCAGAAGAACCAGAGATCAAATTGTCAAATCTGCTGGATCATCAAAAAAGCAAGAGTTCCAGAAAAACATCTATTTCTGCTTTATTGATTATGCCAAAGCCTTTGACCGTGCAGATCACAATAAACTGTGGAAAATTCTGAAAGCAATGGGAATACCAGACCACCTGACTTACCTCTTGAGAAGCAAGGTGTATATGCAGGTCAGGAAGCAACAGTTAGAACTGGACATGGAACAACAGACTGGTTCCAAATAGGAAAAGGAGTATGTCAAGGCTGTATGTTATCTTCCTGCTTATTTAACTTATATACAGAGTACATCATGAGAAACCCTGGGCTGGAAGAAGCACAAGCTGGAATCAAGATTGCCGGGAGAAATATCAATAACCTCAGATATGCAGATGACACCACCCTTATGGCAGAAAGTGAAGAAGAACTAAAGAGCCTCTTGATGAAAATGAAAGAGGAGAGTGAAAAAGTTGGCTAAAGCTCAACTTTCAGAAAACTAAGATCATGGCATCCAACCCCATTACTTCATGGCAAATAGATGGGGAAACAGTGGAAACAGAGGCTGACTTTATTTTGGGGGGCTCCAAAATCACTACAGATGGTGACTGCAGCCACGAAATTAAAAGACGCTTACTTTTAAGGAGGAAGGAAAGTTATGACCAACCTAGATAGCATATTAAAAAGCAGAGACGTTAACTTTGCCAACAAAGGTCTGTCTAGTCAAGGCTATGGTTTTTCCAATAATCAGGTATGGATGTGAGAGTTAGACTACAAAGAAAGCTGAGAGCCAAAGAATGGATGCTTCTGAACTGTGGTGTTGGAGCAGACTCTTGAGAGTCCCTTGGACTGCAAGGAGATCCAACCAGTCCATCCTAAAGGAGATCAGTCCTGGGTGTTCATTGGAAGGACTGATGCTGAAGCTGAAACTCCAGTACTTTGGCCACCTGATGCAAAGAGCTGACTCAGTGGAAAACACTCTGATGCTGAGAGGGATTGGGGGCAGGAGGAGAAGGGGACGACAGAGGATGAGATGGCTGGATGGCATCACTGACTCGATGGACATGAGTTTTAGTAAACTCCAGGAGTTTGTGATGGACAGGGAGGCCTGGTGTGCTGCGGTTCATGGGGTGGCAAAGAGTCGAACACAGCTGAGTAACTGAACTAAACTGAACTGAAAATGGGCATTATAATAATACCTAGTACATAAAAGTTCTTTTGAGGATTAAAATCGATAATTAATTTAAAGCAAAGCAGAATAGCACCTGACACATAGTAAGTGATATTATAAGTCAGAAATTTTTAGTATTACTACTTTTATTATTCAAAAACTTACCTGATCACCTGGCTTTCCACCTTCCCCAGGAGGCCCTGGAGGACCAGGAAGCCCCTAAAGTAAAAGTAAGAACATAAACCTGTGTCTCCATGGAAGTTAATAGGCCACTAGTGTTAACACTTCACCCTTTACAATGCATGGAGCTCCCTTACTATTTTCAAGGAAATGATACTGTTCAAATAAAAGTTGAGCAAAATAAAACTAGAAACCTATACCCTTTAATATAACACAGCAGCTAATCCTTTTGTGGGTGTAGATTTTTATTTGCACACCACTTAGCAAAAATGATTATGTAGCAATAGGTTCTTTATATTTGTGAAGTATTTAATGGCTCTCAGAACAACATTTTAGGCTGATAGAATAAATATGGAAAGTTAGCCTGAAACTTTTTCCCCAAATTATGATTACCCAACGCTATTAAATATTCTACCAACATATTTAGATAAATTACGAAAATTTGTTCAACAAAAAAATTTATGGCTGAGCCCCTTCACCTAAAAACTGTCACAACATTGTTAATCTACTATACTTCAATACAACATAAAACATTTAAAAGAAAAATTTTAGATGCCAATAAATTAGATAAGCCTTAATATAGTTAAATAAATCCTACTGAGATATTAAAAGGATTTTATAATTTTTAATTTGTTAAGAGGTTTGGGTTTTGGTCAGTTTTTCAGGGAAAGTGTATTCCTGTTCTTCGAGCAAAATTGTTTGATTTCATCCAAATGTCTATCCTATTTACTAAAAGAGAAATTGCTTCTTTGAAAATTATAGAATGTCACATCATTCAACCTTATCCTTTTCATAAAGAAGCATTTTACTGGGGGAAGAAGGAAGGGAAGATGGGGTCAGTGCGTACCTGAAAGCCGGTGGGGCCTGGAGGACCCTGCTCTCCTCTCTCCCCGGCTAGACCCTGAGTCACAAAGAAAAGAGAAGCATGAACCCCAGGAGCCAGAGCTACTCACTTCCTCTCTGCATGAACTACCCAAGTATTCATATTTCTTTGCATTTCTTCCAATCACAAGTTTTTCACTTTAGCCAGATAATAAACTAGTCCTAAAAATCACCTAATGATATTGTTTGAAGTCCTTCATGGTGTGAAAATACCTCCTAAAGCCAGCAAAGAAACTGACAACGTGTTCCTTTTTTTATCCAAACATAAGTGTCTGCAGTCAACTGTAAAATTTGTGGGAAAACTGACTATTGGACACAGACAAATTCTTTACTTTTGTATACCCAATCTAATGTTTCCATTGTAGTTTCTCAGTGTTACAAGAACTATTAATCAAACTTTCAAAACTAGAATAACTAGAGAAAGCAAAGCCAACTTTTTAGAAAGATATTTAAATTGTCCCAGTTCAAAACAAATAAACATGCCAAATGATGAGCAGATTTTAGACTTCTAGGATGAAAATAAACCTCGAGATATTATTCCTTTAAGGAATAATAGGAATAATATTATTCCTTAAAGGAATAATAAGTAGGAAATAATAAATTTGAAAATTCTACCATTATTATTCAATTTTTAACGAGTTTATTCATAATTATTTAGCTTATTTTCTAAAGTTTTTGATAGAATTTCATAATAACTATTTGGTCCTAGGCTTTTGTTTGCTGGAAATTTATGATTAGTAGTTTTGCCTAATTTCTACTTTGGGATGTGATCTTTATTTGTTTAAGATCTACTGAATTCTTATCTTCCTTTTCTGTTTTGAAATACAGTTTATAAGTTCTTAAGAATAGACCCATTTGCTTAATGTTGTCATTTTCATTCGGGGGCACTAGGACCAGATGGCCATTCGCATCTCTTTAGGATCCTTTGTATTTCAGGATATATATGTAGGTGATGCCAAGGAATTGATATTCCATTTTATTTTCTTAATTTGGTTAGTTACCCTCTGTCCAATAAAGCATTCCTGCTTATGGTTTTGATCAAGTATTGTTAACTTTTTTCAAAAAACAGCAGTTTTAGCATTTGTGAATTTTGGATGAATGCGGTACTTACTTGTACCCTTTGTGGGCATTTATTTTCTGACCCTAATTTTAAGACCATCTTTCCTGTCACCCCACAACCTGGGGTGCTTTCATCATTCTCTCTGTTTCAGCACCTAGTCATTTTGGTGTAGAGTTAGGTTAATATAAGACTTTTATCTGTGTTTCTTGATGGTAGGGCCAATGTTGAGTTAAAAAAAATAATCGCCTGAGATGCTTTTACGTTGTCAGAGGATTTTGGTTATTGTGTATCGTTTTCATTCTTTATTCTCAATTCATATTTAGGATTTCTCTTTTTATTTTTTCTCATTATGTTGGTAATTCAGAATCATTTGTTTACGTCATATGAATGGCGAATTTTTGTAAATTTTTTTCCTTAATATGTATTAATTGACTGCATATTCAGAAAAGATTGACTGGAATGATTTCGATATTTAAAATCATTCAAACTTTTATTTATGGCCAGGATGTAAAATTTAATTATTCTGGAGATAATTTTGTGTTAACTTGAAAATAAGGTTGATTGTTGATTGTTTTGGCGATGTCGAAACATCAAACATGATGTTCATTAGGTCATGGCTGTGCTCCCATAGATGTCAGTGCAAAGTTATTTTTCCTGTTCCCATTTTCTATTTAATAAGGATTATCCATAGTGTGTACAGTTGAGAAAATTAAGACTGTAATCATTACCAGCCAATTCCTTCAGGGCATACACAATTCCAAGGAAAAATTGAAAGCAACTACGTGTGTGCACCCCAATAGTTCATAATGCAGCATGTTTATAATAGCCAGGACATGGAGGCAACCCAGATGCCCATCAGAGACGATGGATGAGGAAGCTGTGGTACATATACACCATGGAATATTACTCAGCCATTAAAAAGAATTCATTTGAATCAGTTCTAATGAGATGGATGAAACTGGAGCCCATTATACAGAGCGAAGTAAGCCAGAAAGATAAAGACCATTACAATATACTAACACATATATATGGACTTTAGAAAGATGGTAACGATAACCCTATATGCAAAACAGAAAAAGAGACTCAGATGTATGGAACAGACTTGTGGACTCTGGGAGAAGGAGAGGGTGGGATGTTCAGGAGAACAGCATTGAAACATGTATATTATCTAGGGTGAAACGGTAACGATAACAGCTAGGTTGGGTACATGAGACAAGTGCTCGGGCCTGGTGCACTGGGAAGACCAGAGGGATCGGGTGGAGAGGGAGGTGGGTGGGGGGACTGGGATGGGGAATACATGTAAATCCAGGGCTAATTAATATCAATGTATAACAAAAACTAATGTAATGATGTAAAGTAATTAGCCTCCAACTAATAAAAATTTAAAAAAAAAAAAAAAAGGAATAATAAGTAGGAAATAATAAATTTATATAAGTTTATATTATATAATATAATTATAACTTCTATTATAATAATTCATAATTATATATCACAAAATGCATTATTATTCATAATTATCTTCCAGCTTAAATAAATTTCTATAAGGTTTAATATTAGAAAAATAAGCATATTTCAAATAAAATACAGTATAAAATATTTGTCAGATACTATTTTCCTAGCTGCTATATTTTTCAACTGTGACAACATAGAGATGATGAGGTAGCTTTTGCCATTAACATTCATAGAAGCTTAAAATAATAAGGCCGGAGATGCCTTTTTATTTCAGCTTTCAAAAGATATAACTGAAATTCTTTCATCTTGCACTTTCTTACTTGCTTTCCCCTGAAACTTATCCATATGTAAAGTCAAGTCTTAGAGATAAGACAACCATCATTGACAAATGTAATGTGAATATATTTTCAATAAAACTTACCGGGGGCCCCACAGGACCAGAAGGACCAACTTCGCCATCTTTTCCAGGAGCTCCCTAGCATCACAGAGAGATAATATATGAGGTGAGGCCAAGAGAATTTGGATAATTCCATTTTTTTTTCCTTAGCATAAAATGGGTAGTTACCCTCTGCCCAGGAACACCAGCATTTCCTGCTTCTCCAGGTTTTCCAGGATCACCCTAGAGAATCAATACAAACAAGTTTAACTTAAGTTTCTATAACAACTGATTGACAGTTGTTATAGCAAGTGAGGATTATGATGAGATGGCAACATTAGACACGGTACTTACATTGCTACCTTTGGGGCCTGGAAGACCCATACTCCCAGGCTGCCCTCTGATCCCTATGGAGCCTGGAGGACCCGGCCGGCCATCTTCTCCTGGAGCACCCTACAAAATTGACAGGAGGAATGCAAGTTTCACATCAGTTCTCTCTGTGTCACAGCACCCAAACTGTCACTCCTTTTTGCATACTATAAAATTTATATAAGCTTTAAACTGTGCTACATTTTAATGTTAGCAAACCAGAATAGTTGAGTATTAAAAAAAATACTGCTGAGATATTTTAGTACTTAGAACAGAGACTTAATTCTTATTCTGTATACGTTTCATCTTTATATCTCTTTACACTCTCATATTAATAGGGGAAATCCTTCTCTTCTTTCATTTACTCTTATGTGTGGTAATGAAAACTCACTTCTGTTTCACATGTACAATATAAACGAATGGCCCAGAATATGTGAGTTGTCAAACTTCATACCTACTTATCTCTTAAATGTATAAGATTGGAAGGATATCAAGAAACAAGATTGTTACTAATGGACAAATTCTACCAATATTCATAAATACATCATTTCAACTTTTTCATTTATGTCAGAGAAGTAATCACAATCTCAAACACTTATTTCAGTGTGTGATCAATTTTTGGTCAACTTGAAAATACTCAGAGCCTTAGGATTTGCTTCCAGGAGGGGAGGGTGTATTTCAGACATGATCAGCACCCACACAATCAAAAACATTGATATTGTTCAGCTGACAGGTCATGTCTGACTCTGCAATCCCATAGACTGCAGTGCACCAGACTTCCCCATCCTTCCCTGTCTCCCAAAGTTTACTCAACATACATAACCTTAACTAAGGATCTTACCATTCAAGCTGCGTGTCAATTGAGAAATATTAATGGTGGTGGACTTTTGTTTAAATCACTTACCAAAGGTCCAAGTTTTCCTTCAGGACCTTGGACACCAGGATTTCCTGTCAGACCCTAAAAATTAAAAGCAACTGTCAGTTTGCTGCTGACCTACCACTGAAGTAAAGATTCCAAAGAGTAAAAATAGCACTGCATTTAAGATCCAGTCCTGTTTTGCAGTGCCCACTCTCAGGAACCTTAGACTCCCCTAGATAAACTCAGAGCTCCGCCATGGACTTCACCCAAAGTGGCTCCAGAGGATACAGGTCAGACAACACAACACGCCAACAAGGTACCCCAGGTGGAAGCCTCCACTGGGAGAAGTCCGCCCAGCACAGCCTTCAGGGCCAGTCTCCAAGCCTCCTGTAATGGGAGGCCCATGTGAGGAAATCCGTCTACATGCGAAGTGCAAGGCGCCCCCCTGGTTTGAAATCTCCAGCTAACCAATTTTTTTTAACAGCACCTTGGACTTAGTATGCCAGTCCTAGCAAGGTGAAGGCCCAGGTACAAATCTCTGCAAACTCAAGAAATACAATAGCTATGCCTCCTACCAGGTTCTTAATATCCTTCAGAGTCCTCCAAGTTTAAAATCTATAGTCAGGAGTCATTTTTACTAAAAGTAATTGGCCATTCAGTGGGCATTCCACCTTCACCAGGTATCTAGAGAAGATTATCAAAGCAAAGAGGAACCCAAGGACTGGCTCTCACATAGAAGGAGAGAGAAAGGGTTGTAGGAGACTTTTACTTCTACCTCTAATGCAGGGTAGGAGGTAATAAAGGGTAATACCTCTTTATCTTGAGATAAAGAACTTACACTGAGCCAAATTTATCTTTCCAAGCGACTTTTGTATAATTTTTTCTCTTTAAGGGGCGTTGTTGACAACTGAATATTAGTATTTACATAGTTTGAAAGAATTTTCAAATGACATTTTGTTAAAATGAAATTTACCAGGAACACTCTCTGGTAAAAGTCAAATTGTTGTTTATTAGCAAATAAAGAAAAATTACAAAAATTGATAAACTGGATTTTTTTAATCAAGTGGTAAAGTTATTGATCCATACCCCTTTGAAAAAAGGAGATTAGAAGTTACTATTTTTTTCTATACATGATAAAAATAACAAACAATTCATAAGTAATAAAGCAAAATCCATAAAAAATTTTTTCCAAGTTGTGATATTAAGTTATTAAAAAATAAAACCTTTAAAAAACCTTTAAAAATTGATTCTCAGGAGCATAGCCCTTGGGTTGATGTAGCAAAAATTGCTGTGTTCTTACCCGAGCACCTGGAAGCCCAGGTTCACCTGGACGTCCTGGGTCCCCCTGACCTCCTTTAGGTCCTGAAGAGCCAACAGGACCCCTCTCTCCTTGAGCGCCCTGTTCCAAAGCAAAGCAGAACATGTCAGGAAATAAAAGAATGCAGGTGAACAAAAGCAACTGTATGTAAAACCCTTGTTTTATAAATCAAACCACTAGTGTAAAAGAATTGGTCAAAGTGGGTACAAAGACCTCTTTGTAAAGCATGTCACTTCACATTTTATTCTCATTTGGATTCCTTGTAATAAAGGTTTTTCATCATTATTTAATGAGAGTTGTGTTTAAAGCCTCACTCCAATAACTTAGATTTAGAAACCCCAGAATTTTTAAACAGTCTAAATTTCTAAAGAAAGGAAGCAAACTATATCAGCTAAAGGAAAGATTTATGGTCTGTTCTTCTCAAGAACTTCCCTGAAAAGTTTGAAAAGCAAACTCCAATATACCTCCAACTATCATCCTTCTCCCTGAGGCCTCTATAATGAAGAAACTGCACAAGAGGGATCTGGCATTAGGTCTAATATCCATGTCCAACTCTTTTCCAGATCCAGAACCCATGTGAGCCAAAGCTAGATAACCATTCTGGAAAATGGCATCTTTTGCAAAAGCACCCACAAGAATGTCAGTCTTGACAAGATAAACGTACCTTTGGTCCAGGTAAACCATCAGAGCCTGGAAAGCCACGATTGCCAGGAGCACCCTGCAAGTGACCAAAGTATGATTCTCAATTGTGGGTGTTTATGTAACATACACTGAATGGGTAATTGTTATTCTTACTATTATAAGATTTTAGGAGCTATGATCAAGCCAACACAGCAATAGATATGTATAAGAAAAAGTAACCTGACTAAACAGAAAGAAACTTTAAATTTTGAAATATATATATATATATATATATAAGTCGGAGAAGGCAATGGCACCCCACTCCAGTACTCTCGCCTGGAAAATCCCATGGATGGAGGAGCCTGGTGGGCTGCAGTCCATGGGGTCGCAAAGAGTCGGACACAACTGAGTGACATCACTTTCACTTTTCACTTTCATGCATTGGAGAAAGAAATGGCAACCCACACCGGTGTTCTTGCCTGGAGAATCCCAGGGACGGGGGAGCCTGGTGGGCTGCCGTCTATCGGGTCGCACCGAGTCAGACACGACTGAAGCGACTTAGCAGCAGCATGTATATAACTACTGAGCCAAAATTATTCAAATCAAGAAATATTCTAATGCTTCACTGTAAAATCAAACTTTGAGAAAAATTGATACCTAGATATAGATACAATAGGCAAAGAAATGGTACCATGTTTGACAACCACAATGTCAGTGATTATAGGCATTAGTATTGTCTTGGATGTGAAACTGTTTACATTCTCTGAAGCTCTGTACAAAAGTAAGGTGATATTGTTAATCTTCCTTGCAGACCGGTTTCATTATAGTCCAGTCGCAGCAACTTTTTCTGATCGTTCAAGTCACTCAACCTTTACAGGCTTCCTGGATTTGCATTTGTTGTTTGCTCTGCTGAAAATGTTCTTTCAAATTTCTTGCTGACTCATCCTTATCTTACAGATCTTATCTAGATGCCAACTTCTCAAAGAATCTCATTTCCTAAACACCTAATCTAACAACACATGACTGTCATATGGTTACTCTCTACCACATCACCCTGTTATTCTCTAAATGTAAAATGTGTGATTACACTGAGGAAATCAGAGTTGAAAGAGACACATGTACCCCAATGTTCATCGCGGCACTGTTTACAATAGCCAGGACAAGGAAGCAACCTAGATATCCATCGGCAGACAAGTGGATAACAAAGTTGTGGTACATATACGCAATGGAATATTACTCAGCTATTAAAAAGAATACATTTGAATCAGTTCTAATGAGGAGGATGAAACTGGAGCCTATTATACAGAGTGAAGTAAGTCAGAAAGAAAAACACCAATACAGTATATTAACGCATATATATGGAATTTAGAAAGATGGTAACAATGACCCTATATGTGAGACAGCACAATGGACACAGATATAAAGAACAGACTTTTGGACTCTGTGGGAGAAGGTGAGGGTGGGATGATTTGAGAGAATAGCGTTGAAACATATATATTGCCATATGTGAAACAGATCACCAGTCCAAGTTTGATGCATGAGACAGGGTGCTCAGGGCTGGTGCACTGGGATGACCCAGAGAGATGGGATGGGGAGGGAGGTGGGTGGGGGGTTCAGAATGGGGGACACAGGTACACCTGTGGCTGATTCATGTCAATCTATGACAAAAACCACAATATTGTAAGATAATTAGCCTCCAATGAAAATAAATAAATTAATTTAAAAATAAAATATGTGATTATATTTTTATTTATAGGTTGACTTATTTATTGCTTACCTCCCCACTAAACTACTGTTTACTAGCTCTCCATGGAGGCTGGGACCGAAGCACTCTTGTTCACTGATGTGACCCAAGCACCGTGTATCAAAATTGGCATGGAGCAGTTGTTCGATCAATGTTATTGAATGAATGACTAAACAATGATTAGACAGTTGGCTTCCTTAATTCACAGATAGCTATACTTAACTGTGTAATATATCTGCTAGCATTTCTCTTAACTGCTCTAGTTTTCCTCAATTTCCCAAAAGTTCCTCGAGTAATCTCCCCACAACTATAAGAATTTATTTTGTTATTCAAATTTTACCCTTTCTCCCACTGGGCCCGGAGGACCAACTGTTCCTGGGTCACCTCGGGGACCTCGTTTGCCTTCTTCACCAGGTGGGCCAATTGGGCCCTGGATACCATGTGGCCCCTATTGAAAGCAGAAGGACAGATAACAGAAAGAGCCATTCAGCAATCGGGTTACAGTCAAAACAGTTCAGTGAGTCACAGACTTTAAAGTATAGCAAGTGAACTATTTCCATCAAAAAGTATAATTCTCTTTATCATCCTTTTAAATACTTGAGTATTTTGGGCTTACACTTTGGGATCACATTCATGTTCCTCTTATCATTTAAAAGAAATAAAACCTTACCGGTTCCCCTTTTGGTCCAGCTTCTCCTTTGAAACCTGGGACTCCTGGATCCCCCTAAAATAGGAACATAGAAAACTATAAGAACCAGGATATTTATCCAGCCCAACCTGCTTTAATTGTTACAGTGAATGGGCTTTAACAATTTCTGCAGCAGAGTCTGTACTGAATCAATAATACAGTAATTTTTTTAATGTATGCAAATCTTATAGAATGTGAGTGAAATTTTATAAAATCCAGTATTGTTAGGTAGCAATTTATATATTTTACAGTGATCTTCAAGAGATTTACCCTTAAAATCTTATTTTTAATCATGCATAGTAGGATGATTAGAATAATTAAATTATTATTCCAATTTGATAATAAAAATTAGAACTAACAATGACAACTTCAATAGGTATATCTATTTAGGTTCTCTTTTAGGAAATAGATTTTGTTCACCCAAAACCAAAGTAATTTTATATCTATGTAGTATTTATTAAGATTTGACAACTTCGAATAGGGTATTTTATGTTTAGAGTATTCTAGGATTTGGGGACATGTATAGCATTTTGGTCTTTATATACCAACTGCACTTTTATTTGTGGGAACCAAATTGCTAAATTGAGAACATGATAAAATCAAATGTAAAATATCAGCAACATTAATGTTTTTATAAATTTGTCATCAGTATTTGAAAAGGATTTATCAGTGTAGCCAATTACTTATAACAGAATCCAAAATATTTGTTTTAAGTAGTACTAACAAAAGTTTTAATTTTTTTATATCAAGCTAAAAGACACATAGTCACAACTTCTCAGTATTTATTTCTTAAGAACTAACCATACTACTTTACCAATAGATGAATATACAAGTATAAAATATACAAATTTCTACAAAATATGGATATTCATTCCATATAAACAATATGTTGGAGTCACTCTTCAAGAATAAATCTCAAGATATAGCTGTTGAACACATGTTAGCCACGCTGTTATTTTAAATTGCCATGAAACTTCCATATTTCCCCATATCAACTTGCAAAATATTCTCATAATATTTATCATTCAACTATTCATAAAATTCTATGAGGTGGATCATGAAGCTATGACCTTACTATTTTAAATAAAAGAACACTAAAATTGAAGAAAAGGCATTAATTTTCCACTTTGAATATAAACACATAAATTGTACATTAACATTTGGCTTCCACTTTACAAAAATTTCTATCTTCATTTGCCTCATTCAGATAAGTTACATTATCTATGTTTCACTGTATTTCATAACCTATTATTGATATTGATATTTCTCTGGTGACATGAGATGTATTATACAGGGTGATAATTCTTTGAAGGACATTACCGGTTGGCCTCGAATTCCAGGAGGTCCAGTGCTACCCTGAGGTCCTGGAGATCCAGGGGGTCCTGCTAAGCCAGGAGGACCAGAAGTACCCGGAGAGCCCTATTGGAATGCAAGAGTAATAAGCAGAGACCTCAGCACAGTCTATGGTCACCGTCCCAAGCGCACTGTGTCCCTGTGAACTTCCCATGGCTTAAATGCAGTTAGTTACTCACCGTTGGGCCTTTAGCACCAGGTGTACCATCAGTTCCTACTGCACCCTAAAGGATACAGGAAAAGTCCACAAGATATTAAGCCATATGCTGGGTGGGATTCAGATGTCCACCCACCTTCCAAAAGAAAGCAGAAAAATTTAACCAAAAAAGAAAAAAAAAAGGGAGGGATAAAGAAATCAACCATTCTATCATAAAAGTCACTTTTATGACTAATTATCTTTTCCATAAAATAGACAAAATTTGCAGAGTTGACAAGGGAATTTTTTTTTCCTCATGTGTTCTAAACAGTCAGAATTGAAAGAGAATATTTTAAGATAGATTGCCTTTGTTCTGATGTTATAAAGCATGTCCAACTTGGGGTGACAAGGAACTTACAGGAAGACCTTGGGAGCCAACAGGACCAGGGGGCCCAGTTTCACCTCTTTGCCCTTGAGGACCTTCAGGGCCTCGTGCCCCAGTGGGACCTGCTTCTCCCTAAAGGGGTGCAAGAGGGAAATGTTAATTTTAGAAAAGCCTAAATGCGATGTGGTTCAAAGCTGACTGCTTGTTTGGAGTTTTACATTTTACACCTAATTGTTTGAAGAGGTCAAGAGCACCAAGCAGTTTATAAGGGGTGTATGCCTGATTTTTCTTCAAGGGTGGGCATATTTCCCCATATTTCTGGATGCTACGGTGCCTACAGCATGTTAGAGCAGATCACCTGGTCAAGGTCACCTGATAGCCTTGAAACACCCCAGTTTTCAACCCCAGATAGGCGTCCAGATAGTAAAAATATAGCATGCCTGGTTTAGTTTTAATTCAGATAAAAAACAATGGATCTCAGTGTCACTCTGTCCCACACAATGTCTGGAAAACATCTATACTAAAAATTTATTCTTTTTTTATTTGAAATTCGAATTTACCTGGGTTTCTATGTTTTATCCAAGATACTAAATACCTAACGTAGGTCAAATCCTAGAGGAACCTGCACCTGGAATTTTAGGACTAAAAATTCTAAGCTTAGGGGGTCTCATTGGTATCAATAAAACATACAAAATTTCTATTGAATCCTATTATCCTTCACTAAAATACAAAGAACTAGATGTGAAAGTTTATTCTTCATGCAGAGAGCCAGAGACCCTGGAAGGAGATTACAGTTATAGCAGAATTAGACAGAAAACAGACGAGGTTGGGGGGTGTCTTTGTGCTGGGGGTGGGGGTGGAAAACAATTTCTGAGAGAAACAGTTTCTCAAGGTGTTTAACTTTATTAAGCAGTTCTCAGTAGCCAACAGGCAGTACTAGAAAAACCCAGGAGGAGAGAGAAGTGTCCAGAGTGAACCATTATATAAACTAAGATGGCTACTGAAGTCTGGATCGGAAGCCACAGTTAAGTGTAGAAACCACTTCCTGCCAAGTCAGGGTCCTGGGCTTTGTGGGTATTCTTTCTTGAATTCTCTAGCCAGAGCTCAGTCCAGAGCTCACTTTGAACGTGGAGAGTCTCACAGTGAGAGAGAGAGAGGGGAAGGGATTTTGCATACTTTCACTGAGGTACACAGGGAGGTTGGGCCCCCCAAGGTCAAGAGTCAGGAGCAGTAGCCTTGGGACTTCAGGGAGCAGACCAGATACAGAGGGGAAGAGAGAGGGTCCTCCTCGGCTGAGCTCACGGCGAGCTCTCAGTCAAAGGAGGGACTGCTTCCTGAACTGTCAGAGGGCGCCATTTTAAAATAAAAGAGCCACATCCCTGAGGCACAGAATTTACAGTCAACTTTAGAGAGAGCCAGAAAAATAATTGACTTGATGACTCCCACATTTCAAAGAGCATTTGAAATGTCAACTATAGACTGTTTGCTTGCTTGTTTCAAAGTTCAAATCCAATTTGAGCGAGCCCACTAACAAGAAGCGTGAGCCTATAGTGAGGGCGTCGTCTGCCTCAGGCGCTATGCTGTGTGTGTGTGTACTAAGTCCAGTCGTGTCCAACTCTTCGTGACCCCGTGGACTGTAGCCCACCAGGCTCCTCTGTCCATGGTATTCTTCAGGCAAGAATACTGGAGTGGACTGCCATTTCCTTCTCCACAGGATCTGCCTGATCCAGGAATCAAAACCACTTCTCCTGTGGCTCCTGCATTGCAGGTGGTTTTACTGCTGAGCCAGTATCATGTTTTTCGAAACTTGAAAGTAGTGTTCTGAGTTTATTCACTAATTTAGCTTATATAGTCTTAATAACCTCTTAATGCAATCTCTGAATTTATCATGCAAAGTACTTGGGAGAAAGAACAAACTATGACTCACTACAAATGTAAATCATCCCAGCAGAATATTTTAATCCATTCCCACGGGGAGAGCCAAATAGCCTCCCTGCCCATTCCTTTAATGACTGTGTAAGTTGGGGGTACAAGGGGAGGGGGGAGACAGATGTGAAGGACCATATTTCATGAGAGAAGAGCCTTTTGACAACCCCTGATTTATTTTAACCTCCTATCATTTAGAGCATATGCTATTTATTACTGCCAGACACAGTATTCAAGAACAGAGTTACAATTCGAATTAAACTTTTTCCTTGCAGCTGTTAAATTGTCTGGCATTAGAGTCCTAGTGCAATCAGATTCTTTGATGTTACAATTGTATGATTATAGGTAATTCTTTTTAAATTACTTATATAATAATATCATTTTTTTCCTTTTTTCTTCTTTTTTTTCATTTTCCATTTTTTCCCTACCATAATGGATATTGAGAGCACTCTAGGTGCTTTCCTTAGTTAACAGCAACTTCCATACTCCTCAATGAATTAAATGACATTCTTTATTTGGGGATTCACATACTTAAGTAATTCATGTCATCAAAAGCTACACATATTAACATCTTACCTTCATTCCAGGATTTCCTGGAAAACCAGCAGAGCCAGGTATCCCAAGAGGACCCTATTAAAGAAACCAGCAAAATGATGAGACATGTGTTTTAATCAACATTTTATCAACATGTAATCTTTTATCCTTTGAACATTCTGTACTTTGATATATAGGAATAATCCACTTAGTATTTTAAAATCACAAGGATAATATTATAATTTTATTATAAGAATTTTGCAATATTGATATGAGACATTGGTAGAAGAGGTGTCCAGTGGTATTAAGCATAACAGGATCTTCCAGTTATAGCATATGACAGTCAGTCAGTCACAAACACAAATTGTCTGAAACAATTGCTTCTTGAGAAACTACTTTTTTTGTTTTAACCAAGTAATAAAGATAGTTTTTAGAAAGTTACACATTGTACCAAAACCTAGAATCTCACTTTATAAAAATGATGCTTAAGAATCAGCTGGATACCTTAGAGTGATTTTTTTCAGGCTACTAGCAAATGAACATGTGTCACTATACTACCTTTGGAAAGGCATGAATGGAATCTAAACCATTGATTTAAAAGCTGAATTGAGAGGAAATTAGTGTAGATGAATTACATTCTAGGTTATCCTGATTCTTCTCTGAGGACTGCAT
Organism: Odocoileus virginianus; assembly: GCF_023699985.2. NCBI lineage: Eukaryota > Metazoa > Chordata > Mammalia > Artiodactyla > Cervidae > Odocoileus > Odocoileus virginianus. Next base: position 2,135,912 of record NC_069686.1, on the reverse strand, counting down.
TTTAATGCCATCAACTTTTGCGTTAATAAAAGCCCTTTTAAGTTACACTTATTTTTCTTCCTATAGTTTGTTTCATTTTTGTGAGTAACGAGGGAGAAGAGATCTTAAGGACAAGTAATTTCAAATCCAATCTACCCTCATAGTATTTCCCTGAGTTTACTGTGGACCACACTATGCTCTTATTCTCGTCATATGCTCATCTTTCAAGACTAAGCTTAACAGTTGCTCCTCTTCGAGTCATCCTGGAGATCTTTGCCTCTCACCACTGGGGTCAGTACAGCTAGGTTCCCTACTGCGTGTTGCTTCCCCTATTACAGCAGTTAGCAGTAGCATTCTGCTACAGTATTAATTGCTATATCTCTCTTCTTTGGTAGGGAAATGCTCAAAAACAAGCACAGTGGATTTATTGTCTTTTTACTCCAAGCAGCTGGGACAGAGCAGGTGCTTCATAAATGTTAATGAATGTACAAATGGAAGAATGAGTGAATAAATGAATGAATGAATATGAAAGCAATACACTCACCATTGGCCCAGGCTTTCCAGGCATACCATGTGCTCCTCGCTGTCCCTAAGTAGAAGAAGAGAGACAGTAAGAGTGCATTTCTATAGCACTTGCTGACAAGTCATTCACTTCACAAAAATTTCCATGTTAAAAAATTGGAGAATATCCATTAAGGTTGACTGACAACAACCTTAACTAGGTTAAGAGCAATAAAAATACACATTTATACAACATGGGTAAGGGAGCAATAAAACACATCTATCCAAGGATAAGAAATAAAAATCAAAATTGTAAATATAAAACTGAGTAAAATGATTTTGTTTTTACTTGAACACGTCACTTTCTATCAAACGAGCTCAAAGACAGAGAAACTTTGAACACTAGGCTCTTCTTAATAGCTAGAATAATAATAATAATGTATTTGGAGTAAAAGAAAAAGCTAAAGCTCACAGCACACGCATATACTCACCCACAAAGGAAATTAAGTGATAGTGAATGCTGTGTGCGTCACCCAGATCCCCCTTCAGCACAGAAGTAAGCATCCTATCACCACTGGACGTGTTGTAAGCTGATGGCTCACATCTGAGACCCTCCCCACAGACCGCTGCAAGATGAGAGCTATTCCAAGATTATGCCTGTGCCCTTCCATGGTCAATGTAGTGAAACAAAGGATTAGCCCCAGTCAAACCAGTCTGAAGAGCCACTTCAGTTCATAGTTCTCATGGAATGGAAGCTACATGGAGACTGAGGCCTCTGTTGCAAATGTGACACAGCTTTAATTTCTCCTTGTAACAAGCCCTGCTTATTTCATTGATTTCTTAACAGGTGTAGTTTCTGAGTGCACTCCTCAATAAATTCCCTGCACACAGTCTTTGCTTTGATGCCAGTTCCGTGGAAAACTGACTCATATGCCATTGGTGCCAGAGATAGTCAAGAAAGCAGATGCTAAAATGGAGTTTTTAATCTGACTTCCACACTGGCCAGCTGGTGATAGATGCGGTATGGAATTCTCTCGGCATGCTGTAGTGATGTAGTGGTAAATATTGTTTCCAACAGTGAACTGAGATAGGTACACATGTAAGGGAATGGGGGGCTTCCCAGGTGGCACTAGTGGTAAAGAACCTGCCTGCCAACATGGGAGATGTCAGAGACACAGGTTCGATCCCTAGGTTGGGAAGATCCCCTGGAGGAGGACATGGCAACCACTCTAATATTCTTGCCTGGAGAATCCCACGGACAGAGGAGCCTGGTAGACTACAGTCCATGGGGTCACACAGAGTTGGACACAACTGAAGCAACTTAGCACGCACACAAGGGAATGGGCTATGGGTGCAATAGCTCAGGCATTTGAGAAGGTGTAGAGGATGTAACAATAATAAAGTTAATGGAATCCTATGGGTCTTGTTGAGTGAACCCACTGGAGAAAGATGTTGTAAGGCTGATGGTAATTAATTATCAATATAAACCTCCTTAGCAGCATTTAAAAATATTATAATCTTCTACAGCTAGAGGGAAGAAAAAGTTGAAGATCAGCCCAGGACTTATTGCTAAAGGTTTAAGTACTCTTGAAAAGGTTGAATTCTAAAACATGGAAATTCCACTATGCCATGGTCAAGACCCTTGATTGGAAGGATGGGCACTAAAATTTAGCACTGGGATATATTAAGAACTTTGAAATCTCAGGGACCCTGAAGCCTCTGGGCCTACAGAAGTGATCCTTTCCCATTAACAGTTTATACTTCCCTCTTGCTTAAAGATGATAGAGAGCCCTCTGCTTTACCAGACAATATAGCTACCACCACCACTACCTGCTTCTCCCCTGGCCACTAGACCAAGAACTAGCATCAAGTCACAAAATAGCTTGGTTGAAGGAATGCTGTCTCTGATAAAAGAAAGAAGAGATTATTTACCAAAAACACTGTAAGTTCTGTACCTCATGCAGAGGCAGGATTCAAGAAAGAACACATGGGACTAGGTCCTAAAGGTATGGGATTGAGAGGGACAGGGTATGAAACTGGAGAATTTTAGTGATTTGGAAGCACTCTACCATAATATATATTTAACACCCAGATAAAGACTCTGGGAAATAGTATTAACAGAGAAAATAGCTTCTGGAAACTTGGAAAGAGCAATGGCCCACACTAAGTGAGGTAGAAATGCCAGAGCTGCCTGGGCAGACAGTAGAATAAGGCACAGAGATGTAAACACAGTAGATTGAATATAATATATATGGCTGGATAAAATAAGAGCTCACTTTGGCTGACTTTATTTTTCTGGGCTCCAAAATCACTGCGGATGGTGATTGCAGCCATGAAATTAAAAGACGCTTGCTCCTTGGAAGGAAAGTTATGACCAACCTAGATAGCATATTAAAAAGCAGAGACATTACTTTGCCAACAAAGGTCTGTCTAGTCAAGGCTATGGTTTTTCCAGTAGTCATGTATGGATGTGAGAGTTGGACTATAAAGAAAGCTGACCGCAGAAGAATTGATGCTTTTGAACTGTGGTGTTGGAAAAGACTCTTGAGAGTCCCTTGGACTGCAAGGAGATCCAACCAGTCCATCCTAAAGGAGGTCAGTCCTGAGTGTTCGTTGGAAGGACTGGTGTTGAAGCTGAAACTCCAATACTTTGGCTACCTGATTGGAAGAACTGACTCATCTGAAAAGACCCTGATGCTGGGAAAGATTGAGGACAGGAGGAGAAGAGGATGACAGAGAATAAGATGGCTGGATGGCATCATCGACACAATGGACATGAGTTTGGGTAAACTCTGGGAGTTGGTGATGAACAGGGAGGCCTGGCGTACTGCAGTTCATGGGGTTGCAAAGAGTCAGACACGACTAAGTGACTGAACTGAACTGAACTGATATTCTACAATATTCTCTACATTTCCAGGGGACACTACCTATAAGTGATAAGGAATGGTCTAGGGAGAGGGTCTCACTTGTTCTGAACCAAGGCCCTAACTTCAGTACCACTGAGAAGCACTAAGGTGGTTGTCTTCTGTGGGATCATAGTAGGGGATGTGATCAACCTGGGACTCTAATGCTAAAGATGATAAGATATTAAAATAAGCAAGGTCAGATGGCAGCCCTTAGTTGTCAAAAGAAAAGTGGGTGTAATGTAATGAACTGCAAGTTTGAAATATTAGCTAGTACAGCCTGACTTCCAGAGAGCTGTGAAGAGAATGAATAAAATAACTGCCCCTGCCCCAGGTTTAAGGTAGATGGGCAGAGAGCAAGAGTATTTCTCAATCTGTACAATTAAAGGGCTCCCTAGGTGGTACTATTGGTAAAGAAACTGCCAGGCAATGCAGGAGACATAAGAGATGCAAGTTTGATTCCTGGGTCGGGAAGATCCCCTGGAGAAGGGCATGGCAACCAACTCCAATATTCATGCCTGGAGAATCCCGTGAGGATTCTCAGAGGAGCCTAACGGACTACAGTCCACAGGGTCGCGAAGAGCATGATGTGACTGAAGCAATTTAGCAGGTACAATTAAAATCAATCAAGGGGAAATGATCAGGAGAATCTGATCTTTTAAAGGGTTTATTCATAGTATTACCTTTTAGGATTGTGAGGAACAAGAGATAAAGATGTTTAGAACACTTGGTAAATAATAAGTAATAACATTTTCTTAATTTCTTTATTAAAAAAGTAGGCAATGAATATACTTTGGTTATGTAAGATGTTAACATTAACAGAAGGTAGGTAAAGTATACCTGGGAACTCTCTATTCTATCTTTGCAACTTTCCTGTAAACTTAAAATTGTTTGAAAATGAGAAGTATAAAAATTACAAAGTAAGTAAAGTAAAGTTTATTCTCCCTTAAAAGGCATATTCAACAAAGTATTTGAAAGAGCTGAAATACACATACTTACAGGAGCACCCTGTGGTCCAAGCCTTCCTCTCTCTCCTGGCATTCCTCTTGGACCCTATAGATGAGAGAGAGAGAATATCTCTTGAAACATCTTACTTGAATCTGAGAGTACTTTGATTTCATTTTTCAAATCAATTATTAATAAAATCACTACTCATTATAATTGGCCTAAGTAGATTTCACTCAATCTAGCATTAATGGCCTAAGTCTATAATAATCCTGATTTGGTCACTGGGTACAGAAAGGAAAAGTGCATTCAACAATTAAGAGAAACAATGTAATGCAGGAAGCCTTTTCTATTTGAAAGGGCAGTTCTTATAGGATACTTGCCTTTCAGCTGATAATAAAGAATTATTTCACCAGCTAACATATGCTCTCTATGTCTTTTTTTCATTTAAATATTCTCTTAGCATAATCTAAAAAGCAAAGAAATAGCAACAAATTAAATTGATACGTACCAGTGGACCCATGGCACCCATTGGACCAGTAGGGCCAGCTTCACCCTAAAGCAAAAGTGAGATCACATTACAATACAGGAAGCCTACAATTGATATTCACAATATTCTTTTCCAAGTGTGTTATTTTAAAGGCTTATTTCCAAAATGAGCATTTGAAAGGTATACTTTCAATAAAGGACCTCAAAACTATGCTGTATCACCTATTCTCAAAATACAATGGAAATTTAGTGTCTACAGAAATAAATCTAAAATCAAATTGGGAATTTAAGCAAGATTTATGGGACAATCTTTTTTCACTTTCATTTTCTTTACACCTAGCCACATTAATCAAAGTTTAATACAAATGCTTAGTCTATGTCTGATAATAAAAGTAAAATTTTACAAAACTAAAATTGGCTATAATATTCCTTTAAGAGCTCTTATAGGAAGCTTAGAAATGACAAATTTAAAGCCAAATGCTTTTTCACATATGTATCTCATTGTACTTTCCATTAAAAAGTCATCTGCACGTCTTAGATGTTCTCTTTCCCTCTAGAAGCATAAATAAATTTGGGGAAGAAACAATGGCCAGAAGGCTCTAAAGTTAAAAGGGTACTAAATAATGGGACCAACTAACTGTCTAAACCTCTCTGATATTTTTAAAGAAGAATAAAGAGTGAATGTGTTTTAGAGAGTGGATTCATAGTGCATCTTTATATAAAAGTAACACTCATCTTACATTGGTAGAAACAAAATGGCATGGGAGGGGTTTCCAGTGGGAAAACAAGGTCATATCATGTATCCTCTTCAATCTACTACCACTCATCCATGAAAAATTATATTTATCTACTTAAGTGTTCATTCTTTATACTACTCTTTCCTCTAGAACTATTTAAGAACTATTCTATTAGTTCTATTCTAGAACTATTTAAGAACTAGAACTATCGAAAAAAAATTTAGTCTTGAAGAAGGACAGAAATTCTGTTGTGACATTGTATTGAGATATTATTCATTTACCTTGGAACCAGTTGCTCCAACTTCACCTTTAGGGCCTTCAAGACCTTTGTGTCCCTGAGAAGAAAAATATAAATCTGTATTTAACAGCTTTTTTGAGCCTCAGGCAGATAAAAGAAGAACCAAAAACAAGTTCACAGGAAGTGCCTTATGAAAACAGATTACAAATTTAAAGTCGTTACTCAAAATGTTCCCAAATTCTCATCTCTTTTTTTGAAAGTCTACTCAATGAAAATTAAAGTAGGGTTTCCCTCTTTAAATAACATTTTCAATTTGCAGTGGGCTCATCTTTCAAATTTTTGTGACTTCATAAAATTTAATTAATAGAACCAGAAAATGTATGGTGGCCTTAGGGAAAACAAATGGCTATAGAATTTAGTTATAAAATGTGGTTCATATCTGAGTGATTTTAAACATATTTAATAACTAGTACAGCACAAGCATTCTAATCATAAGCTCAACCACTCAAAACAGAGGCCAGCCAATGTACACTGAGTGAATATCAACTATGCTTTCAGATAGATGTGTAATTTCTATGTACATATGCATGTAACTAATAGTTGCATATTCATTATCTTGAGTTAAAGAGAGAAGCATTCTACAGCCTTCCATGTCTGAGTTGGATCTGAGTTGACTAGGCCCCTATGATCCAGTACACTTTATGGTATTATGTAAATATTCCACTATGTAGTAGTTGCCTATTTTCTTAAAGAAATCTCATTAGATTGAAGCTGAGAGTCACGGACATTTCTCATTTATCACTACTTTCTTATTTATAGCACAGTATTCAGCACATTGTAAGAACTCAAAACACATTTGTTTATAGAATCAAATGAAATTCAAAGGAAATGTAAAAAAGCATTGTGATTTTGGTAACTGACATCTACTGTAACCAGAGCCACTTAAGGGCAATTGACAAATGAAATTGTTAAGATTTTGAAGGTAATGCTCCCCAGAGCCTACTCCATAAGCCAGGGTATCTAAAAGGATTACAGAGGATTGAACTTACTCGGTGACCCTTCAGGCCTGGAAGACCAGGAGCTCCAGGAAATCCTCGAGCTCCCTGTGGGGGGAAAAAGAGATAAGGCATTTCAGAGTCATTAACTGCATAAAGCACTTTTTTTTTTTTTCCCAAAAAAGATATTTAGTACATAGTTTTTTTTTTACCAACAAACCTAAGAAGAAAAAGGAGAAATATATTTTTATATGTCAAAATACATCTAAGTTATCAAAAAATTAGCAAGACAAATGAAAACAAGTCTTACACAAAGACATGGGTTAATTCCAGGTGTTGATTTGATGACATTTTTAAATTTTCAAATGATATTGCTGTGCTATAATTAGTCAAGAATAAACAAAAAGAAAATAAGCCTGAATCTACATTCTCTGTGTCTAAATCTAGTCGGTCAAGGTATAGGAAAAACAATCAGGAAACTTAAGGAAAATTATGCTTTCTCTCTTTTATATAGTGTTTTATTTGTGGTAGAATAATAAATGCATTTGTAGCAAATAAGTATAATCTATTTTTTCTGAACTTCTAAATATTATCAGTAGAGTATGATTAGAAATATTATATTAAACTGTTATCAGAACTTTGTAATAAAATATTCAGGAGAAGGTTATGGATTTGTAATTGTTTAAAAAACTGAGAAAATGAAATATCCAACAGAAAAGAAAGTCAAGTAATACAAAGGTTGATTCCTTGACTCAACTTCTTAATTTGTCAATTCTGTGCATCCTTCGCCTAACTGTATAAATTAAAAAAAAAAATCAGACACTAAGTCAAATCCAAAATGGCACAACTTCTTTGAAATTATGCTTGAAACTTTTTCCTCATACCCTCTTTAAATAGTTAAGGATCCAGTGACTTAATTACTCACTTATTCCAGTTGCCTACATTAAATAGGTTTTGTGTTGAAGCCTATCTACTGTACCAGTCCAGTAAGCACTTTGATAGCACAGACTAACGCTATCAATTATTATCACTATCAATCTGCATATCCCTAACACTTAGCTTTCTGCCTTATTAGTAGGCATTCAAGAATAAAAACTGAATAAACAACTGAATAAAGAAATGGCTTCCCATTCATCATCTTCCTCATCTTCTTGACACTAATAGAGCTTTTCCTAAATCTTTCAAGGAACTTCCCTTGTCTTGGTACAATCTTACAGAGATGGCAAAATCCTTCTGTTCTGTATTACCATACCCTTTACTTAGTGTTAACTAAATGAATGAACAAACAGCTCAATAAACAAACTTTGTATGATAAAAGCAAAGCAATAATTCTTCCATGACCTCTTTCAGGAAAAATGTTTCTGTAGTGTTTTGTAGGGGGTTATCACAGTAAGGGCACATCAAACCCTGCACTCTGGACACATAAAATTTCACTAAATCTTCTGTTTACACAGTCCAACTTAGGAATTCTTTCACTTCAAAAATGCCCTTTAAGTTATTCCACTGGAATCCTGCCCTTTACTGAGATTCATCTCCCCACCATCCTGAGCAGAAACTCAGCATACATCCGTCTAAGCCTATAGAGGAATTACTGAGCTATGGTACTTCAAACAATTAGTAAACTTTTGAGCTTTTGTGGTCTGCAAGGGAATTCTCATGTGATTACATATCTCTAATATAGCAAGAAAATAAACCAGATGTACTAGCGCTCATAAAATTTTTCTCATTCTGCTGACCCAAGACTGTCATCACACCCCAATCACACATCATTGCACGGCCCTTGCGGAGTGCATCTGTGACATGCTGGCGGGGCGCCTTTCTTCCCTGTGGAGGGCCCACGCTGTGAGTGTGCAGCAGGGCAGGAGTTTCAAGCCTGGATTGGTTCACACCGACATCTGTGCTAATGACTAAACCACCTGTCTTTGTCTGCAGGCTTTGTTTGCAGGCTGATGAGCGAAGAAAGGAAAAAGAGAGCAGGGAGCTGCAGGCCTGGTTTTATGTTCGAAACTAAATGATCCTTACAGTCCTATGCTTAAATTCCCGTAAAAGATCATCAACATTTGTTTGTCCAAAAAGTCCCTGGCATTGAACCTCATCAATTTTCATAAAGTAAATGGACAATAATTCAGTATAGTTGTATGTATGTGGTGGTAGAAATATTAGGATATTACAGGAGATATAATAGGGTAGGAGGTTGAATCAGTTTAGGGGATTCTGGACCAAGAGAAAGCCTAAGAGCAGGAAGGTTAGAGCATTTATGCTTACTTATCATTTTCTACCTTTCCCCACTGTCTCGGTAGCACATCCCAGGCGAGCACCTATCAAAGTAACATGAGTGAAGAAAGACAGGTGGGTTCAGAGCAGCTAAATGACCCAGGTCTTGAATTCTTATAGAGCTAGTTACTCTCCCTGTATTGAGCCAAGTGAGATATAGACAACTGTTATGAGGAGACCTGGTGCTTAATATATCTGGTTACAAGCTTTTAGAAGAAAGAACATCAATAAAGAATTTCAGTCAACAATAGGGTTTGGGGAACAGCCAAAGAGGCATCCTGTCCACAGTTTATTGTCCTAGCATATAAAAAACAAATCAATAAAATCTTTAAACCTGTCATTTTTGACATATGAATACAAACTCTTTTAAAATACTAAAAATATCTTTAAAAGATAAATTGGGATTGAGATATTATGAAAGGTAAGTAAGTCAAGCTGGTGACTTATCTGAACATTTGGTACTCATTTTGGGAGAATCCATGTTAGGTTATAAGTCTCTAGCTCTGGGAGGGTCATTCATATGGTGCCAATGCAAAGCAAGGAATTCGAATTAGTTCTCATCCTGGCAAAATGTCCTGTTTCACAATAACAGAAGGGAACATATCTTGGTAACAGTGTCTACTGCATGTGCAGGCAATGAATGGTGAGTTAGTTTTAAATGTTCTTTATTTTTTGAATTTTGTCTTTATATTGTTATATTGATCAGTATAAACTTACCGGAGATCCTGCAAATCCCACTTCACCAGGTTTTCCATTTCTACCAGGCTCGCCCTTTATGGGAAAAAAAGCAAAGAAGAGGAAAGCAAAGAGGGATTTAAAATTTTCTCTTCTGAGACTAAATGACAAGTCAATTACAGATGAAAAATCTTCCTTAGAAAGTTCACATCCAATGATCTAAGCAGTGTGGGAACACAGCTCTACTCCTGAGGGCAGTCCATTATAGCAAGTCAGTCTGTGGAGATTCCATTCATTTATCAGAAGAAGAAATAAATATAAATTATACTGGTCTGAGCTAGCTGTCCATTTTATGAACATTGAAATTTGCACACACACACACACATGCCATGAAATGTACATCAACATGCAGCACTGAAACAGTGCTTCTCAAAATAAATTTACCATTTATTTCTTGTGATGAAAAAAAATTTAATAACTACCAGAGATATTTTCTTTATGGCCAAATTCATTGTAATCTACTTAAATAAATCTCATGACACACAAAAAGAAAATATCTTCATGTTTCAGTATCAGATAGACGTTAATGGCCTACATAATGATTTTATCCTCAACTTTGGTGCATCTACCAGAGGAATTCAGGAAAGCAAATCTGTTGTTATACACTGTTCTTAAATGTTCTTATGATCACATGTTCTTAATGTTAAAATCTGAAATTTAGGCTTAACTTTAAAAATTCAATTAAAGAAACAACTTTTTGAGCATTGGAGAGCAATACTGACACTATTCTGTGAACACATTTTTTAAAATCCACTTAATGAGGAACTCATAATGATCTTTTGGGATCGAAGAAATGTGTTGTTCCTTAAGATCACTTCAAAAGCTCTGTCCACCAAATGTTGTTGCTGTTGTGACAGCAATTTTAGTATCTCATGGAGAAATCATAATGGAAAACCTGAAGAATGCAGGCAAAGATACAGTACCTAACAATACAATACCATCAAAATTAAGAGCACTTTCAGATTTTATAAAATTCCATTCTGACCTCTCCTGTTTTTATTAAATTTAATGACAGTAAAAAGTAGGGGAATGAAATGGGAACCAATGAATAATATTCATGTTAATGTCGAAACTCTTTCCTACCCAAAATTTTGCAAATTTTGAAATTGGAAAAATTTCAAAGCAAAATGAAGAAAAGCAGCTTACATCTTCACCAGGTTTTCCAGGAGGGCCCTCTGGTCCTCGTGCACCAATTGGACCCTAATAACAAAACAAAACAAAAGGAAAGTAAAGATATTTACCTTTATTTACCCATATCCACCAAAGATACAATCCAAAATACTGTTGAGACAAATGAAAAATATCAGAGAAAACAACTTCATTAATATTCTGAAGTTTATGTTGTATCTCTCAGATTATGTGTTCAAAGGAAAAAAATTTAACTTCACAGATGCACATATCTTAGCACTTTCCCCTGACCACATTCAAAAACTCTGAATTTAAGTACTCTGCCACAAGAAACATGTAGCTTAAGCCCAGACCATAACACAGGACTCCTGAATTGGACTAGAATATATTGCTACATTAGGAAAGAGGTGGTAACATAAATAACTCATGACATCATTATAATGGCGGACCCATAGTTAACTGGGTCTACATGCTTACTTGACATTTACCATTGGGCCGGGGTCACCAGGTTCACCAGGAGGTCCTGCTGGGCCAACACCACCCTAAAATTAAAAAAAAAAAAATTGTATAAAATTTATATATAATACACAAATTATATGAACAAATCAAACACAATACTAAATCCTATATTGTCTGCAATATAGTGCAATTGCTCAAAATGTTGACTCTACCATTCTCCAGCTATGACTCTGGATGAGTTATTAATAGTTCATCCCTCTATATTGCATTTCCTAATCTGTGAAATGAGAATAATGTGGTGCCTACTTCATTAAGCTGCTATAACTCTTTAGATAACTAACGCGTGTTGAGAGCCTAGAACAGTGCTGGCACAGAGTGAGTCTCAGTAGTGGTAGTCATCTCCCTCTTCTCTTCCTTCTTCTTTATCAGCTACATTTTCCATTCACAATGGCAACTGTAAAATAGCTTGGAGTAAAACTCCACACACATGATAATGAAAATACGGCATGTTTGAGCTAGGAATTCTTTTCTCTCTCTTCAGAAAAAAACATTTTCTACAGACTGTCGAATCACTACAAAAATTAAAATAGCTCTACATCAGTATATTATTGGTATTTGAAAGGTTATAGAAAGAAAGTACAGAATTATATGCTTTGTAATGATTTCATGGAGTGACCATCATCACTGTTATTTCTGATACTACTATGTGGTGATATTCTTCTATGATCTCATTTCATAGCTCCAGAGTTGGCACATAATTAATTATAAGGATTTTCACCATGACATGAGATAATGATCTGTTATTTTACAAACATAGGCACATAAAAATTCTTTGTACTGGAGGTCAGTCACATAAAGAAACCAGGTGATAAAACTTTAGCATCATGAAAAATCTTTGAAAAACATATTGAATATATTTTTTCAGTTCAGTTGCTCAGTTGTGTCTGACTCTTTGCAACCCCATGAACCGCAGCACACCAGGCCTCCCTGTCCATCACCAACTCCCAGAGTTCACCCAAACCTATGTCCATTGAGTTGGTGATGCCATCCAACCATCTCACCCTCTGTCTTCCCCTTCTCTTTCTGCCCTCAATATTTCCCAGCATCAGGGTCTTTTCAAATGAGTTAGTGCTTCTCATCAATTGGCCAAAGTATTGGAGTTTCAGCTTCAACATCAGTCCTTCCAATGAACACCCAGGACTGATCTCCTTTAGGATGAACTGGCTGGATATCCTTGCAGTCCAAGGGACTCTCAAGAGTCTTCTCCAACACCACAGTTCAAAAGCATCAATTCTTCGGAGCTCAGCTTTCTTTATAGTCCAACTTTCACATCCATACATGACTACTGGAAAAACCATAGCCTTGATTAGACGGACCTTTGTGGACAAAGTAATGTCTCTGCTTTTCAATATGCTGTCTGTGTTGGTCATAACATCCCTTTCAAGGAGTAAGCGTCTTTTAATTTCATGGCTGAAATCACCATCCGCAGTGATTTTGGAGCCCAGAAAAATAAAGTCAGCCACTGATTCCACTGTTTCCCCATCTATTTGCCATGAAGTAATGGGGTTGGATGCCATGATCTTAGTTCTCTGAATGTTGAGTTTTAAGTCAACTTTTTCACTCTCCACTTTCATTTTCATCAAGAGGCTCTTCAGTTCTTCTTCACTTGTGGTCATAAAGGTGGTATCATCTGCATATCTGAGGTTATTGATATTTCTCCCGGCAATCTTGATTCCAGCTTACACTTCTTCCAGCCCAGCGTTTCTCATGATGTACTCTGCACATAAGTTAAATAAGCAGGGTGACAATATACAGCCTTGACATACTCCTTTTCCTATTTGGAACCAGTCTGTTGTTCCATGTCCAGTTCTAACTGTTGCTTCTTGAACAGCATACAGGTTTCTCAAGAGGCAGGTCAGGTGGTCTGGTATTCCCATCTCCTTCAGAATTTTCCACAGTTTATTGTGATCTAAGTGAGTGAAAATTAATTGAATACAGCCCATTCAGTGAGCATTGTTGTTGTTCAGTCACTCAGTCGTGTCTGACTCTTTGTGACCCCATGAACTGCAGCATGCCAGGCTTCCCTGTCCTTCACCATCTCCTGGAGCTTGCTCAAACTCATGTCCATTGAGTTGGTGATGCTATCCAACCATCTGGTCCTCTGAGCATTACAATATGCAATTTAAAGCCTAGCCAAAAGCAGTCAAGTCCCAGAGAACTTATTTATTTTTCTTTTTTTTTTCACAGTATGTGATTTAATTATAAAAAAACTTACCTGCTGCCCTTGTAAACCTTGAGGACCCCTTGGGCCAACAGGACCCTTAAAAACAAATGAGAAGAAAAGTTGCATAGTGTTCATGACAATTAGTTCACAACTCTCAAAAATGTTGAATTCACTTTAGAATATGGAAAAATGAATCTCTGACAGTGAAAAGTGATGACACTGTCCTTCTGTATTCACCTGGAATACAGCTAAATTCAAAAAGGTTAAAGTTTGGATAATGTTTAGGATCATCTTATACACACATTCAGAGTCATGGAAAGGAATAAAAATGCCTGTGCACACCCAATGTCTTGGGATGAGAACTCTTGAATACTTAAGGGGTGGTTTAACTGAAGCAGAAAAATTTTGGCAAGCATAAAGTTGTTATCAAACCGTCTATTTAAATCTTCAGCTTCACAGCAAATAACTCATAATTTAAATGAGTACATTGAATTAAATGCTTATGAAACTATCAACAATAGCAACTGGATTATTTTAAATGTAAGTTTTAAATGATCTGGGGCACTGAGTTTTGTAGGTTATTTCTTTCTTTCATGACATACATTTAAAGTTCCACACAGACTTCCCCCATTTATTATGAAATGCTTACAATGTGACATAACAAAGGTAAGAGAAGGAAAATGCTATTTTAAAAGTTTTTAGTAAATGTCTATGTAATTTTTTTTTAATGTCACACTTTAAAAAGTGAAAGCAATTAAATCAAAATCTAGTTTTTCTTATGGTGAAAACAAATTTTTGTTTTGGATTGATCAGATTTTTAGCTAGCAAGAAAATAAGAGCTTCATTTAAAAAAATAAACACACCTGTAACTTGAACTTCAAATGGTTAAAAACATGTATTTCAGAAAAATACCCCCAGTTAATCATTGAATGAGACCATACTGCTACTGATTTAGAATGTGTATAATCAAACAATGTTTAAGTGACTTAAAATATATACCAACAATGTTTAAATTACTCACTGGCCTTAAGGATGGGTGTATGTCCAAAAACATTCCATTTTGTCTGACTATTTGTAGTCCCATGGACTGTAGCCCACCAGGCTCCTCTCTTCACGGGATTCTCCAGGCAAGAATACTGGAGTGGGTTACCATGCTCTCCTCCAGGGAATCTTCCCCACCCAAGAATCGACCCAGGGTCTCTAATGTCTCCTGAATCAGCAGGCAGGTTCTTTTTTTTTTTTTTTCCATTTATTTTTATTAGTTGGAGGCTAATTACTTTACAATATTGTAGTGGTTTCTGCCATACATTAACATGAATCAGCCATGGATTTACCTGTATTCCCCATCTCGATCCCCCCCTCCCACCTCCCTTTCCACCCGATCCCTCTGGGTCTTCCCAGTGCACCAGCCCCGAGCACTTGTCTCATGCATCCAGCCTGGGCTGGTGATCTGTTTCACTATAGATAATATACATGTTTCGATGCTGTTCTCTCGAAACATCCCACAGCAGGCAGATTCTTTACCACTAGCACTGCCTGGGAAGCCCAAAGGATAGGTAGAAGGGGTGTTTATCTATGCAGTCTGACTTTACATTGTCTGAAATGTCATTAATCTGGAATGCCTTTGAATTATGTTATGAGCAAAAATGTATGGAAGAGGTTGCTTTGCAAAGAGTTAATTCATTTAATGAAATTACATTGTTCCAAATTCCCAGGTTAAAGTAAAGAAAATGGGAATCTTCCTGGCTGTTGAAGAAATGCAAAAGAGAATGCTAATGGCCCAGTGAGTAAATTTTAGAGTTGTCGGCATAAGGCAACCAGAGAGTATTCAGATAAGTAAGGAAATAATATAAGGAAATAATAAATTTTGCCAAATAACTTTCTAACAATACCATAAAACAGACTTTGCTCTTTTTTTTTTTAGTTTTTAGAAAGTACAGTTTTTGTTGAGGTGGTGGTTATAAGTTAGGTGAAAAATACAAACAGTCCTTTATTAATGAAGACAAATACTTTGCACAGTTACAAATGGAACACCACTGGGCTTTCAAATATTACACAGCAGAGTTTGAAAAGTAAATAGAATGAACGGATGGATGGATATATTTTAAGAAGACACATATTACTTCTTAACTAGCTAACTCAAAGCTTTCTGCATAATCATTTTTCCAAAGTACTTTGATTATCAGTAAAATCTACACTTACCACAGATCCAGGCATCAGGCCTACTTGACTCCCAAGTCCAGACTTTTCATCTAACCCAGCCATCTGAGCTGAAAACGGCTGTTAAAGCAATGGGTTGACATTATTTCCACAGTAAAAGATATATATCAACATACTTTTTAAACTGAGAAGTGTACATTCTCTGGGATTCTTAAAGAATGACTCTTTTGAGGATCATTGTAAACTTTTGACTTTAAAGCAAGGAGAAAGATTCAAGCTGTTTTCAATTGTATGTGTTTTTGAGTGAACAATCTTCCTCATTATGCTGCTTCAAAATAATTACTGCAGTGGGCCAAATGCCTGATACTTGATAAAAGCATGGATCATTCTGATAAGCATTTAGCCGGTCTAATCGATTTCAGGTTTAAGTCTCTTTATTTGCTTTCTTCCCATTGTTAGAGCATGCCAAACATCTGAACAAAACATAAAAGTGCCTTTAAAACATTTGTCCTAAAGATTTTTCCATTATACCAGACTGCTTTACTTAGATGGTATTCTTCTTTCTTTGTTAGTGGTCAATAAATTTTAACTGTATTTATATAAGTTGATTAAAATTTTATGATCTTTTTAATGAATCTTGGAATATTCCAAAATTGGTAACAGTTTTACCTTCTCTCCTTCACATCTAAAAATCTCTGGTAACCCAATTGACTAAAACTGTACATTTTCATTCCAGGAGTTCTATCAATTTAAAGATTCTAATGGGAAAAGAAGGTGCGTATTTTTAAAAAATAAATTGGCAATTCCTTCTACAACGAGTTGGAAAGCAAATGTAAAAATTGTTGTAAAACAAAAATCACATTTCAGGGTTCCATTCATTCCCTTGCTGTACTATGCAATTTGCTCATAAATCTACTCAAAAGTCTGCCACTAAGAATTCAAAGAGGCAGACATATAAAGACATTTCATTTTATTTTATTTCTGGTAGGAACTTAACATTCAGAGACCTAACCAGAACGCATTTTTAACGTCTACGCAGTGGCCTTTTGGCAAGCATCATCCTGGTTGTGTCATCTTTCCTTGGTGGGAGGACATGACACAGATTTTTTTCAGCATTCTGAGCCAAGAGAACAAAAAAGGAGAAAGACGTATTTCTCTTTCCAATTCACGGTGGGAATAATATTAGTGGTCCTTTAGAATCAACAGAAAGAACAAAATCCCAGTGCCCAGAACTGACATTAGGAGATATAAGCCATTAGAAGCAGCATCTTTGAAAAGTGATACTTCTAGTTTTCCAACAATTCCCTGTGGAGTTCCTAGTTTTATTGTTACTCACAGCAGCATTATGTTCATTTAGCTGCTCTTACAGCTAAGGACCAATATGTGAACTAACACAATTTGAGATCCTAATAATATACCCAAAACTTAATACATTATCTAAAGAAGATATTAAGCAATGCACACCACTCACCCTGCTCATGCCATCAGGTCCTGGGTGAGATGGATGCCCCGGAGGTCCTGGGGCACCTGGCTGACCAGGAACACCTGGTTCTCCATCAATTCCCTGAGGACCACGAGGCCCCTGGAAAAATAAGCCAGAAGACACTAGAATCCATTGCCAAATATGTACTAAGGAGAAAACAAAAACCACAAACTTCTTGATGGAGACGAAGTGTTCATTACTTTTTAAAAAAGAGCAATCTAGCCACCCCCAGTAATTTCATCAGCTACACCAAAACTGCAGATTTCAGCACTGGTCACAGCCTCTGCCATCAGGAGAGGATACATTCTGGGTAAGAATTTTACTCTTGATATGTTAGATTCCCAGTAATCAGCTCTTTTGGAATAATTATAAGAGTGTACTCAGTTTTTCAATATTTTAGAATAAGTTTCCTTACTTGAGTTTTGCTGTTCAAGGGTATTTAGTCAACAATTTCTAAACTCACTTGTCTTAAATTAACTGTGTATGTTCCTGCTTAACTTTTCCCCACTTAAAAAAAGAACTTTATGGATCTTTGAACAGTGTTTGTGGTTTTCCTCAGCTAATTTTTTCATGTTTTACATAGTTCCTGGCTCAGAGTAGAGACTCGGTATATGATTACTACACTTTCACATTTCAGTTTCTTTACTCTAGTACTTGAAGTCTGATATACTTTATTTTCCCTACCACTCTCAAAAGTAGACCAGCCCCATGAGAAGAAGAGGGAAAGGCACGGGACTCAGCCAAGTGTAGTTCTCAGGGAAGTGAGCAATGAGTTATAGCTGCCAAATTCCACCCTCCTCCTAACCCACATTCTGAAGGCAGCTTGGGGAACAGCCACGTCCCCAGTTCTGGAAATGCTCCATCTCCTAACCTCACCATTCCCACAAGTCTTGTTAAGTATTTTCTAGCTTTTTAACCCTGGAAATTCATAATAGGACCAAAGAAAGGAAAGAAAGAATCAAAGAACTCAAAACTCAGTATGATTTTACTAATTAGAAGCAGGGATCTATATATATATAGATAGATAGATAGATAGATATATGATGAGTTAAACAGTAAAGGAGGTTTACCATGCCTACACCTGAGACTATCTATCAGCACACAATAAGCAAACATGAGCTGATACAGTGGAGGGAGGAAGCATAGGACACGCAGAGTGGGGAGGAGAGGTGGCTTGCAGATGATGGTTTGGGGGAGGGTGGCATAAGAGCTATTCAGAAATGTAATTAATATATTCTTATATATTAAAACACTCCTGTTTGACATGTTTACTTCTTGGAGTAGTGGAATAATTAAACAAATTTATCTATTCAAACAGAAGTAGATAACAGCCTGAAAAAAACTCACATTTTGAAAACTGGTTTCTCAGAAACTGACTACTCACTCTAATTTTTTTCATTGTATTACATAATGGAGGCTAATTTTTCATTGCTGCCTAAGACTTCCAGATCACACAAATGTGACACCATGATCTGGAAATGTATGCTGTCAATGGTGGCATATAAAACATAGTAGTCTGACCTACTCAGACCACTGTGTGTGGAAAACTTAATGTTCTTTTAAAATGTGAAATTGCTAATTAAAAATCAGGTATCATTAATACAAAAAAATGAGCTAAAACATTCTCTCTGCTCCCAAAGAGATTTCCAAAGCAAAACCAAAAACTACATTTAGTGTCACTGGGAGTAGAGAGAGGTTTGGGTAATATTAATCCTCAAAAATTGGGTCCTTTCCCCAGCTCTCTGTGATTAAAAATCCTGTTTCAAAGTCTGCTCTGAAGACAGCCCACTTTTTCACTGACTTCATGATGCATTCTATGCCTCCATGGTATCTCCTATAAATAGCCTACATGATTTACTTTTATACAAATTGCGGTTAAAATTAATAAAAACCTGTAAAAATCATCCAAAACTAAGTGAACATAATAAGCAAGACTATAAGTGAAAATAAGAAAAAAAGCATATAATATGTGATATTTTACTGATAAATATTTAAAACAAAAACTATAACTTCAGAACACATTAAAATATATATTTTCATATTGCCAGGTGTGACGAATCACAAAAGTTTTGTATCAAGGTAAGCATTCTCTCTATAATCACTCTTTCCCCTCCCCCAGGATACTTCACTATCTCAGGAGGCAACCCACAGTAAAAAGTACTTGTAGATTGTCACTAGGTGGCAACGTTTAAACATTCACAAAGAGGAATAATAATGCCCCCAAATCAAAAAGAACTTTATTCACTGATAGTAATATCACCCACATTATGAAGTGTGAGAATTAGTAATAACTGGTATATTCTCCATTTTACAGATGAGGAAAGAGACCTATAGAGGTTAAGTGACAGGCGCGATTAGAACTCAGCACACCATTGATTGTCGTCCATCTCCTGACAGGTTGCTAGTTTGTCTCTATGAAGTTCCCAGGAAAGTACACTTCAAACGAAGGATATGTGTGAGCGAGGACCCGGGTGATCACTGGCTAGTAAGGAGGGCTTTGTGAGAGGATCTCTATACCAGAAGTTCCCAATCTTGAGCACTTTGCTCCCCTCCCCACTGCCAGGGAACATTTGGCAGCACCAAGAGATGTTTGTATTCGTTACAGCGGTATGGAGGGGAGCAGGTGTTCCTACTGGCATCTTGGTCGACACCAAGAACGCTGCCAAATTATCCTACAAAACACAGGGAATTATCTGTCCCCAAACATCAATGGTGTTAAGAGTGAGAAACTGCTCTGTTTTATGAGCTTTCTGTAACATTCGACAGTAACAAAGGGGAGAACAGTGGCATACGTGACTGCACCACCAGTCTATTTCGCGGCATCCACAGCATCTGTCCAGGTAAGGCTCTTAGGACCAGCCAGTCTTAGAATCTGAGGGAAAACATTCTACCTTCAGGCATTTGCGACATCATGCCAGTATCTCGGAGAAAGTCGTGGTGGGAGTACTTACACCAGAGAAATCAGCAAAAGCTATAGGCATATATTTTTAAATAAATCGTTATTAAACACGTGGCCATCACACCACTGCTTGCTAGGATTAAGAGAGGAACAGATTTTCTACTTGGGTATCTACCAGCACTGTCTTGCTCAATTCCAAATAAATAGTTACTTCTCTTTTTAACACACACACACACACACACACACACACACACACACACACCATTGATTGTCTCAGACTAAACCAAGATAGGAAATGGAGCTTATCACATGCTAAGTCGAGAAGAGAAGAGGAAAGGAAAGAGAGACTAAGAGGAGTGAGGAGTAGATTCATTGAATCCTAACAAGAAATTCTGTAATTCCAACCATGAGTTTCACAGCAGCTTCCACCTACACTTAGGACTCAGTTTTATCAATTATTCTGGGCACAAGTACATTGAGGCACAATGTTTTCTGCATGACCACCCACCCTCCACCCAACTGAAGTCATGTTCCACCTGTCTCTGTCATCCCAGGCTTCTGGACAGACATCCGAATGTCTACCAACGGGGTTTCAGCTACCAACGCCGGGGAGGCAGCATGGCAGAACACCAATGATGAATGGGCCATGAGGTCATCGGAAACCAGCTTTACTGCCCACCTACATGGCTATGACCTTCTTCCTTGGGACCACTGTCATTTACCTGCATGCCTGCAAATACTTCCCATAACTTCAGTTGCAGTTTGGAAACAGTACTGGCATCATTCCCTTCTTGGTGAAATGAGTAGAAGCAAAAAACAGTATCAAAGATGAAACCAGTGGCTAGGGTTCCTAATAACATGATCTAGAATATGTTTTTTTCCTTACTTATATATTTAACGTGGTTTGTTGCTTCCTTGCTCACCCATTTTTCCCATTTAGATATGGATAAGTACATATTTGGAAGGTTAAAAACCCATAGAAAGTTACATCTTAGTAGATATCATTAGACAGAAAATTAAACAGTTTGAATTTTTCAGATTGAAACTTAGGATAATGATAGATTCATCTGAATCTATTTTTGACACACAAATTCATCTAAGTAGTTGGTATTAATATATAAAAGACAAATTTTGAGGGTGAGATATAAAAAAGAAAAATGATTGCTATAATAGGACTTCTTAACAAGTGAAAACATTTAACATGTATTGTATAGTAATCTCATGGTTTATCTCAAGAACATAGAGTTGACTATTTAAATTTAAAGGTATTCCCTATGGTAGTGAATTTATTGATATTTAAAATTACTCCTTTGATAGCTCTGCAGCAGCTGCCCAATGAAAAAGGCAGCATTACTCAGGAAATCAATTCATTACAGAACCACTTGAAAGAAAATTTTGTCCTCTAATAATTTCTTTTTCCTTTATCCAATTCAGTTATTCCTAGAGCAACCACAGATCACATAACTTGGGCATTTTCTCTCAAGGATGCATTGTTGGCATTGTTTACTCATAAGTTACAACTTCTGAAAACAATATGAGGTATGCATTATGTTTCCTTAGATTCTACTTTAATTTGACCTCATAAAGGACACATGGATATCATCTGTGTTATCTGAGAAGATCATAGGTAACTATTAGCATGTGTTTTCCTCTGAATCGGGATCAATGCACGATCACTTCGTGACCTGAATTTTATGCCGTGTTCAATAGACGTGAGAAAGGAAAACTGCCACTGGCTCTTTGCTGCACCCGCGGAACTCGCCGAAGATGGGCTTGCTCGTTAAAGTTCACGCAAAGGGGGCTCCACCGTCAACTTACAGGTTTTCCTTTTGGGCCCCTCTCTCCTCTCGGTCCTTGTGACCCTGGCGGTCCCTGAAACAGAAAATGATGGTTATGTCTGTAAAACACGTACACTTCAGATAATTTTGCTCTAAATTAGATTACTGATATAAGAAAATTGCAAGACAGAAATATCATCTATTTTAAAATTTCAGCTGAAGACAACAGAAAATAAAGCCATGTATGTATAAAAGTTCTGTGTATACAGGAAGGCTGTTTATTTTCACACTGAAGCTTAAAGACTTGTGAAAAAGTAAGTATAACAATGTGGTACCCAATGAGTTGTATAAATTAGTTTGAACCATAATTGTAAATTTGCAAGGATAATTTTTTTTTGCTCTCTTGTCTTAGACACAAAAACTTACAATTCAAATTTTGAGAACTACATTATTGTCCAAACTCCAAATTTTCAATTTTTCTGAGGAAATGTATGAATTCATGTTGGTACACAATATCCCAAACTATTCATCACTATTCAAGTTGCTGACAAAAGCAACGGCAAAACAAGCTTATTCTACTACTACCTTGTATGCCTTCAAGCATCCAATATCATTTTTTAACTTTGCCTCACCTCCATTGTAAATTTAAAACCCACCAAGAATTTTCCAAATGGTAACTTCAATTGCAGTTATTTTTCCATTAAAATAACAAATGATTATCATATTTCAAAACTGGCATTTTGTGCTTATATCTTAAATTAACTTGTTTCCCCAGAAAATGGCAGTTGCCAGGAGAATTTTATTTCTCTTCAAAAGAGTTTCAACTGAGTTATAAAAATTTGATTGTACATTTACTCAATCCAAAACATAATGTTCTTTAAAAACAAATACTTCAGAACAACTACAGCAGGTCTATTGAAGTGTATCAGTATTTCACTTACATTGATCTAATGTGCTTTAAAATTTACATGAGTGTGTGTGTGTGTATGTGTGTGTGTGTGTTATGCATCTGGCTACCTGTGAATGCTACCACTAATCCAAACCTGAAATCAGTAGTCTTTCATGCTAAACCAGAAATATGCCATTCTGATGTAGATCTTCTCAAATTCTACTGTAATATTTACTCTTATATCAATATAATACATAATAATATACTGTTATATAATGTAATAGTAAATATTACAATAGAATGTATCAGAATTATATCAATAATATCAAATTCTATCAATTTAATTTTAATAACAGATGGAATTAACAGTTTATTTCATGAAACAGATAAAAGTAGTCTACCCTTAATCATTGTCAGCAAGACTAATTTGCCCTAATTTCAATGAGTACAGTTAACCTAAATAGGGTTCATCAATTTCATTCACTGCTGCAAAGAAATGTTTAAACTTTAAATTGTTTCAAAACAAAATGTTTCAAGAAACCAAGCACATCATTGTTTTATAATCTTTATGTCTTGTCATGTACATAATATCCATAAAGATTCAGTATCTCAAAGAACTTAAGCAATACCACGAATACTAAGAAACTACTTACTGCAGGTCCTGGACGTCCACGTATGCCTGTCACCTAAACAATAAACGAGACAATGTGCAGAGATAAAGTCTCAAAAGAGTTTTAGAAAACTCAATAGTCAAATAAGAACAACAAAAGGTCCAGTTGTTATTTTAGAACAAATGGATGTTAACAGTTGGTGCCCATTTCCTCCCCGACTTTCTTATAAGGCTAAGACATTAATTTAAACTCTAATACAAGGAGGCAGTACTGGTATAGTGATTAAGAGCCAACGCTGGATCCAGGAAACCTGCGTTCAAATCCTAACTCCAACCCTTACCAATTATATGACCTTGAACTAATTAATTATCCTCTCTCTATTTAAGATTCCTCTTCTGTAAAATGGTGATAATGATTATGAAATTAACTCCCTCTCAGAGTTGTTGTGAAGACAAACAAATAAATATTTAGGAAGTGCTTAATACAGTACATTAAGCATTGTGCTTTTAAATGAACACAAACAATATGAATGGTTTCACTTTTTAGGTAATCTTTGTTAAAAACAAGTCAATTAAAAAGCAAAGCAAAAATGCAAATATTGTCAAATAAATCAACATGCTCTACTTTTGTCTTAACAAAATGATAACTCCTTTAAAACCAAGGAGAATAGTGAGGAACTTTCATCCTATATAATGATATACTTTACAATCATCTCCAAGTCTAAATAACTCTTAAGAACTCTATACACTATGGACTTTACATCATGACAATGACATAACATCAGAGAAGGCAATGGCACCCCACTCCAGTCCTCTTGCCTGAAAAATCCCATGGACAGTGGAGCCTGGTGGGCTGCAGTCCATGGGGTCGCGAAGAGTCGGACACGACTGAGTGACTTCACTTTCACTTTTTACTTTTATGCATTGAAGAAGGAAATGACAACCCGCTCCAGTGTTTTTGCCTGGAGAATCCCAGGGACGGGGTCGCACAGAGTCGGACATGACTGAAGTGACTTAGCAGTAGCAGTAGCAGTGACATATTTCCAGAAGTGTGGCACATTAAATCATACCTCTCCATTTGGATGATATAGCCAAATATATGATAAAAATATACATCTTAATTATCACTTTATATTCACATACAATATATTTAATTTTGTAAAATTTTGATTTACACCTTTAGTCATGGGACAATAAATAAATAAAAGTCAGGAAAAATAAACATGAAATATCATATTAAATTAAGAATTCATCTTTTTTATTTTGCTTGTTTTATACTAAAAGTTTGGTTATAAAATAATTAAATTTCCTATTTTTGAATGTATATAATGAATAATATACAATGATGCTATAACTAAGTTTATCAAAGGTACATGAAAACATATATATATGTATACTTACAACAGGTACTAATCCTGGTTCTCCCTTTTGTCCCTACGAAGAAGAAAAAAAATTAATTAGCAAAATATAGTGGCTTGTTGAGCATTAACATGTTATATCAAAATATTCCAGGTAAACAATGGAAATTTGTATGTAAGAAAGGTAAAAAATAAAATGAGAAAAAGGTTAACAATTTTAGAATATTTAGTCAGACCTTATTCATGAAAAAAACACTACTTCTCTCAAAAACATGAAAATAGAATTAATCTACTGTGTGAAATGTGTAAAGTTTCCATTCCGTCTTTATGGCAATCAAACCCAAAGAGATGATTAGAGATGTCTGTGATGGGACTTCCCTGGTGGTACAGTGGACGGGAGTCCACCCGTCAATGCAGGGGACACAGGTTTGTTCCCTGGTCCAGAAGTAACCACATGCCACGGAGCAACCAAGCTCGTGCACACAACTACTGAGCCCGTGCTCTAGAGCCCGCCAGCGGCGACTACTGAGCCCAGGTGCTGGCAGCTACTGAGAATGAGCACCCAGAGCCCACGCTCTGCAGCGAGAGAGGCCACTGCAATGAGAGGACCGCGCAGCGCAACTAGGGAGCAGCCCATTCGCTGCAGCTAGAGAAAGCCCGTGCACAGCAATGAAGGCCCGGCACAACCAAAAACCAGTGTGCTTTAAGGAATAAGAAATATAATTAAACACAAAGACATGCTTGTGATAAAAAAAAAATGTAAAGTCAAAGCACCGTGGGAAAAACTACCCAAAGACTGAAAACACAAAGGGAAATCCAAAACATTTGAACTCTCACACTCATATTACATGCCATTTAGTTTTTAGTAACTTATCAGATGCCAATCCTAAAACACCTGCCATCTTTTTTTTTTTTTTAACTCATGGAAGACTATGAGAAATAACAAGAGATATCTGATCATCTTTTAAAGAAAAAAAGGAAAGAAAATAAAAGATATAATGATATTAGGTAATTCTCAATATCTGAGGAAAACCTAGAAAAATTATTTGAACAGGAAAACAAAAAATAACACAAGAAACTATCATAACTCAAAGTAAATAAAGCATAATTTGCTCTTATCTTTATCTTAACACCATCTTTGCATCTATATCTTAACACCACAGATATAGATGGAATTTCTTTTGATTCTTAGAACTTTGGATTACTATATTCTTATAGTATGATGTCAAGTATGTTGTTTAAATAACATTGATGGAATTATATCTTTATATACCTCTACTGTGAACTCCCCCAGTGGCTCAGATGGTAAAGAATCTGCCTGCAGTGTGGGAGACCCAGGTTCAATCCCTGGATTGGGAAGATCTCCTGGCGTAGGAAATGGCATCCCACTCCAGTATTCTTGTCTGGAGAATCCCATGGACAGAGGAGCCTGGCAGGCCACAGTCCATGGGGTCACAAAGAGTTGGACATGATTGAGCGACTAAGCACACACATACATGAGAATAATTCCTTTTTGGAACAAGTCTAAAAATACAAGTAAAAAGGGAGGAGAAATTACTTCAGCCAAAAGTAGAAAAATGAGCCTTCCACTGTTCCACAATACTTGATATGAGATTAAATGTTCTATAATCAAGTTTTGATAACAAATTTATCTAATGAGTCTATGTATTTCTTGTTTTGGAAATAAGTCGAAAACAGAAATATTTGTCACTTTTGTTAATGTGAGCTTTGAATAAATCAATTGTGGAATGATAGTTTTACTAAATTTGACTCTCATACCCCTGGGAAGCATAAAATTCAAGTATTCGTGTTCAGATGAGAATTCCAGTTTAATTTAACTTCTCATCTGTTACTCATCACTTAATGCTATGTGGATATGCCTCATCACTTTTATAGAAGACTTTACCATGGAGGCAGTCACAGTTATTTTTCCCACCATCACGGCATCTGCATTATTTGCCTCCTACAGGATTTTACCAAAGGTTCAATAATCATTTGGTGGTTAACATGAGTAAATGAATAAATTATAAATAAAAATCAATATTATATAAACCTAGCACAAAGTGTGTTTATACAATATTGCTCTGCTCTCATATTTCTGGTAACTTGATAATAAATGGCAGAGACATGAAGATAAGCACATAACTAGAATGTGCTAAATTAACAGCTGCTTTGAGGACGTCCTTCTCCAAGCTGTCCCACACCACCTTTGAAAAGAGGCAGTAAACTAGACGACACAACCCAACAGTTGTCCCTCAGTAAACTGGATGATTACTAACCAAATTAAATTGATTACATCAAGGCAGTTCTCACAGTCAATTCCATTTTTATTTCACAGATTGTTTATCTATTTACCTACTAATTCATTTACCTATCTGTTTGTATACTATATTCAGACATTTAAGTTTCATAATTTTTTAGCTTTCAAATGTAAATTAAATGTGAGCTGGCATTTGCAGTCCTTCTCCTCTGACATATATTGACATATAAATAGCTTCACTGATATTTATGACAAATAAGATGAATTTACGGTATTGCCCTCTGAGCCAAAAATGTAAGAAGTGACCAGGACCTCCCCTTGATGACAGCACTTTTACCTACCATAAAGGTGTTGCATTGCATTGTACGATCATTAATTTTATGACGTTCCGTTGCATGCGAAGGCAAAGAATTTGAATTTCCTGTCTAATAACTGCCAAGAAAATTGAGATGATTCCTCATTTTCATTCTTAATTCCTGTGTCCATCCCATCTGGATAAGACCGAGCAAATGTCATAGTTTTCAACTTAACCAGAAAACAAAGAACACTTCTAAGGGGATGGAACTCTCTCATGGAATGCGATCACCCATGTCCAATCACTGGTGACTCAGACGATAGTCTGCCTGCAATGCAGGAGACCTGAATTCTATTCCTGGGTTGAGAAGATGCCCTGGAGAAGGGAATGACACCCACTCCAGTATTCTTGCCTGAAGAATTCCATGGACAGAGGAGCCTGGCTTGCTACAGTCCATGGGGTCGCAAAGAGTTGGACAAGACTGAGCGACTAACACACACATGTCCAAATAACAAATGATGAAACTGAGTAGGCATACCAGGGTCTTGGCTACACCCCATCATTGTCCTGTTGAGTATAATGCTTGTCTCTGGGATTAGATTCCAGGGTCCTTCAATAAGAAGAGGAGAGAAAGGGAGGTGATGTGTGTCAAATCATTCAACTAATTCTTTTAATTGAATCTTTGTGTGTGAAAGTTGATCAGTCATGTATGACTCTTTGCGACCCCATGGACTATACAGTTAAATGAATACTCTAAGCCAGAATACTGGAGTGGGTAGCCTTTTCCTTCTCCAGGCGATCTTCCCAACCCAGGGATCAAGCCCAGGTCACCCACATTGCAGGTGGATTCTTTACCAAATGAGCCACAAAGGAAGCCCAAGAAAACCGGAGTGGGTAGCCTATCCCTTCTCCAGCAGATCTTCCTGACCCAGGAATCAAATCCAGGGGTCTCCTGCACTGCAGGCTATGTCTTTACCAACTGAGCTATGAGGGAAGCCCCAATCAAATCTTTACTGCCCAACTGATGGGAGAGGGACCACAACTCCACTGAAGTAGAACAAATATCCTCTCACTCTTTCTTCCTTCTTATCTTCATTCCTTACTTCATTCAATTAAACTTTTATTGCAGTGTCTACTGCATTGCAATTAGACACTTACTCTAATATATATGATTAAGGTATATGATTAACATGACATAGTCTCAATCCCTTAGGGATTCACAACCTTCTGAAAGAACCATCTATAAATAAAAATTTTAAAAGTGAAGAAAATAGAGGAATCTATAATCTATAATCAAAGTAGTTAAACTATGCTTATATAGTTATAGTCGTATGGTACTTTACAAAGGGCATTCAAGCTCTTCAAAGCACAGAATTATGTAGATATCATCAGAATTTTTTAAATTTACAAAAATGAAACTATGCAAAGTAAAACTTACCTTTCTTCCTCTTCCTATAAAAAAGAAAAGAATATATTATTTTACACATATATATTATTAAGAATCTCGATACTTATTTCAATAATTTTATAGAGTCAGAATTTAATTTAAAAAGCTTCCCCTGTCACAAGCAGATAGAAATTCAAATTATTTTGCACCAATATTTTCATAAGAGGCAAAATAACATGCCCCTTTGGAAAATTCTGACATTTGAATATTCTTCACAACTTTTATATAGAAAAAATTCAGTAAATTATAAAATTAGCTATTAAAATTATAACTAATTATCTTCAATCAATATTCTCTATTTTTGGTTCTTACACTTTTTTGAGTAGGTTATTCATTCACATGATTAAAAAAACAAACCTAAAATATATTAATAAAGGTATAGATTGTACAGTGAAAAATTGCCTTGTCCCCTTTTCTCTATTTTCCTCATTTCACGTCTCACCAGAGGTCTCTATTATTGATTTTCTTTTAGTTTTCCTAACCAAGAACGTAATGGAACATTACATGTATTAAAGTCATTATTTGAGTTAGTAGTGTTCTAAAGTTTTCTTAATGTATATCTTAAATATTTTGTTTTGTTTATCCTTAACCACTTTATCCTATATATTCCTATTATAAATGAGATATTTTTATTCTTATTACTCATTCTATGAAGTAATATGCAAATATATATTACAATATACTTGTATATTACTTCATAGAATGAATAATAGGAATAAAAATATTTATAATAGCAATATGTAGGTGACTTAGATGGTAAAGAATCTGCCTGCAATGCTGGGTACCAGGGTTCAAATCCCTGGGTTGGGAAGATCCCCTGGAGAAGGGAATGCCAACACATTCAAGTATTCTTGCCTAGAGAATTCCATGGACAGATGAACCTGGAGAGTTACAGTCCAGGGCCTCACAAACACTTGGACATGACTTAGCAACTAACACACATACATTCTATGAAGTAATTGTGTATAGTATATCTATTAATTTGTTAATTTTATATTGCACTATCTTACTAAATTGTTTTGTAGCATTTTTTTACTCCATTCCCTAAGGTTTTGTAAGTACACAGTTATATTTTCTATAAATTGATCATTTAACCTCCTCTTTTCTAATATCTAGAGTTCTAATTTCTTGTTCTTGTCTAATTGTTTGGTCAGGTGCATTTAATAATGTTCAATTTTTCTGTGATAAAATGAAATAAGGATTGGTCAGAATTTTTATCTGTTCTGTGATGATATACTTATTGGTGTGTTCTTTATCTCATATATTTAGTTAAACAGTCTCATCTTTGCCTTATAGTATCTTTGTATCAACACTGTTGTCAGTACTTTTAAAAATTATTCATCATGGAATAAATTGGGGCTTTCCTAAATCACCTATTTTCAGGAAGCTGTGTATTTTGCTCATTTTTTAAAAAATATTTAGAGGAGGTTGTGTATTTTGCTCTTTTTTTTTTTTTTTTTTTTTGCTACTATTGTCTCAACATGCATTTGTCCCCACAGGTTTAATTTTGCTTTCCTCCCAGGGATTCTGTGCAGATCATATCCATTTCAGGTAGTCCTTTAGTGCCTTGTTTTTAGTTCTTCCCATTATGTCTTCCTTTCTGTGTG
The DNA here is from genome assembly GCF_023699985.2 of Odocoileus virginianus. Classification (NCBI taxonomy): domain Eukaryota; kingdom Metazoa; phylum Chordata; class Mammalia; order Artiodactyla; family Cervidae; genus Odocoileus; species Odocoileus virginianus. The sequence goes on along the minus strand of NC_069686.1, from coordinate 2,105,519 downwards.
TATGCAAAGTTGCTTCAGTTGTGTCCAACTCTTTGCAACCCTATGTAGTGTGTAGCCCACGTGCTGTGGCCCACCAGGCACCTCTGTCCGTGTGATTTTCCAAGCAAGAATACTGAAGTGGGAATTTTCTTATTACATGGCTAAAAGTTAAGTTTGGGTATGTATTCTGGGCCAACATATCATACCGTTGAATGATATCCAAGAGGTTAATTGGTAAATTACCGTGCGATGTTTCCATGAAAATACTTTTGAGCACTTCATTATATTTGTTGTTATTTGCAGTGAAATTTAGGGAAAAAAAATAAAGCCTTGAAACTGTCTTGACAAGGGTACATGCAAGCCTCCATTCATGACTGCTAAAACAAATAACCTAAAAGTTTAATATTAATCTTATCTGGTTCACTGAAACATATAAACATGAACTTGTGTCTCTTATATGTAAGTTTTTCTAACATGAACACTCAAATACACAGTCTTTGTTAAACACAGACACTATTCTCCAAAAAAGAAGCTTTAAGAACCAATAATTTATATTATTGTTTTCTCCAGGAAACCCATTTTATTCTCTTGCTTTTCTCAGCCAATATTAAAAGCATTCTGCATTTATGAGCCTATGTAATAGAGGGTGCTGTGGCACTAAATTACATTAGAAATTATTACTCCATTACCAAGGGCAAAGTCGGCACAGGGAAGAGAACTGCGTTTTTAGATCTCCTCTTAGACATTAATGGACTTCATAGAAAACCAACAAATATCTTGGAGGCACCCAGCATGGATAGGGTAACAAAAGACCATCTTAAGTAGTACAAGGAATTCTCAAATTAGACATAGTCACTTAAATGCAGCCCCAAAAATTCCTTGTTTTTTAAGAATAAATAACTTTATTTTTATTACTGTTAAAGTGGGTGAGTGAAATTATTACACCAAAGACTACTGAATAGCAGCTTAATTATCCTCTTGGGTTGCTGAATTTCGAGAGCAAAAAACACTGTAACTATAAAGATAAATCACTGGACAAATTCTAAGTTGGCCTTATGCATTCTTACCAAAATTGGTATTGCCACCTCCAGTTGTATGTGGACAGACAGGACAGCATTCCCCGGGGGGAGTTACGGGGTCAGCACATTCGAGCACATCCTGGCACTGTATCTTGTCACAAAGAATGGCGCCATTGTCACAGACACAGATCTGGCAAGGGGCAGGTTTCCAAATGTCCCTGTTTAAGTACATCTGACCATTCTGGGTGCAGGCTATTTCTTCACCATATCCTTCTAGAATAAGAAGAAAAACAAAGAGGTTAGTATCTGAAATTTCAGAATCTGGGAAATATTTAGGAAGGTAAATCATCTTGTGGGTTCTAAAATCTCTAAGCTAAGTGGTAACCTCCTAAGGAGCCAAACACAAATGAGTTTACTCCATTAGTATTTAAAGACAAACATGTGATTCACAATTAAATTATCATGAAACTTATATTGTAGCATGATGGAGGCAGGGAAAGTGATCCAAAGTATACTAAATCAGAGAGCTTCCCAAAATCATTTTTGAAGATACAAATAATCAAACAACATAAGATCATGTTTGAGGGATAAAAGTAAACCATTTGAAGAGAGGGCAAAAAGAATAGTTCTAAAGAGAATACATAATTTCAGTGTTTGGTAAACCCTATGTGACTTTAAACTGACTTGAAACTTTCCATTAGTAAATCCCACAACAGAAGACAATGAGTATTCATGTATCATGAAGATAAACTTAAATTCATTTTAAACATTAAGATAAAAAAAGCTAATGGTTGACCCATTCATGAAGTGGATTTCCGCTAAACATCTGAAAAGCAGTCTCCTAAACTGTAGTGGAAATGCAAAGCTTATACAGCCAATGTGTTAATTGTCTTTGTATAAAAATTAACAAAGTCAGGACCAAGACAACATGGTAAACCATTACATAATATATGACAAATACTTTTCTATATTTAGATAAAAATTTAATGCAGATTTGGAAACATATATGCACTTCTATACACATAGCAATTCTATTATGCATTTACTATAAAATAAACATATACATCTTTAACATAGTGATTCTCGAGAAACAAAATTATAGTATTTTAAAACACAATGTGGATCATAAATCTTTGCTTAATTCCTTTCATTTCCAACTACTTAAATTCAAAGCTCCTTTTTAAAACCCAAAAGTCCTCCCAAAGGAATCAGTACAACTGGATCCCTTTGCCTGGCACAGCCTTTCCTTTCCTCAACTCCAACTCCAGTAGCTCACTATCACAGTTTGCTTAATTGCCACTGGTCCCCCACAACTCTTCTCTGACTAATCTCTAAAAGTAGACTTTCTTTATCTGATTGACATGCTTTGTAGAACACTTTAAAGAACTCATTCATCCATCCTTTCACTGATTCACTCATTTTGTATTATAAGCAAGCTAATTAAATATTTACTAAAATGGAACCATTAGGCAAAAATCACTGCTTTCATAAGGTTTATCACAATTAGTATTTATTTATTTATTTTTACTTGTCTATTTTCTTATTTCCACCAACAGGCAGTATGAAAGTGAGAACTAGTGTATCTTGTTCATTATGGTATTTCTAAAGTTTGACACCATACCTTGCATAGAATCAACATTCAACAAGTACTTGTTCAATGGATGGACATGAATGAATGAGTGAATCTAAATTATGGTTAACTAACAATTGTACCGCTACTTTACAAAAATAAAACTAAAAATTTTAAAATGCATTTGCAATAAGTTTATGAAATATAGTTACATTTAGTAACATTTATATATATCTTTCACAATAAATACAGTCAAATGCTAATATAGAACTACAGACGGAAATGATTTCAGTTTAAACAGACATTAGTCTAAATACCCATCTTCATAACTTCAGAAAGTTTTTCTTGGATAACATTCTTCTCATTGCTCTATGGAATACTTTGCCTCACATATTTAGTCTCTCATCACAGATATTTGGTAGATGGAAAATTGTTTTCAAAGCATGGCACCACATCCTGGCTTTTGCGCTATTCAGAAGGAAAGCACAAAATTTCTAATCTGTCTAATCTTCCCCAAATGATGTTTATCACATACTATGTAGCTCATCAATAAAATAATATTGGCTCTGTCTACCCAGTGTTACTATAGGCATGTTCAAGGAAGGAGAAAATAAATATCTAGCTTCAGCATGCTTTTCTGTGGAACTATTTTGAAAACATAAGAAAATAGTACCTCAAAAAAGCAGTGCTACTTTTAGATGAAAAGTCGCTTTGAAACAATGCAGTTCCAAGGTGACTGTTTCCATAAAACACAATTTCCATAGAAATAGATTCACACCCATAGTCCATTGAGCTATTCCATTAAGTACAAAAAAAACTTTTTGTTCATTAAGTTTTATGATTAAGACGGAAATATCGAATCACAAGGACTAAGCACCATTGGCTGAAAATGAGATACACCACAAGTTCAATTTGCTTGCTTCTCCCTTCCCACACCCTGGGAGGCAAAAGTGCTCACATGTATTTACAGAGGGTTAAGTGGGCGTGTGCCTAGTACTGCATATGCAAAATATTAAAAGCATTCTGCTCTCAAAAATATATACTATCATTGTGAAGTGGATCTCAATTTCACTGATGAAACAATTATAAATGGGGAAATAGAGAATATGGAAAACAACAAGAGGACATACAACGATGTTGTCAATTAAATATCATTAAAATGTGAGAGACTCTGCAGGGGTGGGTTATCCTGCTCGCTGTGTCTCCTTCAGGGTTGGGATAAAAAGACACACTCTCTCAGACTTGTGTTAACTCGTAGGTCAGTTTCTTTCTGAAAGCTTAAAACAGTTTTGACCTCACTCCAACGAACAAAGAAGTGGGCCACTATCTTACTTTAAATGACAATGTTAGAAGTTAGTTTTATACTCTGAGTCATCACTGGTCCGTTTCCCCCTGAGGATTTATAATTAAATTTAGGGTGATGTGGAAAGTTAGTTGGAATGCTTTTAAATGGCAGGGAGATGAAAACCCACATTCACTGCTAAACCCTGCCTCTCTCCCCCCACACAGAATCCATACACATCACAGACTGCACAAAAACTCAGTGAACTCTCATTGTTCGTGTCTGGATGAAAGACATGGACAAAGAAACACTGGGTGGAAAATACAGGGTGCCTTGCAATTCTCAAGTTTGTACATGGTAGTTGTGTACCTTATGATTAGGTTGTCTTTTCTGTTTTCTGCATAGATGTTTATTTAAATGAAAAGAAAAGTAAAATAGGAAGCAAAATTGCAGCCAATTTGCAGTGAAGTAGTCATGACATAATTATTTTATGAATGACAATATTATTAAAAATAACTAAGAATTTTTATATGACATTCTGAGAGGGTCAATACCATCCTCCTCCCGATTCCTCCATAGAAATCATAAAATTAATGCAAGCTGACATTAGCCTTTATTTAAGGCCCAGAAGTTTAAAAATCATTTCTTATAAAATCTGAAAAAGACCTCCAAAACCAAAGTACTTTGACACTTGTATTTTTTCTCCATTTATATTTCTTTAACTTTTCTATAATTGAGGAGGACTAATAGATACCTGATTGTATTGCCATTATTTTGTAATCTCTCATGGTGTTGTAACTTCCAGAAATTTTATCTTCCAAGATGCATGTTTCTTTCACTCTTACCAAATGTTTCAACAAACTGAACCAATCCATTGCAAAATCATTATCACAAACATCTTGGCACTGATCTCTTAAGAGAGCAGAGATACATTTTATCTGACCATGTTTTGCTTGAGAGTAACTCAGTTGTTCTGTGTTTCTCAAACATCCTCATAGATTTGTCTTCTCACAAAGTTTAGGTGCTTTGGAATTTGGTTGTAAGAATTCAGTTCTTAATCACTAGATGGCAGACCAAATCCACCATCTTATTATTATAAACAATTAAAAATGCATCCATCAAAATTGCTGTTTGACAACTATGGGCCACACTCTGTGTCTACATTTCTTTATACATACTTGTGCAAAAAAGTGTGAATAGAAATGGCCTTATTGAAACCTTTGGCTGTTCAGGAGAGATGTGATTCTATTTTTAATATTAAATTATTGGGCTTTACCTAAAAATGTTGAAAAATATACATAATAAACCTCCCTAAGCCTATGCTGGACATTCTGTAGACATTAACAAAAATTTCCTGAAAAAATAATATGCTCAGCTATCACAGAAATTTTAAATCTTTTATTCAGAGAAGTGTTTGTTCAGATCATTGTATCTCACTAGACTGTGGGCTCTTTGGGAGCCAGACATGTATTCATCTCGGTAATCTTCATACCCAATGTTACATAATCAGGATGTGTGTACTATGGACCTCTATTTTGAATGAAAGGGAAATGGGTCACTTGGTGGTTCTTGCTAAGTGTACCCCTGACATTTAGACTTCTGTGCAAACAGAAAGGAAGAAGTCTATGTCAGTCATAGCAGCTCATATTTTGGAAGAAAAAATAAAATAAGTTAATAGCAGTTCTTCAGCTTTCCTGGGCTTCCCTGGTGGCTGAAACAGTAAAGAACCTGCCTGAAAAGCAGGTGACCCGGGTTCAGTCCCTGGGTGGGGAGGATGCCCTGCAGAAGGGAATGGCAACCCACTCTAGTATTCTTGCCTGGAGAATTCCATGGACAGAGGAGCCTAATGTGCTACAGTCCATGGGATGGCAAAGAGTCAGACATGACCGAGTGACTAACACACAGCCTTCCTGGCCCACTTGGTCTAGGTCCCATTGGAGGTTATGAAAGTCTGGGCTAACATTATTTAAAGTTTCTCTAATTGCAAAAGTTTTTGCAGGGTTAGAATCATGGCTAGTCAGCTGGTGCCCTCCTGAAGTGGGCAGAGGATGCTTCACGGGACAGAGGATGCCGCAGAGCAGCCCCTCTGGTCCCAATGGACCAAATCACAGACGCTGCCTTTACCAATGGACAGCGGAGCCCAGCTGCTGGGTTCAGTTCTGGAGAACCTTCCAAGGAAATCCCTCCCTTCCTTCTGCTCCCAGGCACTGTTTATCATCACAAGGGAGAGACAGAGAGGTTAGAGTATTGAGTTCTTCCTTTAGACCCTTCTGACTCAACGCCAACAGTTCTGCACTGATCATCTCTCTTCCCTGTCTGATCCCTCACATTTAAAAAATTAGACTCATATGAGGCCACCAGAGATAGCTGAGAGGGACGTGTCACATACTTTAACAATACTTTTCCACCTCAGCCTCAAGTTCTGAGTGGGTGGATAGGTGAGTAAGAAGCAGACCTATGAAGTTTTGCATCTTTTGTTTCTTCAGTTCACTTATCAATTTTACTTTTCGGCAAACCATCTGAATTTAAATCTCTTTTTAGGATGATTAAACAAATTTTTACTTTCTTGTGTCCTTCTCTATTCTTTTTACAATTAAATAAAGTCACCTCTCAATCATTATTTAAGCTGAGTTGAATTTCTCTTCCACCAAGATAACATACTTAATATTCTAAAGCAACATAATAACAATTAATTATGAAAACTTATCTTGAAATTTGAGAAAGTAAAAAGAAGACAACTAATACATAGTATTTCACTGAAACATATAAGTACAGATAAAATGAGATTAGATAAACTGTACAAAGGCAGTTAGTTTCTTCAATACAATCATGAAAGCTTTCTGTCTCATGTCCAAGGGCTTTTCAGTTAACTAGTAAAGCTGCTGTTTTTCCTTTACTTAAAATGGAAAAAATACAAAGGAAACTTTTATATTGGGTACTGCTTTTAACTTTCCATGTATCATTGGGAAATCTAAATGACTGTGGCCAAAATGTGAAACTAAAACTGCACATAATGCACATGCAATGCTCATCTACGGTTTTGTCTGGAAAGCCAACTTTCAGTCTGGTAATCCATTTGACATAGTTTTTTCCTCCAAGCACAAGGCTCAATAATGAATAGCTGTAAAAACGCCACAAAGAGAACTGAACCTGCCTTACATTGAATACACTAGAAATGTTAGTAGTAATATCTCTAGCAAACTCTAGTCCTATTCTCAAATATTATATTAATCCTAAGTGAATAATGAAGTACAATCTGTGCCATGCAAAATGTGTCTGCCTGCCTAAATGAATGAAAGATTTTGAATTGTGTTGGATAAAGTCTGGGTACTTAATCTATCTCCAGCAATGACATTGCTTAAAATAAAGAAGAGAATCAAAAATCTGCCTAGCCATTTCTCTCTTCAAATGGGTACTATCATGAGTCTGATGTAGTCATGGAGATAAATATACCTCCATATACTCTGGTCGTGGAGTATCTAGAGGTAAGTAAATAGCAAATCCTGAGCAGTGTATAGTACCCACATTCCAGATTTCCTTCATTTCCTTTACTTTTAGCTCAAATGTCACTTTCTCCATGAAGCTACCCTGACCACCTTACAAAAAATTGAAAACTACCACACACAAAGCCATGTCTCCCTCTATCTAACAATCCCTGCTCCATTTTTTTTAATGTGGTATTTAGCACTTTTGAACCTACTATACTGTTGTATTTTTGTCTATTTTTTGCCTCCTTGTGATAGATTTATAGCTCTGTAAGGACAGATATCATTTATTCTGACTTGTCCATTGATATATCCTGATATATCCTGGTGTTTTAGAATAGTAGTCAGGATCATAGTATATGCTTATTAAATATCTGTTGAATTAATTTTTTAATTGAATCAAATATTCGTTATTTGTATTAGCCACTTTTGGTGGTAGAGTTGTCTTATAATTGTAGAGTTATTGTATGACTAAAAGGAGTTATTGTTATAAGAGAATATCTAGTATGGTATATTCAAATGAGTATAAAATTAAATATTATATATAATAAGACTTTTAGAATCAAGTCAACTCTGTATCTTATGATTTCTTTGCAGGTGCATTTTGTCTTCTTTTCTTACCTTTCTTCATGCAGAAGAATATTAAGGCCTCTAGAGAAACTCTAGACATCACGGTAGTCAGTTTATTCCTTCTAATTCTTTCTTTATTGGCTAATTCTTTATTCACTGCCCTCACTCTAACTAAATTGAACTTGCCCTTACAGTGAACTAAACATTCCACAGTTCTCAATGGTTCTTTGACCACATTCACTTTACTACCAATGATTCTAAAGTATTTTGAAGTGTCTAAAGTGAACCATAGAAGGAAAGTTATGACCAACCTAGATAGCATATTAAAAAGCAGAGACATTACTTTGCCAACAAAGGTCCGTCTGGTCGAGGCTATGGTTTTTCCAGTAGTCATGTATGGATATGAGAGTTGGACTGTGAAGAAAGCTGAGTGCCAAAAAATTGATGGTTTTGAACTGTGGTGTTGGAGAAGACTCTTGAGAGTCCCTTGGACTGCAAGGAGATCCAACCAGTCCATCCTAAAGGAGATCAGTCCTGGGTGTTCACTGGAAGGACTGATGATGAAGCTGAAACTCCAGTACTTTGACCACCTCATGCGAAGAGTTGACTCATTAGAAAAGACCCTGATCCTGGGAGGGACTGGGGGCAGGAGGAGAAGGGGACGACAGAGGATGAGATGGCTGGATGGCATCACTGACTCGATGGGCATGAGTTTGAGTAAACTCCGGGTGTTGGTGATGGACAGGGAGGCCTGGTGTGCTGCGATTCATGGGGTCGCAAAGAGTCGGACACGACTGAGCACCTGAATAGAACTGAACTGAAAATGAACCTAAGGGAGCTATCTCTTTGTGCCCTATTCCCTCTGGAGCTCACTTCCGGAGCTCATTTCTAGTGCTTTCATTCTTAAGACATAACTTCTATGTTTATCCACTTGAGTATATCTAGAGGCCTGAACAAATATCCATAATACCCACTTTTGTCCTGATCTACCCTTGGCTCAGATGGTAAAGAACCTGCCTGCAATGAAGAAGACCTGGGTTCGATACCCGAGGATCGAGGAAAGGGATGCAACCCACTCTAGTATTCTTGCCTGGAGAATTCCAGGGACAGAGGAGCCTGGCAGGCTACAGTCCATGGGGTCGCAAAGAGTTGTACATGACTGAGCGACTATCACCATCACCAAGACTTAATTTATGTCTATTTTGTAGCTATTAAAAGTTAGAAGTCAATTTCTCTGAAGAACAGGAATGATATGGATTTTACCCTTCTTTCTGGTATTCCCTTACCATCGTTTCAGAATATAAATCTATCTCTTTAATTTCATGTTCAGCTTACCTACTATAATGCACATTCATGACTGTATAGAAGTCCCCTTATTTAAGGGTCAAGCCTCGACACCAGTCTCAACAGAGGACAAATGCTCCAGGAATATTCAGGAACAGAAAGAGAAGTTGTGGCCTTTCCTGAGAAGTTTTCTTAATAACTTTCTAAATGTATAACAAAGTTATTCATTGTAAAATTTCTGTGCTTGTAGGGAGAACAGTAGACAAGAAAAGCAAAGATAGAAGGAGCAGGAGGAAGAGGAGGAGGAGAAAAAGGGAGAAGCAGAGGGCGAGGGAAGGAGGCTGAGAAGACCAACAAGCAAGACAACCATTTCTTCTCTGACAAACTTTTACTCCATAGAGAAGGAAGATCAATTTCAAATTTCTTTAGCAAAATACAGAACTAAACTAGTGATATTTCATTATCTTATGTTTGCATAAGAAAAAAAAATTTTTTTTTTAATGGAATCTAGGAATTTGACCTGTAAAGCCATGTGCTTCTGAGAAGTTATTATCCTAAATAACTAAATGTTAGTCTCTCAGTCATGTCCAACTCTTTGTGACCCCATGGACTGTAGCCCACCAGCCTCCTCTGTCCATGGAATTCTCCAGGCAAGAATACTTGAGTGGGTTGCCATTTCCTTCTCCAAATAAGTAAATGAGTGGAGACGAAATTAAAATACCCTCATGTAGAGAAAATGTGAACAGGGACAAGCTTTATTACAATTTCAAAAGCTTTAAACTGTTAATAATTATTAATAATCATTCAATACTATTCCTTTTAGTTTTAGACTACAATTTTTTAAATTTCTCTTAATCTCATATTTTAATTTCTTAAAATATGATGACTATAAAAAGTATATAGAGGAAAGAAACACATTTTATTTTCTTAAAACATCTGTTGAAAGATTTAGAGCTTTCAAAATAATTTTTATTATTTGTTCAATCCCAAATAGCTATGGAACACATTTTTGGGCTAATGTAATGGGTTAGCACATGTTGAGATCAGAGGACAAGAATGTAAAACATTTGCTAATGTGGAGGGTAAGACTTAGGTTGAACAGAAAAGATTAATTAGGCTGTTTGTTAAAGGAAAATGTGCCTCAGTTTCTCTACTGATTAAATTATAGAAAAAGATAAAATATTATCCTTCACTTTCAGGTGGGATGAAATATACTAAGATATGACAAATAAAGAAAGAATGAGTGCAATTGTCCCTTAGTTTGAACATTTAGAATTTCACATGCTAGTAAATTTACACTCAAAATCCTTCAAGCTAGGCTTCAGCAGTATGTGAACTGAGAACTTCCAAATGTACATGCTAGGTTTATAAAAGTCAGAGGAAACAAGATCAATCTGCCAACATTTGTTGAATCACAGAAAAAGCAAGGAAATTTCATAAAAACATCTACTTCTGCTTCATTTATGATACAACAGCCTTTGACTGCGTGGATCATAACAAACTATGGAAAACTCTTAAAGAGATGGGAATACTAGAGCACCATATCTGTCTCCTGAGAAACCTGTGTATGGGTCAAGAAGCAACAGTTAGAACATGGAACAACCGACTGGTTCAAAACTGTGAAAGGAGTACTACAAGGCTGTATATCATCACCCTGTTTGTTTAACTTCTATGCAGAGTACATCATGTGAAACGCTAGGCTGGATGAACTACAAGCTAGAGTCAAGATTTGCAGGAGAAATATAAACAAGCTCTGATATGCAGATGATGCCACTCTAATGGCAGAAAGCAAAGAGGAACTAAAGAGCCTCTTGATCAGGGTGAAAGAGAAGAGTGAAAAGCTGGTTTAAAACTCAACATTCAAAAAACTAAGATCATGGCATCTGGTCCTATCACTTCATGGCAAATGGACCGGGAAACAATGGAAACAGTGACAGACTTTATTTTCTCGGGCTCCAAAATCACTGCAGATGGTAACTGCAACCACATAAATTAAAAGGTACTTGCTCCTTGGAAAGAAAGCTATGCCCAACTTAACATATTAAAAAGCAGAGACATCACTTTGCCAACAAATGTCCATCTACTCAAGGCTATGGTTTTTCCTGTAGTCATGTATGGATGTGAGAGCTGAACCATAAAGAAGCCCGATCACTGAAGAACTGATACTTTCAAATTGTGGTGCTTTGGACAGCACCTTGGACAGCAAGAGTCCCTTGGACAGCAAGGAGATCAAACCAGTCAATCCTAAAGGAAATCATTCCTGAATATTCACTGGAAGGACTGATACTGACGCTGAAGCTCCAATACATCGGCCACTTGACGCGAAGAGGAAGATTTCATTGGAAAAGATCCTGATGCTGGGAAAGATTGAGGGCAGAAGGATGAGGCAACAGAGAATGAGATGGTTGGATCACAGATTCAGTGGACATGAATTTGAGCAAACTCCATGAGATAGTGAAGGACAGAGAAGCCTGGCACGCTGCAGCCCATGAGGTTGCATAGCGTCAGACAAGACTTAGCGATTGAACAACATCAATGATAAATAAATTTGCCATAAAAATCAAATTGTTGCTGAAAGTTAATCCAAATAAGTTAATCCAAAAATGAATGGAGGCATTTTTTAACCCATTTAGTCAATATATATTTATCTAGAAAGTTTTACTGAATACTTGTCTGGTACCACAACATAGTTTAAGTCGTAGGATGAGACATTTGGCATCCAGTTTCCTTGTCAAAAAAAAATCAAAATATATAGAAGCTGAAAAAGGTAATGAAACTTTCTTGTAGGAGAAAAAGTAAGTTTGCTCAAATTTATATTTCAATAATTCATTTTGGAAAATTTGCATACACATTGAAATTTTTATAAACTTAATTCTACTTTCTCATTAACCTATATGAGCCCCAGGGCTTTTTAAATTATTGTTTCTTATCCTGGAAATCTTCCTCTGTGTGTTGGAGAGACCTCTGCCTAATGCAATTTATTTCAATTAACTAGAATTCTCAGGAATAACAACCTGAGGGATTCCTAGGATCCCAAACAAAACAATCTTCAATCATTTGGTAGAAAAAGTTAAATTTATAAAAGCAGACTACAAGCAAGCTAGGAGTGAAAGGAATGCAGAATTCCAAAAGGCATTAATTTGAGAGTAGATTGATCATGTATTAGCTGTCCTTCAAAGTCCTATTTGGTAAGAGCATGTATTTCAAACTCTAGGACAGTCTAAATGCGTATCAGTGAGAGAGTGGAAAGCCACAATTCACACCATCCAATGAGCTCCCACAGTACATCTGCTCCTCTGTGCATTTTTCAGGTTTCCTTGGATGTTTTAGTCATCCAATAGCTTTGGCATTAAGATAGCTTTAAATTGTAAAGTAAACACACTGACTCTTGAAACAAACATCAGAATAGCATAATATATGCGTTTCAATAATAGAATTTATTTATTTAGCAAATATTTGTTATCTATCTGTTATTTTGCCAAACACTGGGAATACAGAGATAAGGTAACAAATTCCTCCCCATCCTCAAGAAGCTCACAGACTTGTTAGGGAACCACTCCAGCAATGGACTAGCAGGACATAGTTCTTGAAGTATAAAGCTAGATGCAAAGCCAGGTTGTTGTGGAGATATTTAAGAGGGGCACTTCATCTAGGCTAGAGGTCTGAGAAGTCAAAAGCGTTCTACAACGTCCTTATTTCCTTTCATTTAATAGTTTTAAGGTATTTTTAAAGGGCCAAAACTAATATCCAATATGGTTTCTTCCAAAAATTCACTTCCAAGCTGTATAATATTGTCACTCCTGGCTCACTTACTGGCGTGCAACTCCTTCTTTCTGCCAACTGGCTGGGATGGGTCTGAAGGAGCACGGGCACTTCCTCTCACTCATTTCTTCCTGTTTTCATTTCTTTGGCATCTATTCTCCTATCTGAGAGTCAAACAACAGCACTCTGGTTCCTAAACCTCCCGATGTCTTTAGGTGGGTGCCTAAGAGGGGAGCAGGGACGAGGCGCATCAGTGGATGGAGCCGACCATCCACTGCCCTGCATTTCCACCAGCAGTGCAGAAGCCAGGACAGTGGCACACAGCAACACAACAGCAACCAGCTGCCACCAATGACTAAGTCTGGCAACACTGTGATGAAATATAAATGCATTTTTCCAGGTCCAGTTCTACAGCCATTTGGAAATACAGCACAACTGAATTAAAACACCATTCCTCAAAATTAGATACAGAATTCTGGATTATGCTCCCTTGACACTTTAGGAAGTCAAAAATTGTTGAATAACATTTAGCTTGAAAGACAATGAGCTTCATCCATGGGTGCCAGTTTATGATTTAGAAAACAGTGAGAAATAAGATATTAAATATCTGCACTAGAAATTCACTTTTTATATTTTATACCCAGCAAATCCATTCAAATTCATCTTCATACATAAGTATGTATCAAGAGTCCATATTCAACCACATCCCAGAGAGTTACAAAAGTAAAAGACACATATCCTACTCCAGAAGAACTTTTAGTTGAGTAAATAAGAAGGAAGTTTATAAAATCATGCTTTTAACAAATATTTACTAAGGACTATCTAAACATAAATTATCTTCTATCCAATTATTTCTCCAATGACCACAATTAGTCAAGAAAGCTCATTGTATATTCTAGGTTTGAGAAGTGAAGGGTAAGAAATCTAAAAAGATGAGATCGAGATGAGCTGAAATTATCTGAGTAGGCTGAATATAAGTGGGGTCTAAAGTACGTCTTGAAAAATGCATACTCTTTGAGATGGTGGAGGTAAGGAAGGTTGCCTGGAATGGGAGAAGGAACCACCTAAAAGAGGCATGGAGAGGAGGGCAAACGTCATATTAGTAAGGAACATAAAAAAGAGAGGGTGTGAATTCTTGTGTGAGCAATGCTTTTTCCTCTAGGAAAGTTTTCTTGACTTAACCCTTTCCCATATGCTTCTCTGTGCTCTGATTTTATCTTATCCATACACCTAGCAAAATACCTGCAACAATCTGTCTATTGTTTGTTTACAAGTAAACACTACCAGGCTATACATTTCATGAGGGAGAACACATTTAGTTCCTCTCTGCATTGTGAAAGTAGAACAGTGTCTGACACATACAACATGTCCAACTCTTTGCGACCCTATGGCTGTAGCCCACCAGGTTCCTCTGTCCATGGGGGTTTTCCAGGCAAAGATACTGGAGTGGGTTGCCATCCCTCCTCCAGGGGATCTTCCCATCCAAGGGACTGAACCCAGGTCTCCCACATTGCAGGCAGATTCTCTACCAACTGAGCTATGAGGGAAGCCCCAGAATACTTGAGTGGGTAACCTGTCCCGTCTCCAGGGGATCTTCCCAACCCAGGAATTGAACTGGAGTCTCCTGCATTGCAGGAGGATTTTTTTCTACCAACTGAGCTACCAGGGAAGCCCAACAACATGTCCAGTAAATGCTTATTGAATAAATGAGTAAGTGAATAAACAGAAGAATGTATAAGTAGCTTTCAGGAATATTCATCTAACAACAGAATTGAAGATGAAAGCAAATGAGACTTTGCTCATTTGCTCAGTAGTTTAAAATATTATACTGTAGTTAGGAGAAATAGTCATTCTGGGAATAAGAGGAGTAAATCCATAGGACACAAGATAGAAAATATGTAGAGTGTGATTAACTATGGATGGGATAAGGTATTAGAAAAACTAGAAAATAACTTTCAAGGTTAATAATAACTTCAGGAAAGAATGGAGGAATTAACATCTGTTGGACACAGTTCTGGATTGAATGTGTCCACCCGGAAGGTATGTTGATCTTTATTGGAAATAAGTCCTTAGAAGATGTAATTAATTAAGTTGAGGATGAACTAGAATAGAGTTAGTCCTTAATCCAACATGACTGGTGTCCTCACAAAGAGAGGAGAAGACAGCACACAGAGAAACACAGACACATGTGATAGAAGCAGAGGGACTAAAGTGCGGCAGCTGCAAACCAGGGAAAATCCAAGATTGTAAGGCAACCACCAGATCCCAGGAAGAGGCAAACAAGGTTAATCTTCAGGTTTCTGAGAGATCATGGCCCTGCTGACACCTTGATTTGGGGCTAAAGCCTGCAGAACTGTGAGACGATACATTTCTGCTGTTTCAAGCCACTCGGCATGTTATACTTTGTTATGCAGCAGTCCTGGAAAAATAATACAGGTAACTACAGAAAAGGAGGATGGCCTTGACATTGAATGAAATGAAAGTATTGGATAGATACATAAATTTGATTGGATAAATTTATAAACCCTGTACAAGTCATATTGGGATGAATATAAAGGAATAACAATGAAGTATAAATATTAGTAGCTACTATTTATTCTGTTGTAAGAGTTATGTTAAATTCCTATGTATGTTTTATATTTAATCCTTAAACCACACTGGTAGAGGCCCATAGTCAATCAGGATTACAAAATTAGTGAGTAGCAGAACCAGTATTTGAGCAACTACATCCTCCTAACTACAACATTCTAAATTAGACTGCTACCTTAGAGAGTATATAAAAGAAAGACAATTTTGTGTATATAGGATTTAAACTTCACACTCTAACTGTAGATTTTGAATATTGAGAATAATAACCTGACAATCCATATGAAGGATGACGAGCAAGAGGAGCCTGGACTGACTTGAAAGAAAAAAGAAAAATTTTAAAGAGTAAAGCAGTCTTAGAGATAAGGAAAGAGAGAGGTTGTGTGTGTGTGTTTTTTTAATGAATTTGTTATTAAAGGGAAGCAAATGAAACATACTAAGAATATGAACTCCATGTTTTCTTTCTGTTCAGCTCCCAATTCTAAACAGTCAATATTTCATTTCCTGATGCTATGCCTGTCAGCTACCAAATGTTACCATTCTAATATCCTGTGAAATTTCCCCTAGCTTTCCTGAGGCTTCACAGGATATTGATGGGGAAAACTAGCTCCATGACACAAATAAGCTCTCAGACATTTTGATGAGCATGAGTAGTTAATGACTGCATACCAACTATTATTCAGTTCTTTTTCAGATTGGTTTATAGAGCACAGGAAATGAAAATTTCCCCCAGAAAACTCAGCTTACATTGCATAAATGTGATTTTCCTCATAGCAAACAATATACTTCATTCTATCTACTTTATTTAAACTAAAAAGGATGCTGAAAAAGCCACTGGGGGAAATTCAATATTAAAAAATGCAATTTAAAAGCAAACCATCAAACACCTGCTTCTTAAATTACATCGTATTCAGTTCATTTCCTTTCATTTTCCTGAAGTCTGAACTAGTCTTTAGAAAAGTTAACTATTTTCTTTTTTTAACATTTAATCTTCTCTTAAGAGCTTTGAAAATAGAAATTTCCTCAAAGAACCAATCTACAACTTCAAGTTTTTCCTGTTTAATAACTATAAGTTCAGTCACAATCTATTTAACTGGCAATCATGATTAGAAATAAAAGGAAATAATGGAATGGATGTGATTGGACATTTTGTTTTATGTTAAAGAAAAAAGGCAATGTGATCTAGTAAAAATTTTGTCCTGATCTATTTGCATCTTGATCTAACAGGAAATAATTGGGTTAACCTGGATATTCTTATGATATCAATGGGACAGCAGTGATTAAGATTTATTTAATGGAAATTTTTGGCTAAATATCAAATATAAAGACTGACGGGATTTATCATGAGCTCAGTCAAACTTTTCATGACTGGATCACATTATCAGATAAGACAATTAGATGAAAATGTGGGCTATATATAAAAACAAACAAATGAACAAAGAAACAAAAACCCTTACAGTATATCTCCACCAATGTAAATCTCCCGAAGTTAGAGATTCAACCACAGGAGAATCAGGTCATTCTCAGCATCTAAATTGCCAAACAGAATAGATTGAGAGGCATTATGTCATGCCTGTAAACATTTACAAATGACTACTCTTAGAGTTAGGAATTCTAAGGCAAAGGCAAAATCATTCTCCATATTCACACCAAACTGTACGTCCTGCATAGCATGATTTATGTATTCAACTCATCTCATAACTTCATCTCATAAAATTAAAGTCTTTGCATTTCATAGGCTCCCAAGTTTTGAGTCCTTAAACTGTCCCTTGAGTAGGTGAAGTTTATCCAGAACTTAAAGGAATATGAAATATGCAGAGATATATCTTCTCAGCCATGACTTTCTGCTATTTCATGCCAGCCCATGTATGACAGAATACAAACTCCATTATATAGAGCGTTCTGCAGATGTCAGAAATGTAAAAACGAATTCTTAAATGAGAACTAGATTATATTTAAAATTATTGGGGGTTAATTTAGCTCAACAAGATTCAGTTTGTCAATCTTAAGACTGAAACAATTTAAAATATCAGTAAAGGAAAAAAGCCAATGTGACAATAAAGTAGCAAAATGTATATTATCTAAAAGGCAATATATGTAGATTCTTTACATGGTGGTATTTATTGTGATAGAAAGAGACTATGGAAAATTTCCCTCAGTCACGACTATTAACACCAAGTTACTATTTTCTATTTTAAAATATTGTTAATATTAGGAATTATTTAATAATCAAAAAAGTGCTTCTCTTCCTTATATAAAATTGTATATCTTTCCATGTTGCCAAACAATGATGAATTTCAAGAAAAGTGATATAACACTTAGAGCACATCAAGTGAGACATTCTGCAGAATTTCCTAAAAGGAAAGAGGAAATGACCTCTTTGGCAGTTATACTGAAACATCAAAAAGTTCGAAAACTCAGGAGGAATAACTTATGTGTCTTGGTGAAATATGTAAATAAAATAATGTAAATCAAATCTTATTTCCCCTATGAAGTAGCGCTGTAATAAAAATACATTCCAAACCAACAACAGCAATGACAAAAATGATCATATTTAATTAAATGAAAGGTATACAACGAAATGTGCTACAGAGTCAAACAACTAATTAGAGTCTCCAAAGAAATATCCACAGAAACACTCCAAGGAAAGCTAAGTCCATGAGGAGAGGCAATATGGTCTTTATCCTGTCAACAAATATTGATTGAGCAGCTACTATATGCCATTTCTCTACCAGGTATTAGAGCTGAACAAAACAAAATATACCATCCTAATTCCAAATAGCTACAGCCCAGTGAGGAAGACAGGCAGTTAATCAAGCAATTAAAGTATGTAATGATAAGTACCTTGACAGAAAAAAATACAGAATGCTAAGGGCCTCCCAGTGGTTTACTGGTAAAAAATCTGGCTGCCCATGTAGGAGACGTGGGTTTGTTCCCTGGGTCAGGAAGATCCCCTGAAGGAAGAACTGGTGACCCACTCCAGTGCCCTTGCATGGAAAACTCCATGGACAGAGGAACCTGGCAGGCTACAATCCATGAGGGTTGCAAAGAGTTGGACGCGACTAAACACAGTACAGTTAATGCCACAATACTTGAGCTACCTGCCCACAGCAATATACCAGCATTTAATGTAATCACAGTTAATTATATGGCATTTGGACAAGAGGCTTTTAAAGTTGTCACAGTATATTTTGTGATTTCAGCCAATATGACCCATAACTTGCCACTTAAGCTTTTAAGAAGTAAGTGGTATTGAGTCTACAGGGTTGGGAGGCAAACCGTGGTGTCATCTTTCAGAGCCATTTAAAGCTTCAGGTTATTTTTATGTCCACAGTTTATGATTTTTCATTTCTTTCCTCAGTCAAAGATT
Source organism: Odocoileus virginianus (assembly GCF_023699985.2). Classification (NCBI taxonomy): domain Eukaryota; kingdom Metazoa; phylum Chordata; class Mammalia; order Artiodactyla; family Cervidae; genus Odocoileus; species Odocoileus virginianus. The sequence continues at coordinate 2,086,612 of NC_069686.1, read as the reverse complement.
TCACCCAAAATCATTCCTGTAAAAACTATATATTTTTGTGATTTTAAATGCTGTATATGCCTCAGATTTAATTTCAGCTTTTGCTTTAAGTTGATACAGTAGAATCTACTCAAAAGAATTTTTTTGAAATACCAGTTCCTAGAATCTACCTCTTATGATTCCAACTTTGTTTTGCAGCTGGAAATCTCTGTTTTTGTAAATACTTCTCTGTATTTTGATGCCAGATTTGGGATACTGCTGCCATCACAATGAGCTTCCCTGGTAGCTCAGTTGGTAAAGAATCCACCTGCAATGCAGGAGACCCCAGTTCAATTCCTGAGTCAGGAAGATCCCCTGGAGGAGGACATGGCAACCCACTCCAGTGTTATCGCCTGGAGAATCCCCATGGACAGAGGAGCCTGGCGGGCTACAGCCCAAGAAGTCACAAAGAGTCGGACATGACCTAGCGACGAAGCACAGCATGGCAGTGTCATCACAATAAGAACTTCCAATGATGTATTATGTTCTTTAAGTGGAAGAAACAATAGAAAAACTATTGCTGCTTAGTGTAATTCTGCCCATTTAGGACCTTTCCTTCCTTATGGACAAGTTACTAAAGAGTATATTTTCTGCCTCTTCATTATAACAACACAGATAAAAGCTAGATAGCATTCCCCTCCATAGAGGATTTACTATGAAGAATGACCACAAAGCTGAAATCTCACTCGGTAATCATCCTTTTAAGGTGTAAACACCTTGAAGTTTAAGTTGCTTTAATAATTATGACTCTGGTATTTCAGTAATAAATCTCACTAGAAGAGTGTCCAATTTTGATCAGTACAGTGAGACTCTGGTGTGAATGTAAGAATTTGCAAAGTTCCTTGAGAATCCAATTGGGTCTTTATGGTCCACTAGTGAGTTGTATCACTGGGCAGAATTCATATCAAAAGAAAAATCTCAAGGAAAATATTTCACAGGGAGAATTTAACAAGAAAAAATAACAACTAACTTATAGAAAACAGATGCTAGTGTTAGTAAAGCTGGAAGGCTGTCAGCTGTACCTTCACCTATTTTCTGTGCCTTTAAAAATTGGCATGGAAAGTCCCTTATGTTTTACCTAAAAGGGTACAGCCCGTAAAGAATTGTTAAAGAAATCTGAAAAATCCATATTTTGGATATGAAATATGTTAAATGATTGAAGAATGACTTTTTAGTTCCTTTTGAGAGATGATTCTGAAACATTCCTCAAGTACACAAGAGAACGTAGAGAAAAACCATGTAAACAAAACAGTAGGGTCTATGATGAATATCATTTTTGTTGCTGTCTTTAAAAACCCTCTTCTCACTTTTACATTCAAAAACTACTAGGAAACCACCTGCTGCTGCTGCCGCTAAGTCGCTTCAGTCGTGTCCGACTCTGTGTGACCCCATAGACGGCAGCCCACCAGGCTCCTCTGTCCACAGGATTCTCTAGGCAAGAGTAATGGAGTGGGTTGCCATTTCCTTCTCCAATGCATGCATGCATGCTAAGTCGCTTCAGTCGTGTCCGACTCTGTGTGACCCCAGAGACGGCAGCCCACCAGGCTCCTCTGTCCACAGGATTCTCTAGGAAAGAATACTGGAGTGGGTTGCCATTTCCTTCTCCAAGGAAATCACTTACTTAATCTCAAAACAGACAAAGTTTATAGCCTAGGAAATTATTTTCAAGTTAGGAATCAAAGAATGACTTAACTGTATTGTGTGCATTCATTCAGACTTAATTTATGCAAGGGACATAGGAAAAGAGGTTGGATTATAATTTAGCCATTTATTAAACAGACATATTATACTGCTATAGTATGGAATATAGTATGCTAGGAGGTTTATAGTGATATAAAGTTCATGCTTCCATGTGGTATGAAAGCTTTAGCTGTTTTAAATTTTGCTCTTTTAATGGTCCTGTCTAAAGTAGTTATGAATTTTATGACCATAACTGCCACCAAAGCAAAGAAATATGAGAGAAATGAACAGTTAACTAAAATAAGACATCTGAATTGTGATATCTAGGGATCTTTTTGGCCACAGAATTAAAATACTTTTCCTTCCTTATATTTCTTCAGTTCAATTTGACAAAAATTCATTTTCTATATTCTATGCCTCAGGCATTTCCCTGGTCCTTGGTAATACAATGATGGACAACACATGTCTGAGTAATTCTACTTCTCACCTGGCTTTGCAGGATAACTCTCCTTCCTTTAGTAATTCATGGAAAGATGACAGTATTTGTAGGTAGAATTCATGTGTGTACTTTTGGACAATTTAATTGGAGATATCATGAGAGGAGTTTCTATGAAAAAAAATGTTTGCTTTTCACTAATAAGTGAAAACAGTAAATTTTAATTGAGAATTTTTAAAAATTCATTTACTCGCTCATTTAACATTTATTGAGCACCTAATATGTAATTCATTTCAAAAAGATACTTCTATAAAAAGCTCATCATATTCAACCCTAATTTTTGCTTTAATACCTTCCAGACTAAACTCTCCATGGAGGCAAGGTAACTCTGTTCTGTTCACGGCTAAATCATTGACATCTACCAGGCAACCTGAGACCTGGTGTTCATTATAGCTGCGTGGTAAACTGAAAGGAAAGGAAGAAATCAAGCCAGAGGATTGCTACCGTATTTAAATAGCCACTTTGGCCCCGAAAAGATTTCATACATATCTTTCATTTCTTCTAAAGGGATATGTCCATTTTCTAGATGGAAAAATATTCAGAAGATAAACCAGTCTACAATCTTACCTTTGGCACAGTAACTGTGAACTGAGTCTGGATTTAAAGTCCCAAAAAGCTCAGCAGATTTCTTTGTCATTCATTCAATACATATATATTGAGTACTGCTCTGTACTGGCGCCATACCAGTATTAGGAAAGTAAGTATGGACAGACTATAAAAAGATCTCTTCCTCAAAGACCTTACAAACTAATGAAGGGAAAGAGAAGATAAGCAAATTAACTACATTATCACGTGATCTGTCTAACAGTGATGAGCAAAGAAAACTGTAGCAAGGAAGAGACAAAGAATGCTAGAAGAGAAAAGAATTGAATGGGGAGAGGAAAGCAGGAAAATGTTTGAATAATCAGGGATGATGTTACAGATAGAGTGTGAACAGAGATCTAAAGGAAATAACATAGTATTTTAAAATCACCATTCTTATTAGGAGAAATGTCATCTCCAAAAATTGTAATAATGAACAGTGATTTCAAGTTGATTCTTGGGTTATAGGAGGCGACTTTGACAGTTAAGTGTATTGAAAGTTCATATAATGGGATATTTTGCAAATATTAGTTAACAGCACATAGAATACAAAGCATTTTAAGAACTCTGTTTTGCCCTTAAGTTGTTCGTACCATTTCAAAGATTTCATGAAAATATGACAATCATTTAGTAAGGAAATTTAACTTTTGCTTAAAGAGCTCTCAGCTGAAAAAAGTTTAATGAATTAGATTGCCATAAAGCATCAAAATGACAGTCTTAAGACACTTCACTGGACAAAAGATTTAAAAGTCAGAGGTTGGGTTTGACCTGCTGCTGGATACTGAAGGCAGCTTTAAGCCCTTTGCTTAGTCCATAGAGAAAGGCATGTGATGTGTGTCACAAGCAGGTAGACTTCTGTTGAGCAGAAACAATAAAAAATTAGGCTTGGAGTTCACTAATAAGATGCTCAGCCTGTCTGTACCCTGGAGGACGAAAAAATATGTGATACTTCTTGATGCAATTGGGCTTCAGAAGAATACACTAGTGATACTCTCTTCAGCCCTAAAAAGTTAAAACTTAGCAACTGTAGTGAAACTTGAATTTAAAAACCAAATTGTTGAAAAGAATGAAAACTATGATTCAATTAGTTTTACAGTCTCTTCAAGAGAATTTCTTCATATATATGTAAAAATTTTAGTTAAATTCACCTCTTGTACTTGGCAAAACAAATTAGAAGGGAAAAGGAGAGACTGTGTATGTTAAACATATTTCTCATAATACTATTTGAATTTTAAACATAATATTTACATTTTGAACAAAATAATCCTATGTACTATAACTGATAAAATATAAATATTAAATTTGGGTTAACTCAGAGGATATTAGATTTTTATTATAAGATATCTACAATTCACACACTGAGGTTCATATTTTGCTTGTCTTGTATAAAATACCTCTTATTTGAAAGGTTAAGTCATTGAGGCATACGGACATGTGATTAAACATGTTCATGGCAAGCTTCTTTGACCTCAAGATGCCAGAATAGCCACGTTTTACATCTATTTTTATGATATGTAATCATGGCCCACTTTTTAGAGACATAAGTAGAAGTTTCCTACCACATCAACATTCCAGAATAACAGTATCATTTTGGTACAGACAACTTCAAAAAATCCAAGAAAAAAAAGATTGTGTTTTAGGAAGAGTTATAATCTTGATTAGATGTATCTTTTTAAATTAAAAAATTGTTAATCAGATAAAATGAATTTTGCACACTCAAGGAAGTTGTATAAATGTTTTAGCCCTGACTTCAAATTTAAGGTAAAAATTATCCTGATTCTCTAATAACATGACTGTACTTTTATTTAAGCCCAGGCTATGAATTTTTCAAGCATAATAGAATTAAAAAGCAAAGAACAAATTCAACTAGCCAAATCATAATATATACTCAAAAGATATGTATAATAACCACCTATCTAATTTATTGTCAAAACTCAATAAAACAATTAGGTAATTACTGCCCATAAATCCCTCTTAGGAGTTTCAGAAGCAACAAATGGGTAGATACTCAAGCAATTACTCAGAGATCAGGAGTTAAAGATGGGATATGCTTAGGGAGCATTGCAGAATTTGGTTTGCCTGATACTGAGTATTCTTATATAGGGAATAAGTGGAAGAAATGCCAGAAAGTACCAGTTACTTCCAATCACAGAAATCCTGAACACCAACTAACAGTGTTGTATTTAACTTGATTGATGATGACGTAAAAGCACTGAAGTCCTTTCCTTAATTGAGCAGAAAAAATGAAAGGAAGAAGATTGAATCTCCTGAGATTGTAAACAGGGAGAATCACAGAGGAAAGAAAGATTCCAGGCAGCAAACCAGGTCATTATTCTGGTCCTAGTATGAACTGAGGAGGGTTCAGTCTAAGGACAGAGTAGAGAAAAAGAGAAAGAAACCAGAGAGGCCATGGGAAGCCAAAGGTTGGTGACAGAGCCAGAGGAGTTCAGAAGTTATGTTTCTTACAAGACATGATTTTTAGGAGCAGTTTGTCCTGCCTCCAAGAGTGGATGGGTTGGTTCTTCTTCTAGGTGTCTGTCTCCGAATAAGAGACTGAGGAGACACACGGGAAATCGCTCCCCTGCCCTTATAGACCTTACAGTCTAGAAAGGACACAGCCATGGAGACTCGGTTCATCATGCCTGAAAGCTCTTCTTTGGCTAATAAAAACAGAAGCAAATACTGAAAATGATGCGCTCATCAATGTTCTTTGGTATCAAGAAAGATTGAGAGATCTAACATTCTCTCCATAATGATCTGAGAGTTATTAATATTTCTAGCCCTCCATTCTGTTCCAAAAGTCACTCACCTAGAACTTATTCTCTCACCAGCCAGTAGTCTTTACAGAGTTAGTAGTAATTATATCTTGAGAATGAAAATTATTCTATCAAAGTAGTTGACAAATAAACATAATAATCTCTCAGAAATTTGCTAGAATATGCTGGAGTGCATCATTTTCAACAGTTTTGCAGAAAGCACATTTAAATGTGAGAAAACACAGAGTTAAAAGAAAAAACACATAAAAACATTCTTTTAGAATTTGGGAGCTGCCAAATACCAAGAAATAAAGGGCAAATTTCAGGAAAGTGAGGCAAATTATATAACAAATGGCAATGCAAAAGTTCCATTTATATGTCTTAAGCCTGTCTATAAAGAAGGAAGTGGTGTAGATAATCAGTTTTAAGATTTATAAAATGAAATTTCCCTAGTCCCAATTATTCCATTATTAGTAAAAACACTAACTCCTATGTTAACCTTAATAACTCCTTATTAACCACATGAAATTAGTACAGTCTGAGAAGTTATAAGAAGCATTAGTTTCAAAGTTTTGGAAAGTCACTTTGCCCTTAGAACATATCTTCAGCTCCACAATCTAGGGTTAGCTGGAATATACATATAATGTATATAATAAATCTTTGTATATAATAAAATAATTTTTGTTCTCCTATTTCTATTTTCCATTTCCACTTACATTTATGGCTGAAGTCAAACAGTAAAGTACTAGCTTAATTTAAAAATAATTTCTAATTCAAATCACAGTAAAAACAGAATCCATCACAGTCATACATTTCTAGAGTATTATCTCAACCCCTTTAGAAACTATTTTCTTATCAAATTTGGATAATAATATGCAATATGTACTTTATGAAGAAGATATTTTTGGATGAAACATTGCCACACATGGTGTTCTGAACAGCAACCCAAGTATTTCCAAGTCTCCATGAAGCTGCAGGATACATGGTAAGAGAAACACTACCTAAGCTTGCAACTGAAGTACTATAACAATTTCTAACAAATTCTACTCTACCATGTCATAAATTTTGGTTACAAACAGTGTACTGGAAAACCCAAAGTAGTATTCCACTTGGAAGTTTATTGTGTACAATAATCTGCAGGCTAAAATATTTCAATTGTTGCAGCTTCCAACAATGGCAAACACTATGGCCATACTTAGACACACTTAGGAAATTTCTGGATTAATGACAAAGAACTGGTGGCTCAGCATTTTGATGCTAATCTTTTTTTTTATTTTCTAAGAGTTATTAAAAGACAATTCAGTTTCAAAGGACTTTAATTAAAATGACAGTAACAATAATATAGCACTAGAAATAGGGACAGGAGCTTATATTTATTGAATACTCAATATATGCTAAGTATTATCCAAACTGTTTTATACTCTTGATCTCATTTAACCCTAAACATACTTTCATTCCCAGTAGGTAACTGACAGTAGCTCATAGTAATTAAACAACTTGCCCCATTACCAAGATTCCCACACCTCAGAGGTGATAGATCCTGGATTTGAAACCAGACATCATAGTTGTAGGTTTAAGCTTTTTTATGAGGAATGTAAAATCAGCATAGAAGCAAGTTTTATTTAATCATACATTTTTTATCAGCCACATTCATTTTCTGGATGGGATGCAGTCAGATGGGTATTAGTACAGAATGAGTGGTAGCAGAAGACCTGCTGATATAGGGTCATGACTCAAGCTCTGGCTTCTCAGCACTGAAAGGACAGAATCTTGATGTTTAACTCAATCTATATTCATCAGATTTATTTCTCTAAATGTTAACTTATGTGGTATAAGTTCACAAAAAATTAATTTGTATATGAAAAAGTAACACATTGTTCTGCAAACCAGAAGTTTCCATTGAATTCAGCAGCATCTTCTAATAGAAATATTACTATTATGTATGTAAAAATAGACTTCCCTGGAGGCTCAGATGGTAAAGCGGCTGCCTACAATGTGGGAGACCCCGGTTCAATTCCTGGGTCAGGAAGATATCCTGGAGAAAGAAATGGCAACCTGCTCAGTATTCTTGCCTGGATAATCCCATGGACGGAGGAGCCTGGTAGGCTACAGTCGGAGGGGTCACAAAGAGTCGGACAAGACTGAGCGACTTCACGTTCACTTTTCACTTTCATGTAAAAATAGGGCTTCCCTGGTGGCTCAGATAGTAAAGAGTCTGCCTGTAATGCCATAGACCCGGGTTGAGAAGATCCTTGGATTGAGAAGATACCCTGGAAAAAAATGGCTACCCACTCAGGTATTCTTGCTGGAGAATTTCATGGAGACAGGAGCCTGGCAGGCTACACTCCATGGGGTCACAACTAGTCGGACAAAACTGAGTGACTAACACATTCACTTTCATGTAAAAATATCTAGTAAAATCCCTATGTCATATATCTCCTTATATGTGTATATTTACTTATATACATATACACACATATATATAAACACATACTTTCATACTGTGTGTTGTGTTTCAGTTCAGTTCTATTCAGTTGCTCGGTTGTGTCCGACTCTTTGCAACCCCATGAACTGCAGCAAGCCAGGCCTCCCTGTCCATCACAAACTCCCGGAGTTTACTCAAACGCATGTCCATTGAGTTGGTGATGCCATCCAGCCATCTCATCCTCTGTCATCCCCTTCTCCTCCTGCCCCCAATCCCTCTCAGCATCAGGGTGTTTTCCACTGAGTCAGCTCTTTGCATCAGGTGGCCAAAGTACTGGAGTTTCAACTTCAGCATCAGTCCTTCCAATGAACACCCAGGACTGATCTCCTTTAGGATGGACTGGTTGGATCTCCTTGCAGTCCAAGGGACTCTCAAGAGCCTGCTCCAACACCACAGTTCAAAAGCATCCATTCTTCGGCTCTCAGCTTTCTTTGTAATCTAACTCTCACATCCATACCTGACTACTGGAAAAACCATAGCCTTGACTAGACAGACCTTTGTTGGCAAAGTTAACGTCTCTGCTTTTTAATATGCTATCTAGGTTGGCCATAACTTTCCTTCCAAGGAGTAAGCGTCTTTTAATTTCATGGCTGCAATCACCATCTGTAGTGATTTTGGAGCCCCCCAAAATAAAGTCAGCCACTGTTTCCACTGTTTCCCCATCTATTTGCCATGAAGTAATGGGGTTGGATGCCATGATCTTTGTTTTCTGAAAGTTGAGCTTTAGCCAACTTTTTCACTCTCCTCTTTCATTTTCATCAGGAGGCTCTTTAGTTCTTCCTCACTTTCTGCCATAAGGGTGGTGTCATCTGCATATCTGAGGTTATTGATATTTCTCCCGGCAATCTTGACTCACACTTGTGCTTCATCCAGCCCAGTGTTTCTCATGATGTACTCTGTATACAAGTTAAATAAGCAGGGTGACAATATACAGCCTTGATGTACTCCATTTCCTATTTGGAACTAGTCTGTTGTTCCATGTCCAGTTCTAACTGTTGCTTCCTGACCTGCATACAGGTTTCTCAAGAGCCAGGTCAGGTGGTCTGGTATTCCCATCTCTTTCAGAATTTTACACAGCTTATTGTGATCTACAGAGTCAAAGGCTTTGACATAGTCAATAAAGCAGAAATAGATGTTTTTCTGGAACTCTCTTGCTTTTTTGATGATCCAATGGATGTTGGCAATTTGATCTCCAGTTCCTCTGCCTTTTCTAAAACCAGCTTCAAAATCTGAAAGTTCACAGTTCACATATTGCTAAAGTCTGGTTGGAGGATTTTGAGCATTACTTTACTATAGTGTGAGATGAATGCAATTGTGTGGTAGTTTGAACATTCTTTGGCATTGCCTTTCTTTGCAATTGAAATGAAAACTGACATTTTCCAGTTCTGTGGCCACTGCTGAGTTTTCCAAATTTGCTGGCATATTGAGTGCAGCACTTCCACAGCATTATCTTTTAATATTTGAAATAGCTCAACTGGAATTCCATCACCTCCTCTAGCTTTGTTCATAGTGATGCTTCCTAAGGCCCACAGGATGTCTGGCTCTAGGTGAGTGATCACATCATTGTGATTATCTGGGTCATGATGATCTTTTTTGTACAGTTCTTCTGTTTATTCTTGCCACCTCTTCTTATTATCTTCTGTTTCTGTTAAGTCCATACCATTTCTGTCCTTTATTGAGCCCATCTTTGCATGAAATGTTCCCTTGGTATCTCTAATTTTCTTGAAGAGATCTCTAATCTTTCCCATTCTATTGTTTTCCTATATTTCTTTGCACTGATCACTGAGGAATGCTGTCTTATCTCTCCTTGCTATTCTTTGGAACTGCATTCAGATAGGTATTTCTTTTTCTCTTTGCTTTTCACTTTTCTTTTCACAGTTATTTGTATTGTGTTTAGAGATATTTTATTTTATATAAATGGTTATTTAGATTCATTAGGCAGCTGTAATTTTTCATAAATACAAATATATACACCTAACATTACATATGCATAAACAAGATAAAAATCTTTTGCTTTTTTACTTATATATACAGACAATCATGCATAAACATAGTAAAATTAATGATGTTGACAGTTACACAGTGACATTGGGGAAGGGAGGTGGTCAAATTTCTGAACCTGATTTATTTTATATACTTTTAAATTTTGTTTTATACTGTACTTATTTTTTGGGGGCAACCCTTGTGGCTCAGGGGTAAAGAACCCACTTGCCAATGTAGGAGATTCTGGTTCAGTCACTGGGTTAGGAAGATCTCCTGGAGAAGGGAATGGCAACCTGCTCCAATATCCTTGCCTGGAAAAGCCCCTGGACAGAGGAAGCTGACAGGCCCTAGTGCATGGGATAGCAAAAGATTTGGACACAACTTGTGACTAAAAAACATACTTATTTTTATACTTAAAACTTGATTTAAACCCTCCCCACCTTTATTCAGGTAATTATAATCTTTTGTTGCTGTTCCTGCCATAAGTCACTTGTCTTGCCAAACATATCTAATTTAGTTCAATCAGTAAAACATAGTGAATTATAAGCTTGCTTCACTTCCAGCTATTTATAATACGGGATATATTTTCATTTTAACTGTTAATTGCTCAAACTTTCCAATTTCTCACAATATTCATCATTTTAAAAACAGAAGATAAATGCCAAATATGATGCTAAATCCATATTATCTATATTTAGCATATCAGAAATCTATATTCTACAATCAATGAATGTTGTCTTTATTCATTTCCTTTCAGAATAAAACTAACTAGCCTGATCTTTGCAACCAAAAAATACAAATACAATGTTTTAAATATAGCTGTAAATGTAGTTTATTAATCCTGAGTATATTATTTCCATTAGCCATTTACACAAAGTAACATGTTCAAGATTTACAAAAATCATCATAAAAAATATGACATTAGAGATGTCTTCTAAAGATTTAAAACCTGGCCATATAATAATAGTATATACCTTAAGGCCACACAAAAATCCAAACTCCGTGTTAGATCATAATACTTTATGGAGTATTTTATAGAAGTGGCAGGAAGGAAGACATTTTGTTCTGATCCTCACTGGAGGACCAAGGATTAGGGCAAACAAACAAATTTAGTAGACAGGGCTTATTTTGCATTAGAATTTTAAGTGGTATTATTTCGATGCAGTGACACTTTACAGATCAAGCAAATAGGAATATTTCTCACCATGTGCTTTCTCTCATTTTACTTAAAACACATGTCATAGACAACCTTTTGTTTTCCCAATATGCTAGTCACGGGTTCAAGACTATGTGAAAAAACAGTGCATGCGGGGTGAAACCTGAACTGGCTCTCAGTGTCCAAGTGTGCAATCCTCACCAAGGTTTCAACCACCATTTGATGCAAGGTGATTAATACAGGAACAATATGGGGCCACAGTTTCTCAGACATGATAAATCTTAAAGTGACTCTGGAAATCAACACTTGTATGTGACATTTCTCAATTTTCAAATGGTAGTTTTATAATTGAAAGAGTTTAAAAAAAAGAAAAACCACCATGTGGTCCAAACAAAACATATATGCTGGCCCATTCAGCCTGTGAAATTCAGGTAGGGATCATTGGCTTAGAAAACCATATAGAACAAGTTCAGTTCAGTTCAGTTGCTCAGTCGTGTCCAACTCTTTGCAACACCATGAATCGCAGCACGCCAGGCCTCCCTGTCCATCACCAACGCCCAGAGTTTATTCAAACTCATGTCCATTGAGTTGGTGATGCCCCCCAGCCATCTCATCCTCTGTCGTCCGCTTCTCCTCTTGCCCCCAATCCCTCCCAGCAACAGGGTCTTTTCCAATGAGTCAACTCTTCACATGAGGTGCCAAAGTATTGGAGTTTCAGCTTCAGCATCAGTCCTTCCAATGAACACCCAGGACTGATCTCCTTTAGGATGGACTGGTTGGATCTCCTTGCAGTCCAAGGGACTCTCAAGAGTCTTCTCCAACACCACAGTTTAAAAGCATCAATTTTTCGGTGTTCAGCTTTCTTCACAATCCAACTCTCACATCCATACATGACTACTGGAAAAACCATAGCCTTGACTAGACAGACCTTTGTTGGCAAAGTAATATCTCTACTTTTTAATATGCTATCTAGGCTGGTCATAAGTTTCCTTCCAAGGAGTAAGCATCTTTTAATTTCATGGCTGCAGTCACCATCTGCAGTGATTTTGGAGCCCAAAAAAATAAAATCTGACACTGTTTCCACTGTTTCCCCATCTATTTCCCATGAAGTGATGGGACTCGATGCCATGATCTTAGTTTTCCAAATGTTGAGCTTTAAGCCAGCTTTTTCATTCTCTTCTTTCACTTTCATCAAGAGGCTTTTTAGTTCCTCTTCACTTTCTGCCATAAGGGTGGTGTCGTCTGCATATCTGAGGTTATTGATATTTCTCCTGGTAATCTAGATTCCAGCTTGTGCTTCTTCCAGCCCAGCATTTCTCATGATGCACTCTGCATATAATTTAAATAAATGAAACTAAGCCATGCCATGTGGGGCCACCCAAGATGGTCAGGTCATGGTGGAGAGGTCTGACAGAATGTGGTCCACTGGAGAATGGCAAACCACTTCAGTATTCTTGCCTTGAGAACCCCATGAACAGAATGAAAAGGCAAAATGATAGGATACTGAAAGAGGAACTCCCCTGGTCAGTAGGTGCCCAATATGCTACTGGAGATCAGTGGAGAAATAACTCCAGAAAGAATGAAGGGATGGAGCCAAAGAAAAACAATACCCAGTTGTGGATGTGACTGGTGATAGAAGCAAGGACCAATGCTATAAAGAGCAATATTGCATAGGAACCTGGAATGTTAGGTCCATGAATCAAGGCAAATTGGAAGTGGTCAAACAGGAGATGGCAAGAGTGAATGTCAACATTCTAGGAATCAGTGAACTAAAATGGACTGGAATGAGTGAATTTAACTCAGATGACCATAGTATCTATGACTGTGGGCAGGAATCCCTTAGAAGAATGGAGTAGCCACCATAGTCAACAAAAGAGTCTGAAATGCAGTACTTGGATGCAATCTCAAAAACAACAGAATGATCTCTGTTCATTTCCAAGACACACCATTCAATATCATGGTAATCCAAGCTATGCCCCAACCAGTAACGCTGAAGAAGCTGAATAGTTCTATGAAGACCTACAAGACCTTTTAGAACTAACACCCAAAAAAAGATGTCCTTTTCATTATAGTGGACTGGAATGCAAAAGTAGCAAGTCACAAAACACCTGGAGTAATAGGCAAATTTGGCCTTGGAGTACGGAATGAAGCAGGGCAAAGGCTAATAGAGTTTTGCCAAGAGAATGCACTGGTCATAGCAAACACCCCCTTCCAACAACACAAGAGAAGACTCTACACATGGACATCACCAGATGGTCAACACCGAAATCAGATTGATTATATTCTTTGCAGTCAAAGATGGAGAAGGTCTATACAGTTAGCAAAAGCGAGACGGGAAGCTGACTGTGGCTCAGATCATGAACTCCTTATTGCCAAATTCAGACTAGAGTGGGTAGCCATTCCCTTCTCCATGGGATCTTCCAGACCCAGGGATCAAACTCAAGTCTCCTGCAGTGCAGGAGAATTCTTTACCATCTGAGCCGCTGTACCTGTATACAAAAAGGAAGGGAAAGAATAGGAAAGTTTATCTTTGCTTAAAATACATAATGCTATAGTGTCAGAGCTTTAAATATTCATACTCCTTTTTCTTAGGTATTATCTTTACCCTTTCCCCTTGTTTTCATTAAGTATTATTTCCCATTGTAGAGTTTTAATGTATACTAGGAAAAATCAATCCTGACATCTAAAGATCCAACTCTAGAAAATACTAACAGGTACATCTTCAGTAAGTTATTTATTTTTCTAAGTCTTAATTCTTCCTATTCAAAAAAAACAGGTTTAATAATGCTTACCTCAAATCTAGTGAGATAAGTTGTGTGAAGGAAGGTACTGCACTCTACTTATCACTACAAAAATATCACTTGTTAATGAATAAAGATTCAAATATCCTATTCTAAAATGTACTCAAAATCATACTTTGCCCATTTGAAATTTAAAAATATTTTTAGCAATAAATCATCATTGTTTTATTGGAAAAAACTGCCGGGAGCAGGCACACGAGATCCCACCCACGACAAGGTCATGAGGAGAAAACCTGACAGGCAAGGCAGATCAGGTTTTCAGGGATTCCGAAAAGCTGCCCCCGGTGCTCACCTTAAAGATGATATCTGTCTTTCTGATGCTTGCTTCAATAGACGACTCCCTAATTTCTGTGACATAGGCAGAAGGCCTTCCCCAATCTCTTCCCAAATAAGAATCAATTTAGGACTTTAATCAATAAGTTTTCCGGGTGGTGGTATTTTATGAGATTATCCAGGGTGAAAGAAGTGTTTTAACTTAAATTCCTTTGCTGATATTTTAGTTTGTTTGGCAAATGCGTTTATGCCCTTGGTACTAATATGCATGATTGCTTATAATACCCTAATCATAAAATAACATAAAGAATCTGATCATATAAAGGTCCTAATAGACATAGAGCCCTTCGGGGGGTGAGGAAGCCCTATTAGAAAACACAAGAAAAATTATTCAAAAGTGGCTATTGGGTTAACATTTGCTTGCTGTGTTTTTGCTCTTAATGTGCTAAGGTTGTGTTATAGAAACCATTGTTAATATAATTATAGATCTAGAAAAATAAGAGCTTAGCCCTAGTGTGGTAACAATGAGATGGCTGTTAATTGTCACCCAGGAGTGCTAGGCAGAGGCTGCCTCACCAAAGTCGCAGAGTCAGTGTAGATAAACTCAACTGACAACTTCTGCAGAAGGATTAAGTTTTGCGTTAACAAGGTTATACTTCTACTCTGTACTGTTGTCCTATGAGACTGCTACCTTTCAGTTAAGTTCACCATAGAAACAGAAAATAGGCTTACATTCACCTGACTTGCATAAAATGTTAATAGGCCCCAAAGCCAGAAGATAATGTACAAGACCCTCATAAACAAAGAAGTATGCAGAAAACACCCTGGTTTCGTGAAAAACAAGCTGATGTAATGTTAAACTATCTTCCCTTAGAAATGTACTAACTTAGGGTATAAAAGCTACGGTAAAAAATAAAACATTGCCAGACCCTGCAAACACCCCTGTCTGGTCACTCTCTCTCTCTCTCGCCATTCATCCTTAGACTTGGCCCTATCAAGGCTGGTCTCACGTGTCTTCTCTCACCGACACCATTCATCCTGAAGGTACCCCCTGGATCCTGCCGAGGCTGGACCCCGGCAAAAAACTATAATATAGCCAGATGTATTTCCTTACCATAGGGATATGCTGAAAGTGAAACAGTCTAAGAATTAAAACAAGATTGGCAGGCAGACATGGGAGATGAGTAACACGAACTAAGGATTCCTGATGGTTTAGTGCGGATCTATAGTGTGCAACAGAACAATGAAGATATTGCTTAATTTAGATGATCAAGGTCATCAGTAATCATAAGAATTACTTATTAACTGTTTACTTTTTTCAACGCATTTTTCAGATGTTATTTGATAAATGCTCACAACTATTGGAGGTAGAAATTATATTCATGTTTCCCCATTTTACAGATAAAGGGACTGGGACACACAGAGGCAAATGATTTACCCAAAGTACTAAAGAGTCAGTTTTCAAAGGCTTATTTATGTGACTGCAGAAGGTGTTTTTTTTTTTTTCTATTACTTTAGCCAACAACTATGCCATTGATATACAGTAGAATGTCCAACTGTCTAAGATGATTTATTTATGGCTCTGGTTAAAGATCTCCTCTCACGCAATAAATAAAATAAGTTTACATAGTCACTTGGGTCACATGGTTAAAGCAACCTTTATAGTTTACATGCTCTCATCTCTTAACTTTCCCCTGGATTCTTGAAATTTACCAGTGTTGCAGGGAAAGAGTGAACAAGTTCACTGCTAAATTTCCTCTGGATTCTTAAGGTAAATGCTGACCTGTAGACAAAGTCAAGTGGTCAGTTACTTGGATCAAAGAGATTATAGAGCTTAGCAGTGAAGCCATCTCTTCTAAATGTAAAGAAATCCAGTTGTGCAATAGATTTCATTTGCTTTATTTCATAACGAAGTTTGTGTCAAAGACTAAAGACCAAAAATTAAGCTTTGTGATAATAAGGAAAAAATTGAGATGTTTTATGGATACTATCAAATTTTTCTGGAATCTCTTATGGTTTATGCTATCAGATTATATAAATTTGATATGTGACAGCTAAATTTTCCCCTAATCTATGCAAATATTAAAAACATTGCATAGAGATGACAGTCTACAATTGGAATATATACAAACTATTCTAAAAGATTTAAATTAAAATTATTTTAAATGTTTGGTGATTGAAAATAACTATTTTTTAATTGGAGGATGATTGCTTTACAATGAAAATAACTTTAAACCAAAAATTTCTTTAAAATAGTAAAATTCTTTCTACCACAGGTTTTCTTTTCAACTAAATATGTCTAAACATTTATGTTCTATGCTGTGCTTAGTCACGCAGTCTATCCGATTCTTTGCAACCTTATGGACTGTAGCCCACCAGGCTCCTCTGTCCATGGAGATTCTCCAGGCAAGAATACTGGAGTGGGTTGCCATGCCCTCCTCCAGGCTAAACATTTATAATTACCCCTGATTTCCTTTTATTCTTATTATTGAGATACATACTTAAAATTTATGAAATAAGTAAACTATAAATTAGTATTTCTCCTTTGACAGTCAACTAATTCACCATAATCAAAAACTCTGTACTTGTTTATATTACATACCATTATTTCTGTGTATTTTCCATTAAAATTTATTTTAATTTGACTCTTCTGTTTTTGAAGCTTTAAAGTTTTAAACTTAGTTCTAAACAAACCTTAGATTTGATAAGCTATACAGTTTTTTTTCTAACATACATATAAACACATAACTGCAAAATATAAAATGTGTGCTACGTGAAATTATCCTGTGTATCATTATAGACCAATATTCTATTCTTTGGGAAACATTCCCACAGAATTTTAGAGTGTGAGTCATTTTTGAAGCTAGTTTATGCCATTAAAATTATAAGCAGATTTTCAATTAAGGAAAACAAATGATCCTTTATTAAAAATGAATACTTTAAGCCTATACCGAGGATATCATATTTTTGAATGTCAATTCAATACTGTTTTGCTTTAAGAGTGCTTAATAATTGAGCCACATATTAGGAACTCAATAATCAGTACTCTCAAAACAATAATAACTATTTTTACATTCATGAATATCCAAATAGAATAATAATTTAAGTCATTACTATTCATTCTATCTCCTCAATTTTCAGAGCACACATCCTCAGATTTTACACCCACATAGAGTCAACCAGAAATTTCTCTCTATACTTTATCTTAATCACTCCCCTTGAGAGAAACACTTTCTAGGCAGATTGATAAGAAGTCCAGGGGTCCCCAAGGAGAGAGAGGTCTGGAATTCTCAAGGAGGAGGAAAGGACAAACTTTTTTTGTTCCTCTACATTCCTTAGGATTATATAGCAATAATGTATCCTGCTTGAGGACAGTTTCTAGAAAAAAAACTGGTTAATCCTGTTATCTTAAAATGTAAATTATGGGAGTAGGTCTAGTAAGGTCTTTACAACCCCCAGACATTCTTTTGATTCACTGTAATAACTAATTAAAAAGTATATAACTCCATCGCTAACACTAGCAAGGGGTTCCTCTTTCTGCCCCCTTCTGATGTCTATGTCAGAAGCTTCTCTATCCCTTTTATACTTTAATAAAACTCTATTACACAAAAGCTCTGCGCCATCAAGCCTCGTCTCTGGCCCTGGATTGAATTCTTCTCCTCCGGATGCCAAGAATCTTGGCGTCCTTCGTGGTTCAGCAACATCCTTTCACCCTTCTCTTTCTGCTTTCAATACCATATACATCTTGCATTTTTTTTTCTACTATTGCTATCCTGCAACCTATTTTAAATGCAGTTTCTAAAACTGTCTTCTTAAATGGCACTCAACCACATCACCTTTCTCGAATCTGAGCGATAGCTCTTGGTTGCACTCTGCCCTAGTAACAAATGCGTCCACACCTTCAGCACTGTGTCATTTTCTTCACTCTGTTGCTCACATCTACAAACCTCACCTACTGCTTTCTTACTTTCCTACCTATCTCTGGCCTTTTCAATCTCTTAAATATTTCTACAGCTATTTAAAAACCTAGCTTCTTAAATATATCTTTTTCACAACAGCCACAACTCTCTTCCAGCATGTAACTCATAAAATGTCCTGGGTTCATAGGCTCTAGCTTCATGCCACGCAGAGTAAATCACACAGTGTAAGCACTTCCTCACCTACCAAACTTCCTCTACTTCCATGCATCATCTGTGCCACCATCTGGAGGGCAGCTATGTATCATTTGCATTTTGAACACTTCACAAAGCTCCAACTGAGGGGCCCAATGGGAGCTGAAATTAACTCCAAGCTCCCTCTGTCTTGTTTATGAGCCTTAGCTAGAAAGTTGCACCCACTGGATGAAGAGTGACTGACCTCTTACCTAAGGTCACCCAGAGTTGACACTTTCCTTTTGTTTGCACAAGTGCACTGACCACTTACCTAAGGTCACCCAGAGTTGACACCTTCTCTAATTCACACAAAAGCTGTGTAAATGCTAGACCCGGCCCTGTAATTGAGGTTAATATTATACATTACAATTTTTTTCCTAACTTAATCCCTTCCTAATATAGTCTCTCCCACATTCTGTTATTAGAATGAGGCTTCTTCAATGGCATTAATTAGTATTTATTCAACAATGAGGTCATGACTATCCATTGTGTCTCTTATACTGTCTCTTACACTCTACAGAATAAAACAAAAAGAATCTTGCTATCAAACAATTTACACTCTGATTGAGGAATGAAACACTTGTGAAACATTTAAACCAACATACACCATGATTTGGTGCAAAAAACAAGTACTCTGGGCAATGAAAGAGAGATGCATGAAGGTTGGTTTAACTAGGAAAGACTTCACAAGAGGAAAAAAAAAAAAAAACCTTAAACCAGCCTTTGAAAAAGGAGTAAGATGTGGCTAGGCTATGGAAAAGAAGACGTTACAGCACCATGGTAAACGTCCTACAAATGGAATGTCATAGGTAGTGTGTGTTTCATCCTTAAAAAAAACAGGTAGCTAGAGAATT
This sequence comes from Odocoileus virginianus, assembly GCF_023699985.2. Classification (NCBI taxonomy): domain Eukaryota; kingdom Metazoa; phylum Chordata; class Mammalia; order Artiodactyla; family Cervidae; genus Odocoileus; species Odocoileus virginianus. Next base: position 2,067,377 of record NC_069686.1, on the reverse strand, counting down.
GAACTCCTGGAGAATTTGACACAGTAATGAAGATTATTATATTAGAGATCATCAGGGTAGAATTTTAGGTCCAATCTCTTTCCCAGATCATTACAGGGGAAAAAAAAATCTAGTGCTTGTATTTTTCATCTGCAAGCCAGATGGCTATAGAAAGGGGTGCGGACTCTCAAAGACATTCCTCTCCTGCAAGAAACATGTTGTTGTGATGCAAGACTCTAAAAACAGTGAACTCAAAAGCACTTGAAAGTTTTCTCAACAATTCAAGAAATCAGAAAAATAGACAAAGGAAAGAAAGAAATATGCTGTTTGACCCATACGAAGAATAGGAATCTCAGTTTCAATAAGTAAGTACATCGTTAGGAATTTGTTTAGTTTTATCTAGTTAGGGGAGCAAAAGTTTTATTTCTGAGCAAGAGTTTTCTAAAAGGAGAGGGAGGAAAAATAAATAATCAGTGCTTGTTTATTGTAAATGCTAGATTAGAAAATTGGACTGTGATTTTATAAATATATCTTTAGCTTCATCAAGACTCAGAAGACTGCAATGTCTTTGTGGTAACCACAAAATGCTGAAAAGATTGGGAGCCAAAAAAAAAAAAAAAAGATATACCTGATATGATATGTGACACTTTTTCAAAAAAATTTTGACTGAATAAATTCCATGAGCCATCTTGTTAAATTTTTTAAATATATACATTTTCATCAAAGTTTTTTTTAAAGTCATAATGAACTTGAGAAATGGCAAATGCTTACTATTCCAATAAATAATGTGAACCACTATCTGCACTAAGTAGTTTATATGAATAAAACATCCTGAGCAGGAAGTATTGAGAACTGAACAGCCCTGACTCTCTGAGGTGAATGAAGAATTCTCCATTTGGTTCTGAGTAGGAACAGATGCCTCATTTTCTTTTAGAAAGGAAATTACATTCTACGTTAGAGGAACTCAGCACTGCCAAATTAATAAGATAAGAGATTTCATCATCTCCTGGAACACTTTAGCACGCAATTTTCTTCCTATTAGAGTGATTCTTATTGAATTAGCCCTTCGACTTTGGAAACTCATGGAAAGGTGAGCTATAGTCCGCAACCAGCATTGCCTTCAGAGCACGGCAGAAGTCCTTCTAAATTCTTACATTATGGAACAATAGAAGCCAGGAGTGTTTCTTTATTCTCATAAAGACTTCCTAAATCCCAAACTCTGAAAAAAATGGGATATGAGAGGATAGAAGGATTCTTTCATCTGGAAAGCACTAAAAATACTATTTGGGGACTATGAATTCAATATAAACCTAATTTAAATGAGTAAAATAATGTGAAAATTCACTTACATTAGAAATTAAGAATAATGTATTCCCTGAGCATCTGTTCCTTGTTAAATATTTGTACATAGGTTCAAGGCAATGTTCACTGGATTTCTCATTTAATAGTAAAATTATGGTAATGAAAATACACTATGGTTCACTAAAAAAACAATGAAACTAAACTGAAAATATAAATGATTAGTTCCTACAAACCCAAATATTTATTATATATCTATTAAACATAGCATTATATATATATATATATATATATATATATATATATATATATATGCAACACTCAACTCTGAGAATTGCAAAGTGAAATAAGACATCATCCTTCCTTTGAGTTTACAGACTAGTAGAGATTAACCCATAAATAACCAATTATAATTCATGGTTACCTGTAGGAATAGAAGTATGTATTGCATGCTATGGCAGCCACAGGAATGACATCAAATCCACCTAGGGATCCATATCAAGTAACCTGTAACCATGCATGGCTGCTTGAATGACATACTAAATTAGAAACTCCAAGAAGGGAAAAATTTTATCTGCACTTTCACCACTATAGAAGTGCTGTCTGCTACATTCCCTAGATCACTGTGGGCACTTTAAAAATTACTGTTAGGTAATAAGCTGAAGAAGATTTTATTCAGTAAGATTTCTATTGGGCAAGCACAACATTGCAAAAGAAAGAATACATTTACTAAGTTGTTTAGAGCATAATGGAGGAGGAAATGGCAACCCACACCAGTATTCTAGCCTGGAAAATCCAGTGGATGGAGGAGCCTGGTGGGCTACAGTCCATGGGGTCGTAAAGAGTTGGACACAACTGAGTGACTTCACCTTTCACCTTTTAAAGTATAAAGAAAGTCTGTATAGAAGGTGAGGTCAGACTACAAAAATATATGAAACAAGGAAAGATTTTTTTTTTTTTTTTTGAGAAGGAAGGTATGGGAGAAAAAGAGATAAATAGAGGTAGAAATAGATGGAGTCAAAGACAGAGAAGAGTGATGAAGGATGAAGAAAGAAAGAAACTGTGATCTTAGTCCTTAACACATGCCTCTTTCTTAGAATCCCAAATTTTCAATTAAATGATTAAATTCTCAGAGAGTTGGTATGAATGGTCTTTATTGTGTTTCCAAGCTACATGCTGACTCTCACATCTGGACTTAACACAGGGAGAGACAGTGGAATTACATAGAAGGCAAAGGATCATAGATTTAGGTAAAGTAATACGTAATTTAAGGGATTCCCTGGTGGCTTAGATGGTAAGGAATCTGCCTGAAATGTGGAAGACCGGGGTCTGATCCCTGGGCTGGGAAGATCCCCTCGAGAAGGGAAAGGCTACCCACTCCAGTATTATTCCATGGACAGAGGAGCCTAGTGGGCTGCAGTCCATGGGGTCTCAAAGAGTGGGACATGACTAAGCGACTAGCACACACATATGTAATTTAGGGCTTCCCTGGTAGCTTAGCTGGTAAAGAATCCACCTGCAATGCAGGAGACCCTGCTTTGATTCCTAGACCGGGAAGTTCCTCTGGAGGAGGGCATGGCAACCCACTCCAGAGTCCTTGCCCGAAGAATTCCCATGAACAGAGGATCCTGGCAGGCTGCAGTCCATGGGGTCACAGAGTCAGACATGACTGAGCAGCAAAACACGCATGCACACACATATGCAATCTGGCTGCCCTGCTGGTTCAGACAGTAAAGAATCTGCCTGCAATGTACTGAAGAGTGGCCTACAGATAACATTGTGATTACAGTGGACATTACAGTGGACATTACAGTGGACATCTGGATTACATTTGAATACGTGAAGATAGAAACAAGTATTCCAAGAAGACCTGGGAGAAGGTACAGAGTTGTGAAATTATACCAATTATGAAGAACTTTACTGAAAGAACAGAGGAAGAGTTTGTGTGGGAAGTAACTGGTGATACGTAATTAGAGACCAAGTTATCAAAGGCCTTGTTTGTTAAAGAATATGAACCTTTTATTCTAAATGCTATAGGGAACCGTTTTAAGTAAAATAATCAGAATAGTATACAACAATTAAGAAAGTGAAAATACTTGATAAATTAATGATCATGTGAATTTATATTGTCAGTCTCCCACAGGCAGATAACCAAGAATACAAGAGATTACAAACATCTGCTTGGTAAAACTGAAATTTCAGAGTGTCTAGACAGAATTGAGCAAGAATTGATGCAGGCTCTATCATGAGTGCCTGAGTCTGTCTACTCATTATTTACAATAATTAGGCTCAGCATTTGGGCAAAAGAAGGAATGCCATATTAAATAATTTAATTTTAGGAAAGAAAGACTAGGAAAATATGGCCATTATTAAAAAAAAAAAGTAAAAAAGAATAGTTTAAAATAAAATAAACCACAGGAAGTCTGGAGACTATTTTAAAATGCAGCATTAGAAGCCCAAGATGAATTTTTTGCCCTGAATCATAAAAACAAGCCAAATGCAAAAAAAGAAGAAAAAAAAAATGCTTTAACTGCAGATTGCTACAGTACAAGCTGACTTCATAGAGAATAAAGCAATAAACATAAAATGTAAATATTTCCAAATCAAGAAAGAAAAAGGAAAATTCCAAAATGTGAGAGATCAAATAGAAATTAAGCAAATCAGAAAAATATCTGGAAACCGTGTTACAAGGAACATCATAGCCAGTAATGAAAAGGACTTTTAAAATTTTTCAAAGAAAAGAAGAAATCCAACCATTCAAAAGAATTCAAAAGAATGCTAAATATAAAACAGTATATTGGAGGAATTCTCTAATAGTTATTTTTTTGTTTTGAGGTATTCACTTTATGATTTCAATTTAAACTGTATATTGAAGTAGGCACATCAGAGTTACTAGATTCAAGGTGCTAAAAAATATATTAAGTGTTTTCTTCATTTGGAAATTGAGCACAGATAAATACCTATGATTATATAGCATCTACACAAAAATTATGAAAGAATTTAAGAGTGTTGGACAGTGAGCTAACAAAGACATGTAACTTATCAATAGTGAATTACACCAGGCCAGAAAAGGTAAAAGGTAAATAATGACCCCATTCATAAACACAAAGTCCAGTGAAGACCTTGGAAATTAAGACTGATTTCCACCCAGGCAATCTTATGAAACCTGTTATTAAATGAGGTATAACTATGTACTCAATACACCAGAACTCACAGAAGAATCATTGTCCTGGAAAGACAAATGATGCTTGACCAATCTATTAGAGTTGTCAGGCTAAGTAAGCAATTTGGACAGGAGAGACCTGGTGGTTGTAATTTATTTATATTTTCAAAAGGACTCTGACACGATTCATACCAAAACTGCTTGAATATTGAGTCACCAAGAGAATTGGGAAGATGTTTTGACTTGCATAAGGAGCTTGCTTAGAGTCAGGAAACAGTAAGTAGGAGGGGCAAATAAGTACTTCTTAAGATAGAGAAGTTCAAATACTGGAACATTTTAAGCAGTAAAGTGCTCTGATGTCTTTAGACAAAGTAGTGCCCCAAGAATTCTCTCGAATCATGAGAGTGATTTCTACCTTCAAATCTGTCTACAAGTCTTCCCCAATACTCCAGCACCCCAGGAAAATCTTGGGTAGGGAGATGAGAGAGTGGCAGGGTGGAAGAGATGGAGGAGGGACAGGAGGGTGTTATAGGAGGAGGAGGATGAAAAGAAAAGAAGCCTCATCTCCTCTCTCATGCTTTCTGGACCTATACCAAATAAGCTGGTAGAAAAAAATTTTGAGCATTTTATCACAAATCCTTAGAACTTCTAGTTTGTTTAGAATCTTAGAATCTGCTAGATTGTTTAATCTTCAGCCCTCCAAAAATTAAAAAACCAAATAATGATTATCAAGGAAATGTTCTGTGATGCTCTAAGTAGACAGATAAAAGGACTAATGAACTTATCTATAGAAAAATATGGTTACATTTACAGAAAAGCAAATGTCCATTCATTGGGGGAAGGGGGGAATCCTTAGATAGAAAACTATGCTCTGATGGGAAAGACTCAGAAAAATAATCTGAGCTTTTGCAGTTATCTCAGAAGATATTCCAGCAAGACACTAATTTAAAAAGGCAATATATTAGTGATGAGAGGAAAGTATATAAACAAAGCTGTATCTGACACTAAAAGTCATAATCTATCTGATCCTGGAACATGTAATGTAGCTTAGGTTGCTACATCTAGGGAAAGACATATAGAGGTAGAAAGAACCTAGTAAAGGCTAAGCAGAGACCCAAGGGAGGCTGGTATCTGGATAAATTCATTCATACAGAAGAGATGAAGCTTCCAGGCTGAGATGAACCCAAGAAGAGTGTAATAGGCCAGTGACCTCTATTTAGTCATAAGGATATAAATTGAGGCTTGAAAGATGTAAATATAGGATTGAAAAAAAAAGAACATTATAAAGCTAGTAATAAATATAAAATCCATATATGCCTCCTATATGGTATTAGCAAATTATGAAATACTGCAACAAGATTTAACAAAACTTAGGAATGCTAGAAAAAATACAAAGATGTTTCAAAGAATTTTCAAAAGTCCTTCATCTCCATGAATTATAGATTAAGCTGAATCTTCATTTTGCCACAAAGAATTAATGCACAAACTTGATCCCACGTATAGATTGATAATTCACATAGACCATGGCTTTGACCAAAGATAGAATTCCTAAAAGATGATCTGCATAAGAAATATTGATTGTTCTCCAATAAAAGTTTGAAAAAATGTAAAATTTTATGTCTCCATCAAAGTCTTCTCACTTCTCCTTATCAGAAAGAAAACTTGATATGTGATTTTAAGGTTAATATTTTCTCACCATTATATCTTTCATGTTGTTTCGGAAACGAGTGATGAAGGCAACTAGATCTAAATTTCTACAAAATTCAAACAAGATTAGAGAGTGAAATAAATACATTAACATTTGCTGATCAATAACCTTAGAATGTTAATATTTTAATTGATAACTTAAAGTTTTGACTTTCCACAATCTAAAATAAATTAGTTGTAAATATTTTGCTTATTTAACTTATGTCAAGAGCACATAATATGAAATGCTGGGCTGGATAAAGCACGAAATGGAATCAAGATTGCAGGGAGAAATATCAATAACCTCAGAAATGCAGATGATACCACCCTAATGGCAGAAAGTGAACAGGCGCTAAAGAACCTCTTGATAAAGGTGAAAGAGGAGAGTGAAAAAGCTGGCTTAAAACTCAACATTCAAAAAACGAAGATCATGGCATCCAGTCTCATCACTTCATGGGAAACAGATGGGAAAACAATAGAAACAGTGACAGACTTTACTGACTTGGGCTTCAAAATCACTGAGGATAAGTGACTGCAGCTATGAAGTTTAAAAATGCTTGCTCCTTGGAAGAAAAATTGTGACCACCTAGACAGAATATTAAAAAGCAGAGACATTACTTTGCCAACAAAGGTTCATATAGTCAAAGCTATGGTTTTTCCAGTAGTCATGTATAAATGTGAGAGTTGGACCATAAAGAAGGTTGAGTGCCAAAGAATTGATTCTTTCAAACTGTGGTGTTGGAGAAGACCCTTGAGAGTCCCTTGGACTGCAAGATCAAACCAGTCAATCCTAAAGGAAATTAACCCTGAGTATTCATTGGAAGGATTGATGCTGAAGCTGAAGCTCCAATACTTTGGCCACCTGATGTGACAAGCTGACTCATTGGAAAAGACCCTGATGCTGGGAAAGATTGAGGGCAGGAGGAGAAGTGGACAACAGAGGATGAGATGGCTGGATGGCATCACCAAATCAATGGACATGAGTTTGAGCAAACTCAGGGAGATGGTGATGGACAGGGAGGTGTGGCGTGCTGCAGTCCATGGGGTCACAAAGAGTCGGACACAACTGAGAAACTGAACAACAAGAAGTATTTCTAATATTGGGTTTAAATTCCATTTAATTCTGAGAGTCTATGATTCTTTTAATAGTTAGATGAAATGCAATTTTATTTGTAGAGGTCTAATAGAAAGGCTATGGTTTTCCCAGTGGTCATGTATGGATGTGAGAGTTGAACTGTGAAGAAAGCTGAGCGCCAAAAAATTGATGCTTTGAACTGTGGTGTTGGAGAAGACTCTTGAGGGTCCCTTGCCCTGCAAGGAGATCCAACCAGGCCATCCTAAAGGAGATCAGTCCTGGGTATTCACTGGAAGGACTGATGCTGAAACTGAAACTCCAATACTTTGGCCACCTCATGCGAAGAGTTGACTCACTGGAAAAGACCCTGATGCTGGGAAAGATTGAAGGCAGGAGGAGAAGCGGACGACAGAGGATGAGATGGTTGGATGGCATCACTGACTCGATAGACATGAGTTTGAGTAAACTCCAGGAGTTGGTGATGGACAGGGAGGCCTGGCGTGCTGCGATTCCTGGGGTCGCAAAGAGTCGGACATGACTGAGCAACTGAACTGATCTGAACTGAATAGAATAAAAACTAATGTGATACTTTACATTTTTTAAAATGTCCCATATCATTAACAAAAAAAAAAACCCCACAAATTATAAAGGCTAGTTATAAAATTAAACTGAACTTGGCTTAATATCAACATATTCTGATCATACAGAAAATAAAGTGCATTAAAAATGACTGATCTTTCTGGTGGGTTAGGATCTAAATTCCATGTTCCCCTTTTCCTTTTTAGTAGCTGCTGGCTTCCAGACAGTTTGGAAGGCTAGCATTAGGAACTTCTATCATCAAACCATTAACCTCCAGAATAAAAATGTGGGCTTCTATTGTACAAACTGACATTCTTCTTCCATAGCCAAATTTTTCTAGAGAAAAACTTTATGATAAGTTATTAAAATAGAACCTTTTATTTAGTGTTCTTTGTGACATCTTAGAAACTTAAACATACCCTTAGCAAAAATGATATATGTACCATATGGCTATATAATTTCAAGCTTAGTGCAAGGGCTTTAAAATCCCTCCGTGAAGTGTATTTTCTGTGTACCCTCAGTTGTTATGGTTTGCTTTAATTTATGTAATTATGTATGAGGTCAATATGGAAAAGTAGCCCTCACTCATTACTGCAAACATTCCTGAAAAATGTGTGTGCTTTCAGGAATCAGACTAACAGGCTCACAGTCCATAACAAGGTCAAATGAAAGCAACCAATTGTTCAGCCACTAAACGGTTGTGATTGTTTCTTAAATTACAATTGCTCTTTGCAGATGGCTTAACAGGCAATAAATTACATCCAAAATACTCTCAGATGACAAGCTACAGCACAGGAAGAGAGTAGAGTTCATGCTATTGTCACATATAAAGGCACAAACACAAGTTTTCTGTTACATCAATATAAAAATCCTTGAGATTTTTCACAGAAGAGATTTCTATTTGAAATTTAGTCAACTAGAATTCTCTGAGACACAAATAGTTTTGAAGATGTAAACTTTAAAGTCCTTTAAAAATTCTCAAAGATTGAAATGTTAGTTTGAAATGTGATTATCTCTGTAGGCTATCATTATTTTCTATTTTTTAAGAAAATAAGTCTAAATCAGGCTTGGGTTTTATTCCTTGTTAAAAAAGATCCTTGACAGATAAAGAGTTTTGTATACGCAGTGGATGTTTCCTGGTATTGGTATGCTTGGTTACTTTAAGAGATGGAGAATTCACCATCTAAACTGTAACCTATTCTATTTTTAATTAGGTCAAATCATTAAAAAGATCGTCCACAAGGAATCCTAGAGAGGATTTCAGAGTGTTCCTATGTATAAATACACAGCAGAGCAGTCTTTGATGTAATACGATGAATATGTCATGGATTATGCAGCAGCCAAATCAACCTACCTATACTTTCTACCATATGGAGCTACCGTGGCCTGTTGGAGTTGTGAGAAATAAACCTAATTCATTCCTACAGAGATGATCCCTTAAAATATTTTAAGATGCACTAACAAGGCCACCACCTTATTATCTTCTCTGATACATACTCAATCACTTTACCTTTTGTATTACAACAGAATTACCATATTCTTCCCTGAACATACTTCCAAAATGTACTTCTTTAAAATGATCTCTTTGGCAACTGGTCTTAGAGTCAGTCAATCCCAAGATGGTTTTATGGTTTATATTCAATAAAGGCATGATGACAAATGAAGTATCTTCAGAGTGAAGACACTCATGATCAAGATAAAAAGTCCTCTCCTGAAAAGCAATGGTGAAAATAACTGGGCTTTGTTTGACTCTTTTTCTATGGTACCCATGACTAAACCCATGGATGCATGGGAAAGCTTAAAGAGAAATGATGGTCTAGATAATCTAAAAATCAAGCAAACATCTGACATTTAGCTACTGCTTATATAAGATTCCTTTTCAGTTAGCTTATTCTCCTTCCACAATGAGTTTTAAAGGTATGTTTAAATTAAGCATACTTTACATAAGCCAGTGAGAAATTATATAAAAGCTATTTTTATTTTAAAAAGCACATTGCTTCTTTAAAAGATCGATCACATAACTATGGAATTCATCTGACAGTTGTATTGTTGGGTCTATGATCTTAGTATTTATATTTGAAAGAGAGCTGTTCTGTTCCTTTGCTTACTTAGAAGCTTACAAAGATAACACCTTATAATTCAAGGCATAAGATTGTTTTCAAACTTCTAAAAAAATAAAAAGCAGAATCATCTAATCTGATGTAGAAGAAAACATATTTAGGTAAAGAAAAACTCATTAGAAACATTTATTTTAAAAATCACTGGTTACCCACAGTCAAAATTAAATCTAAAAGACTTTGTGAGTTTAATCCATACTACACATTGTGTTAAGTACTGTAAGTATCTCTTGTTTGATAAATCAATTAGATAAGTGATGACTTTCATCCCATTTTACAAATGAGATAAATGAGGCTTCCTGAGGTTAGATTCCTGGTCAAAGTCACACAGAACAAGGCAGCCTGGGATGTGGATTTGTTGCAGCTTGACTTCCGAGGCCCGACTCAAGAATGTTTTATATACCTCCCCTGGATCAGCCAAGTACTAGATACTGTGGCTGTGACAAATGCATAGAAATAAAAATAATCTCCATCCTTTTAGTCACTAAGTCGACAAGAGTCAAGGGGCTTCCCTGGTAGCTCAGTTGGTAAAGAATCTGCCTGCAGTGCAAGAGATTCCGGTTCAATCCCTGGGTCAGAAAGATCTCCTGGAGAAAGGATAGGCTACACACTCCAGTATTCATGGGCTTCCCTGGTAGCTCAGATGGTAAAGAATCCACCTACAATCCAGGAGACCTGGGTTCAGTTCCTGGGTTGGGAAGATCCCCTGGAGGAGGGGATGGCAACCCACTCTAGTATTCTTGCCTGGAGAATCTCATGGACAGGGGAGCCTGGCGGGCTACCATAAATGGGGTCACAAAGAGTCAAACACGACTAAACACGAGCACCAGACAGAGCCAAATAAATTACCATGTAAACAGAATTATTCAAAATCTCAGAGAACTGAGATGGAGTCATCCACTCTGTTTCAAGCCCTTCAGCACACATGATCTCCTGCAGTCTGCACCCAGTGCAAGGCAGTCAGAGCAAGTCTTCTTATCTTCTACACTTGATAGGTGTAGACTCTGAGGCTTATGTATATGATTTAAACTAGAAGATCATGCAGCTAGTCAATGGAAGAGCTAAGATTTGTACTGAACATTTTTAACTCCAAGTATAATCACAGGTTATAATCACAGGTGTCAGGGCTTCCCTGACACCTCAGTTGGTAAAGAACCCGCCTGCAATGCAGGAGACCCTGGTTCGATTCCTGGGTGGGGAAGATCCCCTGGAGAAGGGATAGGCTACCCACTCCAATATTCTTGAGCTTCCCTGGCGGCTCAGCTGGTAAAGAATCCACCTGCAATGCGGGAGACCTAGATTCGATCCCTGGGTTGGGAAAATCCCCTGGAGAAGAGCTACCCACTCCAGTATTCTGGCCTCGAGAATTTCACTATGACCTTCGGACTGCACGAATCATGATACAAAAAGGTTATTAATTGTATCCCTGTGCTGTTTCTTCGAGAAACCAGGATGGCAAGGTGCATGGGCAGCTAATGTGTAAATTGAAGTGGCAGGAAGATCAACACAAGGTGTAGCTCAAAATTCATACTTCGAAGCTTCCACAGCAAAGTCACAGAGGAATGCAGCCAAAGGTCCAGGTGTGGAATGACTAGTTCCCATGGGGATCTCTTTCTGTTATCCTGGCTCCCTTTACTCTGCCCCTTGGGGAAATAGTTGGAGTATAAATTATGTTTTTAGGTTCCAACTCCTGCAGAGGTTGACCTATTGGAAGAACTTGGTATTTTCTGGCCCAAGACCAGACTTAGCACAGAGGTTGGGAAAAAAATGTCTATTTCAGAAAAGATCTGGGGCAGAAGGATTGTAGGAGAAGGGGAAAATGAAAGTGACTTAGAGAGGGAAGTCCAAGATCTCACCAAGATGTGAAGGCATTTTGGTGAGATGGGGAATTTATCTGTCTGGAACTGCTCGGAACTGGTTGACTAATTTGGTAGGGCAATTACCAGTCTCCTATTTAAAATCACCACATAGGTTAAAAGAATGCTGGAGTCAAAGAAGCATCATGGTTATTCAGTGGGTAAAAGGAAATTTATCAAGGACAGATTTTTATTTTCATGTTTTCCTCACCCTTTAGGAAACATTTCCAAGAGGATGCCTGATACTTAGAGAGAATACATGGTTGCCCATGTGATTCTATTACAAGAGCTCACAAAAAGTCAACCTGGCTAAAAATATCAAATTGGTAAGTCAGCCAATATCACATATATTTTACTCTCACATGTCTTCTGAAAATGTCTTTTTCCTAACTGAACAAAAGCATAATGCTAATCCTGGAGGTTAGTTGAAGGGGACCAAAAAAGGAAAAAAAAAAATCATTCATGCATGCATTTCATATACATTATTTCATTTGATTCTCACAACAGGTCTTCGGCAATGATATTATAACCTCCATTATACAGATGAAGAAACTGGACAGTTTAGGGGTTGAACAACTCAGTCAAAACCACCCTGGTGGTAAACAAGGAACCCAGAATTTGAAAACAAATCTGTTTCCCTCCAGCCACACAGGTTTTATTAACCCCATAATATCTGACAAACATGTTATCCAGAAAGAGTGTCTTTATTAATATACTGTCAAAAACAGTTATAAGAAAGATAATGAAGGCACAGGAAGCAGTAAGTGGGGTGCACAGCTGTGATAAGTTTGTGTGTGCATCCCAGGACAGAGGCAAACATACTTTCACTACGTGCAATTAATGGGGGCACCGAATTTTGATCTCTTGGCTCAGCTATCATCCCTGTATCTATACTCTCTGGGTTCTTCTGACCTTGCTTTCCATGAGCTTGATCCTGCTTACATCAGGGCTTCACATCCCTTCTGGTTGTTCTGGCAGGACATGCTTTAGCTTTTTGGGAGCAAATGCCAAAACAAGCATTTCAACATCTGGAAATCATCCCCCATCACTTTCCCTGGTAAAATGCATTTGCCTTAAAAGGTAGTTCCCATATAGACCCCTGGAGATTCCACATTACCTCTGAGTGACAACTTTTCAGTATTCCCTAGCTATGGAAATTGCAATCCACTGACTGCAAAATCTGGCACTTTCTATCAACTGAATAATGATGTATTTTACAAGCCAATATTGTAGTATCTTAAAGTAAAATACTTTTAAAAGGAAAGATTAAAACAAATGATGAAGCAAACAAAAAAGCATGCAACAACACACACACATACAACTCCCTGGATTCCTTAAAGGAGAAAGCCATACCAGAAACTCTATTGTTCATCCTATAAGACATGACAGTTGAAAGTCAATATCACTAATATAAACTGCAAGACAACAATGAAATGAATACTTAGTAGCAACAACAACAAAAATACACTATGAAGATAAAGCTCTAGTTCAAGATTTACTAACAGAAGGACTTAAGTTTTACTGAAGATGAGTCTAATCGGCTAGGGGAGCCATAATTCATGACTCTTACTTCTGCACCTTCCACTGATGTGATTTGTGCTTTTGGCAGGGATGTATCAGTTCCAGAAAATGACCAAGAAAATGTCTTTGATACTGGACAGGAGGGCAGTTCCCAGCAGAGCAGAATTCTGACAACCCCCTCTTCCCTCACCCTCCCTAGAACAAAGCAAAACTATTAGTTTAACTCTCTACCTTTAGAATCAATGGCATTCTGAGGCCATCAAGTTAAGTTCAGTTCAGTAACTAAGTCGTGTCTGACTCTTCACAACCCCATGGACCGCAGCTTGTCAGGCTTCCCTGTCCATCACCAACTCCCGGAGCTTGCTCAAACTCATGTCCATCGAGTCGGTGATGCCATCCAACCATCTCATCCTCTGTCGTCCCCTTCTCCTCCTGCCTTCAATCTTTCCCAGCATCAGGGCCTTTTCCAATGAGTCACTTCTTTGCATCAGGTGGCCAGAGTATTGGAGCTTCAACAGCAGTCCTTCCAGTGAATAATTAGGACTGATTTTCAATGAACCATAATTTTTAAAAGGAGAACTCTACCAAACTGTGAGTTCCATGAGTCTAACAACTCTGTCATATCACTTTTGTATGTATGTTACCTGACATAGACTTTGATGCAAAATTAGGCTGTCAGTAAATGCTTGCTGAGTGGATGAATGTTTCTTTACAGGTACTTAAAATGGAAACCATGTCTCTAAAGGACATTGAGTGGATTTTAAGTGCTCTGCATCTCATTTGCCTGTTTTTCTTATTTTGTAGCATAGATTGCTCTGAATTCTACACCTTCTGCCAGAAATGCCTTTCCTTGGCCTTTCACATGCCTGATTCCTTTTTCTCATTCAGATTTTAACACAAACTAAACCCACCTTACGTGAAGCAGCACTACACTCCAGCTCTCAGGCCATTCTGTTTTGATGAAAATGTTCTATTGCCTGCACTGTCCAACACAGTAGTCACCAGCTACACTAGTAGCACTTAGATTTTAATTAAATTAAATTTAAATTGTTAAAAGTGGATAGTGAATATATACTAGCCAGCACAGCTTTAGGATCCTACTCTTCCTCTATGCTACTTAGTAACTGAAATTATCTTTTTTTAATAGAATTATTTTACTCATGTATTGTCTTATCCCATTGTATTAATTTTTAATTGCTACTGTAACAAACTATCACTGACTAAAGAGTCTTAAAAATACCACCAACATTATTTTATAGTTCTGGAGATAAAAAAAAAAAATCCCAAACAGGTCTCACTGCCTAAAATAGAGGTGTTGGCATTCCTTCTGGTGGCTCGAGTAGAGAATTAATTCCATGGCCTTTTCCAGCTTCCAGAGACTGCCTGTATTCCTTGGCTCATGGAGCCATTCCAAATTCAAAGCCAGCAACAACAGGCCAGTAGACCCAATGCTGCCATTTCTCGGTTTCTTTCTTCCAGTTCCCTCCTCTACTTTTATATTGCTGAACTTGCTTCTCATTGCTGCTGTAACAAACTGGTACACATTTACTGTCTTAACAACATAAATGTATTATCTTGCAGCGCTGAAGATCAGAAGTCTGAAATAGGGCTCACTGGGCTAAACTCAAGATGTCAGCAGGGCTATACTCACTCTGAAGGCCCTAGAAGATTATTCATTCTATTGCCTTTTCCAGCTTCTGGAGGCCTGCATTCTGTGACATATGGCCCCTTCCTTAATTTTCATCACTAGCAATGTAGCATCTTCATATGTTTTTCTCTGACTCTGACCCCTGCTTTAGTCATCATATTTTTCCTGACTGCATCTCTTTTGCCTCTTTTTTTCCTCTTCTAAATATTCTTGTGATTACATTGGGCCCACTCAGCTAATCCAAGTTAATCTTCCTCTCTTAAAGTCAACTAGTAATTCCATGGATCCATGATGCCATGGATAAACTTAATTCCTCTTTACTGTGTGAAGTAATATATCCACAGGTCACAGGGATTAGAGCATGGACTTCTTTGGAGGGCCATTATTTGCCAGCCACACCCTGGAGCAGAATTCCAGTTCCACATGGTCAGACCTCTACTCATTGCTGCATTCCCAGAGTCTCAGAATTGTGTCTGTCACATTGCACTCAATAAATAAGTCAATTCTAATTTCCCTTTTAAGAAACAATTTTTTTTTTGGTGGGGGGAGGCGCATATGGCATGTGGGATCTTAGTTCCCCAACCAGGGATTCAGCCCGGGCCCTCTGCAGAATCTTAACCACTGCACTACTAAGAAAGTCCCTAGGGAACAATTTTTTACTATATATACTAAAGATTATAGAATTAAAAAATACAAGAATAAAGCATACCATAAATCGTAATTTACATTATTTGAAAACAAATCAGTACAATATTTCTTCTTTGCAACATATTGTCTTTTAATAAGGATTTGTCAAGACCTGAAAGTTTAAATATACACAGTTTTTTCTGATACATATTAATGGTCTTGCCCTCATATATTAATTTAAAAAGAGTCTGGCTATCCTGCTTTGTTGGAGAGATTCCCCAATGAGTCACAGGCATTACATAAGCAGAAAAATATCACACATAGATGCATTAGTAGAATAAAATTAATGTTACTTTTGCATACCTCAAAATATATATTGTGTGCTATGATTGTGTGCTAAATGTTTGATTCTGTTATCTAAAAACAATTTCCATTAAATCTTCAGTGTTATGCTATCTTCTGAAATTTCCCAAAAAGTTAGTGTAAAATCCAGTGTTAATTTCACACCAGGGAATATAATAAGCATATGGTCTATTAAGCTACTCTAATAAGTTGCAATAAAATAGTGGAAATATGATGGAGGATTAGTTGCCATGGTAGATGAAGAATAACATCTGGTAACAAAATGAAAAATTCAGCCTAAGAAACTGTTAATATGACTATGTAATAGCTTTGACTGCCTTCTACTTCTATATTTTTCACCCATCTTCCAGCAGAGAGCCCTCAGTACTCAGGCTATAATTTATCAAGTAGCTAAATGTTCTATACAATTCAATGAAGATTAGAGATCTAGATAGATAGATTACATTACAATGCACAGTACAATGTTCTACATGAGTTTTGTGAGATAATATGAAGATCTGAATACAACTAGTGCTAAAAATATTCAATCACATTAAAAGTGAAAGTTGTGTGAATTTGCTTTCTCTTTTAAAAATTTGTTTCTTCCATGTTTGTCAAAGCATATATAAATGATAACACATCTGGAAGCTTGACCTAAAACCAAAGTAAAAAACAACACAGTGTTACAGAAGAATTTAAAATATCCATTCAGTTAACAGGGCATTCTAAGAACATTTTAGTAAAAAGTACACAAAGAACGGGAATTCAACTTCATCGATTATCTTGAACAACAATCGCAAACAGGATTTTGTTACTTCCTTGTGCTAAAGGAAGCCCTAGTCACACCACTTTGCTGAAATGACTGGATGGAGTAAACAATGTGGAATTCCAGCCTACACTATTGTCTGCTTCAAAGTGTACTTCACACATACCAGTTACAGGAAGTCTGGAATATAAAGTGCTTTGGATGATAAAAATAAAATGTGGGCTAATTGTTCAGTGGAACTAAATGTTTCGTGGTGTTCTTGCTTGAAATAAAACTTTGCCGAGAGTTTGGTCAAAATGCCCTACTCCCTCTGGTATGTCCTGGTTTAATGAAACAATATTTTTACCATCAATGAAATCCCTGAAGTAATAAACAGCTTTTATCTGATATTAGTTATAGGGTTTCCCAGGTGGTACAATGGTAAAGGATCTGCCTGCCAAGCTCCCCTGAAGGAGGAAATGGCAGCACACGCCAGTATTCTCGCCTGGAAAATTCCACAGACGGGGCAGTGGGGAGGGCTCCAGTCTATGGGATCCAGCTGGACATGACTGAGCACGCACTCATGCATGCAGATATACATATATGACTTCTTCTTGATCTAAATAGAAAATAGTACTTTATTTGTGACAATTAAATTTTTAAACATTCCCATTCTATGTACTCGGTTTTTCCTCTCTCTCTAAAGAGACTATATGTCTTAACTACTGCAGTATCCGTATAGCTTCACATAATTTCTGGGCCATAATAGTGTCCAATAAATGTATGTAGAATTGTAATAAGAAAGTCAAGATTTGTAGGTAATCATACCAATATTTCATAGGTTAGTCTCTGAGTATCAGCACAAAGATAACAGAAGGTAACTGCAATGACTGACTCCATAGGGATGACTTTATTGAGTAATTTATGGAAATTTATGCTACTTTCATGGTAACGGCAAGTATTCTTCTCAGGTGTAGATTAAATATCATCAAGCCAAAAAGAATTTTATGCAGCTATCTACCTAATCCAAGATCACCATTCTCTACTTTTTGTAATACCTAACCTGAACTACAAACATTTCCTGGCACTAAAAATATTCACATAATGGAAACACCAACAGATCATCTCTATCATTTCACTAATGACAGCCAATAAACCATTAGAATTACAAAAGAGCACAGAACTAAAACTAGCTGAGTACAGTCTAGTTAAATATACAAGCTAAATGGCTACTACGTGAAATTAGTTCAGCAAGCAGTATATTTAGAATATACAAGAAGTCTGAGCTGCGGAAATGTTGCTTTGGTTCTGAACTGTTTGGACAACCACTCTCAAAACAGGAAACTCCACACTGCCAGATCCAGAACTTTGCCTCCACCACTGTCCCCTCGGCTCCTGGTGATACAAATGACATTGATTTCTGCTTAGGACACTTCTGATAGCTCTCACAACACTACATTCTCCAGGGGAAACCTCCGTTCATTTCCTGACAACTCCAGCTGTTTTTCCCCCTACTGAACTGACTCTAGGCTTATTCTGAAAGGTTTAATGTACTTTAGTTCATGTTACATATTCTATTTCTTAGCCTAATTACTTCAAACGTTTACTTTCCAACTAAATTAGAAACTCCTCATGGTTGGGAATCAAGGATTCTACTTCCTAACTTATTAATAAATATATAGGTTAAGTGCACCATAGCACTTGACTTGGTACACAGAAGTCAAATAAATACTTCTTATTGGCAGCTTGAGTGATTATCAATGGCAGCATGTACACAAATTGGTAAAACATTTTTGCAGATGTTTAAAGTTTTAACTCATTTGTAACTACATCAATGGAAACTCTTCATGTACACAAATTGGTAAAACATTTTTGCAGATGATTAAAGTTTTAACTCATTTGTAACTACATCAATGGAAACTCTTCATGTACACAAATTGGTAAAACATTTTTGCAGATGATTAAAGTTTTAACTCATTTGTAACTACATCAATGGAAGCTCTTACAAATGTTTTGACCAAAAATGTCACTGTAGCGGGAAGAAAAATACTTTCTTAGCAAATAAATATTTTCATTGCAGATACTCCCATTGAAAGTGTTCCGTTCAGATGTCTGATATTTATAGTTTTTGACTAATTTATAAACCAGCTTAAAATGGTCTTCACACATGTTGTTACCTATACATCCATCACATCTTTTTACAGAAATACATATCAGATTGCATCTCTCATAATGGGATTCTTCAATATAAAGATCATTTATTATTTTTCTTTCTAATTCCTATTTTTAATATGGCACTTAGTAGTTAAGGATCAACGAAACACTCAATAAATATACGGCCAATGGTGGTTCCTTAATTTTATAATCAGTGTGGTGCATAAAGTCAAGACAGAAAGCCTAATAGTTAGAGGGATCTCACTAAACGTTAAATCAGCATAGTTTTTCTTTCCAAAAGTCACTCTTGCTTCTTGCCCTGTAACACAACCTGTGATTGCCTTTGCTTTCACAGCTATACAGATTCCAGATTACAAGGTTTCCTATTACATCTCAAGCAAAAATTTTAATTGGATAAATCAAAAGATGTATGGTTCTTTCCTCCTCACTACAGTCTTCATGAAAATCCCTAACTTCCAGGTTTAAAAAAATAAGCTTCTACAAGATAGATTTATACTTTCCCTAATCTTTGCCTGTCACAGGTTTGGTCTTACTGAAGTCTTTAAGAATGTGGCACTGCACAGAAATGATTTTCATATAGTAGTGTGGAGTGCTTTTCTTGGTAACTAAAACTATCTTTCTCTTTCCTTTTCTTCTCTCTGTGAGATACAATTGAAAGAGTCTTGGACTAGGAGCCAAGAAACCTAGGTTCTCTGCCCAATATCTGCTGCATCATTTATGCCTATGCATCTCAATTTCCTCATCTGTAATCTAAGGTGCTTAGTTTTTCAGGGACATCAAACGAGTGGATGCACTTTGTGAATTGTACAATTTTTTTTTTTAGGTATAGTGTGATACTATTACTAATAAATGCAGAAAAATCTAAAAATAAACATCAACTGAATATAGCCTACTGGCCTGTAAAGGCTAGACTACTCTAGCCTTGCCTCTGAGAAAGTGAATCTCTTTTTATTGTTGTGATTTAGTAAGAGTTGACCTTTCGTGGGGCTGAAGTGGGAAGTGGGGAGAGTTAGTAGCTTATGGAAATTTGAAGCTGCCTATCTAAAAGCACAACACATTGCCTAGTCAAAAAAAGGAACATCATGTGTCATAATGCAAGCATTTTGAGTAACTGTTTGATATCTAATCGACATTCACAATAAAAACAAGTGATTTACTGATAACATAATCTTTACATGATGCTAGCACAAGCAGAGCAACAGGTGAAACAACTGGTCTCAAACAACATCCTAGTATATGTACTCTGTTTAAATTAAGCTGATTCAATTTTAATTTAAATTAAAATAGTTGCATTAAAATGATTGTGACATTAAAAATGATTGTGACATTAAAGTGATTGAGACAATAAAAAGAGTTTGTGCTCAAGCATGAACAATCACATCCTCACCTCTTGTACCCCAAACATCTCTTTCCCCTGAAGCTACACCTGCATCTTGATCTCCTGTATCTAACGTCACATACAATAGCCAATCTCTCTTAGACTCCAACTCCTCTCCCCGTACACCCAGTGCTGCATCTTTCTAAGTCCTGGACAGTCTATACCCCCTTTCTTTCTGGATCTTTGACATCTGACATCCGTCCCTCCAAGGGACTCTTTCTTTCAGTTTATGAACTGTCATCTGAAAATAAAAAAACAAAAATCCTCATTTGACTCTACCTAACTATGGTCCTATATCTCTTTTTCCCCTAACAACTAAGTCAAGTAATAAATAAGGAAAGAAAAAAAAAAAAGTTTATACCTCTGTCTCTGTTGTTGTATTGAATTTTAAAATAAGTAATAAATTATCGCAAAAAGTCAAGTCTCTAATAATAAATGGGGTTTCCCTAGTGGCTCAGCAGTATCCAAGAATCCTCCTGCCAATGCAGGAGATGCAGGTTTGCTACTTGGGTCGAGAAGAGGCCCCTGAGGAGGAAATTGCAGCCCATTCCAGTATTCTTGCCGAGAGAATCCCATGGACAGAGGAGCCTGGCATTACAGTCCATGGGGTCACAAAGAGTCAGACATGACTTAGCGACTAAACAACAATGATTAATAATAAATGAGATCATCCTACATTCCATTCTCCAAGCCATCAAAGTAATTGTAGTTTCCTGTGAAACAATACTAAATTCACTTCTGAGTATTTCAAGCATTTTTTTTTTCCTATCCACATACTATTTACTTGCTCCTCTTACCTCAGTTTGGTTACTGTGCATTCATCATTCATATTTTGGATTTATCTCCTCCAGGAAACCAACCTTTGCTCTAATGGGTGAGCTGGATACTCCCATGCAACTCTTTCTCATCATATTTATTATTATATTGTTTTATAATTATTTGTTCACATGTCCATTGCTCTCATTAGGGATGTCCCTTAAATACAGGTAGTATATCTTTGCATCCTTACAACCTGAGTAAAATCATGATAAATAAAATAGGTAAGTTATAAAATTAACTTATGTTTGTACTCATTAGTCAACTAGTGTCCTTTGAGGTATGTATTTTTATGTGGCTTCACACAAAAGTGCACTAAATTCAACTAACCTATAAGTAAAGCTGGTTCCATTTTTTAAAATTTGCTGTTATGAATGTAAAAACAAGCTAGATTGAGTAATATAATTAGACAACAATCTGACAATCAATGGAGAGAAGGCATTTGATTTGAATCGTCAAGAGAGATATAATTTGTTCAAACTGTTAATCACAAACATTTATTGAGTACCTGATATATGCATAGTACTGAATCTGTATCTGACTTTCTGGGTTTGAGAAACGGTCTTTACACTCAGGGACATATGATATAAGTAAGGAACCAATGACATTTATTATTGTTGTTGTTTACTCACTAAGTCGTGTCCGACTCTTTTGCGACTCCATGGACTGTAGCCCACCCAGCTCCTGTCCATGGGATTTCCCCAGGAAAGAACCCTGGGGTAGGTTACCATGTTCTTCCCCAATGACATTTACTAAGTGATATTAAAACAATGGGTTATACAGAAAACGTTTTTATTAAATGCTAACTATGTCAAAGAAAGGAGAAGTGCTACAGTTTAGAGAAAAGAGAATAATCAAAAGGTTTCAAAGAGGATACACATCAGACTTGACTACAATTTGAAGGATGTGGATATGTTAGAAGAGGATGACATACAGACAGAGAAATAATGGGGTGAATGCAGGGGAAGACTGCTCAGGTGTTCCCTGACCTCGCATCCCGCCTTCCACCTCTCAGGCCCTGTGCAGTAGGGATGCCTCCTAGACACCCTCTAGCATCCTCTGTGGGCCTCCATCACAGAGTGATGTTGTTCATACGTGGTTGTCAATTGTTCTTGATATTTATTTGTACTCATTAGACAATTAGCTCCCTGAGCCAGAGGCGGTGGGAGGAGGGGGTGGGGCGGCAGGGAGATTGAATACTTGATTCTGTATCATTCAGTAAAGTGTCTGGTTAACAACAAGTACTCATTAATCATTATAATAAATAATGAAGGGATGAAAGTAGGTTGCAGGGTGGGAAAATACTGCCCTGTAGAGAAGAGCAAGTCAAAATCATCATTGCTTGAGATCAGAGAACTATTTCTTTAAAAAAAAAAAAAAAAGTCAAAATTCTCAGAATCATCTGAAGCAAATTCTGTCACTAAAACACTTATATAATGATTTTTGAGAATAGAATAAGATTTATATTCCCCAAAGAAGTAAATTATTGTCATCTGCTTTATTTTTTTTTTCCATTTATTTTTATTAGTTGGAGGCTAATTACATCATTGCAGTAGTTTTTGTCATACATTGAAATGAATTAGCCATGGATTTACATGTATTCCCCATCCCGGTCCCCCCTCCCACCTCCCTCTCCACCCGATCCCTCTGGGTAAGATGACCAAACATATCTCATTATCAAAGAGTACATTAATCTAAAACCTGACAGCTTTCTCCCACCAGTATTTCTGATTTTAACATGGACTGTAAGCATTTGTGAGTGCCTCTTTAAAATCTTGTCAGATGTTTAAGTTTTTCATATATCTTAATTAAACAAACGTACTTCTTATAAAGACATTTTTAAGGCTAGTTTCTGCCCAGAATGCCTGGGAGTGAAATTCTAGCAGATCATGGGTACCTAAATGTTTAGAGAACTAAATCAGTATCCGTGAAGGAGGAAAACTGGGAAATAAAACACAAAAATGGAGTTCCTCATTTTCCCTGAAGAAAATGGGAGGCAAGTAGCATGTTCCAAAAAGTTCTCCAGTATTCTTGCCTGGAAAACCCCATGGACAGAAGAGACTGGCAGGCTACGGTCCAGGTGGTCGAAAAGAGCCTAACAAGACTGAAGCAACTTAGCATGGTGCTGCTGTTGTTCGGTTACCCAGTTGTGACTGGCTCTTTGTAACCCCATGTGCTCAGAAAATACCCATGGATTAAATCAGCCTTTTAAATATTCAAACTAAATATGTGCATATCTCCCAACAAACATTATTAATAAAGAAAAATAAGGGCTCTGGAACAGGTATAAGGAATCAAGAACAATCATGATAATCTCATGATCTACTCTTCAGGGAAATCTCATAAGCTTTAAATTCTCCTTCCTTCTATCCTTCATTCCTTCCAACTTTTTTTAAAAAGCTAGATAAAATAGCAGTTTAGTAGGTTCAGCAGATTGGCAGGAAAAGTAAGCAATGTCCTCACTGCAAAGACAAACCCATCAGCTTTAAGGGCAAGAGCCTAGAATGCCACTAAACTCTGACCACTATCCCCCCCAAAAATATTTATAGAACATCAAGTCTTATGATTGCAATAGTATAACACAGCACTGAATTCATTTACATATTTTCTAATTTAAAAATTCAAAGTTAATCTGAAATATACAAATTTATTGCCAGATTATTGTGAATTTTTTTCACAATTACCTTTACAACAAAGTCTAGACACTTTGTAAAGCCATTTGTGCATGTGTGTGCTAAGTCACTTCAGTCATGTCTGACTCTTTGTGACCCTATGGTTTGCCAGGTTCCTCTGTCCATGGGGTTCTCCAGGCAAGAATACTGGGGTGGGTGGCTATTCCCTCTTCCAGGGGATCTTCCCAACCTAGAGATCGAACACAGGTCTCCTGCATTGCAGACAGATTTTTTACTATCTGAGCCACCTAGGACACCTGAAAAGCCATTCACTGGAAAACAGATCATTCTGGAAGTTGCGTTTCTTAAATAAATCATAGTAAGGTAGTCTCCTGCCAATGCAGGAGACGTAAGACTCAGGTTCAGTCCCTGGGTTGGGAAGATTCCCTGGAGGGTGGAAAGGCAACCCACTCCAGTATTCTTGCCTGGAGAATCCCATGGACAGAAGAGCCTGGCAGGCTGCATTCCATGGGGTCACAAAGAGTCAAATATGATTGAAGCGACTAAGCATGATGTTGTTGTTGTTCAGCAGTTCAGTCATGTCTGACTCTTTGTAACCCCATGGACTGCAACACTCCAGGCATCCTTGTTCTTCACCATCGCCTGGAGCTTGCTCAGACTCATGTTAATTGAGTCAGTGATGTCATCAAACCATCTGTCCCCTTCTCCTGCCTTCAATATTTCCCAGCATCAGGGTCTTTTCCAGTGAGTCAGCTCTTCACATCAGGTAGCCAAAGTATTGGAGTTTCAGCTTCAGCATCAGTCCTTCCAATGAATAGTCAGGATTGATTTCCTTTAGGATTGACTGGTTTGATCTCCTTGCAGTCAAGGGACTCTCAAGAGTCTCTCTCTAACACCACAGCTCTAAAGCATCAATTCTTCAGTGCTCAGCATTACACACAGGTAAATAACCAGAAACCTGGATCAAAACTTCAAATCCTAATTTAAAAGTACAAAAAGATATTACCTACAGAAATTATGCATAATGCCTCAATCTACCAAAACTCATACATGAAATTCTTCATGGTGGTATAGCACAAATCTGACCTATGTGAGTAAGTTTATGTAAACATTCTATAGTCCTAAAACTTTAGAGTAGGAAGTAGCCCTGGATAATATACCGCAGGTCTTACAGAGGAGGAAACTGAGGCCCAGAGATTTTAAATCATTTCCACAAGATCACCAATTTAGTTCATGACAGAGCTACCATTAGAATGCAGATTTCCTGTGACCTGGTCTAGTTTTAATTTAGAAACTTTTCTTTAAAATTATTTCAACAATTCATTCATGAAAGAAAGAAACAGTCTATTTAGTTGAGGCCTTCATCTCTTTAACTGCATGTTTCTCTCTGAACAAGTGGAGAGTCTTAAAATACACCAGAAAGTAGACAGGCTTGAGGGATGATGGAACCTTTGTCTAAACACTTGGCTCAGATTGCTGTGGATATTTATCATCAGTTTAAACTTCTGTCTCACAGTCACCTTCTGACCCAGGGAAAAGGGATACCATACTGCAAACAGGCCCTTAGAGCTTAACTTTGATTTTGAAACAGGCTTCCTGATGAGAGATGAATAGGGAAAAAGCAATAATAACAATAGATTCAGCCTTCTGCCAGGAAGCTACGTTTTTGCTTGTAGAGAGACTGCAGTCCAGTTATATTAGAAAAATCACGTTTTGTTTTTCCATCTGTTCTGTTTATCCTCAAGGCAAGGTCTCTATTCTCATTTTTTCCTTCAATTCCTATTTTGGGGCTTTGGGAGTTTCCTGGATGGTTATGTAAGCAAGGTATTTTACTCTCTGCAACTCAAGGTTTTAAAGAAACCCACTAACTTTGCTTTCTTTCATTTCCATGAAGAATTTTCTGTTCCTTTGGATTATAAATATTCTCATTTACCTAAAATAAAACCCTTATTTTATATTCATCTAAAATTTTATTACAATAAATCATATAGACCCTTACTGAGACTTTTAAATCTGACACAGAATTTCTGCAGACATTATTATGAATTCTTCATTCTGAACCTGTGAGATAGCAAAATAAAAAGTATTATCCCTGTTTTATAAATGAGGAAATTAAGGTTCCAACATATTATATTTATAAGGAATTTATGAGGGAAGAATCAGGACTTTACTAGAGTTGCCTGACTTAGGGACAAGTGCTCTTTGAGTCTTGTTGCCATGTTGAATTAGAAGTGGAGTGAGCTCACACAGCTCCTTCTTCCACCTTGACCACCCAGGTGGAGGTGCACACCATCCCTCATAAAAGCATTGCCAGGGTCCAAATAAGTCGTCTTGAACCAGTAAAATCTCAGGAAAGGAAATAAATACTGTATGTATTGAACATAATTTCACTTTTTTGGAACAACTCTACATGAACCAAATGTTTAAACAATTTAAATCATTATAATAGAAAAAAAGAATAAAATCAAATGAGTATATGTACCATTCAGTTTGAGAATGCACCCTAATATCAGAGTAAAACTTTCAGGAGTTGTGCCGGTTTGCTTTTCTTTTGTGAATAATCAAGAGCTCAGCACAGGCCTGGCCCAAGGGAAAAGCACAAAATAAACAAAATTTCTTATTACCATTTCACTCCTCCCCACCCCCATCCCCAGCCCTGTTCTGCTCCAGGAATTCTGCTCCTCCATCGTTTCTCTTACCATTTTAGTAACTGGGAATGGTCTGATAAAAATTATTTCAGTTATGGGGAAAACTCTAATGGCCCAATCAGAGGATTCATCCTAAAAGAATAATATCCACTTTTCTTCAGTGCCTATAAATTGCAATTCAATTTTTCAATATGCAGATGAAAATACTGAATCTCAAAGATCCATACCTTGCTCAAGGTCACAAGGTTGCAAAAACACAGGATTCAAATGTGAGACTCCAAAGACCCAGGCTCTGTTAATTGCTTTTTGAAACTAAACGGAAAAGGAGAAGTTCTAAATGTAGAAACTGTTCACTGTTAAAGGTCCTAAGTGTAGAAAAATGGGAGTAAATGGGAGTTGAAGAAATTTCCCAGAATTAAAAAAATCTAACTGTGAGATGCTACCGTCTTCCTACTATTCCTATGGTCTATTCGGCCTAGTTATAAGTATCTATGTTGCTAGCTCAAAATAATAGAGATATAGGCCTGTGGTTGTGTTTATGTGTTCTTTCCAAAAGGAACGTGTCTTAAGCATATAGGGTTAAATTAGAGAAATCAAAGAAAAAAAAATTAAGAGATATCACAAACTTTCCCAGCCTCTTTGAAATTTTCCAAATAAATCCCACAAGACACAATAGCCTTCAATGAGACTATCTGTGCCAACTGTTAATTGGTATCTTGGGTACCCACAGAAAACTCCCATGTACTTATACCTTCTATATGATGCACAATCATACAGTTCTATTCTGAAGAAAATCAAATATCCTCTTCAGAAACAGTGGATAATCCTGCGGACAAATTTCCATTTTGATTACATGAAGTCAACTTCCAGTTTCTATCAAAATGGATTTGAAGTTATTCTAATGTCTTGACTGTGGAACCATCCATGGACAAACACAGACTATCCACGACAGCTGTGTTTCATCCGCCTGTAGTGTGAGCCATAGAGTCCACCAGCACTGGGACTTTCACCCAGAGCCATGATGTCAGCTGATTTTGATGGCCAGAGAACATTGGGGAAAAATCATAAAAGGCAAATTACCATATAATAATACACTCAGATTGGGTGAATGCTCAGTTGCTCAGTTGTGTACGACTCTTTGTAGCCCATCAGGCTCCTCTGTCCATGGGATTTTCCAGGCAAGCATACTGGAGTGGGTTGCCATGCCCTTCTCCAGGGGATCTTCCCCATCCAGGGATCAAATCCATATCTCTAAAGTCTCCTGCACTGGCTGGAGGGTTCTGTCCTACCAGCACCACCTGGGAAGCCCATATTTGAGAAGAAGACATCCACATAAATCTTCAGTGTGAGACCTTGATTTTCAGGTAGATTCCTGAATGTCTTTCCTTCAAACTGAAAGTATAAAGCATATTTCCCTTAAAAAAAGTTTAAAAGTCATCTACTTCAAAACTGTTTTCTTAAAACTTGCTTGTCCTCCTAGGACTTAAGCAACATTACATCCACAGAATAGATGTAGAGGGGGTGCAAGGTAGATCAGGTGAGTATAGCTTTAACAAATTTATGAAATATTTATATCCTGAATGTACCAAAATATCATGAAAATACTAATTATTATAAAACACTTAATATAGTTTTGTTTCATCATCCTCTGCGTACCCAAACACAAACACTGCCAATGGAACTTTGAATGCATCCACTGATTAATTTCTTTAGAACTCATTGTTTCAATCTCGATAAATAAAGGAATTACCCCACTCTTTCTTTTTTTAATGAAATAGACTGTGAGTATCCTGAAATCTTCCCAGGCTAATAAGAATTCCATCGGTTCAGGAAATTATTCATTGTTTCTCAACAAAATTCAGTTCAGTTTTACTGTGCCTAAGGGAGAAAATAAAAACACAAACAAACACATGCCTAATCTAACCTGTAGAGACCAAGATTTAAAAGGAAACGGGGAAGTGATGAAAAAAGAAGTCATTTTTTTGTGAATACTCAGAAAGACATAATAGTTGTAGCACCTGAAAGCTTAAACATAAGCTGTCAATGGAATGTTCAATTGTTCCTCCTTCATTGACTCCGTGTTTTTTTCTTTGTTTCAGCACAAGCTCATGTAAAAGAAGATTCCTATATTAGAATCACTCATTTGCCTTAGAATGGCCAGTGCCCTTCTGCCTTTCAAAAGAAAGTATAAGCTTTCTTTATAAAACTTCAGAGGGTTTGTGTTTGTAGCCAAAGACCAGAAAACTAGAAACTTTTTCTTTGCAGTTCATCTTCCCATAGTAACCAGTTAACCTCACTGTTCACCCACCAGTCCATTCTATCAGAAACTCTAGATGAAAGTTGAGCACTAAATGAGAAGCATAATGTTCTGAATTAAATTGTAACTTAATCATTTCTTCAATAGAAAGCTCTGGAAAGAATGAAAAAGAAAAAATTTAAAAATAATTTCAAACTAGCATCAATGAATCTGATAGGTTCTTCTACTTCAGGAGCAAATAATAACTATATAACTGCTATTTAAGCAGTTAAACTTTTTAATGAAAATATCAAATCTCTATAAATAAGTTGTATTTGCTATGGGACGTATCCATATATTTTTAAATTCTCTATTGAAATATTTTTAAATTTTTAGATATTTTTAAATTCCATAATGAAAAACTATAAAGCTGATGGCCACAGAACAGCTCTATTGAATAAAAAAAAAATTTAATTAAAGTAATTCATAGCTACTAATTATCTGGTGAAATTCCATGCACATACCTCCTTCCAAGTGAAACCCATCATTTTGTTCAAGTTTGAAAAACTGAGAAGAAAGAAAACTGCAGCAAAATAAGGAAAGTGTGAGCATGAAGAATGTGCCTACGTATTACATCAGTGTCTGCTTTCTGGAGTCAATTTCACAAAAATCTCCTGGGAGAGAAGGGAGTGAAGAAACCAGCAGTCTTTGGAAAATGAGGAGACTTGCTGCAAAATCTGGGAAAAGATGGTCACTCCCACTACTCTATCCAAATAGTCCTGGGAGCTGCCTTGTAAATCTCCATGCAGTGAAGCAATTCCTCTCATTCCAGATGCAATCCAGAGAAATGCAGGGTGGGAAATAAGCTTCCAGTTTTTAATACAGACTTCTATGACTATCATATTTTCAGAAAATAAACTCTGAAACAGACAGAACTGGTAGACAGACATGAGGCAGCACCCGCTGCATGGAGTGGATAATGCTTGACTTGCTCACATCTTGGAGATAATCGCAGAGAATGAAATGTGTGTGGGGTGTGAAACAAGAAAGCAGGAATAATGCTTCAGATAACATGGCCCTTAGAAAGTATTTTATGGAAAGAGGTTTTTGTTTCTTTTTTTTCCCCATAGTAAACCTACACAAGAAGACACTACAGTAAAGCTCTTCTATTTGTAGGGCAAAATGTCTAAGTAAGCTTAAAATATAGCCAATTTAGATATTAGATAAAAATACTGATGCATTGCCTAAGAGACCGTAGTAGATAAAATTTGCATTTTAAGGTGTATAATAATTTTAATCTCTTTGAGAGAAAAGTTGTTTCTTTATTTTTTCCATAATATATAACATTTTGGTTCTTATAATTATCCAATAAGCATTTATTATTATTGTTATATTATTAAATAGTTGAATAATAATATCAACTGGATAATTATGTTGGACAATAGTATCAATAATCATTTGATGAGCTCCTACTCTTTGTTAGGAACCATACTACTATGTAGGTGGTTTAATATATGATAATCTTCAAAATAATTATTTAAGGTAAATATTACTATTCTAATTTTATAGATGAGAAAACTAAAACATAGAGCACGCAAGAAAATTACTCAAGAATATGTAACTATAACTTGAAAAATCTAAATCTGAAATTGGTTCACTCATATTTGAATGAATAAATAGTGGGAGAGGTTTTTTTAGATTTAAAAAAAATAATATTCAATTGGCCTATGTGCAAGGAACAGCAATCATATACCTAATACATAAAATAAATTCATGACATGGAGTGGAACCTGGGAAGTAGACTAAGGAAAAGTGTGTGTGTGCATGTATGTCATGGGAGGTGAGAACTATAGGCAATTCCTTATTTTGAGGCAAAGAATGACAGCCACTGGACTAAAATTCTAGAAATGATACAGATCATGAAAGGTCTTGTACGCTTTGCTTAGGAGCTTGAACATTATTCCTTCCTCAAGTTATGGGAGTCAATGGAAGGTTTTAAGGAAGGTACTGAAGGGATCAGATTTCAGTTTTATAACACAAGGGCAACAGAGGTGGTCCCAACAGGTACAGATGGGAAGCAGCCCCATGAAAGGCAGAGAGATGAACTTACATGCTATTGCAGTACAAGGCAGTAATCCAGAGAGTTTCAACTGGCATAAGAGATGGGGCAGAGAGGGAGAGGAGGTATATTTGAGAAATATTTAGCAGGTACGATGGTAGAATTTAGTAACTGATTAGAATTTTGCTTGAATAACCAAGTAGGATAAAGAATTAACTGAGATAAAGAATACAGGAGAAAGATGATCCTATCTGGAAGGAAAGATAATGTGTTGAGTTTCGGGTACACTGAACTTGAAGTGGTTATGAACCAGCCAGTGGGAAATTGGGTATTCCGAAGTTCATGGGGAAGATCAGGGTTGAAGAAAGATTTGAAAATGATCAGCAATTAGCTGTTAAGCAAAACCCTGAGAGTAAGATTCCTAGATAATCTAGGAAGAGAACAGACAGAACCAGTGGACTAAATCCTATGAGAAAACAAAGTGCTAAGGGATAAAACAAGAGACAGAGAGAGAAGGAGCCCATGAAGCTGAGAAGGAAAGGTCAGGAAGGTAAAGTGGGACCCTTCAGGGCACAGCATTTCAGGAAAGCTGGGCTCGTTAATGGTAGGTAAAAGGAGTCCGCTGGAGCGCCACACATTACCAGACAAGCTTAGGAGGAATAGAGGGAGCAAGACTGAGAGTGCATAGGATGAATGAGGGCACGGAGTCAGACAGAAAACTGTTCTGCTCCTTCAAAGCAGCTAGGCTAAGAATAAAGAAAGGGTGAAAGCCAGACATGGGTCCTGGGAGAGGGCTGAGCTCTTTACCGGCTAAGGGGAAAGAACTCATAGAAAGGAGGCTGTTGAAGTTACGGAAAAGAGAGCGTGATTAACGGAGCAACGTGCCCCAGGAGATGGAGAACAAACAAAACGCAGAAGGAGGACAAATCCGGAAGGTTCTTCAAAACTAATGCAAAGATTTGGTAAAAGTAAAATTTATGCCACCAAGATTTATAGCTGTGATGACTGAGATCAGACCAAAATATCACTTTGCGAGTCTCATGCAAATGCTCTAAAATTGCCTTCAGGTAAATTTCTCAAATGACTCTCCTAAGAGTTCCATTAGATTGACAGGGGTGTGTATAATTTCTTCAAATTCAGATGAGGACCCAAAGGTTTGGTAAGATTTGTTGTTGCTGTTCAGTCACTAAGTTGTGTCTGACTCTTTGTGACCCCCATGGACTGCAGCATGGCAGGCTTCCCTGGAGTTTGCTCAAACTCATGTCCATTGATCCGGTGATGCCACCAAACCATCTCATTGTCTGTCACTCTCTTCTCCTCCTGCCCTCAAAGAAAGGAGTCTAAAGGTTGCCGAACTCCTAAGTACCAGAGATGGATCAGAATCCAGGTGTCCTCCCAATGATGGTGGGACCATGGCTTACTTTACTTACCAAAGTATGTAGACTACAACAAGGCTATGATGCTTATGTTGCAAGCAATAGTGTCATCTTTAAACTGAACTTATAATTCTCATTGAGCAGACACCCAGAAAGAAAAAGGAAAGAAAACCAACCAATTGTGAGACTGTCTTTCCTCCTTCCCAGATGTAAACTAAAAAAAAAAAAACTTTTTAAAGCACACAAACATTTTTGAGTTTGAAAATTATACCAGAAAGCTATAGAGACAACGTTCATTAATTTATTGATGCTAACTTTTTAACATTGTTAATGTTACCTCTCTGTAGAAGACAATAATTGGGTAAGGAAAATCTTGTGCTATTGTAATGTCCCTGATACACTGTTCCTTAGGAAAAATACTCAGTATGAGATGGAACATCCTGATTTCTGTTGAAGAGTTTAGCTTTAACCATACCAATAAAATAAAGTAAAAACATGAAAACCACCAATGCAGTCACAACTTCAAAGAAAAATTTTCCACTGGATAGACTACTTCTCACACAAATGCCAAAAATAGATACTCTGTGTGTGTAAAAGCTCTTCAGCATTAAATAAAATTTAGAAAAAGCCACATGAAATTTACATGAAAAGAAATTTAGAGGAAAACTGAATTGTCAACATACTCCTAGCAATTCCACTGTCTTATATAAACTTGTTCAACTTGCCAAAATGTACATAATAGGTCAATTAATAATTAATAACTTTAATCTTTTTTCCTACTATTACTTTATCTCTCATATATAAATCTAAACTTTTCAGTGTTGTAATCTCAGAACACAAAACATCAGTCAAAAAGTGACTGATCCAATTTTAAATATTTTATAAATTGCCATATAAGACTAAGAAATGACACATGAATTCTCCTTCAAGTAGGAACAAACTATTTGATTAAAAAAAGAAAATAATAGATTAACATAACTTTAATCTCTAAGTCTCCTCCTCTCAAAACAAAACTTCCTCTTGATGTTTTTACTTAACATATGGCATTATGTGCACTTCTAGAATGATCAACGCAATGTGTCTTTGGCCTGCGGGGATATGATAAAAGTGTGAAGAGCAGGAAGTAAAGGAAAGAAAAAGAAGACTATATAGTCACCTGGAAATACATTTTAATAGTGTGGCCTTAGAATGATTCATTTAACTTGCCATAAGGAGGATATGGGTCTTGAGTATTTTTTCCAGAAATGATTGTGAATTCACAATGTCTTATCTATACATTTTAAATAAGCAGGCTTGTAAGTGAAAGGAATGACTAGAATAGCAAGTTATTAGCAAGCCAACTGGTGTCACACCAAGATCAAGAGTCTAGGCAGAGACAACACAGTGGTTCACCAGCATGAATCCATCACCTAGAAAGTTTCCCAAATCCCATCCACAACCAACAAATCAGGATATTTGGGAACAAGAGGAGCCTAGAATCTATACTGGCAACAAGCTCTTCAGGTGATTTTTTTATGCAACCAGCTCAGCATTGATCTGTATGGATTGCTTACCAACTAACACAAAGAATCATGATCAAAGTCTACACTGCATTTGTCAATATCAAACATTTACTGTACCTATCAATCTACCAATCACATATATAGAGAGATACTCTCCAAAATAAAGCCTCATTCTAATTTTTATAAAAGTAAAATTTATTTGAAGAGACTACAGAAAGAATTGTAAAGAATAAAAGCCTAATGTTTAAGTGCCATCCGGTGTTCTTGGTTTTGTATTCTACTCAGGAATGAACAATAACCAGGGTAAACCTGGTTACTCATCTATATTCTGTCCATTGAAACCGGATCTATTCCACTGAGGGGTTGGCAATTATGTGCATTGTGGCCAGGATTACAGTTGCCTCCTAATAGCTATTCTCCCTTTTGTATCCTCCATAACTCTGTTCAACAGAGTACATTGTCAGTGTTACCCAGCTAAGACTACATTTCCCAGCAGCCCTTGTAGCTTTGTGTGACCACATGACTTATAAGTAAGTAGAATGATATGATGACTTAACAATCTCCATTAAAGAAGAATTACAGTCTTTATCTCCTATTCCATATCTAGAAGCCAGGAAAGTAAATATAATGGTTGGGATTCCAGTAGCTGTGTAGGAATTTAGAACATCAAGGACTGTACCCTAGGAATGTAAGAGAGC
Organism: Odocoileus virginianus; assembly: GCF_023699985.2. Classification (NCBI taxonomy): domain Eukaryota; kingdom Metazoa; phylum Chordata; class Mammalia; order Artiodactyla; family Cervidae; genus Odocoileus; species Odocoileus virginianus. The sequence continues at coordinate 2,033,219 of NC_069686.1, read as the reverse complement.
TAGAAAAAACTGAATCCCTGATGATTCTGTAGAGTTGGTAAACCAGCCTTTCACTACTAAACTAGAAGCTTATAAAATAAGAAAAAAACACTCTTTTGTTGTTTAAACTACTACATTCTCTTACAGGCAGGTGGACCTAGCTTTAAACATTCACTGTAAAAGAAAAGTGTGCATATCCTACATGAGTATGATCCAAAGTATCTATTTCAACAGTAAAAAGTTTAAAACAATTTATGAGTAAACAAGTATCTTAAACTATATATTTGCATTCTCTACTGCCTTTAAAATGATCCCATCCAAGTATTGCTGAGTATTAAGCATTGTTTCTTGATATTTGTATTTGAATGATGAGATAAATGCCAGACATAATATAATAAAAATGCAGAAGGCCATGCTTCTGTAGCTTTCCTTCTCTCCACTGTTTCTCTGTTGTTGAAATCAATGATTCATATCAAAGATTATTTTCCAAGATTAAGTATGTCCACTTCTAATAACAAGAATGTATTCAAGTATTAGATATTAGACCTTTATTAGGTATTAGACCTAGGTATTAGACCTTTATTCAGGAATATAAAAATTAGTATAAATGCACTAGTATTTTCTCCTACAAAAAACAAATGGGAAAATCTCTTCAGGTAGCCCCCCAACAACCAACACACTTCCACACACACACAAGAAGAAGAAAGGGCTTCCCTGTTGGCTCAGATGGTAAAGAATCTGCCTGCAATGCAGGAGACTTGAGTTAGATCCCTGGGTTGGGAAGATCCCCGTGAGGAAGATATGGCCACTCACTGTAGTATTCTTGCCTAGAGAATCCTCATGAACAGAGGAGCCTGGCAGGCTACGGTCCATGGGGTCACAAAGAGTTGGACACAACTGAGCGACTAAGCACATATGCTATAGAAAGAACTGTGAGCCCCTCAGTTCAGTTCAATCTCTCAGTTGTGTCCGACTCTTTGTGACCCCATGAACTGCAGCACTCCAGGCCTCCCTGTCCATCACCAGCTCCCAGAGCTTGCTCAGACTCATGTCCATCAAGCCAGTGATGCCATCCAAACATCTCATCCTCTGTGAGCCCCTCATCTCTTAGTAATCAAAACTCAGCTTGGGTCCATGTTACTAGTATAGGGTTACAAATAAGAGGGTTGCATATTTATGGTCCATGAGCCAAACTTGACATTCAAAATATACTGTATTTGGCTTAGGTAATACTTTCTGAAAACATTAGATATGAATGGCTTCAAGTGGGCACGCATCTCCAGTTCTCCACAGGCCTACCATCACCTGTTGATATATACTCTCTTGCTTCATTTGTTGATGTCACCTGCCTGACCCCTGAGAAGCACTGACATTTATAGTCTCTGGAAATAAAACAGTACGCTTCTGTAGCTTTCCTTCTCTCCACTGTTTCTCTGTTGTTGAAATCAATGATTCATATCAAAGATTATTTTCCAAAATTAAGTATGTCTACTTCTAATAACAAGAATGTATTCAAGTATTAGATATTAGACCTTTACTAGGTATTAGACCTAGGTATTAAACCTTTATTCAGCAATATAAAAATTAGTATAAATGCACTAGTATTTTCTCCTACAAAAAACAAATGGGAAAATCTCTTCAGGTAGCCCCCCCAACAACCAACACATTTCCACACACACACAAACTCATGAAAAGCTAATTTTTGTTATCTTAACTCATATGTTTACTTAATTTTACTTAATAGTCCCAACTAAACTTAGTCCAACTCTCAAACTTTCTCATTTTTATGAATTTAAAAAATCAACTTGGTTCTTAAAATTTAGTGAGAAGTAGTAACGATTTTGGCCTAAGAGGCCTAAAGCTTTATTTGTTTTCTTTTATCTCATCATTCATAAGTATTTCTATAAGACATTATATATGTGATTTATGTAAAATATAAATTTTAAATTTCCGGTAAAAATAATCACAAACAGAAGAAAAATATACCTTGAAGTTTTGAAAAGAAAAAAAACTTATAAGTATGCATTTGCATATGATAATAAGTCTCTACATTTCAAAGAGGACATATTCATACACAAAGTCAGTACCACATTATATGACTGAGAGCTAAAATTTGAAAAACATATTGTTTTGCATGTGTGCCTTAGAAGCTGCTTTAGTTTAAAACATTTACCTTAACTTACTCTTCTCCAAACTTAAAATCACATGGAGTTTCAAAATTCTGATTCTTCTATTAAGTTTGTGACAAGCCTGAACAGGAAAAATAAAGTATTGCCAAGTATTTACACAATATAACTTAAACCAAAATATGCATGGTAAATTCAAGTTATGTAGTTCTGAATATGCTGGATTATGGAATTCTTTTTTATATCACCTTTAATTAAAACCTTAACTATTCACTTTTGCTATTGAAGTTTTATCACACATATTCTCTTAGCTTGAGTAACATAACTGAGCAATTTATTCTTTTACAATATGTATGCAAGCAATTTACCCTTTTTCTATAAAATGTTTGGATCTCCATGTTCCATGCTATTTGGATATATTGGGGAGAGGAGAGTTGGTATGGAATCAGGGGCTTTTTTGCACTAAGCATCAAATTTCTAACATTTATATAAATTAGTATTAAGGTAGATTGAACTCTGCTCATTTTTCAGAAACACCTACAATGTAATTACAGCTATTTGAGAAAGTCTTTTAACATATGGCCTACACCATATACTTTAGGAAATATTAATTTATTCACATGTTCAATTATTTTCATACCTTATAAATGAAAATAATTTATCTTAAAATATAGTAACAAGGAAAGTTGTGTAAAATTTTGAATGAAAGTTGTTGGTTTTTCTGGGGGGGGGAAGTCAACTTCTTTTATATTCAGATATTTCTATCGCTATAGTAATTTTGTGCATTTTTCCCTCCCCTTTCTTGACTTCTACTTCTTATTCTATTATCTCCCCAGCCCTTCCAAACTACACAGGCTTTTCACAACATTACAGGGAAACTCAAAAGGTTTAATCTTCTATGAATTGTCTCATTTTTTAAAACATAAAAAGTAACATAAAAGTTTCAAGATTTCAGAAAGTGCCCCCTCTATGGGACTCTGGACAGATTCATGGGTATTCATCGTAGATTCTTATTTTCACTCTAAATGTTTTTTAGACCTGGGGGTCTCTAGATTAATTTTATGAACATTTACAGAGCAAAAATACACAGAAACAGGTTTTAAATATATATACACACACATATGTAGTACATATGTGTGTGTATATAGCCAAAAAATATATATGAAGGACAGTAACAGAAAAGTTTAATAGGTGTGCTAAGTTTTAAAAGCTTGAGTTTGATGTTAAATTGTTATGAAAATCTTTAATGGCCTATTATGAAAGAGTACATGTCTGTATTTGAAACTTCAGGCCTGGAGGGTAAGGATTTAACAATGTGAAACCAACTTAAATATTTTCTTATATCGCTAGCAGCCACACATTTTTGCTTAACCCTACCATAGAAAGCAACCCTAACATATGCAAATTTCATAGGGAAAAAAATTGGCAACCAGGCAAGATCTGTCTTAAATTTTTAAAAAAGAGAAGAAAGGAAACTTGTGTCTAATGAATAATGCCCATGCAAATACTCCGTGATAAATAAATTATATAAGACATGCCGATTTCCTGCCTTCCGCCTCCAACAGGGAACCACCACTGTCCTGATAGTCAAGTCAGGAGGGTGGGAAAATAAGAAATCTGGCTTCTATCAACCTCTGCCATGGAGAAAGAAAGATTTGTGTCACAGAAAGCAAAAGTGATTGTAAGATCACAAATGAAACTAGGAGAGACGCAAAAATCTATAAAGAGAAAAGAATAAGGAGTCAAAGACAAAGAAAAATCAGTTATCAGAGTGGCTACAGAGGTTTTTCTAAACAAAGAATTTTATGAAGTAGCTGAAGTTCAGTACAAAAAAGGCTCCACCCTACTCTGCTTCTGCCGAGACGTTTCCTTGCTCAGAACTCTAGCCCACAGCACAGACCTCCCCTAACTAAGAGTGTCTCTACCCTTCGTTTTAAGCACTCTCCTTTTCTTTTAAACTTCCCACTCTCCACATTCAGGCAAAAGGACTTATCCTAGACTTTCCCCAAAAGAATTCAGCAGTGTACTCTTCGAAGGGCAGATGTAGAGGCTCCGGATTTACAAATGTCCCCGATTGTCTTCCGAGCCGTTTCCCAGGTGCAAATCTGTCAGCCCCCTTCTCAACTTCAAACCAGAACCTCCTCTTCGCGCTCTCCTGAGACTTAATATTCCACCCATTTCCCAACGCGTGCAATAAACACCACAAGGAAAGCAAACGGCAAACTTACCATCCTCGTCTTCCTCCTGGGCTTGTATTGAGACGAATTGCCCTAAAAAAACAGTAAGAATGAGCAGAGGTCTTACTGCCACCCAGTTTGCCATCACGTCTAAATATTAGACATGTGGGTCCTCCTGGGAGTTAAAAGTATATTCTAAGGTTATTGTAGCACCATGAAGTCAGCTGCGGGCTCTTCTTTCAGCACCAGCCCCAGGGCAGCCTCTGCAAACCCCCTTTTTCAGCACCAGCTCCAGCACAGTCTGCGAAAACTTTTTTCAAGCGATGCAGCTTTAAATAGGAAGAATGCTGCCTCCACTTCTTTTCCTGCCCCTTTTCAGCTTGTTCAGGCTCATAACCATCCAGTGTCTGCCAAGCAACGGTCTGATTGATGGTAAACAACCGAATCAGAACACAAGCCCCTGGACCTTGAACTGTCCCTATTTCATTTATGTTTTAAACATAAATGTGGCTTGCTCACAGAAGCAAACGTTTGTTTCTCTTTCCTTTTCTTTTTCTTTTTTTTTTAAAGAAAGCCTGTTAGAAGGAAAGAGTCTTATTCTTCCCTCCCTAACCCTTCCCCCAGACACACACCCCTTCACTTTTTCCCTATAAGCTGAAAAGACATCAGGAAGGAAATACAGCCTTTCAGCCTAGTTTTTGGTATCTAGATAATTAAACCTTAAACTGTCCACCTTAAACTTTCAAAGGGTCAAATTTTAACCCTTTCTTTTTTATTAAGGAAGACTTATTCTTGGCCCCTTGCTACATTCTGTTTCTTTTCCCAGATTCTGGAACAGGAGCAGTAAATGTCCAGGTGAGGAAATTAGTTTAGACAAATACATTATACTTGGGATTAAGATCATCTCCTTATCTCTCCATCTCTCTTGTTTAGGAAAATACATCTGCATCTCTTTCTTGTCCCAGAGAGTTTTATTATGCAGAAAAGCAGTCCACTTTGTCAGTGTAGAGGGATGGGAAGGACACTGTATTTGGATGCAGAAAGCCTTGTTTCAGACATCAGCTCTGCCACTCACCCATTTTGTAAACACTAAGCTGTTTATCTCTGTGCACTCCAGTTTTCTCATTTGAAAACAGAGCTTTGCTCTGATCAGAGGACAGAGTTTAGCGACACTAAAATGAGTAATGCATTATTAACTAAGTTTCCAGCTGCAAAGACGTACCTAAAAGTAGTTACAGTGGTGTTATTACCCCTTAACTAGCTTTGCAGGGAATTTGGTAGTTCCAGTTGTACATGCCATTCAAGGCATGGTTCATGAGTTTTTGTGCCACACTCAATGCTTGCCAAGATCTTAATGACCTCAGAGAGTTCCACATAAGCTAGTAGATTTGCTACCTGGAGTCCACCCAGAATGAGAATGACTGTTCTACATAGCACAGGTGAGTCAGTGGTTTAAAATTACTCAGCAATGACCAAGAACCCTGCATTGTGCTCAGCATTGGAGGGAGAGGATGACACAAAATAAGTGAAAGGCATGCCCACTGTCTCCAAGGAACACATATAGACACTAAGAAAAAAGATTTACATGAAGCAAGAAGCATAAGCCAGAGCATATACATTAGGGATACATTAGACCCAGCAGAAATTCAGAGAAAGGAGAGATTATAGGGTAACAATAGGCAATTAATGCATTATCCTTGCTTTTTTTGGTAAAAGAAATCCAAGAACTTTTGCATTTTCACTTTGGAGCTATAATCTCTGGAGAAGTATTCCAGAGGAATATATGGAATGCAGCTATACCCCACAGTCTAACTTTTCACTTCGACCTGTCCCATTTCAATCACTTCTGGCACCACCACACTTAACACAGTGCCCTGCTTCCACTGAAATGAATGCATTGAGTAAGGATCAAAAAGTCACCCTTCTGCTAAGTCTAACTAGAATATCTGAGAGAGGCCAGCACTTGAAAAACACCTTGCCAAATATTCAAAAAGAATAAGTGGAAAATGCAGAGGAAAAAAAATTAACTACTCCACGTGCTTGCCACGTCTATTCTACTTTGAAACCATCTTGAGACACCAATACCACAATACCAAAGGGCTGGCCTAATTTTCAGGCATCTTGTGTGGGATCTTTACTGAGCCACAGAGACTAAGGACATGTACGGAGAATCTGCAGTTCTCATAAAGTATTTTAGGTGCTGAGACACAGAGATGGTAACAGGACTTGTGGCAGAATCACTGTCCAAGAAGACTCAGTGCTTGCATCTCGTTATCTGTTAGTAAAACAGATATGATCAGCATAAAATACAGCTATTTTCCATTTAAATGTAAGCACAGTCTTTATAAAAGTGATTAAAAATCCAAAGCGACCTCTCCTAGTTTCCTCCAGCTTGTCGCCTCTCCCCATCATACCAAAGGCACATGTTATGATATGGACCAAGCAAATTTTTTCAGGAGAACTGAGATAAATTAACATTCTCTCTTATCTTGGTAAGTTTGTGACCTGGGCTTTTCCTCTATGGTTGGCAAAACAGACATGATCAGCATAAAATATAGCTATTTTCCATTTAAATGTAAGCACAGTCTTTATAAAAGTGATTAAAAATCCAAAGCGACCTCTCCTAGTTTCCTCCAGCTTGTCGCCTCTCCCTATCATACCAAAGGTACATGTTATGATAGGGACCAAGCAAATATTTTCAGGAGAACTGAGATAAATTAACATTCTCTCTTATCTTGGTAAGTTTGTGACCTGGGCTTCTCTTCTATGGTTGGCTTTAGGTTCTACATTAAAATTTGGAAAAAAGTGAAACATATACAGGTGTTGACCAGGTGTGTCTGTTTAATAGATGTGCCTGAGTTCATGGAGACTTGGCCATTTCTCGGTCCCCAAAGAACTGATTCTAGGCTTCAGTGCTTGAGTGGAGAGCTCAGATATCTGTCACAGTTCCAATGAATTGTGCGTAATATAATAATGTGTGCCTAGTGGGTGAATTTTTACTAGTCCAAATTTTCACAGAGACACTGAAAGGTATTTATCATTTTTCTCAAGTCATGTATAAGGAGATTATGCTTCAAAGAAGTTTCAAGTTTGCTAAGCCAATAAGTGGTAGATTCAGGATTCTATGACTCTAAAAATGAGTGTTCTCACCACTGCCTAGATGTTAGATCTGCTGCTGTTATGTGGTCACTATGTCCAAGTCCATCTCTTTTGCACTCCCATGGACTGTAGCCTGCAAGACTCCTCTATCCATGGGATTTCCAAGGCAAGAATACTCAAGTGGGCTGCCATTCCCTTCCCCAGGGGATCCTCCTGGCTCAGGGGTCAGATCCGCGTCACCTGCCAGGCAGGCGGGTTCTTTATCACTGAGCCACCTGATCTGTGCTGTGCCGTGCTTAGCGGCTCAGTCATGGCCGACTCTTCACGGCCCCATGGACTGTAGCCCGCCAAGTTCCTCTGTCCATAGGGATTCTCCAGGCAAGAATACTGACGTGGGTTTCCATGCCCTCCTTCAGGGGATCTTCCCAAGCCAGGGATCGAACCCAGGTCTCCCGCTTTGCGGGCAGATTCTTTACCACCTAAGCTACCAGGGAAGCCCAAGAATATTGGAGTGGGTAGCCTATCCTTTCTCCAGGGGATCTTCCCAACCCAGGAATCGAACTGGGGTTTCCTGTATTGCAAGCGGATCCTTTACCAGCTGAGCTACCAGGGAAGCCCAGCCACTTGACCTACTTGCCACCAACACTTCCAACCTCAGAAGGTGTCTCAGCACCCTGCAGGCTTAATCCCTCCCTCTGCACTCTTTATCCCTTCTCTTTACATGTCCTTCAAGACATCACTATGTGTGTTCCTCAATTTCTTCAAAAGAGAACCAAAAAACCAAAAGTTTCCTTTAACTCCACATCTTCTACCATCTTTTTTTTTTCCCCTCTCTGTCCTCTCCTGGTTATACTTCACCTGTGCATCAGGATATCATTACCAGCTCTGCAAAAGACACCAATACCCCTTTGTTGATCAATCCAAAGGATTTTCCTCCTTCCTCATGCAGTGTCTGATATTCAGACTACTCCCTCCTTCTTTCTGGAACTTCCCCCCCATGGCTTCCTGGTCCCAGATATGACTCCTACTCCTCTGCTTTTAGGGTCCAATTTCCTTTGCCAATCCCTCTCAGAAAGTTTCTAGTGCTTTCTAGTGCTGTATTATCAGCTTTTTTTCTGTCCTTGCCCATTGTCTTTATCTGTTAATTATTAGATCCCTTGACTCTGTGTCCATTTACATTCTAATAACTTCCAGTCAAGTTACAGACCCTAAGTACTTGCACTGAACATCTCCCTCTGCACAAGTCCATATAGCTCAGAGTCCAGAATGAGACAAATCATGATTTCCCATTGTTCTTTGTACCCGTTAACACTCCCACAATTATCCTCGTTCCGAGATAAGACACAGAGGACCCTCTTCCTTCTCCCTCAGCCCACACACAACTGTTCACTGAGTCTTGTTAGCTTTGTTATGCATTTGAATTTTTTTTAACGTAGTTTATTGACAACGTTATATTAGTTTCATGTGTACAACAGAGGAATTCAATATTTTATACATAATACTCCTTTTAAAGTTATTATAAAATATTGGCTGTATTCCCCGTGCTGTTCAATATATCCTTGCAGCTTATTTTATACATAGTTCGTATCTCTTAATCCCCTACTCCTGTGTAGCCCCTCCCTCTCTCTCCCCACAGGTAAACACTAGTTCATTCTCTATGAGTCCCTATTTTACACTTGCTAATTCCTAGATAACTGCATGAAGTAGCAACATGCTATTTAAAATAATAACAGAAATAATAATAAAAGAGGAGAAGGGAAATGCCTAGCTCTTGGCCTCCATCTCCCTCTGCTTTCCTCTTTTGGCTTCAGCCATTGGAAACAGATTTTCCCAGGAACATAAGCAGTTTCACACCTCCAAATTTATTCAGGCTCTGACTTTTGCCTGAAATAACCACCTCCCAGTTTTAATTTGTTTTCTCATTCAACAAAGATTGGTTGATTGTATATTATTTGCCAAAGGATACAGTGTGAACAACACAAACAAGGTCTGCAGTAGAGCTATGAACAACACAGACAGGGTCTCTGATGCTACAAAGCTTAAAACAGCAAAAAATAAGTGAGCAAAGAAGGTGATTCCAGACAGTGATACTCCATGAAGGAAATAAACAGTGTGTTGTTTAGGGTTGCTCAGGAGTCAGTAGTGGAAAGGATGCTGCAGATAAGATCAGAAGAGTAAACCGCTTTAGGAGGTAACAGTGAATCTGAGACCTAAAATTGGAAAAGGTTCTATCCCTGGAGAACTGTGAGGAAAATGGCATTCCAAGCAGAGGGAACAGCAAGTGCAAGTGGCCTGGAATGATGTATTAATTTTCTATGGCTGCCGTAAAAATTAGCACAAACCTAGTGGCTTAAAATAACACAAATGTATCATCTTACTGTTCTATAGGTCAGAAGCCTGGGTCTCATTAAGCTAAAATCAAGATGTCAACAAGACTGTGCCCCTTTTCAGAGGATCTAGGGATGAATCCGTTTCTTTACCTTTTCGAACTTCCAGAGATCGCCTGTGTTCTCATGGACTCTTGTCATCTTCAAAACCAGCAACGTAGAACCTCTCTGACACTACTTTTGTGGTTACATCTCTTTCTCTGACCATTGCCAGGAAAGGTTCTCTGCTTGTAATAATACATATGACTGCATTGGTTCTAACTGAACAATCCAGAACAATTTCCCCATCTCAATATCCTTAATCATATATCAGAAAATCCTTTTGGACATGTAAAGTAACATATTCACATGTTCTAGACACTAGGACATGGAGGTTTTGGGGAGGCTATTATTCCTCTTTCCAAAGATAGGAATAAGCTTTGAGTGTGAAAGAACAAAAGAAAACTATTATGACTAGCCTGATGTGATGCAAGGTTGGAGACAAGGTCTGTCAGTAAAGTAGGTCGTGTGTAAGAGTTTAGATTTTTTTCTATATGCAATGAGAATCCAATGAAGTGTTTTAAACAAAGGAATGATGTCCTCTAATTTACTTTAAAAAAAAAATCTGAATAGCTTGTGAGAAACGTATTATAGCAAAGCAAGAATGGAAGTAAGGATGCACTTTTAGTCCAAATGAGAGATGATGGAGATAGAAAGAAGCAGAAAAATCCAGAATATATTTGGGAAATAAAATCCCTGATGAGTTATGAGAAGTTGAAGTACGAATTTGAAGAGGAAACGTCTGCCAGCTAAGTGGATAATAGAGCCAGCAAAGCTCAAGCGTTGGTCCCCCGACAAAGCAGCCTTTTGCTTCGTGGAGCTGACCAACATGTTCTCTCTGTTCCTTCCTGTGCTGTGCTGTGCTTAGTTGCTCCGTCGTGTCTGACTCTTTGCCACCCCATGGGCTGCCCGCCAGGCGCCTCTGTCCATGGATTCTCCAGGCAAGAATACTGGAGTGGGCTGCCATGCTCTCCACCAGGGGATCTTCCCAACCCAGGAACTGAACCCAGGTCTCCCTCGTTGCAGGTGGATTCGTTACCCTCTGAGCCACAAGGAAGCCCATGGGCCTCCTTAACCTCACACAATATTTACATGTCTGACTTCCCTGTCAGACCGAAAGCTCCTTAAGATTATGGACATTGTCTGGTTATTTATATTTGTTGTTATTGTTTAGTCTCTAAGTCTTGTCCGACTCTTTTGCAACCCCATGGGCTGTAGTCCACCAGGCTCCTCTGTCGGTGGGAGTTCCCAAATAAGAAGAGTGCAGTGGGTTGCCATTTCCTTCTCCAGCGGATTTTCCTGACCCAGGGATCAAACCCGTGTCTCCTACATTGTAGGCAGTCTCCTGCTTTGCTGGTGGATTCTTACCAACTGAGCCACCTGGGAAATCTAACTCTTTGCGACCCTGTGGACTGTAGCCTGTCAGGCTCCCCTGTCCTTGGGATTTCCCAAACAGGAAAACTGGAGTGGGTTGCCATTTCATCCTCCGGGGGATCTTCACAGCCCAGGGGTCGAACCCCCGTCTCCTACCTCAGAGTCAGATTCTTTACTGTCTGAGCCACCGGGAAGCCCATATTAAGTATTTATTATGTGTCAGGTACTGTGTAAGTGCTTTGGACGGACTCATCAACTTAATCATCATATCAATACTGTGGAATTAGTCCTATTATTTTCTCTGTTTTACAAATGAAGGAAGGATATTGAGGCTCAGAGAAGCTAAATAATGTGTCAAGTCATACTAAATTAGTCAAGAAATGACATACTAGTCAAGAAAAGGCTAGGTCCTGGTTGGAACTCTCATTTCACACTCTTTTCTCTTAAGGAAATATGGTGCAAAGAAATTATATGATACTTATTTCTTTAGCTTAAGCTCCATCACTAATTTTTTTAAAACAAATGACAACACTTAGAGAATCTTTCAAAATGTCTTTAGCATAATAGCTTTTCAAGTAAACAAATGTATGAATCAATTAATTTAATTATAAATGCTATCTATACTCAAACTTTATAAATATAGGTTAGCTCTATCTGAATATTTGTATTAAAAATGTAATTTTTTACAAGTAGGCTTAATAAGGAATATTTTCTTTTTTAACTTATTAAAATATGAACTTTCATTTTAATCTGGATCTTTATATTTTAGAATAAGTCATATTTTGAGAAGTTTGCAATTTTAAATTTTAAAATATTGTCTTATCTCTTAAGATAATCAATTTAGAAATTATGGAGAGTCATGTAAATGAAAACTATAAAGTGATCTAACAAATAATGTTAGCTCATATAGCACCTAACTGTTTACATATTTTTTGAGTACATATTCTTTGACACTAACAATAACCCAGTGTAATAATATGAGCAGGATAATCCTTCCCATTTTACACTGGGATTCAGTGAGATTAAGTGGATTTTTAGACAATGCAAACAATAGTTATAAAGTGGTTCCTAAATCCTAGCAGTCTAGGCCGTGTACCTCATGATAATTGAATTATACTATAATTTCATTTTACTAAGTAGGAAGATAGCATCAAAAAATTCTGCAGGCTGGGTAAGAGAGTAGGTCTTGATTGTTCTCACCACCAAAAAAAAAAAAAAAGGTAACTATGTTATGTTTATTAAGGTATATTTTAGACAGAGTAAAATTCACAATTTTAGATGTCCAGGTCTTTAAGTATGGCAAAGGTATACAGTTGTATAACTACCGTCACCACCTAGAGGACATTTTCTTCACCCCCAAAAGTGCCTCCACTTGTGAATTCAACCTTCCCCCAACCCTACTCCTGGCACCCCTTATCTGGCTTCCATTCTCATAGCATTGCTTTTCCAGAACATTATGTAAGTGGAATCAGACATGTGCACACTTTTGTATCTTGTCCTGATTCATTCATGTTGCTGCATGTATCAGTAATTCATTCTTTATTTTTAAAGAACTGTGTTCACATTTTTCAAATTTACCCTCATTCTTAACCATTAATCCATTATTTATTAAGCCTAATAAATCCTAAAATGTGGATGATTGTTTGAATTGGAATAGACAATTCTCTGTAGCTAAAAAGAGAGTCCATGAGTCAGGGCTCCCCTAAGGGAAACTTATTAGATGGCAGGAGTATGTACAAGCTACAAAGGGGAAATTGTCCAGACACTGGGTGACACCAAAGGCCACTTATACCAAATGAGCTTGCCATGCTCCATATACTGTTTTGAAAAAATTAAAGGCCTGAGAGTCCCAAGTTGTTTCTCAACAAAATAAGGACTCTTTCAGCCCATAAGACTTTTGAGTTCTTATACTGTTCAGTTGACAATTATGTGGAGATCAGAAGTCTGGAAAATTGGTCCTTGGAATGGAGAGGGCAGCAGAAGGCAAAGAAATCAAAGTGATACATTTTATCACACTTCATACCTCCATTAGTATTTTGTTTAATATTCTACATTTTCCTTGCTTGGGGAAAACTAACTACCCTTCAGACCCTTTTATAACTTCATTTTTGTTTTACAGAGCTATGGAATTCTATGCTTTGAGAGGTCATAAAAGAAATTTTTGTAAAATTGGCTACTTGAGAAAGTATAGCATTTTATATAGCCTGCCATTTCAAGTGTGATTTATGCTATAATTTTGCTTGATGTTTTACATTTGTGTCCAGAGTTTGAATATGAAAAATAACTACACCAAAAATTATATCAGTTGTCAATATATCAGAAGTATTTGATGCCAATTTTTAAAGCACTTTTTTAGACAACCTATGAGCAATAAAAAATTCATCCCTAACTCCCTCTTTCCAATGTGTATATATCAAATGGGAAATGGCCAGACTTCTGCTCACAGTCTCTACTATCACAACTATTTGTCATATGCAAGTACTTTAATAATCATGAAAAAGCTGAAATATATTGATTAAAAACATATGACACATTTAGATTATAATTTTTGTTTGAATATCTCCAAGTAATTAATAAGTTCATTTTGGAATAAACATACAAGTATAAATTAAGACAGGCTCTGACCTCAGTATTAAAGTCTTAATTAATTATTAAAATTAGTTACTCTGTATCCAAGTTCTTCAGTCTTCAAAACACCACAAGGACCCCATGGCTCACTGATGATATGCCTTAGAAATCAGGAGCATTCTATATATTTATCACATATTGCCTTAATTACTATTTAATTAAAATATATAGATATCTACACACATATACAAAGAATTAGCAAGAGAACAATTTATAAGCTTGACTTTTAACATATTCTTGAGTTATTACAGCCACATAAATTTGAGTCCTGAACACCCAAGGATAAGAAAATCATAGCCTCCTGTGATCACCTACTGCCAAGAAATGGGTCATTATTCGTAATATATAGAAAATACTATGTAGGTTTCACTCACCAGTTGAATAATGTTTTATTTTAATTTCTTAAGTATGTGAGTGATATCGTCTCATGAGGTTAGAAGAAACACATGGATCTCATTTTCTGTTTTACAAAGACTTACTTTTGTTCTCTCTGGAATAATTGCAATCATAAGATACTGTTGAATGAGTGAAATTTTATAAATGTGCCTTGTCTTCTCTTTCAGTATCATCTCCACTTCCATGATTTTGGAATGAGAGGAATCCAGAAAATTGTTCCTGGGACATTTGAAATCCCTTCTCCATAAATATATAGCTAAAACAATCAAGAGATGCTTAGAACATTTGGCCATTTCCCTTAAACTAGTTAGCACTAATTTTATACACATTTATTTGTAAGAAAAGATCATTTATTAATCCACATCTTGTAGTGAATCTCTAAGGTCCATCAGTTGTCTCCAAAAGCCACAGTGCACTTACTTAACTAAATTTATTCTGGATTCTGCTCAATTTTTATGAATCTGTTAAAAACTCTAAAGATTACTTCAGTTATCTGGGACATGGAAACCATCAGTAACAGGAGGAGTTAATAAGTCACTGTACCACGGAAGCATGCGCAGTATACCTTGCCCATCCTAATATGTCCATTTTACTTACTTAAGGAAGAGGAGGTTCTGGCTTCAGAAGATATATGCAATTCAATATAAGGTACATTTATCAGGAAATTATGTTGAGGATGCAAATATATTTAACACCTAGTCTTGGTCTTCCGTAGGCTTACCTGATTTGGTGGTAATAGACATAAGCACTGATATCTATTGATATAATCCACATAACATTGGCATGAGTTCTATATTGTAAAAGTACACAGAGCAATGGAAGAAGAGAGGAGGGTAAAAGGACTTAGAATCGCAAGCAATCTGGAAAAGAGCCCATGGATATGATGGAATTTAAGCAGAGCATCAAAGAATGAGCAATGCTTCAACAAAGATTGGCTGAAGGGAGGTTAGGGAAGATACAGAGAACACTCAAGTGACTTAGAGAATCTGATAGTAATCTAGCAGATTTAAATCAGAAGCCACTTAACACTACAGAGGAGGGAATAAAAACTCGGTGTTTTTAAAAGTATGAAGTATTAAAGTAAAGCACATTAACTTATACTTAAAATCTTATTAATAAAACTTGATATTTTACTTTGTAAACCTTTTATTTTATATTGGTGGATAGCCGATTAACAATGCTGTGATAATTTCAGGTGGACAACAAATGGACTCAGCTATATGTATACACATATCCATTCTCCCCCAAACTACCTGCCCAATCCAGGCTGTCACATAACAATCAGCAGATTTCCCTCTGCTATACAGTAAGTCCTTGATGATTATCCATTTTAAATATAGCAGTGTGCACATGTCAATCCCAAACTCCCAAACTACCTCTTCTACCTATCCTACCCTTGGCGTTTGTAAATTCATTATCTAAGACTGAGTCTGTTTCTGTTTTGTAAATAAGTCCATTTGTATCATTACTCTTTAGAACCCATATATAAGAGATGTCATACAATATTTCTCTTTCTTTGAAAACTTGATATTTTAAAAGTGTAAGGTATTTACAGTAAAAGAAATAGGGAGATGAGTCAAAAAATATTTAAAAGCCAACTGCAATAAATCCCAACCTTAACAATACCTTCATCTTTCAAAGGTCTAGTTAGTATTTCAAGATAATTTCTATGGTAAATTTATATTTCAAGGTACAATGATTTTTAATATGATTTCACTAAACTAATGGGCTTCCCTGGTGGCTCAGATGGTAAAGCGTCTGCCTGCAGCGAGAGACCCAGGTTCAATCCCTGGGTCAGGAAGATCCCCTGGAAGGAAATGGCAACCCACTCCAGTACTCTTGTCTGGAAAAGTCCATGAACAGAGGAGCCTGGTAGGCTACAGTCCATGGGGTCACAAAGAGTCGGACACGACTGAGCGACTTCACTTCACTTCACTGTTATGGATTCTGCAGAACTCTCTATCATTCGAGAAGCACAGAAAGACATTGATAATATCCCCACATCTTTAGTCTTGTAGCAAAAATAAAAAAACATTTCTAATACTTTGCATGGTTTTGTTTCTTGCAGAACCACACCCATATCTTAGCTTCCAAAAGAAGACATACTTCAAGAAAAAATGTGCATGAATCAGTAACCATACATAAACTTGAATTGTTTTTCACATAGCAACCTCACCTCATCTAAGCTCACTCCAAAGTGATTTTTCAGCAGCTTGAGTCAACACAGCAAGGAGAAGTAGAAAATGCACATCTGAAGGTCCCTATCTTATCTGTCTGTGAGTGTTACTATCCCTTTAAAATATTTGGAAAGATAAGTACCATTTCAAATTCCAAATCTTGAAGAGAGAATGAATAGCTAGTACAATCAAAGTAATTTAGGTTACAAAAAACAAAAAAACTACAAAAATTCATCTTGTGTCATTAAGAACTTGAAGTGTGATATCTCTGAAAGAATTGATGCACAGACTATTATCACCAGCAGTACCGGGCCTTGGGAAACACAAGCCCTGGTCCTGGGACAATCTCTGATTAACCTCTTGACTGGAGAAGGACCCCCTCTACATTCTCAGAGCCCAATTTCTTATTTACACAATGAAATAGTAGAAGTCCCTTCATATTTCCAAGTATTATCACAGAGACTATTCATGAATGAGCATCATAAACTCTGAAAATTAATAAAATATAAGCTACCATTCTCATTATTAACACACTTAAGGAATGATTAAATATAAACAGGCCATTTAAGAAAAATCCTATCGCTTTCTTTGCTTAGGAATGGACAGTGAATCCTAAAGCTATTTTTAGCCATTAAATGCATATTTTCAATGGGTAAAAGGACGAGACAAGTGAACAAAGCGATGTTCCTTGGTTTGGCAGGGTTCCCTTTAGACTGCCTAAACTCAAAAAGAACTTCCAACTGAGTACTGATCTCACAGAATGAGCTAAGAGGAGAACAAGATTTTGGAGAGACAGGATGGGAGAGAATAATGAGGGGGGCTGTCCAACAGCCTTCTGAAAAAAGAAAAGACATTTCCTTTTGCATAGAAGTAATGCCCAGAATTAAAATATTATTCCTTTGCCACTTATGACTATGAAAGCTACAAACAGAACTACTACTATCTGATTAAACAGAGAAAACAGGAAACTGACACGTGTTGCACCTCAAGGCTTTGTTTGACAATGCAAAGGAATTTCACAATAGCAATGACTTTTCTCAAACACAGTGGAATACAAAGCTCATTTCACAAGTAACATTTAGTTCAGTGGCATTAAATGAGATGTCAGAATTACACAACTAATAAATAAATCACTTATTTAGGACTCAAATCCAGATCTGACTTTCCATTTTTCCTCCACCTCAGAGGAAGGTCTACATATTCGGGTGCTCCCAGGACTTTCTACATTTAGGGAGTTGGGGTGTAAGAGTAAGTCTGTGAAGCTTTCTTTTTTCCAATCACATATCTGTATGAGTCCATGTTTTTTAATATACTTTAACCGTAACAAAACATGGCAACAGATGGAAATCAGATACAAATATGAGAATCTGCTGTATACTGCTAAGCCAGACACTTATGAGATTTGCAAAAATTTTAAATCATGCCACTCATCTAATTAAGTTCTTGTTTTGTTAAATATGGTTATTTTATAATAATACATCTTTGGTATTAACATAAAATAGGTATATTGTTTTCAATGAATTAATAACTTTTTAAAAATTTCTGAGATTTAACTTCTAAAACTGTAAATATCAATAGGTATAAACTACTAAATGTTATTTGGAGTCCTTGATAATTATACAAGTGAAAAAGCCTCCTGAAACCAAACTAAAAGTTCAGGAAACACTGTTCTACACCATGATCCAAACATGTCCAATTCTCTTCTACATTTTTAAAATAGTATGCAATTTCCATGTTTACAAGAGTAAACATAGCATACACTTCCCCATCCCTAGAAAATGGAAAATATAGAAAGTACAAAGAAAATGATTTCATTTAATAAACCCTGATATAATAATGTTTAACACACTATTTGTTTCAAATTTTTTTCATTTGAGAATGCATGTTACATGCAATCTCTTGATATACTACTTGTTTCCTAGTGTCTATGAATAGCCCTTTTAGTGACTATGTAATATTCTATCACACATCTAATCTATAATTCATTTAGTCATTCCCCCATTGTCAGATATTAAGCTATTCCCCAACTTACAATATTATAAATAAAGAAAGGTGGAAAGAGCTCCTGGAAAGATTCTGTTTCTGTGTGATAGATAAAGCCACTGGAGACAAGTATATGATTTATTGTGGTTAAGAAAAGATATGTTAAAGCTGTTGAATTGGTTTAAAAAGAATTTTTATTTAGGTTTATTTAGTTTACTAGTGATGTTTAAACTGGGAGCCAAATGACAAAAAGTAGCTAGCCATGAAAATTTTCAAAGGTGGAAAACTCTAGCAAAAACTCATACAAATGCATTAAGAGAGGAGCTGCTTGATATAGTTAAGAAACAGAGAAAATCAGTATGGCCAGAGTCTTCATATTACTGTTCTTTTATGTAGCAGAAGTTTCTCATAAGCCCATGTTATTTTTCATTCTGCAAATTTAACCTTTAATAAAATACATATTTAGATCTAGGAGTATATCACTCCTACCTGGAAGAAGTGTATATTCTTCTTTAACATCAATTTTCTACATGGAGATTGAATACATAAATATTATCTTTATACAATAAAGATAAAAATATATAGACATAAAGATAAGGAATACACTTACAAGCACAGAATCTATTCTGGCAATTACTCATCTTTGGCAGCGCTGAAGTAAAGTGAGCTCTTTTACCACCATGCATGGTGCATGCTAAGTCACTTCAGTTGTGTCTGACTCTTTGCAATCCCGTGGACTGTAGCCTGCCAGGCTCCTTTGTCCATGGAATTTTCCAAGCAAAACTACTGGAGCAGGTCACCATGCCCTTCTTCAGGGGATCTTCCTGATTCAGGAATTGAACACGTCTCTCATGTTTCCTGTATTGGCAGGTAGGTTCTTTACCACTAGTGCCATGTGTGAAGCCCCTCTTTTACCACCGCTCTGTGATTCCTTGACTACGAACAAAAGATCTTATGGAAATGAAACAGTACGAAGCTCATCTTTAAGTGGACGAAATGTGGATAGCAAAAGGGAAACATGGGGGAAGATACCACTCTTTTGGAAAAATCCAGGGAGAAAGGATAGGCTGGGTAGAATATTTGCTAGAAAAATGGATGGAGGTATGAAGTTTTATTTGTTGGTTTGTTGACAAGTGGGAAACACATGCTGACTAAAGCCATTTATCAGGTACTTCTATTAATGATATGTCTAAAAATTTAATTAATCATCCAAAAGTTGCTTTTATAATAGTAGAGGGAAAACAAATTAAAGGTCTGAAAATCAACCCTTTACCTACTGTTGTAGAACATATGTAAGTCATCCTCTTGAGGGATAGATAAAAGTGATATTAATAAATAAGCAGAAGAAATGATAGTGTTAAGCCACCAATCTATCAACTTGATATATAAACTAATTTTTTCAGCAATAGTCGATTTTTTAGATTACAAGTTGAAAGAAAGAGAGAGTTATTGATTTTTATTTTCAGAGTAATTCTATTCTAATTTCTAATTTATTCATCAACTACTTCATCGATGTATTCTCTCATTCAGCTACATTAATATTCTTCCTTTTCTAAAACTATGTTTTTACATGATAGCCTATCTTTTCAATAGACTATGACTCAACAGAATCAAGACCAGTTCTTTCTGTAGCATTTTTGAGTTGGGTTCTTATAAATACAAATTGTTGAGCAGGCCCATGAGGAAAAAGTAAGATGAGTATTTTGTTAATTCTACTCTTATTTAGTAAAAACTTTTAAAATTCACATATTGGTGGACATTAAAAACTTAAATGCAAAAGTAGCTGGTAAATGTTAGCAAGGGAGATGAAACAGGAGATAACGCCATAACCATCTACAGAGTAATATTTATTATGGCAGCATTAGTCAAGTTTTTTCTTTTCTCTTTAAAATATAGAACAACCCGCAATGTTATATTTGTTTGCTTTTATTTCAGAACACAAAGCTGTAGAGTGGCCAACTTAAAAATTATAGCCAGAACTCTAAAAAGTCAGGTGAAAAAGACTATTCAATTTAAAGTCTAAAGTATGTACAGATATGGTTCTACAGACTTTTCTATAGTTAGAATATTTATTCTGATATAATAAACTTCCAAAGAAAGCAACAGATGTACTTGGTTTTCTCCTTTTGCCCCATCAGATTCATTCTCTATACATCTCTTTGTCCCAAGAGGCTGACATTTACAGTTCCATCAACAACCTCATTCTCTGGCTGGGCCTGTTATGGTCTGGGTATTGGGAAGCACAGTAGGGGATTGGAAAGCAGGAAGAGAATGAGGTCAGAGTATTTATTCTCCTGGCCCCCGCCTGCCAGGCTGTGGTTAGAGAATGGCTGCATTCCTGCAGGGTAGCTTTTTCCTAAAGCAACATTTCTCCAGGTTCCAAAAACTGTTCTCCCCTTTTATTTATCCAGGCCCAAGGATGATAAACACAGGTCTTCAGTGTTTTACCATTTGTTGTTGAACATACTTTCCTTCTCACACCATTGTAAATGTTTTCATTCATCATCCTCTATTGCATCCCAGAGGATCTCATCTGTTTCTTGCCAGGATCCTGGTATACATAATCTATCAAAAATAGAATTCCTCCAAGCGTTAGATACAAAGACTACTGGTAAGAAAAATAAAAATGAAGACTGAGAAAAAGTGACCCAGATGAGATTAGGGGAAGTTTTTACTTTAGCAACTTGTAGGTAAGGATTTCACAAATTTATAAGCGAGACAGAATGAGTAGTTGAAAGCAAAATGATATAATAAATACAAATTACTAACAGTAATAATAATAATAAAATCTATTGAACACTTTGTGCCAAGCATTCTACTCAGTGCTGTTTGGAAATTAATATCATTTAATACAAAATCATGTATGAGGTAGGTTCAAGAAGAACCAAATACTAGAATGGTTAAGTAGAATCAGGCAAAGACAGTGGTTAGAACTGAGTTTCAAAGTCTAGTACCTTCAGCTGCAAAACAAGAGTCCATTCCCTCAGATACAAGACAATATCAACACAAGATAATTATTTAGCCATATAATTTCTACCTTTTTCAATTATTGTATTTATATATAACATTTACACAAGGTGGTAACAGAGCACTTAATCAAATGATCTATAACATTTACCAGATCAAAGCCCAGAAAGTCTGTGGGGAAAGGATGGGTGAACAGGAAGGAGACCTTCTCTGTAAACATCACTGTCAGCCGTACCAATCTCATGGATGCTGAAAACTAAGTAAAGATGTACCCTGAAGGGGTGCTCAAGAAAAGAAATCCAGAAAAAAATCACAGGCCCTTCCAGCTTGTTTCTTTGTTACTTTTTCTTTCTCCACTTTCAGTTCAGTTCAGTCGCTCAGTCGTTTCTGACTCTGCGACCCCATGAATCGCAACATGCCAGGCCTCCCTGTCTATCACCAACTCCCAGAGTTTACTCAAACTCATGTCCATCGAGTCGGTGATGCCATCCAGCCATCTCATCCTCTGTCGTCCCCTTCTCCTCCTCCCCCCAATCCCTCCCAGCATCAGGGTCATTTCCAATGAGACAACTCTTTGCATCAGGTGGCCAAAGTATTGGAGTTTCAGCTTCATCATCAGTCCTTCCAATGAACACCCAGGACTGATCTCCTTTAGGATGGACTGGTTGGACCTCCTTGCAGTCCAAGGGACTCTCAAGAGTCTTCTCCAACACCACAGTTCAAAAGCATCACTTCTACAGTGCTCAGCTTTCTTTATAGTCCAACTCTCACATTTATCCATGACTACTGGAAAAACCATAGCTTTGACTATACGGACATTTGTTGGCAAAGTAATGTCTCTGCTTTTTAATATGTTGTCTAGGTTGGTCATAACTTTTCTTCCAAGGAGTAAGTATCTTTAAATTTAATGCTGCAGTCACCATCTGCAGTGATTTTGGAGCCCCCAAAAATAGGCTCTCACTGTTTCTACTGTCTCCCCAGCTATTTCCCATGAAGTGATGGAACCAGATGCCATGATCTTAGTTTTCTGAATGTTGAGTTTTAAGCCAACTTTTTCACTCTCCTCTTTCACTTTCATCAAGAGGCTCTTTAGTTCTTCATTTTCTGCCATAGGTGTGGTGTCATCTGAATATATGAGGTTATTGATATTTCTCCCAGTAATCTTGATTCCAGCTTGTGCTTCATCCAGTCCAGCATTTCTCATGATGTACTCTGCATTTAGTTGAATAAGCAGGGTGACAATATACAGGGTGACAATATACTGTTGTTCCATGTCCAGTTCTAACTGTCACTTCTTCACCTCATACAGATTTCTCAGTAGGCAGGTAAGGTGGTGTGGTATTCCCATCTCTTTCAGAATTTCACAGTTTGTGGTGATCCACATAGTCAAAGGCTTTGGCATAGTCAAAAAAACAGAAGTAGATATGTTTCTGGAACTCACTTACTTTTTCAATAATCCAACAGATGTTGGCAATTTATCTCAGGTTCCTCTGCCTTTTCTAAATCCAGCTTGAATATCTGGAAGTTCACAGTTCACATACTACTGAAGCCTGGCTTGAAGGATTTTGAGCATCACTTTGCTAGCTGGTGAGATGAGTACAATGGAATATTGCTTTTGAAGTAGTAAAAGAAAAACCAATGTCAACCAAAAATTATTTATCCAGAAAAAAAATATCTTTTAAAACAGAAAAGAAGTACAGTTTAGACAAACAATAAGTGAGATAATTTGTTACTTGAAGCCCTGCATATAAGAAATGTTAAACAAAATTCTTTAGGCAAAAGGAATATGACAGAAACTTGAATCTACACAAAGAAATGAAGAATTCTGGAAATAGTTAAAATTATGTTAAATATAAGAGATATATGTTATTATTTTTTGCCTAAAATATAACTGAATGTCTAAAGCAACTATAGTAACAATTATAGCATATGAAAAAGTAAACTCTAAGATAAAATAGTATAAAAGATGACAAAGAAAAATTGGAAATGTACTGTTATAAAGTTTAATACTACATGTGAAGGTTGACCTTGATTTTAAAATGTATATTATAAACTCTGGAGCAATCACTAACAATATATTAAAAGCATACATTCATAAAAATTCCATAATGGAGGTAAAATGAAATCATACAAAATGCCCAATTAATTCAAAAGCCAAGATATTAGGCACAACTAAAGAGAAAACTAATAAATTAGAAAACAGAATTTAAGAAAATATCTAGAATGCAATATAAAAAATAAAATAAAACTATAAAAGGGACATTAAGAAATATATAATTTAAATACATCAAATTAAAATCCCTGAAGGAGAAAGTCAAGAGAATGGAAAAGAAGCAATATTTAAAATGATAATGGCTAATAATTTTTCAAAATTACTCTGATCCTCAAAGAAAAATTTTAAATACCTAAATAGGATAAATAAAGAGATGCACAAATATGTGCATTGTATTGAAACTGCAGCACACCAAAGACATAATATTGTAAGGGCAGCAAGAGAAAGAGAAAGACAAATTATCATGAACGAAACAACAGATAAGCAACAGTTCATTTCTCAACAGCAAAAATAGAAGGCAGAAGCCTATGTAATAGAAATACACTATAAGAAGAAAACAAGCATTATCTGAGAAAAAATATTTGAGATGCAAGCAAAGAAAAATGCTATCCATATGTGTAAATCTAAATAATCATTGACCATATAAGCCAATTTCTAAAAATTCCAATGGATTAATAGCTAAAATTATATATATTATCATTTCATATTAATTATTATACATATGTTATATTGTACACAATGTATTACATGAGTAAGTGAGTGAGTGAAGTCACTCAGTTGTGTCCAACTCTTTGCGACCCCATGGACTGTAGCCTACCAGGCTCCTCCCTCCATGGGATTCTCCAGGCAAGAATACTGGAGTGGGTTGCCATTTCAGTATATGATAAATATACATATTCTATGTATTATACAGACAATACATATATTCTATGTAATAGATAACATTATATGTATCCATTATATATATTGTATTTTATGTATTATATAAAAAATATAAGCATCATGAATGTATACATGTATATGTAGTCCATATATATATATATATATGTGTGTGTGTGTACGTGTGTATATATATATATATATATATAGTCCAATGCATGAGACATGGGTTTGATACCTGGATTGGCAAGATCCACTGAAGAAGGAAATGGCAACCAACTCTAGTATTCTTGCCTAGGACATCCCATGCACAGAGGAGCTTGGCAGGATACAGTCCATGGGGTCACAAAAATGTCAGGCATGACTTAGCAACTAAACAACAGCATACACTCATAGGCTTTGGGAGTAAAACATTTAAGCTGCTGTTATAATTGGTAAGAGATTAAACATATTAATCTCTTCAGACTGTTCATCTTAATATATGTGTAAAAAGTAGAAAAATAATTTTAAAAATAAAAATTAAAAGTATAAAATACAATCTAGTTGGGTGAAGGGGAGTAGAATGTACACAAACACAAAATCCACTCATCCTCTCTCTGAAAAAAAGAAAAAGAGAGAAAAAAACAGAAAAACAAGGTAAAGCAAAAGAATGAAATGCAACGTTAAAAATTAAGACATAGTAAATGTAAATAAATTGAATCATACAGTTTAAAGCTGTAGATTTTCAGAGAGGATGTTGAGAAAAAGCTGGACTTGGAATGAATAGAAGAGAGAGATGAGGAGAATACGTACAGGGAAACAGTGGGGAAACTTATTCAAGCTGCAGTAAGTGAGCAGGCCAAGAAGGCAGAGGTTTCATATTCAGAGGCTGTAGAAATTAATTTCTACAGATTTGAAATTAATGTGGTAGAAAACTGAAAGCTACTGAGCAAAAGAAAAAAAAATGAGAGTAGTATATATATAAGCATGTAAGGTAAATTTATGATACATTCATGGTGAGCATGATGAATTTGAGTTATCGTTAAAATTATTGCCTCTGGCGGAAAATTCAGCCAGAAAGTAGAAATGTGGATGAAGGGAAGGGAAACTTGAATCAGAGACATAAAGCTCATTAATCTTTTCTCAAGATCAATTTCAATCATTCATATTTCATTACGTACATTTAAACTTACCAATATTTAAATGAAGTTATTTTTTCTACAAAAGAGTTTTGCCTAACAGCTCAATTACTAGAACAATATTATTACTGATAGATTCCAAGCCTCTTCTCTGCTAAATAATTTTACCTCTAATAGTATAGAAATGCTAAGAATAAAATTCAAGTTCAGTAACTTCCCACTGGTACAGATTATAAATCTGAAATGGAGTCTTTAAAAGTATATTTTGGAAACAAGAGAACATATGAGTTCTTCAAATATATGTACAAGTCAAGGATATAAAATGAAGATATAGCATGACCATAATATAATAGTCCTGCCTTATTTCTTTGCACCCTCCCAAATCTAAAAGTGGCATTGCTTTCAAGTTCCAACCAAAAAAACTTAGGATGAACTTAAGTACAATGTAGTCAAGAACCAAACACCAGAGCTCTAACTTACAATCAACACACCCATCCCATAAATACAGGAGAAACTCCCGTGGCATGGTAGAATTACAGGGAGCAGACCAGTATTTGCTTTGGCAGATGTGAAGTCTGTGCAAATAGGAACACAGCTGTATGCTGAGTATTTTAGTGTTTCTAAAACTGCTGAATCAGGTATAAAACAATATCCAAAGCTGTGGTGTATCAGCAAGTTTAGAGAACAGAGTGCCCTTCTAAGTAATTTTTAAATTTTTATATAATAAGTGACCTGTAATAAGCATTTTTGTCATCATGTCAGTTGTAACATAGTACTTCAATCTTCAATACTAAGGGTCACATCTTACTTACATGACTACAGTCCCTGTTCGACTTTAGGTGTTTTAGTATTTTTCTCCAGTGTAAAACCGGCAAACTCCAGAAAACTAGTGAAATGTTAGCCTAAGAGAGTCTTACCTGAAAATATAAAACTTATGTACAAAAATTTCAATAAAACTGAAATACCTTACACTGACATTCTGAAAAGCAATACTGAAAAATTATTGAGAATAATATTGGAGAACTTGACCCAGGACTATCCTTGTCTGAAAACTGAGTCATTTTCACATACCACACTTTAATTCTCCAACTAAGTAAATTATACTATTCTGGTGGAGAAGTCAAGCTCACTTTAACATTTTCAAAAACAAGAATGAAAAAGAAGCACCTTCAGTCAGTTCAGTTCAGCACTCAGTCGTGTCTGACTCTTTGCGACCCCATGGACTGCAGTACGTCAAGCTTCCCTCTCCATCACAAACTCCCAGAGCTTATTCAAACTCATGTCCATCAAGTTAGTGATGCCAACTAACCATCTCATCCTCTGTCTTCCCCTTCTCCTCCTGCCTTCAATCTTCCCAGCTTCAGGGCCTTTTCAAATGAGTCAGTTCTTTGCATCAGGTGGCCAAAGTATTGGAGCTTCAGCATCAGTCCTTCCAATGAACATTCAAGACTGATTTATTTTAGGATGGACTGGCTGGATTCCTTGCAGTCCAAGGGACTCTCAAGAGTCTTCTCCAACACCACAGTTCAAAAGCATCAATTCTTCCACACTCAGTTTTCCTTGCAGTCCAACTTTCACAACCATACATGATCACTGGAAAACCATAGCTTTGACTAGATGAACCTTTGTTGGCAAAGTAATGTCTCTGCTTTTTAATATGCTGTCTAGGTTTGTCATTGCTTTTCTTCCAAGGAGAAAGGGTCTTTTAATTTCATGGCTGTAGTCACCATCTGCAGTGATTTTGGAGCCCTGCAAAATAAAGTCTCTCACTGTTTCCATTGTTTCCCCATCTATTTGCCATGAAGTGATGGGACTGGAGGCCATGATCTTAGTTTTCTGAATGTTGAGTTTTAAGCCAATTTTTTCTCTCTCCTCTTTCACTTTCATCAAGAGGCTCTTAGTTCTTCCTCGCTTTCTGCCATAAGGGTGGTGTCATCTGTATATATGAGGTTACTGATATTTCTCCCGGCAATCTTGATTCCAGCTTGTGCTTCATCTAGCCCAGTGTTTCTCATGATGTACTCTGCATATAAATTAAATAAGCAGGGTGAAAATATACAGCCTTGACATACTCCTTTCTTGATTTGGAACCAGTCTTTTGTTCCATGTCCAGTTCTAACTGTTGCTTTCTGACCTGCATACAGATTTCTCAGGAGGCAGGTCAGGTGGTCTGGTATTCCCATCTCTTTCAGAATTTTACACAATTTATGGTGATCTACACAGTCAAAGGCTTTGGCAGAGTCAATAAAGCAGAAGTAGATATTTTTCTGGAACTCTCTTCCTTTTTCTATGATCCAGCGGATGTTGGTAATTTGATCCCTGGTTCCTCTGCCTTTTCTAAATACAGCTTGAACATCTGGAATTTCACAGTTCACGTACTGTTGAAGGCTGGCTTGGAGGATTTTGAGCATTACTTTGCTAGCGTGTGAGATGAATGCTGTTGTGCGATAGTTTGAGCATTCTTTGGCATTGCCTTTTTTGGGGATTGGAATGAAAACTGACATTTTTCAGTCCTGTGGCCACTGCTGAGTTTGCTAAATTTGCTGGCATATTGAGTGCAGCACTTTCACAGTACCATCTTTTAGGATTTGAAATAGCTCAACTCAAATTCTGTCACCTCCACACACTTTGTTCATAGTGATGCTTCCTAAGGTCCACTTGACTTCACATTCCAGGATGTCTGGCTCTAGGTGAATGATCACACTGTCTTGGTTATCTGGGTCATGAAGATCTTTTTTGTATAGTTCTTCTGTGTATTCTTGCCACCTCTTCTTAATAGCTTCTGTTAGGTCCACACCATTTCTGTCCTTTATTAAGTCCATCTTTGCATGAAGCAAGCAGCCATGAGGAGATACCCCACGTCCCAAGTCAGGTGCAGCGGCTGCACTTTGCTGGATGGACCATGAGGAGATACCCCAGGCCCAAGGTCAGAGAAACACCAGTAAGATGGTAAGCACTGGAGAAGATATGAAGAGATGCCTCATACCTAAGGGTAAAGGAGAAGCCCCAGCAAGATGGTAGGAGGGGCAAATTCACATTTAGAATCAAACCCCACTCCTGCCAGAGATGCTCAGAGGGTTCAAACAAACCCTGTGCACACCAGGACCCAGGGACCCCACAGAGACTGAGACAGAACTGTGTTTGAGTGTCTCCTGTGGAGGTACGGGGCAGCAGTGGGCTGCCACAGGAAGAGGGGCTCTAAGTGCAGCAGACGTGAGAATGGCATAAGTCCTCTTGTAGGAGGTCACCATTAACCCCACCATAAAGTTGGCAGACCTTACACAGGACTGGGAAATAGACTCTTAGGAACAACAGAACCTTGTGTGCACCAGGGCCAAGGAGAAGGGAACAGTGACCTCACAGGAGACTGTCCCAGACTTGCCTGTGGGTGTCCGGGAGACTCCAGTGGAGGTGTGGATTGGTGGTGGCCTGCGTTAGGGTTGGGGGCACTGAGTGTAGGAGTACATGCATGGGATCTTTTGAAGGAGGTCGCCATTATCTTCATTACCACCACCATAGTTTGGCCCTAGGTAAATAGCAGGCAGGGAGCACAACTCCACACATCAACAGAAAACTGGGTTAAAGATTTACTGAACATGGCCCCACCCACCAGAGCAAGACCCAGTTTTCCCCTCAGTCAGTCTCTCCCATCAGGAGACTTCCATAAGTCTCTTATTCTTCTCCATCAGAGGGCCAAGAGAATGAAAACCACAATCACAGAAAACTAACCAATCTAATCACATGGACCACAGCCTTGTCTAACTCTATGAAACTATGAGCGATGTCGTGTAGGGTCACCCAACATGGATGGGTCATGGTGGAGAGTTCTGACAAAACGTGGTCCACTGGAGAAGGGAATGGCAAACCACTTCAGTATTCCTGCCTTGAGAACCCCATGAACAGTATGAATAGGCAAAGAGATAGGACATTGAAAGATGAATTCCCCAGGTCAGTAGGTGCACAATATTCTACTGGAGATCAGTGGAGAAATAACCCCAGAAGAAATGAAGAGACTGAGCCAAAGCAAAAACAACACCCAGTTGTGGACGTGACTGGTGATGGAAGAAAGGCCCGAGGCTGTAAAGAGCAATATTGCATAGGAACCTGGAATGTTAGGTCCATGAATCAAGGCAAATTGGAAGTGGTCAAACAGGAGATGGCAAGAGTAAATGACATTTTAAGAATCAGTGAACTGAAATGGAGTGGAATGGATGAATTTAACTCAGATGACCATTGTTTCTACTACTGTGGGCAAGAATCCCTTAGAAGAAATGGAGGAGCCATCACAGTCAACAAAAGCGTCTGAGATGAGTACTTGGATGCAATCTCAAAAACGACAGAATGATCTCTGTTCATTTCCAAGGCAAACCATTCAATATCATGATAATCAAAGTCTATGCCCTGGCCAGTAATACTGAAGAAGCTGAAGTTGAATGGTTTCATAAAGACCTACAAGACTTTCTAGACTAACACACCCAGAAGATGTCCTTTTCATTACAGGGGACTGAAATGAAAAAGTAAGAAGTCAAGAAACACCTGTAGTAACAGTCCAGTTTTGCCTTGGAGTATG
This sequence comes from Odocoileus virginianus, assembly GCF_023699985.2. Classification (NCBI taxonomy): domain Eukaryota; kingdom Metazoa; phylum Chordata; class Mammalia; order Artiodactyla; family Cervidae; genus Odocoileus; species Odocoileus virginianus. The sequence goes on along the minus strand of NC_069686.1, from coordinate 2,003,267 downwards.
GAATGAAGCAGGGCAAAGGCTAATAGAGTTTTGCCAAGAGAATGCATGGGTCATAGCAAACACCCTCTTCCAACAACACAAGAGAAGACTCTACACATGGACATCACCAGATGGTCAACACTGAAATCAGATTGATTATATTCTTTGCAGTCAAAGGTGGATAAGCTCTATACAGTCAGCAAAAACAAGACCAGGAGCTGACTGTGGCTTAGATCATGAACTCCTTATTGCCAAATTCAGACTTAAATTGAAGAAAGTAGGGGAAACCACTAGACCATTCAGGTATGACCTAAATCAAACCCCTTATGATTATGCAGTGGAAGTGAAAAATAGATTTAAGGGACTAGATCTGATAGACAGAGTGCCTGATGAACTATGATGGAGGTTTGTGACATTGTACAGGAGACAGGTATCAAGACCATCCCCAAGAAAAAGAACTGCAAAAAAGCAAAATGGCCATCTGAGGAGGCCTTACAAATAGCTGTGAAAAGAAGAGGAGCCAAAAGCAAAGGAGAAAAGGAAAGATGTACTCATTTGAATGCAGAGTTCCAAAGAATACCAAGGAGAGATAAGAAAGCCTTCCTCAGTGATCAGTACAAAGAAATAGAGGAAAACAATAGAATGGGAAAGACTAGAGATCTCTTCAAGAAAATTGGACACACCAAAGGAACATTTCATGCAAAGATGGGATCAATAAAGGACAGAAATGGTATGAACCTAACAGAAGCAGAAGATATTAAGAAGAGGTGGCAAGAATACGCAGAAGAACTATACAAAAAGATCTTCATGGCCCAGATAATCGTGATGCTGTGATCACTCACCTAGAGCCAGGCATCCTGGAATGTGAAGTCAAGTGGGCCTTAGGAAGCATTACTACAAACAAAGCTAGTGGAGGTGATGAAATTCCAGTTGAGCTATTTCAAATCCTGAAAGGTGATGCTGTGAAAGTGCTGACTCAGTGTGCCAGCAAATTTGTAAAATGCAGCAGTGGCCACAGGACTGGAAAAGGTCAATTTTCATTCCAATCCCAAAGAAAGGCAATGCCAAAGAATGCTCAAACTACCACACTATTGTACTCATCTCACAGGCTAGTAAAGTAACGCTCAAAATCCTCCAAGCCTGTCTTCAAGAATTTGTGAACCATGAACTTCCAGATGTTCAAGCTGATTTTAGAAAATGCAGAGGAACTAGAGATCAAATTGCCAACATCCATTGGATCATCCAAAAAGCAAGAGAGATTCAGAAAAACATCTATTTCTGCTTTATTGACTAGTCCAATGGCTTTGACTGTGTGGATCACCACAAACTGTGGAAAATTCTGAAAGAGATGGGAATACCAGACCACCTGACCTACCTCTTGAGAAATCTGTATGCAGGTCAGGAGGAAACAGTTAGAACTGGACATGGAACAAAAGACTGGTTCCAAATAGGAAAAGGAGTACGTCAAGGCTGTATATTGTCACCCTCCTTATTTAACTTATATGCAGAGTACATCGTGAGAAATGCTGGGCTGGATGAAGCACAAGCTGGAATCAAGATTTTAATTACTCTTTTCCTTTTCCAAATTGCTGTTAGCATCTCTTAAGTCTGCAATAAACTTTTCAACGATTACTCCATGTACATGTCTCTTCATAGCCTGGGAGTAGAGGAACACAGTAGGGCATGTGGAGGAATAACACAAGGTGTGTAGAGATACTGAGCCCCAACATGACACCGAGAATGGAAAACTAATAAAGAAAGAGCTGGTTCAAGTGAGTTCATGATGGACTCCATAAGAAGGGTAAGTGGTAGAAATATGTCAAGGTCAGGGATGGGATTATAACCAGACAAGCAGATGGCAAGAGTTAGAGCATGCAATCTTAAAACAAGGAACTTTGGGGGAGTCAGTTCAACAAAGAGGTACAAGTATAGAGGCCCAGACCAAATTCCACCATCCTTATCTGTCACAGCACTCTTAGGTCTTAAAGGCACTACACCCAGTTTGGTTGGACCAAAGGCCGATGTGGTTTTATTTTGGATGTAATGCCCTCCAGGCCAGCTGCATGCAGAGGCAGAAATAGTAGCTGCCTGTGTGTTGTGATTTGTAAGGAAATAAGAAGTTTCTTCTCTAAAATATACCCTGTGATGAATAAAAGTCCTTTGAGCTAAGGGGTGGCTCTCTGTTAGAAACAGGAAGGGCAGAACCAAGCCTGAGTAACCATTGGAAAGGGAAGAAAAACCACTGATCTGTATTTGTCATTTATGACTTCCTTCAAAAGTATTTGCCCAATAAAGTCACACCGACAGCAATTTTGTGAAAGTTATTTAAGACTGGGAAACAGAGAAGAGAAGAAGAACCACGGGGGATGACAAGGCTATGAAAGGTGACCTTGAAAGGTTTTCACAACAATATTACTTATTTGACATTTTGTGTAGAACTGGGCCGAATAGCCTCTGATAATTTGTTTTGAATTGCAATTGTGAGCAGCTATTCAGTAAGAACATCAAGGAAATATTAAACTTGGAGGGACCCCCCTGTGGCTCAGAGGGTAAAGAATCTGCCTGCAATGAAGGAGACACAGGTTTGATCCCTGGGTTGGGAAGATCCCTTGGATAAGGTAATACCCACTCCAGTAGTCTGGCCTGGAGAATTCCATGGACAGAGGAGCCTTGTGAGCTATAGTCCATAGGGTCACAAAGAGTTGGACGTGACTGAGCTTGACTTGCAATACTGCAGATATTTTTAATACATAATTCAAATGTATGCTTTTAAAAGTATCAAGTTATTCTGTAACATAACCTTGGACTTCACACAAATTAAAGACAAAAATTAAGATGTTTATTATTCCTCTAACAGTGGAGAATTAGATGTTGAAAGAAACTAGTAATACCACTGCAGATCAAACTCTTCTTATATGTGTTAAATCAGAATAAAACTAGGGTACACCTATGATTTTCAAAATTAAACAACAGGAATATGGATTAGAGCTGTGAAGTTTATGGCATTGTGCTATTTTCAAAAATTGGCTTTATTTTCTCAATGATTCCTCTACTATTTTAATTGTTAACATGCAAAGTTTTTTTGAATCGTTGAAACATATCTTCAAAATTAGGCCAAAAATAACTCAGGAAAAAAAATAACAAATATTTTAGCTTCTATTCTACTAAACCTAAGCCACAAAAACGCTCTGTGCTATGACCTGAATGTGCATACGTGTGTGTTTGCACAGTTGCTTCAGTCGTGTCTAACTCTTTGTAACTCCATGGACTGTAGTTAGACAGCCTCCTCTGTCCATGGGATTCTCCAGGCAACAATACTGGAGTGGGTGGCCATGCCCTCCTCCAGGGGATCTTCCCGATTCAGGGATTGAAACTTTGTCTCTTATTTCTCCTGCATTGCAGGGGGACTGTTTATCCTCTGAGCCGCCTGGGAAGTCCTTGTGAATGAACCTAACTGCCCCAAATTCATATGCTGAAATCCTAACCCTAAACATGATGATATTTGTTGATGGAGTTTGGAAGAGATGCTTAAGTCATGAGGGAATCCTCATGAATGAAAATAGCCCCTTATAAGAGGCCCCAGAGTGATCCCTAGTCGGCTTCTATCTTGTGAGGATACAGTGAGAAGTCTGTGACCCAGCAGGGATCCTTCACCGGTCATGACCAGGCAAGCATACTGATCTCAGATTTCCAGCCTCCAAAACTGTAAGAAATAAATTCTGTTGTTTATAAGCTCCCTGGTCTGTGGTAGTTTGTAATAACAGCCCAAACAGACTAAGACACCCTGTTATTTTACAATTTTAATTAATTCCCTTTAATAACCTTCATCAGTCATACAGCTCCTTAACAAGCATCTAGTAGGTGCCAGTTGCTGGTCTAAGTGGTAAGGTTACATAAGGTACCTGCAGAAAGTACATGCTGTAGCTGGTTAGAAAAACTGGGAAAGAATTCTAACACAAGAAAATAAGTACCCTGGGTCTTGTTCTTCAAGTCAAATTCCTCTTAAGTTATTTATCTGTCTCCATTTTCACTCCCTAGTTCTTATTCTACGTGTTGGTGACACTGCTTCACTGAAAAAGATCTCCCTATGATCAGTATGACATCATTTACATCCAGTGCAAAAGTCTGCTTACTCATTTTATTAAACCTCAGCAGCATTCAACACTGTTACTAATTCACCTTTTTGAAATATATTTTTCATTGTTTCTGTTTTTAATCCTCTCAATTCCCCTTGACTCAGCCTTTAATTGTTTAAGCTCTTAAAAATTTAGAAACTGTCTCTTCTCTTTCCTCTCCTCTCTTCCTAGGACTGTGATTAGAATGTGTATGCTAGAGAGTGTCAATGTACTTTTCCAGTTAGCACTTACTTTGACCCTACTTGCTCAATTATACAATAGTCGTATCAATTCTCTTGGATTTATCAATCCCAGTTTCCTCCAATCCAAGTTCAAAAATAATTTCCTCAGGAAACTCCATGTAGCAAAGACCAAGGGCATTTGGTTCATCATTGTATACACTATGCTTTGCACAATGGCTATTATATAATATAGAGTCAATACACACCTGATTTGAATGAATGTACCAATAATCTATGGAAGTACAGAGGAATATATCATTAATTTTGTCTAGAGCTCAGTTTAATGGAAGAGTTGACTCTAAAAGAATGGACAAGATCTTGTCAAAATGTGAAAGAAAGTTGGAAGATGAAACGGAGTAACACAATGGAAGTAATTAAATGTTTTAGAAGAAATGAATCAAGGACTGCACAGCAAAGGGCACGGTGAAGAGGCGGCTGAAAGTTAGGAGGTAGGGTGAGGATAGGAATAAGGGAGGAAAGGGAGGATAGGGGAAAGAGCGGAAGAAATAGGTTTTGACCAGAGAGCAAGGAGTCTACAACTCTATCCCTTAGGTAGCAAGGAGCCACTGATTGTTTTCAAAATGCAGAGGAGAGATTGTATTGTCAAAAACACACTCTACTCGTTATTAAGCTTTTGACTCTCATCTCCAGTCCATCCTTCTATACTCTCTCCTGGGATGCCAGTGCTTGGGATTCTGCTGATAACTCTCTTTTGCTACCTGGTTCTTTTAGATTCTTCAGTAGGGGACTGGAGAGGGAAACTAGAAGACTGGGGAAAGGGATAAGGGACTCTCTCCTCTCTGGTCGCTGGGTGGCTTTGTCTGTCACCCTACCGTGGTACTCAGGCTTCTTGTGACTTTCCCAAACTCTCCTCATGAGGCCCCTTGGTGGATACCAGTACCTTCCAGGTAGTGCTCCTTCCTCCAAGTCTGAGTCCTCTTCTCAGGGCCTTTCCCTTAATCATCCGGTTTCTGAAAACCCCAGCCTAATGCCTCTCTTCACTCAGCCTTAGGAGTGGTAGCAGCTTCTGCAGTTATTCCTCTGATTATTTCTTTGTTTTTTTCAGTTCTCTAATAACTATTATTCAATAGCTTTTCAATCCTGTTAAAATACCTAGTATAACTTCAGTTGTTCTGACTGAGCCCTCACATTTTCCTTAGATAAGGGAATTGAGTGATTAAGAACTAGAGTTAGAAGACTACTTAAAAGATCATTTCAATATTCTAAACAAGAGATAAAGTAAGTCAGTAGTGCTGTGAAGATTATAATGATGAAAATAATAATAACTAATATTTACAGAGTACTTACAATATACCAAGTACTCTTCTAAATTCATAATCTCTACGATATAGATATTATACTTATTTCCTTTTCACAGACAAGAAAACTGAGACCCAGAGAGGTTTTAACAAACAGGCTAAGTAACACAGATAGTAGTGGGTGGAAACAGGATTTAAACCTGGTTACAAAGTCCTTCCTTTGAACAATTAAAAAGGGATTGAATTCTTGAATTATTTCAGAAAAGGAAGCAATAGTATTTGAACACTTATTCAACAGGAAGGATCATGGAGAGGGAGGAGTTTAAAAATACATCAGAGACTTAGTTTTGGAGATTGGGTGAATGATGAAGCTATTAATGTTAACAATAAAAATTATTTTAAAAACCATGTTTGGGTGCTCAATAGGAATAATTAATTCCATTTTGATATTTTGAATTAAAGATGTTTGTGGGACATCTGAAGAATGACATCAGTTGAAAGTTGAATTTGAGTCAGGTCCTTTAAATGCTTCATAAAAGTAAAGATTTCAGAGCTCTTAGAATACAGATGTTAGATGAAGTTATAAAAGCAGATATTGAGGTACATATATCTTTTTCAATTATTGTTTTCTCAGGGCGTATGCCCAGTAGTGGACTGCTGGGTCATATGGTAGTTTTATTCCTAGGTTTTTAAGGAATTGCCTTGCATACAGTCATAGTGGCTGCATCAATTTATATTCCTACCAACAGTGCAAGAGGCTTCCTTTTCCTCCACACCATTTCCAGCATTTATTGTTTGTAGATTTTTTGATGATGGCTGTTCTGACTAGTGTGAAGTGATACTTCATTGTAGTTTCGATTTGCTTTTCTCAGTACTATTTACAATAGCCAGAACGTGGAAGTAAACTAAATGTCCACTGACAGATGAGTGGATAAAGGAAGTTGTGGTGTATAGACAAGGGAGTATTACTCAGCCATAAAATGATGAATTTGAGTCAGTTGCAATGATGTGGATGCACCTAGAGCCTGTTACACCGAGTGAAGTAAGTCAGAGAGAGAAAAACAAATATCTTGTATTAATGCATATATATGGAATCTAGAAAAATGATACTGATGAATCTGTTTGCAGGGCAGGAAAGAGATGCAGACGTGAAGAACAGACTTGTGGACACAGTACGGGAGGAGAGGGTGGGGCAAACAAAGAGAGTAGAATTGAAACATGCACACTAGCACATGCAAAACCAGTAGCTAACAGGAAGTTGCTCTATAACAGGGAGCTCAACCCCGTACTCTGTGACAACTAGAGGGATGGAATGGGTGGGAGGTGGGAGGAAAGATCTAGAGGGAGGGGACACACGTATGCTTACGGCTGACTCATGTTGTCGTATGTCAGAAGCCAACACAACATTGTAAAGCAATTATCCTCCAATTAAAAATAATTTTTAATGAAAAAAAAAAAGAAAAGAAAAGCAGATATTGAGAGTAATGCCAGTCCTGAGATGGAGGCTATGGAAAGACAGTGAGCAGAGTTTTCAAGCTGCCAAATATAAATCGTATAGCTCTTTTTCCTACATTAAGCATAGCCAACAGTTTTTAGAAGAAATATGTATTAAGCAGTGGAATGGAGACATGGGGGATGAAAGGAAGTGTATGTGGTATGACACACAAGCTAAGTATGAAATTATTCAAGACTTTTTTTTAAGGAAGCAAAAAGAGAGGGAAAGGGGAGATAAAGAGTTTAAAACAAAATGCTTTAGTTCCTACACTGAAATGCAGGGTCCTCTAGATGGATTTTTTGCCTTAGAATGACTTGGCAGCAGAGAATGAGATGACATCAGCAGGCCAATCCCTAGCCGAGTAGAATGAGTCACATTTCGTCTGTTTTCACTTGATTAAAATATTTTACATTTGTTGAGCTTGAAAAAAAAAAAAGGAAGAAGGAGGAAGCCGCTGAGAAGGGAAAATTCAAAGTCCAAATACGGTGTGTTTCTGACTCACTAGAATGGCAGCATCATAGGAACTAATAACTTTGACTTAGAGACACATTAAAAAAAAAAAAAAAAGCCTCTTCTTTAAGAAGTAAGTCCCCAAATCAGATAAAAGTACTTTATAGCTTTTTTAAACTTTTAACTTAATACCACGCAGAGAAAACCTTATAAAAGGGTAATCTTCTATAATACTTTAAAAAATATAAAGATCTTGGCAGCTGTAGAAAAAAATGGGTAATATTTAAATATCATCTGGTCTTTATAACTGATTTGGTTCAGATTATCTCATTTTGGTTCAAAATGAGAAACTGCTCATTTTGATGGTTCAAATGTATCTAAACGTTTCCTTCTTTGGAACAGAGCAGGGCAAGAAAAGTAGACTAAAGAGGTTGAGGGTAGATTTTGCTTCTTTACAAGGCTTTATGCCAAGTAATCTGCAAACAATCCATTTCCTGGCAAATGTCTCTAACTGGTTTGTCAATGATTCTTTTTTTTTTTTTTCTGTACTGTAGTTACTAATACTGACCTTCAGATCCCTTAACAACAAGAGAGATTTATAATTAGGCAGAATTCACTTGGAAAACAAATCCAGTGCTGCTGATTTTAGGCAATTCTTTTTCTAAGAATGTGAATTGTTGTGACACAAAATACATAAGCGAAAGAAGTCTTTAAATAATGAGGCACTGCAAAAATCTTAGTTATTGCTTGTTTAATAGATAAGAACATATAGAGATCATCTATGAATAGGAATAACACTATTTTGGGGGGCCTTTCCTACTAAGAAAATGTGCTGCTTTCCAAGATTTCATTTTTTTTCATCCTGAAGTGGTATTAATTAAATATTGTTCATCAGTAAAACTTATCAATCTCTTTACCAACTAGTGGATGAGTCTCTCTAGTTATATTTTTCTTTAATTGAAATATAGTTAATTTACAATGTTGTGTCAATGGGTCACTAAATATAGCCAAAAACAACATAGAAAAAATTGAGAAACTTATTCACTTAAAACTATATTATGTCAAAATAAATTTAGATGATAAATATCACACTGTTAAAAATTATTATCATTATTATATCATCATTATTATCATTGTGTGATACTCAAGAATTAAAATGTATATCTTAAGAAGAGTTCTTACATATTAAGGAAAAGGCTGTATACAAAAGAAAAAAAAATTCTCAAAAGGCTGATAATCAATATATACATAATATTGTAAAATCATTATCAGGTTTAGTAAATATCAAGCAGAAAATTTAAAAGCACTGAGATACCATTCTCACATTTCATACTGACAAAGATGAAAAAGGAAAATAGCGAGGGGGATTCTTGAGAGATGACTGAAGTAGGGACAGCAGAGGTTTTGGATCTTCCAGAAAACCTGTATGAAAATGGACAGAAGAGCAGAGAGCAAAATCAAAAACCCATGGACAACATGTTCAGCAAAACTAGAAAGCAATGCACGAAAGTGCAGAAACAAACCACAAGTAGCCTCAAACCTGCAAGAGAAGGGAAGGTGTGCAGAAGTCAAGGGAGGACAAGAGGCATCTGATGGATTTGACAAAGGAGACAATCCCCAGACAGCTGCCAGCAAGTATCCCTGAAAATTCCAGTAAGCCAATTTGGGATCAACTGCTTGGAGGGGGAGGTGGCACTGTGAGACTGATCCATCTAGGTAGAGAGGATTATTTTGTCAATGACATTGTGTCAGTGGAAACTAATAATGTAAAGCAGACCAAGTTTTAGTAGCTCATTTTTAAAAATTCTCTGTAGACAAGTGTGACCCTTTTGGGTCAAACCACTAATTCTCTACTAACTGCTGTTAGATTCATTCAGCAATTCACTAACTCATTCATTCATTCAGTGTTTTTTCTCTAGGAGTTAGGGGATGAGAATTCAAAGATGAGAAAACTAAATACCTGCAGCCTTGGGATCTTAAGATCTAGATTATAAACAACACAACAGAAAACTATAATGTGATTAGTGCTACAGTATATAGGACTTCCCAGGTGGCACTAGTGGTAAAGAGCCTGCCTGCCAATGCTGGAAACTTAAAGAGAGAGATGCAGTTTTGATCCCTAGGTCAGAAAGACCCTCTGGAGCAGGGCACTGTAACCCACTCCAGTAGGCATGCCAGGAGAATCCTATGGACAGAGAACCCTGGTGGGCTACAGTCCATAAGGTCGCAAAGAGTCAGACATGACTGAAGTGACTTAGCGTGCACACAAAGGCAATCCACATCACTAGGATAAATTAATAGATTAAATAGTAGTCACATTAAAGAGCAGATAGTGGGATTCTAAATAAACAACATATAACATAATACAATATGTTACGATCACAAACACTGGAGTCGCTAGTCATGGGTACCACAAGAAGGACATGACCTCAGTGAGGAGATGCTCAACAGCTGAGACCCAACCTGAAGGACTTGACAGCTGGCAGACAAGAAAAGGGACCAGGCATCACTTACCATCACCGGAATCACTTACTTCACATTGTGTTGAGATCTTATCACAAGACTTTAAAGATAAATTTAGTTGCCCAATTGTTTCCTTCCTCATTGTATATGTAAAGATTCTCAGAGTCTAAGTCATTTTCCAAAGTCATAATTTCTTAGAAAGTTCTTTACTGGGGAAACTCAAATTTATTTGAAAATTACTCTTTCAAAAATATTTTAACTATATTTTAAGTTTACAACTTCAACACTAATTCAGTGTATTCAAGAAAAAAAGATAAGGACTAATTTTCTACAAGGGTTTTAATATTCTAATCATTCCAATACAACATAAATACAGTAATCAATACAAACAGACAATTTTCAGACTCTGTCTTTTTCAAATCAAATTTTGCTAACATTGCAAATGGACTAATTCAGATAAGGACATACTTGAAGAAAATCTTGCATTTAGGGGATTCTAGAGGCAAACCAGTAATCTTGGTTATAAATTAGGAAATAAATCACTGAGAGCTATTGTATGTAAAATGAAAGACCCAATGCCAACAATATTTTGGCATACCAAAGTTATTTCTGATGTCCTGTGGTATGTAGTAAGTACAATAATAATCATGAGGACCATCACCCAGGCCTCCTCATTCTTCTTACCCTGCTCACATTTTTCCATAGCACTTATTTCTTTCTAACTTACTATTCACATTTGTTTTTTCTGTTACCTGTCTCCTCCCCTTACAACAGAAGCTCTATTAGGTCAATACTTTCTGTCAGTTTTGGTCATTGTTGTGTCCCCAGTACAAAGATTAGCTAACCCACAAGAGGTGCTCTAACATAAGCTATTGAATGAACACTTGCATAATTAAGTCCATAGAAATTTTTAGAATTGTGACTAAAAATATAAAGTTCATAAATTCACACTTGTATAATCAGCAAAGGCCAAGTGTTATGATACTATAACTTGACAAAAATCAAAATGGAGATGATAACATACTACTCATACCCTTAAACACCCCAAATTATGAAAAATAGTTACAGAACATACCCCTTTGAAGTTCAGCTTGTTTGTGAATGATTTAAATCTACTCAGGATCATGTTTTTGTCACAATCTAAAGGGTATCTTAAATATCTGAGCAAAGCAAAATATCTGAGGAAAAGTTACTCTGATTCTTTTTTTAAATAAAGTAAAATCAAATGAATAGTGATGAAGTGAAGTGTTAGTCTCTCAGTCATGTCTGACTCTCTGCGACCCCATGGACTGTAGCCCGCCAGGCTCCTCTGTAAATGGATTTCTCCAGGCAAGAATACTGGAGTGGGTTGCCATTTCCTTCTCCTAAAGAATAGTATCCTGTGCTAGTAATAAAACTTGTTTCTATTTTTCTGATCAGGATGTGATTAATATCTTATCTTTCACTGAGGCATAGGGACTTGAATCCTCAGAGCAGTGAGAGTGAGGAAATAAATGCTAAAGGGAAAAGGATAATAGGCTAACATTAACACTGAAAGTACATATATGTTATGAAGCTTACATCCAAACATTACAACCTCTTTATCAAAAGGTATTTATTCAAGAAATACAATTATATAAGCTTACAATTAGGTAAAGGAAAAAAGGCATGTGAAAGTTACATAGGAGTATCTCTTAACTCTTGTAAATAGGGGTTTCCCATTCTAATGACTCTTATTCTTAAGAAGAATTTATTCACTTCTCTCATTTTCTTCTCTCCCCATCTGCTCCTCTGTGGCAGCAAGAGTGAAAAAATAATATATGGCAACGATATAAAAGCTGAACTAGAATTTGGCAAATTAATGATATTGGAAGCCCACTATAACTTCATTATCTACAGAATAGAGTTTTCTATAATGTGGATTTATTCAAGATACAAATCAAAGGACATTTAGTTTCTGAAATATAAACATGTTAATGAGATACTCACACCACACTCAGTACATTCCAAGTTATGGCCTTAAGGCTTTGAAAAATATTCCTAGAGTATTACTAGAATTAAGGGTAATTAATGCTTAGCCATTTAAACTGATCCATGTAAATTACCATCATTTTGTTGCCATTTAAATTTCCTCTTATTTTCAAATGTATTCTAACTAGTAGAATAAACTCAACTGACTGTGCTTTAAGGTTTCAGCCAAATGTCTACAAACATGTGTATGTCAGAATCATCTGAGATGACTGATAAAAATGGAAATTCTTAGGTCCTTTTCACAGAGATTCAAAAATAACAGGATAGGAGGTGTGGTCTACATATTAAAAAACATTGGAACAAATAGCTGTGAATTCCAAGCTTTTGTGAGAGATAGAAATAGTTTTAGAAACATTATTACATAGCAAAGATAAGGAACATTAACTGGATAAAAATGTTACCAAGTATGACTTTTCATAATATATCCTTTAATACTTCTAGGTCAATGAAAAATAGTTCATATCTCCTACCAGTTGTATCCTCCTAACCAGGAACAGTGCCAATTCAAGTTTGCTCTCCTACAAAATCAAAAGAAACATCTGTGTACTTGTAAATGCCAGAACAAAAATGATTGGGTAATTTCCTTCTTAGTCTACCAAGCAGACTGATCCCCAGAGAACCTAGACTGGGCACTTGAAAAAGCACTTAAGGGCTTGACTCTGGGCCACTGGACTTTGGCCAAGGCAAACCTGTCTGCTTTCCTCCTCAGAAGGGGCAGTCATGTTTGTAGTTTAGGAAAGGAAATCACTGATGCCCAGTAGAAAGCCTCCCAGAATTCCAACCGTACAGTTCTGCTGCAGACTGTCTGCAGAACATCATTGAGCATATGAAAATCAGATCTTAACCAGAGTAAGTCAGCATCGGTCCTGAGAGCTACTTTACATGAGGTTGCTTTAGTCTCCTGCACTGAGAAATTCTCACTCACCCAGCTCAAGTATTCCTAGGATGTATGTCATGGATAACATTCAAGGACTACAATAAATAAATTCTACATTTCAATCAAAAAGAACAAATATGTGAGTTTTCCTTAAGTCATCCCCTCTAAAAATGTGCTCTTGTATAAGTTAGTGCTATAATATCTTACTATCTGTGTTTATTAGAAAACAGATTTCTCCAAACAACTTAGCACACAAGAAACCTTCACCAAAAGAACTTCTAAACACAGCCATATTTAAAAAGGGACCTTTCTCATCCAAATTCTTCCTCATCCAGACTCTTTCACATGTAAGATTGACTTCAACAAGACTGTTTTTTTCTGGCCTACACTTGCCTAATCTATAGTCTCTTCCTGTTTTTCCAAATTCAGATTATTCTCTTCAGTTGCTGGGTTTCTGTGAATACTAGACCAAGCTAGGCAGTCAGGTTGTAATGAATGTATGTGTGTGTTCAACAAAAGACATATATGAGAACAGTCATAGCAGAACGTATTCCTAATAGCCAGAAGCTAGTAGTCATCCAAATGTAAATCAACTAAAGAATGGATAAACAAATTTATGGTTATAATCATACAGCAATGAGAATCAATCATCTATAATTATTCACAGTTGAGTGAAGATCTTACAAACATAATGTTGAGTGAAAGAAGTTAATATTGTTAGTACATAACTATGTTTCTGTTTATATAAAGTTCAAACTCAGGAAAAAGTAACCTATAGGGTTCTAAATCAAAATAATGGTGAACTTGAGTGGGGAGGAGAAAAGACATCAATAGGATGTTGGTACAAAGAGATTTTCTGGGTTGTTAGATGGTTTTGTTTACTTATCTGGCTCCTGAACACATGGGTCTGTTCACTCTAAAAGCTTATGTGTATAAAAGATATAGCATAAGAGATATAACACTTTTCTATACTTCAATAAAAAGTTCTGCCATGTTGTGCAACCTCTGAGGAAAACAACATGAAAATGGACTAAAGGAGATGAGAGTAAAGGACAGGGAAATGTTCTATCAGGAAAGCTAGAAAAGGAATAGATGGAAGATATATCTCAGAAAGTGAATGCCAGGCTTCTTAAGGGGGAAGTCTAAACCAAGGATAAAATCTGAACCGAGGATTTCCCTGATGGTCCAGTGGTTAAGAATCCAGTGGTTAAGAAGCCAATGAGGGGACAAGAGTTTGATCCCTGGTCCTTGAAGATCCCACATGCCTCAGAGCAAGTAAGCCCGTGCACACAACTACTGAGCATGCGCACTTTAGAGCCTGAATGCCAGAACTGCTGAATCCCGCAAGCCCTAGAGCCTGTGCTCTGCAACAAGAGAAGCCACTACCACGAGAAGCCCATGCCCTGCAGCTAGTGAGCAGCCCCTGCTCTCCACAAGCTGAGAAGGCCCGCACACAGCAATGAAGACCCAACTCAGTCAAAAGTAAAATAAATAAATAAATAATAATAATAAAACAAACACCTAAACCAAATGGCTGGAAAACACTGAAAATCATGCCCCACCACCAAACCCTCAAACCAGTTTCTCCCTTAATAAGAAAATACATGTCAAAAGCCAAATGCAACTTAAAAAAATAAATGGCATTGTCTTCCCTAACTAATGATTTTTTAAAAATTGTGAGCTGCCTAGTTCATACCATGCAATCTCCCTGGAAATCAGTTGTGCTTTTGGTTTAGATGAGATAAAGTACAAAAAAAGGAGACAAATAAAAGAGGAATCAATTTTTAAGTAAGCATGAGTTACTGTAAGCATTGTTGTTGTTATTGTTCAATTGTTAAGTCGTGTCTGACTCTGAAACCCCATGGACTTTGCACGCAAAGCCTCCCTGTCCTTCACCATCTCCCAGAGTTTGCTCAAACTCACATCCACTACTTGGTGATGCCATCCAATCATCTCATCCTGTTGCCCCTTTCTCCTCCTGCCCTCAGCCTTTCCCAACATCAGGGTTTCTTCACAACAAGTATAATACCATAATCTTTTCCACTTGAAAAATCAAAAATATCTATAGACCTTAAAACCAAAACTGGAAGTAAGAAGCTTTTAAAGAGATTTGGGGAAATATCTGCAACTTATTTGAAAGGCAAAGAGTTAATATACCTGATTTGCTAAATTGATAAACATGTCTTAATGGAAAAATAGACAAAGGACATAATTAGGCATGTCATAAAAGGATAAAAGTAAATGAAAAATGAATCATTTTCAATGCATATCAAAACAATTATAGCATTTTGCAA
This sequence comes from Odocoileus virginianus, assembly GCF_023699985.2. NCBI lineage: Eukaryota > Metazoa > Chordata > Mammalia > Artiodactyla > Cervidae > Odocoileus > Odocoileus virginianus. The sequence goes on along the minus strand of NC_069686.1, from coordinate 1,988,083 downwards.
TTACAAAATTGGCAGGGGCTTTCATAAGTGTTAATCATTAGTGTTGGTATAATACAGGGATATGGTGGAGATACAAGTATTAAAACCACCTTGGAGGAGAGTAAGTCAAACTAAATCAAAACTCTGTATACTGTACACACATAGTTCACATTTGACCCTCAGCAATCTTCAAAGAGAATCAGGAAGCTCTGTATGGACAGTGACTCTGGGATCCAGAAGCTTCTGGACTGCTGCTGGGTATAACACCAGTGAGGAAGAAGACAGCTGGGCTCTCAGGACTTCGGATACAGCAGGAGCTGGTCCATAAGGAGATCAAACCCGAAGAAAAGTATCCATGACAAACATCTCAAAAGGACCAGCTGCAAAATAATGACAGCTTCTCTCATCTTGAATATAGTCTCTAACATTATTTTAACCTAAATATCTCTTATCAGTCTTAATCATAACAGTCAGACTCTCAAGGAAATCTATATCCAAATTCGGCAAAACACTAGTTGTGTTCCCTTCACACCATTTTGCTGAAGAATAAAGCTGATGTAGGACTTTTTCTTCCCCCTATTTACAACAAAGAGAGTATAATCATTGTGTTAAAATGTTTTAAGCAAAAAGGATACTTTTCAATTATGAAAAAAAAAAATTAACTGCTTTAAAACACAACTAAGGCAAACCACAACAAGAAAACCAAACAAGCTATTGTATATGTTCCAAGTTGGGCACTGAGTTTTGGGGATATTTATGTTGTTGTTTGTTCTGTTTTTTCCCCTTCTGTTTCCTTTCTAGAGCAACCCCTGAGTTAAGCTACATAAGTATGATGGTTACCGTACACTGTCTCTGACTCCAGGGCACAGGTTCTGTAGCTAAAGTGTCTGGGTCCAGTTCCCAGCTCTTCTGCTAATCAACTGCACAAATTTGGGTAAGTTAGGGCTCTCTGGTGGCTCAGACAGTAAAGAATCTGCCTGCAATGTGGGAGACCCGGGTTTGATCCCTGGTTTGCAAAGATCCCCTGGAGAAGGAACTGCAACCCACTCCAGTATTCTTGCCTGGAGAATCCCATGGACAGAGGAGCCTGGCAGGTTACAGTCCATGGGGTCACAAAGAGTCAGACATGACTGTGCACCAGTTTCCTCCTCTGTAAAATCAGAAAAATAATAGTAACATATCTGCAGTGTTTTGTGAAAATTAAATATCACTGAATAAACACTAAGGATAATTACTGATGCAGTAAAATTCTACATAGATATTGTCTGCCATTATGATTTGTTTCTGTTATTACAGATAAAAAGCATAGAGCATGATTTGTTGGTGACAACATTTCCAAGAACTCAAACCAGAGAGGCACATGTAAGTAACAAGGAGAGGGTGGGGCGAATTGAGAGAGCATCACTGACATATACACATTATCTCTCCCTGGCACAGCATCACACAATCGAGAGGAGACTCTCTCTCCCCTGGCTTTTTCTTGGGAAGGAAAAGAGAAGACCGGACTGTACATCCAACATTCTGACTTCTCAGAGAGGCTTCCCAAGGGATTGGCTGCTATGTCACCTGTCTCAGAGTGTTGCTGGAACCCCAGTTACTCTAGCGGGACCACTGAGAACAAAATAATTGGATGCCACACTGATGCTCCAGGGGACACACAGTACAGAACACGGAGGCTAGTATAGCTCAGCAGCCTCTCTCTCAGTGGAGAAAGAAAAGAGTGGAGCATGTGACCAGTTTTCCAGCTTTTTGAAAGCTTCCCAAGGCACTGGTTTATGTACAACCCAACTCAGAGCTCTGACAGGACCCAACAAACTACTGATGACATTATAATAGAAGAAAACTATAAGCCAGTATTCCTGATAAATATAGATGCACAACTCACCACAAAATATTAGCATATTAAATTTAATACCACATGAAAAGACTCATTCACCATCATTAAGTAGAATTTATGTCAGGAATGCAAAGATGGTTCAACATATAAAAATCAATTAATATGATACACCATATTAACAGAACAAGAGGTAAGATGCATAAAAAGCATCTAACTGAACTCAACACCATTTTAATATAAAAACACTTCATAAAGAGGAATAGAAGTAGATTACTCCTACATAAAAAACACCAACTACAATAAGCCCACACTAAAACCATACTCAGTGGTGGAATACTGAAAGATTTTTCTCTATGGTCAGGAAAAAACAAGCATGTCTGCTCTTACCCAGTTGTAGTCAACATAACATTGGAAGTCCTAGTCAGAAAAATTAGGAAAGAAAAAGGAACAAAAGACATCCAAATTGGACTGTTTGCAGATGGCATGATCCTCTACATAGAAAACCCTAAAGATTCCACCAGAAAATTACTAGAGCTGATCAATGAAAATAGTAAAGTTTCAGGATATAAAATTAACACACAGAAATCCCTTGCATTCCTATACACTAACAATGAGAAAACAGAAAGAGAAATTAAGGAAGCAATACCATTCACCACTGCAACGAAAAGAATAAAACACTTAGGAATATATCTACCTAAAGAAACAAAAGACCTTTATATAGAAAACTATAAAACACTGATGAAAGAAATCAAAGAGGACACAAACAGATGGAGAAATATACCGTGTTCATGGATTGGGAAGAATCAATATTGTCAAAATGACTATACTCCCCAAAGCAATCTACAGATTCAATGCAATCCCTATCAAGCTACCAATGGTATTCTTCACAGAACTAGAACAAATAATTTCACAATTTGTATGGAAATACAAAAAACCTCAAATAGCCAAAGAAATCTTGAGAAAGAAGAATGAAACTGGAGGAATCAAACTGCCTGACTTCAGGCTCTACTACAAAGCCACAGTCATCAAGACAGTATGGTACTGGCACAAAGACAGAAATATAGATCAATGGAACAAAATAGAAAGCCCAGAGATAAATCTACGTACCTATGGACACCTTATCTTTGACAAAGGAGGCAAGGATATACAATGCAAAAAAGACAACCTCTTTAACAAGTGGTGCTGGGAAAACTGGTCAACCACTTGTAAAAGAATGAAACTAGAACACTTTCTAACACCATACACAATAATAAACTCAAAATGGAGTAAAGATCTAAATATAAGACCAGAAACTATAAAACTCCTAGAGGAGAACATAGGCAAAACTCCCCCAACATAAATCACAGCAGGATCCTCTATGAGCCACCTCCCAGAATATTGGAAATAAAAGCAAAAATAAACAAATGGGACCTAATGAAACTTAAAAGCTTTTGCACATAAAACAGAAAAAGAGACACAGATGTACAGAACAGACTTTTGGACTCTGTGGGAGAAGGTGAGGATGGGATGTTTTGAAAGAATAGCATGTATATTATCTATAGTGAAACAGATCACCAGCCCAGGTGGGATGCATGAGACAAGTGCTCGGGCCTGGTGCACTGGGAAGACCCAGAGGAATCGGGTGGAGAGGGAGGTGGGAGGGGGGATCGGGATGGGGAATACATGCAACTCCATGGCTGATTCATGTCAATGTATGACAAAACCCATGGAAATGTTGTGAAGTATTTAGCCTCCAACTAATAAAAATAAATGAAAAGAAAAAAAAAAAAGCTTTTGCACAATGAAGGAAACTATAAGCAAGGTGAAAAGACAGCCCTCAGAATGGGAGAAAATAATAGCAAATGAAGCAACAGACAAAGAATTAATCTCAAAAATATACAAGCAACTCCTGTAGCTCAATTCCAGAAAAGTAAATGACCCAGTCAAAAAAATGGGCCAAAGAACTAAACAGACATTTCTCCAAAGAAGACATACAGATGGCTAACAAACACATGAAAAGATGCTCCACATCACTCATTATCACAGAAATGCAAATCAAAACCTCAATGAGGTACCATTTCATGCCAGTCAGAATGGCTGCTATCCAAAAGTCTACAAGCAATAAATGCTAGAGAGGGTGTGGAGAAAAGGGAACCCTCTTACACTGTTGGTGGGAATGCAAACTAGTACAGCCACTCTGGAGAACAGTGTGGAGATTCCTTAAAAAACTGGAAATAGAACTGCCATATGAGCCAGTAATCCCACTGCTGGGTATACACACCGAGGAAGCCAGAAGTGAAAGAGACACGTGTCCCCCAGTGTTCATCACAGCACAGTTTATAATAGCCAGATTTGGAAGCAACCTAAATGCCCATCAGCAGATGAATGGATAAGGAAGCTGTGGTACACATACATGATGGAATATTACTCAGCCATTAAAAAGAATTCATTTTAATCAGTTCTATTGAGATGGATGAAACTGGAGCCTATTATACAGAGTGAAGTAAGCCAGAAAGAAAAACACCAATACAGTATACTAACTCATATATATGGAATTTTAAAAGATGGTAATGATAACCCTATATGGAAAACAGAAAAAGAGACACAGATGTACAGAACAGACTTTTAGACTCTATGGGAGAAGGCGAGGGTGGGATGTTCAGAGAGAATAGCATTGAAACAAGTATACTATCAAGGGTGAAACAGATCGTCAGCCCAGGTTGGATGCATGAGACAGGTGCTCAGGGCTGGTGTACTGGGAAGACCCAGAGGGATGGGATGGAGAGGGAGGCGGGAGGGGGGATCGGGTTGGGGAACATATGTAAATCCATGGCTGATTCATGTCAATGTATGTCAAAAACCACACACACACACACACACACACACACACACACACACACAAGAGAGAATGATATTTACAACCTTATAATGTTTTCAGCTTAAAATATCATTCTATGCCTAGGGTAAGAGTCAAAGACAAGAGTCTCCTTTTATTAAAGATCATTCAGAAAACAGAAAAAAAAATAATATCTATTGTAAATCTCAAAGAGGAATTATAGGTGCTAGTTTCATTATGCTATTTAATCACAGAGCTTCTTTTGGGGAGAGAGGATGGGGTACATAGCTCCTATTAACCCATGCATATATTAACATGCATATGTGCCCACTGGTTTGTAGACACTAGCTAAGACTGTTTGGTAAATAGACACCAGCTGCCAAACATTTTTTCTCTTTTACTTGGCTCTCTGGGTTTCTCCAAGAAGGTTCATTTCTTACCTTTTTAATTCATTTCGTAGTCCTGCACCTCTGCTTTTTACCTGCCATCTCTCTGGACTGTTGTCTGTAACTCTGCTCTTCATGCTGATGCTTCTTTCACCATTTGTGATTCTGTCAGCGGTTCTTGGCCCATTTGCATGGGAGCCACAATCTGTCCAGGTCTCTTCTTAAAAATTTTATTTATTTTTAATTGGGGGAGTCTCTTGATAGTGTACAATACCTGCTTCTCTATTACCTTTGCTTGGACCATGTCACTATTCTACATGTCTTGCATTCAGGGTGATCTTTTTATCCAACTAGCAGAGAAACATTTCCTCTGTAAAAGTCGTGCTTTCTTGTTTTGTTTGGAAGTAGAGAAGTGATTACTCCTCAGAAGAACTGACTTGATGAATTGCTTCTTTCTTTGGTTAGGTTTGCATCATAGTTTTCTCTTTCTCAAGGACCACAGACAGTCCTCTCTAGTCCAGAAGGCTGGATATAATGCATTCAAACATTGCTTCAGCCTTTATCTTCAACTATCATTCTCTCTCACCAAGGAAGTATTTTGCTAGATCCTTGTACCAAAATTAGTTCCCATTTTTGTTGGTTTTTCTCTAAGAGTAGCTTTCTTTTCTATTGACCTGTTACTTGGTTTTGGTTACTTTTTACCACATCCCCACACTGCAGTCTATCACATGTCTGTACCTGACTAAAGCCCACCTGTGGACAGGTTCAATTTCCTTTCTAGGTGGTTCCTTAGCCTCATGTAGCACTTAGCTATATGCTTTGGCTATAGCATTTCTACGGTGCTTCTTTCTTTGCCTGACTCTCCCTGAATGGTGATATTTTCCTGATCCATTCAGAGGCTCACTGCGTTCCTACTATCAGCCCTTTCATCAACCCATCAAAACAAGGCAGGCTCTCATATTAGTCATTTATTTCTTGGCTGATCTATTTTGATATCTCCATTTGGTGCTCTGACTCCATGAGTATAAGATTGGAGGACTTGGATTGGCCAGTATGCTCCATCTACTTCCCCTGGAAGCTGTTGGAAATTGAGACTTCGGTGTCCCATTTTCCTAGAATCTCCAGGATGATCTAATAAGGTTCCTCTCTGCAACCTCCTTCCTGTATCCATTGTCTCTTCCTCTCATCAAGTTCAACTTGTTCCATTGAGTTATCAAATTTTCCACTTTGTGTTTTATGTTTGATAGCATATTTTAAAGTTAATATTATATTGCAATTTAACATTTTCCAGCATTACTTTATGATGTTTCTCACACACACAAAAAAATGTATTTTTGAATAAAAGGCAGCAAAATTTGAGTTGGACCACAAAAAGCAGGTGAAATATGAACAACTGAGTTTTTAATAAAGAGTGAACACAGTGAAGTAGGACCATTGTAGGGCATGTTTATTTGTGAGGAATATTAAACACAGTGAAAAGAAGAAGGTTTTGATGTTGGCTAAAGCTGTGTTTGAATCCTGGATCTATGGATTACTAGCCATTTAATTGTGGGCAAGAAAATATACCTCAATGAACCTCTTCAAGAGCTGTGTTGTATTTCAGAGAGTACTGAGGATATGTGGTGAAGAAAGTTGATTATATTTGATGTGGAAGAAAACAGGACCTCATTGAACACTGTAGAAAACTGAAGAAAGAAAATGCAAATTCTATGGAACATTAATACCAGTAACATACAATGGGAGTTAATGGATCTTCTTGTCTAAGTGGCAAGCTATTTGGTTTTAATGATAAAACAATATATGATTTGAAGTCCAATTTGAGGAAGCAAATACCCATGGATAGAAGAGGCAAAATGTTATGACTATGCTTCTGTTCACATTGTGTATTTCTGAGTATAGTTTTATGGCTTGAATTTTCTCTCCACAGATTATTGACTAATTAATTGATTCATTAATTTCCCATTATACATTACTTATATTAATGTGTTATATTATGTATTGATTGCACTTGAGAGTTAACATATAACTCTGAGAACCTGGAAATAAATTAAGATACCCTCTGAGAGTCATGTTATGAGAACAGTCCATAATATTTTAGAAAAGAGATCTATAAAACTATCTTAAAGACACTGGATGACTACTGGGTCAATAAGATGAATAAAATATAGATAAGCCAATTAAAAGAGGCACTGATTGGCAAGAGCTGCTCAGAAAGAAGTCATGCCATAAAACACTGACAATATGCATCCCTGCATTGAACAGGCAAGAGTTCATCTTAAATTAGTTAACACTAAGTATTCTTGCCTGGAAAATCCCATGGACAGAGGAGCCTGGTGGGCTACAGTCCATGGGGTCACAAGAGTTGGACATGACCTAGCCACTAAACCATCACCACCATCCTTTTGGAAGTGTGAGCTTTCCAGTTTTGTTCTTTGTCAAGATTGTTTTAGTTATTGGGGTCCTTTGTTGCTCCTTAGGGCTCCCCTGATAACCCAGTTGGTAAAGAATTCACCTGCAATGCAGGAGACCCTTGTTGGATTCCTGGGTTGGGAAGGTTCACTGGAGAAGGGATAGGCTCCCCACTCCAGTATTCTTGGGCTTCCCTTGTGTCTCAGCTGGTAAAGAATCTGCCTGCAATGTGGGAGTCCTGGGTTCGATCCCTGGGTTGGGAAGATCCCCTGGAGAAGGGAAAGGCTACCCACAGCAGTATTCTGGCCTGGAGAATTCCATGGACTGTATAGTCCATGGGGTGGCAAAGAGTTTGACACAACTGTGCCTCCTCATGAATTTTAGGGTTATTTTTTCTATTTCTGCAATAAAAAATCATTGAGCTTTTGAAAGTGATTACATTAAATCTATAGATCACTTTGAGTAATATGGCCATTTAAGTAGTATGAAGCCTTCCAATCTATGAACACAGATGTGTTTCCATTTATTTGTATCCTCTTGATTTATTCTTACAAAGTTTTAATATTTTTAATTGTACAAGTTTTTTGCTTCCTTGGTTTATTTCTAAGTATTTTATTCTTTTGAATACTATGGTAAAAGGGTTTATTTTCTTGATTTCCTTTTCAGATTATTTGTTGTTAATGTAGAGAAATGCAGATGATTTTTGTATGTTGATTTTCTCTCTTGCTTCTTTGTGAATTGATTCATTAGTTCTAACAGTTTTTTAAATTCAGAGACAGTTTTAATCTTTCTTTCCAATTTGGATGTCTTTTTTTTTTCCCAAACAAAAAGCAGTTTATTAAGCAATCAATGAGTTGTTTTTCCCCATGGTATTTACTAATTGCATGAGTTTATCCTCTGGCTGCTTTGGAACTCTCTATAGGTAAAACTATCACCTAATTTCAACTCTAAAAGAATATAGATAAGGGATACAATTACATCAGTCTTATTATGACTATATACAGTAGAATATCTTTATTTTTTATTATGAATTTTTTATTTTTTAATATAAATTTATTTTAATTAGAGGCTAATTACTTTACAATACTGTAGTGGTTTTGCCATACATTGACATGAATCCACCATGGGTGTACATGCGTTCCCCATCCTGAACGTCCTTCCCACCTCCTTCCCCATCCCATCCCTCAGGGTCATCCCAGTGCACCAGCCCCGAGCACCGATGTCTCGTGCATCCAACCTGGACTGGCGATTTGTTTCATATACGATAATATACATGTTTCAATGCTATTCTCTCAAATCATCCTACCCTCGCCTTCTCCCACTGAGTCCAAAAGACTGTTCTATACATCTGTGTCTCTTTTGCTGTCTCACATATAGGGTTATCATTACCATCTTTCTAAATTCCATACATATGCATTAGTATACTGTATTGGTGTTTTTCTTTCTGGCTTACTTCACTCTGTATAATAGGCTCCAGTTTCATCCATCTCAATAGAACTGATTAAAATGAATTCTTTTTAATGGCTGAGTAATATTCCATCATGTATGTGTACCACAGCTTCCTTATCCATTCATCTGCTGATGGGCATTTAGGTTGCTTCCAAATCTGGCTATTATAAACTGTGCTGTGATGAACACTGGGGGACACGTGTCTCTTTCACTTCTGGCTTCCTCGGTGTGTATACCCAGCAGTGGGATTACTGGCTCATATGGCAGTTCTATTTCCAGTTTTTTAAGGAATCTCCACACTGTTCTCCAGAGTGGCTGTACTAGTTTGCATTCCCACCAACAGTGTAAGAGGGTTCCCTTTTCTCCACACCCTCTCTAGCATTTATTGCTTGTAGACTTTTGGATAGCAGCCATTCTGACTGGCATGAAATGGTACCTCATTGAGGTTTTGATTTGCATTTCTGTGATAATGAGTGATGTTGAGCATCTTTTCATGTGTTTGTTAGCCATCTGTATGTCTTCTTTGGAGAAATGTCTGTTTAGTTCTTTGGCCTATTTTTTGACTGGGTCATTTACTTTTCTGGAATTGAGCTACAGGAGTTGCTTGTATATTTTTGAGATTAATTCTTTGTCTGTTGCTTCATTTGCTATTATTTTCTCCCATTCTGAGGGCTGTCTTTTCACCTTGCTTATAGTTTCCTTTGTTGTGCAAAAGCTTTTAAGTTTCATTAGGTCCCATTTGTTTATTTTTGCTTTTATTTCCAATACTCTGGGAGGTGGGTCATAGAGGATCTTGCTGTGATTTATGTCAGAGAGTGTTTTGCTTATCTTCTCTTCTAGAAGTTTTATAGTTTCTGGTCTTACATTTAGGTCTTTAATCCATTTTGAGTTTATTTTTGTGTATGGTGTTAGAAAATGTTCTAGTTTCATTCTTTTACAAGTGGTTGACCAGTTTTCCCAGCATCACTTGTTAAAGAGGTTGTCTTTTTTCCATTGTATGTTCTTGCCTCCTTTGTCGAAGATAAGGTGACCATAGGTTCGTGGATTTATCTCTGGGCTTTCTATTCTGTTCCATTGATCTATATTTCTGCCTTTGTGCCAGTACCATACTGTCTTGATGACTGTGGCTTTGTAGTAGAGCCTGAAGTCAGGCAGATTGATTCCTCCAGTTCCATTCTTCTTTCTCAAGATTGCTTTGGCTATTCGAGGTTTTCTGTATTTCCATACAAATTGTGAAATTATTTGTTCTAGTTCTGTGAAGAATACCATTGGTAGCTTGACAGGGATTGCATTGAATCTATAGATTGCTTTAGGGAGTATAGTCATTTTGACAATATTGATTCTTCCAATCCATGAACACGGTATATTTCTCCATCTGTTTGTGTCCTCTTTGATTTCTTTCACCAGTGTCTTATAGTTTTCTATATAAAGGTCTTTTGTTTCTTTAGGTAGATATACTCCTAAGTATTTTATTCTTTTTGTTGCAATGGTGAATGGTATTGTTTCCTTAATTTCTCTTTCTGTTTTCTCATTGTTAGTTTATAGGAATGCAAGGGATTTCTGTGTATGAATTTTATATTCTGCAAGTTTATTATATTCATTGATTAGCTCTAGGAATTCTTTGGTAGAGTCTTTAGGGTTTTCTATGTAGAGGATCATGTCGTCTGCAAACAGTGAGAGTTTCACTTCTTCTTTTCCTATCTGGATTCCTTTTATTTCTTTTTCTGCTCTGATTGCTGTGGCCAAAACTTCCAAAACTATGTTGAATAGTAATGGTGAGAGTGGGCACCCTTGTCTTCTTCCTGATTTTAGGGGAAATGCTTTCAATTTTTCACCATTGAGGATAATGTTTGCTGTGGGTTTGTCATATATAGCTTTTATTATGTTGAGGTATGTTCCTTCTATTCCTGCTTTCTAGAGCGTTTTTATTATAAATGGATATTGAATTTTGTCAACAGGCTTTTTCTGCATCTATTGAGATAGTCATATGGTTTTTATCTTTCAATTTGTTAATGTGGTGTATTACTTTGATTGATTTGCAGATATTAAAGAATCCTTGCATTCCTGGGATAAAGCCCACTTGGTCATGATGTATGATCTTTTTACTATGTTGTTGGATTCTGTTTGCTAGAATTTTGTTAAGGATTTTTGCATCTATGTTCATCAGTGATATTGGCCTGTAGTTTTCTTTTATTGTGGCATCATTGTCTGGTTTTGGAATTAGGGTGATGGTGGCCTCATAGAATGAGTTTGGAAGTTTATCTTCTGCAATTTTCTGGAAAAATTTGAGTAAGATAGGTGTTAGCTCGTCTCTAAATTTTTGGTAGAATTCAGCTGTGAAGCCATCTGGTCCTGGGCTTTTGTTTGCTGGAAGATTTCTGATTACAGCTTCGATTTCCTTGCTTGTGATGGGTCTGTTAAGATCTTCTATTTCTTCCTGGTTCAGTTTTGGAAAGTTATACTTTTCTAGGAATTTGTCATTTCTTCCAAGATGTCCATTTTATTGGCACAGAGCTGCTGGTAGTAATCTCTTATGATCCTTTGTATTTCAGTGTTGTCTGTTGTGATCTCTCCATTTTCATTTCTAATTTTGTTGACTTGGTTCTTCTCCCTTTGTTTCTTGATGAGTCTTGCTAATGGTTTGTCAATTTTGTTAATCTTTTCCAAAAACCAGCTTTATTGATTTTTGCTATGGTCTCTTTTGTTTCTTTTGCATTTATTTCTGCCCTAATTTTTAAGATTTCTTTCCTTCTACTAACCCTGGGGTTCTTCATTTCTTCCTTCTCTAGTTGCTTTAGGTGTAGAGCTAGGTTATTTATTTGACTTTTTTCTTGTTTCATGAGGTAAGCCTGTAATGCTATGAACCTTCCCCTTAGCACTGCTTTTACAGTGTCCCGTAGGTTTTGGGTTGTTGTGTTTTCATTTTCATTTGTTTCTATGCATATTTTGATTTCTTTCTTGATTTCTTCTATGATTTGTTGGTTATTCAGAAGCGTGTTATTTAGCCTCCATATGTTTGAATTTTTAATAGTATTTTTTTCCTGCAATTGAGATCTAGTCTTACTGCACTGTGGTCAGAAAAGATGACTGGAATGATTTCAATTTTTTTTTAATTCACCAAGGCTAGATTTATGGCCCAGGATGTGATCTATTCTGGAGAAGGTTCCATGTGCACTTGAGAAAAACATAAAATTGATTGTTTTGGGGTGAAATGTCCTATAGATATCAATTAGGTCTAGCTGTCCATTGTGTCATTTAAAGTTTGTGTTTCCTTGTTAATTTTCTGTTTAATTGATCTATCCATAGGTGTGAGTGGGGTATTAAACTCTCCCACTATTATGGTGTTATTGCTAATTTCCCCTTTCATACTCGTTAGCATTTGCCTTACATATTGCGGTGCTCCTATGTTGGGTGCATATATATTTATAATTGTTATACCCTCTTCTTGGGTTGATCCTTTGATCATTAGGTAGTGTCCTTCTTTGTCTCTTTTCACAACCTTTATTTTAAAGTCTATTTTATCTGATATGAGTATTGCAACTCCTGCTTTCTCTTGGTCTCTGTTTGCATTAAATATTTTTTCCCAGCCCTTCACTTTCAGTCTATATGTGTCCCTTGTTTTGAGGTGGGTCTCTTGTAGACAGCATATATAGGGGTCTTGTTTTTGTATCCATTCAGCCAGTCTTTGTCTTTTGGTTGGGGCATTCAACCCATTTACATTTAAGGTAATTATTGATAGGTATCGTCCCGTTGCCATTACTTTGTTGTTTTGGGTTCACGTTTATATAACCTTTCTGTGTTTCCTGTCTAGAGAAGATCCTTTAGCATTTGTTGGAGAGCTGGTTTGGTGGTGCTGAATTCTCTCAGCTTTTGCTTGTCTGTAAAGCTTTTGAATTCTCCTTCATGTCTGAATGAGATCCTTGCTGGGTACAGTAATCTAGGTTGTAGGTTATTCTCTTTCATCACTTTAAGTATGCCCTGCCATTCCCTTCTGGCCTGAAGAGTTTCTATTGATAGATCAGCTGTTATCCTTATGTGACTCCCTTTGTGTGTTATTTGTTGTTTCTCCCTTGCTGCTTTTAATATTTGTTCTTTGTGTTTGATCTTTGTTAATTTGATTAATTTGTGTCTTGGGGTGTTTTGCCTTGGGTTTATCCTTTTTGGGACTCTCTGGGTTTCTTGGACCTGTGTATCTATTTCCTTCCCCATTTTAGGGAAGTTTTCAGCTATTATCTCCTCGAGTATTTTCTCATGGCCTTTCTTTTTGTCTTCTTCTTCTGGGGCTCCTATGATTTGAATGTTGGGGCGTTCCACATTGTCCCAAACGTCCCTGAGATTGTCCTCATTTCTTTTGATTCTTTTTTCTTTTTTCCTCTCTGCTTCATTTATTTCCACCAGTTTATCTTCTACCTCACTTATCCTATCTTCTGCCTCCATTATTCTACTGTTGGTTCTCTCCAGAGTATTTTTTATCTCATTTATTGCATTATTCATTTTTAATTGACTCTTTTTTATTTCTTCTAGGTCTTTGTTAAACATTTCTTGCATCTTCTCAATCCTTTTCTCCAGGCTATTTATCTTTAACTCCATTTTGTTTTCCATATTTTGGATCATTTTTATTATCATTATTCTAAATTCTTTTTCAGGTAGATTCCCTGTCTCCTCCTCTTTTGTTTGGCTTGGTGGGCATTTTTCATGTTCTTTTACCTGCTGGGTATTTCTCTGCCTTTTCTTCTTGTTTAGATTGCTGTGTTTGAAGTGGCCTTTCTGTATTCTAGTGGTCTGTGGTTCCTTTTTATTGTGGAGGTTTCTCCCAGTGGGTGGGGTTGGACGATTGGCTTGTCAAGGTTTCTTGGTTAGGGAAGCTTGCGTCGGTGTTCTGGTGCATGAAACTGGATTTCTTCTCTCTAGAGTGCAATGGACTGTTCAGTAGTGAGTTTTGAGATGGGTCTATGTGTTTGGTGTGACTTTGGGCAGCCTGTATGTTGACACTAATGGCTATGTTCCTGCATTGCTGGAGAATTTGTGTGGTATGACTTGCTCTGGAACTTATTGTCTCTTGTGTGGTGGTTGGTTTTGGTGTAGGTATGGAGGCTTTTGGATGGTCTCTTATTACTTAATGTTCCCTGTAGTCAGTTGTCTGGTGTTCTCACGATTTGGGCTTAAGTCTCCTGCCTCTGGCTTGCAGTTTTATTCTTCCAGTAGCCTCAAGGCTTCTCCAACTATACAGCACTGATAATAAATTTCTAGGTTAATGGTGAAAAGATTCTCCACAGTGAGGGACACCCAGAGAGGTTCACAGAGTTACATGAAGAAGAGGAGAGGAAGGAAGGAGATAGAGATGAGCAGGAGGAGAAAAAGGGCGACTTAAGAGGAGAGAGACAGATCTACAGAGTACTCTGTTCCCTAAGTGTTCTCCATAGCCCAGACACCCACAGAGATTCACAGAATTGGATTGAGAAGAGAAGGGGGAGGGAGGAAATAGAGGTGATCTGGGGGAGAAAAAGGTGAGTCAAAAGGGGGAAAGAGTAATCATCACACTCCTGAGTAAAAATGGGTACTGAATATTGGATTCTTAAATGTCCAAAATTGATATCAAATACTGAAAAAGAAAGATTACAAAATCTGGAGTAGAAGTTCGATTCTTTAAAATACAATATTAAAAACAAAAAACACAAAAAATTTAAGAAATATATATGAAGTTCTCTTTAAAAATGGGTCTTTTATTTTTTTGCAAGGTTATAGTGGAATGAAAATGAAAATGAAGGAGTAATAGAGGAGTAATAGAAGACTTTTTAAAAAATAAAAGAAAGGAAAAAAAATTTTTTAATTAAAAAAATAGTAAAAATATATGAGAATGAAAATGAAAATTGAGGAGTAATAGAGGACTTTAAAAGAAAATAAAAGAAAAAAAAGGAAAAAAATTTTTAATTAAAAAATAGTAAAAATATATGATAATGAAAATTAAGGAGTCATAGAGGAGTAATAGAGAATTTTAAAAGAAAATAAAAGAAAAAATTAAAAAAAACAAAAAGAAAATTTTTAAAAAATTTTTTTAATTAAAAAAAATTAGTTAAAATATATCTAGGAATTTCTCTGGAGTTGTTACGAGCAGTGTGGGTTCAGTTCAGTTTCAGATAGCTCCTTGTTCCAGCTTACACTTCTAAATATCTATAGGCCCCTTCCAGTGTAGTCGGTGTTAACTATAGCGATTTTAATCTGTTGCACCTGTCACTTCTGAAAGCGGTTCCCTTTGTTTATTTGGCTTCTGTTTGCAGGTCTCTTCAGTGTCTAATTTCCGCCCTGACACAAGCGGGCGGAGGTGGTCTCTTGTTTAGGTTCGCTTGTTCAGTCGTGCTGTGGGGAGGGAGGGGCGCTGTAGACAAATGTCACTGGCGTGTGTGGGGAGCACTCACAGTGTTCCGGCCTCACTGGGTTTGCCCCTACTCACGGGTGTGTGCTTTCCCCGTCTGCACTGCTCAGGCTCCAGGCTGCTCTACAGGGAGCGGGCCCTGGGTTGCGTGTGGTTCCCGTTTTCGGGTATTCCACAAAAGCGCGGACTCGGTTGCGCCTGCGTGTTGTGCCTTCCCCAGCCCGAGCAGCTCAGGCAGCCAGGAGCTTGACGGGCGCACTCTCCCCGGGTGTGGTGCGCCTCATCCCGCCCCAGTCCCTGCCTCAGTTTCCGCGTGCACTGGTTGGGTGCGAGCGGCTTGTGTCTGTTCAGGGGAGCTGTCTCTAGCCGTGACCCTCCTGGAGGATGTCAACCATCCAGAATCTCAGGAAGTCTTTGGTTAGAAACTGGGAGCCTGTTTGCAGTTTGGTAGGGGGTGCCGTCTCTGAGACCGAATTTGCCCCTTTCCCCTCCCCTCTGCCTCCTGCCTCCAGCGGGGGATGGGGCCGTCCGCCGCTGGCTAGCTCTTCTCTGGAGTTGCTCAGTCCCTTTGTTCTACATATAGGCCCACAGTGTGTTCGGTTAGCATTAGCGTGCTTTTTGCTGGTTAATTTTGTCTCTCTCTTGCTATCCCACAGTTTAAGCTGCTATCTCACGTTAGTTCCCTCCGATTGCCCTCAGGGCATTCGAACCTGGTCCTTACCCTAAGCGATGCCGCCCTCTCCTCTCCATTCAGCCCCCACTTGCTGGTAGCAGATGCGGGGTACTTTTCTGCTGGGAGTTGCTTTTAGGTATGCAATCTGTGGGTTTTATTTATTTTTTTCTCCCAGTTAGGTTGCCCTCTGAGATTCAAAAATTTCCCCCAGACCCGCCAGTGAGAGGGTTTCCTGGTGTTTGGAAACTTCCTCTATTAAGACTCCCTTCCTGGGACGGGTCTCCGTCCCTAACTCTTTTGTCTCTCTTTTTATCTTTTATATTTTGTCCTACCTCCTTTCGAAGACAATGGGCTGCTTTTCTGGGCGCCTGATGTCCTCTTCTAGCGATCAGAAGTTGTTTTGTGCAGTTTGCTCAGAGTTCAAATGTTCTTTCAATGAATTTGTATGGTCTCCCCGTCCTATTCCTCCGCCATCTTAGCTCCTACAATACATATTAGAGTCAGAAAATTCCACAGTAGAGAAATCTGAGCTAATCAAATTTATTTGCCTATAGGATGTTTTTTCTGCAACATATTTATTGACACACTGAGGATTATAGGACATATAGTTAAAGAATCCTGGTGTGAAATTTTTGTTTTTAAAATGTAAGTAACCCAGTGCATTGAACAGTGATAGGTTCTGAAAATATATTTGATGAATACTCAAAGCTTTTAAAATCAATACACATTCTAATTTTTCTAGGAGTAAAATTAATTGTTATAAATCATTTGGAAATACTTTACTTCCAAAATAGTTTAAGCTGCACTTTTAAAATGTTAGTTGTTTGCTAATTCTTACTATTAGCTCCAAAATATCAGAGAGAGAATGTATGTATTCAGTTTACAAAATGTCACAGCTTCTATCCTAAGAGCATTTTAAATTTTGTTTTCATCAAAGTCAAAAATTAGTAGTTTTCATTATCAAGAAATAGCTGTTTGTGCCATAATTTATGTTGGTGCAACAAAGTCTGACATTTCAGAGAAATTTCCCTTATCTACAGCTATTTCCATGTTTTAAAAAATTGGAGAAGAAACAGATGTTGAATGGTGAAACATATTTTAAACTATTTCAAAAATATTTGGCAGCAAGTGCTGGAGCATTAGTGGAAGAACAGTTCTGTATAAATGGCAAAGTTTATTTATCATGTACTTTTCTTGAAAGAAAAATAATTTGAAGAGAGACAAATGAGAATTATTGATGTGTATTATATAAACATTTATTAATAATGAAAACAGCTTTAGTGAATATAATATTTCATGATTTTGAGTCTCTATAAAACTCCATATATATATATATATATATATACACATATATGTATACATGTATATTTATGAGTATATACTCATACTCATACATGTAATATATTTTAAAACTTTCGAGTTCCTTCTGCTTACTATAACTTGTGATTTAAAAAAAAAAAAATCCCTGATTATTTTACCCTTCCTACCTTTTAATTTCTACTATAGCTTTTAAACTAGTCCTTGCTCAAGAAAACAGACTGATCCAATATTGCTCTACATTAATCTCTGAAAGATTCCTGTGGTCAAGTAACAACTCAAGTTTCTGGGCACATCTGGTCATTTCATATAAAATCTTTATTTCACTTTTGGTCATCAAGCTATGTTTCTACATCATTTAATAGCTTTAAAATACCTTAATCTATCTTCAAGTCTATTCTGGTGTATAGATGAAAAGATGATTCCACTGAAAAGAAGGTTGTCATAATAGTTCAAGAAATGTGGTCCAATAAAGCATTAGTTGGTTTAACTCAAAAATTTTTAATGATTTTTTTTAACCATTTGTCCCAGGGATACCCAAATCTGTAGTTTTCTTTGGCATACCAAGAACAATTTTTTTAAAACAAACTTTCAGGGAATGAAGTTAGCAATGTATAGGATCAGTTCAGTCCAGTCACTCAGTTGTGTCCGACTCTGCGACCCCATGGACTGCGGCATGCAGGCTTCCCTGTCCATCACCAACTCACAGAGCTTACTCAGACCCATGTCCATAGAGTGATGCCATCCAACCATCTCATCCTCTGTCATCCCCTTCTCCTCCTGCCTTCAATCTTTCCCAGCATCAGGGTCTTTTGAAATGATTCAGTTCTTCACATCAGGTGGCCAAAGGATTGGAGTTTCAGCTTCAGCATCAGTCCTTCCAATGAACACCCAGTACTGATCTCCTTTAGGATGGACTGGTTGGATCTCCTTGCAGTCCAAGGGACTCAAAAGAGTCTTTTCCAACACCACAGTCCAAAGGCATCAATTCTTGGGCACTCAGCTTTCTTTCTTTATATAGGATAAGCATATATTATTTCAGATTATTTTTCCTTTGGCTAAAATTCTCTAAGATGGCTACTGGAATTGATATTGCTTTTATCACTAATTGCAATCATTTACCAAAATAGCCAAAACTCAGAGATTGTGTACATATGATATCAAAATAAGATGGCAATTTTAAAGTTCAGTTAATGAATCTGTCATTCATGAAAAGCTTAAGTTCTTTTCCAGTTGTCCTTGAGGTTTAAGGTTATGTGTGATGTGGCCAAACTCCAACAACCGCCTAATTTATAAATAACCAGTAGACCATTATAGTTTCTCATGGTAATTTAAGATTCAAAGTTTTTTAGTCAAAAACAATCCAAAACTCATTTTAACAAACTTGAAGTACAAATAAATTGTTTTTGTCATTTTATTCCAGCATTCCAAATTTAGGTTTAGAAGTGGTCCTTTTATCTGCGATCCCCAATTGAATACTCCTACTTAACTATTTAATTAAAAATAAATAATCCAAAAACCAAAGACATCACTCAGTCACTAGCTGTCAGCTGGATTCAGGCCAGTGTAGCTACCTGTCTGTCATCATGAACATGAGTATGGTTGTATAAACAGAGGAAAGAACAGTGTGTTTCACTTCTGGTCCACAGCCAAAACACATTTTCCAAAGAAAATATATACTATAGGAAAAGGATGAACAATATTCAAGATACTTGAGGTGCTAGGGAATAGGACCACATAGCAGAAGTAGCTTCCACTTATATAGGGAGAGATTTCACTATGTACAGAGTTCATTTCCTAGAGTTTGGGACATATTAACTCATATAATTCACACAACAAATCTATGAAATTGGTATAAGATTACCCCATTTTTTCCGTTTGTTTTTGTCCATGCTATGTGGCATGCAGGATCTTACTTCCCTGAAGTCAAAGTCAAAGTCACTCAGTCGTGTCCAACTCAGCATCCCCATGAACTCTACAGTCCATGGAATTCTCCAGGCCAAAATACTGGAGTGGATAGCCAGTTCCCTTCTCCAGGGAATCTTCCCAACCCAGGGATCAAACCCAGGTCTGCTGTATTGCAGGCGGATTCTTTACCAGCTGAGCCACAGGGAAGCCCTTTGCTTCCCTGACCAGGGATCAAACCTGAGCCCCCTGAGATCATGGAGTCCTAACCATTGGACCACCAGGGAAGTTCCACACTTACCCCATTTTACAATGAGGTCTACAGCACAGAACGATTAACTGACATGCTAAGATCATGTAGTTGGTAAAAGGAGGAGCCATGATTAAAATCCAAACAGTTTAATCTAATAACGCATGCTCTAAACCAAGTAGTAAACCTAAAATGAATCAGGCTATTCTGCAATTCTAGAGACTGATATTTTAGTCAACTACCTCCAATTTTTTTGTCCAAACAATTTAGAGTCATTTTTTTTAGAATCCTCAATAGAGTGACTAAACTTACTGATATGATTTCCTTCAACCTTCTTTCCTCCTCTACTTGACAACTGATCTTAGATCACTCCTATTTTCTCAACTTTTTACCCTTCATTGAAAGAATAAATATCCCTCTTTCTCTCCAATACTAACTAAAGGTTCCACTTTAGCACTTAGTTCTATCCCCTATCACACCCTTTAAAAGACCATGACTCATAACTCTCCTTCCAGAGCAGCACAGCATTTCTTCCTTTACTCGAGACTATGACATATTCACATCTCTACTTCCTTTGATAAAATAAATCTTCCCTCAACGCCTCTAGAGCTTTTATCCCATCTTCACTCTTTTAATTCATGCAAGTTTTATTTTCACTAAGGGAATGTGGCTAAAGCAGCGCCAAATTAGTCACTATGATTTAGTTAGGGACCAAAAAGAAATCACAATATAAATTGTTCAACTGTTTCAATATAAAGAGATCAAAGACTTGGGGCCAAAAATCTACCCTGATTGATAGTGTGAATTCTGGGCATCAGTCATTTGCAAAATATGGATGTTGGACAAGGATACCACTGCATTATGTTCTTGGGAGGATTCAGTCAGTTCAGTTCAGTTCAGTCGCTTAATCGTGTCCGACTCTTTGCGACCCCATGAATCACAGCACGCCAGGACTCCCTGTCCATCACCAACTCCCGGAGTGACCAAAGTTGAGAAAATCCCACAAACTCATCTTGGAATACAGTAAATAATTAGGAAATATTTGCTGAATAAGAATTATAAATAATAGTTAAGTCAGAAAGTTATTTTATATTAATAAATAGGGAATGAAATCAGATTGGATGAAAAGGAGAGACCACATATATGTGAAGGAGAGAACAAAGAAACAGTGATCAAAATGGAAAAATAATGACAAGATTATGTAAGCACTTATCCTCTGGAATTCATTGATTCAGCAAATATTTAGAGAGCACCTACTACATTCCAGGCAGGGTTCTTGGCACCTGGGATTCATTAGCAAATAAGCAGAGAAACTTTCTCTACATCTGATTTTGCCTACTCCAACAAGTTAATTCTTATGAAGATAAGGAAGTAAGTTATTTCCTTTTTGAAAGTCTTAAGCATTTCTTCATTGTCTGCTTAATAACTTCCATCCCCCGCCCCCAGCCTGTCTTTCAGTGTCTTTTTAAGTTTTTTTTTAACTCCTAATCTATTTCTTCAATCTATTACTTAATATTTCAGCTTTCCTCCAACATGCACTCCCAGGAGGCCAAAAAAAAAAAAAAAAAAGTAAGATTTTAAAGGGACTTTAAAGGGACTCTAGAGTTCTCCTAGAGTTCTGGTATTGAATCATATTTGAGTAGAGCTGGGACATCTGAGAGCCTTATGCAGGGGGTGGGGTTGTAGATGATGGGATTGCAAAAGAAAACTGGACTGGAGCGAGATTATAAAGGATAATATATGCCACACTAAGAAGGCTGAGTTTGTTCTCAAAGGCAGTTGAACACTGTTTTAACAAAGGAATGACATGATCAGATCTGTGTTTTCCAAAGGTAATTCTGGAGGCAGTGGTAGAGAAAATTTGAAAAGGAGATGTCTAGTGGCGTGGAAGGCAGTTAAGAGAATATTACAATAATGAAGATAACCAAATAATACAGTGGAGCTGATGGAGTGAAGAATCTAATTCTTAAGAAACATTTCAGAGTTATTATCAATAAGGTCAAGAATAAATTGGCAGAACATTTTAATGTTATGTGACTCTGGAGTCAGACTGCCCATGTCCAAGCCTTGCCTTCCACACTTCCTAAATATATGACATATCAAGATAACATACCTCCCTGAGATTCATTTTCCTCAACTGTAAGGTGGAGACAACCAAAGTACCTATCTTCACAGATGCTGTGAGAATTAAAGTCAATAGTTCACATCAAGTTCTTGGCACCATAATCTACTGATTCACCATAACCTGCTTATTAAGGGCTCTATAAATTATATCCCTAGAATGTAGCAATGCATCATAAGACTTTAGATCCCTCTCTCAGCTTTCTGTCCTCAAACTTGTTAAAATTTCCTTATATTTCACACATAATACATTTTGCTTCCCTGGTAGCTCACTTGGTAAAGAATCTGCCTACAATGCAGGAGACCCTGGTTCGATCCCTGGGCCAGGAAGATCCCCTGGAGAAGGGATAGGCTACCCACTCCAGTATTCTTGGGCTTCCCTGGTGACTCAGCTGGTAAAGAATCTGCCTGCAGTGTGGGAGACCTGGGTTTGATCCCTGGGCTGGGAAGATCACCTTGAGAAGGGAACTGGCTACCAACTCCAGTATTCTGGCCTGGAGAATTCCATGGACTCTATAGTCCAGAGGGTTGCAAAGAGGCAGACATGACTGAGCTTTCACTTTTTACCTCTTTCACTTTTATCTCTATTGGATCATACTTCATGCCATCTCTTTCACTCTGGTTTCCATCTACCAAAATTCAACTTAACACCAGAGTCTGTGGTTTAGTCATCCTTGAATTCCAAGCATTTAGGTTAATTTCGGCTGGAATTAAATTTGTTCAAGTTCTCTGTAAACCTCTCCAAACATGATTTTTCCAGCCCCTGAACTTTCACAGGACTTTATGTCATCTTTGATCCTACACACGTCTTGCGTTTGAGGACTTGATGTATGTAACTAATCTCCCCTCATTGCTCCATGAGTCATTTCTTGACTCCAACTTTTCTGGGGCTCTACGGATGAGCAGATTGGTGTCTCAGAAAAATAAATCCAATGTATAACAATTTGATGATTTTTCTCATTCACTCAATTATATGACAAATAATTCCAAGGAAGGCCACCAACTAAACTCCTCATTGCTATCAACTGAATGTATTTGTAGTCAATACTTACATATACTGTTTCATCATCTTGAAACCTGTTTCTGGGGAAGTACTGGAAAGTGTTCATTAAGTAATCTTGAGTTCACAAGATTTGATCTTCTGTTGATTGCCCTTGGGTATTTTATGATTCTCCCAAAATCTTTCCAAAAAGTAAAACTCAAACCTTCTCAACTAAGATAATTTTAACTTTTACACATGTGCTGTGCTATAATTTAACAGAAAATATAGTTGTTTGTCCAGCTTGGGTCACATTATATTTCACTGCTTGGGCAGGTATCTGAATGTTTCACAGACAGCAGTTATAAGGGGTGTAAATATTGGGTGGCTTATACTTAGTTTAGAAGCTTAAGGCTGTGATGGCCAATGATCTAAACCAGCATCACTGTTCCACTAAAAGATCTTGGGCAGGGCTTTAAAACATCTTGGGAGGGCAGCCAGCCAAGCACATGTGCCATCCACATTTCCAAGTCTGGGGATATGAGAAAGGAGGACTCCTGCCCAAGCGTGCTCAGAGCAGACAGTGTACCCAGGTCACATCTCCTGTCCTCTCGTGCTGTGCGCCCGCCTGGGCCACGGCCGCACTCCCACGCTGCCTGCTGCCACCCCAGGCCCTGTGTCACAGAACACCCCCTCTGACATTCTACCACCATCAGCCTGCCTCTGCTGACCACCAGCTGCCAAGAGACAGTATTCGACTGCATTTGAAGTAAATGCTGCTGAGGGGTGCCAGGAAAAATGTGAACCAGGGGCCAATTTGGGAAGTAAACCACCTCACAGACTCTTACTCAACCTAGGAGCAAAACTCCTGGCATTTGAAAGCATCAGTACACACTTCTTTCATTCCAAGATACCATAATCACACTGTATCTTACAGGCTTTATTCTGCTGTGAGTGTGCATGCTAAGTTGCTTCAGTTGTGTCTGACTGTGCGATCCTATGGACTGTGGCCTGCCAGGCTCCTCTGTCCACGGGATTCTCCAGGCAAGAATATTGGAGTGGGTTGCCATGCCTTCCTCCAGGTGATCTTCCTGACCTACAGATCCCTGCAAACAATTGTTATGCTTATCCATTAAATGCAAAAAGAAAGCATCTGCATACTCCATCCTACATCCCTTCCCAAAGAACAGTCCTAAGATTGTAAAGGATGTACAAAAGCAATGTATCACTCTCACTTCTACCAATCAGAACACAGGCTAGCAAGGGTCTTTCCCATGTATTAGAAATATGTGCTTCTGATCCAAATACTTTAGTTGACAGTCTAAGAATCAAAACATAAATTCCAAATGCTGATTAACAGAATATGTGATTAAGTCAAACAGTTAAAATCCAAACATAGAAGTCTAGTTCAAACATACATTTCTTAAAAGTCAAAAGTTTGCACTCCCCAATTAATTATTAAGACAGTCAAATTTGTGTAGTCATTTAACATTTTTTCCAGTGTGCAATAAAAATTTATAGGGAAATCTTAATGCCATCTGTACTTTTACTTTCCTCCATCTAAATGCCCACCTTCTTTTCCCAACATGAATCCAAAATTTCTTTGATGCTAGAATTCTTTTCTGAAACCCACTATTATTTGGATAACCATTTTAAAAATGACAATATTTTTACAAAACAAACTAAATTTATATTACCCATAATATGATAATTATTTGTGCCATACAAATAAATACTTGTCTTATAAAATTTTTGACATGATTCAATTTGATAGACATTTATTAATTCTTATCTTAATTGGTGCCAATGCTAGCCACCATATACAATGTGGGCTTCCCTAGTGGTTCAGTTGGTAAAGACTCTGCCTGCAATGCAAGAGAACTGCGCCAGATCTCCGGGTCGGGAAGACCCCCTGGAGAAGGAAATGGCAACCCACTCCAGTATTCTTGCCTGGAGAAATCCGTGGACAGAGAAACCTGGCAGGCTGCAGTCTGTGGTGTTGCAAGAGTTGGTCACAACTTACTGATTAAACTACCATTTACAATAAAATACACTCCCTTGGGGAGTTAATAGTCTACCAGGTAAAATAGATATGAAAATATCTAACTATAACATAAAGTGGAATGATGTAAAAACTAATGCCCACAGCAAACCTGTTGTAAGAGTAGAATGGGGAGTGGGAGAACCATTCATCTTGTTGAAGGGAATCGGGTAATGTGTCAAGCAGTACTCAAGTATCTTCAAGCAGGAGAAAGACTGTGACATAAAAGAGATGGATGAATATTCTACTCTCTGAAACATCATGTCTTAAAAGTACAAGGAGGATGAGGAACAAATAGTGTGGAGTGGCCAGAGTATACAGAGTGTTTGGAGTAGGAGCCAGGGTTTTAAAGATGAGGAGAGAATCATTACAACCTTCAGCATACATTTGTTATTTGTTTAGGCATACTCAGATGTAGCTATTGCATACATGTTATAACTCAAGCAGAGCACTCATACTAAAGATTCAGTCAGGATTAAATTCGGTCCATGTCTTCCTATCTTGAAAGTCTTGAAGGCAAATTTAAGAACTTTTAATTTCATTTTTGTAGGCAACAAGAAGCTTCTGAACGCCCTTGTGAAAATAGATGGAATAAATGAGCCTTTATTTGAGACCACTGCTCTTTGATAATATGTTAAATAAATTGGGGCCACAAAAATGAAAATGAAATGGGAATATTAATATGTCTGGAAGGACACTTTTCCCTCCTTTGTTGTTTCCTTCCTGGTAAAATGAGGGCCACTAGCAGTATTACTCAAAGCATCTCTTCTCACCCGGAGGAAAAAAGTGACTTAAGAGATTCATGAATTTCAAAGGAGAAACCAGATATGTGGAGCCCTGCCCATTCCTCTTTCTGTCCTCTTGTGAGAACACTTGACCTCAAAGAACTTATGATCCCCTGAACTTCTCTATTCTCCAAGCAGTCCATGGTTGACTCCAACTGGACGGGTAAGACTGGCTAATTCAGGAATTTATCATTAGGAAAATTTTTTGGAGATCTTTTCAACTCAACGAAGAGTATTCTCAATATTTTGTACACCTGCATAGTATTTCCTTCTTGAATGCACCGTCATTATTTAACTTAGCTACTATTGTAATAGCTAAGTTCTTACTTGCAAACTTTTCTGTTATAATACTAAAACTCTATACAATATTAATTACCATTCTAAAACAATATTGCATTTAGTGATGTGTATACTTCACACACATAAGAATGAATTTATCTTGAGAATAAGGACTCAGAATTAAAGGCTATATACATTCATAACTTGGGGCTTCTCCAATGACTCAGCTAGTAAAGAACCCACCTGCCAATGCAGGAGACACATGAGATGCAAGTTCGGTCCCTGGGTCAGGAAGATCTCTTGGAGGAGGAAACATCAGCCCACTCCAGTTTTCTTGCCTGAAAAATCCCATAGACAGAGGAACCTGGTAGGCTACGGTCTATAGGGTCACAAAGAGTCAGGTACACAACTCAAGAAACTTAGCATGCACACACACACACAAGTATATCTAAGCTTATTGGGTATATCTAAGTATATCTAAGTCTTGTTGGGTAAATTCCTGTTTATTCTGTTGTGAAGTTAATTTCTGTCAATGCAAGAGTATACTCCAGACAATTAAATAAATAATACTAAAAACTTTAGCAGAGTGACTTCCTACCTCATATTTTCTTCTGCGTGTATGCTAAGTCACTTCAACTCTTTGTGGCCCTATGAACTTAAACCACCAGGCTCCTCTGTCCATGGGATTCTCCAGAATGCTGGAGTGGGTTGCGGTGCTCTCCTCCAGGAAATCTTCCTGACCCCGGGATCGAACCGAGGCCTCTGACGTCTCCCGCACTGGCAGGTGGCTTCTTTACCACTAGTGCCACCAAAATATTGAGGCTAATAACTAACCTATGATGTGTATTCAAAATAATTAATTTACATTGCTGCCTTTTCTCTATAACTTTCAATTAACATCTTTTTCTTAACAGAGATCTTAGTTAATTATACCCATTTTATTGGAAACATGATAATTAATTCAATAAAAAAGAAAAGTGTCCTATCTTTGCTTAACATAGTAATTCTTATCCCAGGATTGCTGAAAAAGCAATATGGACTTTCTTAATCAAACCCTACCCTCAAAATGAATGACTGTAAGGAAGGTGGCGTTTGACTGAGTTTTTGTGTGTAAACAGGGAGACAACATTAGGATGCTTTTTCACTCACATGGGAATTTTATTCCTTTCACCTGAAAGAAGAAGGGCAGGGAGCTGTAGGGCCCAGGAGACACCGAGGTGGCCAGGGAGTACTATAGTGGCCCAGGAAAAAGATGCACCCAGGAGCTGGGAGAATGGGCACCAGCCTCAACTCTGACTTCCAAATGACCAAGGCAGATCACCTGCCAATCCTTGATGTGTTTCCTCAGTTGAAAAATCTGACCATCCAAGACCCCTTCCTGGTCCAACATTCTAGTCTAGGCTTTGATAACTCCAATCTTACCCATCCTTATCCAGCTGGACTTTCACGATCCCAAACAGAGCAGAACAGAGAAGTTTTACTTGTGTGTGTGTGAAAGGAGCAAACTGATTTCCAGTCTCCTTGTACCCACCTCAGGCAAGTAACTCGTAATGAATCCTTGGTCCATTTTAGCCCCCAAATGCCTTTGGTGGCAGAGTAGTTGTTATTCAAAGAAAAAAGTGTGCTAGAAGGTAATTACACAAGCAATAAATGTGTATTAATTTCTTTCTCAAAATGTGAAAAAAAAACCTAACAATGTTGTAAGCCATTCTAAGATTTTCCATTTATAGCTTCTTAAGTAATAGCCATTCAAGTCTAATTTTCCAACGTTATGTTTAACCTTACACAGTGTGATTATTCTACTTCACTGTGGTAACCATACATCACTAATTTTCCAAGGCAGCCCCACTACCAAGAGTTTTGTCCAAAATTTAGGCCAAGTTTTAAACTTTATCTCTTTTTTTTAAGCTTAGGAGATATGATTATCCATATACTTAGCTATTGTCTGTTTTTCTTTTCTGATTATAATAACAAATTTGAGATGAGACGTGTAGACTAAGGAGATACCCAGAATATTATATTTCACATCTTTGTACAGTTTCACAAGCTGATGTGGTGACAGAAAAAACTGGAGCCCCACATAAGATTTACCCATTAACGAGACAGAGATATTCAGAGATATTTAGCTATAGTAATGGAGCACACAGAGTTTAGAAGGCCTGTGAAGCAAAGTCAGGATTGTTCCACTGTTAGTAGCATTTCCAAGTGAATATAGTAGGGTCCTAATGAGGGGAAAGAAGTCAGTTAAGTTTAGGAAGCTGACAGACCAGCAGTGGTCTTCTGAGGAGAAAATACAAGGGCTTCAGGGCTTGATAACTAGGCTGAGGTCCCCATTAGTACTAGGAATCCAAACAGAGAGCATAGAGTAAGGTGGGTCATCAGGTATCCAATGCTGGGCACAAGGATATATGGAAGCAAGGGGAAATGTTTATTTCTTTAATTTTATTTTCTACTGGCTGTAGATGCCATGATATTGCACTCTTAAATCCTTTACTTTACACCTCTAGAATATAATCTGTTTTTAAACTTGCATTACATTCCTCCTTGAGAAAGTGCTGAAAGCTAGAGTCAGGAAAAAAGAACAAAAACTTACATATCAGTGTCTTATGGGCAATTTCAGGGGATTCACAGCTTCCTAGAAAGTTAGTCATAGACTTCAGTTCAAACCCTTAAACAAAGAGAGATTTGACTCTGCCGGGTGATCTAGGAGGGTGAAAAGTGAAAGTGAAATCATTCAGTCATATCCCACTCTTTGGGACCCCATGGACTGTAACCTGCCAGGCTCCTCTGTCCATGGAATCTACCAGGCAAGAGTACTGGAGTGGGTTGCCATTTCCTTCCCCAGGGGACCTTCTTGACCCAGGGATCGAACCTAGGTCTCCTGCATTGCAGGTGACCTTCTGAGTCACCAGGGAAGCCTGCTAGGAGGGTGGCCAGCAAATGCCAAATCTAGTTAGCAGCCAAGAGTATTTGAATATCCTACTGACTAGTGGGGAGTCTCCAGTTTCTAGACTGGGAGGATAATTGAGTCAGCCTCCACGGGAAGTTGAAGCTGTTTATCACCATCTTCTGTATGTCCTGTTTGGTCTAAAAAATGGTACAGGAATGACTTGTGGTATGAAAATCAGGGGGCCCAGTTCTCAGGAGCTGAGTCTTGAAAAGGTCAAGATATAAGGTGTACCGTATTAGACTGAGTCAGTCAAAGAATCTGCTGCCTGCGCAACATGCCCAAACACCACAGACACAAATAAAGTGGGATTTTAAGGGTCAGACCTGAATAGTAAAAATCAGAAGAGAGGGCTCTGCAAATGGCGTTGGCAAAAGGTAAAAGAAAGCAAGAAAGATGGTGACCAGATGTGGTCCATTTGGAATCTGTAAAAGGGAAATTGCATTACAGTAGTAGGAATTCAGGTTATATCAAAGGAAAATCTTGCATCCAATGAACTTTGCAAAGCATGAGAATGACTTCCTGGTAGACATTGTTCTTCTCTTTCCATGTAACATTTGAAATACAATGGACATTAGTGTGTTTTCAGGGGTTTGAATATAAGATTGTAGAAACAAGAGATCAGATATATACAGACATATTTAAATTCTTTAAAGACCAGCATGTCTATATCTGACATTTATTTCATTATAATAATTTTTATAAATAGCCTTCAAATCCATTGAATTCCCTTAATCTGACACTTCACCCAAACTTTTCTATACAAAATTGAGAATAAAAAGATGCTTAATATAATTCTTAATCAACATAATGACAGAACCCACTCACCATCATCAGCACTCCTTCTAATTCATATTAACAAGAATTAATAGTGAAAACATCAAGATGTAGCAGTCTGGTTCTCATTTAAAATTATATTTTTAAGTAAGATGACTCATATCTACATACATATGTTGCAAATAATATCTTAAGTAAAGTACACTCTGGAAAACTATGCAGAAAGTAATGGAAAAGTAAATACCAAAAAAAAAAAAAAAGTTCTGAAAAGACCGTTAGAAAAATAATGAGATTTACAGATTGACTCAAAAACAGCAGAAAAACCTCCCAAAGGTATTTGACATTTGGTCAGTCAGTCAGCAAAGAGAGTTGGCAGTCGGTCAGGAGAAAATATGAATCATAGAAGTCTATCTCCTCCATCATATAATGCATATGAATCATATGTCTGCTAGCTAGTTCTTGGTCTCAATTCTGAGTCAGTAACTACTTTATATATTTGGCTTCATGATCACGTTTAGAGTTCCTGTTTTTTCAAAACACTCACACAGAATTTAGGGTAGAAAGTCACGATCCTCCCATCCATGTTCACCATTCTTTATTTTGACCAACTGCTGAGGCAAAACTGCATTTCTATCACCTACAGCAGAAGATTGACTTTTAGCCAAATATTAGGAAGCACTTTAGTGACTGCTATAGCAACAGACTAAACAGACAATCTAAAAGGCAGAATTGGAGGCAGAGGTAAGCAATTCCAAATATATGAAGGTATGAATGTAGTTTGAGAGCTTTCAAACATAACTCCAAGGCATAGCTCTGAGAATCCACATCAGAGTTAAGAATATTCTTTACAAAAATGTAAATATTTTCTGTAACTGTTTTAACCAATATTACCAGCTGAGTTTTTAAATGGTTTAACCTCAATTTCTAATGAACTACAAATTCAAAGAAAACATAGTTTCAAACTAAGAATTCTAATTCAAAATTTCCAAATACTAACTCTTAAAGTAATCTATACAAGTAATTTGAAATTATTCCATTCCTTTACAGCCGTCCCTGCTAACCTTCCAGCTGAAAAGGAAAATGTTAGCAGCACCAGCTGTAAGCCACAGAGGAAAAAACGATACCACCTGTCTAAACTCTACTTCCCTCAGTTTAGTTCTCTGAAAGCTTTTAGTTTCCTAAATCTTTCCATTATAAACTCTCTCACACATACACACAAACAAACCTTTCTCATCTTATCAAGACAAAAATCAATTTTTAAAAAATCCTTTTGAATAAAAACATAAGATTATTGCCACTCTTAGATGGCTATATTTGTGGTGTTGGGTGAAACTTTAAAACTGTTTACAAAAAGAATTACCATTTTTGGTTAACCAACTGATTCTTTATTTAGACCAGTGATTCTAAACACTGACTCAGAGTCTTCTTTAATAACAAATACTTTTAACACTTTTGTAGTATCACGAAATTTCTTAGAATATATAACTTATAAACATACCTAACTTTAACAAATAATTATAGTATCTTAATTGCAATGCAACAAGAAATTTAAAAGGAATTTAAAATAAAATCATGTGTATTTTATTACATATTAATAAGCGTACAACCATTAGTGGGCTAAATGACATAAGAAATAAAATCCTATAGGCTTCTTGTTTGGCTCAGATGGTAAATAATCTGCCTGCAACGTGGGAGACCCAGGTTTGATCCCTGGGTCAAGAAAGATCCTCTGGAGAAGGGAGTGGCTACCCACTCCAATTCTTGCCTGGAGAATACCATAGACAGAGGAGCCTGGTGATCTACAGCCCATGGGGTCACAAAGAGTCAGACATGACTGAGTGACTTATACTTTCACTACTTTCTTTTTCTACCTTCTCATAAACAACTGATATGCATATAATACAATTAAAACAACTTTCATCTGATTATTACAGTACTATTTATGCTCAATACCTAGATATAAAGGCTAAACAATTTGTAGTCATACACTTAACAGCTGCATTCCAGAAAAATACATTATAAAATAAAACTGTACAGATAATATTGTGTTTGCATATATAATGAAGGTGGTTTCTAGGCTCAAATAATTACAAATGAATTTTTCATTACAAATGAATGAGTGGCAAGTCCTTCAGATCAGGCAAGAAAGTTTTTCTCTACATGCTAGGAAATGTATGCAGCACACCACCTCCACCCCAACCTTAAGAACCATAGGGCTAAATGAAGACACCTTGGCTCTTTCAAAATGTAAAGAAAAAAATACTTTTTCAGACAAAGAAAAATTGAGAGAACTGCTTGTTAGTGCACCTGACTTGCAAGAAATGTGAGAAGAAGTGCTTTAGTGAGAAGGAAATGGTATCTAGTTCAGAAACTTTGGTCCACATGAAGACAGGAAGAGCATCAGAGAAGGAGTAAGTGAAGGCAAAAGAAACAATTTGATTTTGCCTATTCTTAATTGATGTAATAGGTAATGGCTTGTCAATAATAATAGCAGTCATGTGTCCTTCTGTACAGGAATACCTTGGAGATACTGCACAGTTATAGACCATCACAATAAAGCAAATCTCACAATAAGGCAAACTACACAATTTTTTGGTTTCTCAGTGCATATAAAAGTTGTGTTTACACTCTTCTGTAGTCTATTAAGTGTGCAATAGCATCATGTCTTAAAAGATAGATCAATGGAACAGAATAGAAAGCCCAGAGATAAATCCACGAACCTATGGTCACCTTATCTTCGACAAAGGAGGCAAGGATATACAATGGAAAAAAGATAACCTCTTTAACAAGTGGTGCTGGGAAAACTGGTCAACCACCTCTAAAAGAATGAAACTAGAACACTTTCTAACACCATACACAAAAATAAACTCAAAATGGATTAAAGATCTAAATGTAAGACCAGAAACTATCAAACTCCTAGAGGAGAACATAGGCAAAACACTCTCCGACATAAATCACAGCAGGATCCTCTATGACCCACATCCCAGAATTTTAGAAATAAAAGCAAAAATAAACAAATGGGACCTAATGAAACTTAAAAGCTTTTGCACAACAAAGGAAACTATAAGCAAAGTGAAAAGACAGCCCTCAGATTGGGAGAAAATAATAGCAAACGAAGCAACAGACAAAGGATTAATCTCAAAAATATACAAGCAACTCCTCCAGCTCAACTCCAGAAAAATAAATGACCCAATCAAAAAATGGGCCAAAGAGCTCAACAGACATTTCTCCAAGGAAGACATACAGATGGCTAACAAACACATGAAAAGATGCTCAACATCACTCATTATCAGAGAAATGCAAATCAAAACCACAATGAGGTACCATTATACGCCAGTCAGGATGGCTGCTATCCAAAAGTCTACAAGCAATAAATGCTGGAGAGGGTGTGGAGAAAAGGGAACCCTCTTACACTGTTGGTGGGAATGCAAATTAGTACAGCCACTATGGAAAACAGTGTGGAGATTTCTTAAAAAGCTGGAAATAGAACTGCCATATGACCCAGCAATCCCACTTCTGGGCATACACACCAAGGAAACCAGATCTGAAAGAGACATGTGCACCCCAATGTTCATCACAGCACTGTTTATAATAGCCAGGACATGGAAGCAACGTAGATGCCCATCAGCAGACGCATGGATGAGGAAGCTGTGGTACATATATACCATGGAATATTACTCAGCGGTTAAAAAGAATTCATTTGAATCAGTTCTAATGAGATGGATGAAACTGGAGCCTGTTATACAGAGCGAAGTAAGCCAGAAAGATAAAGACCATTACAGTATACTAACACATATATATGGACTTTAGAAAGATGGTAATGATAACCCTATATGCAAAACAGAAAAAGAGACTCAGATGTATGGAACAGACTTGTGGACTCTGGGAGAAGGCGAGGGTGGGATGTTTCAGGAGAACAGCATTGAAACATGTATATTGTCTAGGGTGAAATGGATAACCAGCCCAGGTTGGGTACATGAGACAAGTGCTCGGGCCTGGTGCACTGGGAAGACCCAGAGGGATCGGGTGGAGAGGGAGGTGGGAGGGGGGGATTGGGATGGGGAGTACATGTAAATCCATGGCTAATTCATTTCAATGTATAACAAAAACTACTGTAATGATGTAAAGTAATTAGCCTCCAACTAATAAAAATTTAAAAAAATAATAAAAAAAATAAAAAAGAAAAAAAGACATAATAAATAAAGGATGGTTTTTCCCAAGAAAAAAAAAAGACAACGTATATACCTTAACTAGAAATAATGTATTGCTAAAAAATGCTATTGTCTGAGCCTTCAGGAAATTATCATCTTCTTGCAAGTAGTAATAACAAAGATCATTGATTGCAGATCGCCATAATAAACATTATAATAATGATAAAGCTAGGAATATTGCAAGAATTAAAAAAACATGACACAGAGACAAAAAGTGAGCAAATGCCATTTGAAAAACAGCACCAATGGGCTTGTTTGATGCAGTATTGCCACAAATCTCAGTTTGTAAAAAACAAAGCTGTCTGCGAAGTCCAGGAAAGTGAATCAGAATGAAACAATGTATGCCACTAAAAGCAAAATTAATGACAGCACTGAATCAGGGCATGGCATAAGGAATTAAGATTATGTTGTTATTATAAGGTACTTGTGCTACCCATGAAGCAGTGTATGTTGTTTGAAAAATAACTTGGATTAGCTGTAAATGTATATTGCAAATTCTAGGGCAATGATTTTTTAAAGTTTTTTTTTTTTAAGTAAAACTGATATGCTAAGAGAGGAGAAAAAGTGTATCATATAAAATGCTCAATTAAAACTTCAAAGAACAAAAAGAGCAGGGAAAAAAAGAAATGAAGAACAAGGGCAACAAATAGAAAATGGTAAAAAAAAAAAAAATGATATATACTCATCCAACCATATCAATAATCACTTAGAATGGCATGGTATAAATGCATCAACTAGGATAGATATTGTCAAAGTGGATCAAAAATCAAGACCCAACTATATGTTTTCTACAAGGAATCCATTTTAAATATGAAGACAGATATAAATTAAAATTAAACTGATGAAGAAAGATGTACCATGCTACCACTAATCAAAAGAAAGCAGGAATAGCTGCATTGATTTTAGAAAGAGCAGACTTCAGAGTCAGGGAAGTTATCAGGGATAAAGAGAGACATGATATAATGATAAAAGGGTCAGTTTTCCAAGAAGACATAAGAGTCCTTAAAATATGAGAGTAAAAATAGAGCATCAAAATGCATGAGGCAAAAACTGGCAGAACTGTGAGGAGAAATAGATGAACCCGCTGTTAGAGCTGGAGACTTCAATACTCTCTTTCAGAATGGACAAATCCAGGGGAGAAAAAATAAGTGAGGACATAGTTAAGTACAACAACACCCATCAATCGATCACATATAATGAACATCTATAGATTACTTCATCCAATGACAACATAAGACATATTCTTCTCAAGTTCATGTGAATGTTCATTAAGATAGACCACATTCAGAACTATAAAGCACACCTGAATAAACTTTTTAAAAATAGAAATCATATAATGCCTGCTTTCACACAGTGGAATTAAATTATTAGATTAAAAATCAATAACAGACAGATGGAAATATCAAAATACTTGTAAAATAAGCAATAAACCTCTAAATAACACTTGGGCTAAAGAAGAAATTTTAAGAGAAATTTAAATATATGTTGGACTAAACGATTGGAGAAGGAAATGGCAACCCACTCCAGTGTTCTTGCCTGGAGAATCCCAGGGACGGGGGAACCTGGTGGGCTGCCGTCTATGGGGTCGCACAGAGTCAGACATGACTGAAGCGACTTAGCAGCAGCAGCAGAACTAAATGAAAATTAAAACACATTTTGTCAAGATATGTGGGATGCAGCATTAAATGCACATATTAAAAAAGAAGACCTAGAGTTGATTGTTTAAGCTTCCACTTCAGAAACTAGAATAAGAAGAGAAAATTAAATCCTAATTATGCAGAAGAAAAAAATTATAGCATAAATCAATAAAACTGAAAACAAGAAATTAATAGAGAAAATCACTGAAACCAAAAGCCGGTCCTTTGAAAAGATTCATAAAATCAGTTAGTGTCCAGGCTAACTAAGAGAAAACCTAGGACATAAATTGTTAATATCAGAAATGAAAAGGGGATATCACTACAGATCTCATGAATATTAAAGGAATAATCAAGGAATAATATAAACAATGTTATGCCTACAAATTTATAACCTAGATGAAATGGAAAAATTCCTTGAAAGATGCAATTTGGCAAAACTCACACAAGAAGAAATAGGTAACCCAAATAGCTGATATGTATTAAATAAATTTAATCAATAATTGATTATTTTTCATAATAGAATGTACCAGGGCCAGATGGGTTCACTCATGGATTCTACCAAACATTTAAATAAGGAATTATACCAATTTTCTACAATCTCTATTATGAAGCTAGAATTACCCTAATACCAAAACCAGATAAAGACATTATAAGAAAACTAAGACCAATATCTGTCATGAATACAGGGGTTAAAATATCCTCAACAAAATATTATTAAATTGAATCCTACAATGTATAAGAAAATTATACACCATGATCAAGTGGAATTTACCTCAGGTAAGCAAGGCTTACTCAACTAATGTAATCTGACATATCAATAGGCTGAAGAAGAAAAATAGAATCAGACCAATAGATGGAGAAAAAGCACTCCACAAAATCTCACATCCATTCATGAAATGGAGAGAAATCTTTCTTAACTTACTGAAGAATATCTATAAAAAACTGACAGTTAACATCATAGTTAGTGGTGAGAAGCTTTAAGCTTTTCCATTAAGATCAGGAATGAGGCAAGTATGTCATCTCTCACCACTTTCTTTCTTTCTTTCTTTTAATTGGAGGCTAATTATTTTACAATATTGTAGTGGTTTTTGCCATACATTGACTTGAATCTGCCATGGGTGTACATGTGTCCCCCACCCTGAAAACCCCTACCTCCCTCCCCATCCCATCCCTCTGGGTCATCCCAGTGCACCAGCCCCTAGCACCCTGTATCATGCATCTAACCTGGACTGGCGATCTGTTTTACATATGATAATATACTTGTTTCAGTGCTATTCTCTCAAATCATCCCACCCTCGCCCTCTCCCACAGAGTCCAAAAGACTGTTCTTTCATCTGTGTCTCTTTTGTTGTCTCGCATATAGGGTCATCATTACCATCTTTCTTAATTTCATATATATGCATTAATATACTGTATTGGTCTTTATCTTTCTGGCTTACTTCACTCTGTATAATGGGCTCCAGTTTCATCCATCTCATTAGAACTGATTCAAATGAATTCTTTTTAATGGCTGAGTAATATGCCATGGTGTATATGTACCACAGCTTCCTTATCCATTCGTCTGCTGATGGACATCTAGGTTGCTTCCATGTCCTGGCTATTATAAACAGTGCTGCGATGAACATTGGGGTACATGTGTCTCTTTCAATTCTGGTTTCAGCATTATACTGGAAGCTTTGGTTAATGCAAGTAAGACAAGAAAACGAAATGAAACTTATACAGATTGGATAGGAAGAAATGAAACATCTTTGTTCACAGATGACATGACCATCTTTGTAGAAAATTCAAAAGTAATCAACAAAAAAATTCCTGAAATTAGTAATTGATGATATCAAGTTTTCCAGATACAAAGTTAATATATAAAACTCAATTGCTTTCCCATGGACCAACCATGATCGAGTGGATAAAATTAATAACACAATGCAATTTAGGTTAGCAACTTCAAAATTAAAATCCTTAGGCAGAAATGTAACAAAATATGTATAATATTTATAGGAGAAAAACTGACAACTCTGATAATCAAATCAAAGAACTAAATAAATGGATATATATTCCGTGGTCATGGATAGGAAGACTCAATGTTGTTATGATATAAATTCTTCCCAACTAGATCTAAAGGTTTGACTAAATCCCAGTAAAAATCCCAGCAAGTTATGTTGTGGCTATCAAGAAACTGTTTTTAATGTTTATATGGAGAGGAAAAAGACTAATCCTAGCCAACACAATTGATCTTTG
This sequence comes from Odocoileus virginianus, assembly GCF_023699985.2. NCBI lineage: Eukaryota > Metazoa > Chordata > Mammalia > Artiodactyla > Cervidae > Odocoileus > Odocoileus virginianus. Next base: position 1,950,678 of record NC_069686.1, on the reverse strand, counting down.
ACTATTGAACAAAAGCAATACAATGAAGAAAAGGTAGACATTTCAATAAATGATGCTAGAACAACTGGTCTTCCACACACCAAAAAAAAAAAAAATTGAGACATCCTTCACAATAATTAACACAATATGGATCACAAGCTTAAATTCAAAAGTCTAGATGGCCTTGGGTTTGGCAAAGATTTTTTAGATACAACATCAAAGGTATGATCCATGAAGGAATAATTGAAAACTGGATTTCATGAAGTTAAAGGTTTTTGCTCTGTGATATAAACTGTCAAGAGAATGAAAATACAATCTACAGACTGGGAGAAAATATTTGTAAAACACATGTCTGATGAATGAGTAAATGAGACAAAACCACACATATATTAGAATGGATATATATATATATATATGAAAAAAATAAAATCTTCATAAGAAAAACTCTCATGGGAGTATTGAGTATTTTCTGTATAAATTAATAAGATATTGTGGCATTAATTCAGGGAACACCAATGATGCAATAGAATATAATGGAAAACCCGAGAACAAATGTATGCATATAGAAAAATTTTATATATAAAATAGCATTGTAAAGCAGTGAGGAAAAATGACATTTCCTATGAGTGAGGATATAAATAAGAAAATATTTTTTAATTCTAGAAAAAATATAGAACATATTTCTGACTTCATTTTTTAAGCACAAAAATAGAAATCATAAAATTAATCATAATTAAAATTACCAAAAACATTTAAAATACAAGCCACACTAGGAGAACATATTTGAAAAGTATGTAACTCTCAAAGAGTTTGTATTTATCCATTTTTTTTTTACCATTAATGGCCATTTGAGTTATGTCTGAATTGAGGTTATTAAAGTTTTGCTTCTCTAGAACATTTTTATTCATATATCCCCTCCTAGGTATATACCCAGGAGAATTAAAAACATATGTCCATGTAAAAATTTGTACACTGATATTCACACCTCCACTATTAATAATAGTTAAAACAGGAAGACAACTCATGCCCATCAACTGATGAATGAGTAAACATTCACATGGTTAATCATACAATGAAATATTATTCAGCCATAAAAAGAAATGAAGTGCTTATGTATATTACCACATGGGTGAACCTGAATTCTTAATGCTAAGTGAAGGAAACCAGACACAAAGGCCATATGTTGTATGACTCCATACAGTGAAATGTTTAGAATAAGTCAGTACATAGAGACAGAAAGTAGGGTCATAGTTGCCAGAGGGCAGGAGGAGGAGGAGATGGGTATAGGATTTCCTCTTGGGGTGATGAGACTGCTCTAAAATAGTGGTGGTGCACATACTCTATGAATATACTATAAAACACTGAATTACACATTTGAAAAAAATATTCTTCAAAATATTATTTTAAAACAACTTTCTGTCATTAGTTAGTCAAATGAAGTACATAGATAATCTATGGTCCAGCCATTCTACTCCTAGGTGTGTGTGTGTGTATATATATACATATATATACACACATACATATGTATGTATGCATATATATATATATACACTCTAAAATTCTTGGGAAGTTTTATAATAATATATCTGAAAATGTCTATTATGGTGTAATACATAGTGCTGGGAAGCTGGAGGCAACCTACATTTCCATCACTAAAAATGTATATAGATAAAATAGGGGTAGACGCACACTCCATAGTATTAGGCAATCATTCAAAAAACAGATAAGATACACTTATTTCAAAGTGTGTGGATGAACTCCAAAAATATGATGCTTGGCAAAAATATATACATATATATTCATTTATTAAAAGTCCATGTACAAACATATTCATCTTTGCAAAAACACATACAGATGAAAAGATACATATTAAATACATTTAATTGATTGCCCAAGAGGACGGGAAGAAAATAGGAAAAATGTAAATAGTAATAAAAGGAAATTAATTCCATGTGCATTCCATTAAAATAACAATAAAATAAAGATGTCAGGGAATTGAGAAGCCAGGATACCAAATGCAGAGAAGAACAGAGGTTGATATCAAAGTCTGGGCTTCTATTTGCTCCACATGATTCACAGAGAAGGCTGACTCCATTTAACAGATTACTGGTAGATACAGATGATGCGTCTTACTTTGTATTTATTTTTACAGAAATGCCTTTACGGTCAAGAATAAGTAGTTTACTAAAAGTTATTTGGCCAACTGAAATGACTCTAACAAACCAAATAGGACAACCAAATTCATCACCACAAGTCTGGCCATTATATTATACATTTTAGTTGATCCCTAGTTCAGTGTTTATCCACTCATTTGTTCCTTTTTTATATTTTTATGGATTATGTAACTTTCTGCTTCCCCGATAGATCAGTTGGTCAAGAATCCATCTGCAATGCGGGAGACCCCGGTTTGATCCCTGGGTTGGGAAGATCCCCTGGAGAGGGGAAAGGCTACCCACTTATGTATTCTGGCCTAGAGAATTCCATGAACTGTATGGGGTCGCAAAGATTAGGATATGACTGAGTGACTTTCACTTCACTTCACTTCGTGTTTCTTTCTATATTGTCTACTATTGACTATTTAGTACATAGATATAGCTATACATAATTAGGCTTCGTATATCTCCCTACTCAAAAACTGGAATTAAAATGTCATATTATCCACTGTTTTTTCATTCAGTAATTAGAGTTCTGGTTTATTTTTTCCCCACACCTTTTGGGTCATAGAGCCTTTTTTTATATAAAAAAGAAGCTCTTTGTCACTATGGCCTATTCCTTTAGTCAGTCTTACAATCACCAAACTAAAAATTCTAGGAAAATTGTCATTGTTTCCATAAGAAACAAAGGTATCATTTCATTTCTAAGGTATAACATTCTCTTCTTTTAAGTAAAACTTCATTTTGTTGCCTAAAATTGTTAGTAGTTCCAGCACCATTTCTCTGGCTTACTGAATATGTGGCAGAAGTTTAAATTGTTTCCAGACCTCATGCTATTTTTATATGAGTCATCTGAGCAAATTCTATTCAGCATACACTTCTTTTAGAAACAAATTTCAGACAAACCTTCTCCTTCCAAGAAGTAAGAAGCAATGAGAATTAATGCAACTGAGGTTCAAATAAAACCCTTGTTTAACAGGTGCACATTTACAAATAATAGATTATTCAAAATAAAAGAAGTTTCTCAACTATGAGTGAACATATAGAAAATAGTATGCCTTTTCTGGGAATAAACTTTGAAGAACTCATTAACATTTTATCATTCGACCATAAGATGAATCATTAATTTTTAACAAAATTTAGAGAAAAAAATGTCACTATTAGTGGTTATTTTGCATACATTTAATTCTTCATTAGAACAACATTGCTTTTACAAAGAGCTAAACATTAGAATAGACAGAAAAATTGCATAGCTTTTGGTAAAGAAGATAATTTTACATAAATCAAATTTGAGCAATATCAACTACTTAGCAGTTGCTTAAACTCTCATAGCCTTTGTAAAGGAAGGGTATTAAATAAGATGATCACTTGTGTCCCCAAAACTCTGCAATCCACTGAAACCAGAGTCTAGCCTTGTCTTAATGGAATGAAATGAGAGATTCCAAACATTTGGTTGGCTACCAACTTCAATACTTCACCATTTTCACAATCAGGAAATTCTTCTGGGCTAGCCTAAATCTTAAGCCCTTCCAATAATTCTATAATGTGGTTAGAAACAGATGATTACTTTCCCTTGTATGGAAAAAATTAATTCCATACTTGAAGAGACCTAATAAATCACAACTTAGATTTTTCTTCTCCAGACTGGATAGTCTCAAACTTTCCTTTAAAAAAATCTCAATTTCTAACTATTTAATCATGACTCTTTCACATGACTCTGCTCCAAGTTTTGTAGATTTTAGAAATGTGGGTCTCAAACTGAGACAATGAAATTCATGGAGGATCTTAAGAGAGCTGAGTGTAATTCTCTACCAGTTTATGGACATGAGCAAGTAGCATGGATATTTCAGAAACTAAGAAAACCTTTACTCCTTATACATTATGACCACTAATTTTGTGAAATGATTATAACTTTCTGTTTGCCAAGAATGCCAATGTAAATGACTGGGTGGTTCTCCTCTATCATCCACAAACTAGAAGGTACAAGTAGCTTTTCTTTACAGTGTTCTAACAGAAGATAGATTTCAAATTAGATGGATCAAAACACTGGCTGTTTTCGGATCTCTTACACTAGCAATGTGGATATATATTGTGCTTTTGTACGTGAATCTCAAATAAAATTAAATTGCTTTGATGGAAGAAGGCATTTATGATGAGAGAAAGTATAGAAAGTTTGAATGTGAGGTCTGATTCAAAACTGTATTATTGCCACTTGATGGCCTATGTCCTTCCACAGGTTACTACTTAATTTCTCTGGGCCTTAGTTTCCTCAATTTTGAATATGCAATTGACACTAATAATATGTACCTCTTAGGATTGTTCTGAGGCTTTAATAAGATAATTAGGTATAATCCAGATGTACAATACCCTCTCATCTGCTCAGGCTAACCTGGCATAATGCTGACACACAATCCTTCATAAACATCAATAGGAAATCCATTTGTACTAATAGCAAGAAAATCATGATTTGGGCATTTTTACTGAACATTTGCAATGTCTCAGGGAGTTGAACGCAAATGTCACTCACAGTTCTCTGTGATCATTGCCCAGATTTTGACCACAAGGTCTGTACTCTCTTTAACCTCGAGTTCACCTCGCAGGTGCTGTCCTCCATTTTGCATCATCCTCACGACCTTCACTGTCTACTCTCTGTTACATGAAAAATGTGATCCAGCCTCAGGTTCTGCACCGAAAACATAGATCTTCTCCCAACAAAGTGCTCAGTAAATTGCAGAAGTCACTGGAGAATCCCAGGTACCTGTTTTTTCTAGGACAAGAGCAAAGCATTTTCTTGACAAGGTACTTGATGAGCATTAACTTCCTCCATCCTCCTCTGTGGGAAATTTCATGAGAGGGAGTTATGTCAGAAGCTAAAAATAATAAATACTGAATTGTGGTAACTGTTTTAATCTTAAAAGTACTTCTGTTTTGTGCTTTACAATTCATAGTATTAAATATTTCTAGTGTCCATGGTCAATCATTCCAGTAATAAAAATCAAAACCAAATACATTGTTACTCTTCAAAGCAAAACCTGTGGGAAGTGGTTGAATATACACTATTTAAACTTGTGTATAATTATTTTTATCATTACCTAACCCATGTTATTTTTATACTTATGGTATTCCTATTTTTATCCTGCTAAGTGAATTAATTACTTGTATAATGGCTCTTGACTTCCCTGGTGGCTCAGACGGTAAAGCGTCTGCCTGCAATGCGGGAGACCTGGGTTCAATCCCTGGGTCAGGAAGATCTCCTGGAGAAGGAAATGGCAACCCACTCCAGTATTCTTGCCTGGAAAATCCCATGGATGGAGGAGCCTGGTAGGCTATAGTCAGTCCGTGGGGTTGCAAAGAGTCGGACACGACTGAGCGATTTCACTTTCATAATAGCTCTTGACTGAGGAAACACTTCAGTGATTTTAATTATTTTGGCTATAGTAAATCATACATTGACCACACAACAGTGAATTTTACTGAAGTTCTAAAATAATTAACAAGAAAGTAATCTTTCCAATTATGTATTTATTTATAATCTTGCCAAGAAATTACTAATTAAATTGTGTGACATTTGGTTCCCAAATCTCATAGTTATGAAGTCAGCAAAGCATTTTTTCAAGTTTAAAGAGTACAACATAATGGTTTGATTTATATATCCTGTGTAATAATTATCACAGTAGGTTTAGTTAATATACATCATCTCATACAGATATAATGAAAAAATTTCTCCTTGTAATGAGAACTCCTAAGAGCGACTCTTTTAACTTTCCTATGTATCATACAGCAGTGTTAACTAGTCATCAAGTTGTACATTGCATCCCCAGTATTTATTTATCTTACAACTGAAAGTTTATATGTTTTGACCACCATCATCCTATTTTCCTTCCTCTCACTTTCCAACTCTGGTAAACACAAATCTGATCCCTTTTTCTATTGATTTAGTGGTTTGTATGTGTATGTGTTTCCATCAGATTTCACATTTAAGTGAGATTGCAGTATTTGTCTTTATCTGTCTGATTTACTTCATTTAGCATAATGCCTTCAAAGTCCACTCACATTGTCACAAACGATAAGGTTTCCTCATTTTTTACGGCTGAATAACATCCATGTGTGTGTGTATTAAAAACTTTTTTATCTATTCATTCATCAGTGGACACAGGTTGTTTTCATGTCTCGGCTATTGTAAATAATGTTGTTTTGAACATGAGGCTCTAGGTATCTTCAAGTTGGATTTTTTTTGGATATAGTCCCAGAATTTGAACTGCTGGATCATATAGTAATTCCACTAACAAAGCATTTTTATTAGCATTAAATTAGTCTCCTTAAAGAAAAAGCATTCTCTCTAAATATCTGTAGCACATTTTTCTAATTTGCCATTTAAATATATTTTTCAAAATATTATTATTATTATTAAATTAATGGAGATACAGTAGCTGAAATATGGAATATCCCTTTAAATATATTATTTCTCAAATAAAAGAATCCTTATAAAACTCCAGTCTCTCCAAATTAATGTTACTGCTTATAATTTGGAATCAAATCCTACAGATTCCCATTAATTTAATTTGTTTCATATTTTAAGCCTTTCCCTCAAACACTACCATCTAATACATTAACGGTAGATATGTAAAAATACAGAAAGCTTTTTTATTTCTAAATAAAAATACTCTTTTTCATCATTTGTTAGAAGCCAACAATTTAGATCCATTGATTTAGTATTTGTACCTTATGAAATTGCCAGTTTTTAGGAAAAATATGGCTGAATATCAGCACTTTATATGATTCAAACTACTAACCATATTTCCATTCCAAAAGAAAAATGTTAACACATATTCCTTTCTATCAGTTACACAGAGAGCCAACAGGAAACTGTGGGACTCTGTCACACGCACTGCACAGACTGCTTATGATTTCAAATTTTTATCTCAGCCCAAAACCAACTTTTATATTTCTTTTCTCCAAATTAGGTAGTCTTACCCTGGGGGCAGGCTGGAGTTGGTTAAGCATTATGACCTTTTTTCACTGTGTGTCATGACCACCACATGCTATTTAATGTCACATATTCTCTGGGTTACATGTCTGGTGAGATGTCTTCCTTCCCACTGCTCATTTATGGTAAATTGTCTCCCTTGAGGTTAAAGACATAGGAAAATCTGGGGATTTTTTTTCTGGTTTTACCAATGACATCAGATTTCCAGAGACTGCTAAATATGTACCAGAGTACCATATTGAGTACAATTATTGTCTTATTGCCACACAAACTCCCTTTAGGAATTTCTCATTTATGATTCACATTATATGGGCTTGACTCACTTAAGACCATATCATTTTAGAAAATTCCTTCAAAAATATACTTAAACAGAAACATCATAATTTAAATTTATATTAAATATTTAATTAAATATTTAAATTATTTAATATTAAATATTAAAAGTAAGATTTCTTTTCTCCTATGCTAAATGTATTGGCTTATTTCATACTCTCTTGTAGTTTTCTATATTTTTCAGTTCTCATCTCATTTCCATCACATCTGTTACTTTGAACTCCTTTCAATTGTCATAAATCTAAAAATTAATCTAAAATCTAAAAATTAAATTCTTGACAGCATTTTAATTTTCTAATGTAGAAAGACAAATTTTGAAGCTATATTTCATGAATGCCTAGTTTATTACAGCTTAGTTATTATAGCTTAATTTGATCTTTGAAATAAAATAGATCTGCATTCAAATATCTGCTGTGTACCAGCTATGAAACTTTGGGGACATTATTTTACTTTCCTAACTCTGTTTTCTCATGTATGAGGTAATGATATTAAAAATGATATGTAGAAATTAAATTGGGTAAAAAAATAAACCACATAATTTAATGACTTACCTACATTAAGTGAATAAAGGTACTAGTTATTAATATTATTAGTATCATTTACCCAATAAACCAAAACAAAAAGCTTTCTAACCATAGAATTTTTCATTATATAAGGGCTATTTACATATGTGAATGAGTATATCAAAATGTTAATATGGCCCATGATTCACTGAAGTATATTCCAGAATTAAGGCAAATCAAGTAAGCAACAGTAAGTCTGGCTTATTTAGCTAAATAACAGACTGAAAACACAAGGGCTAAGTTAAGTATTACCTGTGAGTTTAAGTCAAAGACTATAAATTCTTAGCCTTCTCTATACCCCTTAATAGCAAAACATCATGACATTATAAAGGCCTACGTTAGCCATTTTCCCTAGATTTAAGAATCACAAGGGGGAGGCCCTTTGCAGGCCACAGTTTGGGAAGATACTAGGCTTCAGAAACAAGAGAAGCCAGGGATCGGATGGAGAGGGAAGGTGGGAGGGGGGACCGGGATGGGGAATACATGTAAATCCATGGCTAATTCATTTCAAAGTATGACAAAAACTACAGTAATGATGTAAACTAATTAGCCTCCAACTAATAAAAATAAATGGAAAAAAAAATCTATGGAAACATATATTTTAAAATAAAACTAATATAGATAGCTCTGTATTGCCATTGCATAGTTAGTCATAAACCCAGTATCTTCTTTATCACAGTCTCATTTATGATATTCTAAAAGATTAGCCCTTGTCAGTGTTTCCACCAATTTATTCTTTAACCAACATAATGGACAAAGCAATAGCAACTGCCAGCCTCAACTAGCAGTATTTGAATATGAGTTTGGCTGTTAGGAACTTTCTTTCTCTTTTTGGAAAAATGGGAATCTGTTTAGATTTCCAAACTGGGTGGACTCCAGGAGGTCAAAGAACATCTCTAGAAAACTTAATTTTACAGCTAAAAATAGGAAATTTCCTCCAGGAAAATAAATAGTCTCCACTTCCAGAATGCTAACTGCAGACACCTGAGAAATGTTCAGATAAGACCAGAAAATCATACAGATGTAGTGTGGTGTGGTCAACACTGATCATATAGTCAGACTAGACAGGGTATGGTCCATTCTGGAGATGAACTGATGAAGTTGTACTAATCAGAGCTGCCCCGACAACACAGGGAATTTAAATACTCCATGGCCAGTGCATCAGCATCAAAAATGTAGTGCAGCAGACAAAATCTGGGTCTAAAATTATATTTAAATAAAAGTAGATTGCTTACTTGAAGCAAAGTGGAAGCCTCTGAGAGATCCTACAGTCAAATGATAAGTTTTGATTTGAAATTTTTGACCAGTGTAAATTATTCAGGAGAGTAAGAGATGACCAGAAGGTGAATTACGACATTGACTGCAGACAAACAAGCTTAGATAAATATAAATTCCTAGGAAGGAAACTCATGTTAAGATAAATGTACAGAGTTACATTTATACCTAAGTTAACTGTTGGATATAATTTACCTTAAATGTTTTCTCAACCAATTCTTTGGTTTGATTTCAAGTTGCCTCTCAGATATTATAACATAACAATCCAGAGGTTGTTTAAAGCATATTTAAACAGGAACTATTGTGCAAATGACTTCCTTAAAGTTAGTGCCAGAAATGTGACCCAATGGGAGACATAACTGACTTTGCATATTACCAGGAAAATAAATGTTTTAAATATATATGCATGTATGCACAAATCATTGTATTTCAGTTAAAATTTTGCTGAATAAATAAAAAATTTTACAACTTTTACAATTTCAGGAAATATTTTCTGCCACATTTCTTTTAAATCACAATTTGATAGTGTCTTTATTATAGTCCTCTTCTTTGTGAGCTGAACTAGATATACTGTTACTGGCCAGACATTGGGACAGGAATAGGTAGATTTAGAAAAAAAAAAAATATTTAACTTCCCACAGAGAATCTTTTTTAAAATACTTTCTGGAAAATTAATTAATGAAGTCAGTTTTCAGGGACAGTGGAGTTTTCTATCCTCTTGGTTTTTATTCAGGAAGTTTTGCTGGGGAATAGTGCATGGCGTTGCCTTCTTGTTTGGTTAATAATTAAGAACATTCAGTCAATCAAAAAATATTGCATATCAACAATCTGCAAAGCATACTTCTGGGAAGAATTAGAAAATAAAATATTAGAAGACACAAGCCCTGCCTTCAAATAGCATTTGGAATTTTTTCTTTGCTTTCATTCTTAATATTCACTAGAGAGAGTTTTATGTTGGATTTTTCCTATATTCTATTTGGCACACTCTATGCTTTTTCAAAACCAAAGTCTCCATTTTTCTTTAGTTCCATATCTACAAATTCCACATCCATGGATATGATGGGCCTTCTATTAGTTAGTAGAAGCCCCTAACAAACCTAGACGGCATATTAAAAAGCAGAGACATTACTTTACAGACAAAGGGCCATATAGTCAAAGCTATGGTTTTTCCAGTAGTCATGTATGGATCTGAGAGTTGGACCATAAAGAAGGCTGAATGCTGAAGAACTGATGCTTTTGAACTGTGGTGTTGGGAAGACACTTCAGAGTCCCTTGGACTGCCAGGAGATCAAACCGGTCAATTCTAAAGGAAATCAGTCCTGAATATTCCTTGGAAGAACTGATGCTGAAGCTGAAACTCCAATACTTTGTCCACCTGATGCAAAGAACTGACTCATTGGAAAAGACCCTGATGCTGGGAAAGATAGAATGTCGGAGGAGAAGGGGATTACAGAGGATGAGATGGTTGGATGGCATCACTGACTCAATAGACATGAGTTTGAGCAAGCTCTGGGAGTTGTTGATGAACAGGGAAGCCTGGCATGCTGCAGTCGATCAGTTTCAAAGAGTTGGACATGACTGAGAGACTGAACTGATTAGTTAGTAAGAGTTTATTGTAGGGTGTAAAAACACTTCTCAACTGGAAGCTTTCAAATTTAAAATTGATATGAAGTTCAAGAGTCATTAATGGTTTACAAAATGAAAATGGGGAAGTTGTTTAATCTTTACAATGATTGGTTATTACAATGGAGGTTTCCAGACAGCAGCAGATTGGTTAAAATGTGATTATCTTATACCATTTTTAGGAAGATGGTTTAGATTTCTTTTATAATTATCAGATACATTTACAAGAAATAACCTAAGACAAGTTTCACTTATACTCATGAAATAAACTAGATTTAATCTTTCTTACATGGCTTATATGGTTTTGTTTGCTCAGGGAATTCTCAAATACATTCTTTATTTCTGTATTTAACAATTTCTTATACATTTTGCACAACATCAAGGAGTATACAATAAGAATTGTATAATAATCATGTAAATATGTTATAATAATTTATAATAAATATTGTACTTATAACAAATAATTTGTAAATTATAATTTATAATAAACATAATAACTATAATATTTTATCATATTATATAATATACAGGTATTATAAGGTCTGTTTTAATTTATTTAAATTATATAATATACAGATACTATATATGTTCTATAAATTATATAATATATGGATATTGTAAATATTTGTACAATAATATAACACAGCTATTTAACAATAAACCAAAAAAACAAAACAAGAGACATGGAATACAGCTTCAGAGCTAATTCAACATAGGTCCAAAGTTAATGTCTCCACACAACGTTGTTTTAATAATTTTTATATTTTCCAGCATAGAGTATATACACTGTATATTTGGTCAAATAAAATGAATATTTCTTATATTGAGGAAGTCAAATAAGTCAGCTGAGAAAACCCAAGAAAATAATTTCCTGGCAAAAATCCAATTCTCAGTTAAGAAGATGAAAATAATTTACTTCGACTCAATTTGCAGCCTCCCACTTAACATTTATGATTAACCAATAAGTATAATACTATTTGATAAACATTCTGTTTTACTAGAATGGATAACAGTGAGTTTAAAATTATGTTTGCATTTTATAATAAATTTTCATATTTTATAATAAATTTGAATATTTAACTTCACTGGAAAAGACCCTGATGCTGGGAGAGATTGGGGGCAGGAGGAGAAGGGGACGACAGAGGATAAGATGACTGGATGGCATCACCAACTCGATGGACATGAGTTTGAGTAAGCTCCAGGAGTTTGTGATGGACAGGGAGGCTTGGCGTGCTGCGATTCGTGGGGTCTCAAAGAGTCGGACACAACTGATTGACTGAACTGAACTGAACCTTAAAGAAACTCTATAAGATTGCCAGTATGGGTGTTTTTTTTAATTACTTTATTTTTTATTGAAGGATAATTGCTTTACAGAATTGCATTGTTTCTGTCAAACGTCAGCGTGAATCAGCCATAGATCCTCCCACGTCCCCTCCCTCTGGAGCCGCTCTCCCATCTTCCGCCCGGTCCCACCCCTCTAGATTGATAGAGCCCGTTTTAGCTCCCTGAGTCACAACAAATCTCCATTGGCTGTCTATTTTGCACATAGTGTTGTAAGTTTCCATGTTACTCTTTCCATACATCTCACCCCCTCCTTTTATTATTACGTTTTCCACTTTATAAATCAAAACCTGAATGCAGCTAAATAGACATTGGATTGAAAGATAAAAGAGTTCTTCATAAGCAGTAAGAGTACAAGGAACTTGGAACTTTATGGATCAAACCAATGACTCAAAAGTTACATGGTTACAAATAATTAGTAAAGAACTACATTAGGGTGGCCTGCTTAGTGTCAAATCACAATGAATGGACTTACTCTTATGAGTAGAAGACTGAGTTTACTGGATATTTAAAAGAAAGTGTCTCAAAAAGTCAGACTCTCCAAGTAATAACAAAAGAAAGATAAAAAGACAGTTGTTATAAATGCATGTTTATATTTGAGAATCTCTCTCCCATATTAATCTTTGATTAACTATACCCTATAATTAGATTGTATGCATGCTAAGCCACTTCAGTCATGTTCAACTCTTTGCAATCCTGTGGACCATAGCCAGCCAGGCTTCTCTATCTAGGGCATTCTTCAGGCAACAATACTGGAATGGGTTGATATGCCCTTCTGCCAGAGATCTGCCTGACCCAAGGATCCAGTTTGCATCTCTTATGTCTCCTGCATTGGCAGGCAGTTTCTTTACCACTGATGCCAGCTGAGAAGCCCATAATTAGATTGGCTGGCAGTGATATTATCTCTAAGGACAGTAAGTTCAGCTATATGCAAAAAAAAAAAAACTTACTCATTCAACAAATATTTACTGAGTGTGTACTGTATCTAACGAGTTCTTTTTTATTGTTGATGCTGTTCAGTCGCAAAGTCATGTCTCACTATTTGCGATCCCATGACCTCAGCATGTCCAGCTCCCCTGTCCTTCATTGTCTCCCAGGGTTTGCTGAGATTCATGTCCAGTGAGTTGGTGATGCTACCCAACCATCTCATCCTCTGTCACCCACTTTCTCATTTTGCCTTCAATCTCTCCAAGCATCAGGGTCTCTTTTCAGGGAGTCATCACTTTGCAGCAGGTGGCCAAAGTATTAGAGCTTCAGTTTCAGCATCAGTATTTCCAATGAATATTCAGGGTTGATTTCCTTGAGGATTAACTGGTTTGATCTCCTCACAGTCCAAGAGACTCTCTCTTCTCCAGCACCACACAATTCAAAAGCATCAATACTTCAGTGCTCAGTCTTCTTTATGGTCCAACTCACATCTATAACTAATGGAAAAACTGTAGTTTTGATTATATGATCCTTCATCAGCAAAGTGATGTCTCTGCTTTTTAATATGCTGTCTAGGTTTCTCATAGCTTTCCTTCCAAGGAGCAAGCATCTTTTAATTTCATGGCTGCACTCACCATCTGCACTGATTTTGGAGCCCAAGAAAATAAAATCTGTCACTGTTTTCACTTTTTCCACTTCTATTTGCCATGAGGTGATGGAACCAAAAGCCATGATCTTAGTTTTATTAATGTTGAGTTTCAAGTCAGCTTTTTCACATTCCTCTATTTCACCCTCTTTAGCTATTTCACCCTCTTCAAGAGGCTCTTTAGTAGTTCTTCACTTTCTGCCATTAGGGTGATATCACCTGCATATCTGAGGTTGTTGAGATGTCTCCTGGGAGTCTTGATTCCAGCTTGTGATTTATCCAGCCCAGCATTTTGTATGATGTGCCCTGCACCAGGGCATACCTGGTGGCTCAGTGGTGAAGAATCCACCTGCCAATGCTAGAGACACAGAACTGATCCTTGGGTTGGAAAGATCTCCTAGAGAAGGAAATGGCAACCCACTCCAGTATTCTTGCCAGGAAAACCCATGGACAGAGGAGCCTGGTGTACTACATACAGTTCATTGGATTTCAAAAGACTCAGCATGACTTAGTGACTAAAAAAAAAAAAAAACAATTCTGCATAGAAGTTAAATAAGCAGGGTGACAATATACACCCTTGTATACTCCTTTCCAAATTTTGAATGAGTCTATTTTTCCATGTTCAGTTCTAACTGCTGCTTCTTGACTGAGGTTTCTCAGGAGACAGATAATGTGGTCTGGTATCCCCATCTGTTTAAGAATTTTCCACAGTGTGTTGTGATCCACACAGTCAAAGTCTTTAGCATAGTCAATGAAGCAGAAGTAGATGTTTTTCTAGAGCTGCTTTGCTTTCTCTATGATCCAACTAATGTTGGCTATTTGATTTCTGGATCCTCTACTTTTTCTCAACCCAGCTTGCAGTTTGAAAGTTCTCAGGTTCACATAATTTTGAATACTAGCTTAAAGGATTTTGGACATAACCTTGCTAGCATATAAAATGAGTGAAATTGTCAATATCTTTAACATACTTTGGCATTGTCCTTCTTTGGGATTGGAATGAAAACTGACCTTTTCCATGCATCTAGACACTGCTGAGTGTTTCAAATCTGCTGACATATTGAGTACAGCACTTTAACAGCATCATCTTTTAGGATTTGAAATAGCTCAGCTGGAATTCCATCACCTCCACTAGCTTTGCTCATAGTAATGCTTCCTAGGGCCCAACTGACATCATATTCCAGGATGTCCAGCTCTAGGTGAGTGACAACACCATTGTGGTTATCCAAGTAATTGAGATTTTTTTGTATAGTTTCTCTGTGTATTCTTGCCACCTATTTTTAATCTCTTCTTCTGTTAGATCCTTAATATCTTCTTCAGTTAGGTCCTTGCTATTCTGTCCTTTATTGTGTCCAACCTTGCATGAAATGTTCCCTCGATATCTCTACTTTTTTTTTTTAAAGATCTCTGGTCTTTCCCATTCTATTGTCTTCCTCTATTGCTTCACAACATTCATTCAAGAAGGCCTCATCTCTCCTTTCAATTCTCTGGAACTCTGCATTCAGTTGGGTATATCTGTCCCTTTCTCCCTTGCTTTTCTCTTCCTCAGCTATTGATTAAGCTTCCTCAGACAACCACTTTGCCTTCTTGCATTTTTTTTCCTTTGCGATGGTTTTGGTCACTGCTTCCTATACAATGCTATGAACCTCTGTCCACAGTTCTTCAGGCAGTCTGTCTGCCAGATCTAATCCCTTGAGTCTATTCATCATGGCTACTGTATAATCATAAGGGATTTGATTTAGGTCATATCTGAATGGCCTCGTCATTTTCCCTACTTTCTTCAATTTAAGCTTGAATTTCCCAAAAAGGAGTTCATGATCTGAGCCACAGTCAGCTCCCGGTCTTATTTTTGCTGACTGTATAGAGCTTCTCCATCTTCGGCTGCAAAGAATATAAGCAATCTGATTTCGGTGTTGACCATCTGGTGATGTCCATGTGCAGAGTCTTCTCTTGTGTTGTTGGAAGAGGGTGTTTGCTTTGACCAGTGTGTTCTCCTGGCCAAACTCTGTTAGCCTTTGCCCTGCTTCATTCTGTACTCCAAGGCCAAACTTGCATTACTGCAGGTATCTCTTGACTCCCTCCCTACTTTTGCATCCCAGTCTTCAGCATCAGTGGTTGGGGCACAGACTTGGATTATATTTGATAGTGAATGGTTTGCCTTGGAAACAAACTGAGATCATTCTGTCATTTTTGAGATTGCACCATGTCCAGTTTACCTTGAGACATGGACCTAACATTACAGGTTCCTATGCAATATTGTTCTTTACATCACTGGACTTTACTTTCACCAGCAAACACACCACAACTGAGCATCATTTCTGCTTTGGCCCAGCCGCTTCATTCTTTCTGAAGCTATTAATATTAGTAATTACCCTCTGTTCTTCCCCAGTAGCATACTGGACACCTTCTGACCTGAGGGGCCCATCTTCTGGTGTCATATATTTTTGCCTTTTCATAATGTTCATGGGATTCTGGTGGCAAGAATACTGAAGTAGTTTGCTATTCCCTCTTCCAGTGGGCCACATTTTGTCAGAACTCTTCACTTTGACCCATCCATCTTGGGTGGCCTTGCAGAGCATGGCTCATAGCTTCATTGAGTTATGCAGGCCCTCCATCATGACAAGGCTGTGATCCATGAAGGGGTAAGGAGATGTAGCAATGTACAAAGCAAAGACCGTGATTTGGGGGGAATTATATTCTTGGCAACCCACTCCAGTGTTCTAGCCTGGAGAATCCCAGGGATGGGGTCGCACAGAGTTGGACACGACTGATGTGTGTCAGTAGTACTGAATAAGCAGTAGCATATTCCTCTGAAATGATCAAACAATAGGGAAACTAGACCTTTCTAGTTAATATAACTAGAAATAAGGAAACAATAAGGAAACTAGACCTTATAGTTAATATAAGAGCTATTAAAAAGAATAAAGAAGGTAAGGGGTAGTCAGGGAAGGCCTCTCTGAACAAAATTTGAGCAGAGACCTGAAGGAAGTAAGCCAATGAGGTATATGGATGTGCAGAGAGAACAGTCTAAGCAGAGGATCAAGAACTAACTGCAAAGGCTGTGTGCGTGTTTGACATATAAAAATGGAAATCCTTCTCTCACTAGGTCAGGAAATGGGACAGGGATGACTGAGTGGAAGGTAGAAAAGAGAGATAATTTACCAGAATCTTTAGAAGAAATCTGAGTGTTAAATTTCACAAGTTTCCAAAGGATCAAAGCGGATCAGGGTCTAAAATACAAAGACCAGAGAGTCCCTAGTCATATGAATTCAAGGCACAAACTATTGAAGGTCATAAGTGGAGGTTTCCACTCCATCCTTGGCCCTTTAAATATGCTCATCTCATCCACACATCACCTGCTGTACCTCTGGAAGCTCCAGCTTATGGACAGCCCCTGCCACTGCCACAGTAACCAAGAAATATATATGTTGAGAATTGCATTCAGATATGTATATCAGAAATCCAATTACAGTGTCATCAAAAAACTGTTTAAGCTTTGTTTCTCTAATTTTAAATTTAGCAGTTGGCAGTCTTATGCTGGTGCAGCAACAACGCAGCATTTATCAGCATATTCCATGACTTCAGGGTTAAGAGATGGCTATGCCAATTTCCAGCCCCATGCCAGGAAGCTGAATTTCCCCCAAACACCCAGGTAAACAACTACACAAAATACCCAGTAAGCTTTCATTTCTCTCTCATTGGCCAGACCTGTGTTAGCTGCAAGGGAGTGTGGAAGTTAGTTTTGTGGAAAGACCTGATGCTACTTCCAACAAAACTAATCTGAAACATTGAGGAATTATGATGCAAAGTACTGTCATTCAGTAAGCAACGACCCAGATAGATACCAGCTAATCAGCAAGTAGACCCAGTAGTGGGTCAGGTGTCCTCTGACCTAAGAATCCTTTATATATCAGAGGCAGGAAGTAGGACCTCACACTATGAATCATATTAACATTGATAAGATAAAATGATAGAAAACATTTCAAAAGAAGCATGATACTATAAAATAAATATAAATGTTGCGAATTGGAATAGTTAATTTCACTCTTGTACCCTGCTTCCAGTTTCTTTCTGATGGAGTCACTTGCTATCAGCTTTTGCACTTATAATATGGAAATAATAAAACTATGATCAGAGTAAAGAAGATTATTAAGCAGAGAGGCTAACGGAAAGCATATTAACCCTAAGAAAGTTTGTGTAACAGGATGTAAAATGATGAGCTTGTTTTTGTCCATATGATATGGAAATAAATGGATTAATTTTTAGCACACCATTTGTATATATGCTACCTTCCATTCTTGACATGCTACCTTCCATTCTGACTTTATGAATGCTTGGATTCATCTTTTCTAGATCAGTGACTTTGCTTTCAGAGAAAAATATTAAAAACAAAAAGAGATTACTACATGTGGGTGGGATCAAAGTAAATTTCTTGACTCAATAGAGTTTTTGTACCTGATGATCTTTGAATACTTTGAAAAGATCTAAAATCTAGAATAAATGCAAAATCCTAATTATAGATTCTTTAAATGGTGTGCATCATATTTTCTATTAAAATCAATATCAAGAGCAACAACAACTACAAAGTCTATGATACTTATTGTACAAATTAGGCACCTTAGTTGCTTAATCCTAAAATACAAAATCTGAGAAACAGCACTCAAGAACTGCCTATTCAACTCAATGAATGTGTAAATTTGTCTCCTGTGTCAACAAAAACACATAGTTAATGATTTTTAGTTAAATGTGGTGAATAAAGAACCATGGAATCTTCATGTATAAGGGAAATACATTACTACTAGTAAATGTTGTTGACTTGTTTGGAAATGAAGAGGAAGGAAAGAAAAAGGTGAGAGGGAGAAAAAATAGGGAAAAGAGAGAAGCATATTGAAAGGGGACCAGTAAAGGAAAGAAAGATAAAGGGAAGAAAAGCAGAGAAAATTTAAAGAAAAGAAAAATAAAAGGCCTATGACATTTCTGAAAGAGCAGAATATGGGCTGAACTTAATCTCTGTAGTCTTTTTCCAAAGCACCCATAACTCCAGATTAATTATAAGACAAACATTATACAAATACCAATTCAAGTATTCTACAAAATACCTAACCAGTCAGTTCAGTTGCTCAGTCATGTCTGACTCTTTGCAGCCCATGGACTGCAGCACACCAGGCTTCTCTGTCCATCACCAACTCCCAGAGCTTGCTCAAATTCATGTCCATCAAGTTGGTGATGGACATCCAACAATTGCATCTTCTACCATTCCCTTTTTCCTCCTGCCTTCAATCTTTTCCAGCATCAGGGTCTCTTCCAGTGAGTCAGTTCTTCACATCAGGTGGCCAAAGTATTGGAGTTTCAGCTTCAGCGTCAGTCCTTCCAGTGAGTATTCAGGACTGATTTCCTTTAGTATGGACTGGTTGGGTCTCCTTGCAGCCCAAGGGACTCTCAAGAGTCTTATCCAACACCACAGTTCAAAAGCGCCAATTATTTGGTGCTCAGCTTTCTATAGTCCAACTCTCACATCCATACATGACCACTGGAAAAACCATAGCTTTGGCCAGATGAATCTTTGTTGGCAAAGTAATGTCTCTGCTTTTTAATATTCTGTCTAGGTTGTTCATAGCTTTTCTTCCAGTAAGCAAGTGTCTTTTGATTTCATGCCTGCAGTCACCATCTGCACTGATTTTGGAGCCCCCAAAAAAGTCTCTCACTGTTTCCATTATTTCCCCATCTATTTGCCGTGAAGTGATGGGACCAGATACCATGATCTTAGTTTTCTGAATGTTGAGTTTTAAGCCAGCTTTTTCACACTCCTTGCATCAAGAAGCTTGTTAGTTCTTCTTCATTTTCTGCCATAAGGGTGGTGTCATCTGTGTATCTGAGGTTATTGATATTTCTTCCAGCAATCTTGATTCCAGCTTGTGCTTCATCCAGCACAGCATGTTCCATGTCCAGTTCATGTTGAGATTTGACAGAAAACAACAAAATTCTGTAAAGCAATTATCCTTCAATAAAAATATAAATAAATTTTTTTAAAAACTAGGGAAATCTGAATAAAGTATGCATTTATGCCAAATTGCTTCATTCGTGTCCATCTCTTTGCAACCCTACCAACTGTAGCCTGCCAGGCTCCTCTGTCCATGGGATTATCCAGGCAAGTATACTAGAGTGGGTTGTCATTAGCTCTTCAAGGGGAACATCCCAACCCAGCGATGGAAACTGCGTCTCTTATGCCTCCTTCATTGGTAGGTGGGTTCTTTACCACTAGTGCTACCTGGAAAGCAATTTTATTTAATAATAATCTATCAATATTGATTCATTAATTGTGACAAATATGCTATAATAAAATAAGATATTAACAATACAGGAAATTAGATGAGAGGCATATGGAAACTCTGTACTACCTTCACAACTTTTCTATAAATAAATAGAATTAACCTAAAGTTAAAAGTTTATTTTTTTAAATATGAGCCTAAAAATCACCCTAGCAATTTCAAAAACTACCACATGAATCCAAAGCTGTTCTCTAATCTGATCCGCATTCACCATTAATCTGGAAAAATGTACTAAAATTATGTTACAGAGAATAATGCTGCTTAGCCTAACTAGTTGGAACCAGAATTTTAAGAATAGATGACACCCTTCCAGTTGCCTCGGGATATACATCTTCAGTCAATGGGTTGGCCTTTCTTCCCCAGGCTCCTCTTTTTAGAAATGAAAGGGTGAAACACTTAAATGAAAGGGTAAAACGCTGTCATGCATAACACAGGAAATGTACAGATCTCCATTATGATACCTGTCACAGTAAATGTGATCACAGACAGGCGTGGATATTTTTGAAGAGTGAAGTATGATAACAGTTGCTGTTTGGGGTCAGGAAGATCTGACTTGACCACTCACTGACTCTGATGTCTTGGAGAAGCAACTTAAACTGGCTGGTATATTTTCCTAGTTTTAAAAATGGACAAAAGCAACACATCCCATAGGCTCATTGTATAATCAACATGAAAGAAGGCATGGAAATAACTTAGCACAGGACTTGACACATAGTTCTCAAAAAATACTGTTTTTAATTTCTTTAAAAGTTGTTCTCACTGTGGGTAGTCATTAGAGTTATTTATCAAATATTTCTGGTTCTACCTACTTCCATTCTAGGCACACAGCGAATTACACTTTCTGGTTCTCTTTTGGTTGGGTAGAGCATGTGACATCCTGGTCAAAAGACTGTTAACACAAATGAGACACGTCACTTACAAGCCAGTAGGAGATTCTGCATAAGTCCTTCCTTCTGGCAAGGGGACCACTCATGTTCAGGGAGCTGTCTGTCGCTCTAGGCCCATGAGTGACGTCAGTGAGCAAGGCCCTAATGTCGACCCACAAGGAACACATGGTAACAAGTGAACTCTTTGGATCCAAGTCCGCTGAGATTTGATAAGTATAGCCTAGCCTTCCCTGACTAACATACTTCAGTTTTCAAGATTAATAACAAGGCTCTTGCAGCCTATAGTTCAGATTAATATGCCATCTGGAAACAGACTTTTACACAAGCATAGTTCTGTAAATAGAGCTAAAAATGCTAAGAATGCCTCACTCAATATAAGAGATAATGAAATGTTAGCTGTAATATAAAAATAGAATTTCTCAAGCACTGTAAAAGAAGGAGGAGCTTACTGAATTTTGCTATTCCACAGGTTTTCTCTCATCGAACCTCATTTGATGTTCATCAGTTCAGTGCAGTTCAGTTGCTCAGTTGTGTCCAACTCTTTGTGACCCTGTGGACTGCAGCATGCCAGGCCTCCCTGTCCATCACCAACTCCCAGAGTTTACTCAAACTCATGCCCATTGAGTAGCTGAAGCCATCTAACCATCTCATCCTCTGTTGTCCCCTTCTCCTACCACCTTCTGTCTTGTCCACCATCAAGGTCTTTTCTAATGAGTCAGCTCTTTGCATCAGGTGGCCCAAGTATTTGGAATTTCAGCTTCAGCATCAATTCTTCCAATGAATATTCAGGACTGATTTCCTTTAGGATGGTCTGGTTGGATCTCCTTGCAGCCCAAGGAGTATCCTCCAACACCACAGTTGAAAAGCATCAATTCTTCAGCGCTCAGCTTTCTTTATAATCCAACTGTCACATCCATACATGACTACTGAAAAAGCCATAGCTTTGTCTAGACCAACTTTGTTGGCAAAGTACTGCCTCTGCTTTTTAACATGCTATCTAGGTTGGTCATAACTTTTCTTCCAAGGAATATTCTTCAAAGTAGGACTGAATGCATGTATGCCAAGTTGCTACAGTCATGTCCAACTTTTTGCAACCCTATGGGCTATAACCTGCCAGGCTCCTCTCCATGGAATTCTCCAGGCAAAAATACTGGAGTGGGTTGCCATGCCCTCCTCCAGGGACTCTTCCCAACCCAGGAATCTTATATCTCCTGCATTGGCAGCCGAATTCCTTACTACTAGGGCCATGTTTATTTAGAATACAAAAGTCTTTTTTTATTGAAGTCTAGTTGATTTACAAGGTTGTGCCCATCTATGTTGTATAGCAAAGTGACTCAGTTTTACACATATACATTCTTTTATTAATAATCTTTTCCATTATGGTTTATCCCAGGAGACTGGATATAGTTCTCTGTGCTACATGGCAGGACCATGTTGTTTATGCATTCTAAATGTAATAGCTTGCATTGGAATACCAAACTCTTTTGATTCCATTTTTAATAGTTGAGTGTTCCTCAACAGAGTCCTTGAAAAGCCCAAGGACTGATCAAAATATAAGGCATGCTTGGATAACAAACATTTTGCTGATGTGTTTTGTTGTTTAAGATGGAGTTTTTCTGGTTGATTTCACTTGTTTATTTTATGAAAATGCTTCCACTATGATATACATATGGACACCTCTGAGTTAGCCTCCAGTGTACTATTGTGCCAGCATTCATGAATGTATGAATGAGTGTATGAGAAAGACTGGGAAAGCATTCTCTTGATGTTATATCTTTCAAGGGAGAAAAATTAAAGATGGAGCAAGACAGGGTGAACCTCTCTGCTGGCCGCTGCCCTTGAACGTAAGCATCTATTTTCTGAGATAGGCCACCATGACAAAAATTGGTACTGTCCCCCAAATGCCAAATCATATGTTAAAACTTCTCCAACGGCCTGAAAAATCACACCTCTACATATAAAGTCCTGGACTCATCGACATCAAAACATTGCTTGTAATTTCAGGTCTTGCACCTCTAGACAAAGCTAAGACCATTTGAAAAGGTCCCTCAACTTCTAACCTACATTTGTAATGCAGTTTCTCATTAGTATCATTTCATCTGGTGCTCACAAAAATCCTATAGGATATACAAAACAAGAACTATTATTTTCATTTTATACAAAGAAAACTAAAATTGACATAAAATAACTGATTTCCAGAAGGTCATGTAGTACAACTACCAAGGCAGGACTAGAATGATGCTAGGTCACCCAGCTTGACATCTTTCCACCAGCAACATCAAGTCCAACCAGGTATGGTGTCAAAGACATAATTTCAGAGTAATTGGCAAAGTGGCCCTTTGAAGTGAAAGTGAAATGATTTTTATAGATGTGTATCCTGGGAAAATTCCTTTGATAAAATATAATGTCCTTTAGAGATTAATTTCTCTCACTACTAATAATACTTTTCCTTATTTTTATCTTTTTAAACTATAGCTAGACTACAGAGGATGAGATGATTGGATGGCATCACTGACCCTATGGACATGAGTTGGAGCAAGCTCTGGGAGTTGGCAATGGACGGGAAGCCTGGCATGCTGCAGTCCATGGGGTCACAAAGAGTCAGATGTGACTGAGCGACTGAACTGAACTGAGGGAATCTTTCCGTGAAGAAAGTGAGTGACTGGCTGAGGCACGAACATTTCTGGTTGAACCTATCAGTTAATTAGAATGTTGCCTATATCTCAAGATTTCCCAAAGAACCCATTTTGTATCTGCATCCTAACATCCCTTTTGGTCTCTGTGTCTGCCACTACTTTATTTCACCGGGCAGCCATTTATTTCATTGGACAATTTGAAATTCAGTGCCTGGCTTCTTTCAATGGCCTAAGGGTGGCTCCACAGAAGTTCACACATGATGAAACAAATGACTGAAGACGGAAGAGAACATCAAATGGCACAGGCAGGTCAGATTGCACAGTTTGGCGTCGCATTTAGTAAATTATAGTCAAGCAGCTCTTAATTGCATCCTAACTGTCCATTTTCAGATGGTACTTCTGCCAAACACCAGATTACTAGGGCTGTGTTAGAAAAGCTCAAATAGCACATTCAAATTTGAAACTATAGGTCTCATTTATTTCTAGTTCTTCAGCTGGCAGACATGAAAAGCACTTTTGAGCAGCCAAAGAAGATGAAGAAATAACTTACAGTGAATGGAAAATGTTAGGAAAGCGAGGGCTAGACAATTCTATGAGTCACTACTGAGATATCTAAAGGGATAGGGATTCCAGTCCACTCATTAAAGTGTGGGTTGAAACGTTGCTTTATTTTTCAAGAAATTCCATGGGAGGCACTTGGAGGGGAAAACAGGAGGTGGTCACACTGCACTTCAGACAGAAAAGGCGTATCTTGAGAGTGGTGAGATACTGGCACAACTTGAAGACACTCCACAACACGGATGAGATTTCCAGTCTTAAATGATTTTAAGAGGCTTTATGGCACTATTTCAAAAGTGAACCAAATCCTTGAAAAAAATGTTCTAAATTTACAAATGTACCTTCTAAAATCATTTTTAGTTTACTTCTGGTTTCATACATACAACAGAATTAGTTTTGCCTAAGATTTTAAATCTTTGACTATCTTTTTAAGGAGAAAAATGTCCTAAGATATTAATTAATTTTAGAGTCACATTTTTAGGAAGAAATTATCACCTGTTATTTTTCAAACTACAGGAACAAAATGAAGAATGAACCGAAAAATAAATATTTACCTTGTGGATATTAATTTCGATTTAGTATCTTAATATCCATTACCTGCTTCCTGGGGAAAAGATGATTGGTACTTTGGAGACAATCTTCCTAATATTACACAGTGTTAATTGCACCCCTGAGAGGCTATGGCCAGCAGTCACTAGGAATACAGTACAGTGCTGGATCCATCACTTACCAGTTTAAAGTTTCCATGTCCTCTATAAAATGAGAAAATAATAGTACCTAATTCATAGAGTTATTGTGAAAGAGTATAGCTCAAGGATAGAGCATATGACTGAAGAGTTATTGTAAATTTAAGCAAATAATGTCGGCAAAGTACTTAGCACATAATAAATGATAATTAGGGCTTCAAAAAAAGTTTTCCACAAAAAGCTAAAGAACAGCTGAATAAATAATGTCACTTGTCTTTCCAGTTTTGTTACTGACCACTGAGATTTGGCATAGAGGTGGCACATGCACAGGGAACACAGGACAGATAATTTGGGGAAGGATAAGGAGAGTGCAAGGGAGATGTAATGATATGCATGGAAAACCCCACTTTCAGATGATTCTTCCATTCAGCTTAATAAGAATTAATGAATGGGCTCCCACCAGGGCCCTAGTCCTCTGAAAGATGCCCCGCCCCTGTCTTCAAGAGCTACTCATCATGGTGATAAGACAAAACTTTCACACGTGGAACAAAGAGATTTATGATTAGATACTAAAATAAGTGGCATCACAATGGGTTCTTACTAGCAAATCTTTCTATTATAAGATTCAAAGTCATACACATGCAAAACCTGTTGGAAAGGGAAATCACTATGATTACTGTTCTTAATACATCTCAAAATGTCATATTCTACCAGTCTCTAAAAAAATGTAAAATGCCAATTGCTTTCCATCACTTTGCTTTATTTAGATATCTAGTTTACTTACTATGCTTCCCAAGTTAAACCAGAAATCCTCTGACTTGGGTTTCATATGTCTGAATTTTAAATGTCTAATAATTTCTCAAATATTTAAGAGATACAAAATTAGGAGTTACCAGATGAGCACAAACTATTCATGAATTCCCCAAACTGTGAGTTATATATGTGCAAGAAGCAAAGAGCTACAGCACCGCAATAAACAATAAAAGTTCGACAGATGTCAATAGCTCTGTTGAAAAAGATCAGAAAAGAAAGTATGCCCCCTGCTGTTTACAGAATGATGGTTTCTGAACACGATTTTAGCTGAAAGTTTTGAGTTGCATCTTGGATTTCCTAGATCTTGACTCCAGCACGCTGTAACAAGTCTATGACCATGCATATATACCTAAAGTTATTGTGAACAAGTCTACTCCTTATCTCTCTCCTTTGAACAATATAGAAGTGGGAGGTTGTGTAACTATCTACTTGTGCTGATTTTCTATGTATAATTTTAAGTACATGAAGCATTGATGTGATTTCCTAAGTATGATTGTGTAGTTACTAAAAAGCTCTCCATGCAGTATCAGTCCAAAATGTGACTGCTTGGTGGTAAAATAAAAGAAATCATGTGTATCATCATCATTTCTTTTGCCTTGAGTTCAACCAGAAACCAAGGTAAATCACACTTAAGAACCTTAGTGAGCTGACTCTAGCACTTAGGAACTTCCAACTGGCCTACTTATTTCATATAATTCTAAAAACTAACAAATATTTTTGATAACAATTCACAGCCATTGTTGCTACACTTTGATTTATTCTGGATACAGTTATAATTAAGGACCAGTATAAGGTATTGGTTATAAGCACAGACCCTGGACCCAGACCGCCTGATTTCAAATCCCAGCTGCACTACTGACTGGGGTAGTTTCTCAATATCTCTGCCCCCTTTATCTCATCCATAAAACTGGGATCATATTTAAAACTACCTCATGAGATAATATGTGACAAAATACAGAAAGAATTGCATCTGGAACATGATAATTACACCATAAAAATTTATGAGCATCGATATTATTTATTACTACTATTTGTTTCTTCACTTTAGTCTACTATGTATTTCTCCAATGCTTTATGCAAAACCAAGGTTTTAGAATGCAATTTAAAATGTACTAGAGCACACAGAAATAATCAAGAAATATTATCTATGGGAAGAAAATGACACAACTTTGCTGACATACAAAAATGAAGTCTTAAGGAAATTATCACACCATGTTTACAGAGAAGAAAACAGATATTATAATGATATAATAATAGTATAAATGGTTTTATTTGAAAATAATGTAAGGAAGCAAACTTGCCAAAAAGACTCAGGAAGAAACTGTGACTCTTCCCCTAACTGCCTAAAAGAATTTACAAAGAGGGCCTGTTTCTAAGCTTTTTCTAGAAATATCTACAAAGAATATGGTATGGGCTAGGTTTAGTTGGGGGAACTTGGCAGGGCCTGGAAATCAGAACTTATTCTGTGTCTCATACAACTCAGCAAACACTTGTGTGCCAAACATTTGCTTTTTCCTGAGGTCTCAAACTGCTGCTCTAGCATCCTCCTTTGTCTGTTGAGGATGGTGTTTAAGCTGAGTCTTCAGTCATTTTGGAGAGTTACTCAGTTTTCCTGACCTCTCCCATGTACACAGGGAATTAAACCTTAGTTTAACTGTCTCTTGTTAATCTGTCTCATAACATTTCATTCTTAGACCAGCCAGAAAAACCTAGAAAGGTAGAGGAAAATTTCTTCCTCCCTGACAGAAACAATAAACTTAATGCAAGCTACCTTTAAACCTGAAAAGAATTTGTTGGATATCATAACAAAAAAACGCAGATACTTCAAATGAAGTCTGATCCAGGAGTCCCACAATGACACAAAGTACCTGAATTCTTTCTATCTTAATTATCTGCCTAAAGCCTCTATACCTAGCATCCCCAGTGAACGCTGAGACCCCCTGTAATTGGATAGACTTAAGTCTCTAACCCTCCATCTCTGTCACAAGAAAGAAGGAATGTACTGATTGGCTTTAGCTGGAATAGCTTCCCTGAAATTGTATGGCTCCCAAATGAAGAGAAAGCTCTGGTGGGAATGGAATAGAGAAGAAACACAGTTTAAGAAAAAACACAACAAATATTAACCCACCTAAAGTTAATTTGTAGGTAAATGGAACCTAATCAAAATTCCAAGGTGGTTTCTGAACAGTCATTTAAGAATTTTAATCATTAAAATCTTTAGAAAAATACACATGAGAAAAAAAAGGGCGTTAACTTTAAGAAAAAAAAATAGTTTCAGGGATGGCATCTTGATATACCATATACAAAAATATATAAAGCTATGATAATTAAAAGCATAGTACAAATATAAAATTAGGCAGAACAACCATTCAATAAATAATAGTATAATTGAATAATGACTTAGAAACATTAAATTTTAGATCTTCTATTCAGACTGTATATCAGAATAATTGATGGTAAAAATTTAATTCCAAGACATTAAGCTATTAAAAGTAAATATTTATTAATATGAGTGAATATGATCTCCCAAATTGGGAAGGGTTTCTTAACATGAAAACAACAGAAAAATTAAAATCAGAAGATTGTTAGATGTGACTACTTAGAAGAACTAAATTAAAATATACCCTTTTACCTAAATCGAATTTTATAGCAAAATCAAAAGGCAAACAACATTTTAAGAAAAATATTTGCCTTAAATTTAATAAGGAGTAAGTACGAATAAATAACTCTCAGAGATCAATTAATGAAAACAATTTAAAATATAAAAGAAAATTGGTAAATGACATAAACTTACACTTCGTAAAAGAGGAAATATGCTTAATTAACATTATGAAAAGTTGTCTACTTCACTAGTAGGCAAATAAATAAATATTAAAGCAATGAAATATAATTTTAAGCCATAAAAAGAGCAAAAATTAAAATCTATAATAATGTCTTTGTTGTTGTTTAGTCACTAAGACATGTCCGATTCTTTTGCAGCCCCATGGGCTGTAGCTCACCAGGCTCCTCTGCCCATGGGATTCTGCAGGCAATAATACTAGAGTGGGTTTACCATTTCCTGTTCCAAGGGATCTTCCCAACCCAGAGATCAAACCCACATCTCCTGCATAGGCAGGTGGACTCTTCACCACTGAACCACCTGGAAATCCCAGTTGTGTTTTGTTCTAAATAAGTGACATAAACTAGGTAGCTTATAAACAACAGTATTTTCTTTCTTACAGTTCTGGATGCTGGAAATCTGATACCAGGATGCCAGCATGGTCAAGTTCTGGTGAGATCCTCTCCTGGAATGCACACTGTCAACATATTATATCCTCACAGAGTGGAAATAGAGTGAGCTACCTCTGGTCTTTTCCAAGGACACTAAACCCATTCATGATGGCTCCATCCTCAAGATCTAATTTCTTCCCTAAGGCTTCACCTCCAATACCAGGACATTTGGGAATCAGATGTCAATACCTGAGTTGGAGCTAGGAGAAAGGATCAACATACAGCCCATAATAAGTGGTAAACAATAAGGATGTACTATCATACATACATAGCAGGATTATATATTGATTAAATTTCCTGCAGAAAAATGATTAACAATATCCATAAATAACCTCAAATATTTAAGTTTTGACACAATAATTTCAATTTTAAGAATCTATTCAGAAGATATCATTTTAAAACATGAAGATTTATACACAAACACATTCACTGCATCATTATCAAATAAAAACTAAAAACAATAAAAGCATTTCAAAATTAAGGAACTATCAAATAAGATTGTTTATATATTATGCAATAATTTGCAAATGCTAAATACGTATATAAAGAATATGTAGAAGTCTGAGAAAATTCTAAAAGCTGAGAGATAAAAACAGTATACAAAATGTGTGTGTGTGTGATCTCATTGAGGACAATTGGAAAAATATAAACAAAAAATTTTCAACAGAGTCCCTGGGTGGAATACAGATGATTTTTCTTTTCTCATTTATAAGAATTTTCTATACTGCTTACCTTACATTTGTCAAATCTAAAACATTCTTAACATATTAGAAAACTTTCATATGCAATTAGATTATTATGAGTTATTTGAAAAATAAAGCTTTTTGTAAAGAAAATATGTAAATATTAAAATATATTATGTATAAATTCTTATTTCATGCATCAGCTTTATTTACAATGATGCACATTTGCAAAATACAATAAAGAAGTATGTTTTGTCATTATTAACCCAGAAAAAAAATACACTATCAAAATAAGGAGGTCAAATATTTCTATAATTCATATTCTTTTTCTGGCCCTAACATTACTTTTTAATCACATTTATAATACTAGGGAAATAAAAATTGCTAAGAAATGAATTCTGTAATTGAAGAACTGTAGATAGCTTAAAAGCTAATTCCTATTGGCCTCTTTGCATTATAGTAAGAATGTGCATCAGTTTTTTATTTTAAAATAACTACACAATATTGATATAATAATACAGATGCATAGTCTTTAGATATGGGTGGGTTGAACTGTACCAGTTTATCTCTGAGGATTTCCCAACATCCTGTTTGAATACTTGGGAGTCTAGGGTCTAGTACCCAAAAGAAAAATTTGGACTGGATAAATTTGAGATTCCATCATATATATAGTAATTGAAACCATACATATAAACACATTATATAGATGCTATATATAGAAAGACAAATAGAGATAGCACTTCAAATTCCTTTTTGAAGGAGGAGTGTTAGACATAACAAATACATGAATGGTATTAAACTTCAAAACCAGGAAAAATATGTTTGCATGTACAAAAGAGCCCTTTGGTTAAATTAGAGTTTCCACTAGATGTGTACAAACGCAGAGATAACGGTTTTGTTGTAGATTCTAAAGTACTAGGCCTTATTCTTGAAGATACGAATGTTTTAGTAAACAAAAGGTTTTACAAAGTTATATACTTTTCTTTTACACTGATAAGTCGTAACACATGTCAGTGAAACATTCAATTAAATGTTTGCAATGTTTAATTAAGGCATTTAAGAATTCCCACTTAACAAAAATCATACTGACTCTTATCTAAATTCCATGGATTAACTCTGTAAATCTCAAACATTTTGGTTTCATGTCCTAGTAGTTATCTTTATATTCACTCATGACAGAAGCCTGAAAGCTTTGTTCTGCTGCTGTTTCTGGATCAGAGGTTTAGCTCGATAATTCTTAACCACATCTGGCAGGAAACAGAAGACCAGGTTTCCTCATTTTGCCACAAATGGTATTTCAAACATTCATTAATTCCTGCAACTGCTTAAGAACAAAAAGATGAAATTCATAAATTTTTGAGATATTTTCTTTTTCTCAGTTTTAGTCCTTTATATTTGAAATTGATTATTTCATTTGTGGCACCTCATTCCCCATAACTTTATTATAACATTTGACTATATTTTCATTTAAATTTAATGGATAAATTCTTTCAGAGTAGGTGTGATTCTGATTCCAGAAGAACTTTACACAGACCATATAATGTACTCATAAGCCACATTCAAATAAACTCAGTTGGAAATTATGACTCACTGTAATGAACAGGATCATTTCTCTTCATCATGCCTTAAATTTTTACATCTTGGTAAAATGTTTTCTCATTCTGTACTACTGAAAATTTTTCTAGTGTTTTTCCTATGGGCAATTAAGCTTCTTAATTTAAAAAGAGAGCTTGCTATATTCCATAATGTTTTATTCCAAATCTTGGATTATACTAAAAATATTAATTTTTAATAATTAACTTTTATATATCTTCTGTGCAAATCTACCTAGACATTTTTAGAGCTTCTCTATATTATAAAAATGAAGAGCTCACCTTCAAGGAATTCATGTACCCTTTTTATTACATAATCGTAACTAACAGCCCAGAAATAAATCGGTTTAATAAATAGCTTCATGACCTATGAAATAGAATTTTTGCATTTCTTTAGAAAGAAAAACAGTAGTATAACTCAACCCAAGAAACTCCACTAAGCAGTCTGGTTCATGGGAACTTGGTAATCCAGTTTAATGTGATCAGCTATGTATTCCATTGTATGGAAGATCATATTTTAAAATTACTAACATTAGTTGGTCATTTACTTTTAGGGTGAGAAAAAGATCTACTTAGGTAAACTGATCCGTGATTAACATGTATTTTAAGTAAAAAATTGTTTAGGAACTCTACTGAAACTGGAAGACACTGTCAGTGTCTCAACCTCTTACCTACTGGCAGTAACCTTTCTGTTGCATGCTAAAGAAGGTCTGAGGGTTTTGCCTGGTCAGAACCTGTCTGCACTGCACAAGAGTCAGAAGAGAAATGCTTGGGAGTAAGTGACCTCTAGGAGCAATTCTCAACCAATGACTGACGGGTGGGAGTTGGTGCATAAGTATCCTTCCCCAGTTGGGAATTCAGCCTGAGGTTTTCTAGTCTATCTTTTCAAATGAGCCAACAGTTCAGTTCAGTTCA
Source organism: Odocoileus virginianus (assembly GCF_023699985.2). Classification (NCBI taxonomy): domain Eukaryota; kingdom Metazoa; phylum Chordata; class Mammalia; order Artiodactyla; family Cervidae; genus Odocoileus; species Odocoileus virginianus. Next base: position 1,918,485 of record NC_069686.1, on the reverse strand, counting down.
GGTCAGTCACTCAGTCATATCCAACTCTTTGTGACCTCATGGCCTGCAGCACACCAGGCCTCCCTGTCCCTCAGTAACTCCCAGAGATTGCTCAAACATATCCATAAAGTCAATGATGCCATCCAGCCATCTCATCCTCTGTCGTCCCCTTCTCCTCCTTCCCTCAATCTTTTCCAGCATCAGGGTCTTTTCCAATGAGGCAGCTCTTCGCATCAGGTGACCAAAGTACTGGAGGTTCAGCTTTAGCATCAGTCCTTCCAATGAATATTCAGGACTTATTCCCTTTAGGATGGATTGGTTGGATCTCCTTGCAGTTCAAAGGACTCTCAAGATCTTCTCCAGCACCACAGTTCAGAAACATCAAATTTTTGGTGCTAAGCTTTCTTTATAGTCCAACTCTCACATCCATACATGACTACTGGAAAAGCCATAGCTTTCACTAGATGGACCTTTGTTGGCAAAGTAATGTCTCTGCTTTTTAATATGCTATCTAGGTTGGTCATAGCTTTTCTTCCAAGGAACAAGTGTCTTTGAATTTCATGGCTGCAGTCACCATCTGCAGTGATTTTGGAGCCCAAGAAAATAAAGCCTGTCACTGTTTCCATTGTTTCCCTATCTATTTGCCATGAAATGATGGGACCGGATGCCATGATCTTAGTTTTCTGAATGTTGAGCTTTAAGCCAACTTTTTCACTCTCCTCTTTCACCTTCATCAAGAGGCTCTTTAGTTCTTCTTTCCTTTCTGCCATAAAGGCGGTGTCATCTGCACATCTGAGGTTATTGATATTTCTCCTGGCAATCTTTAGTCCAGCTTGTGCTCAGCCAGCCCAGCATTTCACATGATGTACTCTGTATAGAAGTTAAATAAGCAGGGTGACAATATACAGCCTTGACTTACTCCTTTCCTGATTTGGAACCGGTCTGCTGTTCCATGTCCAGTTCTAACTGTTGCTTCCTGACCTGCATACAGGTTTCACAGGAGGCAGCTAAGGTGGTTTGGTAGTCCCACATCTTGAAGAGTTTTCCACAGCTTGTTGTGATTCACACAGTCAAGGGGTTTGGTGTAGTCAATAAAGAAGAAGTAGATGTTTTTCTGAAACTCTCTTGCTTTTTCAATGATTCAACGAATTTTGGCAATTTGATCTCTGGTTCCTCTGCCTTTCCTAAATCCAGCTTGACCATCTGGAAGTTCACGGTTCAGGTACTGTTGAAGCTTGGCTTGGAGAATTTTGAGCATTACTTTGCTAGCCTGAGATGAGTGCAATTGTCAGTAGTTTGAATATTCTTTGGCATTGCCTTTCTTTAGGATTGAAATGACAACTGACCTTTTCCAGTCCTCTGGCCACTGCTGTGTTTTCCAAAGTTGCTGGCATATTGAGTGCAGCGCTTTCATAGCATCATCTTTCAGGATTTGAAATAGCTCAACTGGAATACTATCAGCTCCACTAGCTTTGTTCCTAGTGATGCTTCCTAAGGCCCACTTGACTTCACATTCCAGGATGTCTGGCTCTAGGTGGGTGATCACACCATCGTGGTTATCTGGGTCATGAAGATCTTTTTTGTATAGTTCTTCTGTGTATTCTTGCCACCTCTTCTTAATATCTTCTGCTTCTGTTTGGTCCGTACCATTTCTGTTGTTTTTATAGTGCCCATCTTTGCACAACAGGATAGAACAAACGGTAACTTGCCTAATAATATACCCTACTACCTGCCTATCTGCCTTTCTTCCTTCCTTTCTCCTTTTGAACTCCTCTATCAGTGTTTCCTGGAAACAGCTTTCAAATCACTGCTTGCACTCAAAACTTTGTACTCAGGTCTGCTACTAGAAGAATATATAATAAGTTAGAGGTTATTTAATATTTTTCTTCCTCAAATTTTGAAAACTGTATTTATACAGCTGGTTCTATGAAAATATATATACACCTATATTAAATGAGGCAGAAAGAGCTATTTCATATTTTAACTTAGTCAACTCTATTAGAGCAAAAAGCTGATACTACTTTTTAGTGATCAGAGATTTTATTATATTCCTAATAAGCTGTGATTCTTGGAATACATCACATATGGCAGTGTAGTAAAATACTCAATATATTCAATATCTTTTAACACAATTCTTTTTTAAAGCAAATGAAACTCATAAAAAATCATTAGACAATTTCAAAGCAACAGTCAAATATACCTTCAATATGTACTGGAAAATCAAATGTCTTCCAAGAAAAAAGCTAAAAATACATTGTAATTACATTTTTATTTCTACCCAGATACCCTTAAGTGAATGGAGACATGTCTACCACATTCTCCATGTTCTAATTTATACTTTGAGTGAAACTTTACTCCTTAAAGTAACACACTAATTCCAATCAATATTCCTATGTTGCTAAGATAAAAGTGTCACAGATATTTCATATATTACTCTTTAGCTAAAAATTAAAATTACCCTTGAGACATATATCTATGCTAAGTATTTAGGGGTTTTTCCCCATCTCTGAATTTTTAATATTTTTTAGTTCAATTCTTGGTGACTTTTACAGTGGAACACTAATAAAGAGGAAAACTCAAAGTGTAAGAACAATCATGCCAGAAAATACAGTACTTCATCTACCGTGGGATATTGCACCATATTTTTTCAAAGTCATGAGAAATACTAAAAATGCAGTCAAATAAAAAAAAATAGCAAAAAAAAATAATGTTTCCCATATGACATTCACTGAGGTAAAAATCTACACATGAGTAGACTAATCCTTTCAACAAACTCATGGGGCAGTTAAAATTGATGTCCTCATTTTTCAGAGAAAGTAAAGAAACTGAAAAAAAATAAGTAAAGAAAGAAACTGAAGCTCAAGAAATTTAACTTACCCAAGGTCATGCTGATAGAAAGGATGGAACCAATATTTGAACCCAAGTGTTTTGAATATAATGTGCTCTATAGAGCCCTATAGCTGAAGTGATTCAGTCAAACTAGGTTTTTGCCACTTCACGACCTCTCAGAATTTTTAATATAGTGATTTGAACTTAGAATCTCCAAAGGGATAAATAGTTTCTCAAGTTTATTTGACCATGCACCTTTTGATGTAGCATATCCTGAGAGAACAATATATAATATTCAGAAGAACATACTCTAGGAAATCCCTAAAGGAGCAAAACTGAGTAACTATTTTTTAAATTTATTATAAAAATTATTTTGGCAACAATAAACAGGTTACCAGAAAGAATAAGAAGAAAATGTATAAAACACAACTATTTCTTTCTCAAAAATAAATTCATTTGACTAATAGTTATAATTTACACAATTCTTACAGTCAAAATTAATTTTATGTAAGCTAATAAAATCTTTTGATATGATATTGATGATATATATTTTAATTATTTTATTTTTATTTAATTTTTTGGCTGTGTGGCACATGGGATCATAGTTCCCTGACCAGGGGTCAAACCCATGACCCTTGCATTGAAAGTGTGGAGTCTTAACCACTGGACCACCAGGGAAGTCCAATATAATTATTTTAAATGATGAGATGTTGACAGAAGGTTACTTGAAAATATATTGATCAATAAAAGAAAATAAGTTACTAGAAGCAAATCAAAGAATAGTGAATTTAATCATGTCAATTTCAATTCTTTCTCAGATCAATTAATAACACAAAATGTAAAATATAATGCTTATTTTTATTATTATATTTTTATATAAAAGCCTTAAAATGCCTAAAGAAAGCTCCTAAATATATGACAGCATTAGTCCTACGTTTTCTGGTTTCCAGCTAAATTTTATTTTGACTGCTCTGAGTGACTGAGTTCTAGTCTGTGACTAAATAGATAAATGACTTCGAACAAGTCATTTAATCTCTGAGTTTTAATTTCCTCAGCAATACAATGAAAAGACTTGACTTAAACATTTGTTTTCAGCTTTACAATAATATGATGCTAGTAAGAAAATCTAGTCATACCATCATAAAATTTTCTCCTCTTTAAGCCATATCATGGAAATAAACCTATAAGACATTTTACTAGGTAGAATTCTAATAAAAGTAGTTGACATGTGTATTCTTTTTTTTTTTTGCCACTTTAATTTTTTAAATTGAAGGATAATTGTTTTACAGAATTTTGTGGTTTTCTGTCATACATCAACAAGAATCAGCTGTAGGTACAACCATGTCCCCTTCCTCCTAAACCTCCCCTCCCATCTCCCTCCCCATCCCACCCTTCTAGACTGTCACAGAGCCCCTGTTTGAGTTTCCTGAGGCATGTAGCAAATCCCCATTGACTATCTGTTTTACATATGTTGTTGTAAATTTCCATGTTACTCTTTCCATACTAATTGAAATATACATAAGCAAAACAGGTTTAAAGTGTACAGTTTCATGAGTTTTGACAACTCCACCTTAATCAAAGGCAGAATATTTTCATCATCACTTTTATTTTCAGCAGTTTTACTGTGATGTCCATAGATATAATTTTATTTGTATTCATCCTTATTGGGATTTTCTGAATCATCTGGATTTACTGGTACTAGAAACCTTTTTTTTTTTTTTTTTTACAGTAGGTCCTTGTTGGTTGTCTATTTTAAACATAACAATGTGTACATGTCAATCCTAAACTCCCAGTCTACCCCTCTGCCCTACCTGGTACCCATAAATTCATTCTCTTAAGTCTGTAAGTCTGTTTCTGTTTTGTAACTAGGTTCATTTGCATCAGTTTTCTTAGATTCTGCATATAACTGATATCATATGAGGTTTGTCTTCTCTGCCTGACATACTTCACTTAGTATGATAATCTCCAGGTCCTTCCACATCGCTACAAATGGCATTATTTCTTTTTTTAATATCTGAATAATATTCCCTTCCAATGATACTACATCTTCTTTATTGATTCTTCTGTCGATGGATGTTTAGGTAGCTTCCATGTCTTGGCTATTGTAAATAGTCCTGCTATGAACACTGTAGTGCATGAATTCTTTCAAAACATGTTTCTCTCCAGATGTATGCCTGGGAATGGAATCCTGGAAATGGATCCACAGTAGCTCTATTTTTACTTTTGTAAGGAAGCTCCATACTGTTCTTCACAGTGGCTGTATCAGGTTTCTCCTCCACAAGAGTGTAGGAGGGTTCCCTTTCCTCCACATGCTGTCCAACATTTATTGTATGTGGATTTTCTGATGACAGCTATTCTGACTGGAGTGAGATGATATCTCATTGAGGCTTTGATTTGCGTTTCTCTAATAATTAGTGATGTTGAACATCTTTTTATGTGCCTCTTGGCCATCTGTATCTCTTCTTTGGAAAAATGTCTGTTTAGGTCTTTTGCCCGTTTGGGGATTGGGTTGTTTGTTGATATGGAGCCACGTAAGCTGTTTTTAAATTTTGGAAACAAATGCTTTGTTGGTCCCATTATTTGCAAATCTTTTCTCCTACTCTGTGGCTTGTCTTTTCATTTTGTTTGTGGTTTCCTTTCCTAAGCAAAAACTTTTGAATTTAATTAGATCCTACTTGTTTATTTTGGTTTTTATTTCAATACAATCATCAAAACAGTATGGTACTGGCACAAAAACATAAATATAGACCAACAGAACAAGATAGAAAGCCCTGAAATAAACCCATGCACCTGTGGTCATTTAATCTATGACAAAAAGGGCAAGACTATACAGTGGAGATAAGATAGTCTCTTCAATAAGCGGTGCTGGGAAAACTGAACAACTACATATGAAAAAAATGAAGCTAGAACATTCTTTAACACCATACACAAAAATAAACTCAAAGGATTAAAGAGCTAAATGTATGGTTGGATATTATAAAACTCATAGAAGAAAACTTAGAACACTCTGCATAAGTCGCAGCATTATCAATCCATCAGATTTGATAAAAATAGAAAAATAAAAACATTTCTCTGCCTCATTCTCATTCTACTCCCTTTCTGGGGCTCTGAATACATATATGTAAGACTGGTTGACATTATCCCATAAGTCACTGAGGTTCAGTTCTTTCTTTCTCTCTATGCTTCAGTTCTGAAGTTCACTCAAGATCATTTCTATTGCTTCCAATCTGCTATTAATGTCATCTGAAGGATCTCTCAAGTTCAAAGCTATACTTCTTTTTCTAGGATTTCTATTTGATTATTTTTGATAGTTTCCAAATTCTCCTAAAACTCCCAATCTCATCATCTATTATACCCATCTTTTAAAATTGATTCCTTTACATAGTTATCCTGCTCATCATTTTAAAGTCCTTCTGCAAGTTCCAACATTTGTGTTCTCCGTTGATATGCAGATTCCAGTGACTGATTTTTCTCTTAATCGTAGGTCACTTTTGTTACTTCTTCATTTGTCTAGCTATAAGAAATTATAGAGTGATTTTATTCTATTATGTTCCTGTGAATAGTGAATTTTGTTCTAAGCAAGTAGCCTAATGACAGGTGGAATAGTTTTGCTCTTAGTCCAAAGGTGAATCTCGTAGTCTTAGAATGTAGTCTTTATTCATAAAGCATAATCCTTCTTGGGTTACAGTAAAAATCCTGAAATATTTACCAAGACTCTGTAATTAATAGGATTGAAAATCCAAACTTTGTCTTCCTCTGGGAGGCAGCTATTGAACTATCTATTCATCCTTTTCAGTTCTCAAGCTATTGTTTTCTCTTTGAGCTACTTGATAAGATCCTAATATATGCACAGTTTAAGGACAGCCAAAGATTTGAGAAGACTTACTCACAAGAAGGATATACACCAATTATGAGGATTTTCCTCTGAGGCCTTCTCAATTCTTATATTTGTTATACATTTTTCAGCACTTCTGGCAGCCCCTATCCTCTGCCTCTTCAGGCCAATAAGATTGACTTTCTGATCAAATGCTATACACTATACCCACAAGTCTTGAGAATGCCCTCTATGGAAAAGCCATATACATATGAATCTAAATTGTAATCACTCCTGTCTTTCAAGAGAAGATTTCCTTCCAGTTTTGCCTGCTTTTGATTGACTTCCAGTACTTCAGAGATTTTTAAAATATTTTTGTTCAAAGTTTGTAATTATTATTGGTAAGAAATTTAGTGCAATACAAGCTCCTCTAGTCACCAGAAACCAGACTTCACATCTGCAATAGCTTTCTGCTACTGAGTCCTAATGTTACTACACTACATTCAAAGAATATTATGTTGATTGGTGGGAACTTTGTAGTTTACAGTGAAGACAATTTTGTATGCTCTGACTCCAGGTGTGAGGTACTCAATACATTAATAGAGAGTTTTTCTTTTTTTTTTTTTCCATTTATTTTTATTAGTTGGAGGCTAATTACTTTACAATATTGTAATGGTTTTTGTCATACATTGACATGAATCAGCCATGGATTTACATATATTCCCCATCCCAATCCCTTCTCCCACCTCCCTCCCCATTCCATCCCTCTGGGTCTTCCCAGTGCACCAGGCCCGAGCACTTGTCTCATGCATCCAACCCGGGCTGGTGATCTGTTTCACCCTTGATAATATATGAGAGTTTTTCTTTAATTGGATCACTTTTTCCTCTAAAACTCTTGACTTTTTATAAACTATTTTAATTTCTACTATATTTTGTATTTCTAAGTTTCTCTGATTTTTTTGTTTGTTTTCATCCTTTCTGTCTTATATTGATCCTTGGCTTATTCAGATTAATCAGGTAACTTTTTTCACCTCTACTACTTTTTGTTACACATCTATTTCTATTCTTTTAGTAGTTACACTGAAAAAACTTAGCATACAAATTTAACATAAGAAAAAAAGCATTTTGACGAGCTCCCTGGCAGTCCAATGGTTAGGACTTAGCACTTTCACTGCCATGGGCCCTTTATAATCCCTGGTCAAGGAACCAAGACCTCATAAGCTGTGTGGTGTGGCCAAAATAAAATAGCTAGTCATAAATGACTATAAAATAAAATATCTTTATCCACCACCATTATATCCAAGAACATAAAAGCACTTAACCCTGAACTCTTCTTATCACATGTTCTATGTTATTTCATATGGTATTTTAATTCTAGCTTATTTTCAAACTCTTCAAAATCTAGCATTTTTCCATGTGCGTGCTTAGTCACTCAGTCATGTCTGACTCTTTGCAACCCCATGGACCATAGCCCACAAGGCCCCTCTGTCCATGGGGTTCTCCAGGCAAGAACACTGGAGTGGGTTGCCATGCCCTTCTCCAGGGTATCTTCCTAACCCAGGGATCGAACCCAGATCTCCCGCATTGGAGGCAGATTCTTTACCAGCTGAGCCACCAAGGACTACTTGGCAATTCATTCTCTAGGTTAAGCCACATCTTCACCAACTTGTTTCCATTTGCTTCTCACAGTCCCTTTTGTCTTTCTTGGTTTAACTGTCTTCTAATGATTCTTTTCTCAGCGAATGGTGAGTACTCTACTCTCAGCCCTCACTTATCTGAAAATGTCTTTAAAGTTTTCCTCACACTAGAGAGATAGTTTGTTCTCTCACACCTTATATATAGTCCTTCTCTCTGGTTGTTTTTAAGATTTCTTTGCCTTTTGTATTCTGTAATTTCACTCTGATATTTCTAGGTGAGAATTATATTTTATTCTATGCTATTTTGATTTAGTAACTTGTATTCTTTACATCTGGTAAACCCTCAACCAATAAACTATTTTTCTACTGCTATTTTTCCATTTTCTCTATTTTTAGCACTGCGATTCCCATTACATATACATTTAACCTCCATGTTATAACCTTTATATCTGTCAGCTACTTTTTATTATTCTTCATATCTTTATCTCTCTGAGATAATTTCATGGAGATGATTTCCACAAATTAACCATAATTTCTCTCTTGAACTATGTCTCCTTATGTATTATACTTATCTTCTTATACTTATACTTATTATACTTTCATATTTTCTTGCTTCATTGTAGTTTCTGCCCCATCTCTATCTTTTGTAAACAATTTAAGTAAACTTATTTCATAATCTCTTTCAGATTGTTTATTATTCTTTATTCTTGGGAGTGTTACTCTTCCTGATTGCTATTCCTTCTTACTCTCCCTCATAATGGCTCATTTGCTAATGAGTTTGAAATTTTGATTACAAAGCAAATTCATCTTCAATGGGTCTGTGTTTTCCATAAGAGTTCTATGTTCCCTGAGTTGTTAAATTACCCTGACAGATCAATTTTGCACTCTTTTTTCTGACAGAATGCAGTAGATTCTAATGGTCTTTGACCAAATTTTATTCTAGTTTCTCAGCTTATATTTCCCATACCATTCAGGAAATATCAATTGTGACCCCACTTGGCACAAACCTGGGCTTTCAATTTCTCACTAGTATTTTTTTCCACTTAGAGCTCCAAACAAAGAGCAGGCTTCCAGGCTACTTCCCAAGGCTTGTGTGCAGGATGTTTCTAGTCCCATTTTTGTCAGGAGAGCACTACTTTAGAGTACTGTCTTTTAAGATGTGTACTCAGTACAAGCTCCCTACCTCTTGTGGATCAAATGACATGGCTTTCCTTTTGTGTGTGTAAAATTACATCCATAGGGCCTGTGTAAAAACTAAAACCTATGTGAGCTTTGATTGACTCAGCTTCCATTTAAAATGTTGCCTTTTATTTTTCCCAATTCCTGGCACTTATAGATTATCTTTCCTTTCATTGAAAATATTTTGCATTTTAAATTATTTTAAATATTTTATCTAGCTGCTTTTTTTTAAATGATCTGCATTAGTTTAACCCTTCATGTTCTGCAAATCTCAAAATATAAACATACGGACACAGATATAATTCCAAGCAAATATCAAGGCTTAAGTGATTTTGACTTAAACACTTATGTCAAATAGTACTTCCAAAATAAATAATTGATTCAGTGATTAGAAGAATGATAATCTTAAATAAATTATACTAGAGTATAATATATTCTTGGTCTTCAGATCACACTAAATAGGTTTGTATGACATGGAAAGTTAGGTAGGTCTAATCAAAGAATGAATTATGACAGTAGATGGTACCATAAGAAAAAAAAAGAGTTACAAGCTCATAAAACTTAATGAAATAAGAACAAAACAAGGCAGGAACACTAGGAAAGATGTTATGAGAACACAAGTAAGAGATAACTGGCATTTGGATAATTAACTTCGCAGCAAAAATGAAAACATCATGGACAAGAGATATTGTGCAGGAGGAAGCAGGAGTAATATTGTGGGGAAAATACCGTGAAGAAATGCCTCCAGGGCACTGAATTTGTAAAAGAGGTATGCAGCAGGTATATAGTTCAGATTCTACAAAAAGTTATGATATCCGCCAAAATGCATTTGTGCAAAAATATAGCTTATTTTAGTTTCCTTTTTTTTTTTTTTCTTTTTTGACTCTCAGGCCCCATGCTGCCAAATGTAGTAAACTCAGCCTGACTGAGTGATTTTCAAAGACTTCAGTTTAAAAAGCAATCATAGTTTCTTTGTCCCCATTCTTCTTTTCCTGGGGCTGATGATAATCTCTGGGAGTGAATATAAAATTCCTCCCATAATTGATCCTAAATATCTTTGACCTCCATCACCACAGTTCTAAAGGTCTGGCATGGCCTTAGGCAGCAGCTTCTCACAGGCCCCTCTACTTCCTCCCATTTCTTGAATTTTCTGAATTGCTCTGCCCATTCCACCCTTCTCATGAGCACAGTAGAGATCTGACTGTTCTCTGGTACCCTGCTGAGGACTGTGGGAAATTTAGGGATGACTGCAGTGTCATCCCTGGTGCCTCCCTTCCATTTCTGTGAGGCTGCAGCCATTACTGACCAGATGGACGTGTGTGGGACAGGGCAGTTTGGTTCTCCTACCTCTGACGGATGATGGAGAGTGCAGGCCAGGCTCAATGCCTCTCCTGTTCACTCTTCCTTACCTCTACAATCTTCTTTGTCCCCATTCTAGAGGTTTCTCTGACCACAGGACTGTGTTACAATGGCAGACAGACAGTGAGGAGTCCATCTGTAGATTCTGATCCTGATCTATATTTGGGGTGTATTGAGGGAATAGGGGGATTTCCGTTGTGGCTCAGAGGGTAAAGCGTCTGCCTACAATGCAGGAGACCCGGGTTCAATACCGGGGTCGGGAAGATCCCCTGGAGAAGGAAATGGCAACCCACTCCAGTACTCTTGCCTGGAAAATCCCATGGACGGAGGAGCCTGGTAGGTTACAGTCCATGGGGTCACAAAGAGTCGGACGTTACTGAGCCCTTTACTTCACTTAGAGAGTAGAGGAGGGAAGGGGTTATTTTTTTCACCTGAAAGTTTTTCAAGCTTCATTTTTTGTATTCATAGGTGTGGATAAGATTTGTTTTCCCTTTTATTTCTTTTAAGATGACAGTAATACCAAAAGGCGCAGAATTCAATGTGTTTTAATAGTATAAGGTGACCGTATGGGATCAAAAGTATCTTAGAAGCACATGGGAAACATCTACATTTTAGCATAAAATGGGGACTCCTTAAATGATAATGTAAAATGTCAGTGCTTAAAAACACAGGTCTGCCGGGGCCTTTCTACGCAGCTCCAGTTTCTTGCGGAGGCGGCAAGCTTTACCATCTGTGTGTATTCCTTTAGAATCATTAATGCAAATTGGCATGTCCCAGATGTGTCCATTTCAAAAACTGATTCACAGTGATTCACCTGAATTACGTGCTCACGTAACTGACAACTTATTCATTATTTGGTGGAGAAAAATCAAGATGTTTTTTATATTGTGTGAGTTTTCCTTTTGAATGTTCTTACTTAGAATCCTAATCCCATATAAAACCATACACACAAAAATGACATTCATGTTGTTGATTGTATCTTAATACCCAAAGTCTCGAAAGTCTTAACATTTTCCAGAAGCTGAAGTAAAAAAGAGGTGGCCCCTCATTGCACATTTCTCCCGTTATTTCTCCGCTCTGTTTGCCAAGCTAGTGAAAGACATTTTATCAAAACGAAGACCAGGGCAATCTCAAACAGCTGAAACAGAAATGTGAAATCACTTATTTTTTCAATCACTGCTTTCGCTTGTGCTTTGTCCAATCTTTTCTGACCCATCAGCATCATAGTTGGTAGATTCCATAACCTTCCAGTCATTTTCTATTATTAAAACTCAGTCTGATATAAAACCTCAAACTCAATCTCAATCCCATCAGCTCCAAGCATGAGGGCAGACACAGACTGCCAGGGGTAGGGATGAGGCGGGGGCAGAAGGGAAGTTTGTATATCTATATTCTTGTCCCTGGGCCACCCTGTTTCTTCAAGACCTACCTCCTTCAGTTGTTGGGGGCAGGGAGCACAGAAACAGGAGCAAATGCCTCTTTGTATAACTATGGCTGTTAGAAACTTCTTTCTATTGGTTTTCTCTGCTTCTCTGGCTAGACATTGACAGCCTATGTGAGGCAGCCATCCAAACGCTGGCTGTCTTGAGAGGGCTGTGAAAGTTCTTGGGAAAGCCTTAAGGGATCCCCAGGTAAAACAGTTCTGTATTAAGGTAGATTAAGCTCCAGGTCAACCTCATTCTCCCCTCCCAACTCCCTCCCCTGCTAATACATTAACTGCCTCTTCCTGATGGGGCCTCCCTGTCCAGCAAAAAGCTTTTAATCAGCTCAGACCACTGTAACCAACACTACAGACTGTGTGACTTAACAAACATTTACTTCTCACAGTACTGGAGGTTGGAAGTACAAGACCGGGGTAGAGGCATTGTTGGATTCTAGGTGAGGTCCTTTTTTCTGTTTATGTCCTCACATGACCTTTTTTTTAATGCATGTACACAGAGAGAGAGAGAGAGACTTTGTGTCTCTTCCTCTTTTTACAAAAGGACATGAATCCCATTATGGGACCTCAACCCTCATGACATTGTCTAAACCTAATTTCATCCCAAAACTCAAATACCATCACCAACATATGAATCTTGGAGGACCACTAACATGCAGCCCACATCAGTAGGCAGGCAGGCCTAAGCCAGCTTACATTCCTTGATATATGCCTGAGCTCATCGTTACCACACCAGATGGTGAAAATACAGGCTCTCTCCACTCTGCCAACAATCTCTCATTGTGTTCTCTTTTGCTGAAATAGGCCATGAGGTAGACCAGCAAGTTTGCTGGCTAAGCAAACGTTCCATCAAGAAACACAGTGCCAATCAGTCTCTCCTGGTAAGAGCCCCCATTCTTTATGAGAAATTCTCTTGGAGCCCCTCCTATTCCCAATTTGGCCTTAAAAAAAGGAAAGCATCTCTGTTCCTCCCCAAGGGAAGGGAGAGTGAAGCTTCTAACACAATAGCTCCATTCATGGTGATTCCTGTCTCCCCAGTCTAGTCATTTTCTATAAAAAGGAGGGTGGAGGGGGTGGCTGATGCAGAAGGATTGGTTCTGTCACTTATTATTAACTCTGAGAGAAGTGCTAATAATTCCATCTTTGGGGCAGTTCTATTTAAATTGGGATACTTAACACCCCAGAGTTTTAAAGCTCTGACCCTAAACAATAAACATTGAATCCCACTAAATATCCTGGCCAGAAGCACATTTTCATGTTTTTAATTCTACTCCAGAGCTTTCAGCCACGATTTTCTTAAATTTTTTCCAAAAGTAGTCAGAGTATTGAGCCCATGGTTATGACACACAATTAACATTAGAATTTTGCTCCTTATTATCCAGGAAGATATATCTTTAAACTAAGGCAAGGTTTAAACTAAAGCTTTAAGTTAGAATCCCTAAATAGTTATTTTTTAATATTCATTTTCAGACTACAATTCTATTGGCTTCAGAAGAGAATAATTCAGAAACTTCATTAATTCACTGTGGTCTAGAGTACTTGGAGGTAATCACCTAAAATCATTCTGCATTTTTGTCCACTGAAGATATCATCCAATCTAGGAAATCTCTGCACCTTAAACCCATGAACCCATGTTGCTACATGGCTCAATTCTATGTAACCTCCATGGAAGACCTACCAAAACTTGGTATCAACATCCTGCCAAAAACTTGGGGAACACACATATTTCAATATTTTAAAAATATATTCCACCAACTTCACAATATAGTGTTTTAAGCCATTAAATATGATGGGTCTTTGATAAATGTTGTTTGACAATACCTACATGTTACAGGGAAGACATCATTGCCACTGACAAATAACTTGTGTTTTGAAAGACAGCAAATGCCTTCTGGTATAATCAGTTTGTTTCAATTCCAAAGTAAGTCATGGTGTTTCCATATTATGTTGAAGTGCCTGCTTAAGCACAAACTTAATAAAAAGCGGCCCTAAATAAAGATCTTTCTTAATGTAGATGAGACCACATGAAACCTGGGAGAAAGAAAAAAAGCAACACCCATAATTTTTAAGGACTAATTCCAGAAGCAAGATGGAACCAGAGACTCAGACAAGGATGTCCCCTATGGCCTTTATAGTTCATTGTAAATAAGGATATGTTGACAACAGTTCTCATGGTAAACTACAGTACTAACCTTGCTCATCAAATCTTTCCATAGTGTGCATAAATCTCCAAGTGATGCAACCCCTTTCAGTATATATAGATACTATAGCCAAGCAAGGTCAAGATTCTGATAATTTAATAATAACACTGTCTTCTGACTTAAAATACATATCCCTTGGTATGTTATATATTATACTTCTTTACATTGTGTCTTTTATCCCTGCGTGCAAAGTTGTGTGGAAATATCTTCCTGTGTGTTTCTATCTTTTCTTTTGTGGCTGTATTTTTCTTAAATCTACTATCTACATTCTCAGAAGAAAGTCAGAACTACAGAAACTTGAGACTACATAGAGACTTCTTGAAATTAGGAAACCTTGAATGTTCCCAGATTTTCTATATTTTCTCTACATATTTAGAGGCAAAAATAAATAAATAAAAAGATTCCACATTTGTCAGCTAACTTGGAGAAATAAAAATAAATCCGTGCTTGAGGCAGCAAGAAAGGAAGAAGAGTGAAACTACATCCCACTCTTCAGCCAGTCTTGGGAGGAGAAGAATCCCAAAGAATAAAGTGATAACCCACCTCAGGAAAGAAATGTAGACATGTCAAGAGCCATAGGTTACAGCCTGCAGACTGGGTGCATTTTGAGAACAGGGTTAGTGGTAGAATGCCTAGATGGTTCCAGAACATGCAAAGTGGTATTCATTATTGAAATAGGCAAGGATTTTGGTGTCAGACATGGGGTTTTCAGTCTAATGCTGTTCCAAAGACTAGAAATATGACTTTGAAGAAGTCATAGCTTCTGACTCTGTTTCTTCTCCAGCAAAACAGGCATGTGTATACCACCTCGAAGAACTTTTTGTAAGGATTTAAAAAGATGATCTCCGAGCACATCTCTCTCAGTGTCTGGAACATTAAATGCTTATGGAATAAAGGAAAATATAAATGCAATACTGCAAATTACACAGAACAATAACATGCTCAAAATATACCTTTCTGATGCCCTACCAAGCTCACTGAACCAGTTTAAACCTAGTAAAATAATGTATTATCTCTTAGAATCAAAATCATTAAATATTTAAGAAGTAAGAATCCATATAATTTTATATTTGAAGTTATTAAGCTTCTATATATTTGTTTACATTTTCAAGGGAAAAAATGGTTAATCATCTTCACTATTTTTAAAGTGAAGTGAATTATATTTGATTTATATATCTATACAAGATCATTGCCAAAATTTTATGCACTACCACCTTATTAAACTCTATGACAAAAGAAATAGCTAATGCCATAGTTAAACAGCTCTTAAGTTTGGCTTTACTGTCTGAGTAACTCAGAAAACAGAAATTTTACCAGATATTTAAATAATTCATCAAGCTTAAATAGAAAATTCCTCAAATCTGTAAAGAACCACAAAATAAAACATTCTCCATACATACTTATTTTGCTGAACTTTGCTTCAGGAGAGAGCTAAATAAAGCCTAAAAACACAGTGAAAAGCTTAAAAAAGAACTAGAAAATATTTTAAAAGAATCATCAGAACTGAAGAAAAATAACAATGAAACACACACTAGAAGGAATGAATAGCAGACCAGGTGATACAGAAGAACATATAGGTGATCTGCAAAAATAGAATAGTGGACACCACACAATCAGAACAGCAAAAATAAAAACAAATTTTAAAAAATGAAAGGGACTTTTGGGATACCATCAAGCATACCAAAATTCACATTTTAGGAGTCGCAGAAGTAGAAGAGAGAAAGGGGCCAAAAATATACTTAATGAAATTATGGCTGAAAATGTCCCAAACCCAAAGAAAGAAATAGAGATCAAGATACAGGAAGCATAGAGGATCCCAAAAAAGATGAACCCACACAGACCCACACTAAGAAATATCCTAACAAATAAGGCAAAATTCAAAGAGAGAATTCTAAAATCATCAAGAGAAAAACAGAGTCATAGACAGGGGAACTCCTGTAAGGTGATCAGATGATTTTTTTTGCAGAAACTGCAAAAGGCAGTGGCATGATATACTTAGGATGCTAAAAGAGAAAAATATTCTAGGATATTCTACTCAGCAAGATTATCATTTATAATTAAAAGAGAAATAAAGAACCCACACAAGCAGAAACTAAGAGTTCATCAATACTGGCATACATACTTTGAGACATGTATAAAACAGGAACATGTGAACCAGAATTAAAGAAAAATGGTTAGTAGAAATCAGCTTTCAGAAGACACAGATGTCAGAACCATACAAGAATTTTTAAATAATATAATAAATATATTAAGGGATTTAGGACCAGTTTATGAGAAAATGTAGGTAATTTGCACCAAAATGTGGAAAGTATAAAAGAACCAAATGAAAATTGCAGAATTGAAAAACACAAAATCAGAAATGAAGAAGTCATGTGATGATCATAGCAGCAGGATTTATATAACAGAGAAAGGAACAGTGAACTTAAGTACAGGAAAAATGAACCAACTGAGCAAAAAGAGAAAAAAGAATTTTTAAAACCTAAAGAGAGCAAGCAAAATGTGGACTAACAGCACACATCATACAGTAGGTGTAGTTTGAAGTCTCAGAGGGATTCCCTGGTAGCTCAGATGGTCAGAATCTGCCTGCAATGCAAGAGACCCCAGTTGGATTCCTGGGTCAGGAAGATCCACTGGAGAAGGAATAGGCTACCCACTCCAGTGTTCCCTGGACTTTCCTGGTGGCTCAGCTGGTAAAGAATCCACCTTCAATGCAGGAGACCTGGGTTCGATCCTTGGGTTGGGAAGATCCCCTGGAGAAGGGAACAGCTACCACTCCAGTATTCTGGCCTGGAGAGTTCCATGGACTGTATAGTCCTTGGGGTTGCAAAGAGTCAGACATGAGACTGAGAGACGTTCACTCACTTACTTGAAGTCACAGAAGAGGGGAGAAAAAAATAGGAAATATTTATTTTAAATAATAATGGTTAAGAATTTCCTGAAATATGTGAAAGACATTGTAATGGTTAATTTTATGTGTCAGCTTGACTCGGTCATGGGGTGCACAGGTATTTAGCTAAATATTATTTGTGGGTGTCTGTGAGGGTGTTTCTCGATGATAGCAGCATTTCAATCACTAGACTCAGTAAAGCATATTGCCTTCTCCAGGGTGAGTGGGCACTATCCGATTCCTTGAGGGCCTAAATAGAACAGAAAAAGGAAGGCAGAATTCATTCCCTCTCTGCCTGACTGCTTGAACTGGAACATTCATCTTCTCCTGCCCTCAGACTGCAATTTACACCATAGCCTCTCCTGATTCTCAGGCCTTTGAACTAGGACTAGAATTATACCACTAGTTTTCTTGGATATCCAAATTGCAGATGGCATATTTTAAGATTCTTAGCCTCCATAATCATGTGTGTTGATTCTTTGTAATCTCTCTGTATCTAGCAACCTATCTGTCTGTATATCTATCTATATCTATACATACATTCTATTTTTGGAGAACCCTACCTAATTTGGATAAATCCAGAAAGAATAGCACTCATCTCAATATATTCAAAATAATCAAAAATTTTAACACTAATTTGAAATTTAAAATTCTCGGTGAATAGGAATAGATAGGAATTCACCAAATAAAAAAAAGAGAGTTATGAAAAGAATTAACACTTTTCATAACAGTGAAACACTGAAAGATGTCCCCCTACAACTGGGATTAAAGATATATAGCCTCACCACTTCTTTACAGTACAAAACTGGAAGTCTTTCGTGCAAAAAGACAAAATAGCCAGAATAGAAAGAAATTAAAAGCAACCAACATTTACAGATAACATTGTGGTATATGAATAAAACCCTAGAGATCCTCCAAAAATTTACTAGGACTAACAGATGAATTAGCAAGGTCTCAGAATATAAGATTGGTATACAAAAATTAATAATATTTAAATACTATAAGCAAATAATTAGAAAGTATTATTTTAAAACAATACCATTCACAATAGCATCAAAACTATCAAATACCTGAAACTAAATCTAAAAAAAAAAAAAAAGAAAACAAGATCTTTACACTAAAAAATAAAAACTATTCCTAAAATTAATTAAAGATCTAAATAAATGTGAAGATATACTATGTTTATAAAACAGGGAGATAAATTTGTATTAATAGATTCTCTTTATCCTCAAATTGATGGATAGATTTAGTGAAATTTCAGTTAATTATTCAGTAGATAATTTTGTAGAAAATGACAAGGAATTTTTAAAATGCGTATGCAAAGACAAAGGAACTTAGAAGAAACTAAGCAATGTTAAAAGAAGAAAACAAAATTAAAATCTTGCATTATCTGATTTCAAGGCTACAAATATCATGTAGTATTCATGTGAAGACAGACATGTCTATCAATGGAACAGAATGAAGTTCAGAAATGGAACACACACATATGGTCAACTGGTTTACAAAAAAGGTCTCAAGATAATGTAATGGAGGATATTACAGTCTATTCAATAAACTGTACTACAACAATGTGATATACATAGGGAAAAATAAATAAGCCTCTACATTTACTTCACACTATATGTAAAAAAATTAATTCATCACTGATCTAACTATAAAATATAGAGCACAAAACTTCTAGAAGAAAAAGTGAGAGAATATATTCACGACCTTAGGGAGACAGATATTACTTAACCAAAACATATTAACCATAAAAGAAAAGGAAAAATTAAAATTTTATCTCAGTTTCATCGTAATCATCAAAGTTAAAGATTCATCAAATTAAAAATGTCTAGCAAAAGAAACCATTAACACAAAGCTAAAGTAATCAAAGGGGCTTCCCTGATAGCTTAGTTGGTAAAGAATCCGCCTGCAATGCAGGAGACCCCGGTTCAATTCCTGGGTCAAGAAGATCCGCTGGAGAAGGGATAGGCTACCCACTCCAGTATACTTGGTCTTCCCTTGTAGCTCAGCTGGTAAAGAATCTGCCTGCAATGCAGGAGACGTGGGTTCAATCCCTAGGTTGGGAAGATCCCCTGGAGAAGAGAAAGGTACCCCACTCCAGTATTCTGACCTGGAGAATTTCATGAACTGTATAGTCCATGGGGTCACAAAGAGTTGGACATGACTGAGCAACTTTCCCTTTCAAAGTAATCAAAACTGTATGGCACTGGCATACAGATGGACATACAAATCACTGGAATAAAATTCAGACCCAGAAATAAACTCATATTGCTTATATTTATTGCAATTTATTGCTCAATTGATTGCAATTGCTCACATTTGTGAGCAATTGATTTCTAACAAGGGGACCAAGACAATTCAATGAGGAAAGAAATAATCTATTCAATAAATGGTACTGGGACAATTGGATAACTACATGCAAAAGAATCAAACTGAAACTGTGCCTCATACCATGTATAAAAAATAATTCAAAATGGATCAATGACCTAGATTTAAGAGGTAAGATAAAACTACGAAACTCTAGAATAGAACCTAGATGTAAATCTTTGTGACTTTGGATTAGGCAATGGTTAATTAGACATAACAGGCAAAATATAAGCAACCAAAAGAAAACTAAGCTTTATCAAATAGATTCAAGGGATTGGATCTGATAGAACACCTGAAGAACTATGGACAGAGATTCACAATATTGTACAGAAGAGTGTGATCAAAACCATCCCAAAAATAAAGCAATGCAGGAATGCAAACTGATTGTCTAAGGAGGCCTTACATATAGGTAAGAAAAGAAAAGAAGCAAAAGGCAAGAAGAAAAATATATACCCAAATGAATTCAGACTTCCAAAGAATAGCAAAGAGAAATAAAAAGCCTTGTTAAGTGAACAATGCAAAGAAACCCGAGGAAAACAATAGAATGGGAAAGACTAGAAATCTCTTCAAGAAAATTAGAGAAACCAAGAGAACATTTCTTGTGAAGACGGGCACAACAAAGGACAAAAAATGGCAAGGACGTACCTAACAGAAGCAGAAGAGATTAAGAAGTGGTGACAAGAATACACAGAACTGTACAAAAAAGGTCTTAATGACTGGGATAACTACACTGGTATGGTCTCTCACCTAGAGCCAGACATCCTGGAGTATGAAGTCAAACAGGCCTTAGGAAGCATCACTATGAACAAAGCTAGTGGAGGTGATGGAATTCCAGCTGAGCTATTTCAAATTCTAAAAGATGATGCTGTTAAGGTGCTGTACTCAATATGCCAGCAAATTTGGAAAACTCAGCAGTGGCCACAGACTGGAAAAGGACAGTTTTCATTCCAATCCCAAAAAAGGACAAAATCAAAGACTGTTCAAACTAACACACAATTATGCTCATTTCACATGATAGCAAGGTAATGCTCAAATCCTTCAAGCTAGGCTTCAGCAGTTCATGAACCAAGAACTTCCAGATGTACAAGTTGGGTTGACAAAAGCAGAGGAACCAGAGATCAAATTGCCAATATCTGTTGGATCATAGAAAAAGCAAGGAAATTCCAGAAAAACATCTACTTCTGCTTCATTGACTACACTAAAGCCTTTGATTGTGTGGATCACAGAAGAACTGTTAAAAGTTCAGAAAGAGATGGGAATACCAGACCACCTTCCCTGCCTCCTGAGAAGCCTATATGTGGGTCAAGAAGCAACAGTTAGAACTGGACATGGAACAATGGACTGGTTCAAAACTGGGAAAGGAGTACATCAAGGCTGTATATTGTCACCCTGCTTATTTAACTTATATGCAGAGTACCTAATGGGAAATGCCAGGCTGAATGAAGCACAAGTTAGACTCAAGATTGCGGCAGAAATATCAATAACCTCACGTATGCAGATGATTCTACTCTTAGGGCATAAAGTGAAGAGCAACTAAAGAGTCTCTTGATGAAGGTGAAAAAGGAGAGTGAAAAAGCTGGCTTAAAACTCAACATTCAAAAAATGGAGATAATGGCATCTAATCCCATCACTTCATGGCAAATAGGGGAAAAAATGGCAACAGTGGCAGATTTTAATTTCTTGGGCTCCAAAATCACTGCAGACAGTTACTGAAGCCATGAAATTAAAAGATGCTTGCTCCTTGGAAGAAAAGCTATGACCAACCTAGGCAGCATATTAAAAAGCAGAGACATCTCTTTGCCAAGAAATATCCGTATAGTCAAAGCTTTTACAAAGTTTTTACAGTAGTCATGTACGGATATAAGAGTTGTACCTTAAAGAAGTCTGGGCACCAAAGAATTGATGCTTTCAAACTGTGGTGTTGGAGAAGACTCTTGAGAGTCCTTTGGACTGTAGAGAGATCAAACCAGTCACCTGAAGGAAATCAGTTCTGACTGTTCCTTGGAAGGACTGATGCTGAAGCTGAAGCTCTAATCCTTTGACCACCTGATGCAAAAGCCGACTCACTGGAAAAGACCCTGATGCTGGGAAAGAGTGAGGGCCCGAGGAGAAGTGGGCAACAGAGGGTGAGATGGCTGGAAGGACATGCGTTTGAGCAAGCTCCAGGAGGGAGTGAAAGACAGGCAAGGCATGTTGAGTCCATGGGGTCACAAAGAGTCAGATATCAGCTAGTGACTGAACAACAACAAAGGCTTTATCAAAACTAACACTTTTGTGCCTCAAAGGGCACTATAAAGAAAGCAAAACTACAATCCAAGAATTGGAGAAAATATTTGCAAACCATGTGTCTAACAAGGGTCTGCAGTGTTCATCGCAGCACTGTTTATAATAGCCAGGACATGGAAGCAACCCAGATGCCCATCAGCAGACCAATGGATGAGGAAGCTGTGGTACATATACACCATGGAATATTACTCAGCCATTAAAAAGAATTCATTTGAATCAGCTCTAATGAGATGGATGAAACTGGAGCCCATTATACAGAGCGAAGTAAGCCAAAAAGATAAAGACCATTACAGTATACTAACACATATATATGGACTTTAGAAAGATGGTAACGATAACCCTATATGCAAAACAGAAAAAGAGACTCAGATGTATAGAACAGACTTGTGGACTCTGGGAGAAGGCGAGGGTGGGATGTTTCAAGAGAACAGCATTGAAACATGTATATTATCTAGGGTGAAACAGATCACCAGCCCAGGTTGGGTGCATGAGACAAGTGCTCGGGCCTGGTGCACTGGGAAGACCCAGAGGGATCGGGGTGGAGAGGGAGGTGGGAGGGGGGACCGGGATGGGGAATACATGTAAATCCATGGCTAATTCATTTCAATGTATGACAAAAACCACTGCAATGATATAAAGTAATTAGCCTCCAACTAATAAAAATAGATGGGAAAAAAAAAATAACAAGGGTCTGGTATCCAGAATATATAAAGAAAACTCTCATAGCACAATAATTTTTTTAAAAAATTATAAATAAGCAAAAGATCTGGATGGATATTCCTCCAAAGAGGATACAGAAGTGGTTAATAAGCACATGAAAAGATGCTTATTAGTCATTAGAAAAATGAAAATCAAAACCATAGTAGTAACTATAATTTTAAAAAACGCTCAATAGCAATGGTTTGCAAGGGTATGGAGAAATTAGAACCCTCATACATTATTGGTGAAAAGGTAAAATAGTACAGTTAATGTGGGAAACAGTTTGTCACTTCCTCAAAAAGTTCAACAGACAGTTACCATATGGAATTGCTCGTAATTCAATTCTAAGTAATTATCTTAGTTCAGGCTAATATAACAAAAATACCATAGATCGGTTGGCTTAAACAATAAACATTATTTTTTACAGTTCTGCAAGCTGGGAAGCCCAGGATCAAGGCACCGGCAGATCCAGTGTCTGAAGAGAACCTGCTTTCTGGCTTGGAGACAGCCAATCTTGTTCCATATCCTCTCAAGACCTGGAGGAGAGATAGGAAGCAAATGCTTTTATGAGGGCATTAATCCCTCATAAGAAAGGCTTCACCTTCAAGAACCAATCACCTCCCAGAGGCCCCATTTCTAAATGCCATCATATTAGAGATTAGGGTTTCAACATATGAATGTTGGGGGAACACAAATCAGTCTATAGTAGGAATACACTCAGGAGAACTGAAAATATATCCTTACATAAAACCTTATACATGGATACTCATGGCAGTATTATTCTTAACAGTCAAAAAAAGTAGAAACAACACACTATCCATCTACTGATAAATAGAAGCCACACACAAGAGGCCACAGATGGTATGATTTCATATATATCCTCTGTCCAGAACAGGCAAATCCATAGAGACAAAAAATATATTAGCAATTGCCGGGAGGAAATGGGGCGCGAATGATAATGGATATGGGATTTATTCTAAATTTTATGCTATGTGAATAATTTCTCAGTCAATAAAAGAAACCAATAAGGAAAGAGACAATACAGAAACTAGAAGAAAATGTTCAGAAAATATTTATCTAACACAGGGCTTATAGAATATGAGGATAACTCTAATCAAAAAAGGATATTGATACATGGAACAACATGGATGAATCTTAAAAACACATTGGGTCAAAGAAACCAAACCCAAAAGAATCTATACTATAAGATTTAATTTATACGAAGTCCAGGAACATGCAACACTAATATGTTATTTTTAGTATATGGAGGAGGGTAGGAAAAAAGCCTAGAAAGGGGCACAAGGAAGCTTCGTGGGTGATGGAAATGTTTTATATTGATTTGGGTGGTAATTACACAGAGTTGAAAACCTTTTGAACTGTAAACTTAAAATGTTCACATTAAATAAAGTATAACTCTATTTTAAGAATTAAAAACAGAAAACATCTCTAAGCAATATATCAATTTTACAAATTACTCAGACTCCATAAAATATCAAAGAATTTAGATTCAGGATTTTGAATTTAAATTCAAAAAAATTTTGAATTTATGGACTAAGGATTAGGTACTCTTTTTCCCTGGCCTATTTTTTGGTTCATTCTTAACTTTGATAACTATGTTTACATGATATGTATTTGTGCTTCCATTTTGCCAAATTCAAACAACGATATTTAAAATTAGATTAAATAACCTCAGTACACACATGCACACACTCACAGAAATACTCCTTTCTGGCAACATTAGGAAGTGCTTTTGACATCCTTTTTATAATGAAATGAAAGCATATGTCTCCAATTACTAGTACTATAAGCTTTCAAAATTATGGGAGTAATGTGAACTACTTTCTTCAAAGACAACTGAATTAAACATACTCACAGAGGAAGCATAGATACGGATCCTGATTTTTATCTGTTTTAAGAGAGTAGAAAAAAAGGAGGAGTTACAATCTTGTCATATTGTGCAACTCTTCTGCTACAATATATCAAAAACTTGATGAACTAAGGTCATGCAGGACAGCTGAGAAGCAATCAAAGTAAACAATGTACATTGTCGCCAAGAAAGCCTGCCAGTTTGAGATTAGAACTCTCCATTTTAGCAAAAAAAAAAAAAAAAAAAGGTCTTTGGAAAGTTCCTTATAACATTTTATGACTCATAGATATTCCCAGAGGTTCCTGTTTCCATTCTGCAGTAGACAGTGTTTGAAGACGTGCAGTTCTAGTCAACTGTTGTTCTTAGGCAACTTGGCTGAAAGATCTGTTTAAAAAACATTTGTTGGAAAGATGGTATGTTTGGATGTTTTCTTTTTTTAAAACAAAATTCCAGATATTAAATTTGTTTAACTCCTAATTCAACATTAACTTAAAGGATATCCAATGAAGAATTACTATGTTACATAATATGTATTATGAACTCAACAGTTTTCGCATTTGAAAACTCCCATACCAGGGGGTATATATTCCTGGCATAGTCCCCCTTGCAGATCCTTCCAAACTGCCTCCAGATCCCTGGCTCTGTGTTCAATAATTCTGGCTCTGATCTTGGCCACCCAGTTCAGTATCTCACCTTGGCTTCTACTTTGACGAAAACTGCCAAGTCACCTCCCAGCCCACCAGGACTTGATTCCTGGCTATTCTCCACTTTTGTCTAGCCCCAGTTCTCGCTTTCTCTTCTAAGTATTGAATGTCACTCATGAGGTATTTTCTCCCCATACTCATCTAAGTCTACTTCACTCCATTTACAGATCAGTATCTTCACCTTCAAGGCTTATTCTCTACTCCCAACCAGCTCACACATTCTTGTCTTTTCCTCCCCATGTCCCAAACAATAAGCCACCTGGTCCTTAATAATTTTCATCATCTATATATGGTTCTTGTTGGTTTGTTTCCTGACAATAACTATAAAGATATGGACATGAGAAAAGGCATAATATTATAAAACATTTCAGCACTATCCAAATAAAAGTTATTCCTTCATATAGTATGTATGTTAATAGAGGGAGGCCTGATCTCCCTTGACTCCTTAAGCGACTCATCACTACTCAACTTCCAAGCTCAACCCTCCATCCCTCCTTTACAGATGGCATTTCCCTCACACATGGTCTCTTTGAAAATGTAGTTCCTTTCCCATGTTCCACACACATCTCTCCCTTGATTCTTCTACGGATCAGACTCTGCACAGATATGGTAAACTGGGTCCAGACCAAACACATGTTCAGTTTGATGTACACAGTATTTTAGACTTTTTGCAGCTAGTTTCTAATATTTAAACATTGGAAAAGTCAAAAAGTAGAGATTTCCAAAGGAAACGAACAGATATCAAAGGTATATCTGCACTCCCATGTTCACTGGCACAATATCCGCAAGAGCCAAGATGGAACAACTTGAGTATGCATCAGTGGAGGAGTAAATAAAGAAGATATGAAACAGATAGACAGATACACACACATGGAGTGGAATATTATTCAGCCATGAAAGAAGGGAATCCTGCCATTTGCAACTATGTAACTATAGGTAATTTAAGGGCACTAGGCTAAGTGGTATAAGCAAGACAGAGGAAGACAAATACTGCATGGTATACTTACATGTGGAATCTTGAAACATAAAAAGCCAAACTCATAGAAATAGAGAATTTGAAAACAGTCACCAGGAGCTAGGGGATGGAGGATATAGAGAAAGATTGGTCAAACAGTATAAACCTTCAGCTAAAAAATGAATAAGGTCTGAGGATCTAACATGTAACATGGTGACTAGGGTTGATTACACAGTATTGTATAATTAAAATTTGCTGAGAGAGTTGAACTTAAATGTCCTCATAAAAACATAAATATGTGAGGTGACAGTTGTGCTAATTAACTACATAGATGGGGGAATCCTTTCACAATGTAAATGTGTGCCAAATCACTGCAGTGTACACTTTAAATACCTTACCATTTTAAATGTCACTTATACATCTATAAAGCTGAATTCCTTTTTAAAAAATGAGAAGTTATTTGAGATCAGGGGTCAGGAAGCTGTGATTTCAAACTTGTGTTCATAAATAAAGTTTTATTTGAACATAGGCATGTTCATTTGTTTATCTGTGACTATTTTTGTGCTGAACAGCTGAGTAGCTGTGACAGAGTTCATAAGGCCAAATATAGATACTACCAAAGCCAAAAATATTTACAATCCAGTCCTTTACAAAAAATATTTGCCAACTTCTGTTCAAATGGTCCTCAAGCCTGGATGCCTAACGCACAGAGATTACAATACGATTAGTCTGCAGTGGGTATTGGTGTCAACGCCCAGAGATTCCAAGGCCACTGATCTGAGTGGGTGCTGACACAGGCATTTTCAAGTTCCCAAACGGTTCTAATGTACATACAATGGCTTGCGAACCACTGAGTTAGGTAATCTGGATGTCTTCAACAGTCTATGATTCTTTTCTCTCTCTCCGGGAATAGCTCTAAGACAGTCAAAAGTGATACTAATGCACTGACACATGTCATTACCTCACATTATTATATATTAAAAGTTAGTACATATATCATAAGCTAATTGATAGAATATAAATGAATAAATGTGCAGTGTAAAGAAGTAATTGACTTTCACCAAAAGGCAACAAGTTCTCCAACATTGTCCCTTCCAAATGAAAGTTCTCAGTATAATGTGTTAATATAATTATTACCTTAAAGAAACCCTAGATTAATTACTTTATTTATGCTCATTCCTGGCCAGAAGAGAACAAAAAAGGGAACAGAAAGAAAATTAGGTTCAGTTCTGTTCCAGGTTTCTAACCACTCACTTGTATGACCTTGAGCAAGTCTCTTCATCTCTCCTGGTCTTGGTGAGCTTTCTGTAAAATGAAATATGAACTAGGATAAAACCTAATTAGAACCCCACTAGCAATGATTAAATATCTTTGCAAGGAAATATTACTATCAATGTTAACACCCACTTTTGCTTTTGACTGTGGAGGTTTTATACATTTTACATGGCATGTTTCATACCACAGAGTGAAAATATATGTAATATATATCCTTTAATATGTGATGTGTTTGTAATGGTACATGTGATATGTGTGATATATATGTTATATGTATGATGTGTGTGATATATATGTGATGATGCATTGACTATACATGGGACTCTTTGCAACCCCATGGACTATAGCCTGCCAGGGTCCTCTGTTCATGGAATTCTCCAGGCAAGAATACTGGAGTGAGTAGTCATTCCCTTCTCCAGGGGATCTTCCCAACCCAGGGATCAAGGCCAGGTCTTTGGCATTGCAGGCAGATTCTTAATTGTCTGAGCCACCAGGCAGGTAAAGGATATATATGACGTGTATTTTACATATATGTGTATGTGTATATATAGATATACATATAAATCAGTTCAGTTCAGTCGCTCAGTTGTGTCCCACTCTTTGCAACCCCATGAACTGCAGCACACCAGGCCTCCCTGTCCATCACAAACTCCTGGAGTTTACCCAAACCCATATCCATTGAGTCGGTGATGCCATCCAATCATCTCATCCTCTGTTGTCCCCTTCTCCTCCCACCCTCAATCTTTCCCAGCATCAGGGTCTTTTCAAATGAGTCAGCTCTTCGCATCAGGTAGCCAAAATATTGTAGTTTCAGCTTCGAAATCAGTCCTTCCAATGAGCATCCAGGACTGATTTCCTTTAGGATGGACTGGTTGGATCTCCTTGCAGTCCAAGAGACTCTCAAGAGTCTTCTTCAACACCACAGTTCAAAAGCAGCAAATATTAGTGAAAAAAACCACACAGAAGGAATTTCAACAGAAGGGATTTAATGGAAAGACTTGTCTTCACATGTGTTAGAGGGCAGAATAAATAAAAAGGTAACAGTAAGTTAACCCAGGAGGCAGCTACAATGCCTGAGATTAGGGGACCAAAAGGGGAAAGGAGGGGAAAACCAGAACCTAAGAACTAGAACAAGTCCCCAGATGTGATGCATTAAGGAAGGGGCTTGGTCTAGCTGCTGCTAGCCCCTCTGAGGGAACACAGCAAGACTAGCTCTGGGAGAGCCACAGGGAGCTGGAGCCTGGGGCCACCTCCACAGCTGTGGCCATGGCTGACACCCAGGAAAAGTGCCACCCTGGAACTGAGGCCAAGAGAATGGTTCAAATTCAGAAACAGAAAGTCTTACCTCCTTTCCTGCTACTCACCTCCAATACCTTCAAAGTCCCACCCTAGTGCCTTCCAGAATCCAGCAAAGAAATCTGAGGAATGAAGTTTGCAGAGTCATAGCCCTAGCATCACAGAAAAGAGTCCAAAAGGCGGACACAGAGACAGTAGGTAAATGACTGACACAACTTCTTTACTCAGAAAAGTGAGTGTCGGTTGCACTGTAGTTAACAACATGAATATTAACACTGAAGAAAGTATCTTAGAGAATATAAGACTACGGAGATTTCTACGTGAACAGACAAGCAGGTTTGAGCAGAAAAGTAAAAGCTATCCCATGCTTAAGGAATGACATGCAGAAAGAGGGAAGAAATAAAGAAAATTTGAACATTGTGGGAAAGATCTCTATTAAAAAAAGGAAAGTGGCACTGGTATAAATATCATAATCATAACATTAAAAATCGACTATATCTCAAAAAAAAAGTTCTGTGTAATGATACTAGGTTCCAAGGGTAAGAAATTGGTCCTTATATTGGTGTTAAGAACAAGCATGAAGTGTCCCACAAGACCCTGGGAACTAAAATTTAGGATTACTGGGCTCATGTGCTCATGTGCAAACACTATTCGTCAAGCACCCCAAAGTTAAAATAGACCAACAGTGACATCTGCTGTGGACTTACTTTGAAAATGGCCAGCCTCAACATTTTGAAGTTAAGTCTCCTGCCAAACCACTGGACTTCTGCTGTGATGAGTCAGCACTTCTGGAACTCCTGTTTGTCATCTGTGCTATTAGAAGCTTTGCTTAAGTGAACACAGAACATGGGAAAAATGAGAGAATATTTGGAAAAGTAACTAAAACAAATAAAAAACAGTGGGGGTGGAGGCATAAGTGATGAGAAAAAGAGACTTCATATTGTCTTTTCTCATCCTGTTTTCCCTTTAGCTAAGTAAATCCAAATTAATTTTGTAGCTGTCAGCAAGCATGAGCATGTCCTCAGTAAAAAGAAGGATTAACTGTTGCCAGATTCAGTGAACTCCAACACAAAATTTACAGCATAATATCCATACCAGGAAAAAAGAAAACAAAAAAAAGGTTAAATGATCAAAGGAGAGTATGTGGAAAATATTTGGAGTTTCTTTTGCTTTGGAAACCTCTTCTTAGTTATCTAATTGTTTACATTAATTATACTTCCTTCAACATCTGCTGACCCTCAGGCTTTTTCTTTTCTGAAAGCCAATAGAACAGAAGGTTTGAATCAAACAGCATGGCTTTTAAAAATTGCATATAATCTCCAGTGTAAAGTGGTCAGTGGGGCTCATTTGTGTAAACTAATAAATATGAAAATCATGGGTCAATGTACTTGCTCAAGAAAAAAGATGGCAACTGATACTGAATCCCAACTCTGGTTACTATAAAAGAAAATGAATGCAAAGGCCTTGCAGTGAGAGAGAACTGAATTAAGAGTTCTGACTACTAATGTAGGTTCTGACCACTCACTACATGTGTCACTGTGAGGAAATTGCATAGCCTATCTGAGCCTCAGTTTTCTCTTCCATAATACTAAAGGCCTGGGCTACATGAGAGATGGAAAGTGGATTTCAACTCGTTTTCCTTCTTTGGTTAACTGGCAATGGCTGCTTGTAAGTAATCCTAAAGCTGCATCCAGACACAATGGAAAAGCTGCTGACCAACTAGCAGGGTCTGCAATAAGCAATACAAATATGAAAGGGCAGCATGCATGTCACATATTTACCAAGCTCAGACAAAATTATTTCTCTGATTTTCTTGCAGCTGTAGATTTTGCTGTTAGCTGCCATTTTTAGTGCCTAGTCTATTTCAGCTTTGCAAGATGCTCAACAGATATTATTTCTAATCCTCACCATATTTTAAGGACATGGAAACTCAGAAACACAAAATAATTTTCTCAAAACCACACAACATAGCTGGACTCAGTTACTAGCAAAATAACCCAACATTCTCTATTGTGAATAAAATCTTCACTTCTCATATTTTAGATCACATCCCCTAGCCCTCTTGCAACGTAAACGCTGTAATACCATTATGTCTTAGCTGGTGATACCCTAATACATCTATATTTTCCCAGAAAGAAAGGATGGTTTGGATATGAAACTTGGCTAGTTTGTGTAAACATGAAAGGGCAAGGCAGGGAGAAAGTATCCAAGAAAATGTTTTTTTCAGGATTGCATGGTAAAAATTAAAAGTGACAAAGGAATGGACAATAACTAAAAGTCATATTCAATTTTAAACCAAATAGAATTATAGATGAATAAAATAACAGAATTGAAAAGATTTCTGAAAAATAGGACATTGTGTATTATATCGATTGGGTCTGTGTAGGTATTGTAGCTTAACTGGTATAGTACTCGGGAATGTACTCAGGTACAGTACTCATACACACTTTTTGATGATGATGGCTTACAAATAATTAAAAAAAGAAACATTTTTGAAGCTTCCTTAATTTGATACACTATTGTGAACATTCTTTGGGTTACAATCTCCAGGTACAGTAGAAAACAAGGCACTCTAACTTGTGGTTAGAACAAACTGACTCCATCATATAGCAGAAACTTTGAGACTGACATCACAAAATTGGTCTACCCTAACTATAGAATTACATACTGATGCTCTCAGAGTATATACTCAGAAACTTATACTTCCCTTTAGAAAATAACCCAGAAATATCGATTAGTTAAAAAAAATTTAAGGAAACCAAATGCAGTATTGCACCCATAGGAGAAAAATTATTAGTAGTAGTCAAGTTGAGTTTCACGTCAAGGTATCTCATGGCCTATGATTAGCTGGCTGATTCATTCATGATATAAACATCTATTCTTTACTTACTATGAACCTAGGCACTCTGGAATACAAAATAAAATAGTCCTGAGGAGTAGAGGTCTAATTTGAAACAGCTACATAAATAAACTAAAATACAGAATGACATGTAAATCAACTGGGTAATGTTTGAGGTACATATGTATTGCATGAAAGTGGAATTACTAATTTTCTCTCATGGGGTCAGAGAAGGATCAGAAAGACACATAAGTACAAGGCTGAACTGAAGGTCAATATATTTCTTAAAATACCCATAATTTTCAAGTTTTTAATGATAATAAGACAGTTAAAAAAAACATTAAAACCAGAGGCACAGACCCTGAGACTGGCCTCACTCATAAGATAGCTCTGAAAAGAACAGTCAATAACTATATGGAGAAAATGGCACTTGTATACTTAAGTAAAACAAAGTGTTGTGTATTTTTCATCCTACTATTTTAAGGTAATAGCATTCCAAGGCATTAGGGCCCAACATCTTGTCATGCACGAAGAAAGTCAACACAAGAAAGTCCTGCAAAGAGTGTTGTTCCACATACACTCCATGACTAATTCTGTTTGTGGAATGAACTCGCTGTGGTCATGGGTCACATTCAGCCAGCCAAGAGAATGTTTCCAGAGTGTAATTGTTCTGGGCATCAAGGCACTTTACAGCATGTTCCCATTGCTTTTTGATACTCTGTGGCCAGGAGACTGCTGAGAAAATATTATTCACCAGAATTAGACTGGAGTAGTCAACCGCCTGGGTATTACATCTCCATGTCAGCACAAGCAGTGTCTGCAACCGAACTTAACAGATGTTTCTAATTTCTCTACCTTCTGAACTACAACTTGGTTTTCTTTTCCTGACTTTGAAATATTTTAAACAAAGGACTTTCTGTACTGCCTCGGGAAACTTACAAAATTAAAGTCCTGGGGTTAGTATCAGAGTAAGAGTTCTGGAACTCCTGCCACTGCCACACGGATGAGATTGCCACCTTGCGACTCACTACCTCAGTTTCTCTCAAACGACTTTTGAGCTGCAGGAGTATCATTCACTCTAGAGATTTCCACCCAGCTAACAAATTGAAAAACACTGAATTCTGGCCGCAACGACATGTCCCCTGTTGCTATATTACCTAAAATAAATGCTACTTCAAATTAAGGCCTTCATGTTAATAAAAATGATCAAGCTTTCAAATCAGCAACTGCATCTATAGAAAGTTATCCAAAGATTTTCACACATGTTCACAAGGAATCATATATAAAGATATTCATTGCAGCATGGTTTGTCAGACATTGAACTTGGAAACAACTGAAGCATTTTGCAGCAGCGGACTGGTAGAATATTTTATGC
This sequence comes from Odocoileus virginianus, assembly GCF_023699985.2. Taxonomy (NCBI): domain Eukaryota; kingdom Metazoa; phylum Chordata; class Mammalia; order Artiodactyla; family Cervidae; genus Odocoileus; species Odocoileus virginianus. Next base: position 1,885,496 of record NC_069686.1, on the reverse strand, counting down.
TATATCCACACAAGAAATAATATGCAGCCCAAAAAGACCTTGGCAGTTCTCCACATATGATAAGAAGGGAAATCACCATAATAATTGTTAGGGAAAGAACTAGGCCAATATGTATATGTAAAAATACAATACATACTGTGTAACTTTTTGTAGCTTTTGGATTTTAATTTTTGCCATGTGCAAGCACTATTTATTCAAAAAAATTAAGTTTGGTGAAAATAAAGTAAAATCAAGATAAAATGAGGTCTTGAGGAAACAAAACTAATGGAAAAGGAACATGGTAAAAGAAGGGAAGGAAGAAGGAAGAGAAAATTGTGAGACTTCAAGCTTCTAAAACCGTGGAAGGGTCTATCTCATATTCTCAACAAAATTTCCAACTTGTGTCACAGGTTGGCCTGACTCAGTTCTCATTCTTTACAAGTGCTCCAGAGTGCATTTGACTCATGATCAGAGACTCTCCTCTTCCATGAACTGCCTCACTTTGATTCTCTTTTTTTTCTTTCTTTTTTCCTTTTTTAAAATTGAAGCATAGTTTATTTACAAACTTGTTTAATTTCTGCTCTACAGCAAAGAGATATACATCCTTTTTAAAAATATATTCTTTTCCATTATGGTATATCATAGGATATTGAATATAGTTCAGGCTTCCCTGGTAGCTCAGTGATAAAGAATCTGCCTTCAAGGCAGGAGACCACCTGCAATGCAGAAGACACAGCTAGATCCCTGGGTCAGGAAGATCCCCTGGAGAAGGAAATGGCAACCCACTCCAGTATTTCTGCCTGGGAAATTTCATGGACAGAGGAGCCTGGGTGGGCTACAGTACATGGAGTGGCAAGAGTCAGACATGACTTAACAGTTGAACCCAGCACCACCACTGAACATAATTCCCTGTGCCAAACGGTAGGATATTGTTGTTTATCTACTCTCTATATAGTAGCTTACATCTGCTGACCCCAACCTCCCACTCCATCCCCCCCAACCCCCTCCCTCTTGGCAACCACAAGGCTGTTCTCTATGCCTTGAGTCTGATTCTGTTTCATATATAGGTTCCTTTGTGTCATATTTTAGATTCCACATAAGTGATATCATATTGTATTTGTCTTTCCTTTTCTAATTTACTTCAGTTAGTATGATAATCTCTAGTTGCATCAATGTTGTTACAAATGACATTACTTTGTTCTTTTTTATGGCTGAGTAGTATTCCATTGTATATATGTACTACATCTTTTTTATCCATTCATCTGTTAATAGACATGGAAACATTGTTTCCTTGTCTTGACTAGCACTGGTGTGAACGCAGCAGTGCTATATCTTTCTGAATTACAGTTTTGTCTGGATATATGCCCAGGAGTAGATTACTGGATCATATGGTAATTCTATTTTTAGTTTTCTGAGGAACCTCCATACTGCTTCCCACACTAGTTGCACCAACTTACATTCCCACCAATAGTATAGGAGGGTTCCTTTTTCTTCACACCCTCTCCAGCATTCGTTATTTGTAGACTTTTTCATCATGGCCATTCTGATTGGAGTGAATCGATACCTCATTGTAGTCCTGATTTTCATTTTTCTGATAATTAGCAGTGGTGAGCATTTTTTTCACGTACCTGTTGGCCATCTGTATGTCTTCTTTGGAGAAATGTCTATTTAGGTCTTCTGCCCATTTTTCTGTTGGGCTGTTTGGTTTTTGTTGTTGAGTTGTATGAGCTGTTTGTGTATACTGGACATTAAGCTCTGTTGATCATATTGTTTGCAGATATTTTCTCCCATTCTGTAGGTTGTCTTTTTGTCTTGTCATGATTTCCTTTGCTGGCAAAAGCTCATGAATTTGATTAGGTCCTCTTACCCTGATTCTCGACATGGTCATTGGTCACTCCTCTCTGCTCTCAGGCGGCTCTTCATCCCCCTCCACCCTGAAATCTCCCTTCAAAGCTTTGGTTCTGGGCATTTCCCAGAGCTTAGTGACTAGACCTCCCTTGATGGCATTTTATTTGTAGATGATTCATAAAACTGTATCTCCAACATTTGCCTACCTTTCATCATTTGCCTCTTGTCTTCCCTTTCCCTTTTCATTCTCAACACGTTCCAACCACATTTTCTGACTGTCTACAGAAAACTCCCAACAGTTGCTATTTAAACACTGAACTTGATCTTTCCCAGTCTCTCTTCCTCTCATGTTTTATGTATGTGCATGCATTGTCTTCAAGATGAAATGCCAAATTCCTCAAAGTTAGGAAGATTTTTACAATTATCTTAGTACATACCCCCTACTTCTGTCCTTCCTCCAGCCAAGAACAGTGTTCTAACCAGGTTGTTAGTCAATAAATTCTTATGTAATATTATATTTTTGTGAATAAACTACTACTCATACAACCACCAGATTTAATTCATAATTATACATATAGTATGTATAATAGGATACATGAATTATATCTATTAATTATTAATATATTTTTTAATCTATTCCACAGTGGATTATTATTATACAGTGGATCTGAAACAGCCTGTTAGAATCATTGTTTACATTTTCCTCCTCATTTAGCTTTTTGAGGCTAGTACCTGTGTGCTATTTGTTTCCATATTGCTAGAGACTGATTCCCACTAGGAACTTATTTGTCAAAAGAATAAATATTTTTTTAAAAAGAAAATACATGAAATATTTTCCAAAAAGGATTTTAACATTTAGTGGATTAATCCTTTTCTAACAAACTCATGACTTGCTATTCACAAGGAATAAAGTGAATCAGAGCAGGGAATAAATAGAGGCCACAAATTCAGATATGCAATTAATGCAAATGTATTTCCCATTACTCCAATGAATTGTTATTGTGAGTCTGAATGTAAGGCTGAAGCTTCCCCTTGAGTCTTTTTGAAGCCTCCCCCAATTCTGCAGCATTTTGTTGAGGTTTAAAGAAGAGTAAAGGATTTTGTAAGGTAAAGAATTGGGGAAGATGGGAAACTAACACAGCCCTAACGCCACTTCTCATATAAAGGTTACAACAGAGAAGTTCCTCAGGCCATGGAATTATGGTCTTTCTGATGCATCTTCCTTTCCATTCTTAGAGCATAGGAATGTGTCCACAAAGTTTCCCACTCCCCATCTGCTAAAAGCCTCATGTTGCTGTTTCCTTGATAGCATCTTACCAAATCCTATCCTCTCAAGGACATTGCCAGAAAGCAGAATTGAACAGTCAGATCTGTAGGATGCCATGAATCTCCCAGGTTTTCTCTTCCTAGCCTAATCTATTTTCTTCTAGTCTCAAAGCAATTCTCCCTTCAGAAATCCAACCAAGACACTTTCCTTTGTATTCACATTCCCTTTGTACCAATTTCACAAAACCTTCCTCCATTATGAGGTTTAGATTTCCAAAACAAAAGACAAGTTGTGTGGTTCCAACCAGTCATATCCCTTCCCTTAGACAATGATCCCAGAACCAAACACTTACTTGACTAGGAAAAGAAAAAGGGAAAAACACAATGCAAAGTTTAAAACTAGGTTACTATATCAGTATATTATCCCATTCTGTTTTTTCCCAGATTCCCATTATTTATCTTCTCTTTCCCTTTTTCATTCTCATTGCATTCCCACTTCATATCACCCTTTTCTGGGTGCTTACCTCACACTTGGATTATGTTAATATTCTCCTTGCGTCTCCAGTTCATCCCAGCTTCCACCATTTCTGTCCTCTACAAAACTGATTATCATGCCTCTGTATAATCTTCTGCTCTCTGTGACAGAAAGCATAAATTCTCCTGCCAACTTGAAATACTTGCATGTTAAGTTATTAATATTTCAACCTAACTTATTTTCACCTGATTTGGAGCAATCAATCTCTTTTCCGACAAGACCAATCTTTTCATTACTCCCTCCATGCTTACAGTACATGTTCCTGCTTCTGTGCTTTAACTCACATCGTTTGTCTCATCTTAAAGGCCCTAACTGTTTTCTCCTCTCACATATATTTCAGCCAACATTTAGGACCAACTCTAAATTCACTACCACAACCCAGTCTCTCTCATGCACAGTAATTTCACCCATAGGGCATGACTTGCCTAATTTAAAATTTAATTATTTATTATGTATTTTTGCACTGCACTTTAATTATTCCACATTTTTTGTTTTTTGCACACTCCACTAATTACATGCTCCCTGTCAACAGGGAGCATATATTCTCATTTCCTTCATTATACCCAAAGCAGAGTCTGACATGCAATAAATTCTAAATCAATATTTGTGTGCTGGAAATATCATTTTAATTATTTACCAGTGTGGTTCCTCTCAACCTCTGCCTACGCCTCCTTCCTCCAACATGCACACAAACAACACTTCCTTCTAACTGATCTCCTTCCTCAAATTAGGAGGTGGCAAAGGAATTCTATAATTCTTAAAGTAGAGTTGTTCCAGCAGAAATGCAGAAAAAATAATACTAAATGATGGAACCAATTCTCAGCTCTTGACTTTCAAAATAAAGTTTTATAGCCCACATAGAGACAGCAAAAAGTCATAAAGTCTATAATACAGAGCACAAAATGCACGCTTTAAACAACTGAAGGATGATGAAGAAAGAAATTAGCTCTCCAATCTAGGAAGAAACTTTTAAAAAGAATAATAGCATAAGATGCGTATGTGAGTCTCTTAGAAGGGACTCTGCCCTCACTTGTTTCCATTCCAAGAAGGTGTAAATAGAATCTCTAGTAAATTTATGTACTGAAAGCTTATTCTTTGTTTCCCATCTCATGCCTTGAGAAGAAGCAAGCTAACAGGCTCCAAATATTCACTGGCATAAGGTTATAGAAATGACTTCATGCATACTTGGATGACTTAAGGGGTTCAAGAAGTATGGAGAGCCTTGAATTAAATGGGTGAATAACCTTTTTCACTTTTTGAAAGAGGCCAAGCAAAGAGAAAGTAAGTCCACCAAGTGTACTGCAAAATGACTAGATTAAACTTTCTGCCCCTAGATAGAGCAGAAGTTGAAAAATGAAGCTTAGGTTGAGTTACAAAAAAATAAAGAGAGCTACTTTACACATTCAAAGTTTTTACCTAAGAAATATCACACCCAGTACCATATTTATGATTAAGTGATTAACTCATTGATCAATTCATGATGAAATAAAAGTTTGAGCTAGATTTTGTTGAAAACAAAGTTGAAAACACAATTTCTAAAAGGTCTTAGGTCCATTTTAATAAATCTATTAAAATATCCATAAAATTTAAATAATAATATAATCTCATAAATAAGAACAACACCCTCAGAAAAGTACAAATGGCTTCCCTGGTGGTTCAGACAATAAAGAATACACCGGCAATCTGGGAGACTCCGGTTCGATCCCTGGGTTGGGAAGATCCCCTGAAGTAGGGCATGGCAGCCCACTCCAGTATTCTTGCCTGGAGAATCCCCATGAACAGAGGAGCCTGGAAGGCTACAGTCTGTAGGGACGCAAGAGTCAGACACGACTGAGCAACTAAGCACATGTTTATACCAATAAATGTAACATTTGAATGAGAAAATGAAAATACAAGTCATCACATAGTATTATATAAATATTGTGACAGAATAAGAATATACTGGACCATACTTTTAAGGCTTTTGTCTGTTTTCACTTTTACATGGGCTAGGATACATAGAATGAGAAGTCCATGATTTTTAATACTACAGAATAATTTATGCTCAAGTCTTTTACAAATCTATCAACTGCCACCATTCACAAAGCTTGAAAAGCAAGAATTTTATCTATGGAATCTTTAGGTAATTATAGAATGAGTTTATAAAGTCACCAGGCTATTATTAAAGAAGAGTGTAGAGTGTTAGAATGTTTCAAACCAGTAGGAAAAAAAGTATCCAACTTATGTCTTAAATAAATAGACCATTTTTCCCTTTACTCACAGTTTGTCTCCTAATTTTACCAACAGCATTCTGTCAACCCCATACACTAGAACCACGATGATGGAAAATATTGGTCATTTGTCTCCTTCTTACACTTGATGAGTTACTAACCCAGAGCACAGCTGGATGATGATTAACTATTTGTCTTAGTGCAAAATACTCCAGTTGTGTCCTCACTGTCAGAATTTTTTTCATTTTGATTTATAACTTTCTTGGCAAGCATATTATTAACTTTACATCTCTGTAGTTAACTGCCAAATGTGAACAATAAGTTATTCAACATGTTAGCTTCCCTATTCTGAATAAGCCCGGGTTCTACTTGGTAAGAAAACATTCAGCAGAAACTACTAAGTAAGAAAATACTCCATATTTTAAAATTAGGAATCCAAACTCACAGGTCAATAATTAAATATTATTAATGTAAGCCTGGTTTAAGTACATTTTGACTTCAAACATTTTTGAACTTGTGTTCAATCTCACTGAATAATGTTTAGATCACGTTTTTAAGTATCAATTTTAAGTCATTAAGAAGGGAAAACAAAAATCAATTTCTTATACCATGTATCATCTTTGAGGAAATAGGTCTTCAAAAGAATACTCTGAAGCAGATGGAAACAAATTCATTTCTTTTAACACTGATTTCTAAATGGTAGCTGAAAGACCCTGTAGAAGCCTGAACAGAGGCAGATGCCTTGCTAGAAAACACTGACCACCTCTGATGTGCCTTTCTTTACTCTCCTGGCCACTAGATCCATGTTGAGGGCTGTGTTACCATACCTGACTTGGGAACTGTTGTCTCTACTAAGGGGAAGGAAACTTTTCCACCAAAGCTGCTATCAGTCAGTCAGTTCAGTCGCTCAGTCGTGTCTGACTCTTTGTGACCCCATGAATTGCAGCACGCCAGGCCTCCCTGTCCATCACCAACTCCCAGAGTTTACTCAAACCCATGTCCATCAAGTCGGTGGTGCCATCCATCCAACCATCTCATCCTCTGTCATCCCCTTCTCCTGCCCCCAATCCCTCTCAGCATCAGGGTCTTTTCCAATGAGTCAACTCTTCACATGAGGAGGCCAAAGTACTGGAATTTCAGCTTCAGCATCAGTCCATCCAATGAACACTCAGGACTGATCTCCTTTAGGATGGACTGATTGGATCTCCTTGCAGTCCAAGGGACTCTCAAGAGTCTTCTCCAACACCACAGTTCAAAAGCACCAATTTTTTGGCGCTCAGCTTTCTTCACACCCATACATGACCCCTGGAAAAACCATAGCCTTGACTAGATGGACCTTTGTTGGCAAAGGAATGTCTCTGCTTCTTAATATGCTATCTAGGTTGGTCATAACTTTCCTTCCAAGGAGTAAGCATCTTTTAATTCCATGGCTGTACGGCCATGCTAATATGAACTGGTAAGAAGCAGGACAGCATGCCTTGAAAGTCCTGAACCAGAAGAGGATCTGAACTTAAAGCTGGATTTGTTTGTTTTTGGCTGAGCCTGTGAGCCATGCAGGATCTTAGTTTCCCAGCTAGGGATTGAACCCACACTGCCTGCAATGGAAGCACAGAGTCTGAACCACTGGACCACCAGGGAAATCCCAGGAAGAATTTGTTGATATGGGGGCATGCTCTGTGACTCAGGATTTAATGCTCTGGCATGTTCTGATATGATGCTGGGATGAATCTTGGAAGCTTGAAATATATATATATAATGATGGCTTTCCATTAAATCTGAGATGCCAGAACTGATAGGCTGCTGAAGGAAAGAAGAAAATGAACCAGAGAAATGAACACGGCAAAATGAGTCTATTACATAATATGTGAGAACCCACCAGCTGACTTTTCCTAGAAGGGGCCAGAGAAGATATCATTAACTGTGGTGATAAGGAATGCAGTAGAAACAGAAATGCCACCATTAATGAGAAGCTTAGTAGTGGCTGGCTTCTGCAGGCTGAGGCTGATGGCAGGACATGCTGCTATGGAATCTGGCTCCCCAGGATCAGCAAAGAAGATGGGATTCCAGAGTAGTAGAGGCAGCTGGTAGCACTTAATCATCAGAGAAAAGATGCATGTAATAACTGTAACTGACAGCATAGCTGAAATGGTGGCATCCAGGGCATCCTGTCCCACAGTGAACTATCATGATGATGAATAGTCCACAGTTCTAAAGAGCAAGACAAATAGTAAATAGGGAGTTTCTTTACATGATTGATACATGCATATTTACATATACACACAGTATAAATAGATTCAAGGAGATAAAAAATGGATGAACAGAAAGATGATATCAGCTGCCCCAATGGAACTAATCAAATGCTGCAATCTCTCACCAACATTCTATACCTGAGCCAGTTCTTAGACAAGAACTCGTCAATTAAAAGAGAAATCAGATCTCTATAAGGAAAAACTCTCAAATACCATAGCAAGTGAAGGTAGCAGTCCCCTCAGTTTTTCCCCGCAGTGGCCTAGGATCATTCATCATTTAGATATACATTCTTCAGATTATTTTCCACTATAGGTTATTATAAGATACTGAATATAGCTCCCTGTGCTGTATAATAAATCCTTGCTGCTTATCTATTTTATGCACAGTAGTTTGTATCTGTTAGTTCCATACTCCTAATTGATCCCTCCCTCCCTTTCCCTTTTGGTAATCACAAGTTTGTTTTCTCTGTCTGTGAATCTATTTCTGTTTCATACATAGATCCATTTGTATTTTTTATATTCATATTTTTATGTTCCACCTATGTGATATCACATAATATTTGCATTTCTTTGCCTGATTTACTCCACTTAATATGACATTCTCTAGGTCCATTCAAGTTGCTGAAGTGTCAATATTTCATTCTTTTCTATGCTTGAGTAATATTCCATTTTATCAAATATATGTATATAATATACACACATGTATAATACATATTATTAAATAATGTAAATATTTTGCATGAATATATATGTATATATTTATAAAATATATATAGTATAAATATATGTGACAAATAATGTATATTTGGATATAATTATAAATATATATTTTATATATGTATAAAATATATATCACATATATTTATACATTACATATATTTGTGTATAATATAAATATATATTTTATCAAATGAAATGGCAACCCCTCCAGAATTCTTGTCTGGAAAGTCCCATGGACAGAGGAGCCTGGCAGACTACAGTCCATGGGGTCACAAGAGTCTGGACACGACCAGTGCCATGTATAAAACGTCTTCTTAAACCGGTCACCTACTGACAGGCACTTGAGTTCTTTCCAGGTCTTGGTTATTGTAAATAGTGCTGCTATGAGTAGTGCTGCTTTTGAGTTAAAGCGTTCATCTTTTCTGGATACACACCCAGGAGTAGGGTGGCTAGATCCTGTGGTAACTCTATTTTCAGTTTTTTTAAGAAACCTCCATACTGTTTTCCATAGTGTCTGTACCAATTTATATTCCCACCAACAGTGTCTGTGTGTTTGGAGGGGCAGGGAACCAGGATCTTTTGAGGTCTACCAAATTCAGAATCTAAACTGACTCTGATAACAGAACTACAATAGATACTCCACCCAAGAAAAATAGAAAATCAAGAACAATACTGAACAATACTGCATTCTAGATAGAAGGGCAGTTTAATGCCAATCTCAAATACCTGAAAAAATGCATTGAAGGTGTTTGCTATTAATAATCAACTTAATTCACCAATTTGGCCATAAAAAACTAAATGGAGCATGGCAGATGACAGTGGATTCTAAAATTTAATTACACATGAATCCCAACTTTAGCTTTTTTGCTAAATGTAGTGTATATGGCAGATCAACACGACTGGCTGTCCTCTGCAGGTTGAGGCTGAAGGCAGGGCATGCTGCTCTGGAGCCTGGCCCCAGTATCAGCAGGGAAGGTGGGATTCCATCTAGTGTGTGATATGGAGCTGCTGGTCTGGTAAACAACTGGTCAGGAAAGAGGCTGAAAAGCAGTTCTCACTTACCAAAGATAAATAACATGATACATTATGGCATTGCCCAGGGCTATGTTGAATCGCCTCTCTTCTGTCACTGTATAGTCTTAATGTATCTTGATTACCTGGACCTTCCATAGGTCCTTTAATGACTTTCTCATTGGTCTAGTATATTGATAACAACATGGCAAATAGAACTGATAAGCAGAAAATGACAAGTACTCTGATGGCAAAGAAAATGGCAAATAAGATATGTGAGCTCCTAAAAATGGGCATTAAGTCCTACAAAGTCCCAATTTATCAGTCAATTGCTTAGAAGTCCAGCAGTACGCTAAAATATCCTTTTCAAGATAAAGAACAGGTTATTGTGCTTTGCACTTCCTACTGCTTAGAAGCATAGCACCTGGAGGGCTTTATGAATAGTGTTTCAATTCACTTATCATGTGACTCAAAAGAGGGCTTTACAGTAGATCGAGGCTGACATACACATAGTCCTGCCACTTGGGCCACACCGCCCATCAGACCCATACATCTAAAGGAATTTATGTTAATCTACATAATCAACATTATGTAGAGTCTCTGGGAACACGCAATGGGAGAGTTGTAGCAAAGAACTCTAGGGTGGTGGATCAAAGTCATGCCATCTACAGTAGAAAACTGTATTCTATTTAGAAATTGGTTCCTAGCATGCTATAGAGTCATGGTGAAAACTAAGCGTAAGACCACCAGATAGCAAGTGACCATTGACCAGAGCGTCCCATAATGAACTGGATTCTGTTAGACCTAAAGATGCCGTAAGGTTCAACTGGCCTGTGTGTGTGCTTAGTCACTCAGTCATATTCAACTCTTGTGACCCCACGGACTGTAGCCCGCCAGGCTCCCCTGTCCATGGGGATTCTCCAGGCAAAAATACTGGAGTGGGTTGCCATGCCTTTCTCCAGGGGATCTTCCCAACCCAGGGATCAAACCCAGGTCTCCCACATTGCAGGCAGAGTCTTTAACATCTGAGCCACCAGGAAAGCCCTCAACTGGCCTAGCAAGGAAATGTCTTTCAAGATAAGCTTCATACACTAGGACAGAACGAAGAAAATTTAGAAGACACAGTAAGCTTCATGATTAGGTTTATTATGTACCAATAACTCATCCTTTTCTTACACCTATGGGCTCATGGAACAGTATTTTACAGCCAGCTAACAAAGGGAAAAAAACCAGAACTGGTTCACAGATGTCTACTAGGTATGTTGAGGCAAGATTAAAAATAGACTGTGGCTGTACCAACTCAAGGGTGGAACCCAACTCAAGGGTGGCCCTGAAAGACAGTAATGAGAAGAAATTCTCTCAATGAGCAAAACTTGGGTCAGTGTATCTGGTCATCCAGTTCATCTGAAAACAACAACTGGCCAAAGATAAGGACATACATGGACACATGGACAATGAAAAGGTGGTTTTACTGATTGGTCAGAGGCCAGGAAAGAGCAAGACTGGAAGATCAGAGATAAGAAACAAAGTCTTAGAAAAAGTGTTTAGATGAGCCTGTAGCAGTGGATACAAAGGTTGCTGCTGCTGCTGCTGCTAAGTCACTTCAGTTGTGTCTGACTCTGTGTGACCCCATAGACGGCAGCCCACCAGGCTCCCCTGCCCCTGGGATTCTCCAGGCAAGAACACTGGAGTGGGTTGCCATTTCCTTCTCCAATGCATGAAAGTGAAAAGTGAAAGTGAAGTCGCTCAGTCATGTCCAACTCTTTGCGATCCCATGGACTGTAGCTTACCAGGCTCCTCATGGGATTTTCCAGGCAAGGGTACTGGAGTAGGTTGCCATTTCATTCTCCTGGACAAAGGTTGAGCATCCTTGAAACACACTAAATGCCCTTTATAGAGCATCAACTGCAAAAGACATCCTAAATAACAGGTACACAGGATTACTTATCCAGTGGCTGTCTGCCAACCTCTGCACTTTGGCACACAAGTACTTCTTCAATGGGCCCAAGAATGAAGTAGTGGTGGTAGAAGAGATGAACCTATACCATGGAGTCCCGTGTGTATACACACACACACACACACACACACACACACACACACATCACATCACATGCTCTTTATCCATTCATCTATCGATGGACATAATTTAGGTTGTTTCCATGTCTTGGCTATTAACTAGTGCTGCAATGAACATTGGGGTGCAAGTATCTTTTCAAATTATGGGTTTCCAGATATATGCCCAAGAATGGAATGAAGAATCATATGGTAACTCTATTTTTAGTTTTTTAAGGAACCTGCATACAGTTCTCCATAGTGACTAACCAATTTACATTACTACCAACTCTTTAGGAGGGTTCCTTCTTCTTCACACCCTCTCCAGCATTTATTATTTATAGACTTTTTGATAATGGCCATTCTGACAGAGTGAGGTGATACCTCATTGTAGCTTTGGTTTGCATTTCTCTAATAATTAGCAATGGTGAGCACTTTTTCATGTTTTTGTTGGCCATCTGTATTTCTTGGGAGAAATGTCTATTTAAATCTTCTGTCCATTTCTTGATAGGGTTGTTTGTTTTCTGATGTTGAGCCGTATGAGTTGTTTGTATAATTTGGAAATTAATCCCTGTTGGTCACATCATTTGCAAATATTTTCTCCCATTTCGTAGTCTGGCTTCTTTTGTTTATGGTTTCCTTTTCTGTGCAAAAGCTTTTAAGTTTAATTGAGTCCCATTTGTTTGTTCTTGTTTTTATTTCTATCACTCTTGGAAGTAGATCCAAAAAGATAACAGCTGCAATTTATGTCAAGCAGTGTTCTGTCAATACTTTCCTCTAAGAGTTGTATAGTATCCAGTCTTACATTTAGGTGTTCAATTCATTTTATTTTTATGTATGGTGTTAAAAAATGTTCTAATTTCATTTTTTTAACGTAGCTGTCCAGTTTTCCCAGCACCACTTACTGAAGTGACTGTCTTTTCTCCATTGTAAATTCTTGCCTCATTTATCATAGATTGATTGGCCATAAGTGCCTGGGTTTATTTCTGGGCTCTCTCTCCTGTTCCATTGATCTATATGTCTGCTTTTTGTGCCAATACCACATTTTTTTTATTACTATAGGTTTGTAGTATAGTCTGAAGTCAGAAGACCTGATTCCTCCAGTTTTGTTCTTCTTTCTCAAGATTGCTTTGGCTATTGAGGGTCTTTTGTGTCTCCAAACAAATTTTAAAACCCTTTGTTCCAGTTCTGTGAAAAATCCCAATGGTACTATGATAGTGATTACACTGAATCTGTAGGTTGCCTTGGTTAGTATAGTCATTTTGGCAATACTGATTCTTCCTATCAAAGAATATGGTATATTTTTCTATCTGTTTGCAACATCTTTAATTTTTTTCTGTAAGTGTCATATAGTTTCTGGAGTATAGGTCTTTTGCCTCCTTAGGTAGGCTTACTCCTAGCTATTGCGTTCTTTTTGATATGATTGTAAATGGGATTGTTGCCTTAATATCTCTTTCTGATATTTCATTGTTAGTATATAGAAATGCAACAAACTTCTATATATCAATGTTGTTAAAGAACTGATATTTTAAGGTGAATTATTTCATGGTTCTACTTCAAGTTTATGTATGTCCAGTTTTTTAAACTACTTAATATTATTTAAATTTGCATACTTTATATATAAAACATTGAAAATGAATAAAAGTCTTTTTCTTGCTGTTCTGTCGCTATGCTATGTCCGACTCTTGGTGACCCCATGGACTATGGCATGCAAGGCTCCTCTGTCCTCCACTATCTCCTGGAGTTTGCTCAGATTCCGTTGAGTATGAATAAAAGTCTATCTTTCACTATTTGCTAATACATCTGAAAAAGGTCTGTAATTATATATAAGAAATTATAAATGACAATATTTATGTAAGTAAATTAGCAGGAGAATTTTCACTTTTAATTTTAAGTCCTTCTGAAAAGTCTGAGAGTTTACAAAGACCATGAATTACTCATAAAATCATCAAATAAGCACATACAGATTTTCCCAAAAAATGCACTCATTATAAAGTGGAAATTTTCCCTTTTTTCTTCTGATGAAGCATTTTTGCATAAGCTTGTATATTTTAAAATTACATTTCAAAAGATAAGGTTTGTTGACTTGTTTAGCCATTACTTCATCTTTAGTTTGTAGATTTTTATAATATGTATACAAATACATTTTTTAATGCTTCTCATGAAATTACACCTCTCACATTTGATGTTAGGACTGTTTCAGAGGGTGAATTTTGCAAGCCAGTCAGTTAATATCAAAGGCAATGACTTCATATTTTGGGAAAGTTGACATATGTTTTAAAAGTTTTTCACATACTACATTTGGCACTTCAGAAGGCCCTATATTGTTCTGGATCATTTCGTGGCAAAATTAATTTCTGTATTACTTCACTTTTTCCTCCAAAGGATGCCATTTTTTTTTCTATTCCAGTTAAGTAGATATTAATATCTCAACAGGGAGAATATGACTTTTTAAATAATAGCTTTTTTACTCCCAAACATTGCATTATTGGTTACCGTTACTATTTACTAACCAGAAAATGTTCTTTTAGTTCAGTTCAACAAACATTTATTGATCATTTTGTATACCACCAACTGGATAAAGCTCAAGACTAACAAAGAAAGCTATGTTCTCTGCTGTTTGAAATATTCATCAACTAAAAGAGATATCTAAAGAGAATTTCAATACAATCATTGAGGACTAAGGACCCACAACAGACACGAACTTCTCTCATTTCTACTTTTCAAAATAGGTATATACTCTTTAGTCTAAATTTATCAATTTAAATTTAATTCTAATTCAATTATACATTCCTACTTGGTAAAAATCCCTTTAGACCTTTCTTTGTTTTTTTTTTTTTTTCCATTTATTTTTATTAGTTGGAGGCTAATTACTTTACAACATTGCAGTGGTTTTTGTCATACATTGAAATGAATTAGCCATGGATTTACATGTATTCCCCATCCCGGTCCCCCCTCCCACCTCCCTCTCCACCCCATCCCTCTGGGTCTTCCCAGTGCACCAGGCCCGAGCACTTGTCTCATGCACCCAACCTGGGCTGGTGATCTGTTTCACCCTAGATAATAAACATGTTTCAATGCTGTTCTCTTGAAACATCCCACCCTCGCCTTCTCCCAGAGTCCACAAGTCTGTTCTATACATCTGAGTCTCTTTTTCTGTTTTGCATATAGGGTTATCATTACCATCTTTCTAAATTCCATATATATGTGTTAGTATACTGTATTGTTCTCTATCTTTCTGGCTTACTTCAGTCTGTATAATGGGCTCCAGTTTCATCCATCTCATTAGAACTGATTCAAATGAATTCTTTTTAATGGCTGAGTAATATTCCATGGTGTATATGTACCACAGCTTCCTCATCCATTCTAGACCTTTCTTTGTACTAGACTTTCCAAATAGATATGAATAATCTGACTCAAAATAATATTCCTTGTGAATGACAGCAATGAGGAAAGTCTGGGAAGAAATATGGCAGGGACATAAGAGTTTTAGTTTCATGTGAAACAAAATTTGATATGAGAAGCTTAAATTCAGAGAACAAGAAAGGAAATAGCTGCTACAGAAAAAAAGAGGAAAGGAAAGAAGTGAGGTAAAGAATATGAAAACTAAATCAGTTCTGTAACTCCTGTACACTGCACATGGAAGTATCTCCAACTCAGGAAATGCCTTTAATCTCCCACATGACTAAGGTCTTGGCATGGCTTTCAGATCCTATTTTGAACTTTTTTTAAAGCAATGGGACAATATGTCATTGATTTTGGCTGTGAAAACACACAAGTGAAAAGAACTCATCCTTGAAATTGATTTTTTCTTTTTTCAAGAAAATGTCCCATGAAGAAATAGAAAGTAACCTGCACAAACCCTGTCTGAGAAAAAAGCCATAAAAGAAGTATCAGTTCAAAAGACAATAATAAATTAGAGGAGAATACTATAAAGAAAGCATAATATGAAAAGTGAAATGACAATCGCATAGTGCATGAGTGATGAGGTAGGGCTGAACACAAAATTCACTAAATATTGAATTATTCAAATATCATTTTCATATATTTTTTCTTACCTAGGGAAATCTCAAAGTTTGCATATCTTTATTGAGGAGGAAATATTCAGATTCCTATGGTTGTTGAAGTCCAATTTTACTGTTTTTTAGTTTTACAATCGCTCTTAGGAAGAAATTGATCACGACCTCAAAATAATCTTTAATAAATTTTACCTATCATGTTTAAATAAATGACTAATAGAGAATCAATTTTATGGAATAACTCGAGAGCTGTATTTATAGAAAACATTACTGTTAAAAGATGCTTTGCTTCAAAATAATTATCAAAGATCCACTTTTTTCTTAGTATTATATGATACATTCTCCCTTGAAAGTGTGCATTCACAATGAAGGAAACTATAAGCAAGGTGAAAAAACAGCCTTCAGAATGGGAGAAAATAGTAGTAAACAAAGCAACTGACAAAGAATTAATCTCGAAAATATACAAGCAACTCCTGTAGCTCAATTCCAGGAAAATAAACAACCCAATCAAAAAATGGGCAAAAGAACTAAACAGACATTTCACTAAAGAAGATATACAAATAGCTAACAAACACATGAAAAGATGCTCAACATCACTTATTATCAGAGAAATGCAAATCAAAACCACAATGAGGTACCATTTCACACCAGTCAGAATGGCTGCTGTCCAAAAGTCTACAAGCAATAAATGCTGGAGAGGGTGTGGAGAAAAGGGAACCCTCTTTCACTGTTGGTGGGAATGCAAACTAGTACAGCCACTATGGAGGACAGTATGGAGATTCCTTAAAAAACTGGAAATAGAACTGCCATATGACCCAGCAATCCCACTCCTGGGCATACACACCAAGGAAACCAGATCTGAAAGAGACACATGTGCCCCAATGTTCATCGCAGCACCGTTTATAATAGGCAGGACATGGAAGCAACCTAGATGCCCATCAGCAGACGAATGGATGAGAAAGCTGTGGTACATATACACAATGGAATATTACTCAGCTATTAAAAAGAATACATTTGAATCAGTTCTAATGAGGTGGATGAAATTAAGTGAAGTAAGTGAAGTAAGCCAGAAAAGAAAACACCAATACAGTATACTAATGCATATATATGGAATTTATAAAGATGGTAATGATAACCCTATATGCGAGACAGCAAAAGAGACAGATGTATAGAACAGTATTTTGGACTCTGTGGGAGAGGGTGAGGGTAGGAAGATTTTGGAGAATGGCATTGGAACATGTATATTATCATGTGTGAAACAGATCGCCAGTCCAGGTTT
The DNA here is from genome assembly GCF_023699985.2 of Odocoileus virginianus. Taxonomy (NCBI): domain Eukaryota; kingdom Metazoa; phylum Chordata; class Mammalia; order Artiodactyla; family Cervidae; genus Odocoileus; species Odocoileus virginianus. The sequence continues at coordinate 1,868,328 of NC_069686.1, read as the reverse complement.
GATGCATGAGACAGGGTGCTCAGGGCTGGTGCACTGGGATGACCCAGAGGGATGGGATGGGGAGGGAGGTGCGAGGGGGATTTGGGATGAGGGACACATGTACACCCGTGGCTGATTCATGTCAATGTATGGCAAAAACCACCACAATATTGTAAAGTAATTAGTCTCCAATTAAAATGCTGCCAAGGAGTAAGTGTCTTTTAATTTCATGGCTCCAATCACTATCTGCAGTGATTTTGGAGACCCCCAAAATAAAGTCTGTCACTGTTTCCACTGATTCCCCATCTATTTGCCATGAAGTGATGGGACTGGATGCCATGATCTTAGCTTTCTAAATGTTGAGTTTTAAGCCAACTTTTTCACTCTCCTCTTTCACTTTCATCAAGAGGCTCTTTAGTTCTTTTTCACTTTCTGCCATAAGGGTAGTGTCATCTGCATATCTGAGGTTATTGATATTTTTCCTGGCAATCTTGATTCCAGCTTGTACTTCATCCAGCCCAGCGTTTCTCATGATGTACTCTGCATACAAGTTAAATAAGCAGGGTGACAATATACAGTCTTGACGTACTCCTTTTCCTATTGGGAACTAGTCTGTTGTTCCATGTCCAGTTCTAACTGTTGCTTCCTGACCTGCATATAGGTTTATCAAGAGGCAGGTCAGGTGGTCTAGTACTCCCATCTCTTTATGAATTTTCCATAGTTTGTGGTGATCCACACAGTGAAAGCCTTTGATATAGTCAATAAAGCAGAAATAGATGTCTTTCTGGAACTCTCTTGCTTTTTCAATGATCCAGCAGAAGTTGGCAATTTGATCTCTGGTTCCTCTGCTCTTTTCTAAAACCAGCTTGAACATCTGGAAGTTCACGGTTCATGTATTGTTGAAGCCTGGCTTGGAGAATTTTGAGCATTACTTTACTATCACGTGAGGTGAGTGCAATTGTGCCGTAGTTTGAACACTCTTACAGTCCATGGAATTCTCTAGGCCAGAATACTGGAGTGGGTAGCCTTTACCATCTCCAGGGGATCCTCCCAACCCAGGATTGAACCCAGGTCTCCCACACTGAAGTCAGATTCTTTACCAGCTGAGCCACAGGGGGAGCCCACGGATACATACAACTTTTCGACTCAGAGTTTTTATTTTCTTCAGATGAATACCTGGAAGTGAAATTGCTGGATCATATGGCAGTTCTACTTTAACTTTCTAGAGGAAACACCACAATGTTTCACATAGAGATTGTACCAATTTACAGTCTCACTAACAGTGCATGGAGTGTTCCCTTTTCTCTGTATCCTTGCCAAAACGTATTTGTTGACTTTCTGATGATAGCAATTCAAAAAGAGGTGAGATCTCATTGTGGTTTTGATTTGCATTTTCCTGATGATAAATGATATAGAGGATATTTTTATGTGTCTGTTGGCCACCTATATTATCTTGTTTGGTTTTCTTCTAAGAGTTTTCAGGTCTTGCATTCAATTCTTTATTCTAGTTTGAGTTTATCTTTGTATGTGGTGTAGAAAGTACTTCAGATAGATTCTTTTACATGTAGTTGTGCAGTTTTCCCAGCACCATTTATTAAAAAGGCTGTCTTTTCCTTGCTATATATTCTTGCCTTCTTTCTTTCAGATTAATTAACCATACTAGTGTGGCCTTATTTCTCAGTTCTCTATTCTGTTCCACTGATTTATTAGTCAATTTTGGTGTCAGTGCCATACGCTTTCATTACTATAGTTTAATGTATGGCTTGAAATCAGAAAGTGTAATACCTCTAGCTTTGTTCTTTTTTCTCAAGATTGCTTTAGGTATTTGTGTTCTTCATACACTCCATGGGGTCACAAAGAATCAGAGAAGACTTACTGACTAAACAACAACAGGTATTTCCATACAGACTTTAAAATTATTTGTTCTAGTTCTGTGAAAAATGCTATTTTATTTTGATGGGATTTACATTGAATCTGAAGACTGTCTTAGGTAGTAGGGTCCTTTTAACAATATTAATTCTCCCCATTTATGAGTACAATATAAATTGTTTTTCCATGTGTTTCTTATACTCTTCAGTTTCTTTCATCAGTGTCTCATAGTTTTCTGAATCTTTTACGTCATAGGTTAGATTTATTCCTGATTTATTCAGAAATAAGAACAAGAATAGTATCTTATTCTTTTTGATGCAATTATAAATGGAATTGTTCCCTTAATTTCTCTTTCTGTTAGTTTGTTGTTAGTGTATAGATTCGCAACATATTTCTATATATTAATTTTGTACCCTACAGCTTTACCCAGCCTCCTGAGAAACATGTATGTAGGTCAAGAAGCAACAGAACCAGACGTGGAACAACAGACTGGTTCAAAATTGGGAAAGGAGTATGATAAGGCTGGATATTTTCATCTTGCTTATTTAACTTATATGCAGAGAACATTATATGACCTGCTGGGCTGGATAAATCACAAGTTGGAATCAATATTGCTGGAAGAAATATCAACAACCTCAAATATGCAGATGAAACCACTCTAATGGCAGAAAGTGAAGAGGAACTAAAGAGCCTCTTGATAAGGGTGAAAAAGGAGAGTGAAAAAGATGGATTGAAACTCAACATTCAAAAAACTAAGATTTTGGCACTCAGTCCCATTACTTCATGGCAAAGAGAAGGGGAAAAGTTGCAAGCAATGACAGATTTTTTTTTCCCTTGGGCTCCAAAATCACTTCAAATGATGACTGCAGTCATGAAATTAAAAGATGCTTGCTCCTTAAGAGGAAAGTTATGACAAACCTAAACAGCATATAAAAAACAGAGACATCATCTTGCTGACAAAGGTCTGAATAGTCAAAGCTATGAGTTTTCCAGTAGTCATGAATAGATGTGAGAGCTGAACTGTAAAGAAGGCTGAGTGCCAAAGAATTGATACTTTCGATTGTGGTGTTGGAGAAGACTCTTGAGAGTTCCTTGGACTGCAAGGAGATCAAACTAGTCAATTCTAAAGGAAATCAACCCTGAATATTCATTGGAAGGATTGATTCTGAACCTGAAGCCCCAGTACTTTGGCCACGTGATGTGAAGAGTCGGCTCACTAGAAAAGACCGTGATGCTGGGAAAGATTGAAAGCAGGAAGAGAAGGGGCCGCAGAGGATGAAATGGTTAGATAGCATCACCAACTCAACAGACATGAATTTAAGCAAACTGTGGGATACAGTGGAGGACAGAAGAGTCTGACATGCTGCAGTCGGTGGGGTCACAAAGAGTCAGACATGACCTAGTGACTGAACAACAACAACTTTACCAAATTCATTGGCACATTTTAGTAGTTTGTTGCTAGCATTATTAGGATATTCTATATATAGTGTCATGTCATCAGCAAACAAAGACAGTTTTACTTCTTCCTTTCCAATTTAGATTCCTCTTAATTTTTTTCTTCTTTTCTGATTGCTGTGGTTAGGACTTCAAATAATATGTTGATTAAAAGTGGTTAGAATGAGCATCCTTTTCTTATTCCTGATCTTAGAGGAAAAGCTTTCAGCTTTTGATCATTGAGTGTGATGTCAGTTATAGATTTGTCATATATGGCCTGATTAAATTGAGGTATGTTCTCTCTATACCAACTACATTGAGAGTTTTTGTCATAAATGAATGATAAATTGTGTCAAAAGCTTCTTATTCTTCTATTGAGATAATCATAATTTTTATCTTCAAGTTGTTAATGGGGTGTATCACATTGATTTGTAGATCTTGAACCATTTTGCATCCCTGGGATAAATCCCATTGGATTGTGGTGTATGATCATTTTAACATATATTATTATTGAATTTGCTAATATTTTGTTGAAGATTATTGTATCTATGTTCATCAGGGATATTGGTCTGTAATTTTTTGTGTGGTGTCCTTGTCTAGTTTTGGTATCATAGAGATGCTGGCCTCATATAATGAGATCAGAAGCATTCCTTCTTCTTCAGTTTTTTTGAATAGTTTAAGAAGAATAGGTATTAACTTTTATTTAAAGGTTTTGTATGACCCACCTATGAAACCATCTAGTCCTGGAATCATGCTTGTTTGGAGTTTTTGTATTGCTTACACAATTTCACTACTGGTAATCAGTATGTTCATATTTTCTACTTTTTCTTGATTCAATTTTGGGAGATTGTACATCTCTAGGAATTTATCCATTTCTTCTAAGTTATCCAATTTTTTGGCATATACTTGTTCATAGTACTCTCATGATCCTTTGTACTTCTGTGGTATCCATTATAACTTCTTTTTCATTTCTGAGTTAATTTGGGGGGAACTTTCTTTACTTGCTTGCTGAGTCTGGCTAAAGGCTTATCAGTTTTATCTTTTCAAAGCTTTTAGTTACATAGCTTTTAGCTACGTTGATCTTTTCTATTATTTTTTAGTCTCTAATTCATTAATTTCTACTCTCAAGTTTAGTATTTCATTATTTCTACTAACTTTCAGGTTTGTTTGTTCTTTTATAGTCCCTTCAGGTACAGGGTTAGATTGTTTTTAGATTGTTTTGAGATATTTCTTACATCTCCAGATTTTTGAAAGTCATCCCTAGTAACTGAAGGTCTTTCAATGCCCTTACTCCTTTCCTTTACAGTTCCTACCTACTTGCCAAGACCCAGGCCAAAATTATCTCCTCTAAACGCTTCTCTGAACTTGAGTTGCCAATTATTCTCCTGTGTTCTTAGAGCACTTTCTACACAGTTATGTTGTGCTCACTGCTTCATGACACTATTACTAATCTGCCATAAACTACACATATGATCCTCACAGGCAGGAAACACTGATATTCTCATGTGTGTGGCCCATTTCTTGAATAGTACCTATACAAAGTAGAGACTCGAAAAAATATATTCTGAATGAATAAATGCACATTTGAACAAATCATCAACTGTATAAAATGAATTCAGGTTACAATCAAGAGCCTTTTGTAGGTTCACACCAGTCTCACTGCTCCACTACCCAATTCTTTCTTTTTTTTTTTTTTTTTCCATTTATTTTTATTAGTTGGAGGCTAATTACTTTACAACATTGCAGTGGTTTTTGTCATACACTGAAATGAATTAGCCATGGATTTACATGTATTCCCCATCCTGGTCCCCCCTCCCACCTCCCTCTCCACCCGATCCCTCTGGGTCTTCCCAGTGCACCAGGCACGAGCACTTGTCTCATGCATCCAACCTGGGCTGGTGATCTGTTTCACCCTAGATAATATACATGTTTCGATGCTGTTCTCTTGAAACATCCCACCCTCGCCTTCTTCCACAGAGTCCACAAGTCTGTTCTATACATCTGAGTCTCTTTTTCTGTTTTGCATATAGGGTTATCGTTACCATCTTTCTAAATTCCATATATATGTGTTAGTATACTGTAATGGTCTTTATCTTTCTGGCTACTTCGCTCTGTAAAATGGGCTCCAGTTTCATCCATCTCATTAGAATTTATTCAAATGAATTCTTTTTAATGGCTGAGTAATATTCCATGGTGTACATGTACCACAGCTTCTTTATCCATTCATCTGCTGATGGGCATCTAGGTTGCTTCCATGTCCTGGCTATTATAAACAGTGCTGCGATGAACATTGGGGTGCACGTGTCTCTTTCAGATCTGGTTTCCTCAGTGTGTATGCCCAGAAGTGGGATTGCTGGGTCATATGGCAGTTCTATTTCCAGCTTTTCAAGAAATCTCCACACTGTTTTCCATAGTGGCTGTACTAATTTGCATTCCCACCAACAGTGTAAGAGGGTTCCCTTTTCTCCACACCCTCTCCAGCATTTATTGCTTGTAGACTTTTGGATAGCAGCCATCCTGACTGGCGTATAATGGTACCTCATTGTGGTTTTGATTTGCATTTCTCTGATAATGAGTGATGTTGAGCATCTTTTCATGTGTTTTTTTGCCATCTGTATGTTACCCAATTCTTAACTGTGTTATTTTACAAGGGCTCACTCAAAAGTGGCAATCCTGCAGCTTCTGTATTTCTCTGTCATAGCCTCTCCACCCTCTCCTCATCCCTGGAAATGGCAAATACCATAGGGAGAAATTTTTTTTTTATTTCAAAGACTCATACATCATTACAGAATAAACACAATAGTTACAAGATCTTTTTCCCCATTGTGAATCATTTATTCAATAATTTTTATTGAGTACATGAGCTAGATTATTCTGAGGATTGAAATATGTTTATATATCACAACTGACTCACTGTTTAAGGATATAAGAGGCACCCACCAGCTAATCAAATCCCTTTTGAGAGTTATCTGAGTTAAATCTGAAGAGAAATGATTTATATTCTCTTTTAAAATGTTATCATTTTTGCTATTTTTCTCTCTCTTCCTTGAAGAATATATTTTCCCTGGTCACTGTGATAAGGGAAATCTTCCCCTCCTTGACTTCTACATGGCCAGTTTCAGAAGAAATTTCTTTTTTAATGCACATCCATTTATATCCTACTGTTTACATAAAATATTTGAAGCAGTTTATAACAAAACACATAAAATAAAATTAGAAACAAAAAAGAGCTGCCATGGAACAGATAAATAGGATATGAATAAGAACAATGTAGATGCTGTTATTTCAATTAAATTCTAATTTTGGGCTGCCTGAAAGCTAAGGTACAAAGGAAAGATAAAATGAGTAATCTATTTTCATTATTTACAAAGGAAAAGAAACTAACATGATAGATACTAAGAGTAAGCAATGGTTTTTCTGGCACTGAATTCCCAAAGTTCTCATGTGAAATTTGATATATGCAATATATATATATGAAATTTCATATGCTCAAAATTCTCCAAGCCAGGCTTCAGCAATACGTGAACCGTGAGCTTCCAGATGTTCAAGCTGGTTTTAGGAAAGGCAGAGGAACCAGAGATCATACTGCCAACATCCTCTGGATCATCGAAAAAGCAAGAGTTTCAGAAAAACATTTATTTCTGCTTTATTTACTATGCCAAAGACTTTGAGTGAGTGGATCATGATAAACTGTGGAAAATTCTGAAGGAGATGGGAACACCAGATCACCTGACCTGCCTTTTGAGAAACCTGTATGAAGGTCAGGAAGCAACAGTTAAAACTGGACATGGAACAACAGACTGATTCCAAATAGGAAAAGGAGTATGACAAGGCTGTATATTGTCACCATGCTTATTTAACTTATATGCAGAGTACATCATGAGAAACACTGGGCTGGATGAAGCATAAGCTGGAATCAAGATTGCTGGGGCAAATATCAATAACCTCAGATATGGAGATAACACCACCCTTATGGAAGAAAGTGAAGAAGAACTAAAGAGCCTTTTGATGAAAGTGAAAGAGGAGAGAGAAAAAGTTGGCTTAAAGCTCAACATTCAGAAAACTAAGATCATGGCATCCAGTCCCATCACTTCATGGCAAATAGATGGGGACAGTGGAAACAGTGGCTGACTTTATTTTGGGGGGCTCCAAAATCACCACTGATGGTGATTGCAGCCATGAAAAGGAAAGATATGACCCACCTAGACAGCGTATTAAAAAGAAGAGACATTACTTTGTCAACAAAGGTCCATCTGGTCAAGGCTATGGTTTTTCCAGTAGTCATGTATGGATGTGAGAGTTGGAGTATAAAGAAAGCTGAGCAATGAAGAATTGATGCGTTTGTACTGTGGTGTTGGAGAAGACTCTTGAGAGTCCCTTAGACTGCAAGGAGATCCAACCAGTCCATCCTAAAGGAAATCAGTTCTGAATATTCATTGGAAGGACTGATGTTGAAGCTGAAACTCCAATACTTTGGCCACCTGATGCGAAGAGCTGACTCATTAGAAAAGACTCTGATGCTAGGAAAGATTCAGGGCAGGAGGAGAAGGGGACGACAGAGGATGAGATGGTTGGATGGCATCACCAACTCAATGGACATGGGTTTGGGTAGGCTCCGGGAATTGTTGATGGACAAGGAGGCCTGGCATGCTGTGGTTCATGGGATTGCAAAGAGTTGGACATGACTGAGCAACTGAACTGAACTGAATATGCAATATGAAATATTGATTGTTATATTTAAAATGGATAACCAACAAAAACCTATTGTATAGCACATGGAACTATGCTCAATGTTATGTGCCAGCCAGGATGGTTGAAGGGTTTGGGGAGAACTGATACATGTATATGTATGGTTGAGTCCCTTCACTGTTCACTTGAAACTATCACAACATTGTTAATCTGCTATACTCCAATACAAAATGATTCCAATGTTTAAAAATTTAATTTAATTTAAAAAGAAAGTGATCTTTACCCTCAACAAGTATGTACATAATATTTGCTAGAAAAAATATACCACTGTTATTTATTTTATTATACTTTACAGGTATATTATTAAACCAAAACTCAGTGAAGATGATTGTACAACAGGCTAAGCTATTATGATACAAAATATAATCTTCCTGTGACTCACTTTCTCCAAAGACATTTGTCACAGTATCTATGAAAGTGGTTCTTAATTCCATTTAAGCTTTGAATACTTTCATGAGCCTGCTGAATACTATACTATTCTCAGCACAGAAATGCACATGCACACCCACCTGCCTTTGTATACGATTTCAAGAAGCTCATTGGCTCCTTGAAATACAACCATAGATGTCAAAGACAAATGTAAAGATGGATTAGACAGCCTTTAAATAATTTCTCGACATATATCAGACATGACTTTTGATTAAAGATGAGAAGTAAGTGATTCAAGCCCGCAGCTTCACTGAAATTCCTAAAATATTTAATCTGAATGACTCTGAAAACCCTCAGGGCAAGATTCCTTCCTCTGATGATAATAACTTTCCTTATAATAACAGTATATTTCTCTGCCGAGGCAACATCACTTTTGTTTCTGCAGGTATTTTTTATGGCTGGATGAAAGGGGATCTTTAGCCTCTGGTAACTGAACTGATTGTAAAGTTGACTTTTATTATTAAAGGCTAAAGGGGACGACAGAGGATGAGATGGTTGGATGGCATCATCGACTCAATGGACATGAGTTTGAGTAAGCTCCAGGAGTTGGTGATGGACAGGGAAGCCTGGCGTGCTGCAGTCCATGGGGTTGCAAAAATCGGGTACAACTGAGCAACTGAACTGAACTGAACAGAGAGGCAGGGTACAGAGGTACCTAAGGCAAAACAAGTATGTCTTCAAAGAGATATTTGAGATTTACTGCAGCTGAAGAAATGGTAGGTGATACTGAATGCTTTTTATGTCCTTGATACTTCACAGACATTATTTCATTTAATTAATAAAACAAATTAGGCAGTGTCATATAAAAATCAAGAAACCAAGGTTCTGAGATGTTAGATAACTTATTCAAGTTTTCAAAGTAAGTGACAAAATCAATATTCAATCTAAGGTTGTTATTTCTAAGCTTATATATGGTATGCTACAAAGCATACCATATTGATAACCCTCCTTACTCTGCTTTGCACACTAAGATTGGAAGGAGTTGGGAAACCCTACATTCTAACTCTCCCCAGAAAGGTAAATAAGATCAAGTTTTTGGTTAAAATTACATCTTTGGCATTATGCTAGGAATCTTCCCTTAACGGAATCTCTCATCTACTTCCTCAGTAGTTATGTAGTTATTTATTTAACCTGATTTGTTCAGTATGCACTAGTTCTTCTTGGATTTTAGAATATAAGACTCTTGTTAAAAGGAACCATAACAAATGGTGAAAGAAATAGTCTCAGTATTTAAAAGTAGTGATTATCATTATTGCAAGGAATTTGGCCTCTGGGTTTTCAGAATTGCTCACATGAAATGTTCTAGGAATGTCAATGATAAATGGAATAGATATGGGATCCAGGGGAAGTAAATGAGCTGTTCCAGAAGCTACTAGGGCTTAAGAGCATTGAGTCTCCCTTATTTGGAATGTAGACTGTGCTTAAGTTAAAAATTGTCACACAAAACTTTTCCTCCTTACCTTTACATTAGCCAAAAAATAAAAATATTAGACTATTTTAAGCTACAAAATTTTAAAAATAAACTCAGAAAAAATAACATTAAAAATTATAAAAATTTAAGGCAAATTATTCAGTGTTATAACCAGTGGGGTGAGAATAATCCTGGCACAGAGTTTTGCAAAGTACCTTGATCATATAGTGCATTAAAATCTAGGCGTATGTTTACTAGTTCTTTCATATGCTTCCTGATTCAGAGAATCAAGAAAGCTGTTAGAAAGTTCTGGTTACCAAAGGGGAAAGGGGTGGAGAATAGATAAATTAAGAGTTTGGGATTAGCAGATATAAACTATTAGATATAAAATAGATAAACTACAAAGCCCTACTGTATAGCACAGGGAACTATATTCAATATCCTGTAATAAACTACAATGGAAAAGGATATAAAAAAGAATATATATATACACACACACATATATATATATGCATATATATATATCTGAACCACTTTGCTGTAACCAGAAACTCATACAAGATTGTCAATCAACTGTACTTCAATTAAAAAAAAAATTGTTGTTAGAATGCCAAAAAAAAAAAAAGATTTAAAGCAAATCAGAACTGAAATCTAACAGCATGAAATAATCAACACACCAGGAAAAAAATCATGTAAAAAATAAGAGAAATTTGCCCCCATTTTGGCGTTACTTTTTAAATGAAAATTATAGTGGTATATTCCATATTAAAAAGCAGAGACATTACATTGCCAACAAAGGTCCATCTAGTCAAAGCTATGGTTTTTGCAGTAGTCATGTATGGATGTGACAGTTGGACCATAAAGAAAGCTGAGCATGGAAGAATTGATGCTTTTGACCTGTAGTGTTGGAGAAGACTCTTCAGAGTCCCTTGAACTCAAGGAGATTCAACCAGTCCATCCTGAAAGAAATCAGTCCTGAATGTTCATTGGAAGGACTGATGTTGAAGCTGAAACTCCAATACTTTGACCATCTGATGTGAAGAACTGACTGGAAAAGACCCTGATGCTGGGAAGGATTGAAGGCAGGAGGAGAAGGGAATGACAGAGGATGAGATGGTTGGATGGCATCACTGCCTCAATGGACATGAGTTTGAGTAAAATCTAGGAGTTGGTGATGGACAGAGAGGCCTGGCATGCTGCAGTCCATGGGGCTGCAAATATCTGGACACGACTGAGTGACTGAAATAAACTGAACCGATATTCCATTTTAAAAACTAGAGTTAATTTTTAAAATAATAAAAGCACAAGTAAATAGTTAATATAGATCCTGATATAATTATATATATGTATATTTATGACATCTGATGACTTTTCCATATTAAATATGGAAATTCATTTCTGAATAAATCCACCCTTCCAGGCAGAAAATAAAAGGAGTTCCCTCTTGGATATTTTTGGATTGCTTAAATGTTTATAAATAGTATTATCAACTCTGTGAATAATAATAATTCTATAATATTTTACTTAAAATCACAAAAACATTATAAAAGAAGATGGAACAGTAATTTTAAAATAATAGATAGTTGAGGTATCTCACACATTCTTCTATATATAGAAAAGATTGCACAGTAATTTCAGAAGAGAAGATTGAATGAGAAAATTTGAAAACTGCATTCTTTCAACCACTTGAATAAATTTGTAAGATGACATATCTTTCCTACTTCAAAGAGTCTAAATAAATTTCAAAGTTGAAATTAAAACTAGAAAAGTACTATGATTTTCATTTTCAGTAAAACTGATTTGAAAAATATGCTCTTATTATGTGTATTACTGGATAATCAAATTAGACTATAATAAAAATTATTTACTTTCAGATTTATTTTCAGAAACCGATGAAATTTAGTGAAGTGAAAATGATATTATGCAATAATTTTCTGCTAATGTTCAGTATTTTTTTCACACTGATTATACATAATCTGAATAAGTAACCATTCAACAATTAACATTCTGAGTAGTTTAAACTTTTCCTTTCAATAATTAAGGAGACAATTATTTACATGCCTAATGATTTCAGGCAACAATAAATAGAAGGTGGAATAAAACTGAGTGTCTTTGGGTTGAAGTCAAAGAATTTCCTTTTAACAGTCATAAATAAGTGAAATGATAACCAATGTTTACCCAAGTAGTTAAAGATCAAGATATCAAAATCTTGTCTTAATCATACAGTTAATTACATTCATGAATTTTTTCTAATTTCCACTTACAGGTGGCTATATATAACATTAAGAAAAATTTTGATTCAAGTATAATTATCCTCTATGTAGCCATCTAACCAAATTCATTTATTTTAATTTGTAATTTTTATTATTAATAGGATGAGTACGTCATGGTTTTCTGTATTCGTTTTCTAAAACTACCAAAACAAAATATGACAGAACCTGTGGTTTAAACTCCAAAAATTAATTTTCTCACAGTTCTGGAGCCTAGAGTCCAAGACCAAGGTGTCAGAAGTGTTGGTTTCTTCTAAGACTTCTCTCCTTGGCTTAGAGAAGACAGCCAAACTTTCGTGCTGTGTCTTAGCATAGTCATCTGTGCTGTCTATGTCCTAAAATACTCTTCTTATAAAGATGCCCATCATATTGGATTAGGGTCTCACTCTTAAATGACATTATTTTCACCTTATTTACCTCTTTAAAGTCTCTATCTCCAAAGAGGTCACATTGGGGGTTAGGACTTCAACATATAAATTTGGAGGGGGCATAATTCAGTCACCAGAAATTTCTAAGGATATTAAAGATATTATGGACAAAAAAAGAAAGAGAAAAAAAATTTTATGTTTTTGTTTCCAGTATTTCAGTTGTTATTTCTTTCTTTTCCTATTGCATTTTAGAGAATCTCCAAAATAATCTTTAACACTAATAAAATACTGGTCATCTCTGCTCTTTTCCTAGTTGTGACAGAAATATCTATGTTTCATCATTTAGAATAACATTTGCTATTTATTTAAAAAATTAAGAAATCAGTTAAGGTAGGACTCCAAATGGGCAGGTCCCCCCTTCCAGTGTGTTTTGTATTAAGTACAGCCTTTAATGATTTCTCCACCCTTTTTTTAATATTTATAGGAAAATTTATAGATTATTTATAAAAGGAACATAACTGGGGATTACAACTCAGGAATTCTCTGGTTTTGTACATTAAGAGATCTGTAAGTTTTATCGGTTCTCAACAACCTTTATTTTCAGAACAGTCTCTGGTTTTGAGAAACAAAATCATCTGTAGTTTTGTGTATTTATCCACTTTCTCACATTCTCTTTCCTATGAATCTCATGGTAGGTCCTGTCACCCCAACACTGTGTAACAGTATGCTACCTATTTTTCAAACTAAAAAAATAGCTTTGAACCTAGTAGGGAAGTAAGCAGGCTTTCTTCCTCTGGTTTCTTTTGAAGTGTTCTGGGATGTCAGAAAGATTTATTGGATCAAGTAGGATGGAGACAGCAACAGAGAGGAGGGAAATACTTAACTTGGGAGCTGGGGATCTGCAATCACAAACCCTGTAATAAGCCTCCCATGCCTGGTGGGATGATGCTGGAAAGAAAGGTCCTGACCACATAGTGCCCTGGTTTCCCCAGGATTAAGACTGCTGGGAGAACACGAACAATGAGACTGCCATTGAAAGCACTAGCCTTGAATCCTACCGATGATTCAAAAATTCAGGCTTATTTGTATTTTCTCAGGAGTGGGATTCTGTGTCATGATAGAAATCTATCTCCTTATTCCTTTTAAGTGTTTCTTTAGGCCTGGGAAGTTTCTTCACTATGTTAATAGCTGTCCTGTGTCCCCTTCCCAGCGAATAATTTTTGTCACTGGTGCGGAGGAAATAAACATTTTCTGTCACAAACGGCAGCACCAGTTTGGATCGATATGTTCTCCAGGACATCAACATATGGCCACAACTGTCACTATCACATCCAACTATAAGTCACCTGAAAAACACTTTATACTTACGAATTGCTAATGACAAGGGACACTGCATAAATTACTATTCACTAGTATACGTGCCTCAAAAGTTATAATAAACAGACTATTAAATACATCTTGAAAGATGTAGAAGCCCCTCTATATTCTAGTATAGTTTACGATAGTGTTGTAAGAAAGAAAACAAAAGCAAAAAATCAAACTCATTGTTCTCATACTGGAACCTCCTAGGTAGAACCTGCTAATGCCAGGTCAGATGGGATGCTCGGTGTGCTGACAAGACGGTGGGGTGGTCCCTGAAGTGAGACTGTTTCAGCTTCCTTCATGGCTCAGATGGGAAAGAATCCACTTGCGGTGCAGGAGACCTGGGTTCCATCCCTGGGTTGGGAAGTTCCCCTAAAGAAGGGCATGGCAAGCCACTCCACTATTCTTGCCTGGAGAATCTCATGGACAGAGGAGCCTGGCGGGCTACAGTCTATGGGGTCGCAAAGAGTCAGACGAGACTGAGCGACTAGCACTTTCACTTCACACTTACTCAGTTCAGTTCATTTCAGTCGCTCAGTCATGTCCTACTCTTGGTGATACCACGGACAGCAGCACACCAGGCTTCCCTGTCCATCACCAACTACCAGAGATTGCTCAAATCCACATCCACTGAGTCGGTGATGCCATCTAACCATCTTATCCTCTGTTGATCCCTTCTCCTCCCGCCCTCAATCTTTCCCAGCATCAGGGTCTTTTCCAATGAGTCAGCTCTTTGCATCAGGTGGCCAAAGTACTGGAGTTTCAGCTTCAGCATCAGTCCTTCCAATGAACACCCAGGACTGATCTCATTTAGGATGGACTGGTTGGATCTCCTTGCAGTCCAAGGGACTCTCAAGAGTCTTCTCCAACACCACAGTTCAAAAGCATCAATTCTTCAGTGCTCAGCTTTCTTCACAGTCCAACTCTCATATCCATACATGACCACTGCAGTGATTTTGCAGCCCAAGATAACAGTCTGCCACTGTTTCCATTGTTTCCCCAACTGTTTGCCACGAAGTGATGGGGCCAGATGCCATGATCATAGTTTTTTGAATGCTGAGTTTTAAGCCAACTTTTTCACTCTTCTCTTTCACTTTCATCAAAAGGCTCTTTAGTTCTTCTTCACTTTCTGCCACAAAGGTGGTGTCATCTGCATATCTGAGGTTATTGATATTTTTCCCGGCATAAACTTTGATTCAACAATGTCACTTCTAGGCCTCTAGCTCACAAAAAGAAATCACTAACAGGTGAAGACTTTTATGCTTAAAGATGTTAATTAGCAAATGTTAAGTAACATAGTTTACAATGAGAAAAAAAAATTTTTTAATTATCCTATAAAGAAGTCCTTTTTAAAAATTTCATCTACTGACTAGATAGATGATGTTTTCAGCATAACACCAGTAATTTTACAGCAAGGTTGGATTGTAACTGATACAGAAATAAAGGAATTTTTTGTTTATTTGTTTTATTTTGCTATGCCGGGTCTTCGTTGCTCTTAGGGCTACTCTCTAGTCACAGTGTGTGGTCTTTTCATTTTGCTGGCTTCTCTTGTTGCGGAGCACAAGCTCTAGGATGCTCGAGTTTCAGTAGTTGCAGCACATGAGCTCAGTAGGTGCAGTTCCTGGACTCTAGAGCACAAGTTTAATAGTTGTGGCACACGGGCTGAGTTACTCCGAAGCAGGTGGGATCTTCCTGGATCAGGGATTGAACCTGTGTCTTCTGCATTGGCAGGTGTATTCTTCACCACTGAGCTACCAGTGAAGCCAGGAAAGGGTTTATTTAAATGTTTACTGATTAAAATCCCAGTGGCCCACTTTTGTAGAACTTGATAAGCTGATTCTAAAATTCACAGGAAAATTGAAATTACATGAATATCCATAAAAAATTGAAAAACAAAGTTTGGGAATTTGATTGAAAGACTTACAGTAATCAAGATAGGTGTTAGCGCTTCTCTAAATTTTTGGTAGAATTCAGCTGTGAAGCCATCTGGTCCTGGGCTTTTGTTTGCTGGAAGATTTCTGATTACAGTTTTGATTTCCATGCTTGTGATGGGTCTGTTAAGATCTTCTATTTCTTCCTGGTTCAGTTTTGGAAAGTTATACTTCTCTAAGAACTTGTCCATTTCTTCCAAGTTGTCCATTTTATTGGCATAGAGCTGCTGGTAGTAGTCTCTTATGATCCTTTGTATTTCAGTGTTGTCTGTTGTGATCTCTCCATTTTCATTTCTAATTTTGTTAATTTGGTTCTTCTCCCCTTGTTTCTTAATGAGTCTTGCTAATGGTTTGTCAATTTTGTTTATTTTTTCAAAAACCCAGCTTTTAGCTTTGTTGATTTTTGCTATGGTCTCTTTTGTTTCTTTTGCATTTATTTCTGCCCTAATTTTTAAGATTTCTTTCCTTCTACTAACCCTGGGGTTCTTCATTTCTTCCTTCTCTAGTTGCTTTAGGTGTAGAGTTAGGTTATTTATTTGACTTTTTTCTTGTTTCTTGAGGTAGGCCTGTAATGCTATGAATCTTCCCCTTAGCACTGCTTTTACAATGTCCCATAGGTTTTGGGTTGTTGTGTTTTCATTTTCATTCATTTCTATGCATATTTTTATTTCTTTTTTGATTTCTTCTATGATTTGTTGGTTATTCAGAAGCGTGTTGTTTAGCCTCCATATGTTTGAATTTTTAATAATTTTTTTCCTGTAATTGAGATCTAATCTTACTGCACTGTGGTCAGAAAAGATGACTGGAATGATTTCAGTTTTTTTGAATTTACCAAGACTAGATTTATGGCCCAGGATGTGATCTATTCTGGAGAAGGTTCTGTGTGCACTTGAGAAAAAGGTGAAGTTGATTGTTTTGGGGTGAAACGTCCTACAGATGTCAATTAGGTCTAGCTGGTCCATTGTGTCCTTTAAAGTTTGTGTTTCCTTGTTAATTTTCTGTTTAGTTGATCTATCCATAGTTGTGAGTGGGGTATTGAAGTCTCCCACTATTATTGTGTTACTATTAATTTCCTCTTTCATACTTCTTAGCGTTTGCCTTACATATTGCGGTGCTCCTATGTTGGCTGCATATATATTTATAATTGTTATATCTTCTTCTTGGATTGATCCTTTGATCATTATGTAGTGTCCTTCTTTGTCTCTTTTCACAGCCTTTATTTGAAAGTATATTTTATCTGATATGAGTATTGCGACTCCTGCTTTCTTTTGGTCTCTGTTTGCATGAAATATTTTTTTCCAGCCCTTCACTTTTAGTCTGTATGTGTCCCTTGCTTTGAGGGGTCTTGTTTTTGTATCCATTCAGCCAGACTTTGTCTTTTGGTTGGGGCATTCAACCCATTTACATTTAAGGTAATTATTGATAGGTATAGTCCCGTTGCCATTTACTTTGTTGTTTGGGATTCACGTTTATACAACCTTTCTCTGTTTCCTGTCTAGAGAAGATACTTTAGCAGTTGTTGAAGAGCTGGTTTGGTGGTGCTGAATTCTCTCAGCTTTTGCTTGTCTGTAAAGCTTTTGAGTTCTCCTTCATATCTGAATGAGATCCTTGCTGGGTAGAGTAATCTAGGTTGTAGGTTATTCTCTTTCATTACTCTAAGTATGTCCTGCCATTCCCTTCTGGTCTGAAGGGTTTCGATTGATAGATCAGCTTTTATCCTTATGGGAATCCCTTTGTGTGTTATTTGTTGTTTCTCCCTTGCTGCTTTTAATATTTGTTCTTTGTGTTTGATCTCTGTTAATTTGATTAATATGTGTCTTGGGGGTGTTTCGCCTTGGGTTTATCCTGTTTGGGACTCTCTGGGTTTCTTGGACTTAGGTGGCTATTTCCTTCCCCATTTTAGGGAAGTTTTCAGCTATTATCTCCTCAAGTATCTTCTCATGGCCTTTCTTTTCGTCTTCTTCTTCTGGGACTCCTATGATTCGAATGTTGGGGCGTTTCACATTGTCCCAGAGGTCCCTGAGGTTGTCCTCGTTTCTTTTGATTCTTTTTTTTTTCCTCTTTGCTTCATTTATTTCCACCATTTTATCTTCTAACTCACTTATCCTATCTTCTGGCTCTGTTATTCTACTCATGGTTCCCTCCAGAGTGTTTTTGATCTCATTTATTTCATTATTAATTTTTAGGGCACACTCTCCCCGGGTGCAGCGAGCCTTTTCCCTCCGCAGCCCCAGCACGCGCCGGTGGGGTGCCAGCGGCTTGTGTTTGTTCTCAGGAGCTGGCCTCTAGCCGGACCCTCCCGGCAGCGGTGGATGTCGACCATCCAGAATCTCAGGAAGTCTTTAGATAAAAACCGGGGGCCTGTTTGCAGTGTGGGAGGGGGTGGTTTCTCTGGGGCTGAGTTTGCCCGTTTCCCCTCCCCCCTGCCTCCTACCTCCAGCAGGGATGGGCCGGCTCTTCTCTGGAGTTTCTCAGTCCCTTTGTTTTGCGAACGGCCGGCAGTGTGTTCAGGCCGGTTAATTTTCTCCCTTGCTATCCCACAGTTTAAAAGAGCTCCCTCCGATTGCTCTCAGGGCGTTTGGGCCCGTTCCTTACGCTAAGCAATGCCGCCCACTCCTCTCCGTTCCGCCCCCCCTTGGTGGCAGGTGCGGGTGTCTGGGGTACTTTTCTGCTGGGAGTTGCTTTCAGGTACGTAATCTGTGGGCCTTATTTAATTTTTCCTCCCAGTTAGGTTGCCCTCCGAGATTCGAAAACTTCCCCCAGTCCCGCCAGTGCGAGGGTTTCCTGGTGATTGGAAACTTCCTCTATTAAGACTCCCTTCCCGGGACAGGACTCCATCCCTAGCTCTTTTGTCTCCCTTTTTATCTTTTATATTTTGTCCTGCCTCCCTTTGAAGACAATGGGTTGCTTTTCTGGGAGCCTGATGTCTTCTGCTAGCGGTCAGAAGTTGTTTTGTGAAATTTGCTCAGCGTTCAATTGTTCTTTCGATGAATTTGTAGGGGAGAAAGTGGTCTCCCCGTCCTATTCCTCCGCCATCTTGGTGGTTAATTTTAAACAGACTTAAAGAAACTTTCTTGTATGAAGGAAATATTTTATCTTTTAATTGCAGTGACCAAAATACTTGAAAGTATACATTTTATTTATTTTTTGCACATTATTTTATTTATATCCCCACTATTTTATATGTACATTTATGAACTTCCCAAAAGCAGTATTCTTTTTGCAATCTTGGAAATTTGAAATACTCTAGGTTACTCCTGAAGATTCAAATTGTCAGATTCCTCACCAAGGACATCCATAGGTCATCTTTGTGCTCCCAGAAAGTAAGTAAACCACAGGCAGCAGTCTATGCTTCAGGTGTCATTCTTTCACCTGTAGAGCTGGTGATGCTTATTTGATCTCTGTGAAGTTCTTCAGCACAACACAATAATCAAGATCTAAACCTTAAGTGGCACTTTATTTCTGCCGTTGACTGGCTTTCACACCATGACAAAGTAGGCATACATGCAGTGAGGCCTTTATACAGTAAGGCTTTTCCCTTTCACCCACATGAAAACCCTACTTCTATTAAAAATTCCCTAACATACAATCCATGGCAAATAAACTCAGAAGCCCTCACCCCCATCGCCTCAACTCCCAGTGTGTGAACACAGACCTGGGGCCACTTCTGGACCTCCTGGGGTCTCACCAACAACATGGTGGAGGCCAGGCCAAACCACTGCCCTCAACTTGTTCAGGGCCCAGCAGCCTCCGAAAGTATATGTTTTAAATGGGTGTATTTATTATATGGAAATTATTTCTCAGCATGGTTAATTAAATAAAAGGCAAGAAATATGTTGATTTTTTTAAAAAGTGTTATAGGGAAACTATTAGAAAATGCAAAACAAAAAAAGCAAGAATTCAGTAATCAAGCTGCTGAAGCATCCAAGCTCAAAGTGGGTGAAATAAGCCCTTTGTGGGACATATGGAATCTATGATTACGTCGTCCAACAGAATTGTCTGTGATAACGTAAACGTCTTCTATCTGGACTATCTGACATAATAGCTATAAGCTACTTTTGACTATTGGTACTTAACTGTTATTAGTACACCTGAAAACCTTAATTTTTAATTTTAATTAATTTCTATTTCAATAGTTACACGTGGTCGTTTGCCACCATACAGGAAATCATAGTTTTTCATATGCAATTACTAAAGCTATTTCCAGTTTTCTCAGGAAGAGAAATTAAAGAAAAATAGTAAAACCCACTATGTGTGTTACTTATATTTAGTTGTATACAATAACATAACATACTCTCTAAAGCCTTCATTTTTTTAATTTAAAATCATTTATTATTTTTATTTTAG
Source organism: Odocoileus virginianus (assembly GCF_023699985.2). Classification (NCBI taxonomy): domain Eukaryota; kingdom Metazoa; phylum Chordata; class Mammalia; order Artiodactyla; family Cervidae; genus Odocoileus; species Odocoileus virginianus. The sequence goes on along the minus strand of NC_069686.1, from coordinate 1,848,179 downwards.
AACAAGAATATAATATGACATCCTTTGAAAGCAAGAATATATGCTAAATGCTCTGTCAACATTCTTGCATCTCCTTGCATCTTCTCCCTTCCAAAACTGTCATGCTGGAGGGGTCAGAAAATGTGGTTGGTGAGACAGAAAGATGGAGTAAAACAAGGAAAAAGCAAGGAGCAGACCATGACCCCTGTCTTCTCCTCAAATACCTGTCTGAGTATTACTAAAGCTTGAAGAGGTGAAGAGACACAAATACAAAATAAGACTGAATTTTTTTTCTTTTTAAAAAAAATTTTTTTTAATTTATTCATTTGTTAATTGAAGGATAAAATCTTTACAGAATTTTGTTGTTTTCTGTCAAACCTCAACATGAATCAGCCATAGGTATACATATATCCTCTCCCTTTTGAATCTAACTAGTACAAGAGACTGGGCATTTTAACAACTAAACTACAACTCTGATATTTAACTTCAAATAACCAGAACATATTTAAAGGGAAAATAAATTATGAAAATTAAGTCCCTTTGCAATTACATGTGTGAAGGGATTTAAAGAGAAACTATAGAAAAATGAACTACATGCATCACCCACTACAATATTTTTTTGCAGCAAATAAAAATGTGTGTCCAGCATCACTGAGAATTGAATTGTTTCCAGGAAATTGAAACTATAATGAGGGCCTAATCAAAAGCTGCTGCATCAGTGTGAAAAAGAAAAGTTCTGAGCATAAACCTGAAAAACTTTAAGGAGGACAGAGCTGACTTTTAGAAAAGAAATACAAGACCAGGAGAATCAAATGTTTTCAACATATGGTAAATACATTTGATCCTGCAAAGGGCCTCAAACAAAACAGACAACAGGCAATGTTAAGATCCCTAAAAGGAGTTTTAATCTGTTCCAAGACGCTGTGCTTCAGAGCAGGGAAATCATATAAATAAAGAGGCATTTAGGAAAGTGTGTTCCTGTTCCAACCCAGGTGACAGAGTAGGGAAGGAAAGATTATTGGTGACAGGAAAACCTCTAAGGAAGCTGCTAGAAGAGTTTGACAAATAATGCAAATATGCTAAAACCTTAGTATTTAAAGTTAGAAGGAACCCCAGAGGGTTTCTCGGCCAATATTTTCCTTTTGAAGTCAAGCAAGGAAAATAGGTTTATAAAATGTAACAGACGTTAAAACTCAGATGTGCAGCAAAAACTTAAGTTCCTTATTTTGTCCAAAAGCAATCTGTCCTGCTTCCTTTTTCTGCACGTAATACCTAGTGGGTTTCTGATCCAATCAGGTCATTTAACATTCCCTTCAAGTAATGCTCAATCTCCATATGGATGAAAATTCTGTCTCACAAGAGCCTCTTATCTTACTCAACCCTCAGTGAAGTCACATCATTTTAGGTATTATAGCCTCCTGGTTTGGGGATGAAGTGGCCACCAGCCTCATCAGTCCTTGCGCTGGCTCTCTTGGCATCTGAACTGAGGTCTTCTGTCCTCTGGGTGATGGTTTGCTGCCCTGGCCTCCGTTGCTATAAACTGCAGCCAGAAAATTTATGGTCTGTGTCTTTGGTTTGGATTTTGTTCCCAGAAGAAACAAGCTTCATCCTCTTTCCAATTCTGCTTTCCCGTGATTTTCATTGACTTCACATTTGCAGTTTGCCCTACGGCCTGCATACAGTCCCCTGGCCTGAGGGCCTTTTCTCAGCCCCTGCTGTGGGCTCAATCACCTCACCTCACTGTCTCTCATGTTACTGTCCAACCTACTCCCTTCTCCATGTTGATCAGGATCCGTCTGCTCAGCCTCCTCCTTCAGTCCCAGTCAGGACAGCAAGGAAGAGTCCCAGGCCACTGATATCCTAGTTGCCCAAACAACCCAGGCTAAAGCCGTGCAAGGGGAAATCAGGCCACGTGTTTATCTGGCTCCATATTCTCCCTGTTATCCCTCTGTCTACCAAAGCTCAAGGCCAAAAAGGGTTAGTTCTTCTTCTATTTTCCTAACTTCATTCCTCTCTTCTTTCTGACTTGAGTATCTCTGTTAACATTTAGAGGAGATTAGAGGAACCGTCTCTAAATAGTATGACAAGAAATACACACACCTAAGAACTCCAGGCTAATCTTAAAATAATAAATGGACTTGAAGGGTTAGGGATTCCTAACTCTTCAAAAGCATGACTTTCAAATCTATTATCTTGAAAATTCATCAAGTGTCCACCTGCTATTAGTAAAGTGTTAATCATCAGAGAAATGAAAATTAAAGCCACAATGAGATATCACCTCACACCTATAAGAATGGCTATCATCTAAAAGAACACAAATAACAAATGTTGGTAAGGATGTGAAGAAGAGGGAATCCCACTACACTGTTGGTGGGAATGTAAATTGGTGCAGCCACTATGGAGAACAATAAAAAAGAGTTAAAATAGAACTAAAAATAAAAATAGTTAAAAATAGAACTATCACATGACCCAGCAATTCCACACCTGTGTATATAGCCAAAAAGAAAAATGAAAACACTAATTCGAAAAGATACATGCACCACAATGTTCACAGCAGCATTATTTACAATTGCCAAGATACGGAAGCAACTTAAGAGTCCATCAACAGATGAATGATAGAGAAGGTATGATGATGGAATACTACTCAGCCATAAAAAGAATGAAATTTTGCTCTTTGCAACAAAATGGATGGACTTGGAATGTATAAGTCTGAGTGAAATAAGTCAGGCAGAGAAAGACAAACACTCTATGAAGTCACTTATGTGGAATCTAAAAAAAATTAGTGAATATAACAAAAAAGAAACAGGCTCACAGATGTAAAGAACAAACTAATAGTTAACAGTGGGGAGAGAAGAGGGAAAAGATGTAGGATAGGGGTAGAGGATTAGGAGGTACAAACTATTATGAATAAATAAGTAAGCTACAAAGATGCATGTACAACACGGGGAATTCAGTCAGTATTTATAACTATAAATGGAATGGACTTCCCTGGTGGCTTAGACAGTGAAGGATCTGCCTGCAGTGTGGGAGACCTGGGTTCCATCCCTAGGTCAGAAAGATCCCCTGCAGAAGGGAATGGCAAACCACTCCAGTATTCTTGCCTGGAGAATTCAATGAACAGAGCCTGGCAAGCTACAGTTCATGGAGCACAAAGAGTTGGACGTGACTGGGCAACTAACACTTTCACTTTATAAATGGAATGTGTTGTATGTATGTTCAGTTGCTAAGTCATGTCTGAGTCTTGAATACAACCTTTTAAATTGTAATCACTATGATGTACACCTGTAATGTATGTAATATTGTACATCAACTACACTTCAATTTAAAAAATGAAAAAAAAGATAATATTCAAAAAAGAAACAATGAAAGTCACTAGACCAGCTATATTCAAAGGAAAGGGAAACAGACCCCACCCAGTAGTGAGTGAAACTACAAAATATTGTGGTCAAATTTTTCAAGCTACTATGGTACAATAAGAGCTGAATTAATCCATTAAACGTTTTCCCCAAAGTCCCACTCAACATCATCTATTTGCACATCATTGTCTATACATAACTACAATGGAGGCAAGGAAAAGAAACCTTTCCATTGGGCCCATGATTATCCAAAATAAAACCAGGATGTTGATAGGAAAAGTAGAAAGGGAAAAGGGATTGGAGAGGAAAGCAATCAGCATTCTCTGGCACATTGATCATTTCCCAAGGTTATGTGTGGCTTTCTGAGTCTGTGTTCTTAACCCTTAAATAAATATGACCCAAAAGTAATATCTGCTTTCATTGTATGTTGTGGCATCGTGCTCGTGTCATCATCACTTCAGTCATGTCCAACTCTTTGCGATCTTATGGACTGCAACCCTCCAGGCTTCTCTGTCCATGGGATTCTCCAGGCAAGAACACTGGAGTGAATTGCCATGTCCCCCTTCAGGGGATCTTCCCAACCCAGGGATTGAACCCACATCTCGTGTGTCTCCTGCACTGCCGAGCCACTGGGGAAGCCTTGGATGTGGCATAACATATGTCTAATAAATTTAAGCCTATCTTTTTTCAAATTAACTTACTGAACTCTGGTATGACCAGAATCTGAAACCTACTGACATGAGATGCCAGAGATCATCCCAAATAGGAGATTACAATTGATGAACAAGAAGGTGAATAAATGGTAGGATGTACAGTAACGCAGTAACTACACATGTACACGGAGAGCATCGAGAGCTCAGACAAGGAGCAAAATCAATCTCCAACCATCTTCCTGGTAGAGACACTTTTTAATGTAATAAAAAACACTTCATTCTTAAAATATTTGTTTATGTACTTATTTATTTGGCTGCATCAAGCCTTAGTTGTGGCACATAGGATCTTCATTGTAGCATGTGGGACATTCATCTGAAACTAAAATAATGTTACATGTTGATTATTCAGTTCAATTCAGTCACTCAGTCATGTCCGACTCTTTGAGACCCCATGGACTACAGCATGCCAGGCCTCCCTGTCCATCATCAATTCCCAGAGTTTACTCAAACTCATGTCCATCGAGGCAGTGATACCATCCAACCATCTCATCCTCTGTGGTCCCCTTCTCCTCTTGCCTTCAATCTTTCCCAGCATCAGGGTCTTTTCCAATGAGTCAGTTCCTCACATCAGGTGGTCAAAGTAATGGAGTTTCAGCTTCAACATCAGTCCTTCCAATGAATATTTAGGACTGATTTCTTTTAGGATGGACTGGTTGGATCTCCTTGCAGTCCAAGGGACTCTCAAGAGTCTTCTCCAACACCACAGTTCAGATGAGATCAGGCGCGTTTAGGGTGATATGGCCATAGACAACACCACAGTTCAAAAGCATCAATTCTTTGGCACTCAGCTTTCTTTATAGTCCATACTCTCACATCCATACATGTTGATTATACTTCAATTAAAAAAAAAAAAAACAGCATTTAAACAACTTAAAAAACAGCATTCATCCTGCGCCAGCTCCTGTTCTAGACAGTGAGGACACAGCAATAAAGATGGCTCTCCTAGGAGATAATACCATAAAGTAAATACTGCTCTATGAAAATAGAGTGACCTGGCAGGAAGTGCTACAGGAGGTTCAGGAAGTGGGTGAGTGGTCAAGATAGACCTCTTTACCATGATGACTTTTGGTGAAAACTATATAATGGAGAGAAGCCAGGTATGCAAAGGTCTGCCTTCCAGGCAGGGGTAACAGTCCTAAGGTGGGAACCAGCTACAAACAGAAAGAGGGACAATGCGACCAGTGTGCAGTGCAAGCGGAAAAGAGCCATGGAAGATGAGCTTGGATATGTTTGGGTAAGGATCAGACTAAATATGTGTTTGTAGGTCATGATAAATGGTTGAACTTCGTACTAACTACAATGAAAATTAGAAGAATTCAAAACATAAGTGTGACATTATATCATTTATGTTTTTTAAAAGTCACTGTTTTCTACAGGATAGATGTATGAATACCAGGGGGGAAGGGAGTTTGGGAGATTGATTGGGAGACTGGAACTGACATATATACACTACTATGCATAAAAAAGATAGCTAATACTATTTTATATTAAATAGCTAACTAATGAGAACTGACTGTATAGCATGGAAACTCTACTCAACGCTGTGTGGTAACCTAAATGGGAAGGAAATCCAAGGAAGAGGGGATATATGTACATGACAGATTTACTTTGCTGTACAACAGAAACTACTAGAACATTGTGAAGCTACTCCAATTAAAAATAATAAAAAAATAAAAGTCACTGTTCTGTAAACAATAGATTATAGGTATAGAAGGTTAAAGGAGGAAGAACACTAAATTAAGAGCTAGGAACCTAGTACATTCACAAACTGAAAGGCTCCCTTCATTTTTGTATCATTAAGTAAGAGTAATGCTAAACAGAGAGTAGCAGTCTCTTCAGTCTCTCTAGTATATACATCCTACTTTCCATTCTTCTCTCATTCATTCATCCTACAGACATTTTAAAGGACATTTCATGTTCTAGGCACTGGTACTAATCAACAGAGTATAAGATTATCCCCAGTGCCTTAGGCAATCTGATCCCAGGAAATATGAATGGAAGAATTACTGAAAAATACCTAATATCCTATCTTAAGCTATATGGAATAGCTGTGATCAAATATTTTAAATCACATATCTTCTGGCTCTAATATTCTATGACCCTATGATCAGTCCAGTTCAGGTCAGTTGCTCAGTCCTGTCTGACTCTTTGCGGCCCTATGCACTGCAGCACGCCAGATCTCCCTGTACATCACCAACTCCCAGAGCTTACTCAAACTCATGTCCATTGAGTCAGTGATGCCATCCAACCTGTCGTCCCCTTCTCCTCTTGCCTTTAATCTTTTCCAGCATCAGGATCTTTTCAAATGAGTCAGCTCTTTGCATCAGGTGGCCAAAGTATTGGAGTTTCAGCTTCAACATCAGTCCTTCCAATGAATATTCAGGACTGATTTCCTTTAGGATGGACTGGTTGGATCTCTGTGCAGTCCAAGGGACTCTCAAGAGTCTTCTCCAACAACACAATTCAAAAGCATCAATTCTTCAGCTCTCAGCTTTCTTTATAGTTCAACTCTCACATCCATTCTTGACTACTGGGAAAACCATAGCCTTGACTAGATGGACCTTTGTTGGCAAAGTAATGTCTCTGCTTTTTAATACGCTGTCTAGGTTGGTCATAAATTTTATTCCAAGGAGCAAGTGTCTTTTAATTTCATGGTTGAAGTCACCATCTGCAGTGATTTTGGAAACCCCAAAATAAAGTCAGCCACTGTTTCCACTGTTTGCCCATCTATTTGCCATGAAGTGAGGGGACTGAAGGCCATGATCTTTGTTTTCTTAATGGTGAGCTTTAAGCCAACTTTTTCACTCTCCTCTTTCACTTTCTTCAAGAGGCTCTTTAGTTCTTCTTCACTTTCTGCCATAAGGGTGGTGTCATCTATATATCTGGGGTTATTGATATTTCTCCCAGCAATCTTGATTACAGCTTATGCTTCATCCAGCCCAATGTTTCTCATGATGTACTCTGCATATAAGTTAAATAAGCAGGGTGACAATATACAGCCTTGACGTACTCCTTTTCCTATTTGGAACCAGTCTGTTGTTCCATGTTCAATTCTAATCATTGCTTCCTGACCTGCATACAGATTTCTCAAAAGGCAGGTCAGGTGGTCTGGTATTTCCATCTCTTGAGAATTTTCCACAGTTTACTGTGATCCACACAGTCAAAGGTTTTGTCATAGTCAATAAAGCAGAAACAGATGTTTTTCTGGAACTCTTGTGCTTTTTCAATGATCCAATGGAGGTTGGCAATTTGATCTCTTGTTCCTCTGCCTTTTCTAAAACCAGCTTGAACATGTGGAAGTTCACAGTTCACGTATTGTTGAAGCCTGGCTTGAAGAATTTTGAGGATTACTTTACTAGCGCGTGAGATGAGTACAATTGTGTGGTAGTTTGAGCATTCTTTGGCATTGCCTTTCTTAGGGATTGGAATGAAAGCTGACCTTTTCAGCCCTGTGGTCACTGCTGCATGTTCTAAATTTACTGGCATATTGAGTGCAGCACTTTCACAGCATCATCTTTCAGGATTTGAAATCGCTCAACTGGAATTCCATTGCCTCCACTAGCTTTGTTCATAGTGATGCTTCCTAAGGTCCATTTGACTTCACATTCCAGGATGTCTGGCTCTAGGTGAGTGATCACATCATCGTGACTGTCTTGGTTGTGAAGATCTTTTTTGTATAGTTCTGTGTATTCTTCCCACCTCTTCTTAATATCTTCTGCTTCTGTTAGGACCATACCATTTCTGTCCTTTATTGAGCTCATCTTTGCAGAAATGTTCCCTTGGTATGTCTAATTTTCTTGAAGAGATCTCTAGTCTTTCCCATTCTATTGTTTTCCTCTATTTCTTCGCACTGATCACTGAGGAAGGCTTTCTTATCTCTCCTTGCTACTCTTTGGAACTCTGCATTCAAATGGGTATATCTTTCCTTTTCTCCTTTGCTTTTGGCTTCTCTTCTTTTCACAGCTATTTGTTAGGCCTCCTCAGACAGCCATTTTGCTTTTTTGTAGTTCTTTTTCTTGGGGACGGCCTTGCTCCCTGTCTCCTGTACAATGTCACGAACCTCCGTCCATAGTTCATCAGGCACTCTGTCTATCAGATCTAGTCCCCTAAATCTATGATAGTTTTTATGGTATTTCAAAAGAGTTTTTAATAAATTATTTTTCGGAAGTAACATGCCATGAGAAATATGGAAACTCAAATATGGAAACATTTTATTCATCGTACTATAAAAATAAACTTTTTAATGAAATCATTATGGACAAATTGGCAAAGATTCTAGGAATGTTTTCCAAGATTTCTTAGCTTCTCCCTCAGAGAATTTATCTGACCTGGTGTCTTTACAATGCCCAAATCCTTACTGTCATTCCAATATTTATAAAACTCTATAAATTTTAGGTTGGAAAAACACAATTTGGCTTTACAACCAAGTACAGTCTGCTCAAAATTTGTAAAGGGGCTGTGACATTATTGCTTACTCCTCAGGGGAAGAAAATACAATCAGCTAGTGCTCCTAATCCTTACACCTCAAACACATATGTACTGTGATCATTAACTGAATCATTAATGAAAACAACTGCTATTCCAATCTAAAGTGAAGATCACTGCAATGGGAAATTTTAACTTCTAATGATCTGCCAACATTAATGAGTTTTAGTAATTCTAAATATATCTGAAAAATAAATAAATAAATATATCTGAAAACTGAAAAGAAGATATTATTGCATTAAGAAGCTAGATTTCATCAACACATTTTGTCTCTCATTAAATTTCATGAAACCTGGAAATACTGTGAAATATTTTGAATTGTGAAAACACCTTCCTCAGTGGAGGCAAACTGGTCTATCTATTCTAATGAACAAGATGACAGAGCCGTGGAACAGATGTGAACTATTATGAACCTCCTGGTTCTCCGAAGCATGCCACAAATCTGTAAATTCCAGCCCAAAACACTGCCTAAATAAAGCATAATGTTGTAAAATGTGTCCCCAGAGGATCATTCTGTGCTTAACTACAGGTTCACCACCTTAGCAACCCCAGGCCTAGGAACTCACCAACACAGACGGCAATAGCACATACCCAGATGACTGGGTCCTTCAAGCTAAAATATGTATGGTCAGGGCAGAATGTAACTATGTGGCATGACTCAAGAATCACCAAAATGGTTTGCAGAAGGACAAAAACAGATCTAGTAAATAAAATATTTATTTTTAATTAAAATGCCAAGATGATTGAAACTACCAAATTTGAGCACAATTTCTGCCAGACCAAAGAGTAAAGGTAAACTGGACTGTCCGTGTGTCCTAATGGAGAAAAGACCCCAAAAGAAGGGAACAGAAGACAAGTTAGAATTAACTTGAATAAAGTCAAATCTTACTGCTGCTGCCTAGTGAAGCAGGGCCATGGGGTTGGAATAGAGGAAGGGGTGAAATAAGGTTATGAGGTAAGGGCTACAGACAGAAAAATCAGGCATAAAAATTGGGGATAATAAGGCATCCAAATACCTACTGTTGGCTGCCTTGCTCTCAAAGGGCAGAAGAGCATGTGGTATGGACTATGCTCACCTATATCCAAGATTGTTTAATGATCTAAATAACCAGTTTCCAACTGCAGTCTTTTCTTTACAGTCTAAATGAATACAAAAAAAAAAAAAATAAAAAACCAAAAGACTAGGTATTCAGTACTTGGAAGCCATTTCCTGGATTTATTTAGCAAATTGAGCCATTTATAACAAATTAATAAAGCACTGGTAATTGATTTTTGGAATTCATTAAAACTGAACTATTGCCATGCTCTGAAACCATCACCTGGGGGTAAGATACTCACTGTATTAATAAAAGCCAATTTCTTAAAGTAATAAAGTTTTCCTTTTGGTCAAGTCTGTTTAGTTTAAATGTGAGTTTATTAAAGTTGGCTTAAAAGGTAAGTCATTAGGAAAATTGGTGGTTGCTATTTTCAAAGATTTTTTTTTTTAACTACTTTGGAAGTAACAAATGCTCTAAGACTCAAATTTGGTTGGATCTTTTAAGAGAGATTGAGGTTTCGATCTGAAATGGAGGTAGGATGGTAGGCCACTTCCTGTGTTCTATATACAACATCTGACAGACATGCTCTCCAGGACGTTTAGTTTGGAGCTGAAAAAGTTCCTAGGCTGCCTGACAGTGAGAAGTATGGGGAACATCCCTGACTGTGGCTGTCATCCCACTGATGATGGCAAACTTAAAATGAGAACCTGTTTCTCTCATTTCATAAAAGTAACAAATTGGGCAGCTCCTTAGACAAAGGCTCATTGTTTGGGGTCAGAAAAAGCAGAAGTAGAGTGACTGGGGTGATATAGCTTGTTGTTGATGCTATTACTAATAGGTCACTAAGATTTCCATTTAAACAGATATGTTTTCCTCACATTTATTGTACATCTCAGTGTTACTAAGTTTGACATCATGTTGAAATGGTGTCCCCATTAGGTAACTAGTCTATGTAAGTTATTAATGCTCAGCTGAGATATTAGCTTAATCTTTATTAAAAATTTCCTTGTCATGTCAGTACATTATAATATTCCTTTATTCTCATTTTAAAAATAAAATAATTTGAGAAAACTTAATATTGGAAAGTACAGAACCAGTTGTACTTTTATGTTATAAAAATGTTTAACCTGTTAAAGAAAAACAGGTTATAAGATGTCTTAAAAGTTAGGCACTGAGCTTGATTCAGCCACTCAAAATTCCACATAAACCTGGAAAGAAAAATTTGCAAATGTGAAAAACCAGTGCAGTACCAAGACAGTTTGTTTACAATTCTGTTGAGAGATCTTTGGATTCCAACAGAACTAGAAATTTGTGTTAAAAACTCAGGAAATACTTCCTCAAACATGTCATACTGACTTTGACCGTATCCTCAACAGTCCAGGTATTGTCCTCCTGTGCTCTTGGTTGTCTCAAACTTCAACATTCATATCAAATGATTCTCTCTCCCTCTTCTTTAATTCTTAAAAAACAAAATCAGGGTTTACATTTTCCTACCTCTAATGGTAAATCCTGTGTCTTCCTTGACCCTTCAACTTCACAGGACCAGTATGCTTCCACATCTCCTGATCTAAAGAAGCAAACCATCCTAGTTTACCACCAGGAGTGTAGTCCCCCTCCCTCCCACCTCTTCCAGACTGTAAACACCTTGGGCCAAGCCTTGCAGCAGGGTTGGGGGAAGGAAGGGGTAAGACAGAGTGAGAACTCACTGCAGTGTTAGTAGGCGTCATCAGCAACAATAAATCTCACTTTTCATGTGGCCCAACCTGCTGGGAATCATTTGAAGCAGCAACTATTTTCTAGCCCTGCTCAGAAGCTTGTTTAGCATCCTCTCTTTGTATTTATTCTGATCATAAATTACTTGCTCACCTGAACAGCTTAAGTACCTACCTTGAGAGTACTGTCATCAAGCAAGGGGAATTAATTTAAGACAGGCCATATCTATCTATTAAAAAAAAGAAGAAGTAGGGTACTGTATACTAGTTACATCTGGGTTGCCCTTGTAGTCTTATGACTCCTGTTTGCTACATAGAACTCTACCACGAATGAAAATTTTAATTGTAAGAATAAATAGACTAAAACAAGTCAAATTTGCTCCCAATTAGCAATGTCAATTTAGCACCATATGTGTGTCCCTGGAACTCACAGTCACCCACATTTGGGACGCATTTTTGAAATCTTCCAAATTTTTTTACAGAAAAATACAAAAAGAAGTTGGTTCCAGCTTGGACTCCACACCCTGTGTATAAAGGTACGATGATTTTCCAGTCTTGGGTCTGGCAACATTGATGTTTATTCATAACATTAATTGTAAATTGAAATAAAACTAATAACAAAATAGGATTAGACAATGTCCTATTTTATAGTAAATGAAAATTTTCATATTTTAAAGGTTTTACACAGTCCCATTAATTCATTTTTAAACTCTTTTTATCAGCTTAAACACTGGCTAGAACTACAGAGGCCTATCTTTCTAGTCTAACTATCTTCTTAAATTTTACAAGACTTTCATTTCTACCCAAAAAGGGAATGTGAGTCATTGTCAAAGCAGTATCTGTATAATGTCTGATGGTTGATGGGATGGGTTCATGGCTTAAGGAATGTTGTTAATAGCAGGGAGATTTGAAGTTGAATTCCCCTGGACAACAGTGATGCAAACAAACTCCTAATCTACCAAAAAACATTAGTCATAAAGTGATAAGTGGTTCTTTTAATAACTAGTTCTTACCCCTCCATTCTTATAATTTCTCTTTGGTCTGCCATTCCTAGAATGCCAAAAGAAATGAACTTTTGTGCAAAAATTCCCTCAATATTTCTCAGTTACAGTGGCAAGAAATATTATTTGACTCTTCAAGACACCTTCACCACACACTAGCTCCACACTGCCTGCCTGTTGTTCATGCATGAAAAGACATTCTGTCCACTTAATTTTCACTCCTTCTCAGCCATATTTTTCACATTTCCCCATGCTGAGTAGGCAAGTTCCCTCTGCTGAACTATATTAATCAGAAACTATGTTGGGCCTCCTCTTGGGCACACCTCCCAATCATAAGCAACCAATAAGCAATTCTTAACAATGCAAAGACTGATAAGCAATCAATCCTTATAATTGCTACTAGTCATCACTGTGCTTTTTTTCCCCAAAGGTTTATCCCTCTTGCAGAAAAGTTAAGTTGTTCTTGGACAATGTCAACCTTAAAGCAGCTGCAGAAGGTGATTCTCTAAGAGAGATATTTATGTAATAAGACTAAGGAATATCAAGAAGCTTCTAAAGAAAAAATTCCTTTAAGATTCTTCATACAAATGTTCTCCTTTAAAATACAAATAATCATGGAAGGGTTATGATGATGAGATGATCATGCCCCCACCCCAAACTTTATTAATTTATGTTGAAACTCCTAATCCCCAACGTGATATTATTTGGAGATGGAGCCATTAGGAAGTAATAGGTCATGAGTGTGAAACCCACATGATGGGATTGGGGCCCTCATAATGAGAGACAGGAGAACCTGGATCTCCTCTCTGGTCTCTGCCATATGAAAACACAATGAGAAGGTGGTTGTCCGCAAACCAGGAAGAGGACCTTCCCCCAAGAATCCAACCATGCTGGCACACAGATCTCAAATTTCAGCCTCCGAAGCTGTGAGATATACAGGTTTGCTGTTTAAGCCACCTAGTCTAAGGTGTTCTTTTACAACATACCAAACTCAGCAAACTAATCACATGACAAAGTCAGAGACTCGTAAAACATTTTCCTCTTTTACAGACTTATAAAGGCACAAAGATTGAGGGGCAAGGTGGTAGGGGGTGTTTTTTCCACACTTTTCATGACTCTATGAACAAGGATAATTTTTACATAATGAATTAGAATGAAATGAATTTATAAAGAAAAGAATAATGTAGATATAAGCTGAAAAGCAATGAAAGAATTTTCATCAATTAATAGTTTCCATTTTACATTACAATTTGTAGACCAAACTTTAGTGTCTTCTCTTCTATTTTCCAAAACCACTTCTAGGTGAATACCTGTTCTTCATCACACACACAATAAAAGTATCAGTAAGCTCCAAAAGTTCTCCTTTGGTTTTTATCTTAGAGATGCCAGGTGCAACTTGGAACTTACTGTCACTATTAAATTATTTGTTTTAATTAACAGTTTTAGGAAAATAATAGCTGGTAGTACATATCTCTAAGTAAAAGTTGAGCAAAGGTAGTATAGAATGCCATTCTTAAGAGGTTAGTGGTTAATTTTACAATTTTGCATAAAAAGTGGTAGCTACATGTTTTTGTTGCTGTTTTGTTGGTATTTAGAATATACTAATAACAAAGAATATATATAAAACATCTACTAGATGGAATTAGGATATTTGAGTGAGAAATATATTCAAATATCTCTTTTTGATATTTTGTCCTACTATAGGACACTTTATTACCATTTGGTCCCACCTTTCTGGTATCAGCTTTGTGTGTGTTAGTAGCTCAGGCATGTCCGACTCTTTTCTACCCAATGGACTGTAGCTTGCCAGGCTCTTCTGTCCATGGAATTCTTCAGGCAAGAATACTGAAGTGGGTTGCCATTCCCTTCTCCAGAGGATCTTCCCCAACCCAGGGATAGAACCCGGGTCCCTGGCATTGCAGGTAGATTCTTCACCATCTGAGCCATCAGGGAAGTTTTATTAAACTCTTTAAAATTTAAGAAATTTATAGATATGTTCTTAATGGTAAATGTTGTTGCTGTTGTTTAGTCACTAAATCGTGTCTGACTCTTTTGCAACCCATGAACTATAGCCTGCCAAGCTGCTCTGTCCATGGGATTTCCCAGGCAAGAAAATTGGAGTGTGTTGCCATTTCCTTCTCCAGGGGATCTTCCTGACCCAGAGATTGAGCCTGTGTCTTCTGCATTGGCAGGAGGGTTCTTTACCACTGAGCCACGAGGAAAGCCCAACAGGAAGTATACCAGATGAAGAGGCTAGTGTGTGATCTCAGGTTATTTAAACCTCTCCCATTCTCAGTCTGTGCCTTTCTAAAATTTTCTTTCTTTGGTTGAGTACCCCACTAGGGTACATGCAGTAAATTTGGAAACCACTAGTATAGTAGAAAGAAATGGGCTTTCCACGCCCCCCTTTCTCCACAACTATGTCTCATAGATACAAGTTCCATAATTAGCTTATAATTTCATAAGCAAGATGGAAAGCAAGCTAGTAGCTACAATAATTTGGGTGAAAGAACTCTTTGGAATAAAATAAATATCCCCAAATCGTGTATGTGCTTGTTATAAAACTTTTGTAATACTTTTTGTTGTTGTTCAGTTGCCTTAGTCATGTCCAATTCTTTGTGACCCCATGGACTGCAGCACATCAGGCTTCCTGTCCTTCACCATTTCCCAGAGCTTGCTCAAATTCATGTCCATTGACTTGGTGATGCCATCGAACCATCTCATCCTCTGTCATCCCCTTCTCCTCCTGCCTTCAATCTTTCCCAGCATCAGGGTCTTTTCCAATGAGTCAGTTCCTTGCATCAGGTGGCCAAAGTAATGGAGCTTCAGCTGCAGCATCAGTCCTTCCAATGAATATTCAGGACTGATTTCCTTTAGGATGCACTGGCTTGATCTCCTTGCAGTCCAAGGGACTCTCAAGAGTTTTCTCCAACAACACAGTTCAAAAGCATCGGTTTTTGGCACTCAGTCTTTTTATGGTCCAACTCTCATATCCATACATGACTACTGGAAAAATCACAGCTTTGACTAGATGGACCTTTGTCAGCAAAGTAATATCTCTCATTTTTAATATGCTACCTAGGCTGGTCATAGCTTTTCTTCCAAGGAGCAAGTGTCTTTTAATTTCATGGCTGCAGTAAACATCTGCAGTGATTTTAGAGCCTAAAACAACAAAGTCTGTCACTGTTTCCAGTGTTTTTCCATCTATTAGCCATGAAGTGATGGGACTAGATGCCATCATGTTAGTTTTTTGAATGCTCAATTTTAAGCCAACTTTTTCACTCTCCTCTTTCATTTTCATCAAAAGGCTCTTTAGTTCCTCTTTGCTTTCTGCCATAAGGGTGGTGTTATCTGCATATCTGCATAAATTTTTTTAACACTTTAAGCATATTAAAATGTTTTGCATTTTTCAGATGTTTTCAGATATATATCATTTTAGTAATTAATCACACTTTTTGCTATAATAAAATTAAAACAATCTAATTCACTAATAGAGGTATAGTAGATATAAAAATTCATCTAATTATCTTCCATATAAGATATAATCACCATCTTGATCTCATGTAGAATAGAACCACAGTGGTGGGCAATAATGAAAGGCACTCCAGTTAAAGATTAACACAATCAATTAACCACATTATCCTAATTTGTCCAAGTTTACGTATCAGTCTGAGCTGTTCTGACATAATGAAATGTTTGAGAAAATACTGTAAATTATAAAACATACATGGCAAGCTTCTGTATTTGTAAAATATCAATAATATATAAAATATATACATATAGAGTATCTAAAGAGATTTGTACATGTGTGCTCAGTCGTGTCTGATTCTTGGCAACCCTATGGACTGTAGCCCACCAGGCTCCGCTGTCCATGCGATTTTCCAGGCAAGAATACCAGAGAGGGTTGCCATTTTCTCTCCAGAGTTTCTTCCCAACCCAGAGATCGAACCTGTGTCTCCTGTATTGGCAGGCAGATTCTTTACCACTGAGCCACCTGAGAAGCCCTACAGAGATACAGTATTTGTACTAACAGTGTTTTTCAGATGGATTATAGTCACTTGCAATTTTTGTTAAACGTCTGGTTTTTCATTTACATGTATGTACTGCCTTTTTTATCCAAAAGAAATTCTAAAAAGAAATGTAGAACTTGGGTGTTCTGCTTTTTACAAACAATTTTATTTTAAGCCAAATTGCTTGCTTTTCTTTTTTATGTTTTGTGCCTAAGAACACAGGTGATTCACACTAATTTCATTATCAAATATTTACTTCCTTCCAATTTTTTTCCTATTAACAGAGCCTAAGCAAAGGCTCTGGAGACAGACCATCTGGATACAAATATTGGTTCTGCCATTTGCTAAGTATGCAATTTTGGATGAATTATTTAATATCTGTGTCTCTCAGTTTTCTTGCCTACAAAGTGATAATAACGGTATCTACTTTATAGGTTAACTGTAAGAAATAAATCAGATAATCCAGCAAAATAAATCTGCTGGCATACAGGAGATTTCTCTATAAGTATTAGCCATTTTTATCAATATATTTATTACTAACTAGAAAATATTCAAATTAATTGAATAGAAAAGAATAAAAAGAAACACAAAACCCAAAAAAAAAATGACATAGGATATTCATTTGCAATTAAATTACCCTTTAACAAAGTTTAGTGTCACAGAACTAAAGATTATTGCCCTCTATAGAACATTCTACATATTGGCCAGTGGGGAGGCAATAGGCAGGAAATAGACACCCCAAAAAAACCTGGTTAAAGTATAAAGCAGAGACATGTAACATACTACTGTGCTAAATTAAAACACACAAATTCTTGCACATGATTTCATGCTCACAGTGCATATAAAACGATCTGGGTATCTATAAGCATGAACCTAATGTAGAACTATAGTGCATTTGAGTCAAAAATCTCTGCTGTCCCAAGGTTTTTTTGATAACTTCTAAAACTACTACCAAAACTTAGTCAACACTTATGACCCTTTAGGAAATATTTTTTGGACTAATAAATTAGTTGCATCATTTGAAATTCTTAATTTATTTTCAAAGCAATGAATATGAGTAGCTTAGTTCTTTCTAAAGCATTTGCAACCACGTCATACAATGATTAAGGGAAAATGTGTGGATAACTTATTTCAGCTAAGATCAAAGTGTATTCACAAACAGTAATTAATTTTCATATTTCTAAGTGCTAATGCTATATCTTTTAAAAAATGAATTACTAATTAAAGAAAAAAGTTCAATGTAACAAATAAAATCTGTTAACAATAATGTGTTGGAAATTGCCAATTTTAACTTCAATCTCTTTGTAATTTTTAAGCTATACTTCTAAAAACACAGAATTAGTGCTTTTTAAGATATATTTCTCCTAAAATACTGTACTTTTTGGTAATAATATATTTCACAAATAAAATGAAGACATGTGCACTGTTGAAATAATTTTATCTCAGACACTACTAATAGCTGACTATGTTCAGAAATATCTAAGACCATCAAAAAAGCACATATTGATAAAAATCTTAAAAATTAGCTTTAGTGCCTATTTCCTGCCACAAATTACAATGTTATCCTTGCATTCTTCCTTAATCTAAAATCAAGTTCACTCCCCTCCTTAAGCATCACAAGAAAATGTACTCCTTGAGATATTGGAAGAAAATTTCAGTACAGAAAAATTTCCATAATTAAACATGATTGACCCAACTCTGACCTTTAGCCATGTGACTAGGAACACTGCTTGAAAATTGGTTTATACTGGATTGCTTATATATTAAAAATCACTTGTGCATGATGTTATTCAAATACAAGTTGCCAAGAAAAAGCTATTAATTTGTTAACACAGTTTCTAAGGTGTGGGAAATTCATCAATGATGATGTAAGATCTCAATATTATTCAGACAAAGAGCTCATAGACAAATCATCACAAAAGCAAGAAAGATGGAGCTATAATTTATAGGGGTTAAAGAAACTGGATAACTTCCTGCAAACCCAAAGAGAAAAGAATTATAATTGGTTTGCCTGCTTCAACCCAAATGTCTATTGAACAGGTCTTAACTTGTATTGTCTGTGCTGGCCAAGTTCTTCCCCAGAAGAAAATACATTTGAGAGTTTATTAATAGCTATACTATAGGAAGATGCTTTAAGGTTACACTAAATTGTCAAGAAAATGACTATATTTTTCAATCATTTTTAGGTTATTTTGCTTCAGGTAAGCTTTCAAATGAGCCTGGTGGGCTGTAGTGCATGGGGTCGAAAATTCGGACACAACTGAGCATGCAGCATTCAAACTCCATCTCTGCAAAAGGTTCTTTATAAAGGTTTATTTTGTTAAAAGGGCAAATAATTGTAGGAAATGCATGATGAGAAGAAACTGAAAAGTTTTTAAATCTTTTGCCTTGTGCCTGAAAAGTGTAAGAATAAGGAGGTGAAGTGGAATATTTATATCACTCAAAACATAGCTACAACTGTTTTGTATCATTATGTACTAAAAGCCAATTCAAATACCTAAAAAGAGGTTCACCATGTATTGAATGGGATAGTCACCCTCTCCAAAACTTCGTTTTCTAAGATATTATATTGCTTGGTATTGGTTTAATGGACCATGATCTAACATTTTAATTGAAGGAGGTAAGATTTTTTCTGCTTCTGAAAAGTCTAAAATCCTCCATCAACTCAGCAGCTGTGTATGATTAAGAATGCAAATAGGCTCAAGAGACTGAATCCACTTCCAGGTCCTCTGCTTATGAATCACCTACCCAGAGACATAATTTTAACGGAAACAGAATTTCTTTCTAAAGCAACAAATAAATTATCTTGCAGGAATACTGCAGCAAGGCAACACTTTTTTTTTTTTTTTTTTTTGGCAACACTTTTTTACTGGCACTATTGCACTGAACAAAGACAGGCTCCATTTTCTTTGCTTTAAGACATATAGTCAGGAAATGAGTTCTGTTTTTCATTTTCTGGAGGAAAAAAAATATTAGAGTTACCTTTCTAGTAATAGCAACATAAACTCCAAATCCTGTTATGGCAGATTAAAGATCTTTCACTAAGGATGGACACAGCATTTTGGATGGAGAAAGTAGAGTATGTTAAGACTGTTCAAGACTGGTTCTGTTTCCATGGCCACCGTGTGCTCAATTTGCTGATCTAGGTGAAATCCACTCTAATGCCTGGGATTGTAAAAAATGTGCTTATTATCTAGTCAATTATTTAGCACAAGGGATTGATTTCAAGTGAGGACGCCAACGTTCTTTCTGACTGAAGGATAAAGGTGAGTGAATACAAATCTGAGTAAAAGTAATACTAATACTTATTTGAAATAAGAGGCAACAGCTAAAGCTGACAGTCAAGGAAAATTAACTCAGTCTCACAGACATTCACATGTTGCCCATTGTATTACAAACTGGAGTGTGCATGTACATGTGCGCAGCTTTGCTTTTGGCCTCTCAATGGTGTGATGTCAAAACAAAGTACAAAGCACTATTATGTAAATAGACTTGACATATTTTATTCAACTTTGACTCAGAAAAACATGTGTGACTCTCAAAACATCAAGTTGTATACCTTAAATACATATACTTTGTCTATTATACCTTTATGAAGCTGTTCTTAAAAAATTCTGCGGCTATCAATTCTTAATATTGGTCTGATATAAAGGATATAAAGCCTAAGAAGGAAAGCAACCCAGAGTACAAAATTCAGTGACCACAGTGACTCTTAATAGTCATTCTTTAAATTGGAATATAATATAAATGTATCAAATCACACTGCGCATTTTAAATGTACACAATGTTACAGGTCAATTACATCTCAAAAAGTAAATAGGAGTTTTTATATCAATAGGCATTGGAATATAATAAAAATTATTCAGATACACTTATTTATCTTTTTATCCCTAGTCTTACTTTGAATCATCTTTCTAAACACTAGATAGAAGCCATACAAGAAACAATCACCATCTCTGCTATTCCTCTGACCTCATGTAGATCTGAAGCACAGTGGAATATAGGGATGAAAGGTAC
The DNA here is from genome assembly GCF_023699985.2 of Odocoileus virginianus. NCBI lineage: Eukaryota > Metazoa > Chordata > Mammalia > Artiodactyla > Cervidae > Odocoileus > Odocoileus virginianus. The sequence continues at coordinate 1,827,869 of NC_069686.1, read as the reverse complement.
TCCATCTAAATCCAGACATAATCATTTAATCATATTATCCTGAGTTATCCAGGAATATTTGTAAATCTTTCAGATGTTTTGATGTAATGAACTGGATTATTTATTCAACTGGTCTTCTTGACTTTGATTTTAGAAGCCCAAGTTGGAAGCAATCAAAGGAAAATGAAACAACTGAGGGTATCCATGGTCTGAGTACTTCAGAAGCTTAATTTTTTATGACTATAGCCTTTCACTTGAAAAACAGCATGCATCCACTCTTATTTGATGCTGTGTTTATAAGATTTTCACTTCATGGCATTTATTCTTGTTTAGTAAAACTTGTTTCTGAAAGTCACCGGTATTTCTTTGTTTCAACAGAAAATTACACTCACAAAATGACACAAGATAGATTCTGCTCAGAGAATTATAGAAATACCCTTACATTTTATTGATTTTTTTAATACTCCCTCAATGCCAGGACATACGCCCTAGTCAATCAGAAATGCAAGCTTAATTGCTCAGTTAGCACTGTTCATCTTACAATATTGTGCAAGGGGTTAATGAAACAAGGAAATTAGCTTTAGTTTCTCCTTAATACTTTCTCAAGAAGATCTGCAAATGAGATTTACATTCTACTAATTGGCAGGTGAAGTGGGAAAGCTTAACTAACTGGAAAACTTCAGATTAAAACTACAACTTATTTCCTTAAAAACTATTAACTTTACTCTGAAAATAAAATTGTTTTAATATTAAAATTAAAATACTATCTTTATAACACCCCTTTATAAGACTGAATTTGTGACTAAATTATTAGGCAATTATTTTTTCAATTGACTTCCATAAATGAAACTACCGAAGTTTTACCATTTATGGTCTCTCAAACAGACTAGAAAACATAAAGATTGTCATAATAGTTTTCTGTTCACTCCCTAACCACAGTTTGAGGGAAACTTTAAAATGGAAAATAAAAGACTAAAAATCTACTTGTTTTAGAGCTATAATTCAGGCTGAAAAAAGAGTAAGTTCAGGCATTAAATGTAAGAGAGCAATATGAATGATTCCCTCTTAAATTAGAAGTATGTTTTATGCTGTTCCAGTAGAAAAATAATATACATAAAATACTTTCAGGGCAGATTCCAATATCTACATATGTCCCAATAAATAACATCATTTATTTCCATGCAATTATAGACTATAATGGCAAGACCAAAAGATGTATATTTGAGAATAAAACAAATACTAAAACCAAAATTAGGAAAATTTAACTTATTTTTATAGAAATAGTAAAATAGCATTATGTGTCAAAGAAACACAGAGGTCCTGAAATACTGCTCAATGATTCTAAAAGCTAGCTCAACAAAAATAGCACAGAATTTATTTTTTGAATATAAGTTTCTCCACATTCATTTTGAATTTGTTTCTGTGAGGAAAACACTATCCAGAGAATTGTTATTTCTGTTAAATTTAATATACACGAGAGCTATCATTTAGCCATCTAAGTTGGACATTATTAAAGACTAAATTATCAATTACCAACACAAAAATATAATTATACATATGTTTCATAAGAATAGACTTCCCTGGTGGCTCAGATGGTAAAGAATCTGCCTGCACTGCAGGATACTGGGGTTTGATCCCTGGGTCAGGAAGATCCTCTGGAGAAGGGTATGGCAACCACTCCAGTTTTCTTGCCTGGAGAATCCCATGGACAAAGGAGCTTGGCGGGCTACAGTCCATGGGGTCACAAAGGGTCAGACACAAGTGAGCGACTAACACTTTTCTACGTTATAAGTATACAAATGCATTATACACACTTTTCACTAAAGCTTCATTTTTTAATCTAGAAGCTAAACATCTATGGACTTGATTAAATACAATTACAAATTCAACGATGCTTTTTTATGTTTACTTAACAAAGAAAAAATATATGAATATACATGGAATTGCATAAGTTTTTAGTCAATGATGTATTTTACTGGTTCACATAGAAGGTAACTCACTAACTTTAAGAACATCAGCTGTTGTTTCATCCATCTCATTAGAACTGATTCAAATGAATCCTTTTTAATGGCTGAGTAATATTCCATGGTGTATATGTACCACAGCTTCCTTATCCATTCGTCTGCTGATGGGCATCTAAGTTGCTTCCATGTCCTGGCTATTATAATCCTATTAAATATTTACTATGCAAAAAACAGTCATATATTATTATGACCTTAAAATAACATAAATCAAAACTTTTCATAAATGAAAACATATATCAAAACTTTACAATTATAATCTCTAATTTTTTGTTTAAAAAGTGTTTGCATTTATATTTCCAAACCTTTAAGTATAGCTTAAATCAAGTCTCACGCTTCCTTTCAGTTTTCTTTTTTCGTGAGGGAAGGGGTAGCACCAAGTAGCGTGGGCACTTTTGGGCATTTTCTTTCTGCATTTTTGGTTCTATTTTGTTTGTTTGGCCGTACCTTGGAGCTTATAGAGTACCCCAACTAGGGATTGAACCCCAGCATCTGCCAGCGAATGCAAGGACAGAGTCCTAATCACTGGACGCCAGGGAGTCTCCTTTCCTTTCTATTCTTTCTCACCACCTATCCTTCCATGTATCTGAAAGAAAACCAAATGAGTCCTTATGTCCACAAATCCACCATATTAGTGCTCATTCCGTTCTGCTGCCTCAAAAATCTGCTTTACCCTTCACTGCCTAGAGAAATTCCCTTCTATCATTCAACACTTACCTCCAACAACATCTCCTCTATAAAGTCTTCTTTATTTCCCCTAGGTTATGTTGTTGGCTCTTCTGTGTGATCAGAAAATTTTTAATTAATTAATTTAATTAGAGGATAATTACTTTACAATATTGTAATGGTTTTTGCCATACATCAACTTGAATTGGCCACAGGTATACATGTGTCGCCCCTGCCACCCGCCCCATCCTGAACCACCCCCATCTCCCTTCAAACCATATCGCTCTAGGTTGTCCCAGAACACCGGCTTTGGGTCCCTGCTTCATGCATCGAATTTGCACTCATCTAGTTTACATATAGTAATATACATGTTTCAGTGCTATTCTCCAAACCATCCCACTCTTGCCTTCTCCCACAGAGTCCAAAAGTCTGTTCTTTACATCTGTGTCTTCTTTGATGTGCTGCAGGTAGAATCGTTGGCACCATCTTTTTGAATGCCATATATATGTTAATATACAGTATTTGTCTTTCTCTTTCTGACTTATTTCACTCTGTATAACAGGCTCCAGTTTCATCCACCTCATTAGAACTGACTCAAATGCACTTTTTTTAATTGCTGAGTAATATTCCATTGTGTATATATACCATGACTTCCTTATCCATTCATCTGCCGATGGACATCTATGTTGCTTCCATGTCCCAGCTATTGTAAACAGTGCTGCAGTGAACACTGGGGTGCATGTGTCTCAGTTCTGGTTTCCTTGGGGTGTATGCCCAGCAGTGGGATTGCTAGGTCATATGGCAGTTTTATTTCCAGTTTTCTAAGGAATCTCCACACTGTTCTCCTTATTGGCTGTCCAAGTTTGCATTCCCACCAACAGTGTAAGAGGGTTCCCTTTCCTCCACACCATCTCCAGCATTTATTGTTTGTACACTTTTTGATGAATGGCCTTTCTGACTGGTGTGAAATGACATCTTGTTGTGATTTTGATTTGCATTTCTCTAATAATGAGTGATGCTGAGCATCTTTTCATGTATTTATTAGTGATCTGTATGTCTTCTTTGGAGAAATGCCTGTTTAGTTCTTTTGCCCACATTTTGATTGGGGTGTTCATTTTTCTGGTATTGAGCTGCATAAGCTGCTTATATATTTTGGAGATTAATTGTCAGTTGTTTTATTGCTATAATTTTCTCCCATTCTGAGAACTGTCTTCTCACCTTACTTGTAGTTTCCTTTGTTGTGCAAAAGCTTTTAAGTTTATTTAGGCCCCACTTGTTTATTTTTGTCCTTCTTTCCATTACTCGGGGCACCTACCACCGGGTCATAGAGGATCTTGCTTTGATTTATATCAGAGAGTGTTCTGCCTGTGTTTTCCTCTCAGAGTTTTATAGTTTCTGGTTTTACATTTAGGTCTTTAATCCATTTTCAGTTTATCTTTGTGTACGGTGTTAGAAAGTATTCTAGTTTCATTCTCTTACACATAGATGACCACTTTTCCCAGCACCACTAATCTATGCTTCTTTGCTGTTATATTGAATGTTCCTTAAGAAAAGGATCTGTCTCATGCATCCAACCTGGGCTGGTGGTCTGTTTCACCCTTGATAGTATACTTGTTTCAATGCTGTTCTCTCAGAACATCCCACCCTCGCCTTCTCCCACAGAGTCCCAAAGTCTGTTCTGTACATCTGTGTCTCTTTTTCTGTTTTGCATATTGGTGCACTGGGAAGACCCAGAGGGATGGGATGGGGAGGGAGGTGGGAGGGAGGATCGGGATGGGGAACACATGTAAATCCATGGCTGATTCATGTCAATGTATGGCAAAAACCACTACAATATTGTAAAGTAATTAGCCTCCAACTAATAAAAATAAATTTTAAAAAATTAAAAAAAGAAAAAGAAAAGGATCTGTCTTAATCCTGTTTAAGTTCCCCTGGTGCTTCCCTGGTACCTCAATTGGTAAATAATCCATCTGCAATGCAGGAGACAATCCCTGGGTTGGAAAGATCCCATGGAGAAGGAAATGGCAAACCACTCCAGTATTTTTTTTTTTTAGTTTATTTTTTTATTGAAAGAATAATTGCTTTACAGAATTTTATTGTTTCCTGTCAAACCTCAACATGAATCAGCCATAGGTATACATATATTCCCTCCCTTTTGAACCTCCCTCCCATCTCTCTCCCCGTCCACTCCAGTATTCTTGCCTAGAGAATCCCATAGACAGAGGAGCCTGGTGGGTTACAGTCCATGGGGTTGCAAAGAGCCGGACATGACTAAGTGACTAGCGCGCGCGTGCGCGCACACACACACACACAAACCTAAAGTAGGCCCTTAACAATTATCTTTGAAAAGAGAAATGGGAGTGGGAGAAGAAGAAATAATTTTTTTTAAAAAAAGGTAGTTCATAACTAATAACTACCTTTTGGGGGGAAATAATTAGAAGCATCAATTCTGTGTGGCTAGAACTCTATAAGCAATCATCAACATAAACCAGATATTAGAATACTTTTAAATACAGTACTTAAATACCACAGCAATGAAGAGATACATAGGTATTACATAAAAATCTGCCTTTAATACTGCCAACCTTTAGGAAAATAAAATTTCATAATTATTACTAAATGATAATACAGTGAGATTTAGTTTGGGTTTAAGAGAACTTGTATTATTAGTGAATATCTTTCCAAGTAAAGAATAAGCAAAGCTTACAGAAAAGGAAAGGAAATCATATGGTTATCAAGGAAGGAGTTTAAAGCAAAGTCCAACATTTATTTGGTGCAACGGTTTCCCAGGAACAAACTGCTACTCACTAATAGGGTCAAAGGCACTAGATGGCTCTCCAAAATGCCTTTTTCTATTCAAAAGGGATTTCAAAATACAGTGGAGGTGGAATGAGAGATTAGGGAACTGTTCTGTGCACCAAATGCATTCTCAGAGTACTAACATCTGTTTGAGTTTACATACTTTAAGTATGACTTTACACATGGAAATTAAACTTAGGCAACATGCCTAAGAAGCCTGTCTGCAAAAGAACTGCATGTACCATCAACAGCTGGAATTTGTATAGGTCCACGTTCTACAGAATATAATGTCCTGTGAGCCACCAATGACCCCCATCCCAAAACCCAAATGTTAAGTAACAGCTTCTAATGCTCATGAAATTTTAGGGTTGAGAGAGATAAGATGGTGAAGGAAGAGGAATCTGGTTTCAAAACAGTATAGAAGAATTCTAGAACTTAAAGACATCTTTTGTAAATACAAGTACAGATACAAAGATCTTTTTGAATGTTTCTATGCTAAGAAATGCTCATCCCATAACATTCTACTGAGCTTAAATATTGGCTAGATGTTAAAAATATTTTTCTATGTGCTAATAGGGTAATTATAATTTCTGGTAGACAGAAGTAAAATACAAAGTCTGCAAAAATAATGATGTGTCTTTGGTGCCACCACGTGGTATATTTGTATTTTTGCAGTCATTTAAAAAAAATCAATTTTCGTACCTAATTCTGAAGTCATCAAGAGCTCAGATTTCTGCATGCAAATAATACTAAATACTTTAGGAATATAAGGTCAGTTCCAAGACAATTTACATGCTAATAAATCATCAACCAATAAAGGGTAATTAGGAAACCACAATGCAGGAAACAATGCATTATGATATCCAAAAGGACAATATATGGTCTTGACCTCTAAGATCCTACATTTGTTAACACCAAAATACAGACAAATCAAGAATTAACTTGAGACAACTCAAGCTACTATATAATTAAATTGCAATAAGTCATAAAGAAAAGTTTACCTGCTCAGATTAGAAAGTAGGAAGATAAATGAGAATATTCACTGAAGAGAACTGAGAAGGTTTAAAACTCTTGGAAAGGATTTCGGTTTTTAGAATGAAAATAAGAAGGTATTTAAGGTAGAAGCAACATAAGAAAAGGTACAGCTCTAGAATCATGATGGAATGCTAGGAGCACCATACCCACAGTGAAGTTCATAAAAACGAGAAAAATAAAATAGATTTTTAAAAGTTAGGACAATTTGTGTCAGTCTTTCATTGCCGGCTGCGCAGTCCCAGAGTGAGCGGCAGGCTCAAACAAACCCTGTGGGCACCAGGACCCAGGGACCCACAGAGACTGAGACAGAACTGTGTTTGAGCGTCTCCTGTGGAGGTACTGGTCAGCAGTGGACTGCCGCAGGGACAGGGGCTCTGGGTGCAGGAGATGGGTATGGCATAAGCCCTCTTGGAGGAGGAAACCATTAACCCCGCGATAGAGCTGGCAGATCTTACACAAGACTGGGAAATAGACTCTTGGAGAGAACAACAGAAACTTGTGTGTACCTGGACCCAGCAGAAAGGAGCTGTGTCCCCACAGACACTGACCTAGACTTGCCTGTGAGTGTCCCGGAGTCTCCAGTGGAGGCGTGGGTCGGTGGTGGCCTGCTTTAGGGTTGGGGGCACTGACTATAGCAGTACATGCATGGGATCTTTTGAAGGAGGTCTCCATTATCTTCATTACTTCCGCCATAGTTTACCCCAGATAAATAGCTGGTAGGGAACAAAACTCCACCTATCAACAGAAAACTGGATTAAAGATTTACTGAGCATGGCCCTGTATAATTATAAGGGATATGATTTAGGTCAACCTGAATGATCTAGTGGTTTTTCCCACTTTCTTAAATTTAAGTCTGAATTTGGCAATAAGGAGTTGATGATCTGAGCCACAGTCAGCTCCCAGACTTGTTTTTGCTGACTGTATAGAGCTTCTCCATCTTTGGCAGCAAAGAATATAAACAATCTGATTTTGGTGTTGGCCATCTGGTGATGTCCATGTGTAGAGTCTTCTCTTGTAGATCTCTTCAAGAAAATTAGAGATACCAAGGGAATATATCATGCAAAGATGGGTTCAATAAAGGACAGAAATGGTATGGACCTAAAATAAGCAGAAGATATTAGGAAGAGGTGGCATGAATACACAGAAGAACTACACAAAAAAGATCTTCATGACCTAGATAATCACAATGATGTGATCACTCACCTAGAGCCAGACATCCTGGAATCCGAAGTCAAGAGGGCCTTAGGAAGCATCACTATGAACAAAGCTGTGGAGGTGACGGAATTCCAGTTGAGCTATTTCAAATCCTAAAAGATGATGCTGTGATAATGTTACACTCAATATGCCAATAATTTGGAAAACAGCAGTGGACACAGGACTGGAAAAGGTCAGTTTTCATTCCAATCCCAAAGAAAGGCAATGCCAAAAAATGCTGAAACTACCACACAATTGCACTCATCTCACACGCTAGTAAAGTAATGCTCAAAATTCTCCAAGCCAGGCTTCAGCAATATGTGAACCATGAACTTCCAGATATTCAAACTGGTTTTGGAACATGCAGAAGAACCAGAGATCAAATTTCCAACATCCTCTGGATCATCGAAAAAGCAAGAGAGTTCCAGAAAAAATATTTATTTCTGTTTTATTGACTGTGCCAGAGCCTTTACTGTGTGGATCACAATAAACTGGAAAATTCTGAAGGAGAGTTGAATACCAGACCACCTGACCTGCCTCTTGAGAAACCTGTATGAAGGTCAGGAACCAACAATTAGAACTGGAAATGGTACAACAGACAGGTTCCAAATAGGAAAAGGAGTACATCAAGGCTGTATATTGTCACCCTGCTTATTTAACTTTTATGCAGAGTACATCATGAGAAACGCAGGGCTGGAAGAAGCACAAGCTGGAATCAAGATCACTGGGAAAAATATCAATAACCTCAGATATGCAGATGACACCACCCTTATGGCAGAAAGTGAAGAAGAACTAAAGAGCCTATTAATGAAAATGAAAGAGGAGAGAGAAAAAGTTGGCTTAAAGCTCAACATTCAGAAAACTAAGATCATGGCATCCAGTCCCATCACTTCATGGCAAATAATGGGGAAACAGTGGCTGACTTTATTTTGGGGGGGCTTCAAAATCACTGCATATGGTGATTGCAGCCATGAAATTAAAAGACGCTTACTTAATAAAAATAAATGGAAAAAAAAATAAATAAAAGACGCTTACTCCTTGGAAGGAAAGGTATGACCAACCTAGACAGCATATTAAAAATCAGAGACATTACTTTGCCAACAAAGGTCTGTCTAGTCAAGGCTATGGATTTTCCAGTGGTCATGTACGGATGTGAGAGTTGGACTGTAAAGAAAGCTGAGCGCCAAAAAATTGATGCTTTTGAACTGTGGTGTTGGAGAAGACTCGAGAGTCCCTTGGACTGCAAGGAGATCCAAATAGTCCATCCTAAAGGAGATCAGTCCTGGGTGTTCTTTGGAATGACTGATATTGAAACTGAAACTCCAATACTTTGGTCACCTCACGCAAAGAGCTAACTCATTTGAAAAGACCCTGATGCTGGGAGAGATTGAGGGCAGGAGGCGAAGGGGATGACAGATGATGAGATGGCTGGATGGCATCACCGACTTGATGGACATGAGTTTGAGTAAACTCCGGGAGTTTGTGATGGACAGGGAGGCCTGGCATGCTGCGATTCATAGGGTCACAAAGAGTTGGACACAACTGAGTGACTGAACTGAACTGAGCATGGCCCAGCCCATCAGAACAAGATCCAATTTCCACCTCAGTCAGTTTCTCCCATCAGGAGTCTTCCAAAAGTCTACTAACTTTCACCATTAGAGGCCAGACAGACTGAAAACGCAATCACAGGAAACTAACCAATCTAATCACATGGACCACAACTTTGTTTAACTCAATGAAACTATGAGCGATGCCATGTAGGGCCACTCTGGATGGACGAGCCATGGTGGAGAGTTCTGATAAAATGTGGTCCACTGGAGAAGGAACTGGCAAACCACTTCAGTATTCATGCCTTGAAAACTCCACGAACAACATAAAAAGCAAAAAGATAGGACACTGAAAGATGAACTCCCCAGATCAGTAGGTGCCCACTATGCTACTGGAGATCAGTGGAGAAATATCTCCAGAAAGAATGAAGAGATAGAGCCAAAGCAAAAACAATACCCAGTTGTGGATGTGACTGGTTATGGAAGTAAGGTCCAATGCTATAAAGAGCAATGTTGCATAGGAACCTGGAATGTTAAGTCCATGAATCAAGGAAAATTGGAAGTGGTCAAACAAGAGATGGCAAGAGTGAACGTCGACATTTTAGGAATCAGTGAACTAAAATGGACTGGAATGGGTGAATTTAACTGAGATGATCATGACACCTACTACTGTGGGCAAGAATCCCTTAGAAGAAATGGAGCAGCCATCATAGTAAACAAAAAACTCCAAAATGCAGTACTTGGATGCAATCTCAAAAATGACAGAATGATCTCTGTTCATTTCCAAGGCAAACCATTCAATATCACCATAATCCAAGCCTATGCCCCAACCAGTAATGCTGAAGAAGCTGAACGGTTCTATGAAGACCTACAAGACCTTCTAGAACTAACACCCAAAAAAGATGTCCTTTTCATTATAGGGGACTGGAAAGCAAAAGTAGAAGTCAAGAAACAAGCAAATTTGGCCTTGGAGTACAGAATGAAGCAGGGCAAAAGCTAATGGAGTTTTGCCAAGAGGATGCACTGGTCATAACAAACACCTTCTTCCAACAGCACAAGAGAAGACTCTACACATGGACATCACCAGATGGTCAAAACCGAAAAAAGATTGATTATATTTTTTCAGTCAAAGATGGAGAAGCTCTATATAGTCATGAAAAACAAGACTGGGAGCTGACTGTGGCTCAGATCATGAACTCCTTATTGCCAAATTCAGACTTAAATTGAAAAAAGTAGGGAAAACCACTAAACCATTCAGGTATGACCTAAATCAAATCCCTTACGATTATACAGTAGAAGTGAGAAATAGATTTAAGGGACTAGATCTTACAGATAGAGTGGCTGATGAACTATGGACAGAGGTTCATGACATTATACAAGAGACAGGGATCAAGCCCATCCCCAAAAAAAAGAACTGCAAAAAAGCAAAATGGCTGTCTTAGGAGGCCTTACAAACAGCTATGAAAAGAAGAGAAGCAAAAAGCAAAGGAGAAAAGGAAAGATATACCCATTTGAATGCAGAGTTCCAAAGAGAGCAAAGAGAGATAAGAAAGCCTTCCTCTGTGATCAGTGCAAAGAAATAGAAGAAACCAATAGGATGGGAAAGACTGGATATCTCTTCAAAAAAATTTGAGATACCAAGGGAACATTTCATGCAAAGATGGGCTCAATAAAGGACAGAAATGGTATGGACCAAACAGAAGCCGAAGATATTAAGAAGAGGTGGCAAGAATACACAGAAGAACTATAAAAAAAAATCTTCACAACCCAGATAATCACGATGGTGTGATCACTCACCTAGAGCCAGATATCTTGGAATCCGAAGTCAAGAGGGCCTTAGGAAGCACCACTACGAACAAAGCTAGTGGAGGTGATGGAATTCCACTTGAGCTATTTCAAATCCTAAAAGATGATGCTGTGAAAGTGCTGCACTTAATATGCCAGCAAATTTGGAAAACTCAACAGTGGCCACAGGGCTGGAAATGGTCAGTTTTCATCCCAATCCCAAAGAAAGGCAATGCCAAAGGAGGCTCAAACTACCACACAATTGTACTCATCTCACACGCTAGTAAAGTAATGCTCAAAATTCTCCAGGCCAGGCTTCAACAACACGTGAACCATGAATTTCCAGATGTTCAAGCTGGATTTAGAAAAGGCAGAGGAACCAGAGATGAAATTGCCAACATCCATTGGATCATCGAAAAAGCAAGAGAGTTCCAGAAAAACATTTATTTCTGCTTTATTGACTATGCCAAAGCCTTTGTGGATCACCACTGTGTGGATCACCACAAACTGTGGAAAATTCTGAAAGAGATGGGAATACCAGACCACCTGACCTGCCTCTTGAGAAATCTGTATGCATTTAGGAAGCAACAGTTAGAACTGGACATGGAACAACAGACTGGTTCCAAATAGGGAAAGGAGTACATCAAAGCTGTATATTGTCACCCTGCTTATTTAACTTATATGCAGAGTACATCATGAGAAACCCTAGGCTGGAAGAAGCACAAGCTGGAATCAAGACTGCCGGGAGAAATATCAATAACCTCAGATATGCAGATGACACCACCCTTATGGCAGAAAATGAAGAACTAAAGAACCTTGTGATGAAAGGAATGAGGAGAGTGAAAAAGTTGGCTTAAAGATCAACATTCAGAAAACTAAGATCATGGCATCTGGTCCCATCACTTCATGGCAAATAGATGCGGATACAGTGGAACCCAGTGGCTGACTTTATTTTTAGGGGGCTCCAAAATCACTGCAGTTGGTGATTGCAGCCGTGAAATTAAAAGATGCTTACTCCTTGGAAGGAAAGGTATGACCCACCTAGACAGTATATTAAAAAGCAGAGACATTACTTTGCCAACAAAGGTCCATCTAGTCAAGGCTATGGCTTTTCCAGTAGTCACATATGGATGTGAGAGTTGGACTATAAAGAAAGCTGAGCTGAAGAATTGATGCTTTTCAATTGTGTTGTTGGAGAAGACTCTTGAGAGTCCCTTGGACAGCAAGGAGATCCAACCAGTCCATCCTAAAGGAAATCAGTCCTGAATATTCACTGGAAGGATTGATGCTGAAGCTGAAACTCCAATACTTTGGCCCCCTATGCAAAGAACTGACTCATTTGAAAAGATTGAAGGTGGAAGGAGAAGGGGATGACAGAGGATGAGGTGGTTGCATGGCAACACCAACTCAATGTTCATGAGTTTGAGTAAACTCCAGGAGTTGGTGATGGACAGGGAGGCCTGTTGTGTGGCAGTCCACTCAGACACGACTTAGTGACTGAACAGACTGATCTTCGTTGCCACATAAAGAAGTCTAGATTTTACCCATAGAAATCATTGATTCAAAGTATCATGCTTCTTTTTTTTACCACTGTAGAAATAATCCCTCTGCCATATGAATGTCTATGACTTTATGTGAAAATAATTTATTTCCCAAATTGAAAATAATCTAATAATTCAGGCCCTTTAATATTGCACTCTGAATGGGTAATTTGAGATTACAAAGCCCTGAAATCAAAGTCAACCAATAAATCGCTCCAGACAGAAAAAAATTAATTAATACTAAAATGGACAGTGACTGAACCCAATGAGATATGAAACCTTCCTCCTAGTATTTTATGGAGATCTGTTCTGAGTGGATGGGTGAGCGTTGCAGGGAAGAAGAAATTTAGACTCACAGGCCCCTTTGGAAGCAGAGTGTAATGCAGTATATATTGGGGAAGGGCAGAGTCAGGTAAAGGAATGAAGCACTAGGACAATTGCTAGGTGAGACTTAGATGGCCAGGTAAAAGTGAACACACAGCACTAGGTCAGTTTTCTTCAAATGGTTGATGTAAAAATTTTTTTAAATAGAAAATTTATTGTGTTATTTATATGTTACTGGATGCTATAACTGATCTGTTCTTTAAAATGCACTTACAGAGCACCATGAAGAATAAAGATCTCCAGGGGGACATTCAAATAACAGTTTCTAAATCTTCACATGTGAGAAATCATGGGGGAACCCTGGGATCTTGTTTATGCTGTTCATTATGCCTGGAATGTTCTTTACAGAGTCTCTTTACATGGCTTACTTCTATTCATCCTTTAAGAATTATGTGAATCATCACTTCCCTCAGAAATTCAGATCAGGTCTGGGGGCCTTCTGTAAACCCACATCACCATGTATATACGACACGTGCACTTGATTACACCATAACATAATGATCACTTTTGTGTCCATATTCCTCAATATCATATGAGATCCTTAACATAAGTATCATATCTTATTAACTCAGGAACTAGGACACTGAGTCCTAGTCCAGGAACTAGGACACTGTCTTATATTAAATATTCAATGTTGGTTGAATTAGGAAGCAAAGTGTGTTATTTAAAAAATAAAATTATACACCTATCAGAATGGTCAAAATCCAGAACACTGACAACAAAAACTTCTGGCAAGAATATGGAGCAATAGGAACCCTCATACATTGCTGGCGGGGTTGCCAGTTAGTATAGCCCCTTTGGAAATAATTTGGAGGTTCCTTACAAAACTAAACACACTGTTACCAAGCAGCTCAGTAATAGCAATCCTTTGTTTTTACCCAAAGCAGTTGAAAACTTACATCTACATCAAAACCTATACATGGATGTAATAGCAGCTTTATCCATAATTGCTAAAACTTGGATGCAACCAAGATGTCACATCCTCAGCAAGTGAATGAATAAATAAACTATGGTACATTCAGATAATGGAATATTATTATTCAGCACTAAAAAGAAATGTGTTGTCATGATATAAAAAAACATGAAGGAAACATATGAATATTACTAAGTGAAAGAAGTCAATCTGAAAATGCTACATATTGTATGACTTCAACTATATGATATTCTAGAAAAGGCTAGGGATAGAAGCAATAAGAAAATCAGGGGTTTCAGGGGTGGGGTGAGGAAGAAAGATGAACAGGCAGAGCACAAAGGATTTCTTATGGCAGTGAAAATGCTTTGTATGATATTATAATGCTGGGTATGTCATTACAAATTTGTTCAAAACTATAGAACATACAACAGTAAGAGTGAACACTTGGGTAAGCTAGGAACTTGCATGATTATGATGTGGCAATGTAGGTTCATCCATGGTAAAAAAAAAATGTACAACTCTGGTGAGTGATGTTGATAAGAGGGGAGGCTATGCCTACAGAAGCCTCCCCTCTTCTATGCACAGTATATGGAAAATCTCTGTACCTCCCTCTCACTTTTGTTGTAAACCTAAAACTGCTCTAGAAAAATTAATTTTAGGGGGAGGAGCTAAGATGGCAGAGGAATAGGATGGGGAGACCACTTTCTCCCCTACAAATTCATCGAAAGAACAGTTGAATGCTGAGCAAACTCCACAAAACAACTTCTGATCGCTAGTACAGGACATCAGGTGCCCACAAAAGCAGCCCATTGTTTTTGAAAGAAGGTAGGACAAAATATAAAAGATAAAAAGAGACAAAAGAGTTAGGGACGGAGATCCGTCCCAGGAAGAGAGTCTTAATAGAGGAAGTTTCCAAACACCAGGAAACCCTCTCACTGGCGGGTCTGGGGGAAGTTTTTGAATCTTGGAGGGCAACCTAACTGGGAGAAAAAATAAATAAAGCCCACAGATTACATGCCTAAAAGCAACTCCCAGTAGAAAAGTACCCCAGAAGCTCGCATCTGCCACCAGCAAGTTCGGGCTGAACGGAGAGGAGCGGGCGGCATTGCTTAGGAACAAAAGAAAGACTGAGCAATTCCAGAGAAGAGCTAGCCAGCTGCGGACCAGCCCATCTCCCACTGGAGGCAGGAGGCAGCGGGGAGGGGAAAAGGGCAAACTCAGCCCCAGAGACGGCACCCCTACCAAACTGCAAACAGGCTCCCAGTCTCTAACCAAAGATTTCCTGAGATTCTGGATGGTTGACATCCGCCGGGAGGGTCGCGGCTAGAGACCAGCTCCCCGGAACAGACACAAGGTGCACCAGACGAGCGCGCGGAAACTGAAGCTGGGACCACGGAAGGGAGAAGGCACACAGCACCCAGGGAGAGTGTGCCCATCAGGCTCCTGGCTGCCTGAGCTGCTCAGGAAGGGAAGGCACAACACGCAGGCCCAACCGAGTCTGCCCTTCTGTGGAATACCCGAAAACGGGAACCACACGCAACCCAGGGCCCGCTCCCTATAGAGCAGCCTGGAGCCTGAGCAGTGTAGACGGGGAAAGCACACACCCGTGAACGGGGCAAACCCAGTGTGGCCAGAACACTGCTGCTCCCCACACAGGCCAGCGATATTTGTCTACAGCGCCCTTCCCTCCCCACAGCATCATTGAACAAGTGAACCTAAACAAGAGACCACCTCCGCCCGCCTGTGTCAGGGCGGAAATTAGACACTGAAGAGACCGGCAAACAGAAGCCAAATAAACAAAGGGAACCGCTTCAGAAGTGACACGTGCAACAGATTAAAATCCCTGTAGTTAACACCGACTACACCGGAAGGGGCCTATAGATATTTAGAAGTGTAAACTGGGACAAGGAGCTATCTGAAACTGAACCGAACCCAAACTGCCTGCAAAAGCTACAGAGAAATTCCTAGATATATTTTTACTAATTTTTTTTAAATTAAAAAAACTTTTTCTTCTTTTTTCTTTTTTCTTTTTTTATTTTTTTTGAAATTCCCTATTACTCCTCTATTACTCCTTAATTTTCATTTTCTTTTATTTTCTTTTAAATTCTTCTATTGCTCCTTAATTTTCATTTTCATATATTTTTGCTATTTTTAATTAAATGTTTTTCTTTTTTATTTGTTCTTTTATTTTCTTTTAAAGTCCTCTATTACTCCTCTATTACTCTTTAATTTCAATTTTCATTTTCATATATTTTTACTATTTTTTAATGAAAAATTTTTTTTCTTTTTTTAATTTTTTCTTTTATTTTCTTTTAAAGTTCTCTATTACTCCTTTATTAATCCTTAATTTTAATTTTCATTTCACTATAACCTTGCAAAAAAAGACCCTATTTTTAAAGCAAACTTCATATATATTTCTAACATTATTTGTTTTTGTTTTTAATATTGTATTTAAGAGTCCAACCTCTACTCTAGATTTTTAATCTTTGTTTTTCAGTATTTGATATAAATTTTGGACATTTAAGAATCCAATATTCAGTACCAATTTTTACTCAGGAGTGTGTTGATTACTCTCTCCCCCTCTTGACTCTCCGTTTTCTCCCCCAGATCACCTCTATTTCCTCCCTCCCCCTTCTCTTCTCAATCCAATTCTGTAAATCTCTGTAGGTGTTCTGGGCTACGGAGAACACTTAGGGAACAGAGTATTGCATAGATCTGTCTCTCTCCTCTTGAGTCCCCATTTTCTCCTCCTGCTCATCTCTACCTCCTTCTTCCCTGTCCTCTTCTTCATGTAACTCTGTGAACCTCTCTGGGTGTCTCTCACTGGGGAGAATCTTTTCACCATTAACCAAGAAGTTTTATTATCAGTGCTGTATAATTGGAGAAGCCTTGAGGCTACTGGAAGAATTAGACTGAAATCCAGAGGCAAGAGACTTAAACCCAAAAGCTGAGAACACCAGAGAACTCCTGACTACAGGGAACGTTAAGTAATAGACCATCCAAAAGCCTCCATATCTACACTGAAACCAACCACCACTCAAGAGCCAGTAAGTTCCAGAGCAAGACATACCACGCAAATTCTCCTGCAACGCAGGAATATAGCCCTGAGCATCAACATACAGGCTGCCCAAAGTAAAACCAAACACATAGACCCATCTCAAAACTCATTACTGGACACTCTATTGCACTCCAGAGAGAAGAAATCCAGTTCCAAGCGCCAGAACACAGACGCAAGCTTCCCTAACCAGGAAACCTTGACAAGCCAATCATCCAACCCCACCCACTGGGAGAAACCTCCACAATAAAAAGGAACCACAGACCACCAGAATACAGAAAGGCCACTCCAAACACAGCAATCTAACTGAGATGAAAAGGCAGAGAAATACCCAGCAGGTAAAGGAACATGAAAAGTGCCCACCAAGGCAAACAAAAGAGGAGGAGATAGGGAATCTACCTGAAAAAGAATTTAGAATAATGATAATAAAAATGATCCAAAATCTTGAAAACAAAATGGAGCTACAGATAAATATCCTGGAGACAAGGATTAAGAAGATGCAAGAAATGTTTAACAAGGACTTAGAAGAAATAAAAAGGAGTCAATTAAAAATGAATGATGCATTAAATGAGATCAAAAAAACTCTGGAGGGAAGCAACAGTAGAATAATGGACACAGAAGATAGGGTAAGTGAGGTAGAAGATAAAATGGTGGAAATAAATGAAGCAGAGAGGAAAAAAGAAAAAAGAATAAAAAGAAATGAGGACAACCTCAGGGACCTCTGGGTCAATGTGAAATGCCCCAACATTCAAATCATAGGAGTCTTAGAAAAAGAAGACAAAAAGAAAGGCCATGAGAAGTTACTCGAGGAGATAATAGCTGAAAACTTCCCGAAAATGGGGAAGGAAATAGTTACACAAGTCCAAGAAACCCAGAGAGTCCCAAACAGGATAAACTCAAGGTGAAACACCCCAAGACACAAATTAATCAAATTAACAAAGATCAAACACAAAGAACAAATATTAAAAGCAGCAAGAGAGAAACAACAAATAACACACAAAAGGATTCCCATAAGGATAACAGCTGATCTATCAATAGAAACTCTTCAGGCCAGAAGGGAATGGCAGGACATACTTAAAGTAATGAAAGAGAATAACCTACAACCCAGATTACTGTACCCAGCAAGGATCTCATTAAGACATGAAGGAGAATTCAAAAGCTTTACAGACAAGCAAAAGCTGAGAGAATTCAGCACCACCAAACCACCTCTTCAACAAATGCTAAAGTATCTTCTCTAGACAGGAAACAGAGAAAGGTTGTATAAACGCAAACCCAAAACAACAAAGTAAATGGCAACAGGATGATACCTATCAATAATTACCTTAAATGTAAATGGGTTGAATACCCCAAGCAAAAGACAAAGACTGGATGAATGTATACAAAAACAAGACCTATATATGCTGTCTACAAGAGACCCACCTCAAAACAAGGGACACATACAGAGTGAAAGTGAAGGGCTGGAAAAAAATATTTCATGCAAACAGAGACCAAAAGCAAGCAGGAGTTGCAATACTCATATCAGATAAAATATACTTTCAAATAAAGGCTGTGAAAAGAGACAAAAAAGGACACTATATAATGATCAAAGGATCAATCCAAGAAGAAGATATAACAATTATAAATATATATGCACCCAACATAGGAGCACCACAATATGTAAGGCAAATGCTAATGAGTATGACGGGAAATTAACAATAACACAATAATAGTGGGAGACTTTAATACCCCACTCACACCTAGAGATAGATAAAGTAAACAGAAAATTAACAAGGAAACACAAACTTTAAATGACACAATGGACCAGCTAGACCTAATTGATATCTATAGGACATTTCACCCCAAAGCAATCAATTTCACCTTTTTCTCAAGTGCACACGGAATCTTCTCCAGAATAGATCACATCCTGGGCCATAAATCTAGCCTTGGTAAATTCAAAAAAATTGAAATCATTCCAGTCACCTTTTCTGATCACAATGCAGTAAGACTAGATCTCAATTGCAGGGAAAAAAAACTATTAAAGATTCAAACATATGGAGGCTAAATAACATGCTTCTGAATAACCAACAAATCAAAGAAGAAATCAAAAAAGAAATCAAAATATGCATAGAAACAAATGAAAATGAAAACACAACAACCCAAAACCTATGGGACACTGTAAAGGCAGTGCTAAGGGGAAGGCTCATAGCATTACAGGCTTACCTCAAGAAACAAGAAAAAACTCAAATAAATAACCTAGCTCTACACCTAAAGCAACTAGAGAAGGAAGAAATGAAGAACCCCAGGATTAGTAGAAGGAAAGAAATCTTAAAAATTAGGGCAGAAATAAATGCAAAAGAAACTAAAGAGACCATAGCAAAAATCAACAAAGCTAAAAGCTGGTTCTTTGAAAAGATAAACAAAATTGACAAACTGTTAGCAAGACTAATCAAGAAACAAAGGGAGAAGAACCAAATCAACAAAATTAGAAATGAAAATGGAGAGATCACAACAGACAACACTGAAATACAAAGGATCATAAGAGATTACTACCAGCAGCTCTATGCCAATAAAATGGACAACTTGGAAGAAATGGACAAATTCCTAGAAAAGTATAACTTTCCAAAACTGAACCAGGAAGAAATAGAAGATCTTAACAGACCCATCACAAGCAAGGAAATCGAAACTGTAATCAGAAATCTTCCAGCAAACAAAAGCCCAGGACCAGATGGCTTCACAGCTGAATTCTACCAAAAATTTAGAGAAGAGTTAACACCTATCTTATTCAAACTCTTCCAGAAAATTGCAGAAGAAGGTAAACTTCCAAACTCATTCTATGAGGCCACCATCACCCTAATTCCAAAACCAGACAAAGATGCCACAAAAAAAGAAAACTACAGGCCAATATCACTGATGAACATAGATGAAAAATTCCTTAACAAAATTCTAGCAAACAGAATCCAACAGCATATTAAAAAGATCATACATCATGACCAAGTGGGCTTAATCTCAGGGATGCAAGGATTCTTTAATATCTGCAAATCTATCAATGTAATACACCACATTAACAAATTGAAAGATAAAAATCATATGATTATCTCAATAGATGCAGAAAAAGCCTTTGACAAAATTCAACATCCATTTATGATAAAAACTCTCCAGAAAGCAGGATTAAAAGGAACATACCTCAACATAATAAAAGCTATATATCACAAACCCACAACAAACATTATCCTCAATGGTGAAAAATTGAAAGCATTTCCCCTAAAATCAGGAACAAGACAAGGGTGCCCACTCTCACCACTACTATTCAACATAGTTTTGGAAGTCTTGGCCACAGCAATCAGAGCAGAAAAAGAAATAAAAGGAATCCAGATAGGAAAAGAAGTGAAACTCTCACTGTTTGCAGATGACATGATCCTCTACATAGAAAACCATAAGGATTCTACCAGAAAATTACTAGAGCCAATCAATGAATATAATAAAGCTTCAGGATATAAAATTAACACACAGAAATCCCTTGCATTCCTATACACTAACAACGAGAAAACAGAAAGAGATATTAAGGAAACAATACCATTCAGCATCACAACAAAAAGAATAAAATACTTAGTATATCTACCTAAAGAAACATAAGACCTATACAGAGAAAACTATAAAACACTGATGAAAGAAATCAAAGAGGACACAAACAGATGGAGAAATATACCGTGTTCATGGATTGGAAGAATCAATATTGTCAAAATGACTATACTAGCCAAAGCAATCTATAGATTCAATGCAATCCCTATCAAGCTACCAACGGCATTCTTCACAGAACTAGAAGAAATAATTTCACAATTTGTATGGAAATACAAAAAAAAACCTCAAATAATCAAAGCAATCTTGAGAAAGAAGAATGGAACTGGAAGAATCAAACTACCTGACTTCAGACAATACTACAAAGCCACAGTCATCAAGACAGTATGGTACTGGCACAAAGACAGAAATATAGATCAATGGAACAGAATAGAAAGCCCAGAGATAAATCCACATACCTACGGACATCTTATTTTCGACAAAGGAGGCAAGGATATACAATGGAAAAAAAGACATCTTTAACAAGTGGTGCTGGGAAAACTGGTCAACCACTTGTAAAAGAATGAAACTAGAACACTTTCTAACACCATACACAAAAATAAATTCAAAGTGAATTAAAGATCTAAATGTAAGACCAGAAACTATAAAACTCCTAGAGGAGAACATAGGCAAAACACTCTCTGACATAAATCACAGCAAGATCCTCTATGACCCACCTCCCAGAATATTGGAAATAAAAGCAAAAATAAACAAATGGGACCTAATGAAACTTAAAAGCTTTTGCACAACAAAGGAAACTATAAGCAAGGTGAAAAAACAGCCCTCAGAATGGGAGAAATAATAGCAAATGAAGCAACAAAGGATTAATCTCAAAAATATACAAGCAACTCCTGCAGCTCAATCCCAGAAAAATAAATGACCCAATCAAAAAATGGGCCAAAAATCTAAACAGACATTTCTCCAAAGAAAACATACAGATGGCTAACAAACACTTGAAAAGATGCTCAACATCACTCATTATCAGAGAAATGCAAATCAAAACCACAATGAGGTACCATTACATGTCAGTCAGAATGGCTGCTATCCAAACATCTACAAGCAATAAATGCTGGAGAGGGTGTGGAGAAAAGGGAACCCTCTTACACTGTTGGTGGGAATGCAAACTAGTACAGCCACTATGGAGAACAGTGTGGAGATTCCTTAAAAAACTGGAAATAGAACTGCCATATGACCCAGCAATCCCACTCCTGGGCATACACACAAAGGAAACCAGATCTGAAAGAGACACGTATACCTCAGTGTTCATCGCAGCACTGTTTATAATAGTCAGGACATGGAAGCAACCTAGATGCCCATCAGCAGATGAATGGATAAGAAAGCTGTGGTACATATACAGAATGGAATATTACTCAGCCATTAAAAAGAACACATTTGAATCAGTTCTAATGAGATGGATGAAATTGGAGCCCGTTATATAGAGTGAAGTAAGCCAGAAAGATAAACACCAATACAGTATACTAACACATATATATATATGGAATTTAGAAAGATGGTAACGATAACCCTATATGCAAGACAGAAAAAGAGACACAGATGTATAGAACAGACTTTTGGACTCTATAGGAGAAGGTGAGGGTGGGATGATCTGAGAGAACAGCATCAAAACATGTATATTATCAAATGTGAAACAGATTGCCAGTCCAGGTTGGATGCATGAGACAAGTGCTCGGGGCTGGTGCACTGGGATGACCCAGAGGGATGTGATGGGGAGGGAGGTGGGAGGGGGGGTTCAGGATGGGGAACACATGTAAATCCATGGCTGATTCATGTCAATGTATGGCAAAAACCACTACAATGTTGTAATTAGCGTCCAACTAATAAAAACAAATGAAAAAAATGAAAAATTAATTTTAAAAAATTTAAGTCACTAGGAGAGTATACATTAGAACACATTATATACTGGGCTGAAGGAAGCACAAGCTGGAATCAAGATTACCAGAAAAAATATCAATAACCTCAGATATGCAGATGACACCACCCTTATGGCAGAAAGTGAAGACGAACTAAAGGGCTTCTTGATGAAAGTGAAAGCAGAGAGTGAAAAAGTTGGCTTAAAGCTCAACATTCAGAGAACTAAGATCACGGCATCTGGTCCCATCACTTCATGGCAAATGGATGGGGAAACGATGGCTGACTTTATTTTTCTGGGCTCCAAAATCACTGCAGATGGTGATTGCAGCCATGAAATTAAAAGACGCCTACTCCTTGGAAGTAAAATTATGACCAACCTAGAGAGCATATTAAAAAGCAGAGACATTACTTTGTCAACAAAGATTCATCTAGTCAAGGCTATGGCTTTTCCAGTAGTCATGTATGGATGTGAGAGTTGAACTATAAAGAAAACTAAGCACCGAAGGGTTGATGCTTTTGAACTGTGGTGTTTAAGAAGACTCTTGAGAGTCCCTTGGACTGCAAGGAGATCCAACCAGTCCATCCCAAAGGAAATCAGTCCTGAATATTCATTGGAAGGACTGATGCTGAAGCTGAAACTCCAATACTTTGGCCACCTGATGCAAAGAGCTGACTCATTGGAAAAGACCCTGATGCTGGGAAAGATTGAAGGCAGGAGGAGAAGGGGACAACAGAGGATGAGATAGTTGGATGATGTCACTGACTCAATGGACATGGTTTTGGGTGGGCTCCAGGAGTTGGTGATGGACAGGGAGGCCTGGTGTGCTGCGATTCATGGGGTCACAAAGAGTCGAATATGACTGACTGACAGAACTGAACTGAATACACCTATTAGGATGATTTTTAAAAGATTAAATGGATGAACTATTTTATATAATAGACCATCACAATTTCATAGTTGGTTAATATTTTTATTTTCGCTTGTTTTTCAAAATTTAATTGTCAAATTTCTAAACTAAATTAATTCACAAAGGTTGTATGTCTACTCTAAGGTGTAGAAAAACACTGTATCTTTAAAAAAAAAAAAAGGCCTTAGAAATTCATCACTTTGGGTAATGCAGAAATGCAATTTATTTTCAGACAACTCATCTCACATGTTGAATTAAATTTCATGATTGCATGTATCAGTGGATAATTATTTAATATGATTTAATTCAGATTTTTATGAATTATAAATTAATCAACATAATTTAATTCAAAAATGAGAAAACAAAACAGAGTAGACATCAGTTGTATGTAAACAAGGACCTTTCAAAGTTCTGCAGTATGTGGGAAACCAATTTAGAATGCAGATTTAAAAATAATAAATACTGTATTAAAGATGTCAAAAGTGTCCTCCATATTCACATTCATTTCTTAGCAACCAGGTTCTAATCTTGTTAAATTGTGCACCCTAACAGTTGAAGAAACAATTTTAGTACGCATCCCCAAATATATGTATACACATAGGCTAGGGATATGTGCGTGTGTGTGTGTATGTGTCTATAGTAGTGTACTAAATTCTTATAAACACAAAACCAAAATAAACATGAAAAGGAACGAGATCAGAGAAGCTCCAAAAAAAGATTAAAGAAATCAGACCCTCAGCAGAGGCAGTGACTGGTCA
This sequence comes from Odocoileus virginianus, assembly GCF_023699985.2. Classification (NCBI taxonomy): domain Eukaryota; kingdom Metazoa; phylum Chordata; class Mammalia; order Artiodactyla; family Cervidae; genus Odocoileus; species Odocoileus virginianus. Next base: position 1,803,818 of record NC_069686.1, on the reverse strand, counting down.
TTCTGTTGCTGTCGTTGCTGTTGTTTAGCCACAAGGTTATTCTTTAGTGACCCACTAGACTGTAACCTGCCGGGTTCCTCTGTCCATGGGATTTTCCAGGCAAGAATACTGAAGTGGGTTGCCATTTCCTTTTCCAGGGTATCTTCCCAACCCAGGGATCAAACTCACATCTCCTGCATTGCCATGTGAGTTCTTTACTGCTAAGCCGCGATGGAAATCCATGAGTAGCTAATTACATCTTTAATATAGTAAGGAAAATTTAGTAAAAGCTTGTAATGAATAGCTAGAATATTCTTGGGGATATAACTAGCATAATATATTAGTAAGGCCAAGTACTTAAAAGTATAGTGTTTTGTATAAGTTGATTTTTATGTGGGTAGGACTTGAGACTCTTCTTAATGGCTTATTTTGCGCTTGTTGTTTCATCACTAAGTCATGTCTGAATCTTTGTGACCCCATGGACTGCAGTACACCTGGCTTCATGTCCTTCACTATCTCCTGGATTTTGCTCTAACTCATGTCCACTGAGTCGGCGATGCCGTCCAACCATCTCAACATCTGTCACCCGCTTCTCCTCCTGCTTTCAATCTTTCTCAGCACTAGGGTCTTTTCCAATGAGTTGGTTCTTCACACCAGGTGGACAAAGTATTAGAGCTTCAGCTCCAGCATCAGTCCTTCCAATGAATTTTCAGGACTGATTTTCTTTAGGACTTACTGTTTTGATCTCCTTGCAGTCCAAGGGACTCTCAAGAGTCTTTTCCAACACCACAATTCAAAAGCATTAATTCTTTGGTGCTCAGCCTTTTTTATGGTCCAACTCGCATATCCAAACATACTGGAAAAGCCATTGCTTTGACTATATAGACCTTTGTTGGCAAAGAGATGTTTCTGCTTTTAAATACGCTGTCTAGTTCTGCCACAGTTTTTCTTCCAAGGAGCAAGCATCTTTGAATCTTATGGCTGCAGTCACAATCTGCAGTGACTTTGGAGCCCAAGAAAATAAAATCTGCCTTTGTTTCCACTGTTTCCCCATCTATTTGCCATGAAGTGATGGGAGCAGGTGGGATGATATTCAGTTTTTTGAAAATTTAAACCAGCTTTTTCACTCTCCTTTCACCCTCATCAGGAGTCTCCTTAGTTCCTCTTCACTTTCTGCCATTAGAGTGGTATCATCTGCAAATCTGTGCACAGTCATTAAATTATGGAATTTTTTTAGCTTTGTCGACTGAAAAAAACATACACATAACCTAAAAGTTGAGAGCTGTATGTCTATTTGGTGGAAATTGTTAGGACTTCAAGCCTGGGAGACAGCATCTCAAGTAACATAAGAAACTGCTCTGAGGAGGCAGAGGAAAGAGTCAGCTTATATAGAAGTTTGCAACAAAGGGGGCAGATAGTCAGAACACCAGATTATTGTTAATTAAGGAAACTAGATATCTCAAGTTAAGGAATTTAGCGCTCTTCTATGTATCGGAAGATGCAAGCTCTGGGCTTGCATCCTTTCCATATGCATCTCAGCTATCTGAGGCCAGCATCCTGCTTCTTGATCATTCACATCCTTCATTCTACATTTGTTCACCATAGAGAGTGGAGGATGCGGTGGATGGCTGGCACTTGTGCTTTCTCCCCCTTGAGCTCCTCAGTGCTAACCCTGGGGAGTGGCTGATGGATGCTGGATAGCTGGCATTGTTCTTCCTGGGCTCAGAAATTTACATTTGGAAGGTTAGAATCCCCAGTGGCTATGCTATCCTTGTATACTGCTAAAGCAGGAAATATTCCATTTCACAGCTTTATGAAGCTATTCCCTATGGCCTAGCCTCTCAAATTGAAATCTGCGAGTTCAATATGAATTTTTAATTTTTGAGATCTCATTTTAATAATCTGAGAAAATTACCACAAAAAATAACAACAAAAGTTCTCTTTTGCAGTGTTATTTCCCAATTGAATTATATCCTCAATCAGTACAAAATAAAATAATACTCTCCATGTTTCCAGTCTTCACAGACACCCTCCATTCTCCCTTCCTAGCTTACTGTTGACTAGAAACCTTGGTGTTGGTGGTCTAGTCACTGGACCCACAGTACAAGACTGGTCCACAGCATATAAGTGGACCCATAGTTCAACAACAAACCCATGTTGTTCAAGTGTCAATTGTATAAAACTCTTCACATTAAACATAAGAGAATATGTTCATAAACGTGGAATAGATAAAAAGAGTTTTTAAATACAACAACAAAACATGATCCATGAAAGAAGAGAACTGTACTTCATCAAAATTTTAAACTTCAGTTCTGTGAAAGATACTATTAACAGAATGAAAAGACAAGCCACAATCTGGGAGAAAGTATTTACAATTCACATATCTGAGAAAAGAATTGTGTCTAAAATATATTTTAAAAAATTTTAAAACTCCAAAATAAGAAAATAACCAATAAAACAATGGATAAAATATTTGAAGACACTGCACCAAAGAAGATATTAATATATAGATGGGAAATGAACACATGAAAAGATGCCCAACAGCATTAGTCATTAATGAAATGAAAATAATAACAATGAAATCCCACTATAAACTTGTTATAGTGACTTAAATTAAAAATACTGACAACACAATGCTGACAAGGATGTAAAGCAACCAAAACTTCCATAACTAACTGATTAACATGCAAAATGGTACTGAAACTGGAAAAACAGTCTGGCAATTTCTTAAAAACTTAAACATTATTTGACTCAGCAGTCCCACTTATTGGTATTTATTCTAGAGAAATAAGACTTCCCTGGTGGCTCAGATGGTAGGGAAGATATTCTGGGCTGGTAAGATATCCTAGTAAAAGGAATGGTAACCCACTCCTGTATGCTTGACTTTTAAATAAGATTCTGGAGAGAACTAGAAAGAAAAGACGAGCAGTGAAGAGAAGCAAAGACTTGTCAAAGAAGCTCAGTTCTCAACAAAAGAGCCAAACTTCCCTTGTTCTTTTCTGTGAAATGGCTAGGTAAGTACCTGACACTGTGTGCAGGGAGTGCATACCCACCTTCTATCACCCTTAATATTTTATTAGTTCTTTCCAGTCCTCCAAACACTTAAGAAAATTTTGCTTTTATTTTAGTGTTTATAAACCAATCAACAAAGACTGTGGTGTGATATATGAGTGTCAGTATACTAAAAGAAATATTAAGGAGCAAAATTCATTATACTTCAGTTCAGTTCAGTCAGTCAGTCATGTCCGACTATGTGACCCCATGGACTGTAGCATGCCAGGCTTCTCTGTCCATCACCAACTCCCAGAGATTCCTCAAAATCTTGTCCGTTGAGTCAGAAATGCCATCCAACTATCTCATCCTCTGTTGTCCCCTTCTCCTCTTGCCTTCAATTTTCCCCAACATCAGGGTCTTTTCCAATGAGTCGGTTCTTCGCATCAGGTGGCCAAAGTATTGGAGTTTCAGCTTCAGCATCAGTCCTTCCAATGATTATTCAGGACTGATTTCCTAAGGATGGACTGGTTGGAGCTCCTTGCAGTCCAAGGGACTCTCAAGAGTCTTCTTAAACACCACAGTTCAAAAGCATCCATTCTTCAGCACTCAGCTTTCTTTTTAGTCCAAACTCTCACACCCATATATGACTACTGGAAAAACCATAGCTTTGACTAGATGGACCTTTGTTGGCAAAGTAATGTCTCTGCTTTTTAATATGCTTTCTACGTTGATCATAGGTTTTCTTCCAAGCAGCAAGCATCTTTCAATTTCATGGCTGAAGTCACCATCTGCAGTGATTTTGGAGCCCACCCCAAGTAAAGTCTCTGTTTCGATTGCTTTCCCATCTATTTGCCATGCAGTGATGGGACTGGATGCCGTGATCTTAGTTTTCTGAATGTTGAGTTTTAAGCCAATTTTTTTTTCACTCTCCTCTTTCACTTTCATCAAGAGGCTCTTCAGTTCCTCTTCGTTTTCTGCTATAAGGATGGTGTCATCTGCATATCTGAGGTTATTGATATTTCTCCCAGCAATCTTGATTCCAGCTTGTTCTTCATCCAGCCTGGGATTTCACATGATGTACTCTACATATAAGTTAAATAAGCAGGGTGACAATATACAGTCTTGATGTTCTCCTTTCCCAATTTGGAGCCAGTCTGTTGTTTCATGTCTGGTTCTAACTTGCTTCTTTAACTGCATACAGATTTCTCAGGAGACAGGTAAGGTATTGGTATTCCCATCTCTTTCAGAATTTTTCACAGTGTGTTGTGATTCACAGTCAAAGGATTTGGCGTAGTCAAAAAAGCAGAAGTAGATGTTTTTTGGGAACTCTGTAGCTTTTGATGACCCATTGGATGTTGGCAATTTCATCTCTGGTTCCTTTGCCTTTTCTAAACCCAGCTTGAACATCTGGAAGTTCTCCGTTCACATACTGTTAAAGCCTGGCTTGGAGAATTTTGAGCATTACGTTGATAGCATGTGAGATCTCAGTGCAACTGTGTGGTAGTTTGCCTTTCTTTGGGATTGGAATGAAAACTGACCTTTTCTAGTCCTGTGGCCACTGATGAGTTTTCCAAATTTGAGTTTTCATTATACTAAGAAATTCCTTTTTTAAAAATACTTATTTGGCTGTGCCAGGCCTTAGTTGTGGCATGTGGGATCTAGTTCCCTGACTAGGAATCAAACCTGGGCCCCCTGAATTGGGAGCACAGAGTCCTAGCCACCAGGGAAGTTCCTACACTTAGCAAATCTTGAAAAAGTGACTCAACAATACACTTAGTTTTAAACAATGAACTACCCACACTTGCTACCCTGCAATTGGTGCTCATTGATGCAGTATTTATAGGCAACTTGGTTTGCCTTGCACTATTTCATCAGTCCTCTTCCTTCCTGATTTCTTCTTAAGAAATCATACTCTCTTATAATACTCCCTCTTCTTATGGACTTCCCAAAACTTTAGACTAAATAGTTCCCTTTTTTGGCTGTTATTAGTTATTCCTCTTGGTTTTCCCAGTAATACGCATTTCTATTCCACAAAACACTCCTTCAAAATAAAAACAAAAAAGTAAATATCCTTCAACCCCACAATACCTATCCTGCAAATATCTCCTAAAGCAGTACTGTCACAAATTTATGTCAAATGCATGTGTCCTATAGCACTATGTGCCCTTTTAAAAAAAAATGGAAATGACTAAATGTCCCCTTTTGAGGGAATGATTTAATCAAGTATGCTACATTTACTCTGTGAAATATTATGCAGCTATTAAAAGGGGAGATAAAATTTTTATACACTGCAATGAAAGCATATAGACGGGGGGCAGGGGAGACTTCGTGCATTGCAAAGCATTGAAGAATAATGTAAGATATATGTATGCTTATAAAAATATCAGGCAGCATATACACCAAACTTTTCATGGCGGAGATATTAGGGGAAACACACTGACTGAAACCGCCCGCCCTGCCCAGGCACCATAGTAACTACTTCCATGCCTTATTTTATGACAGAAGGTCCTGCTAAGGACCATGGAATTGATAAGCCATCAACTGGAAGAGCTAAGGTAAGGGCAGAAGGAGACGCCATGTGTCCTCTAACCTCCCAGAATTCTTCTCACTGGCATCCATCTTGCTGAGCAATACATGCGCCAACAGGAAGGACCCTGAGCCAGAATGATGGGACAGAGAAAACCATCAGCCATCTGACCGAACAGTCCTCCCAGTTTCCCTTACCTACTGCTCTCCACCTGGGTACCTCTTCCCAATAAAACCTCGTGTGTGTCTCCTCAGACAATTCATTTCTGAGTGTTAGACAAGAGCCCCCATTCGAACCCTGGAAGGGGTCCCCTTTCTGCAACAGAGAATAGGATCAGCAGGGCCATTCTATATCTGCACTGATTTTATACCAAATTTGTGTTACCATTGAATTGTTAAAATGTTACCTTTTAAACTACCTTAACACATATTCATCAGGTCAAGCCTAAACCTCCTCAGAGAAAGCTATTCTTGCTCTTATTTTCTTCAGTATACAATCTGTGATCATTTCGTTTGTTAAACATTTTTGTCTTTCTCCCATAGACAGGGATCACATATGTCTTGAATTGTGTCTCACATATAGAAGGCTCTCAATAATTATTTGCCTCCAGAAAGACTGGGGGTGTGTGGTAATTTTCTACACAATCAAGGCAGTTACTGTTACTGTTCCTGTTATAGTTAAGCTGTCCGTGGCTCTTTACACTTAAGAGAGTTACAGATGAGATTGGTAAATGTTTATTGAATGAATGAAACAATGAATGAATGAATGAAGAGAAGCACCCCCTAATACATAGGGACCACGAATATGTAACATATAAGCTTACAGAGGGAATGAAGATGGAGGCATAAACATTTCAGAGTTCAGGGATTCAGTTGACTAGCTGGGGAAGCTAAAACCACAGAAACATGCGCGAAACAGCATCAACCAGGGGGCAGGCTAAAGCCCTTAGCCAGGGTAGAGCTGAGAAGATCCAACGAACGTGGGAGAGATGGAGTAGAAGCCAGGTGCCCAACGTAAAAAGCCAGTCTCTTGGAGCTATGCAGGTTCTGTAGGAATGTATGCTCAGAGGAACACGACTACGGTATGACTAATGAGAGGTCCTAACAGCTGTGCAAAATATAGAACGCTACCTTTCCACCCAAGAACTCAATTTGCACCACCAAGGAAGCCGTTGGCTCGAAACGCTGGCATCATCTTGCAGCGCCCAAATCAGAGGTAAGAGAAAGGCAAAGACTGGAGGGGTTTGGGAAAAGACTGGAGGTCATTTGACACCTTGGGCCACCTTTCCCTTCAGGCGGAAGAAAGTATAGAGTCGGGTTAACAAGGCAGGAGAGAAATATCTCCGTAATAAACAAGAGTTTAGAGGAATCTAATATATATACTTTGTGTCTATGGCTCTGTTTTGCTTTTACCTTTCACAAGTGTCCTAATGTGACGTTACTCCAGGTGTCTCTTGACTTCCTACTTTTGCATTCCAGTCCCCTATAGTGAAAAGGACATCTTTTTTGGGTGTTAGTTCTAAAAGGTCTTGGAGGTCTTCATAGAACCGTTCAACTTCAGCTTCTTCAGCATTACTGGTTGGGGCATGGACTTGGATTACGGTGATATTGAATGGTTTGCCTTGGAAACGAACAGAGATCATTCTGTCATCTTTGAGACTGCATCCAGGTACTGCATTTGGGACTCTTTTGTTGACCATGATGGCTATGCCATTTCTCTAAGGGATTCCTGCCCACAGTAGTAGATATAATGGTCATCTGAGTTAAATTCACCCATTCCAGTCCATTTTAAAAGTTCGCTGATTCCTAGAATGTTGACATTCACTCTTGCCATCTCCTGTTTGACCACTTCCAATTTGCCTTGATTCACAGACCTAATATTCTAGGTTCCTATGCAATATTGCTCTTTACAGCATCCATCCTTGCTTCTATCACCAGTCACATCCACAGTTGGATATTGTTTTAGCTTTGGCTCCATCCCTTCATTCTTTCTGGAGTTATTTCTCCACTGATCTCCAGTAGCATAGTGGACACATAGCAACCTGGGGAGTCCCTCTTTCAGTGTCCTATCATTTTGCCTTTTCATATCGTTCATGGGTTCTCAAGGCAAGAATACTGAAGTGGTTTGCCATTCCCTTCTCCAGTGGACCACATTCTCCAGTAGACCACCTAGAGTAACAGGCAAATTTGGCCTTGGAGTATGGAATGAAGCAGGGCAAAAGCTAATAGAGTTTTGCCAAGAGAACGCACTGGTCACAGCAAACACCCTCTTCCATCAACACAAGAAAAGACTCTACACATGGACATCACCAGTGTTTGATGGTCAACACCAAAATCATATTGATTATATTCTTTGTAGCCAAAGATGGAGAAGTTCTATACAGTCACCAAAAACAAAAGACCAGGAGTTGACTGTGGCCCAGATCATGAACTCCTTATTTTCAAATACAGACTTAAATTGAAGAAAGTAAGGAAAACCATTAGACCATTCAGGTATGACCTAAATCAAATCCCTTATGATTATACAGTAGAAGTGAGAAATAGATTTTACGGACTAGATCTGATAGACAGCGTGCCTGATGAACTATGGATGGAGATTTGGGACATTGTATAGGAGACAGGGATCAAGACCATCCCCATGGAAAAGAAACGTAAAAAGGCAAAATGGTTGTCTGAGGAGGCCTTACAAATAGCTGTGAAAAGAAGAGAAACTAGAGGCAAAGGAGAAAAGGAAAGATATTCCCATTTGAATGCAGAGTTCCAAAGAATGGCAAAGAGACATAAGAAAGTCTTCCTCAGCTATCAATGCAAAGAAATAGAGGAAAACAACAGAATAGGAAAGACTCGAGATCTCGTCAGGAAAATCAGAGATACCAAAGGAATATTTCATGCAAAGATGGGCTCAGTAAAGGGCAGAAATGGTATGGACCTAACAGAAGCAGAAGATATTAGGAAGAGGTGGCAAGAATACACAGAAGAACTGTACAAAAAAGATCTTCATGACCCAGATAATCACAAAGCTGTGATCACTTACCTAGAGCCAGACACCCTGGAATGTGAAGTCAAGTGGGCCTTAGAAAGGATCACTATGAACAAAGCTAGTGGAGGTGATGGAATTCCACTTGAGCTATTTCAAATCCTGAAAGATGATGCTGTGATAGTGCTACACTCAATATTCCAGCAAATTTGGAAAACTCAGCAGTGGCCACAGGACTGGAAAAAGTCAGTTTTCATTCCAATCCCAAAGAAAGGCAATGCCAAAGAACGCTGAAACTACCACACAATTGCACTCATCTCATATGCTAGTGAAATAATGCTCAAAATTCTCCAGGCCAGGCTTCAGCAATATGTGAACCATGAACTTCCAGATATTCAAAGTGATTTTGGAAAATGCAGAGGAACCAGAGATCAAATTTCCAACATCTGCTGGATCATCAAAAAAGCAACAGAGTTCCAGAAAAACATCTATTTCTGTTTTATTGACTGTGCCAGAGCCTTTACTGTGTGGATCACAATAAACTGTGGAAAATTCTGAAGGAGGTGGGAATACCAGACCACCTGACCTGCCTCTTGAGAAACCTGTATGAAGGTCAGGAAGCAACATTAGAACTGGACACGGAACAACAGACAGGTTCCAAATAAGAAAAGGAGTACATCAAGGCTGTATATTGTCACCCTGCTTATTTAACTTATATGCAGAGTACATCATTAGAAACGCTGGGCTAGAAGCAGCACAAGCTGGAATCAAGATTGCTGGGGAAAAAAATCAATAACCTCAGATATGCAGATGACACCATTCTTATGGCACAAAGTGAAGAGGAAATAAAAAGCCTGTTGATTAAACTGAAAGAGGAGTTAAAAAGTTGGCTTAAAGCTCAACATTCAGAAAACTAAGATCATGGCATCTGGTCCCATCACTTCATGGGAAGTAGATGGGGAAACAGTGGAAGACTTCATTTTGGGAAGGCTCCAAAATCACTGCAGATGGTGACTGCAGCCATGAAATTAAAAGACGCTTACTCCTTGAAAGGAAAGTTATGACCAACCTAGATAGCATATTAAAAAGCAGAGACATTACTTTGCCAACAAAGGTCCATCTAGTCAAGGCTATGGCTTTTTCAGTGGTCATGTGTGGATGTAAGAGTCAGACCGTGAAGAAAGCTGAGTGCTGAAAAATTGATGCTTTTGAACTGTGGTGTTGGAGTAGACTCTTGAGAGTCCCTTGGACTGCAAGGAAATCTAACCAGTCCGGCCTAAAGGAGATCAGTCCTGGGTGTTCATTGGAAGGACTGATGCTAAAGTTGAAACTCCAATACTTTGGCCACCTCATGCAAAGAGCTGGCTCATTGGAAAAGGCCCTGATGCTGGGAGGGATTGGGGGCAGGAGGAGAAGGGGATGACAGAAGATGAGATGGCTGGGTGGCATCACCGACTCGGTGGACATGAATTTGAGTAAACTCCGGGAGTTGGCGATTGACAGGGAGGCCTGACGTGCTGCGTTTCATGGCGTCGCAAAAGACTGAGGGACTGAATTGAACTGAACTGAACAACTGAACTGAACTGAACTGAACTGAACTGAACTGAACTGAAAGTGACGTTGCCCAAACCAAAGATGGCCGCACAGGCGCGGGGTCTTACCATAGATACCTACCATAGAGACTGAGTCCTAGAATGCCCCCGCGTGGAGGCCTGGGCCGGTACATATCCCTACCCACCGGCTTCCGTAGAGGAAGCTCGAAGCGGGGCAGGCGATAGAGCCCTTGCGCGTGCGCCAAGATGGTGGAGGAGGAGGGCGTCCGCGTGGTTCGTTGTGGCGGCAGTGAGTTGAACTTCAGGAGAGCGGTGTTCTCTGCGGATTCTAAGTAAGAGGCCATGGGTAATTGCCGGCCCCGCTGAGGGGCGTGAGCCCACGGGTGGTGGGGGACGAGAACTCCCGGCGCGTCTGGACAGGCCAACCGGCGCTTCTGGCTCGGGGCGGGTGCGCGCGAGGGAGCCGGTGTCCGGGTGCTGCCGGAGGAGTCAGAAACCCCTTAATCCAGAGGCGCCGCCGACTGGGGCGCGCTCACTTCCCGGCTCCCCGGACCTGCAGCTAGGTTGAGGGGGGCCCCGGGCTGACCCTTGCGTCTAGAATCGGCTCGGCATTGGAGAGGCTGGAAGATGGTTCAGGCACGGATGTGTACGCCGCCACTCTTAAAAAACCACGAGTAAACAGCCTTCTTTCGGACCGAATCGTGACTTGGGTTGCTGAACGATTGCAGTTTCCTATTTCTTTGCCCTTCCCTATCACCTGAAAAATGCGTTATGGCAGCCTTTTTGGAGCTCTGCATAAAACCTGATGCTAGATTCTGTGTGAGATAAATATATGCATAAGCCCTGATGCCCTTGCTCAGCAGTTCAGTGTAGCTGGAAGCGTAACTAAGTCCGTTCGTCGATTGTGTGCCCTTCGCGAGGTTCTTAATCTTTGCCTCAGTTGCCTCATCTATAAACGAGAATAATATTTAGTAGTTCATTTCATAGGGTTGTTACGAGGATTAAATGCCTTAATACATATTGTTTAGTCCTTCAGTCGTGTCCGACTCTGCGGCCCCATGGACTGCAGCACACCAAGGCTTCTCTATATTTCACAGTCTGTTTGAATTTGCTCCGATTCCTGTCGTTTGAATCGATGATACCATCCAGCCATCTCATCCACTGTCACCAGCCCCCCTGCCCTCAGTCTTGCCCAGCATTAGGGTCTTTTCATGGCTCTTCACATCAGGTGGCCAAAGTATGTATAGAGCATGTCAAACAGTGCTTGTCGTTGAAGGGCTCAATATATGTTAGCTCTTACCATCATTGCTATATTGTGAACACCATCTAGAAATGACACAATACAAAAAGGTTTCCAAGTCACCAAACACCCTTTCTATCTTGGAAAAGCAGAGGTAGTATCTTACGAAAGTTTGTATTGCCACGATATCTTATCGGTGTATGGCAATAGTTACCGAATGCATGCATGACTTAAAGAAACTTCTATAAATTGCCTTAGAGTTAAAAAAAAAAAAAAGCGTCTTTTGGTCTTTAAAATAAGAAGGGCTTTGTTGATACTCAACTTGCTAATCAGGAGGAAACTGAGGCTTCAAGAGATTGCCAAAGCTCTGCCACTTTGGACTTATATCCAGTTTTTTCCTCCAATGTACTATTTCTACAACTTAGTCATTATATTGGGATCTTATGTTTCTCTCACTTCCTTAGTTGTGCGGTTAATTTTTAAGTGTTTACCAGCTATGTGATTGTAACAAACTGAGATTTCGAAAACTAATATAATTCCAGGATTGATCCTACCTTCCAGAATTTCAAACCTAATGAGAAAGAGAAGCTAACCAGTAACAGATGTTTCATACAGTGGCACTTTGGAAGTCCATAAGAAACAGTGTTTCAGACTGAAAGGATGGAGAAGGTTGATGAGGGAGTGATGTTTAGGCTAGACAGGGATGGAACAAACTCTGGAAGATGATGAACAACAGGGAAGCCTGGCTTGCTGCAGTCCATGGGGTCGCAAAGCAGTCCATGGGGTCGCAAAGAGTTGGACACGAACGACTTGAGCTACTGAACTACAAGGAATGGATGGTATTTTGACTAGAGGATATAGATGGAAGGCGTTCAGGATAGGGGGCACAGTATAAGCATGAGAACTGTGTGCAGTTAGCTAGTAGGAATGGTGTTTGAAGAGAGCTGGGGGATGTGAGTTTTGAACGGAAACATAGAATCAGTTCTAGGTTGTTGTTTGGTCCAAAGAGAGTGTATTTTTTTAGTTCCCCAGATAAAGTATACTCAGACAGGGGGTGGTAACATAAGATTGTGTTTCAGAATATGACTCTGAAAATTGTACAAGGCTGTATAATACATGGTGGAGAGATGATAGAGGGTAGGGAAGCATACTCAAGGTACAGTGCTGGCATAGAAGAGGGAGTTACACAGTGAGAAAGTTTCCCTTCAGCAGTAGGATCTTGCAAAACAAAATATATTGGGGTATATTGGGAGGCGGGGAGATCAAGCAAAGCAGACAACTTAAACTGAACTGGGCGGAGGGTTGTCATGGCCGTGGGGTCAGTATATCTGCAGGATAGGGTGAAGAGTCTAGAAGGTTATAGACCAGGGCTCCGAAGGCTAATGCAGGCATCCAAGCAAGGGATGACTTTGGCCAAAATTAAGGTATTGAAGGTGAAGAGAAAAGGCAGAGATTTGGAGTGCTTTAGCAAATAGGATTAACAAGGAAAAGATGTTGGGTTCATACTGGACCCCTTGAGTTTAAAGTATCTTGAAAATAAATGTGGATGTAGCAGGTGTTTAGGTAGAAATTCAAGATAGGAACTTGGTCAAGATTTAGAGATACTTTTTTTTCATATATATATATATATAAGCTAATAATTTAAAGCCAGTTTTCTAGCAAATTAACAAGGTTATAATGAAATCACTGAGGACTTGAATATTATCTAAAAGCTACTACAAGGAGTTGGCTAAGTTATACAAAGAGGAATAAGGAAATGTTGTATTTTACTTCAAAGAGTTTATCAAAAAAGCTGAAGTAGTAAATGAAACGACAGAATCATGGAATTTTAGCAGCATCGTTTTTCTTTGCCAGCCCTTAAATCATACATTCTTCAGAACCTCATATAAATCCTGTTTCCTGCTTGAAAACATCATTTATTTCTTCAACACTTTATCAACAAAGATGACTTGAGTCCTCTGTGACAGGCACTGTGATGGTGCTTTATGTGCATTCCTATCTGCATGGTTTAGGTATTGTTATCCTCATTTTACAGAAGTATTTATTGAGTGTTAGCTGTCTGTGCAAAGCTTGCACTTGCACACATTGTTTCACTGTACCTTTATAATAATCTTATAACAATCCTTATAATAACCCTGTGAGTAGAGAACAGTGAGGTTTAGAGAGATTAAGTTCTCCAGCATCATTCAGCCCATACATGGATAAAAGCTGACATTCAAATCCATCTGGGTTTGACTTCTTTAAAATGCATTCTTTTCTACCGCACTGTATTTCCATTGTTATTTGTAATAAGTAAACACAGTTTCTCCCCTCAAGGAGCTCATAGTCTGGGAGGGAAGGTCTCATATGCTGTGTGGACAATGCTGGGGTAGAGCTGAGCCCTGCACCCTGTAGAAGCAGGTTAAGACCGGCACTGATCTGGAACAAAATGAGGGAAGGTTTCCGGTAGAAAGGCACCTGAGCTGAATGCTGAAGACACAGAAAATGTTCTCATTCTCCGTGGGTAGCGGAATGTGCAGAAGCACGCAGTGTTTCCTCTAGGAGTTTGTATTCAAATGTCGATAGTTAAACCCATTGTTCTCTGCCGAGGAGCAAGGAGAGAGGAAATGACTTTCCTCTAGAGAAGAGTGTCAAAACCGGCTAGGGTGAGTTTTCTGTCCCCCCTCACCCACCATCATCTCAAGGAAATACTGCCTAAAGGACCCGTTGATGCTGATTTGGGGGGGGAGGGAGGTTAGGCAGGTTGTCGGAATTTTGAACCACTTGGCCTCTGTTCAGGTGAAAAAGTTCTGGGCAGACTGGAGTCAAACTTAGGAATTTGGATCATATCCTCAAAGCAGTGAAAAAACCTTGAAGGATTTTAATTTAGTCTTTATTTAAGGAAGTAATATGGTCAAGTTTGTAAAAATTAGTCTGGGATGAATAAGAAAAGTGAATTGAAGGGCCACACCTGGAGACCAAAGGGAGCCTTAAAAGAGTGGTCTGGGCTGAAGCTGGTGAGAACCTGGGAGCTCATGGGAATGGAGACGAGGAACCAGCAGCGGGGGCGTCCATAGACCTCGGCCGCTTCATCGCTTGCTCTTTGTTGATCTTATTAAACCGGTGAGCACAGCTGTGTCCCCTGGTCACAGCACTTGGAAGAGGCATCTTGATTTCAGAGATGTGTTTGTGAAAGCTCAAGTGTCTTAGAAATGATAGCAGCCCTAGTCAGCATAGGGCTTTACCTATTGATTATTTTGTAATAATTTTTTCACTGGTTCATTTTATCTAAATAGTTTATAAAATCTTTGAAGATTGGGCAAGTTCTGTTTGAATGACTGGATTGAGCATTGGAAAGTAAGGCCTCTGCCCTACAGGAGCTTATGGCTACATAAGGGAGATGGATATTTAGATAAATGAGGAATTTCAACACAATTCAAAAATACTGAGATCAAATGATTTGGGATCACAGAGTAGAGAGAGGTCCAGTCTAAGGATTCTGTGGGTTTTACCTTCTATAGTATATGAGGAAGCACCATGTTAGACATGTACAGTGTCAAATCTAATAGGCACAGAAGAAACATTTTTTTATTTGATAGATACTAGAATATTTGCTATTCTGAGCTTTGTCTTACGGTTATACCTGCTATGAAAAAAGTCAAATATTACCCCAGATTAACCACAGTTAATAATTTAGTAACCTCTGCTATATGGAAGAAAGCCACATATCTAGAAAAACAAAGGCAAAATCAGCATTTTGGCAGTAAGAAAAAGAACTGCCGTAAAGTCTTTATACTTTGCTATATGAGAGACCTCACTGGGTAGAGAGAATCTTTGACTTTGTACTTGTAAACTGGTGTCCGCCATGAATGATGGAGTGTTGGAGGACAAGGAAAGACGGCTGTTACACACCACCACAGAATAGTAACTGATAGTGCCTAACACAGGCTCTGCATCCATTAGTGAGCAGGCAACTTGGTTAGGTTAGCTGTTTTTGCAGGATGATTCCATACAGCCTCCGCCCCTGGCACAGGCCAGAGATGTGATTTTGGCATCATTGATCTACTTTTGAGAGTTAATGAACTAAATGGTCTGAGATGTCTCCATAGGTGTGAGCAAGACAATTTGAGTATACAGTTCTTGCACTTTTATTTTGAATGAAATCTCCATTGCATGTTTTAATTTTTTATGGACAATAGACAGATTATACTGTATGGAGAATGTGAATCTTGTTTTTTTCTCTTATTTCCAGGTATATCTTCTGTGTCTCTGGAGACTATATTAAAGTTTATAGCACAGCTACAGAAGAATGTGTGCATATATTGCAAGGGCACAGAAATCTGGTGACCGGAATCCAGCTCAATCCCAACAACCATCTACAGGTGTTAAACAATTCACAATTGAATATTTTAATATTGGTGTTACTGTTGCCAGAATAATTTAAATTGAATTTGGCTGAGAAGCTTTCTAAGTGATGATCAAGGAAATATCTATTTTGATTTTCTGATTCAGGATATTTTTCACTTATTCTTAATTATTAAAATAGGATCACAGCCTAGAACTACATTGTTTTTGAGATGAGTTCCATGTCTTACTCCACCATCTTTCTTGTAAATCGTTTTCACAATAACAGCACACACAGAAGTTCAGTGTATCCTTAGTAAAACTCAGTCCACTGAAACAAATAAAAACATGTTACTAAGGCATTCTGGTGTTACCAAAGTTTGGCCCACAGACTGTTGGTTACAAGTCTGCAATGAAATAAGTGTAGAAATTGACTGTCTGTTACAACCTACATTCCTTTGATACTCATGCAAGATAAATGTAGTTCTGCTGGTAAAGAACTGGGCTCTGGGATAATAGTCACAAGCTCCCAAGAGTTCTTTATTACTTAGTACCTTATCATCTCCCCCTTGAAGGTAGAGGGTTGACTTTTTTCCTTCTCTTAATTAAAATTTGATAGGTCTCATTTCTGCAAAGAGCTGTGATAAGATTTTTTATTTTGCAAAAACAGTATAAATGACTTCATGTCTTTAAAGCTAATAATGGATTAATGAATAGGCAATGCCTTCTGTATCCGCATTTAAGCTACTTGATAATCTTATTGTAAATTCTTTTTCTTAATCAGTTTTGTACTGTTTTTACCCTTTTAGCTGTATTCTTGTTCCTTTGATGGCACGATTAAACTGTGGGACTATATAGATGGCATTTTGATAAAGGTACGTGGGTTGAGTTTCCATTTTCCTTATGTGAAGAGGAATGACAACATAAGACAGATGTATTTTGTTACTTCTCTAAGGTCTCATCTTTTAGATAGCCTTCCTAAAATGTCATGAAATTCACTCATTATAAAAGATAAATTTGACTATATAAAATTTTAAACTTTTTTAACCAAAAAATGAGCAGTGAAAGAACAGATTTACAAGAGATATTATCAGTGATACACAAAATTACCAAAAACCAGTAAGGAAAAACTAGTGACCCCACAGGAAAAAAAAGTTGGTATAGAGTAGGAATATGTAATACACTAAAAAGAAATAGCCAATAAACATGGAAAGGTTCTTAACCTTGTTAATAGTTAAATGTAAATTAAGAGATAACACAGCATTTTTCCCTGTCAGTTTAGACAAGTTACAAATTGAAACTATATGTGATAAAATATAGAGAAATAGACATTTTTGTGTATAGTCAGTGTATGAAAGTGAAACGAATACTGTTGCTCTAGCAGTCTCACCCTTAGCAATCTCTTGTTGGAATAATGGCAGGTACATACGCTTCTTAAAACATTAAACATTATTCACGGCAGAAAAGAGTTGAATTTAATCTTGAGTTAAAATTGGATATTCATTCAATAGAATACTGTGCACCCATTGAAAAGAACCAGATAGATCTAGAGATATTCACTTAAAAGGTTATTCAGTACATATATACTGGGTGTCTCTCTAGGCCAGGTTTTCTTCTGTAGTTGGCAGTATAACTGAGCAAAATGGATTAAAAAATCCCTCCTGTTCTGAAACTTTTGCATGGGGTGGACAGAATAAATAATATGGTGCTCTTTATCTTTCAGACCTTCAGAGTTGGATGTGAACTTCATGCCCTTTTTACTCTTTCCTGTGCTGAGGATTCTGTCTTTGTTACAATAAATAAAGAAAAACCAGGTATAGTAAATTAATTTATTTTGATTTATATAGCTTTGAGTGGCTTTTTTTTGTTTTTTTTTTTTTTACAGTGTCTCAAATTTAACATTTTCATTTTAGTATGAATTCCACAGTTTTTGGAGCTGATGTTTAAATTGGTGTCATCATTATTGCAGTCATTTGGGGGCGAGTTTGTATTACTTTCTGAAGTATTGATGAGGGAATGATTATTTAAAATATGCTTGTGATAATGGACAACCTAACTAATTTTAAAGCTATTTTGAGCTACAGTGTGTCTTGCTACTGAACAAATGTCATTTTTAAGCATCCCTGTCATTTTACCCATCCTCGAACGCCTGCCATTTGTTGGCCTTGAATCTGGAAGAAATGGTATAGAAAACAAATTATTAGCAACTAAGAGAGTGGCTAAATTATTTTTATATTTTTGTTATCATTGGAACATTATTCACTGAAATTGGCATGTTTCAGAGCATTTTGGGAAATCGAGAATATCTTCAGTGGTTACAAGTAATTATCCTTAGCAGTAAGTTTAATACCCCAACATTGATATAAGAGTATATCCAAAACATTTTCTAATCTCAGACTTTGAGAATCCCAGTGCAACCTGTGTTTGTCCTCCTTAAAATAGAGTTGTATTCAGAATTCAAAGTACAGAGCAGCTTTAAATTTGTTATTGGGTGGTCAGCTAGATTGGCTCACAACTCATTCAATAATGCTTTCCATGGTGGGGGTGGTTTGGAATTTTGGGGGGGATTTTTGGTTGTTTTTGGGGGGTGTTGGTAGTTAGATTTTGGGGGTTTGGGGAGGGAGTTATTGTTTCTTTTGTTGAAACAGTTTGCAGATTGTTAATGTCATGGACTATTAAGTAACTTGAGAATAGTCACAACTGTGAAAGTGAAATCGTTTTTAGCCAGAAGTCATTTGGTATGAACCGCGTTAAGGAGTTTTTATCTATCAAAAATGTGACATGAAAGAATAAAAAGCTATGAGTTTTCTTATGTGACCCATAACCATCTCTAAGGGACATTTCAAAAAATGTTCTGGAAATGGCAATATATTTCTTAAAATGATTGTTGCCTTGTCAGGTGACTGTTTAAAATAGCACCTTGCAGTATCTAGGTTCTGCCTGTACATAAGTATGTGAATTCTTAATGTCTGTTGTTTAGTCACTCAGTCGTGTCCAACTCTTGTGACCTCATGGACTGTAGCCCACCAGGCTCCTCTGTCCATGGGATTCTCCAGGCAAGAATTCTGGAGTGGGCTGCCATTTCCTTCTCCATCTTAATGTCTATCTTAATTCTTAATCTGTATGCTTATTAAAAATTCATGTTTCTAAACTCCGATTCACTGGGTCTGAGATTTGGTCTAGGAATGAGCATTTTTTGTATCTTCCTAGGTGACTTTGCTCATCATTGTGGTTTAGTAGCCACTCCCCATACTCACCACACATGATGCCTTAGTTGAAGTGGTCAGTGTTGGGGAAGACTTAACTTTAGAAAAGAAAATACGTGTTTAGGATTTAGGCATATAAAGTTTGAGATGACTGAAAAGGCTGTAAGAAAGACTGGAAAACAGAAGAAAATAGTAGATCAATGTGTTACAGAATTTTGTATTCATTATAAAGTCTAGGGGGCATCCCTGGTAGAGAATAAGGAAGAAATAGTACAGTGAAATATAACTGTTTCCTGTTAAGGAGAAGCTATTTTAACAGAATGCAAAAAGAAAAGCATGCCAGTTTACAGAAAAGATTTATTCTGTGTATGTGTGGCAAGTGCATAGCATTTCTGAAAGCTCTCAGATGATTTGTTGCTTGTGGCTGCTCATTTCACCAGTATATCATATTTTGTCTCCATTTTAAAGCTCCTCAGCACTTTGGAAAGCAAAATGCACCAGTAAAAGAAATTGTTAACTATTTCTACATATATGATGCTTGTGTGTATACATAAATGAGTTGTGAGATTAGACTTCTGTTAAAACTTATATATTCAAATGAAGAATACAGCTTGTTCAGAGAGCCTAGAATTACGATCATGGCATCAAGTGAACTCTGGAGTTCTGATAGACGGTTTTATATGAACAAACACACATGCTTTCTCTGGAGAAACTTTCTATTAATATAGCTGCCTTTGGCTAGATGTCTTTCAGCTGGCTTCAGTGAAACTACCAAAATCATCAAGTCAGGAAATAGAAGCTAAGGAGCTCTCCTTTGTTTTGGATTACGTAAACCAGTCACCCAAGTGCATTGCCTTTGGAAATGAGGTAAAATTTGCTTTGTTGGTTTTCTTTTGTGTACATAAAATCTCTTTCCTGCAGTCTTTCCTCTGAGTATTTTGTTACAGTCATTTAATATTGCCTTGAGTTACAGTGCCTTTGTTAGTAACTAAAAAAACTGTCTCACGTCTTTAGCATATGTAACTTCCCAAACTGAATAGTTATCTGAGGGCTTTATCTTTTTTTTTCTTCACTTAGCATTGCAGCATGTGTATACTTAAATTTTTATCTAAAACAGTAACTATATGATGTTCATACAATTTATTTAGCTCTCAAATCAAGTACCATAGAAAGCCCCTAGATATCATTGTGATGGCATGTTTCTTTAGTCTTAAGTTTTGTAACATTATTTTGGCTTTGTTCTAAAAAGGATTAATTTCTTAGAGAAAACACTTTTAACACTGTAAACGTCATTACTCTTCAGCATCATAGTCTTCAGTTAAATACACATTAAAAGCACAATGAGATACTATTTCACGTCCACTAGAACAGATAGTGGTGGCTAATATGGGGTAAAGTTAAACATGTGCCTTTACTGTGACCCAGCAGTTCTGCTCATAGGTAGCAACGTGAAAGCATGGCCACAAAATGACACGTATGAGAAAGTGCATCAGTAAGAGAGTAAACGATTTGTAATACATACGTGTATTGTATGTGATACATACGCATTCACTGGGTGCTGCTTTACAATAAAAAGGAACTAATGATACATATAAGAGCATGGGTGAATCTCAGAAAGGGGATATTGAGCTACCATTGGGATGTATTCAGTTCAGTTCAGTCGCTCAGTCGCGTCCAACTCTTTGCGACCCCGTGAATCGCAGCACGCCAGGCCTCCCTGTCCACCACCAACTCCCAGAGTTTACTCAAATTCATGTCCATCGAGTTGGTGATGCCATTCAACCATCTCATTCTCTGCCGCCCCCTTCTCCTCCCGCCGCCAATCCCTCCCAGCCTCAGGGTTTTTTCCAGTGAGTCAGCTCTTCACATGAGGTGGCCAAAGTACTCGAGTTTCAGCATCAGCATCAGTCCTTCCAATGAACACCCAGGACTGATCTCCTTTAGGATGGACTGGTTGGATCTCCTTGCAGTCCAAGGGACTCTCAAGAGTCTACTCCAACACCATAGTTCAAAAGCATCAATTTTTCGGCACTCAGCTCTCTTCACAGTCCAAATCTCACATCCATACATGTCCACTGGAAAAACCATACCCTTGACCAGACAGACCTTTGTTGGCAAAGTAATGTCTCTACTTTTTAATATGCTGTCTAGGTTGGTCATAACTTTCCTTGCGAGGAGTAAGCGTCTTTTAATTTCATGGCTGCAGTCACCATCTGCAGTGATTTTGGAGCCCAAAAAAATAAAGTCTGACACTGTTTCCACTGTTTCCCTATCAATTTGCCATGAAGTGATGGGACCAGATGCCATGATCTTAGTTTTCTGAATGTTGAGCTCTAAGCCAACTTTTTCACTCTCCTCTTTCACGTCCATCAAGAGGCTTTTTAGTTCCTCTTCACTTTCTGCCATAAGGGTGGTGTCATCTGCATATCTGAGGTTACTTCTATTTCTCCTGGCAATCTTGATTCCAGCTTGTGCTTCTTCCAGCCCAGCATTTCTCGTGATGTACTCTGCATATAAGTTAAATAAGCAGGGTGACAATATACAGCCTTGACGTACTCCTTTTCCTATTTGGAACCAGTCTGTTGTTCCATGTCCAGTTCTAACTGTTGCTTCCTGACCTTCATACAGGTTTCTCAAGAGGCAGGTCAGGTGGTCTGGTATTCCCATCTCTTTCAGAATTTTCCACAGTTTATTGGGATGTATTAGATTGGTGCAAAAGTAATTGCGGTTTCAGACCATGAATTTTAAATCATAATGAGGCTGAACCACATCTTTATTAATCAAAATAGGGACCACTGCAATCAGCACATTTTTGCCAACGAGAAATAAGTTTGCTTATTCCTGTATCATAAAAATAAGGATGCGTCAAACTCTTGAAAAGCATTTTCTCCCTCTTCCTGGTTTTGGAGCATTTTCCCTGCAAAAAGTTGTTGAGGTGCCAGAAGAAGTGGTAGTCGGTTGGCAAGACGTCAGGTGAATATAGTGGATGAGGCAAAACTTGATAGCCGTTCATTTTTTGAAGTGTTTGTGTGATACGCAGTCAGGCATTGTCTTGGGGAAGAATTGTGCCCTTTCTGTTGACCAGTGCCGACTGCAGTCATTGCAGTTTTCACTGCATCTCATCAACTTGCTGAGCATACTCCTCAAATGTAATGGTTTCACCGGGATTCAGAAAGCTATAGTGGATCAGACAGGCAGGAGACCACCAAACAGTGGCCACGACCTTTTTTTGATGTGAGTTTGGCTTTGGGAAGTGCTTTGGATCTTCTCAGTCCACCCACAGAGCAGGTCATTGCTGGTTGTCGTATACGATCCACTTTTCCTCGGATGTCACAGATCGAGAAATGGTTCGTTGTTGTTGCATAGAGTAAAAAGTATATATATATATATTTTTTTTTTTTTTCTTTTTGGTCAGCTCTTGAGACTACTACTCGTTGACCTTTTTCACCTTTCCAATTTGCCTCAAATACCGAACGACCGTAGAAAGGTTGGCATTGTGTTCTTTGGCAACGTCTCAGGTAGTTGTAAGAGGATCACCTTTGATAATGGCTCTCAGTTGCTCGTTGTCAACTCCCGGTGGCCAGCTACTTCCCTCCTCTTCCAGGCTCTCATCATCTTGGCAAAACTTCTTTAACAGCCACTGTCCTGTACATTCAGTAGTCGTTCCTGGGCCAGATGCGTTGTTGATGTTATGAGTTGTCTCTGCTGCTTTATGATCCATTTTGAACTCAATCACATAAATTTGTGTTTCGTCTAATACCATTTCTATAGTCTAAAAATAGTATAAACAGAAAGCAGTAAGTCATTAGCAAAAAACATAAAGTGAGAAATATGCATTAAAATGATGTACAGCATAACCACATTTTTTTAAACAATGCTTCCCAATATCAAATGGCAGAGTTCAACAGTGCAAAACCACAGTTACTTTTGCACCAACCTAATATTTATCATTCTGTTCTAGAACAGGCCGAGAGGTAAGCTGTGGTGATAGCTGGCAGGGGTAGGGGCATTGGGGATTGACTGGAATAAAGAACAAATGAGCACTCCTGAGGCAAAGAAAATGTCCTCAACCTTGATTGTGGTGGTAGTTACGTGGTTATATACATTTCAGACATTGCACTTGATTGTTTATAAATTATGCCATAATAGAAAGAGGTTTTAATCATTATACTTAAAGTTCGAGAGTCTAGTTTTAGGATATAAGACCTACATTCATCTTTAATTTTCTGATTATTGTAAAAGTAGGAGTATCCTTTCCATACAATGATCATGCTGGTAAAGAATCCACCTGTAGTGCACGAGACCCCAGTTCAATTCTTGGGTCGGGAAGTTCCCCTGGAGAAGGGATAGACTACCCACTCCAATTTTCTTGGGCTTCCCTGGTGGCTTAGATGGTAAAGAATCTTCCTGCCTTGTGGGAGACCTGGGTTGGAAAGATCCCCTGGAGGAGGGCATGGCAACCCACTCCAGTATTCTTGCCTGGAGAATCGCATGGACAGAGGAGTCTGACGGGCTACAGTCCACAGGGGTCACAAAGAGTCAACTAAGCAACTGCATATCCTTTCCATTGTTAAACGGTAATATATCGTTTCGTATTAATATACCCTTGATCAGCAAAACAGTTCTATTGCTTTGTTAACTATTGTGATGAGAATATTTCTTTTTAAAGGGTGTTGACTTTTTATGAATGTTATCTTCTCTTTGCAATACCAGGGGGAGTATGTTGCTGCAGTACGGGACTTCTACTTGTCTGTTTATTTTTTCAAAAAGAAAACAACAACAAGGTAAGAATTCCTTTTTGATAGCTTTATTTTATTTACTCGAGTTCATTATAATTTTATTTATCTTAGTTTTATTCATCCTGTGACCCAAAAATATTTCTATACCATATTAAAATTATGAAACCACAAGATATAAAGGTAGATTTTTTAATCCACAGTGAGTTAATATTATTACGCACAAAATCCTAGGGAGTTTGTCTCCCTAAAACCCCATCCACACATAGATTTCTGCTGTCAGAATTGGGATGTGGTTTCCAAAGTCTTTTCTAGATGATCCTCATTCATTTTATGGCTATAGGAATGAATACAGGCTTTCAGATATCTGCGCTTAACATGATTCAAATTAGTTCATTGAACCTCCTTGCACTTCAGATTAACGTACATTTTAAATAGGGATGAGCCTAGATGGGTGCCGGTCAGGAGGACCAGGGATCAGACTGGCTGGAGAAGTCCAGCTCCGCAATCCCAAAAAAAAAAAAAAATTAAATAAATAAATAAATAAATAGGGATGATACCATTAAATGGGGATCATGAACTCCTTATTGCAAAATTCAGACTTAAGTTGAAGAAAGTAGGGAAAACCAGTAGACTCTTCAGATACGACCTCAATCAAATACCTTAACAATTATACAGTGGAAGTGGCAAACAAATTCGAGGATTTAGATCTGATAGAGTGCCTGAAGAACTATGGATGGAGGTTCTTGACATTGTACAGGAGGCAGTGATCAAGACATTCTGCAAGAAAAAGAAATGCAAAACGGCAAAATGGCTGTCTGACGAGGCCTTACAAATAGCTGAGAAAAGAAGAGAAACTAGAGGCAAAGGAGAAAAAGAAAGATACACCCATTTGAGTGCAGAGTTCCAAGGAATAGCAAGGAGAGATAAGAAAGCCTTCCTCAGTGATCAGTGCAAAGAAGTAGAGGAAAACAATAGAATGGGAAAGACTAGAGATCTCGTCAAGAAAATTAGAGATATCAAGGGAACATTTCATGCAAAGATGGGCACAATAAAGGACAGAAAGGGTATGGACCTAACAGAAGCAGAAGATATTAAGAAGAGGTGGCAAGAATACACAGAAGAACTACACAAAAAAGATCTTCATGACCCAGATAACCATGATGGTGTGATCACTCACCTAGAGCCAGACATCCTAGAATGCGAGGTCAAGTGGGCCTTAGGAAGCATCACTAAGAACAAAGCTAGTGGAGGTGATGGAATTCCAGTTGAGCTATTTCAGATTCTAAAAGATGGTGCTGTGAAAGTGCTACACTCAATATGCCAGCAAATTTGGAAAATTCAGCAGTGGCCACGGGACTGGGAAAGGTTAGTTTTCATTCCAGTCCCAAACAAGGGCAATGCCAAAGAATGCTGAAACTACTGCACAGTTGAACTCATCTCACATGCTAGCAAAGTGATGCTCAAAATACTCCAGGCGAGGCTTCAACAGAATGTGAACCGTGAACATCCATATTTTCAAGCTGGATTTAGAAAAGGCAAGAGGAGCCAGAGATCAAATTGCCAACATCCGTTGGATCATCAAAAAAGCAAGAGAGAAACATCTGCTTCTGCTTTATTGACTATGCCAAAGCCTTTGACTGTGTGGATTACAACAAGCTGTGGAAAATTCTTCAAAAGATGGGAATACCAGACCACCTTACCTGCCTCCTGAGAAACCTGTGTGTGGGTCAAGAAGCAACAGTTAGAATTGGACATAGAACAACAAACTGGTTCCAAATCAGGAAAGGAGTACATCAAAGCTATATATTGTCACCCTGCTTATTTAACTTACATGCAGAGTATATCATGTGAAATGCTGAGCTAGATGAAGCACAAGCTGGAATCAAGATTACTGGGAGAACTATCAATAACCTCAAGTAGGCAGATGACACCACCATTATGGCAGAAAGCAAAGAAAAACTAAAGAGCCTCTTGATGAAAGTGAAAGAGGAGAATGAAAAAGTTGGCTTAAAGTTCAACGTTCAGAAAACCAAGATCATGGGATCTAGTCTCATCACTTCATGGCAGATAGATGGGGAAACAGTGACAGACTTTATTTTTAGGGGCTCCAAAATCACTGCAGATGGTGGCTGCAGCCATGAAATTCAAAGACACTTGCTCCTTGGATGAAAAGCTGTGACCAATCTAGACGGCATATTAAAAAGCAGAGACATACTTTGCCGACAAAGGTCCATCTAGTCAAAGCTGTGGTTTTTCTAGTAGTCTTGTATGGATGTGATAGTTGGACTATAAAGAAAGCTGAGCACAGAAGAATTGATGCTTTTGGACTGTGGTGTTGGAGAAGACTCTCAAGAGACCCTTGGACTGCAAGGAGATCAAATCAGTCAATCCTAAAGGAAGTCAGTCCTGAGTATTCACTGGAAGGACTGATGTTGAAGCTGAAACTCCAATACTTTGGCCACCTGATGTGAGGAAATCACTCATTGGAAAAGACCCTGATGCTGGGAAAGATTGAATGCGGGAGGAGAAGGGGACGACAAAGGATGAGATGGTTAGATGTCATCACCAACTCAATGGACATGAGTTGAGTAAGCTCCAAGAGTTGATGATGGACAGAGAATCCTGGCGTGCTGCAGTCCATGGGGTCGCAGAGTCGGACACAACTGAGCAACTGAACTGAATAGAGTGTAAGGATGAATGAGATAATATATTTAAAGAGGCTGGTGCTAAGCATGGGACTTCCCAGGTGGCACATTGGTAAAGACTCTGTCCACCAATGCAGAAGATACTAGAGATGTGGGTTTGATCCTTGGATTGGGAAGTTTCCCTGGAGAAGGAAATGGCAACCCACTCCAGTATTCTTGTCTGGAAAATCCCATGGACAGAGGAGCCTGGTGGGCTACAATCTGGAGTCAGACAGGACTGCGCACACCACACAGCAACAGTGCTAAGCATGAGTCACACTTGAAATGACGCTGTCCTCTCTGACCCTGCCTTAAGATTAACATTTGTTTTCCCTTGCAGTATAATAAGGATCCTGACATCTTTGAACGGATTACCCAGTTGTCTCAGATATAATTTCTTAGGGTTATCCATCTGTAATACTAAAAACTTAGCTTAAACATGAAATTTTAACAAACTTTGGCCAGGTAGAAAACCACGAAAAGGACTTGTCTATTCTTTACTTCACTCTCAGTGCCCTCCATAGATTAGTTATTATGGTAGAATGTTATTCACATGAAGTTTATATTGTGTAATAATAAATGTTTATAAAACACAATTCATGATTCCTGGTCACAGTTTTTCTAAAAAATCGTACATTTATATTCAGTGCATACTGAGAGCTCACCAGTTTGGCTTGATAAGGATGGGCCTCCTTTTTACCTAACTATATCACATCCACCAAGTCTTTAATAATCAAGGTAAAATTTTTTTCTTCTAGGTTTACCTTATCATCATCAAGAAATAAGAAACACGCTAGGAACAACTTTACCTGTGTAGCCTGTCACCCAAAGGAAGATTGCATAGCAACTGGTCACAAGGACGGCAAAATTCGTCTTTGGTCAGTTTACTCTTGAAGAGCTTGACGGTCATTTATTTCTTCTGGATTAGTCCTGCAGAACAGGGGTATACCTGGGTACAGTGGAAAGGACAGAACCGAAAAGCAGCAGCTGATAGTAGAGATGAGGTTTTGCTGGCGTCCTCCCTTTTTTATATTCCTGTACTCTTCATTGCACAGACTTACGATTTTAAGATTTCCACCCTTGGCCCTAGGAGTAAAAAAAAGTGCATTTTATTTATAAGAGAGCCTTTTGTCAGCCTTTGAGTAAAATGGAAAGAGTAACAACAGTGAATATTGAACTCGTAGGATGCTATGATGGCCTGTTGTTTGCAGAAGTAACTGGTTCAGAAATAGAAAGTGTTCTTTTTGCATGTTAAAACCAGTGAGCTTGATAAACATACTCCTCTGACCAAATTAAGAATTTTGGTTTTCTCCAACAGGAGGAATTTTGATGATGAAAAGAAATACACATATACATGTTTACATTGGCATCATGATTTGGTTATGGATTTGGCTTTTTCAGTGACAGGTAAGTACAGATTTAACAATTAAAATGAAGTTTTGAAATGTGTCAACCAAGTATTTAAATTCACTGTCTTTATAGTCTGAAAGATTTAGAATTGCCTAGGCCAAATGAATTTTAAGCACTTACATATTACCTGTGTTTTAGGCACAGTTAGCACAATGCTTATTGCACAATACCATTTGCTTAAGGTTTCAAAGCCCTTCAGAGTATCAAAGTGTACACCTGTGATAAAGCTACCTGTTAATACACCTACTTAAATTATATTACTCTTTTGTTTTAATGCATGTGCACATTGTCAGGTGCTTGTTGTCCATGAGTATAACTAAAGTTTATCAAGGGCAAGTGACTGCTGGTGCTTCACACCCATTATGTCATTTAATCGTTGACTCCAAAAATAATAGGCACCTTTGTTCTCATTGTACAGATGCCGTAAATGAGCTTTATAGTTGAGAACTAACTTGCTTAAGAGGTCACATGGCTAGTAAGTTCGATTTGGACCTAGATCTAGTTCAAAAGTTTCTTTTTTTACCTATAAGATCACCACATTCACTGTTTGAGGTTAATTCAGTCCTTCGTTCCATTTAAGCTGCATGAGAGTGGCTTATTAATGAGTAAAAATACCCCTTTGGGAATAGGATGACCTTCAACAGAAATTTGGGATACATTTTGTCTTTGATTACTTTAGCATCCCTACACCTGTGTGCTGAACATCTTGTCGTTATATTTTGACTGGTTCCGAACAATGCAGGGAGGGGTGCTAGATGCTCCAGAAGTTGATGTATCTGGAGAAAGTGGATTTTCTTCCTGCAAGTCTTCCTAGAGGTGGCCAGGACAAGTCTTAGTACTGCGTGCTCTGGATTCCTACAGGGTTGCTTGGGTTTAACTCACTGGAGCCTTGGGAAGTAGAAGGTATCCTCAGCCCACTTGTGCTTTTGATTTTGGGGGTTGGGGAGTGGTATGTGGAAGGGTGGGACCCAGCCTAATACTTACCTAGAGTAGTACAGCAGGAGTCCAGCTGTGACATACGGGAACTAAGAACAAAAGGAGAATGAAGAGGGTGTTAACCCTGTGGCTGAATCACATAGGCTGTCTTGTCTTTAACCCCACCCCCACCCCAGCCCCCAGAGTACCAGTGAGGGTGTTTGTGGCATTTTGTTATATGTGCGTCTGTTAAATGTTCCAGGCAGGGTCTTTATTCTTTCCTGACCCAAGGTGGTTTCTTTTGCCCTTCCTGTGCAGTGTGTTTTTCTCCACTGTGGTCCCTGCTCAAATCGGGACCAAGATCAACTGATAAATATTGTCCTTGTGACTTTTCTCTTTTTTTGTCCTTATCCATCCTGCCCACCTCCTATCAGGTTAGTTATTAGTCATAGCTTTCTTGATGGCCTTACTTATCCTTAAGCCCTGGAACATTCAGGATCAGCCTTTTCAGGTGGGGTTTAGGGAGAAGGCATAGTTAGATTAGTTGGCACTCAAAGAAAACGAATTCCAAGTGCCTCTCCTGTGAAACAGGGCTTTCATACCGGAGGTACTGCAGATCACCTTGGCTGATAGAGAGTTGAATTCTTGATGTCATTTTTTTAAATCACATGAATGTTTGTAAACAAGAAGTAATATAGTACATGGTCGTCAGTGAAATGTTAGAATTGACCCTGAATATCTATAAGAGTTAATTGAAGAAAGAAATTAGTTTTTAGAACTAATTTTAGAACTAAAAACTGCAAACAGTTTTTAGAACTGTTTATATAAGTTAGGGAAAAATATTAACTATAAAAACTGTTTTGGCCCCGCTTTGAACCCAGTCATGTTTTCTGTGAGCATCTAATTTTTGTTGTTTTTTAAATTATGAAAATAAGATAACACATTTACAGGAGACCTGGAAAATACAAAGTTACCTGTAGTTTCACCATATATATTACAATCGTCGGTTTTAAGTTGATAAATTAAGATTTTTAGTTAAAGTTTCAATATCAAACTCTCAGAAATTATTAGAATGAATGTACAGAGGAGTACAAGAATATAGTAGACCTGAAAAGCACTATGAACCAATTTGATGTAATTAAGATTAATACAATTTTCACACAACAGTAGGATACAGATTTTATTCAAGTTCCCATAGACTAGAAACTAGGAGATATATCCAGACATAAGACCAGGTGCAGAAATTTTTAGTCATAAAGTATTGATATTACACAGTCTGTTCTCTTTTTACTGTGGAATTATGTTAGAGATCAATATCAAGAGATATTTGAAAATAACCCACATGTTTTCTTCAAGTGCAGTGTGACCTTACCAAGAGAGATCTTTGACTTGGCCATTGAAAGCCTCAGTAAAGTTAGAGGGCTGAAAAAACTCGGAGGGTGATTGCAGAGAATCTTTTAAATGAGAAATGAATAGCAAAGCTGCTTTAAAAAAATCCCATATATTTGGAAATTAAATGTTCACTTTTGAATGAGGGGTATATATCTAAGATGCCATAACAAGGAAAATTACAAAATACTTGTAATAGAATAAAAGTGAAAAGAGAATTCACCAGAATTTTTTGTATGCAGCTGATACTGCTCATTGCAATTAAATACAATGTAGAGTCCTGAATAAGGTATGAAAACAAATAATGGACACTAGGGTAAAACTTTGTGAGATGTGAACAAAATCTGTACTTCAGTTAATAATACTTTATCACATGTTAATTTCTTTTTTTTAATTTTTACAATGTTGTGTTGGTTTCTGCCATACAACAGTGCAAATCAGGTGCAATTACACATACATCCCTCCCTCCCCTAGCCTCCCTCCCCGCCCCCATCCCCTCCCTCTAGGTCATCACAGAGCGCCACGCTGGGCTCCCTGTGCTACTCACAGCTTTTCACCGCTATCCGTCTCACACCCGATAGTGTGTATATGCTGATGCTGCTTTCTCCATTCACCCCCCTCTCTCCCTCCCCCACTGTGTCCACATCCGTATCTACATCTGCATCTCCTTTCCTTCCCTGCAAGTAAGCTCATCAATATCACTTTTTCTAGATTCCAAAAATATATGTGTTAATATACAAAATTTGTTTTTCTCTTTCTGACTTCCTTAACTATAACGGATTCTAGGTTCATCCACCCTGTTAGCATCTGATTTGTTACTTCATTCTGATCCTTAAGTTTTTCTTATTTCAGTGCTCTAGGACCTCAGCTTAATGTTGAATAAAAGTGGTATGGTGTTCCCAACACAGGAGGAAGGTTTTCAATATTTCACCACTAAATTACTTGTAGATTTTCTATAGGTGTTTTAGTGAAATTTTAAAGGTCTCGCTACTTGGTTACTGAGTTTTTATTATGGGTCTAAAATAATATCATTTACGTTTTGTGCATCTATAATAAAATACCGATGGTTTATTTTTCCTTTATTCTCTAAGTAGAGTTCATTACCTTGGTTTATTTTTCAGATGTTAAAATAACCTCACATTGCTGCAATAAACTTTTACCCTGCAGTGATGTTCTGTCTTTTTAGTGTATCATTGGATTCAGCTTGCTGTTCCATTTGGTAGTTTTTTCCTGTTAAGAAATTGGCTTGCACTTCTCTTAATAGTGTACTAGTTTTGGTGCTGAAGTATGCTGGTCTTCAAAACAAACTGGGAAGTGTTATTTCTTTTTTGTTACCTGGAAGAGAGTAAAACTGGTTTATTTCTTCCTTAAATGTTTGGAAAAGTTCATTAGTGAAGCCATTTGGGCCTGGAGGATGTTTGTATTACCCAGATTTTCTGGTTATTGGCAGAATTGGTCAGCAACAAAGTAGTCACATATTACCAAAAAGAAAAAAAATCCCTGGATCAGTGATCTTTAAATCTTTTGTCTTGCAAGTTTATTAAAAGATATAAAGACACTTGTTTGCATATTTTTAAAAATAGTTTATTTCTCTAACATAGGAAAAATCACAACATTGATTATATCTTTCCTATATTTTCTCTGTCTTTTTCATTTCTTTGGGTGGATGAGAAGGCAGCAGCCTGCTGAGTGGGGGCCGTGAGTCTGTCCTTGTGGAGTGGCGTGAGGCAGCAGAGAAGAATAAGGAGTTCCTGCCCCGCTTAGGAGCCACCATTGAACATATCTCAGTGTCACCAGCCGGGGATTTGTTCTGTACTTCACATTCTGATAACAGTAAGTCTGAATGTGTTGTTGTGAGGAAATAGGATTTTGTGTAATGTCATAAATTAGCTAGCGTCTGTAGGGAGTGGAAAATAGCAAACTAAGAGGAGCATAGGATTTAACCAGCACTTTTTTCTCATCCATTTCTCATCTTTTCTCCACCCTTTTCTTGCCCTTAGATGCTACCAGAATCCTACATTTTCAAAGTTGTTTTTATGAGAGTGTAGGGCTAAGTGTATTTGGTTATTGTTGTGCCACTTACATTTAAAGGTCTTTTTCATGTGGAATGATTGGGGGAATAAAAGAAGGGTTTTGAAATGGGTGTTTGTGTTTTTACAATAGAATGGCATTTTCGTAAGAATGCTATGAGATTTTCCTTTGGTATAACCATTATCTCAGTGTGAGAGCTATTATCTCAGTGTGGGATTTTGACAGAAATGGAGACAGTCTTGTGAGTCCTCCAAAGCATTTAGTCATCCTGTTGTAACTCAGCTGAGATGTGAATCCCATAGCCCACTGCCTTGTTTGCCTTCAACAGAGAGCATGGCTGAGCAACCCATTAGTGCAGTGATTCATTTCAAAGTAAACTGGAACCATCTCTTTTGGGGCAAATAAGTTTCTGAATTAACATTTTCAATGTAGTCATAGTCACAGCAGAAAACTTAGAGGTTCCAACAGGGACTGAAAGGTGGGATGAAAAGCCCTCATCCCACCCCTAGTTTTTCTGTTAAATAACAAACTATAGTCCTAACGCTCCAATCACACCCCAAGAACATAGCTCATTTGTCTTTTGTATTCTGGTGTATATCAGAAAAATATAAATTTACCGTTTCTCTTTTTTCTTTTTGCCTTGAAATTTGACTCATTTATGTTTAACTGTTTGTTTTTACCCACAGAGATAACAATCATTCACCGAAACCTTGAGGCATCTGCAGTAATTCAAGGCCTAGTGAAAGGTACTGCAGACTTCTGGCTGTGGAATGGTGTGCATTTTTTAAAGTGAATGTTTTTCTGATTTCAGCTACTGTTCATCACTTCTTTTGCAGACAGAAGTATCTTGACCGGTTTGATGATTGACCCAAGAACTAAAGCTTTGGTTTTGAATGGGAAACCTGGCCACCTGCAGTTTTATTCTCTCCAAAGTGATAAACAGTTATACAATGTAAGATTTTGATGCATTAACTGATCTTAAAACTAGGGAAAGTTTTTATAGCACCCACTGGGGTCAAGTAACTTTTGTGACTTCTTAAGATGCTGTGCCTGTGTTATTTAAACATTGTATTATCAGTTGTTTACAGCATGATCCTAATGAGGCCACGGTTGCAGGTGAAGTCTGCCTGTGAAAGCCAGTCAGCGCTGTTGTGTAGGCTCTTATTTTATTGTTTCAGACAACACTAATTAACTGTTAGACACATCTCTACCTTTGAGTCACAGGGGTGGGATATGTGAGTATGTGGACTGACAACACAGACATGTCTGTGTTTTGTGGCGAAACAGTGTCGTATGTGCATACTGAAGGTAAATTCAGTGTAGATTAAAGAGGAACACTTTCTGTAATCCTAATAAATGCAGTCCAGACTTTCCACTTTTTCTTTTGTGCCCCACAGTACCCTTTATAGATTTCTATTACAGCCTCTCAAACGCTTTGTCTCTTTCCCTCCAACACCTTTTAACCTCTCAAAGAAAGAAAGCTTACTGATCTTTGTACATTCCTAATACAATGACTGGAAATAGTAAACACTTAATACATTTTTAGTAAGTAGATGTAGATGAGGAAATAGAATAAAGGAAACAATTATAAATGCTCATCTGTTTACAGTATTGTTCTTTTTTCACTCCTTAAAAATTATAGGTTTTATTTTTGCTCTCTTTGTTTCTAGTGATGTGAAATCTAGTCTTGAGATTTTATATAAAACTATTTGAAACAAAAGAAAAACATTACTGTAGTCTAAGATTTTGTTCTAAGATCTATAAATGGAGCACAATCATTACTAAAATTCAAGATCATTGAAAAATTATCACCACTGAATTTGTTATATAATATGCTTCATTTTTTATTGGCATTTTTGATCACCATAAGTAATGGTTAGTTCATTTTTGTCTAAAAGCCTGTTACTGTAGATTCCAGAAGGTATCTATGATGTGGTTAATTAATATTCCTTGATTGCTTTAACATTTACATATTTACATTAATAAAAATTTTTTACTTTTTTTAACCCACCAGTTAGATATTATACAGCAAGAATATATCAATGATTCTGGTCTGATCCAAATTGAGCTAACAAAGGCTGCATTTGGCTGCTATGGTAATTGGCTTGCAACGGTGGAGCAACGTCAAGAAAAGGAAACTGAACTTGAATTGCAAATGAAACTGTGGATGTATAATAAGAAAACACAAGGGTAATATTACCTATATAGCTGTTTAATTTCAGAACAGAAAATTATTTGACTTTCCAGGTTGTGGTTTTGATTATTGGTCTTTTTGATACACTTATATTAAGAGAAAGGAAGGAAGTGTTACTCCTCTAATACAGCCTTTCAGCTTTTTGCTCTGAGAAAGCAGTGGTGTCCTCCACGGCATGAGTCACTTCATTGCGTGCAGGAGGAGACATGGAGAAGTGACAGCCCCCAGGACACACCTGATTCAGGCAGATCCAGGACTGAAACGCAGCTGTCTGTTCTTGGCTCTCTTACTGATGTTATACTACCTTCTTTGGGAAAAATGACAGTGGTAGGTGGTGGAAGTGTGGTGTGCTGCAGTTTCAACAAGATAAGGAACCCACTAGTTTCTCGAAGTATGGCTGTAATAGCTATTTATCAGGTCCTTGCTTATCAAGAACCAGGCTCAGTGCTCTGTCAGTGATCTTGTGAATCTTCACAGGAGAGGCCTGTTGATGCATTTTACAGGTGAGGAAACAGTCCCTCCATACCACTCTCATAACCTGGACTTTTTAAAAATCTGTCAGCCAGACAGGACCACTGCCCTGATACTCCAGAAAACAGTTCTAGCATGAGCTCCTTTCATTCACACCAGTGTTCTGTTGAGGCAGAAACAAACTTTGGGAGGTAGTTTGGGTGACTTATTAAATACCAGCCAGGGCAGTTTGAAATAGGTAGTGTCATTTCTGTACCTTCTTGCCACAAGGAGGTGCTTTATAGCCGTTTCCTTTTTTGCTTTTTTTTTTTTTTTTCAAAATAGTGAGCACATGTGTTCTACAGTTTTCCTGTACTTCAGTGTAGTAACCTTTCAGGTATCATGTTTTGACAGACCCCTATTTTACACTCATTCTGTACCAGTAAGTTGACACTACGTAATCATCTGTGTTAATGTAAGTTACACGAGGCCAGAGGTAATGTGCTGGGACTCTCTGCGTCTTTTGACTGTTAGTGACAGAGCACTCAATTGTTGGTCATTCTGAGTGGTAATATATAAGTTGCCTATTCTTAAAGATTCTGTTGGAAAATGTGCAACATGTAAGGAATTCTTAATACTCAATGACAGTTTATCGTATTGTCCTGATATAAAAATAAATTGGTTTCCTTCCTACTAGGTTTGTTCTTAATACAAAGGTTAACATGCCACATGAGGACCACATCACAGCTCTCTGTTTCTGTAATGCAGAAAAATCTGAAAATTCCACGTTGGTTACAGCAAGTAAAGATGGTCACTTCAAAGTGTGGATATTAACAGATGATTCTGATATATACAGTAAGTTGCTTAAATATAGTATATGCATATGTAGTTAACAAGTTTAAGAATTGATATGTTTAACTCTCATGAGAATTATATCCATTCTGGGAGGATTTTTTCAGCTATAATTCTGTAGACCATTGCCTAATTTCAAATGATTTGAGAAATGACATTTTTACATTCCTTCTTTCCCAAATCTTTACTTACTTTATGACATTCTTGATTAATTGTGTGCTAATTCTCCATTCTATGAGGGGAGAGTTTAAAAAAAAAAGTTACTCCCTTTTGCAGTTACACCCTTTACTGTTCCACTAGAGGAAGGCCAAGGTCTCTTGGAAGGAATGCAAATTTCATATCAGTCAATAATTTGTAACTAAATTTGGGGGAGGAAAGTGTTTTGTTGTTTCCTTGTTTTTTAACATGTGTCTAATAAATTCCCTAAAATACTGTCTAGCATTATACTGTCTCTATGCTCTACACATTTCCGCAGAGAAGGCTGTCGGCTGGACCTGTGACTTTGTGGGCAGCTATCATAAATACCAAGCAACTCACTGTTGTTTCTCTGAAGATGGCTCCTTATTAGCAGTTAGTTTTGAAGAAATAGTTACAATATGGGATTCAGAGACTTGGGAACTTAAATGTACATTTTGTCAACGAGCTGGGAAAATAAGGTAGGTAAATAATTGGGAGAGTATAAACTGGATTTTTTTTTAATTCAAACAAGTCTTTCTACATAAATGTTAATAATAATTTATGCTTTCTCCAAAAGTATCCTTTGTGCCAGTAGCTCACCAAAATACTGGGAGGCTAAGAAATGCTGTTAATGAACCGTGTGCATTAGTTTTCTTGGTTGTACTACACAATAGTAGATGCCATGCATCATGAGCCTCAGTAGATCCAGACAATTTCTCTCATCTTCATAAAGGCAATATTATGCTCAAACTTCATTATTTGTAATAATAGCAAGGGAATTGACAATAATATCTTCCATTTTATTTCAGGTCACTTGAGCATTTGAGGACAGAATGCCTAATTGTTTCTAATTTCTAATATATGTAATTCTGAATTTACTTTATAAAACTTCACAATTCATATTGCAAACCTGCCTCTTGAGGCACAAAAAAAAGCATAAAAGGTTTTAAGTAACTTGGTATGTTTCACATACATGTTCTCTATATGTGCCAATTACTATACTCTACAACATATTAGAAAAGAATTGGTCATCAAATCTGTTTTCCTAAAGAAACAAAATAGCTGAATAAACCTTTCCTTTTGTGCTCCTTACCCCCTTTTTCTGCAGGATAATTATGAACAAAAACATATGTGTGTATCTAAAAGTCTGCATCTGCAACTGAGTGTGGTAGAACTAACTTGTTACCTTCCTTGTTTTAATATAAAGCAAGAAGTCAGCAGTCCTTTGTAACTGAGTATAGCAGAACTAACTTGTTACCTTCCTTGTTTTAATTTAGGGCGGGAAGTCTGCAGTCCTTTGTGACTGAGTGTGGTAGAACTAAATTGTTAACTTCCTTGTTTTAATCTAGGCACCTTTGCTTTGGGAGATTGACTTGTTCCAAGTATCTTCTTGGTGTTTCTGAAAATGGCATTCTGTGCTGTTGGAATCTGCTCAGTTGTGCATGTAAGATATTTTTTTGCTATAAAGTGGTATCAGAACACACAGGAAAATTTGGAGTGCTATGCCTGTAGTAACAGACTTTGATTACAGTTGACTCTTGAGTGATGCTGGAGTTAGGGTCATTGACCCTCTGCACAATCAAAAATTCATGTATAACTTAGAGATAACCCTCTGTGGATTCAACCAGCCTTGGATTGAACAGTGCTGTCGCATTTATTTGCTGTGTTAAAAGTCTACATATGTGTGCCCGCTCAGTTCAAATTCGTGTTATTCAAGGGTCAACTGTATTTATAAAGGGCTTCCCAGGTGGCACTAGTGGTGAAGAATCCACCTGCCAGCTCAGGAGACGCAAGAGACTCAGCTCTGTTCACTGGAAGGTTTATTCCCTGAAGTAGGAAATGGCACCCTGCTCCGGTGTTCTTGCCTGGAAAAGTCCGTGGACAGAGGAACCTGGCAGGTTTACAGTCCATGGGGCCACAAGGAGTGGACACGACTGAGCACACACATGTGTAGACCTGCTCAGTTCAGATCCATGTTGTTCAAAGTCAGCTGTGTTTATAAATTGCCTAATTTTCAACAAATCAACTTCCATTGTCCTTGCTTTTTCCCTACTGTCTTCAGTGTGTGCGACTGCTGCCCTCCATATTCTCCATCCTCAACAATTTGTGGAAAGTTTCTCTAATTCATAATGCATATTAACCTGCAGTGCCCCTGTCAGCATTAAATTTGAATGGAACCTATTAACAGTCCTCCTAACAAACATGGACTCTGGCATCTTACTTATTCAAGTATGTTTAGAAAGCATGGTGGTTGCTTAGTAATGAATGTTTATAACTTTTTTTATATTCTCTACAATGATTCTGGTTAACATTTTGCCCACATTTAGCAGTAGTGCAAAAGCATCAGACCATGGTTGCACTGAAATAATAACCATTTCATTGTATGTGGAAGAAAGACTCTGTTTTTTTGCTTCCTGCCCTTCGTCTCAATGCAGATTTCCACAGATAATTTCAGTGTGTTGACTGTGTATTAATCTGGAAGCATAAAATCCCTCTTCCTGAGAATAATAAAATTGATTGTCCCAATAAATATTGAGTACCTACTTTAAGAAAGCTTTTGGTAAATCTCTTCTTAGAAGTGAATCCCTTTTTCCCCCAGTGGAATGGAGTACAAAATTAAATGTGAGAGTTATGGAACCTGATCCCAATTCAGAGAATATTGCTGCAGTCGCTCAGTCTTCTGTGGGTTCAGACTGTAAGTACACACATTCTTTGACAGAAGAAATCTGTTACCTAAATTTTCTTTTTAACATCTTTCATGTAATGTGAGCTAAACTTAACTGCAGATCAGAATATACTTGCCTGACCCCTGCTCTTCCTTGAGTTCCAGCTTGAGGACGTCCCTCATTTTTCAGCATGTCATCTCCTGCTCGGTCTTCAAAATCCAAGAGAGATTTCACCTCTGAAGGATTTTGAAACCACCCCCCACCCCGCAAGGAGCTTTAATCATTCCTTCTCTGTGGCCTTAAAGCTTCACAGATCTCTGTTCTAGAGCTTAAGACAAAAAGTACTTCTGTAGGGTTTTGGTGTCTATTTTCTGCGGTTGGCCCTGCTCTCAGAAATAGGAATTTTTCTCTCTCTTTTTCATCTCCAAAGCCCTCGTTCCTAACCTGCTTGACACCTAGTAGGCATCACGTAGATACTTGTTGATTCAAAGCCTAAAATAATCATGACCTGGGTCATTTACTCCATGGGGTAAGTCCCAGGGTGAGTGTGGTCCTCCAGTCTGAGACTGGAACTAACCTTTGCAGGCAAAATGTTATTGTCTGTTTTTTTTTCCTCTAGTGTTTGTATTTAAACCTAGCGAGCCAAGGCCATTGTATATTCAAAAGAATATCTGCAGAGAGGAAGTCTTGTGGGGAGTGTTTGTTCCCCGAGATGTTCCTGAATCATTCACCTCAGAAGATTACCAGTGGCTGAACAGATCCCAGTTTTACTTCCTAACAAAATCACAGGTAACCATCCACCTCAGAAAAGGTGGTCATTTAGTGTGTGTGAAATAGTTTTATTAAGGATTACCCCTTCTCTCCCTACCCACCTCAACCCACTGCCAAATCATCTAATATGCTCAGTACAGTCGTATTACTGGTGGGACTATATTAGCCCCCACCTTTAAGGCTATTTCTTGTATTCATTCATTCCGTGACAGTAAAAAAAGATATGATCTAAAAGATAACTAGAGTATTTTGAATTGTATTTGTTAGAATGGCCTTTTTTTAACTTTTTCATTTGATTTACCATAAAGAAATCAGTGGCTTAAATTAGATCCATCAGTATATGATCTTTCAGAACAATCTTAACAACCATCACAGCAGTTACTAAATACATTTTCTGTGAGTATATATATATATATATATATATCAGCAGGAAAAGTTGACATCTTTTTCTAACTTTAATATCTACAATTTGTATTTTGCATCATGAATTGACTTCTCTTTTCAGAGTTTATTGACGTTCAGTACACAGTCTCCAGAAGAGAAACTCACACCCACAAGCAAACAGGTACGTTCTGCTCACTTGTAGCTCAGATCATGCACATTGCCTCCCTGCAAAGTTAAGGTTATCTTTCAGAACTCAGCTATGACAAAAATGTTTTACCTGCCCTGAAGTGGAGTTTTAAATTATATAATTAGAAACTACTTGCTTCATTTGATGTCATAGTGGTTTTTGAAAATGTAGCTTTAATTTGTAATATCAGTAATATATGCTTGTGATCCAAAGAATCAAATAGTTTTATGAGACTTCTGTGAGAAAACTTGAACTTCACCACCAAGTGCCATTATCCACAAAGATACTCACTCTCAACTTTTGAGTTGAAGTTTTTATTTACCTCCCTGTCTCTAAGAAACATGTTTATATTGCTAATTCTGGATTTTCAGATCTAGGCATTAGATTTGGTATTTTCTAATTGTGATCTATTGAAGTTGAAATTTCTTTCACACCCCTCCCCCCAAATACACAACATACACCCACATACATTCTGTCCCTAATCTTTCCAGTGTAGGTAAATCTTAAATTTATCTTAGATTGCTGTTCATCCTTAAAGATGTTAACACAATTCATAACTGGGCCATGCAGCAACAAACAGGTTGCTTTTCCTTTTGTGACCAGCTGCTTTTGCTTTTATCTGGAGTTAATGATTGCTTATCTTTTCATTTGCTCGGTTTCCTGTTCTCATCTAGTGAAAGTGAGAGTGTTAGTCGCTCAGTCACGTCCAATTCTTTGCAACCCCATGGACCGTAGCCCACCAGGCTCCTCCGTCCATGGAATTTTCCAGGCAGGTGTACTGGAGTGGGCAGCCATTCCCTTCTCCAGGGCTCTTCCCAACCCAGGGATCAAACCTGGGTCTCCTGCATTGCGGGCACTTAAGTCACCACCAAACTCTATCCTAGTTGTGTAAGTCCTCTTTCATGGTTTTCATATTAGGTATTCTGAGTCCTGAAGAAATATTTTCACGAGCCTCTGGCCTGCTTTATTCTGCACTGACTGCCCTGTTATAAACCTGAAACCTGCTGCCCAGCAGCCGTCTTAGGATCTGCATTTGCTGCCGTTCTGGGGTTCAGTCACCTCTGCCGTAGTAGATCCTGTGGTTTATCTCTTGCTCTGGTTACTCCTTTGCTTTGGTAAACAGCTCCCTGTGGTGCATGGGAAGTAAATTTAAGACATTGCAAGTTTGGACTTGTTTTTATTCCTCCCATTTGATTGGTTGGTTACGTAGAATTCTAGGTTGAAAATCATTTTGTCTTAGAACTTTGAAGATACTGTTACACTTTATCTGTAACCTGACGTAGTTTTCTCTGAAAATTCATTGAATTCATTTAGCATTTTTTTATTGATCAGTACTGTGTGCTCTTGACATTTGGGGTATCAGTGAATGGAAGGGTCAAGTCTCTAAATTTGTAGTGTTACAGTCTAATAGGAAGATACAGATACGAAACATGAAGTAAAATACATAGTATTTTAGAAAGTGATTCTTTTTTTCCCCTGTTTTTTATAGTATGAGAGATTGCTTCTTGTTTTTCATCTGATCTCATATATATATATGTTCGGGGCTTTTTTTTCCTCTCTCTTGTATGGTTTATTTCCATTAGGTTTTTCTTTTCAGTCTGTTTTGGAGATTTTCATCAGAGTCTGATGATTCTTGGCTGTCTGCTTTTAATTAAAAGTGAGCAAGATCACCATTTGAAAGTTCGCCTGGATGGAACTTGACCTCTGGTCTCTACTAGCTGACTGAGCTTTTAGGAGAAAATCTCTGAAGTCATTATTTTTAGAACTTTTTCTCTTAGACTGGTCATTATTACCCAGAAAAACTTCTTCCAAGTTCTTGCCTGAAAGATGTCACCTGACTGCCAGCACTGTGGGAAGCACCCTCTATGGACCACAGCTGCCTTCAGCTGTGCACCCCTCACCCCTCCACACACCAAGCTGTCCAGTCTAAAGACACACTCTGCTTTGCTCTTCAAGGAACATACTGCCAGCCTTCTGCTGAGGCTGAGGAGGAGATATGGAAATCTGAGAGCTCTCAAAATGGACTTTAACCAGGCTAACTGGTTTTCTTTCTTTCTTTCTTTCTTTCTTTTTTAAGCCTTTTTCAGAGGTACTATTAGTACCAGTTCTTGAGCATTGTGAGATTCTACAGCATGCGTTTGGAGAAGGAAATGGCAACCCACTCCAGTACTCTTGCCTGGAGAATCCATGGACAGAGGAGCTTGGCAGGCTACAGTCCATGGGGTCACAAGAGTTGGACACGACTTGGTGACTAACCCAGCACCACCATAGCTTAAATTGAGGTGCTCTTACGTAGCTTCCTCCACCACCAGCTTAGAGTCCTGTTCTCTTGGGTCCGCTGGGTTAGCTGCCATCTTCAGCCTGCTTCCCTCTCCCCCCTTCACCCAGCTTCTTTATCACTGTAGATTCCTGCCCCTTTGAAAACCCCTGCTGTTTTTGTAGGACTGGGGGAAGAAGTGGTAGATGGACATTTTGTTCTGTCATCTAAGTGTCCACTGTCGGCTTTTCTCGGAGTCAGTGAACTAGTCTCAGTTGCTTTACTTGTGAAGTGAAAAATTCATACAAGATAATACCTACAGTTCCTCTCATCCCTGTTATTTATTACTGTAGTACTTGGATCAGAGGCAGTTCCTCCTTTTTTATTGAAACTATTTCCCTGTTCTTTAACCC
The DNA here is from genome assembly GCF_023699985.2 of Odocoileus virginianus. Classification (NCBI taxonomy): domain Eukaryota; kingdom Metazoa; phylum Chordata; class Mammalia; order Artiodactyla; family Cervidae; genus Odocoileus; species Odocoileus virginianus. The sequence continues at coordinate 1,761,501 of NC_069686.1, read as the reverse complement.
TTACAGTTATTAGCAGAAGAAAGTCTTCCAACAACCCCATTTTATTTCTTACTGGGAAAGCACAGGCAGCAACAGCAGAATGAAAAGTTAAATGAAGCTCTGGAGAATGAGCTGGTACAGCTGCCCTTAACAGAAAACATACCTGCAATTAGTGAGGTAAGTAATTATTAGTTACATAAGTTTATTATAACACTGAAACTAGTAGTATAAATTAATTGTTTATACCTATGTGACATGGGTTAAATGCAGTAACGCACTTTAAGGTTGGGATTTTTGTATAATCTGTAACAAATAATTTTTGGATTTTGGGTTTTTTTGGATTTGTATATTGTGCAACTTTAATTCTCAAACTAAATGGCATAAAATGAGGATTTCTGCCGGGGTTGGAGAAGGGGTTGTTTGCATAAAAGTAGGGGTTCTCTGGTTTTTCATCACAGCCTGGTGTTGACAGAAGCCTTGGCGTTTCCTCTTTAAATGAAGCCGTGTTTTTCTGCTTTACTCCAGCTTCTCCGCACTCCAGCCCATGTGCTGCCGTCCGCGTCCTTCCTCTGCTCCCTGTTTGTGAACTCACTGCTGCTGTCTAAGGAGACTAAGAGGTAAGGCAGCTCATTAGATGTGTTCAGATACTCTGTTTTGAGAAAGGATGATTTGTGATAGCATTGATCAGAATATTCTTTCCCTGTGTTTCTCTTTCAGCTTTAACCTGTATTTACAGGGTATTAGAATTACTAAGTCAAATAAATAAAATAAAAGTGTATCACTAACAAGAATTTTCATTAATTTTGCTCATATGATTTTTTTCATAAGTATCTTAAATTAGAAAGTTATTGTTTAGAACTATTTTTCAATAGTAATTGCATTTTATTCTGTTATTGTTAAAGTGCTGAAGAAAATCCTGATGATGTCGACATGGAAGAAGAAAAAGAAAGTGATGATTCAGATGAAGAAAGTAATTTCACTGAAAAGATCCAGGATATAAATAACACAGATTTGGAAGAAGACGTTATACATCAGTTGTCAAAATCAGAAGAAAAGGAACTGAAAAAATTTAGGAAAGTAGACTACAGCTGGATAGCTGCTCTCTGAACCTTGGGGAGTGGGGGAGGGTTTTGCTGTTTGTGGCTGTGTTTTGATTTGTTTCCGTTGTATGTCAGTACTCCACAAATCTATTTAAATGTTACTTCTGTTCTTGAGATGTTAAATACTAACACGCTTTACTTTTAAGTAACTGGTAACACGAAGTGGTGTTTACATCATGTTTTACAGTTGCCGTGTACATCATCTCATTTCACCTATCAGCCTTAAAGGAGAGCTGGAAGTTGAACTTGTACGGCATAGGTCCCTTTATCTGCAATTTGGATATATAAAAAGTTTTTTAAGGTTTTGTAGATAGTGTTTTAATTTCAGAATTTATTTGGTGGCCAAGTATGACTTGAACTGATGTGAGGTTCTCTACAGTCTTGATTCATCACTCTTGTATATTTCTCATAGAGAAATTTAGGGAAATGATTTGATTATGGTAGTATTTCATAGACTTCACTGAGGATGTTATGTAATACAAGCTGCCTAAAATCTGAAAAATTCTAAATGCACATCATCTGACTCCATACCTTTCAGAGAAGGTGTCTGCTAGTAAATATGGTTTTCATGACAGCCTTAGAGCCAATAAGAAGAGCTAGTGTTACTCTGTTACTGTGTCTACTGAGTCACGTAATAATCACTTTGGAGTTTTCCAATTCAATGATACTCTTCTGTAAAATCTATATTAAAAAGTTAATGCAAAAACAAGTGTACACATCATAAGCACACATCTCAGGGAAGGAATGTTCACAAATTGCTGTAAGTGGCTATTTTTTAATATTTTTATTTCTTTAGATTCTGTTTCTACTATTTTGGGAGTTTACATTTTTATATTGGTACTCATTGAAGGTACCCTTTTAAATTTTTATAATACACTTAAACATCTATATGGTTTATAGACTTACAGAGTGTCTTCTACTGACTATCTACTGTGGTGGTTAAAACAGCACATGTAACGTCCCTTCATGTCTCTTTATGGCCTCTCCAGTTATTTGGTCATTTTGTTGGTTTTCATGGATGTTAAACACTGTTGAATAAATTAGTACATAGCAGAACAATTATGGATCTTTTTTTCTCTTGTCACACAGTGTCCCTTGCTCAGTTCTTTTCAGATAGGCTTGTGGAAAAATGATTACAGATTTGATCCCTGCACTTATCATCTTGTAATTTTGTTGAAAGTTCTATTTTGAGGTTCAGTTCAACTTTTTGAGGGTATAGCTTGTGATCTTAAAATTGCCTTTGTATTTTCTTAATTTTTTCTCTCACTTAATTCATTAGCTTCATTGAATACATCACTTCTTCCAGTCAGAAGATGGCAGAACTGAGGTCTCTGGCCAAGGAGCTACTAGGAAAGAACATAGGAAATGGAGTATCCTTGAACATTTTGCTCTTAGCCATTCACTCCCTTGGATCCTCTGCTCTATTTTCTCTTCTGATCTCTGTTCCAACTGAATGTGGCTTTCAAGATTCAGGTGAATGTTTATTTTATTTTTAAAAATTAGCATTGTAAGTCTTTTTTATGCTTTAACTTATTACATTCTTTTTTTTCCTTTTTAATATTTTTTATTGAAGGATAATTACTTTATAGAATTTTGTTTTCTGTCAAACCTCAACATGAATCAGCCATAGGTATACATATATCCCCTCCCTTTTGAACCTCCGTCCCATCTCCCTCCCATCCCACCCCTCTAGATTGATACAGAGCCCCTGTTTGAGTTTCCTGAGCGGTACAGCAAATTCCCATTGGCTATCTATTTTACATACTGTAATGTAAGTTTCCATGTTACTCTTGCCACACATCTCACCCTCTCCCCGTGTCCATAAGTCTATCCTCTGTGTCTGTTTCTCTGTTGCTGCCCTGTAAATAAATTCTTCAGTGCCATTCTAGATTACATATATATGCATTACAATACTATTTCTTTCTGACTCACTTCACTCTGTATAATAGGTTCTAGGTTCATCCACCTCATCAGAACTGACTCAAATGTGTTCCTTTTTATGGGAGTAATATTCCATTGTGTGTATGTACCACAGCTTCTTTATCCATTCATCTGTCAGTGGACATCTAGGTTGCTTCCATGTTCTAGGTCTTGTAAACAGTGCTGCAGTGAACAATGTGATACATGAGTCTTTTTCAGTTTTGGTTTCCTCAGGGTATATGCCTAGGAGTGGGATTGCTGGGTCATTTGGCGCTTTTATTCGTGGTTTTTTAAGGAATCTCCATACCATTTTCCATGGTGGCTGTATCAGTTTACATTCCCACCAACAGTGCAAGGGCGTTCCCTTCTCTCCACACCCTCTCCAGCACTTACTGTTTGTAGACTTTTTGATGAGGGCCATTCTGAACGGTGTGAGGTGATAGCTCACTGTGGTTTTGTATTCCTCTAACAATGAGTGGTGTTAGCATCTTTCATGTGTTTGTTAGTCATCTGTATGTCTTTGGAGAATCTGTTTAGATCTTTTTCCCACTTTTTGATTGGGTTGTTTGTTTTTCTGGCATTGAATTGTATGAGCTGCTTGTATATTTTTAAAATTAATCCTTTGTCAGTTGTTTCATTTGCTATCATTTCCTCCCATTCTGAGGGTTGTCTTTTCACCTTGCTTATGGTTTCCTTCGCTGTGCGAAAGCTTTTAAGTTTAATCAAGTCCCACTTGTTTACTTTTGTTTTTATTTCCGTTACTCTAGGAGGTAGGCCAAAGAGGATCCTGCTGTGATTTATGTTGGAGAGTGTTCTGCCTATGTTTTCCTCCAAGAGTTTTATAGTTTCTGGTCTCACATTTAGGTCTTTAATCCATTTTGAGTTTATCTTCGTGTATGGTGTTAGGAAGTGTTCTAATTTCATTCTTTTACAAGTGCATGTGTGCGTGCTAAGTCGCTTCAGTCGTGTCTGACTCTCTGCGACCCCATGGACTGTAGCCCACCAGGCTCCTCTGTCCATGGGATTCTCCAGCAAAAATACTGGAGTGGGTTGCTATGCCCTTCTCCAGTCTTTTACATGTAGCTGTCCAGTTTTCCCAGCACCATTTATTGAAGAGGCTGTCTTTGCCCCATTGTATATTCTTGCCTCCTTTCTCAAAAATAAAAGTACCCATAGGTGCATGGGTTTATTTCTGTGATTTCTGTCTTGTTCCATTGGTCTATATTTCTGTTTTGTGGCAGTACCATACTGTCTTGATGATGACTGTAGCTTTGTAGTATAATCAGAAGTCAGGAAGGTTGATTCTTCCAGCACCATTCTTCTTTCTCAAGGCTGCTTTGGCTTGGTCTTTTGTGTTTCCATATGAATTGTGAAATGTTTTGTTCTAGTTCTGTGAAAAATGCCATTAGTAATTTGATAGGGATCACATTGAATCTGTAGATTGCATTTGATAGTATAGTCATTTTCACAATATTGATTCTTCCTACCCAGGAACATGGAATATCTCTCCATCTGTTTATGTCATCTTTGATTTCTTTCATTTGTGTCTTATACTTTTCTGTGTACAGTTCTATTGTCTCTTTACTTAAGTTTATTCCTAAATATGTAATTCTTTTTGTTCCCGTGGTGAATGGGATTGATTCCTTAATTTCTCTTTCTGATTTTTCATAGTATATAAAAATGCAAGTGATTTCTGTGTATTGATTTTGTATCCTGCAGCTTTGCTAAATTCACTGATTAGCTCTAGTAATTTTCTGCTACTATCTGTAGGGTTTTTTTTATGTACAGTGTCATGTCATCTGCAAACAGTGAGAGCTTTACTTCTTTTCTGATCTGGATTCCTTTTATTTCTTTTTCTTCTCTAATTGCTGTAGCTAGGACTTCCAGAACTATGTTGAATAATAGTGGTGAAAGTGGACACCCTTGTCTTGTTCCTGATCTTAGGGAGAGTGCTTTCAGTTTTTCGCCATTGAGAATAATGTTTGGTGTAGGCTTATCATCTATGGCCTTTACTATGTTGAGGTAGGTTGCTTCTATGCATGTTTTTTGAAGAGTTTTAATCAAATGGGTGCTGAATTTTGTCAAAGACTTTCTGCATCTATAGAGATGATCATACGGTTTTTATCTTTCAGTTTGTTAATAATGGTTATCACATCGACTGATTTCTGTATTTTGAAGAATCCTTGCATTCCTGGAGTAAAACCCAACTTGATCATGGGGTATGAGCTTTTTGATGTGTTGCTGAATTCTGTTTGCTAAAATTTTGTTGAGGATTTTTGCATGTATGTTCATCAGTGATATTGGCCTGTAATTTTCTTTTTTCGTGTTATCTTTGTCTGGTTTAGGTATCAGGGTGATAGTGGCCTCATAGAGTGAATTTGGAAGTGTTCCTTCCTCTGAAATTTTTTGAAAGCATTTTAGAAGGATAGGCATTAGCTCTTCTCTAAATGTTTGCTAGAATTCTCCTGTGACGCCATCTGGTTGTGGGCTTTTGTTTTTTGCAAGATTTTTTATCACAGCTTCAATTTCAGTGCTTGTAATTGGGTTGTTCATGATTTCTATTTCTTCTTGGTTCAGTCTTGGAAGATTGAACTTCTCTAAGAATCTGTCCATTTTTTCCAGGTTATCTATTTTATTACCATGTAGTTGTTCAAAATAGTCTCTTAAAATCCTTTGTATTTCTGCACTGTCCGTTGTAACCTCTCCTTTTTCATTTCTAATTTTATTGATTTGATTCTCCTCTCTTTTTTTCTTCATTAGTCTGGCTAAAGGTTTATCAATTCTTTTTATCTTCTCAAAGAACCAGCTTTTAGTTTTATTTATCTTTACTATTATTTTATTTCTTTTTCAGATACTTCTCGGATCTTTATGATTTCTTTCTTTCTACTAATTTTGGGGTTTTTTTTTTTGGTTCTTCTTTTTCCAGTTGTTTCAGGTATGAAGTTAGTTTGTCTATTTAATGTTTTTCCTTGTTTCTTAGGTGGGAGTGTATTGGTATAAACTTCCCTCATAGACCTGCTTTTGCTGCATCCCATAGGTTTTGAGTTGTCGTGTTTTCATTGTCATTTTTCTAGATTTTTTTATTTCCCTTTTGATTTCTTCAGTAACCTGTTGGTTACTTATAAGCGTATTGTTTAATCTCCATGTGTTTGTGTTTCTTAGTTTTTTTCTTGTTGTGGTCAGAGAAGATGCTTGACACAATTTCAATTTTCTTAAATTTACTGAGGTTTGATTTGTGACCTAAGATGTGGTCTATCATGAAAAATGTTCCATGTGCACTTGAGAAGAAGATGTATCCTGCATTTGGATGGAATGTCCTGAAGATACCAATGAGATCCATCTCATCTAATGTATCATTTAAGACTTATGGTTATTAATTAATTTTCTTGTTTTGATGAACTGTCCATTGGTGTGAGTGGGGTGTTAAAGTGTCTTATTATTATTGTGTTACTGTCAGTTTTTCCTTTTATGTCTGTTAGTGTTTGTCTTATGTATTGAGGTGCTAGTATGTTGGGTCCATAGATATTTACAACTGTTATGTCTTCCCCTTGGAATGATCCCTTGATCATTATGTACTGTCCTTCATTATCTCTAATAATCTTTATTTTAAGGTCTAGTTTGTCTGATATGAGGATTGCTGAATTTGGCAATAAGGAGTTCATATCTGAGCCACAGTCAGCTCCTGGTCTTGTTTTTGCTGACTATAGAGCTTCTCCATCTTTTGCTGCAAAGAATATAATTAGTCTGATTTCGGTATTGACCATCTGGTGATGTCTATATGTTTTTGTGTTGTTGGAAGAGGGTGTTTGCTATGACCAGTGTGTTCTCTTGGCAAAACTCTATAGCCTTTGCCCTGCTTCATTCTGTACTCCAAGGCCAAATTTGCCTGTTACTCTTGGTATTTCTTGACTTCCTACTTTTGCATTCCAGTCCCCTATAATGAAAAGGATGTCTTTTTTGGGTGTTAGGTCTCGAAGCACTTGTAGGTCTTCAGAGAACCATTCAACTTCAGCTTCTCTAGCACTACTGGTCGGGCCATAGACTTGGATTGCTGTGATATTGAATGGTTTGCCTTGGAAGTGAACAGAGATCATCCTGTTATTGCCAAATTCAGACTTACACTGAAGAAAGTAGGGGAATCCACTAAACCTAAATCAGATATGACCTAATCAGATCCCTTACGATTATACAGTGGAAGTGACGTATAGATTCAAGGGATTAGATCTGATAGACAGAGTGCCTGAAGAACTATGGACAGAGGTTCATGACATTATACAGGAGGCAGAGATCAAGACCATTCCCAGGAGAAAGAAATGCAAAAGAGTAAAAGGGTTATCTGAGGAGGCCTTACAACTAGATGTGAATAGAAGAAAAGTGAAAGGCAAAGGAGAAAAGGAAAGATATTCCCATTTGAATGCAGAGTTCCAAAGAATAATAAGGAGAGATAAGAAAGCCTTCCTCAGTGATCAGTGCAAAGAAATTGAGGAAAACAATAGAATGGGAAAGACTAGAAATCTCTTCAAGAAAATTAGAGATACCAAGGGAACATTTCATGCAAAGATGGGCACAATAAAGGACAGAAATGGTATGGACCTAACAGAAGCAGAAAATATTAAGAAGAGGTGGCAAGAATACACAGAAGAACTATACAAAAAAGATCTTCATGACCCAGATAACCATGATGGTGTGATCATTCACCTAGAGCCAGACATCCTGGAATGTGAAGTCAAGTGGGCCTTAGGAAGCATCACTAGGAACAAAACTAGTGGAGGTGATGAAATTCCAGCAGAGCTATTTCAAGTCCTAAAAGATGATGCTATGAAAGTACTGCACTCAATAAGCCAGCAAATTTTTAAAACTTGGCAGTGACCACAGGACTGGGAGAAGTCAGTTTTCATCCCAATCCAAAGAAAGGCAATGCCAAACAATGCTCAAACTACTGCACAACTGCACTCATCTCACACGCTAGTAAAATAATGCTCAAAATTCTCCCAGCCAGGCTTCAACAGTATGTGAACCATGAACTTCAGATGTTCAAGCTGGATTTAGAAAAGGCAGAGGAACCAGAGATCAAATTGCCAACATCCACTGGATCATCAAAAAAGAGAGTTCCAGAAAAATATCTACTTCTGTTTTATTGACTATGCCAAAGCCTTTGATTATGTGGACCACAACAAGCTCTGGAAAATTCTGAAAGAGATGGGAATACCAGACCACCTTACCTGCCTCTTGAGAAAGCTATATGCAGGTCCAGAAGCAACAGTTAGAACTGGACATGGAACAACAGACTGGTTCCAATTACTGAAAGGAGTACATCAAGGCTGTATATTGTTACCCTGCTTATTTAACTTATATGCAGAGTACATCATGAGAAATGCTGGGCTGGAAGAAGCATAAGCTGGAATCAAGATTGCGGGGAGAAATATCAATAACCTTAGATATGCAGATGACACCACCCTTATGCAGAAAGCGAAGAACTAAAGAGCCTCTTGATGAAAGAGGAGAGTGAAAAAGTTGGCTTAAAGCTCAACATTGAGAAAACTAAGATCATGGCATCCGGTACCATCACTTCATGGCACATATATGGGGAAACAGTGACAGACTTTATTTTCTTGGGCTCCAAAATCACTGCAGATGCTGATTGCAGCCATGAAATAAAAAGATGCTTACTCCGTGGAAGAAAACTTATGACCAAACTAGACAGCACATTAAAAAGCAGAGACATTACTTTGCCAACAAAGATCCATCTAGTCAAAGCTATGGTTTTTCCAGTGGTCATGTATGGATGTGAGAGTTGGACTGTAAAGAAAGCTGAGCACCAAAGAATTGATGATTTTGAACTGTGGTGTTGGAAAATTCTTGAGAGTCCCTTGGACTGCAAGGAGATCCAGCCAGTCCATCCTAAAGGAAATCAGTCCTGAATATTCATTGGAAGGACTGATGTTGAAGCTGAAACTCCAATACTTTGTCCGCCTGATGCAAAGAACTGACTCATTAGAAAAGACCCTGATACTGGGAAAGATTGAAGACAGGAGGAGAAGGGGCAACAGAGGATAAGATGGTTGGATGGCGTTGCTGACTCGTTGGACATGAGTTTGAGTAAACTCTCGGAGTCGGCGATGGACAGGGAGGCCTGGTGTTCTGCGGCCCATGGGGTCGCAGAATCAGACACAACTGAGCAACTGAACTGAACTGAGAATTACTACTCAAGTTTACTTATGCTTTCCATTTGCATGGAATATATTTTTCCATTCTCTCACTTTCATTCTATATGTGTCTTTAAGTCTGAAGTGGTTTTCTTGTAGACAGTGTATATATGGGTCTTGTTTTTGTATACATTCAGCTAGTCTGTGTCTTGTCGTTGCAGCATTTAATCCATTTACATTTAAAGTGATTATTGATGTATATCTTCCTACTGCCATTTTCTTAATTGTTGGGTGTTCATTTTGTAGATCTTGTATTTCTTGACCATATAAGTCCCTTTAACATTTGTTGTAAAGCTTATTTGGTGGTACTGAATTCTCTTTACTTTCCCTTGTCTAAAAGCTTTTTATTTTTCCATCAATTTTGAATGAGGTCCTTGCCAGGTAGAGTAATCTTTGTTGTAGATTTTTCCTTTTCAGTACTTTAAGTATATCCTGCCATTTGCTTCTGGTCTGCAGTTTCTGCTGAAAGAACAGCTGTTAAGCATATATGGTTTCCCTTGTGTGTTACTTGTTGCTTCTCCCTTGTTGCTTTCAATATTCTTTCTTTGTGTTTAGTCTTTGTTAGTTTGATTAGTATGTGTCTTGGCATGTTTCTCCTTGGGTTTATCCTGTATGAGACTCTTTGTGCCTCTTTGAGTTGATTGACTATTTCCTTTTCTATGTGGGGGAAATTTTCAACTATAATCTCTTCAAAAATTTTCTCATACCCTTTCTTTTTCTCTCTTTCTTCTGGGACCCCTATAATTCAAATGTTGGTGCATTTGATATTATCCCAGAGGTCTCTGAGGCTATCCTCAGTTCTTTTCATTCTTTTTACTTTTATTCTGTTCTTCAGAAGTTATTTCCACCACTCTTATCTTCCAGTTCACGGATTCACTCTTCTGCTTCAGATATTCTGCTATTGATCCTTTCTAGAGTATTTTTAATTTCTGTAATTGTGTTTTTCTCTGTATGTTTGTTCTTTAATTCTCCTAGGTCATTGTTAATTGATTGTTGCATTTTCTCCATGTTGTTTTCAAGGTTTGTGATCATCTTTACTATCGTTATCTGAATTCTTTTTCAGGTAGTTTACCTGTTTCCTCTTCATTTATTTGGACTTTCATGTTTCTACTTCTTTGTTCTTTCATTTCTTTAGTGTTTTTCTGCTTTTCATTATTTTTTTAACTGATTGTTTTTGAGGTCTCCTTTTCCCAGGCTTCAAGGTTGAATTCTTTCTTCCTTTTGGTTTCTGCCCTTCTAAGGTTCGTGAAGTGGTTTGTGTAAGCTTCCTATAGGGTGAGATTTGTGAGTTTTTGTTTGTTTGTTTTTCCTCTGATGGGCAGGTCTGAGTGAGGTGGTAATCCTACCTGTTGATGATTTGGTTTGTATTTTTGCTTTGTTTGTTGTTTAGATGAGGCGTGCTGCACAGGTGCTAATGGTGGTTGGGTGATGCAGGTCTTGTATTCAGTGGTTTCCTCTGTGTGAGCTCTCACTGTCTGACACTCCCCGGGTTAGTTCTCTGTAGTCTGGGGTCTGGGAGTCAGTGCTCCCACTCCAAAGGCTCAGGGCTTGATCTCTGGTGAGGAATGAAGATTCTACAAGTGGTTTGTTACGGCATTAAGTGAGATTAAAACAAATACCCAAAAATGAGAAACCAAAGATGAACCCCAGACAAATGGCAATTACAAAATCAGGCAAACAATAATTAAAATAACAGCATATTCATGTACACCCATGAGCAAAGTCAAAACAGTCCAACAAAAAGTACAGTAGATTGACCCAGCGAACAAAGGAAATCAAAAATTATATTTACCAGTTAAGACCAGAACTAACTAAAGCGCAAACTGGAAAACAAAACTAAAGCAAGGTGCCAAGTGGGGAATAAAGCAATGAAAACAAAACTTACAAATAATGTTGAGAGGAAAGGAAAGACATGCAAAGTTAAATAGAGGTAGATGAAGATTTATATACATTAAAGTTAAACTGCAAGGGGGAAAGAACAGTAAGAAAAGCAAAGGAATAATGGTAGAAAAAATATAATAGATTTAAGAAAATTAAAAGTTAAACAAAAGAACTCCACAGAACTGCAAAAGTCCAACGTAGAGGCAGAGGTTTATAACAACAATAAAAAGAGACTGAATATACACCTATACATATACACCCATAAACAAAACAGTCCAACAAAAAGTACGATAGATTGACCTGGCGAACAAAGAAAACCAAAAGTTATATCCACCAGAACAAAACTAACTAAAGCACAAACTGGAAAACAAAACTAAAGCAAGGTGCCAATTGGGGAATAAAGCAATGAAAATAAAACTGTTAAGTATGCTGAGAGGAAAGAAAAGAATACATATGCAAAGTTAAAGAGGTACATAAAGATTTATATACATTAAAGATAACTGCAAGGGGAAAAGAACAGTAAGAAAAGGTAAAGGAATAAATGTAGAAAAAAATAATAATAAGTTTAAAAAATTAAAAGAAGAAAAAAAGGGAAACCACAGAACTGCAAAAGCCCAGCATAGAGGCAGAGGTTTATAACAATAAAAAATGTGACTGAGCAAAAAAAAAAAAAAGTCAAAAGCTTAATTAGATTTCATAGTGCCAATAAAACCAACAACTATAACAGAGCAGGGGAGAAAAGAAAAAATCCAGAAGAATCTACAGAACAAGTCAAAACATAAGAATAGTAAATGTTTTTCTCGAGTCACTGCTGTCATAGTCCTTTCCCTCGCTGGGAGTCACAGTCCACCTCACCTACCTAGGATGCCCTCTGACACTGTGCTGGTCTCTGGACCTTCTGTGGGGGCAGCTCAGATTCTAATCTGGGCCTACTCCTGTGTGTTCTTGCCTCCAGTGTCCACAGCTATCAGAACCAGTGCGTTTTCTTTTGTGGGAGCTCTCAGTGGCCTTTTATATATTCTATAGACACAGAGTCTGCCCAGTTGATTGAGTGGATTTAATCTGTCACTTGTACAGCTGGTGGGAAGGCTTTGGTCTTCTTCCTCAGTCACACTGCCCCTGGGTTTCAACTGTGGTTTTATTTCCACCTCTACATGTGGGTTCTCCGCTGGGGTTTGCTCCTGGGGCTGCCCTGGAGGACTTGGTTTGCCCCTGTGAGGGCCAGGTGTGGAGGTGGTGCAGCTGCTTGGGTGGCAGGGGTTCTGGCAGCACCAGGTACTCAGGGGAGTCGGCGGCTTGGGAGCAGGAAATATAGTGCTCTAGAAGGGTATGACAACTAGGATTGTCCAGTGCATTCCAGTATTCCTGCCTGGAGTACACCCGTGACAGAGAAGCCTGGCAGGCCACAGTCTACAGCGTCAAAGAGTCAGACACGACCGAAGTGATCCTGTGTGCATAGATGCAAGACTTTTTTTTTTTTTGCCTGTGGCCTCTCTGCCCCAGTGAGAGTTGAGTGTGAAGGTGGCTCAGCTGCTTGGTTTGTGGGGACCCTGTTGGCGCCAAGTGTGCAGGGACACGGGCTGCCTCCGCTGCAGGACTTATGGGCCCTATCAGTTTTTTTTTTTTCAAGCCTCTTGTAGCTGGCAATCAGAAGGCCGCCTTGGCCCAGTCTTTCTCCGTAGCTCTGCCTGTTCAGGCACTTAGAGGGCTCCCTTGTCTGGGATCCTTCTGTGTTGTTTGGTGCGTCAGAACATAGAGGGGCGCCCCTGGGTGGGGTCCTCTGTAGATCGGCATGTTGGGCACTTAAAGGGGCACCTTGGCTGGGGTCCTGCTCTGTAGTTCAGTGCTCAGGCGTTTGATGGGCCAGCCTCTCTATTGTTCAGCTGCTGATGCTGGCGTGTGGGGGGAGAGAGGCTATGGTGATGGCTCCACCTCCTACGCGTGACTCAGCAGTATCGCCTTGCTTCCATGGCTGCCTGGCTTTCCTCCACAGGCATTTCCCACCACAATCTCCTCCCTCTCACCCCCTCCATCCGTCTCTCCACAGTCAACAGCAGCCCTTGCCCTGGGATTGCTCCACAATCCCCAAACACCAGTTCCCAGCTGCTGCGGCTTCCAGGGGACCGGCGTCACTGTCCGGGGTTGGAATGGCTGCGGCAAGGACTGTGTTCTCATTCCATTTAGGCTGCCAAAGAGCAGCTGTTTCACTCTCAGCCTTAAATGTTTCCCCTCTGACTCAGAGAATTGCCCCCAGTGTGGGGATCAGAGCCCTGCTCTAGTTTCCCCACCCACCGAGGGCAGGTCCAGTCCTACTGACACTCCTGTTTCTCCCCCTAGCTCTTTAGTATTACCGAGTTTTACATTGTTTTCCTCTGGTCAGGTACAGGTACTCCTGCCCGCTTTCAGCTGGTGTTCTGCATGCACTTCTGTGCCTGAAGGTGTGTTCCTGATGTATCCGTGGAGAGAGATGTACTCCACATCACCTACTCCTCCACCATCTTATTCTCTATAAGTAGATTTTTATGTCTGTATCAGTATCCAGGTAAGGCCTACACACTTCATTTAAACAGCTAGGCTGAGATATAAGTAACTCACAAACTGTACAATTTGCTCAATTAAAGTGCATAGTTCAGCCATTTTTAGTATATTCAAAGTCATGTACCATCACCACAGTCAATTTTAGAACATTTTCATCACCCCCCAAACTCAACTCATTACCAGTCTCTCCCCATTACTCCAAGCCTATGCCACCCCATGCCATATGCAGCCACTATGGCAGTATAGGCAGCAGTTTCTGTCTATAAATTTGCCTACTCTGGATATTTCATAAAAATATTTGTGTAATATGTGGGCTTTGTTAGTACTTTCTTTCACTTAGCATTCATCATGAGGCATATATCAGTACTTTCATTTCCTTTTATTTTCATTTCACCTGGTTACATACCTAGGAGCAAAATTACTGAGTCAATTGGTAACTAACTTTCTAAAGAATCGCAAAGGTATTTAATAAGCCAGCTGCACCATTTCCATTACGTAACACTGTTTGCATTGTGTAGGACATAAATTGTTCCACACCCTGATCCTTAAATTTAGGCCCCTTTGCGAGGTTAGCTAGTCTCTGAGGCCAGTGTTTGAGATTCCTGGGAGGACTCCTTAGCTGTCTCTTCTGGTTCTTTTTGGTAAACTAACTGGTTTATGGATTATCTAGCTGCTCTGCTAGAGCTACTAGCCTTTTAGTTGCTTACCACCAAAATCTCCGTTATTTTCAAGAACACCTTAGGCTTGAACTTCACTCTATTTAAAATAATGTCAGAACTCTATCCATAACAGCTCTCTCTTGTCCCTGGGCAAAACCTCTCAGCCACCCCCTCAGGATGCCAGAATGACACCTCTGCTTTACAAACAGTGAAGACAGTAACCTCTCGTCTTTGTCTCTCCTGATGGGGAACCTCTGCCGTAACTAGCTGGGGCAAGGCCAGCGAGGTGACCAGTATTCTCAGCCCGGAGAGTAGAGCTGACCTAGTTACCAGTTAATTATTTTAGCATATTTAAACACTCACATGGCACCTCCAGGTTTAAGAAATGCTTATTTTTTTTACAGTTGTGTTTGAAAGGTTTCATACTTTCAAATCAAATTATTTAAATTTAAAGCTTTTTAAAATGATTATTAAATAATCTGAATAATTGCTTTGTAAGTGTGGAGTTTTCCAAGGAGTTGATCTCTCACAATAAAACATGACAACCTTGTTATTCTAATACAACCTTGTTATTCTCCAGTACCAGAAATAAATTAAAAATTTCCCAAAGATTGCTATACAGATAAAAGGGTAATAGCCACTCTTCCTTAAAATCTGGATTTCTGTCCAGCAAATCTGCAGTGCCATCCCTTGGTTTCCTTTCCACCATAGTGAGCAAACCCATAAGGATTATTCACCTTCCAGCCTCCCTCACGTATCTAGTTAATCTGTCAAAGCACGAATCCATTACTTGATGCTGTCATTAGTGCATCCTGTACTTCAGAAAGTAGACAGTTTCAGCCTCACTGGGTGGACCACATGTTAACCACCTACCATGTCTGCGTATTCCATACACATCACATTTGGACTCCACCAACTCCATGTCAGATATTTACTCCAGTTTGACAAATGAGGAAAACTGGCTCCATAGAGAGCAAGTAACTGGTCACTGGGTTTTCAGGAAGTGGGGCTAAAATAGGAGCCCCTCATCCATCAAATACCAAATCCTATGTATAGAACAGCACATTGTCTCCCAGATGCTTTAAGCAACTAATTAGCATTATAAAGGTATCTATAATGGGGAAGGAGTTGTAATAAAAATTTTTTTAGATGAATAGCTCAGGTTTAGGGCCAGTCCCAGCTGCAGACAAGAGCTCTCTGGCTCTGAGACCAGGTTGTAGTCCTTTAATCTGTCTGACCTTCAGCTCCCTCCATCTGTAAAATGAAGCGTGCCCTCCCTCTGGCTAGTACTATTATGTTCTAAACATAAGAAAAGTAGAATTGGATATTGTATAAGATTATGCAATTAAGTCATGGGGGAGGTCATGTATTAGGCACTTGGTGGTGTCCAACTCCTTGTGACCCCATGGACTGTAGTTAACCAGGCTCCTCTGTCCATGGAATTCTTCAGGCAAGAATGCTGGAGGGAGTTGCCATTCCCTTCTCCAGGGGATCTTCCTGACCCAGGGATCAAAGCTGGGTCTCCTGCATTGTAGGCAGATTCTTTACTGTCTGAGCCACCAAGGAAGCCCCCTTATGCACTTGATTATATGCCAAATTTTAATGAAAAATCTAGACTAATTAGCTGCATATTAATTAGATACGGCTCACTGCTCCTATGCCGAAGCAATTCCTCTTTATTTTTGTTCCCTTTTCACAGACTAGCACTCAGTATAGAAATTATAGAATGTAATATGTATAATGTGTCTTAAATAATTTCAGGTCTTGCAGCATGACTATAATGGAGCCTTTAAAAGAAACGTATTAATTACTTTTAACCAAATGGTTATGTTTAACTTGAGTCTTGCACATGGCACTGATTTTTCTGTGAGGCCACTTTATCTGAACTGCAGGAAACTGCTTTCTCTGTCAGCTTGAGTGCTGCTTGATAGCCATTGAAAATGGCAAGATTATCCTACAACATCAAAGTCAAGATTCTGTATCGCCACGCAGGCCTAAATGAAATGGTAAAAGATAAGCCCCAGGAAGGCTATGTGATCCCAGGAAGATTACTTTCCATTGAGATTAAAGAGAAATGGGGCTGGGATTTGATAGCATACTATGCAGGGAGAATGTGAACGAAACGCAAGCCAGCAGAGGGATGCAGACCTAGTCAGTGACTCAATTGTTTAAATTGCATAATTAGGCAAAATGACCCCTTCTAGCTGCAACACTCTGACCACAGAACTAAGATGTCAGACAGGTGTATTATAGCCCCCACCTCCACCTCACGCCCAAAACACCAAGGATCTGGTCTTACAAATACTAATTTGTGACGCCTGTTATGTAAACAGGTAAGCATGACATGCCTCTGGCTTGGGAGCTTCTTTGGAGGGAGCTTCTTTGGAGATCAAAGCACTTAGTTCACAAAACGAAAGCACCAGACGTGAAAGCGCATGAGTCCCTCCCACCGCGGGGCTGAGAGTCGGTAAGCCTTTTGCTCAGTGGTCGCCTCCTTTAACAGAAGGGTGAATCTAAGTGCTCTGAAAATAAGCACTTTAAATGCAAACATTGATCTTATATTCTAGCCAACCTTGTTCCCTCAAAAATGCCTGTCTGCAGTTGTAAAATTTGAGCCCCTTAGCCCAACTTCATTTGGTGAGCAGTGTTTCATGCTGGAAAGACCACTGCCTTAGGAGTCAGAAGACCCCCATGCCAGCTTGACCTCTTACTAGGTTTCTGCTTGGATTAAGTTTATTTGAGGTCTTAATTTTTTTTTTTAATCTCTAAAATAAGAGAACTGTGTTTCCCTAGATGGTCCTCTGAGGCCCATTCTTGTCTCTCAAGTTGTAACTTTCCAAAATGCCCAGAATTCTATTGGCCCTGCTCATACAAGTATGTGGGGCTTAGCTGCTTCGTTACAGCTTCCACTGGTGGTGGGGAGAAGAGGAAACAGTAGCCTAAACAGATTCCATTTCTGAGTAAGAGAGAACTGCACCTCTAAGCAGTAAGAGAAACTTCTTAGTTTCAAGATGCCCTTGGCCTAAACCTACAGACTCCACCCCAGACACCAGATTAGAATCAGCTCCCAGCAATTTTCCAGGAAACTGTAAACAAAAGTCAAAAAAAAAAAAAAAAGATAAATGGCATGAAGGAACAGCAGGCCATGTGACCCACAAGAGGCACTCACATTTGTTGAATGAAACCATGAGGAAGGTAAGAGAAGATAGGCTTACACTTATGGTTTTTACTTATATTCAAAGTCAACATGAAAATAAAGAGCCAGAGATGCCCTATTTAATCAAATCTATTTCCCAGGCTCCAAGTGCTCCCAGAAACCACTGAGGACCTCTATATTTTGCAACACAAGTAGCCCGGACCATGAATTTTAGTCAGGTGGTGGAGTTAGCAGAAGAACATGGGATGTTCCAGTCTTAGAATACAGAACTTCCCAGGATGTCTGAGCCCCGAGCACCGGGATGGGAGGAGGTCAGCTTGATTTGTTCCACATTGACCTTTAACAAGGATGCTGTTTCATCCTGTGTAGGAGCACATCTTTGAGTTTCTTACCCTCACCCTCATGGCTTTTATCTTGCTTTTTCTGGTCTGCTTGGGATCTTGCCCAGCAATCATCACCTCCAGCTCTTCTAAAATTTTCACTGTCCTCTTTCCACTTGGCATAAGAACATGCTTACACTTGATACTGTCAACTTTTAAAATATAATCACATAGCTTACACTGTGTCACATTACGAATGTCAATGTTGGCATTTTCTGTCATCCCAGTTGCATTTGCTTCCTTTTTTCTTGCTTTGGTTGTTGTTAAATCATATGTTTTCTGTAAGCTGTTTTAAATCTTTAGACTTGCATCTAAGGACATGGCAAATATTCATATGTTCAAACAGGTATCATAGCCAATTTGTCATCCTGCATCTAGCAAAGTAAGTTCCAAATGGAAGTTTGAGAATTCAATAAGCATATGAGTATCTTAATGTATCAGGTAACATAAAATTAGAACAATAAATAAAGATGATATTTTTGTTTTAAGATTGTCCCTCATTCTACAAAAATCGTTGTAGTTTTCAAGATCTCAATTAATCTGAACTCTCTGATAACACAATCTTTCTAGTGACCAATGCTAAAAACAATCCCCTTTCTCAGGCAAACAGGAAGGTCGTGTATTAATATGTATGGTTGAAAACTACTCTCAACAAGCAAAGGACAGTGAGTGTGACTAAGGTTTGGGACTACCCTAGTCTCCTCTCTGAGGCTTTAGACATCTCACAGTGTCATGTGGTTACTAACATTCAGCAATACGTGAACTGTGAACTTCCAGATGTTCAAACTGGCTTTAGAAAAGGCAGAGGAACCAGGGATCAAATCGTCAACATCCGCTGGATCATTAAAAAAGCAAGAGAGTTCCAGAAAAACATCTATTTCTGCTTTCTTGACTATGCCAAAACCTTTGACTGTGTAGATCACAAGAAACTGTGGAAAATTCTGAAAGAGGTGGGAGTACCAGACCACCTGACCTGCTTCTTGAGAAACCTGTATGCAGGTCAGGAAACAATAGTTAGAACTGGACATGGAACAATAGACTGCTTCCAAATAGGAAAAGGAGTATGTCAAGGCTGTATATCATCACCCTGTTTATTTAACTTATATGCAGAGTACATCATGAGAAACGCTGGGCTGGAGGAAGCACAAGCTGGAATCAAGATTGCCAGGAGAAATATCAATAACCTCAGATATGCAGATGACACCATCCTTATGGCAGAAAGTGAAGAAGAACTAAAGAGCCTCTTGATGAAAGTGAAAGAGGAGAGTAAAAAAAAATTGGCTTAAATCTCGACATCTTAAACCAAGATCATGGCATCCAGCTCCATCACTTCATGGCAAATATATGGTGAAACTGTGAAAACAGTGGCTGACTTTATACTTTTGGGCTCCAAAATCACTGCAGATGGTGACTTCAGCCATGAAATTAAAAGACACTTGATCCTTGGAAGAAAACTTATGACCAACCTAGACAGCATATTTAAAAGCAGAGACATTACTTTGTCAACAAAGGTCTGTCTAGTCAAGACTATGGTTTTTCCAGTAGTCATGTATGGATGTGAGAGCTGAACTTTATTTTATTTTTTTTTTAATTTTTTTTTTATTAGTTGGAGGCTAATTACTTTACATCATTACAGTAGTTTTTGTTATACATTGAAATTAATTAGCCATGGATTTACATGTATTCCCCATCCCAGTCCCCCCTCCCACCTCCCTCTCCACCCGATCCCTCTGGGTCTTCCCAGTGCACCAGGCCCGAGCACTTGTCTCATGTACCCAACCTGGGCTGGTGATCTGTTTCACCCTAGATAATATACATGTTTCAATGCTGTTCTCTTGAAACATCCCACCCTCGCCTTCTCCCAGAGTCCACAAGTCTGTTCTATACATCTGAGTCTCTTTTTCTGTTTTGCATATAGGGTTATCGTTACCATCTTTCTAAAGTCCATATATATGTGTTAGTATACTGTAATGGTCTTTATCTTTCTGGCTTACTTCGCTCTGTATAATGGGCTCCAGTTTCATCCATCTCATTAGAACTGATTCAAATGAATTCTTTTTAATGGCTGAGTAATATTCCATGGTGTATATGTACCACAGCTTCCTCATCCATTCGTCTGCTGATGGGCATCTGGGTTGCTTCCATGTCCTGGCTATTATAAACAGTGCTGCGATGAACATTGGGGTGCACATGTCTCTTTCAGATCTGGTTTCCTTGGTGTGTATGCCCAGAAGTGGGATTGCTGGGTCATATGGCAGTTCTATTTCCAGCTTTTTAAGAAATCTCCACACTGTTTTCCATAGTGGCTGTACTAATTTGCATTCCCACCAACAGTGTAAGAGGGTTCCCTTTTCTCCACACCTTCTCCAGCATTTATTGCTTGTAGACTTTTGGATAGCAGCCATCCTGACTGGCGTGTAATGGTACCTCATTGTGGTTTTGATTTGCATTTCTCTGATAATGAGTGATGTTGAGCATCTTTTCATGTGTTTGTTAGCCATCTGTATGTCTTCCTTGGAGAAATGTCTGTTGAGTTCTTTGGCCCATTTTTTGATTGGGTCATTTATTTTTCTGGAGTTGAGCTGGAGGAGTTGCTTGTATATTTTTGAGATTAATCCTTTGTCTGTTGCTTCATTTGCTATTATTTTCTCCCAATCTGAGGGCTGTCTTTTCACCTTGCTTATAGTTTCCTTTGTTGTGCAAAAGCTTTTAAGTTTCATTAGGTCCCATTTGTTTATTTTTGTTTTTATTTCTGAAATTCTGGGATGTGGGTCATAGAGGATCCTGCTGTGATTTATGTCGGAGAGTGTTTTGCCTATGTTCTCCTCTAGGAGTTTGATAGTTTCTGGTCTTACATTTAGATCTTTAATCCATTTTGAGTTTATTTTTGTGTATGGTGTTAGAAAGTGTTCTAGTTTAATTCTTTTACAGGTGGTTGACCAGTTTTCCCAGCACCACTTGTTAAAGAGGTTATCTTTTTTCCATTGTATATCCTTGCCTCCTTTGTCAAAGATAAGGTGACCATAGGTTCGTGGATTTATCTCTGGGCTTTCTATTCTGTTCCATTGATGTATATTTCTGTCTTTGTGCCAGTACAAAGACACATTTGTGTCAAAGTACAAAGACACAAAGTACAAAGTCAAAGTACAAAGACATTCATTTGTGCCAGTACTGTCTTGATGACTGTGGCTTTGTAGTAGAGTCTGAAGTCAGGCAAATTGATTCCTCCAGTTCCATTCTTCTTTCTCAGGATTACTTTGGCTATTCGAGGTTTTTTGTATTTCCATACAAATTGTGAAATTATTTGTTCTAGTTCTGTGAAAAATACCGTTGGTAGTTTGATAGGGATTGCATTGAATCTATAGATTACTTTGGGTAGTATAGCCATTTTGACAATATTGATTCTTCCAATCCATGAACACGGTATATTTCTCCATCTGTTTGTGTCCTCTTTGATTTCTTTCATCAGTGTTTTATAGTTTTCTATGTATAGGTCTTTTGTTTTTTTAGGTAGATATACTCCTAAGTATTTTATTCTTTTTGTTGCAATGGTGAATGGTATTGTTTCCTTAATTTCTCTTTCTGTTTTCTCACTGTTAGTGTATAGGAATGCAAGAGATTTCTGTGTGTTAATTTTATATCCTGCAACTTGACTGTATTCATTGATTAGAGAGCTGAACTTTAAAGAAAGCTGAGCACTGAAGAATTGATGCTTTTGAACTGTGGTGCTAGAGGAGACTCTTGAGAGTCCCTTGGACTTCAAGGAGATCCAGCCAGTCCATCCTAAAGGAAATCAGTCCTGAATATTCACTGGAAGGACTGATGTTGAAGCTGAAACCCCAATACTTTGGCCACCTGATGTGAAGAGCTGACTCATCTGAAAAGACCCTGATGCTGGGAAAGATTGAGGCCAGGAGGAGAAGGGGACGACAGAGGATGAGATGGTTGGATGGTATCACCGACTCAATGGATATGAGTTTGGGTAGACTCTGGGAGTTGGTGATGGACAGGGAGGCCTGGCGTGCTGCAGTTCATGGGGTCGCAAAGAGTCAGACATGACTGAAAGACTGAACTGGACTGAACTGAACTGAATGATAAGTTCTTCATAAAAATACAAATTGTTGTATAAAAACTGAGCAAACCAGTTGGTATATTTAGCCACACTACTTAAAATGTATCACCTTGAACAACAAAAGGATTTCAGTTTCACTTGAAGGATAAATTACATCAAGAGTACATCTCACTTGAGGTTAACACTTGACATGTACATTGCCAAATGTATCTGTTTTTCAAATCCATTCCTTTAAGAAAACAAAAGTGCAAAGTATAAGCTCTAGAATAAAAAGAACTGGTAATCAGTAGCAGAAGCCAGCCCTCCGATTCCTGAAATGCTATATGGAACACAGAGTA
This sequence comes from Odocoileus virginianus, assembly GCF_023699985.2. NCBI lineage: Eukaryota > Metazoa > Chordata > Mammalia > Artiodactyla > Cervidae > Odocoileus > Odocoileus virginianus. The sequence continues at coordinate 1,739,271 of NC_069686.1, read as the reverse complement.
AGGTAGGACTTTAAGATGAATGCAGTTTATGTCACGGAGGGGTAGCACAACTGTCAACACGGCCCTGGTTCACTGAAGAATCGTCCCATTTGTTCTCTTCAAAACATACTCAAGATGCAAGCAGAATCACAGCAGGCTTACAGGACTTTGTGGTGCCCCATGACTTACTGCAAAGCTTGCTGTCCACCATGCCACCTATGCGGTACTCCAACAAAAACAGTTTAACCTAAATCCAGTTATGAGAAAACAGGCAGAGCTTCTGCAGGACAGCTGAACTCAGGATCCCAGAAGATAGGGACCTCCTGCAGATTAAAGGAGACTGAAGCAGACGTAGCTCAAACGACAAAGAATCTGCCTGCAATGCGGGAGACCTGGGTTTGATCCTGGGTCACGAAGATCCCCTGGAGAAGGAAATGGCTACCCACTCCAAGTATTCTCGCCTGGAGAATTCCATGGACAGAAGAGCCTGGCGGGCTACCATGGAGTAACAAAGAGTTGGACACGACTGAGCGACTAACACTTTCACTTTCAAAGCAGACATAAATAAATGCAACGTCTGCCCCTTGGCCAGATCCTGAACTGGAGAAAAACATACAAAGGACATTTTGGGAACACCTGGGGAAATTGGAATATATGCAAATTTTAGACATGGAATTATATCCATGTTACAGTTCCTGAAAGTGGTAAGTGAATTGTCACATAGCCATGCCCTTGTTCTTGAGAAACAGATGATGAATATTCAGGCGTGAAGTGTGATATAGACAATTTAAAATTCACAGATAATGTAAGCAGTTCAGGGGGGAAAAAAAAGGTGTGTATGTGATAGACAGGGGCAAATCTAGTAAAATGTTAACCATTGTGTAAGTCTAGTAAAGAGTATAAGGATACTCAGTTTATTTTTCTTGCAAATTTTTCATAAGTTGAAAGCTTTCAAAATGATAATACAAAAAAAGTTAAAAATTATATAAATTTTCTACTTCTGCTGTTTCTGTTATTGCAGGACCAAATCTTTACAGCTCTGTTCAGCTATCTTTAGTTTGTCTACAGAACCACTGAGATTCTTCACTTGGTAAGTCTCTTAATTAAAGAGTTCATTCTGTCCTCCTGGAGTTTTACAGCCCATAGCGTGCCACCATTTCCTCTTAAGCAATTTATCTCGCTTCAGCTCTGACAACACCACCCTTTGGTTATTCACTTTACTCTCTGCTCCTTTGGCCTCCTTGGCATTTATCTTGCTCTCCTATTCTATCACATTAGGACCAGATGTCATCCTCCAAGTTGACTTCTGAGATCTTGACCTTTCCCATTTTTCCTGCAGGGTCATGAAGCACCCCCACTCACGTGGTTCTCCTTCCATGACACAATCTGTTCTACATTTCTGCTTTATCTTTAGGCACATAACCTGGAAGATCTTTGGAACTCCTGCTAACTGAATATGCCTAAATCCATTCCACTCTATCCCTTTGGAGTGTCCGACCTATGTAAAACTCTTCTCATCCCCCCAATTCATAACCTAGATAGAAAATATCCTATTGACTATATAATCCAACTTAAAGGAAATAATGAACACCACAAAATATACTGATATGTTCATGCCACTTAAATAAAGGATCATGGGGATATGATTGGCTCTTAAAGCTAAACTACCCAGAAAGTGCATCTTTATTGGTATGTCCAATAATTGGGAATATCTCGAACCAAGGACAATAAATCACCATTTTACATTTTACCTCAGTCTCTTAACACTTCCAACTTTTAGTGGGAACTTCAGCCACCCTGAATATCTCTGCGTCATTTGGAAGATCTCCAGCAGGAGTAATCTATATGCCTGTCACTATAGACCTGTACTTCCCATTCAGGATGCTATAGCCTCTCCCCTGCGAGCAGCTCTCGAAGGGCAAAGAAAGCATAACTCAACCCTCAACTCAGTCACAACTGGCTCTGCTGTCTCCATCTGTCCCTACAACTTCCTTGTCACATCCTACTCCCACTAAAAAGTTTAATAGGATTTTTTCACTGTGCATCACTTTGTTTTAATAAACAATTTGCAGTGACAAAATATTAAACTTGCATAAGCATCTATTTACTCATCAGTGAGGCAGGAGAAGACTGTCATCACTGACATACCTTCTAGCCCTGAGAGTCCCTGATTACAAGAATGCTACATAAAATCTTCTGCAATTAAGATGGTAATACCTTGGTAGACTTCCCTGGTAGCTCAACTGGTAAAGAATCTGCCTGCAATGCAGGAGACCCCAGTTCGATTCCTGCATTGGGATGATCCCCTGGAGAAGGGACAGGCTACCCACTCCAGTGTTCTTGGGCTTCCCTTGTGGCTCAGTCAGTAAAGAATTCACCTGCAGTGTGGGAGACCTGGGTTTGATCCCTGGATTGGGAAGATCCCCTGGAGGAGGCATGGCAACCCACTCCAGTATTCTTGCCTGGAGAATCCCCATGGACAGAGGAGCCTGGAGGGCTGCAGTCCATGTGGTCACAGAGTCAGACATAACTGCAGGCCTAAGCACCCATGAGTTGATAGCAATAATTCATTGTTGAATATACTAACAGACAAATGGTGTGCAGAATTCTCTATACAATTAAAAGGAGTCACAATTCAACAAATACACCTCCGTACAAGCCACAGAGATGCACTCCTGGCCCTGCCCTCCCAGGGCTCTAGTCCAGACACATGTGCACGTGCATGCTGATGGAGTTGGGAGGGTGCAAGGTGCAGAACGGCAGAGGGAGGGTCAAACATAAAGCATCGAATCACATTGAGAATTCCACCTCTCTGTCTTAGGGACTTCAGAGGTATAATGATGGGAATAGCTGACATGTTTTTAGGGCTCACCACGTGCCATTTAGTCCATGCCTTAGCATGTTAGTTGCATGTTAAAATGCAGTCTTGTTATCTCTAATTTTCAGAGTAGGACTCTATGGATCTTAGTAGGATACTAAGATCCAGGAAAGTGGAATTGCCCAAGTCCATAGTACTAGTAAGTGGCAGAGTGGATATTAAGCTCCATTTGGCTCCAGGACCTGCTCTCTTAAGAACTACTATGGCCCCCAAAGCCAGCAAGTGGGTTTCCTCACTACCACCCTGGGGCCTCCTGCAAATTTAGCACCTCCTGTATGAGGTGTATTCCTTCTTGTGACGCTGGGTCAGAGCTGGGGCCTCTGTTCCTCCTCCATCGTTGTATCGTGGTCTAGCAATCCCCACTTCTGCCCGCCTCCCCACCCACTGGAGGCTCTTTGGTCTCCTTTGCACCTCTGCCCAACGTCACCATAGCTTCAGTGGACTGGCAAACCCAGGGCATCAATTGTCCTGACGTTGTTCAGCTGGGTGAATGCTTGGACGCTGTGCCCCTGTGGAAGGAACAGAATCATTGCTGACCCAGCTGGTACAGGAGGGGCCATTGATGTCCTCTGTGTACGGAGCAGGAGTCAGAGACAGTGCAAGGCTGCCTGCACCCCTTTGCATCACCATCTTCCTTGTGGCTCTCCTGAGCCTGCTCATCTGCCAGGTATACTGGGGCCAGGTATAACACCTTCATAGCAGACAAGCAGTCTACGGTCCTCCTGGGCCTCACCTCTGGGATTATCTTTTTCATCCCAGTCCTGACCCTAATCGGCATCCGCTGGACAGCCCACATCATCCCTGACATTGACAGGCATGTGGGCTGGGCCATCCCCGCCCCTGGCCCTTTGCTAAGTGAAGGTAGGAGGCTGCTGAGCTCTCATTGCAGCTCTGAGGGCTCCAGAGCTCCAGCCCTTACCCGGAGCCTTGCTCTGCCCCTTCCGGTACCGCTTCAGGAGCCTCTGAACATCCAACTAAGAATTCTCTCTGAGCAGAACAGAAGACTGAAGACTCTCAACAATGGAGGCTTGTTCAACTGGAGTCGTCAGAGAGAGAGTGATGCTCGTCTCTGTGAGGCTGACTCTGACCCCACTCTGGGCTGTGCTGCCGGCGTTCCCATCCTTGGATGCCGGAGCCAGAAGCAATACTCTGAGGTTTCTACGTCTTCATCCCCCCTCCACCTCCTGGAAGTTGGAGCTCCTGCTCACACCCTCCCCTCGGCGGCAGAGCTGAAGCTGAGGACCCACCACGAAAGGCAGCTTTCTGTCCTGACAAAACAGTCTCTCTGAGAGGAGTAGCTGCGACTGGGGGAGGAGACTCCCACACCCACCTCCCTCTCAACCTCTGGAACACCCCACTCCCATCCAGAGGCATGACTCCTGGAACTTCAGCAGGTAAGTTACCAAAGAGCCTTCACCTCCAGGACCTCTGACCTCTGGCTCCTGTGTCCCCTCCAGTCTGTCAATGTGCCCTTGGAGAGTAGGGTCTTCTACCCCTTCCCCCAAGTCCCGGCTGGGCTTCAGCCCCTCCAGCCTTTCACTTCCCATTCACTGTAAGCGTCTACTTAGGCCCTGCCCCAAACTCTTAAGTTTCTTCCTAAATAAAGTTTCTAGCCATGCGTGTGTGTGTGTGTTTGTGTGTGCTTGATGCTGGGAAAGACTGAGGGCTGGAGGAGAAGGCGACGACAGAGGATGAGATGGTTCGATGGCATCACCGACTCAATGGACAAGAGTTTGAGTAAACTCCAGGAGTTGGTGATGGACAGGGAGGCCTGGCATGCTGCGATTCATGGGGTCACAGAGTCGGACACAACTGAGCAACTGAACTGAACTGAAGTCACTTCAGTGATGTCCAACTCTTGCAATCCCACGGATGGTAGCCCGCCAGGCTCCTCTGTCCATGGAATTCTCCAGGCAAGAATACTGGAGTGGGTTGCCACGCCCTCCTTCAGGGGATCTTCCCAACCCAGGGACCGAACCCACATCTCTTATATCTCCTACATTGGCAGGAGGGTTGTTTACCACTAGCGCCACCTGGGAAGCATGTTTTAAAAGGAGGAATGAAGAGACATCTACAGTCCAGGGGGTATCTTTACCATCCGTGAGCTGGGTTAGAAACTCAGCAGATCAGTTTATAACTACGGCAAAACCATTGAGGTTTTCAATATTTATCTTTATCAATTTTATCCTGAATATGAACATGAGGCATTCTGGATCAGTGTTCATATAAGAAATACACTGCCCCCTCCCCCTAGGGTATTGCAGTAAGAGCCAGGTCAGGTGTCTCACACAAGTAGCTGATCACTCTGTAAGGGAGTGAAGACGAACAGCGGTTTTTCTCTTTTGCTTACTAAAAAAAAAAAAAGAAGAAAAAAGGAAGTACCTGTCCCCCTCCCTTCCTGAAATAGTCTCTTTAGAAATATGTCCGAGTCCTTGCTCCTGATGTGACTAAAAACTCCAGGAGCCATATAACCCCATTTATGAGCTAGAGACGTCTCCAAGGTCTGGACTGCAAACCAAAGGATATAGCACTGCTACTGGTCATCCCAGAACCCTGGGGCTCAACCTAGGGGCCTAGTCTGTGTTGTAACAATTCAGCTCTCTTAGGGACATAAGAGAAATTGTATTATCACTTCAGATCAAATCAATTACCCAGACAAGTGGATCCAGATCCAATTCTCATGATCTGTGAAGAGCGCCAGGAGGCTCGAACTTTTTTGCAGGCACCATGAAAGCCAGAGAACCGTTATCTCCCTGTAAACACCCACCATGTTCTAACCCAAGAGTGCCTAGAAATTTCTGATGTTCAAAAAATTAATTTTATCCAATAAACTTTTGAATTTATACTTTGTGAAAAGGTAAGATATAGTTCCTAATTTGCAATGTTGCATGCGGTCAAGTTATTACAGGCCAATGGGACTGGAAACTACTGCTTACACAGTTTCAGAGCAGATCCATCAATATCACAAACAGGCAGGCTAACTGTCAAAGAGCAAGAAAAGATTCTAACCAGATATTTTACCTCGGATCAACCACATGAAAATTGCTGCCTCACTGTCACTGCACACAGTGGTCCTGAAGACCTGTACTATCAATAGAAACTTATCTATCCAGACCCCTCTGCAGTTCACAAAATGCAACGCCCATAGAACAGCTCATTCATCTCCATAAAAATCAGTCAGAAGAGTGATTCGTATAGCCCAGAAGAAGTGAAGTTTCTTGACCAAAGTGATGAATAAAAAATGGAAATCAAATTCTGATTCAGATCTTTGATTACAAAACATGAATCCTTTTCACAAAGTGAATTCTATTTAATTCTAGGTAAGTAATTAATAATGTTTAAAATATTATAATGTTAATTAATGCAATAGTTACAGTATATCTCATCCAAGTTCTAATGACATGAAAATGTTAAAAATTCTTAAACTAGACCAGTTTAAGAAGTTGTGGAAGAATTTGCTGAAGTCCTACATGTTACCATATGGCATAAGTCAAATACTGGAAAGTGCAGCAGTAAGTGGGATAGTAGAGTGCATGGTAATCTAAGATGACATCACTTTATTTTTAATTCCTCTCCCGACAATTCCTGGCAACCACCTATCTTTTTACTGTCTACATAGTTTTGTGTCATAGTTGGAGTCACATTATACAGCCTTTTCTGATTATCTTCTTCCACTTAGTAATATGCATTTAAGCTTCCTCCGTGTAATAGCTTCATAGCTCATTCCTTTATAGCATTGAATAATATGCTATTGTCTTACTATAACACAGGTTATTTACCATCCACCTTCTAAAGGCATCTTGGTTGCTTCCAGATCTGGCAGTTATGAGTAAGGCTACTGTAAACATCTATGTGCAGGTTTTCGTGTGAGTTTTCAATTCTTGTGGGTAAATACCAAGGAGTGTGTTTGCTGGATTATATTGTAAAAGAATGTTTTGTTTTATAAGAAACTATCAAACTGACTTCCAAAATAGTTTTGCATTCCCACCAGTAAGTTCCACATCCTAGGCAACACTTAAAGTTGTCAGTATTCTGGATTTTGGCTATTATAATAGGAGTGCCGAGGTATCACACTGTTGTTTCAATTTGCATTTCCCTGATGACTTATGGTGCGAAGCATCTTTTCACATGCATATTCACCATCTGTATTTCTTTGTGAGGTGTCTATTAAGGTCTTTCACTCATTTTTCAATCAAACTATTTTCTTACTGTTGAGTTTTAGGAATTCTTTTATAATTTGAATAACTACTTTATGATGGAAAAGGAGTGGTCAGATATAAGCCTTACCTTATATCTAATCTTAGTGAGAAAGCATCAATTTTCTCAGCATTAAGTATGCTGTTAGCTGTATTTTTTGTTTATTTGTTTGTTTATTTGTTGGTTGGTTGTTTTTGTAGATATTCTTTATCAAGTTGGGGAAGGTCCCCCTACTCATAGTTTACTGAGTGTTTTTATCATGAATGAGTGTTGGATTTTGTCAAAAGCTTTTCCATCTATTGATATGATCATTAGATTGTTCTCTTTTAGTGATAGAGTAATATTAGTCAATATTTAAATGTTGAACCAGTCTTGCATATGTTGGACAAATTCCACTTGGTGGTGGTGTATAGTACATTTAAATAGTTGGTCCTCCATATCCATGGGTTTCATATCCACAGATTCAAACAACCCTGGCATCAAAAATATTAGAAAAAAATACAGAAAGCTCCAAAAAGCAAAACTTGAATCTTCTGGGCATCAGCAACTCTTTTTTTTTTTTTTTTTTAACTTGGTACCTGGCTGCCGGCTCCTTTTTATCTTTTGTAGTTTTTTTTTTCATTTATTTATATTAGTTGGAGGTTAATTACTTTACAATATTGTAGTGGTTTTTGCCGTACACTGATATGAATCAGCCATGGATTTACATGTGTTCCCCATCCTGAACCCCCCTCCACCTCCCTCCCCATCCCATCCCTCTGGGTCTTCCCAGTGCACCAGCCCTGAGCACTTGTCTCATGCATCCAACCTGGACTGGCAATCTGTTTCGCAATTGATATATACATGTTTCAATACTATTCTCTCAGATCAACCCACCCTCGCTTTCTCCCGCAGAGTCCAAAAGTTTGCTCTATACATCTGTGTCTCTTTTTCTGTCTCAGCAACTCTTTACTTAGCATTTGCACTGTATTTACAACTATTTACATGGCATTTACATTTATTAGGTATTATAAGTAATCTAGAGATGATTTAAAATATACAAAAAGATTCATGTAGGGTATCTGCAGATGCTACAGAATTTTATACAAGGAACTTGAAGATCCATAGATTTTGGTATCTGCAGTGGGTCCTAGAATAAATCCCTGGTGGATATTATAGCACAACTGTATGTTATTGAATCTGATTTGCTCATTTCTTTTTTTTTTTTTTTTTTAGGATTTCTACATCCATGTTCATGACAGACATCAGTCCATAGATTTCTTTTCCTATAATGTCTTGTCTGATGTAGTGTTGGTAATGCTGACTTCATAGAATGAGTTAAGAAGTATTTCCTCATATTCCCACTATTTCTCTCCTTTGAAAGAAATTAAAAGCAACTTGTATAATTTCTTCCTTAAATGTTTGGTAGAATTCACCAGTTGACTCATTTGAGCTTGGTGCTTTCCATTTTAGAAGGTTATTAATTATTGATTCACTTTCTTTAATAGATATAGGTCTATTCAGATTTTGTATTTCTTGTGTGAGTTTTAGCAGAATATGTCTGTCAAAAAATTGGTCCACTTCATCTGGGTTATCAAATTTAAGGGCATAGAGTTGTATGCTGCTGCTGCTGCTAAGTCGCTTCAGTCGTGTCTGACTCTGTGCGACCCCATAGACGGCAGCCCACCAGGCTCCCCTGTCCCTGGGATTCTCCAGGCAAGAACACTGGAGTGGGTTGCCATTTCCTTCTCCAATGCGTGAAAGTGAAGTCGCTCAGTCGTGTCCGACTCTTACCGACCCCATGGACTGCAGCCCACCAGGCTCCTCCATCCATGAGATTCTCCAGGCAAGAGTGCTGGAGTGGGTTGCCATATAGAGTTGCATAGTATTCCTTGATTATCCCTTTAAGGATCATGGGATGTATAGTGATGTCTCTTCTTTCATTTCTGATGTTAGTAATTTGTGTGCTCTTTTTCTTAACCTGGCTAGACACTTATCAATTTTATTCATATTTTCAAAGAAACAGCTTTTGGTTTTACTGACTTTCTCTATTGATCTCCTGTTTTTAATTTCATTTATTTTTGCTCTGTTTTCGGATCTTTTGGAGCTATAATTGACATCCAGCACTGTATAAATTTAAGGCATACTGCATAATGATCCACTTATGTACATCATGAAATGATTATCACAATAAGTTTAGTAAATATCCATCATCTCATACAGATAGAAAAAACTAAAGAAATTGAAAAGGTTTTATCCTTGTGATGGAACTCTTAGAACTTACTCGTAACAATTTTCATATATAACATAGAGCAGTACTAACTTTATTATGTTATACATTATATCCGTTGTCCTTATTTATCTTACAATAGGAGTTTGTACCTTTTAACTATCTTCATCTAATTCCCTCTCCCCCTTCCCCTGCAACCACAAATCTGATCTTCTTTTGATGAGTTTGTTCATAATTTTTAAAATTTTAATATCATTGGGGTATAGTTGATTTGTTTTGAATACTAACTAAACAACACTATGTTAGTTTCTGGTGTACAATGTGGTAATTCAGTATTTTTATACATTTCAAAATGATTGCCACAATAAGTCTATAAGTGTGACAGTTACCATCTGTCACACGAAGGTGTGACATTATTATTGACTGTATTCCCCACAGTGTACATTTCACACCTAAGACTCATTTATCTGGTAGCTGGAAGTTTGTGCCTCTTTATCTCTCTCACCTGTTTCTCTCATTTCCCCACTCCCTTTCCCTCCAGCTACCAGCTATTTGTCTCTGTGTGTATGATTCTTTCAGTTTTGCCATGTTTGTGTTTTAGATTCCACATGTAAGTGAAATCATTCAGTATTTGTCTTTATCTGGCTGACTTATTTCACTTAGTATAATACCCCTTGGCGTCCATCCATTTTGTTACAAATGGTAAGATTTCATTCTTTTTTTTATGGCTGAGTAATATTATATATATATATATATATATAGCATATATATATATGCTATTAACTGGTGCTTAGGTTGCTTCCATATCTTGGCTATTGTAAATAATGCTGCAATGAACAGAGGGGTGCATATGTCTTTCCAAAGTGGTGTTTTTGTTTTCTTCAGATAAATATCGAGAACCGGAATTGCTAGATCATATGGTAGTTGTATTTTTAATATTTTGAGAAACCTCCAGTTTTCCATAGTAACTTCTTTTAATTTCATTGATGCCTGCTCTAATTTTTATTATTTCTTTTCTTCTGCTTAGTAATTTAATTCACTCTTCTTTTTCTGGTTTTCTCAGGTAGAAACTTAGATTATTGATGATAGAAATTTCCTCTTTTCTAGTATGTGCATTCAATGCTATAAATTTTCCTCTAAGCACTGCTTTCACTGTATCTCACATAAGTTGCATTTTAATTTTTATTCAGTTGAAAGTGTTTTTTAAATTCTTGTGAGATATCTTCTTTGACTAACATGTTATTTAGAAGTGTTGCCTAATCATAGCATATTTTGGAAATTTTCAATTACCATTTTTTTTCTTGATTTCTAGTAGATTCCACCATAGTCAAAGAGCAGACATTTCATTATTTCTGTTCTCTTAAATTTGTTAAGTTGTATTTCAGAATGTGGTCTTGGTGAATGTTCCCTGTGAGATTGAGAAAAATGCATATTTTATGGGTTGTTGTTTTTTTTATTTTGTTTTTTGTGGGGTTTTTTTGTTTGTTTGTTTGTTTGTTTGTTTGTTTTGGCTGTGCTGGGTCTTAATTGTCACATTCAGGATCTTCAGTTGTGGCATGTGGGATCTAGTTCCTTGACCAGGCCCAGGATCCCTGCATTGGGAGCACAGTTTTACCGCTGAACCATCAGGGAAGTTCCTGTACATTTTACTATTGTTGTATGAAGTGGTCTGTAGATGTTATTATATCCAGTTGATTGGTGGTTCAGCTATAGTTCAACTGAGGTCAACTATGTCCTTACTGCTTTTTTGCCTTTTGGATCTGTCCATTCTGATAGAGGGAAACTGAAATCTCCAATTATGATAATGGATTCATCTACTTCTCCCTTAGCTTATGCTTTACATGTTCTAATGCTGCATCACTTTTTTTAAGCAAAGATTTCCTGTATAATTTTTAAAATTATATGAATAATGCAAATGCTTAGCACTTAAAATTATCAAAGCTTAAGTAAAAAAACTTCATTAAATAATGATGATTAACTCCAATAATTAGTTCATTTCTGCTATATAATGCCGATCCTATGTGATACAATAACTGCATCCTCACTGTTCATTTTTTCCACTGCTCTTCTGAATTCTAAAGGACAGAGGAGGGAGTAATCAGAGAGATACAAAGCAAAACACAGTCCAAATATAGTGCTCCCAAGCTGGTAAGTTTTGTTTTTACAGCTTAGTAAAAGCTTTATACTAAGTACTTAGTGTACTTAGTAAAAACTTTGTCATAGTTTAAGAATGCATGCTCTTTAAATAGAAATTACATATATACATTTAGTGTCTATAGACACTAGAAATATGTTAGAAAGGGTGGGTCAATGTATTCCTCAAAAGTTGGGTAGGTTTTAAAAAGGATGAAGTAACATGACTTTCAAGGTCCAGGGAAATCCCGCCTGAGGGGTTTATCTTCACTGTGCAGGAGTTAAGGCATCTCTGGGACCCTTAGAGTTTGTCCAAACTGGATTTTCTGGTCTTCAGGATAGCAAGTGCATCTTTCACTCTGTGGTAAATAACATTCTTCACACTAATTTATCTTCATGATTAGTATAAGTTTGTGACAGATACAAGAATTCCTGAGTCAGCCAGAAGCATTAACATGCTCTGGAGAAACAAAATCTTCAAACACTTTGATGTGACTATGTAAATTACGAACCTTACATGGAATTCCAGTTGGGATAAATGCCACATCTCTAGAAACTGTATAAACTGTATGATAGCCCAGCCTTGAATTCCATATTCTTTATGAAGATATTTTCTTAGTGATCAATCTAAATACCAGCTCTAATCACTGATAGGATCATGGCTGCAGGGTTTTCTTGAACATTCTCTTCTGATGCCTTATAAAAAAATCTTCATATCTTCTTCGTGTCTTCATTAACATATATTGGCCAAAAGGCTCCTGGCTTCTCTTCCAATAAATTGCTTTATTGTGAGTTCTTGAGAATTTCCATCTTGCACAACTTTAAGCACTTCTTGGTCACACTGTCCTTTAAGAATTCCCACATAGACCTCAGAACATTAGCTGTATCTGATGTCTCAGTAAAGACATTGCTCCACATTTTTAATCTTCTGGAGTTTTAATCCATACGCATTATGGACCCCATTATGGGACCTCAGTCTGACCAAATAAAGTAGTTAGGCAACAGAGAGACAAAATTCAATTGTCATCTCACCCTGCATACTCAAGTAATGGGATGCTGGCTTTGGTTTGATCATCAAACCTGGAGGACATGGTATCTCTGAACTCCCCTGATAGCCAGTCCTTAAGTATCAACATCATTAATTCTTTTTCATTTTCCAAGAGATTTGGAAAATCTTCAAATCCATTCCAGAAGTATCCTACTGTGGCTTCTGTGATGATTTCATTGTTCCTTGGTACAGACTGAATGTTTGTGTCCTCCCAAAATTTGTATGTTGAAACCTAATCCCCAAATGTGATGGTATTTGGAGGCGGGGCCTTAGGTTTGAAGGCAGAGCCCTTGTGAATGGGATTAGTGTCCTTATAAAAGAGACCCCAGAGAGTTCTACAACCCTCTTCCATCACATGAGGACACATGAAGACAGCCACCTATGAACCAGGAGGTGGCCCTCACCAGATACCAAATCTACTGGCGCCTTGACCTCGAACTGCCCACCTTCCAGAACTGTGAGAAATAAATGTTTGTTATTTTTAAGCTATCCAGTCTATGGTATTTTGTTATAGCAACTCAAACAGTCCTACAATTTAGTAGATCTACTTCCTGGTCACCAAACTTTTTGCTGAAGGACTCAGGTTTCCAAAATTCAGTGTCCAATTTATGATGGCTGGTTGCCCTTGTTTCTACTACTCTCTGAACATATTCCAGATGCTCTTAATATCGGGATCTTGCAAGTACTGGAAGCAATTACCCCCACAGTCAGTAGTAAAGAGCATAGAATGCCTAGTATGTCATGTGTCCTCAAAGTTCTTACATAAATCAGAGAAAGGCATTTTCTACCAAAGAAGGAAAAATGTCATCAAGGATTTTTACTGTGCTCCTAAGTTCATTATATGTCTTTCCCCCTCCCTGTGGACATGCCAGGGGGTTAGATCTGACAGCCAGTTTAAAGGGGAAGCGCTAAACGGACAGGCTGATTTCATGCTGCTAGCTGGCTGGGAGGCTGCGCCCCTCCTCGCAGATGCTCATCCCAACACTGAGAGATTCTGCAGGACGACAGCACCAAGAATATTTTTTTTTTCCTGACTAAGGCACTCTGTTGTATGTCTTCCTTTGAGACCGGCTTTGTAAAGACTTCAAACTGCCTGTATGAACAAGGACAATTTACCTTACTACTCTTACAAAATGAACAGATTTCAATATCATAGAGAGTGATCTCTATGAATGAAGAATGATCTGCGTAGGCATCAAGTTCCCTGGTTCATGTTTTTAACTCTTCATGCATCTCAACCAAGAAGAAGTCTTGTAGGTAATACCCCATTGGCAGTCTTCCCCCTTCATCTAGTAGCAATTCACACAAACGCCAAATTCACACTGAGGATACACTCAGTGCAAACTGAAGATGGTGGAATCACACACATCACACGTTTCCTGAACGCCTTTGACAGCTCACTCCTAGCAACCCACCAAGAGACCCTCTTACTATGTGGCATGGTTTCCTTTTCAGAAACTGCCATTTGATACAGCTGTCTCCAATACTGGCCAGGATGTGCTTTTCTATACCGACATCAGTCCCTATCATTTTTGGTTACAGGTACCCATAAGCTAATTACTTCATTGTTATTAGAAACATTTTGACAAAGGCAAGGTTGTAATAACCTAGTAAAAAAGAAAGTTTTCTAGAATCCATGTGAGGAGGAGACTTGTAATCACACAGCTCCCTTTTCTCTTCCATCACTCACCTCAGAGAAACAGTGCCTAGGGTGACTAAACTGACATTATTTTAAGTGTACTAGACCAAGAGTGCCTTGGGAAGCAGAAAATCTAACTAAAGAATGTAGAGATTGGTGGTCATTGATGTTGGTCAACCACTAAGCCATGTCATCAAGAGCCTAGGCTTTATTTGCTCCATCATCCTTAGCTGTGTGTCTTCCCAGGTGGTGCGGTGGTAAAGAAACCACCTGCCAATGCAGGAGACACCAGGGATGTGGGTTTGATCCCTTGGTCAGAAAGATGCCCTGGAGGAGGACATGGTAACCCACTCCCATAGTCTTGCCTGGAGAATCCCATGGACAGAGGAGCTTGGCAGGTTACAGTTCATGGGGTCACAAAGAGTTGGACACAACTGAACATGCATGTGCAACCTTGATCCTTAGCTGTTAGCTTTACATCGTTGTGTCTTTCAATTTATGGTCTCAAGATGCCCACTGAATTTTCAAACAAAGAAGAAGAGGGAAAGACCACTTCCAGTCCCTACCATGCCTTTTATCAAGGAAGAAAAAGTTTTTCCAGAAGTCCCCAGTAAACATCTTTGCAAATTTCTTTGGCCAGTCTGGGTCATTTGGACACTCCTACCTCCAAGAGAATCTGGAAATCAACTGTATTGAAAAGAATAACAGAATGAGCTTAGATCAATTATGATTCATCCTCTGGAGCTGGGCAGACTGTTGCCTGTATTAGTTGGCTATTGCTGTGATAATGCTTGATAACAAGCAACCCCAAATTCCCAGTGGTTTACAAGAACAAGCATTTTGTTTCTTAATTATGAGCAAGTAGGTCATTTGTGTGGAGTAGGAAATGGCAACCCACTCCAGGATTCTTGCCTGGGAAATCCTTTGGACAGAGGAGCCTGGTGGGCTATAATCCATGAGGTCACAAAGAGTCAGACACGACTGAGTGACTAACACACACAGGTCATTTGTGACTCTGCTGGTTTGACTGGCATCTACTGGACTTGAATGTAGGCTGTATGTGTTTTCATGTCCACTCCATATATCTTCTTATTCAGGCAGTACTGGCCACATAGTATATTCTTCTCATGGCAAATGATAGGTGCACAAGAAGCCAGGTAAAAATCATCCCAACACATTTAGAGAATCTGCTCATATCCTGTCCAGTAACATTACATTTGCCAGACAAATCACCTGGCCAAGTCCAATACAAACTAGGCAAGAATATATGCTCTGCCTATCCCAGTGGAAAGGGCTATAAAGTCATGTGCCAAAAGGTGTGTTAATGGATGTATAATTAGAGAGAGAGAATGAAGGATTGGGAACAAAAATTCAGTCTCTCCCCTAATTCCACCAACCTGGGGAATGAGAGAGAAAGGAATGGCTCTTGGGTAGGCATCAAACAGAGTCTTCCCACCAGAGTAGTCAAAAGAAGCCTTAGAAAGTTATTTTTCTGATTTAGAGAGGGAAGAGGGGAAAGTAAGGAAACAGTAAAGTTACAAACTGCTTTCCTGGGCAGGGGTTTCCAGCTATAACATTGATGGATAGTTGAATAGGCTGACATAGACTGTTTAACAACTGAAACTCTCAGTTTCACAGCCTGACTGCCTGCGGTGCCAGGTATGACACTAAGTACTTCGAATGCATTAACTCACTTTATCTTCACAACAAATTTATGAAGCTTTTTCACTTTACAGTTAAGTGGTCAAGGGACTAAGGCAGCTGCGCACACATGGCAAAACTACCACTGAAGCCCAAATCCCTCGGATTTCATTCACTCAGGCATCTACTATTTACCAGGTGTTGACTGAGGATGCAGGCCAATAACACAGTCCCTGACCTCCAGGACTTCAGATCTCAGTATCGAAGTTTCCCAGCCCACTGGACTTTACATGTCAACTTAAAAAAATGAGTCCAACTGGAGGAATCAAGCTGCCTGACTTCAGGCTCTACTACAAAGCCACAGTCATCGAGACAGTATGGTACTGGCACAGTGACAGAAATATATATCAATGGAACAGAATAGAAAGCCCAGAGATAAATCCACGTACCTACAGACACCTTGTCTTTGACAAAGGAGGCAAGGCTATACAATGGAAAAAAGACAACCTCTTTAACAAGTAGTGCGGGAAAACTGGTCAACCACTTGTAAAAGAATGAAACTAGAACACTTTCTAACACCACACACAAAAATAAACTCAAAATGGATTAAAGATCTAAATGTAAGACCAGAAACTATAAAACTCCTAGAGAAGAACATAGGCAAAACACTCTCCGACATAAATCACAGCAAGATCCTCTATGACCCACCTCCCAGAATATTGGAAATAAAAGCAAAAATAAACAAATGGGACCTAATGAAACTTAAAAGCTTTTGCATAACAAAGGAAACTATAAGCAAGGTGAAAAGACAGCCTTCAGAATGGGATAAAATAATAGCAAATGAAGAAACAGACAAAGGATTAATCTCAAAAATATACAAGCAACTCCTGCAGCTCAATTCCAGAAAAAGAAATGACCTAATCAAAAAATGGACCAAAGATCTAAACAGACATTTCTCCAAAGAAGACATACAGATGGCTAAAAAACACATGAAAAGATGCTCAACATCACTCATTATCAGAGAAATGCAAATCAAAACCTCAATGAGGTACCATTACACGCCAGTCAGGATGGCTGCTATCCAAAAGTCTACAAGCAATAAATGCTGGAGAGGGTGTGGAGAAAAGGGAACCCTCTTATACTGTTGGTGGGAATGCAAACTAGTACAGCCACTATGGAGACCAGTGTGGAGATTCCTTAAAAAAAACTGAAAATAGAACTGCCATATGACCCAGCAATCCCACTTCTGGGCATACACACCAAGGAAACAGATCTGAAAGAGACACGTGCACCCCAATGTTCATTGCAGCACTGTTTATAATAGTCAGGACATGGAAGCAACCTAGATGCCCATCAGCAGACGAATGGATAAGGAAGCTGTGGTACATATACATGATGGAATATTACTTAGCCATTAAAAAGAATTCATTTGAATCAGTTCTAATGAGATGGATGAAACTGGAGCCCATTATACAGAGCGAAGTAAGCCAGAAAAATAAACACCAATACAGTATACTAACGCATATATATGGGATTTAAAAAAATGGTAACGATAACCCTATATGCAAAACAGAAAAAGAGACACAGATGTACAGAACAGACTTTTAGACTCTATGGGAGAAGGCGAGGGTGGGATATTCAGAGAGAACAGCATTGAAACAAGTATACTATCAAGGGTGAAACAGATCACCAGCCCAGGTTGGATGCATGAGACAAGTGCTCAGGGCTGGTGCACTGGGAAGACCCAGAGGGATGGGATGGAGAGGGAGGCGGGAGAGGGGATCGGGATGGGGAACACATGTAAATCCATGGCTGATTCATGTCAATGTATTGCAAAAACCACCACAATACTGTAAAGTAATTAGCCTCCAATTAATAAAAATAAATGGGGAAAAAAATGAGTCCAAGACAAATGTGTTTTATTTTTTAAATCAATATACTTTATGCCAGTTAAACTTCTAAAGGCTTATCATTTTATATTCCAATAAACCATCATGCCTACTCTTTGAGATAAGTACTATTATTCCACAATTTAAGTATGAATAAACTGAGATCCTGAGAGGTTACCTTTGTTCCTTTCTGAGAGGGAGTGTTCTCACATCATGTATGGATGTGAGAGTTGGACCGTAAAGAAAGCTGAGTGCTGAAGAATTGATGCTTTTGAACTGTGGTGTTGGAGAAGACTCTTGAGAGTCCCTTGGACTGGAAGATCCAACCAGTCATTCCTAAAGGAAATAAGTCCTAAATATTCATTGGAAGGACTGATGCTGAAGCTGAAACTCATCTGGTGTGAAGAAATGACTCGTTGGAAAAGACCCTGATGCTGGGGAGGTCTGAAGGCAGGAGGAGAAGAGGACGACAGAGGATGAGATGGTTGGATGGCATCACTGACTCAGTGGACACAAGTTTGAGCAAGCTCCAGGAGCTGGTGATGGACAGGGAAGCCTGGTGTGCTGCAGACCATGGGGTCTTTAAAGAGTTGGACATGACTGAGTGGCTGAACTGAACTGAGAAACCGATGGAGCAGGATTAGAAACCAAGCCACTTGACTCCAGAACTCACCTTTTCACCACACCTGCCATGTGTAGTCCATGACCAATAGAATACAGGTTTCTGCAAGTAAAGTAATAAGTCAATACAGCTTTTCCTGATGCATTTTCTCATTAAAAGATACTAGCTATAAACTTATTGCATAAAGGCCTGTTAACTACTTTATGTTAAAAAGGGTTCCTCACACTTAACACAGGCTTTCCAGGTGGTGCTCAGTTCAGTTCAGTTCAGTCGCTCAGTCGTGTCCAACTCTTTGTGACCCCATGAATTGCAGCACACCAGGCCTCCCTGTCCATCACCAACTCCCGGAGTTTACCCAAACCCATGTCCATTGAGTCGGTGATGCCATCCAAGCATCTCATCCTCTGTCGTCCCCTTCTCCTCCTTCCTTCAGTCTTTTCCAGCATCAGGTCTTTTCAAATGCGTCAGCGTGGCCAGAGTATTGGAGTTTCAGCTGCAGCATCAGTCCTTCCAAAGAACATTCAGGACTGATTTACTTTAGGATCGACTGGTTGGATCTCCTTGCAGTCCAAGGGACTCTCAAGAGTCTTCACCACCACAGTTCAATAGCATCAACTCTGCAAAAGCGCCAGGTGGCGCTACTGGTAAAGAATCCGCCTGCCATTGCAGGAGATGCAAGAGACCCAGGTTCGATCCCTGGGTTGAAAAGATCCCCTAGCGTAGGAAGTGGCAAACCTCTCCAGTATTCTTGCCTGGAGAATCCCATGGAGAAAGGCGCCTGGCAGGCTACAGTCCGTGGGGTCACAAAGTCGGACATAAGTGAGCATACTTTAAACACTTGGGGTCGTGGGTCTGGTATTTTTTAAGTGTTTCAAAATTATAAACTAAGAGGGAAGATATTAAAATATAAAATGACAGTCGTAGTTTCTTTTTCCTTAAATCTCAGAGACTGGATTTCATTGATTCCACTACTTTATCTGATTGATGTTCACATAATCCTTTACAACTGCTAATTAATCACACTACATTTCAGCAATAATTATTAAACTCACCTCGTATGGGGGTGCTGGAGGCACCTCTGGCCCCCTCTTGCCTGCCGGTCCCACCGAAAAGTCAGAAGTGGGGCGCAGCCGGTCATGCCGGCCCCCGGTCCCCGGCCAACTGGCGACACAACTGCGGGCGCGACTTGTCTGCACCCGGGGGGCGCTGCTGAGCGCTGATTCCCCGGAGCTGCTCCGGCCGCCGGCAGCCGCCCGCCTGCTGCCGCAGCACTTCGGTCCAGAGCCCCCGACTCCGCGGTGAGGATCAGACCCCCCCGCCCGCTCTGCAGCAGCCCGGCCCTGCGTCCTATCCAGGGCGCCTTTCAAACGGAGCAAATTTTTCAGAGCATCAAGCAAGACTCTAGTCATTATCAGAAGTGGAGTCATTCAGAAGTTGTTCTTAAAGCTTGTGTTTTGGGAAGTCATCTCTTTCCTCGGCATGCCCAGCGTCTAGGTTCTCCAGGTTCCTCCTGGATGAGCAACAACCAGTCCTCCTTCGTCGCCCAACAAGTTGGAATAATGTGTGAGCATCTCTTAAAAGACTAAAAAGATCATATTTGGGAAGGGTATGAGCAAATCCTCTACAGCTAATTAGCAGAATGGTATGACTCTTTTGTGAAATTCACACATCGTGAGATTATGCCACAAGATGGGAGGAGGCCGACAAATTAAGTGTCCTGAAGCTTTTTGCACATCTGGGTACCAGGCTAGCCATCAGAGAGATGGCTGGTATGTACTTTTTGCAGCTGGTTTGGTTTCGCATTTCACTCCAACTTTACTACATCCTGAGAACACTTAAGTGTTTCTACAGGTCCTTTTTATGAACTTAAACTTTCTGATTGCAACAAGGATCTCATTTCTGTTCGCCCAATAAATAGCCATGCCCTACTGGGATAGATTTTTCAAACAAAACACTTGGAGGAACAACTTAGCAAAATATACCTTCAGCGGCGTTTAACGAATGGAGTTTCCCCATGCACAATTTTGTAAGACGTTTGTGTGTATCTTTTACATTATTGCTTGTTTTGTTCAATTAAAAAAAAAATCCTTGGGGATTCTGGCTGTGAATGTGACACATGATTAACTGTGGTTAAAAGACTATGATCTTCTACAGATCATTAATGTTTTGTGACCATGTATTTAATACATTGCCACAGTGGATTCTGTATAGGAATTATGGTTAAATACAGGGGCTGTTCCCAGGCACAGAATGTGAATCATAAGTTAGTACGGACATCAGATGTTCTTATAATGATATAGCAAAGTCTGTGGTCCTAGGTCTGCAAATGCGTGGTGGGGAAGTAGGACAAACCAGAAATGAACCACTGACAGCTGGATTCTCTCTAGCTGGTATTAGGAAAATACTTTGACTCCAACACTTAAACACCCACGTGGCGCCTGTGTTCACTCAGTCGCATAAAGAGCTCCCTGGACACTGAACCTCTAAAAAGAAAACACTTCCTCTGGAGTGAAAGCATCAGGATTTATTTGGGAGCTTAGCAGAGGTGAGCATAGGGTGGGCCTGATTCAGGAGGCATTGCTGCTTGGCAGAAACCACTTGACCTTTGTATCTGTTCTAAAAATAGAACTTGGATTCTTTGGTCAGATTCCCCCAAATTCTTCTAAGAGGTGTCCACATCCAACTGGCTTGAGCTTGGTTTTGGCAGCCCTTCCGTAAAATTGCTTATGGATTGTTTTTCACATTGTTTCCAAGGCAGAGAAACAGAAAGCAGCCTCTGCTGGGAGAAAGTAGAAGTTAAATATACATTTATTTATTAACAATGACTTGTTCCGGACCACATTTTATAAAATGCTTTGTTTCTTTTATTATTGTTTCTAGAAAGAAAAATTCTATTAAGACTAAGAGTTTCAATATGGAATAATTTTTTAAATAGGATTTATTTGGGGACTTCTCTGGTGGCTCAGTAGTAAAGAATCCACCTGACAATGCAGGAGTCATGGGTTCGGTCCCTGGTCCCGGAAGATCCCACATGCCAAGGAGCGAGTAAGCCCTTGTACCACAACTATTGAGACTGTGCTCAAGAGCCCTTGCTCACCAACGAGAGGAGCCGCCACCATGAGCAGCCCGCCACCACAACTGGAGAGCAGTCCCGCTCGCCACAGCTAGAGGGCGCCTGCACGCAACAGTGAAGACCCAGTGCAGCCAAAAGTAAATAATACAATTATTAAAAATAATAATAAAATGAAATAGGGCTTATATTGAAAAATTGAGTTTAATTCCAATGGGAAAAAAATTTAAAGGTAACCTTATTGATAAATACAATTGCAAAATTCCTAAATAAAATATTCACAAACTACACTTGAAGGAAAGTTACAGGCTCAAAATAGCCTGGAGTTAAAACTCCCCTCCGGATCCTCCCCACCATTCTATGCAAAACAAAGAACTCTCTTTCTCGAAGAAAAAAATGGGCGTTAAGGTTGATTACACCCAGCTCCCAGCCGGTCCCAGCCTCTGGCCGATCTCCAGAATTCCTTACCCCAGCTTTTTAAGAGATAACTAACCTGAACAACCTTGGAGAAGAACAGGCCCCCTTAAGACAGTAGATTTCTACATTCATGCCTGTATATACTTACTCTTTTCTTGGGTTAGGGCAGCAGCTCACCAATCTGACTGCTGCCCCTTCTCGCCTCATTAAAGGTGATCTGTTCCTGTAAAGTGAAGGTCTCCTTTTTCTGAACCTTGCCTTCTCTGACTCCCTTACCCTACAACACTCATCACTGTACAAGAAAAAACACTACATCATAACCAACGGTGGATCTAGAAATGCAAGGATTTTCCAACACTGGAAAATCTATTTATGGAGGTGACTGAAATATAAATAATATTTAAATCTTTAGTAATAAAGGAGATTCCCTAAGAAAGACAAAGTAGATAAAGTGATTCCCAAGAGTGTGATTGGCAACATTTAAAACGTATGCAAAGGAGATCTGAAAGGAACAGCCAGTTAAATGAGGGTAGAACTGGCAAGAGGGATGTGCGGTGTCCAGGCATTGGAGAGAAGGAAGTGTTTCAAGTGGTCAAGCCTTGAGATGTCAAGTAAGATGAGGACTGAGAACTATTAATTCAGAATGGTACTGGTCATTGTTTCTGGGATAATCACAATTTCTGTGGAGCGATGAGAGAGAGACCTCATTAGACTGGGTTAAGGAAAAATATGAAGTGAGAAAATGGAGCTCAGACTATAGAAAATTCTTTTAAGAAGTTAAGAGTTGAAGGGAACAGATAAATGGGGTGGTAACTTGGCTCTTCTAAGAGGAATTGGTAAAAGAAAGGTGTATTTCTTTGTATATTGTTTTATATTTGTTGGTGTTATTTAAAGATGATAGGTACTGGACATATTTTATACCAAAGGGAAAAAACTCAATGAGTAAAAGTTTGATGATGCAGGAAGAAAACACATAATTATGGGAGTAATGCTTTCTCCCTCTGCCAGGAACACCTTGCCAAACTCCAACTCAGGTGAAAATCAACTGTCTTCCATGCTTCTGAGCTTAGTAGGGGAATGGGGTTGGGTGGGTACTTGACTACAAGTCTCAAAAGAACACTTAACGCTAACCAACAATCCTTCCACACTTTGCTAATATGATGACTTCGCCTCTCTCCAAAATAACTACATCACACTCTCTTCTCTCTCCAAAAGCATATGTTCTTTTCCTCCCCCACTAAAATAGGAGCTGTTAGGTAGACATCCTCTCATCTTCACACTGACACATGCACCTGTCTTCTTTCTTCTCTCTGTGTGGTGTGGACCCCACTTCATTATAATAGGACACCAGTTAAAGGATAACTGAAATACGCAGACTTTCTTAGAAGAAAGCCTCAGTCCAAATAAAGCTGAAAAATCACTAAAACTATACACAATAAAAATGTGAAATTAATGGAAAAATTCAATCTCCTTGAAAAAGTTATATTCACAAACTGACCTGGGAAAATTAGATTTGGTAGTAATAATGCACCCAAATAAAGGTCCAGTGCTATGTGTCATCAGCAATAAAAATCTTTTTTAAAGACTCCACATAAGTACAGTATTTCTCTGATTTACTTCACTTAGTAAACTACCCTCAAAGCCCATCCATGTTATTGCAAATGGGTGTGATAACCTTTAATGTTCTTTAGAAAGAACCTCAGTGTCTTTACCGAGAAACAAATTTCAAGCAATTTGCTGCTTTGCATTTAAATAAAGAGCTTGGCCATAGCCCTTTCAACCTAACAACAAGTAAAAAGCTATACATACTGAAAAATCCACAATCTCCTTGGATCCATAAAAAGGGAAGGACACACCACAAACTTCTGCCCCCAAGATTGGAGAGACAGACAGCAAATACAGAGTTACGACTCATCAGACCAAAAACCCCCTCGGGAAACAGTTGCAAGCTAGGAAAGCTGGGCCTGTAACCGATGCACTGCTGGAGGCTCAGTGTGGACCACTCTGAGAATTAAAAACTTCAGGGGACCCAGTCATAGAGAGCCCCCGCAGTATGGTGAGATTTGTTTCCAGGAGCTCAAGCAGGTTCACGTATTAAATGTTGGAGAAAAATGCTCTCCTGTTTCCAGCAGGAGGTGGGGAAAGGGGCCTATTTTGAAATATGTCAGCGCGTTCCCAACTAGGCCGGCCCTCAGGTTAAACAGAGTTAACCAGATCCCGACATGCTGGAGTGTTATTAAAACCTAACTCACCTGTCTGGGGAAGGAAGCCACTCCAGTCAGCTCCAGCCTTCCTCACGGGGAGTGGAAACAGCCAGCCCCAGGCCACTCTCGCCATCCTCTCCCACCTAACTGAGAAACATGTGATTCTCACAGTCCAGAGGTGCAACCTCATTGAAAGACTGAGAGCTAATCACAGGGCTGTAGAATCCTTCCCCCACACCATCTACCTCACGACCGTCTTACTAAAGGCCCAATTCAGCATTTCCTTTTACCCAGTAGATCGTGTCTGGTTATCAGAAGAAAAAGAATTACAAAACATACTGAGAGCAAACACCACCACCAAGACCTACATAGTATTCTAATAGAAGAATGCATTGTATTCTACTTATACAGTCTCCTATTTATGTTTAAATTTTCCACCATGCTAAAATGATAAAAACTCTTGTGTATATATAGATATTTGTAATTTGATATTTGTAATCAGATGGTAAATTTCCTTAGGATGCATTGTTAAAAGTCATTTGCCAAATGTTTGAAAATAATAGATTATCAGCTAGCTTAGTAAACAAATACCGTACAATATTATTTATACACGGAATCTAAAAAATACAACTAGTGAATGTAATTTAAAAAAAAAACAGACTCACAGAGAACAAATGGGTGGTTACCAGTAAGGAGAGGGGAGGGAGGGGGCAATATGTGCATGCGTGCTTAGTCACTCAGTTGTGTCCGATTCACTGTGACCCCATGGACTGTAGCCCACCAGGCTCCTCTGTGCATGAAATTCTCCAGGCAAGAATACTGTAGTGGGTTGCCATTTCCTTCTCCAGGGAATCTTCCTGACCCAGGGATCAAACCCAGGTCTCCCGCATTGCAGGCAGATTCTTTACTGTCTGAGCTACCAGGGAAGCCCAGGGGCAATACAGGAGTAGGGAATTAAGAGGTACAAACAATTAGGCACAAAAATAAGCTACAAGGATATAATGTACAGGAGGAGGAATATAACAAATATTTTATAACTATAAACTTTTTGAATCACTATACTGTATACCTATAATATATAATTTTTTAAAAATTCAACCTTTGGCATAGGAGAGAAGAGCATGGGCAGGGTGGGGGAAGAGGAGAAAATAAGTCAATCTAGACAAAGATATGATCAACCTAGATAGCATATTAAAAAGCAGAGACATTACTTTGCCAACAAAGGTCCATCTAGTCAAAGCTATGGTTTTTCCAGTAGTCATGTATGGATGTGAGAGTTGGACTATAAAGAAAGCTGAGCACGGAAGAATTGATGCTTTTGAACTGTGGTGTTGGAGAAGACTCTTGAGAGTCCCTTGGACTGCAAGGAGATCCAACCAGTGCTTGGTGTTCATTGGAAGGACTGATGCTGAAGCTGAAACTCCAATACTTTGGCCAGCTCATGTGAAGAACTGACTCATTGGAAAAGATCGTGATGCTGGGAAAGATTGAGGGCAGGAGGAGAAGGGGACAACAGAGGATGAGATGGTTGGATGGCATCACTGACTCAATGGACATGAGTTTGAGTATACTCTGGGAGTTGGTGATGGACAGGGAAGCCCAGCGTGCTGCAGCCCATGGGGTCTCAAAGAGTTGAACACGACTGAGTGACTGAACTGATCTGAGACTTATGAACACATTTATTTCTCTTTTTAAAATGTTTATATTAATGTTTTGAGTATGATAAAAATATCCTTGGATTTCAAAGAATGTGTGGAAAAAGTAAGTCTGCCTCTCATATATCTCCCAGTTCCTAGTTTTCTCCCTTGTTTTTTCTCTATGCTTTTAGATATCAGGGTAAACCAAACAAAAAAACCATTTTTGTAGATCAAACACAGTTTAAAGTTTTTCAGAAATGCAATATGGTTCCACCTAATATGATATACATGTCCATTTACTTTTCCAAATATATAACCATAATATGCTCAGTGACATTTTTATATATTTCAGGAAGTTTTGCTGTCAACTTCTCTCCTCAGTGGGGACAAAGAAAGTGAAGTCGCTCAGTCATGTCTGACTCTTTGTGACGTCATGGGCTGTAGCCCATCAGGCTCCTCCATCCATGGAATTTTCCAGGCAAGAGTATGGAGTGGGTTGCCGTTTCCTTCTCCAGGGGATCTTCCTGACCCAGGGATCGAACCTGGGTCTCCAGCACTGCAGGCAGACGCTTTACCATCTGAGCCCCCAGGGAAGCCCCTCAGTGGGGACAAAATATCCACAAATCAGGTTTTAAAAATTAAAACTGCCAAGGGACATCAGATAAGTGGAATAGAGGTCTTGGGGGTGGTGTCATTCATTTTCCTAAAATGAGAAATTGTTTCCTTTAACTTGAAGAGAGCAACACTTTTGAAGTCTCTAAGTTACATAAACAAATGATAAGAAAACATACCATGTGAAGAATATCTCCCACTATCAAAGCCCAATGACTTCCTACAGTAGGAGAAAGCCCAGCCTCAGGCTATGAAGGCATTCAGGCTGGAGGGTGCTGTGGTTCTTCCGTGCTTGTTCCTATAGCCAGGATTTGGGGATAAAATTGCCTAGAATAGTTTTTGTACCATTAGAGGACCATGGGTGAATAGTGTGTCTGTTACAGCGCCACTTCCTGAAGTACCTTTCCTGATTAAAAAAAAAAAGAAGAGGAATTTATTAAAAATACTTAGCTATGTAAGTAAAATAATATCTTTTCAAGAAAATGCAGATTACAGAACTGGAAGAAACCATGGAAACTCCATGGTTCTTAACAGGGAATCATATCTGTTTCACCATGGCATTTTGGCTAATTGTTCAAGGACAGTAAAATGATTTTTTTTTCAAGTTTGAACCTGGATCTTCGGACATGGCAGCCTTGGAAAGTGATCCTTCCTATTTCAGTTGTCCAGCTTTTCTGAACAACAGCTCGGTCACCTCTTCAAAAGGCATTCCTTATCATTCTCTCCACAGAGTGCATCTGGAGTTACTATATCCTGATCGATTCTGCTAACCTATAAAATGCATCTCCTTACTCCCAATCTCTAAAGTAAAATTTTCCCTATACACAGTATAAATTCTGTCTATTCATGTATTGGGTTTAATTTGACCTTCCCCTGCCTCTGTGTAGTGTCTTCAGTTTCCTGTTAAAAGCATTTGGTTGTACGTTAGGCTGTTTGTTTCTCTGGGAAAGTATGTTCTTGTGTCAGTTTAGAAAATGGTGGTTGGGCTTCCAAGCCAAAAAATGATTCAATCTATAATTTACCTCAACCATGATGCTGATGCCCCCCTTTTCAATTATCCCTCCATTCCATTGAGCAAGCACTGACGCGGCATGTACTGGAAGATTTTATTGTGCTCCTCATGTGGGATACCAGCAACAAAAATTTCTCTTAACTTCAATGGGAAGCATGACCACTGGCTGCAGAGTCAGAAAGAATCGCTGGGCATAGACCTCAGTGTTCACTCACTGTATCTGAAGTGCCTCTGGTCCTCAGGGATACTCTTGTTTTCAATAAACAACTATTCTGAAAAATAGCGTGTAATCAAGCTAATGAAAACATGGCAAGATTCAAGTGGGAACAGTTAGTTCAGACAGTATTTCATCTAGTAGTTAAATAAGTGAGCCAAGGTAAGTCTTTCTACAAACTGTTTGCTTTTATTTCAAGTTAGCAGCAGATATGTAGGGAGCATTAGGGCGATAGCAAAAAGGAAACTTAGAAGACTGCTTTAAACATTGCCACTTCTCAAAATGGAAGTAAAAGCATGTGGGGAGAAATTAACAACGGAGAAGATAGAAGGGTTATCTAGGTGCCTTCCATGAGAGGCAGCACTCGTTCCTACAACTTGGTTAGGTGTGGTTTGTTCTGGTTCATTTGTAAGTGGTTTTATGAGGTTTTCCTAAAAGCAACAATGATGTCGCTGCTGTGTTATCAGTTTACATCATCTCAAAAACAAGAACACACACTTGCACAAGACTCAAGACTCCAGGTCACACTTACATCCCTAACCCTCTGCCAAGTGTGTCTCAAATTACCTATAAGGTCACCAGCAATAAGTCATGTAAAGTGGATGGCTCTGTGAAAAGCCACTATCACTAATGAAAACAAATTCTAGTGTCAGGCCCAATGTCAATAAGCCAATCACATCCTATTTGGAAGGAAAGGACAGAATTTATTGTGTGAACAGTGGTTCGTTAACACAACTCTTTTTTTTTTTTTTTTTCAGAATATTAGTTTGTTTGCCTATAAGTGGATACATTTGCTGTACAAAGACGAATATTTTCATGCTGAGTGGAAGGTAAACACTGTCGTAGAGTTTTCTCTCTTCGATGAGCTTTGCTGTATGGGAGGAATATGGAGGCTGATGGGAAAACAGGGAGAATGGTTATGGAATAAGTAGCAAATATTTTCTGGTAGTTGGTTTACATAAGATTCAGTTCAGTTCAGTTCAGTCGCTCAGTCGTGTCCGACTCTGCAATCCCATGAATCACAGCATGCCAGGCCTCCGTGTCCATCACCAACTCCCAGAGTTTACTCAAACTCATGTGCATTGATTTGGTGATGCCATCCCCAACCATCTCATCCTCTGTCGTCCCCTTCTCCTCCTGCCCGCAATCCCTCCCAGCATCAGGGTCTTTTCCAATGACTCAACTCTTTGCATGAGGTGGCCAAAGCATTAGAGTTTCAGCTTCAACATCAGTCCTTCCAATGAACAGCCAGGACTGATCTGCTTTAGGATGGGCTGGTTGGATCTCCTTGCAGTCCAAGGGACTCTCAAGAGTCTTCTCCAACACCACAGTTCAAAACATCAATTCTTCAGTGCTCAGCTTTCTTGACCGTCCAACTCTCACATCCATACATGACTACTAGAAAAACCATAGCCTTGACTAGATGGACCTTTGTTGGCAAAGTAATGTCTCTGCTTTTAAATATGCTGTCTAGGTTGGTCATAACTTTCCTTCCAAGGAGTAAGCATAAGATTACATAAGATTAAGTACAATTAACCTGTTCCTCTGACTCACTAGAAGGCTTCTCAGTCCAAGAGGCAAGGACTGCACCTGGTATTTGAGGGAAGTCAAAGACCTTTCTAATTACTTACTTGCCAGAATATCCATTAGCACAGATCATGTGTGTTAGTCATTCAGTCATGCCCAACTCTTTGTGATCCCATGAAGTGTAACCCATCAGGCTCCTCTGTCTGTGGAATTCTCCAGGCAAGAACACTGGAATGAATTGCTACTCCTTTCTCCAAGGGATCTTCCCAACCCAGGGATCAAACCTGGGTTCCTCCAATTGTGGGCAGGTTCTTTACCACCTGAGCCACTAGGGAAGTCCAGCACAGATCATGTGAGTGGATTAATCCATCGTCAACTGTGGCCATCTAAGAGAAAATTTCCCTGGAAAGTAAATTGACCTTGTTGAGACTGAGATGTTATAACGGATGGTAAATGCACTAAGAAGGGAAAGAGGATTAACATTAAAGGACAGTTTCCTTAGTTGAATTCAGGACACATTGTGTCAAACTAACAAATATGAATTTGTAGCACCACCAGGTACGAGTTCTCTGCTGGAAAAGCATAAAAGATACAAAAAGGGCTAAGATCTTTGAAGGCAGCTTACCTCCTCATAGAAGCTTCAGGCTTAAATCCCACAGGCTTATTTTGAAACAAAAAGAATTATATACTTTTAAAATATTACTTCATATTTCTGCATATGTTTTGCCAGGGAAGACTTCAGGTTACCATCAAACAGAATCAATGCTATTCTTGCTATTTGGTATCACATATAAAGCCATACATTGTCATATCTGGAGATGGAACACAAACTTTCCAATCCTACTGTGTGATCTCACTCAGTAAGAATCCATTTCTGGGCCTCTCCAATGGATCAATCATGACAAGCTGTACCAACTATAGAGATGCTAAAATGACAACAAAAACAAAAACAACAACAAAGTTCAACTATATTTGACACAGTTGAAGATATTTGATTAATGTTTGACCGTTTTTCCACTGATGAAAGAAATCAAAGAGGACACAAACAGATGGAGAAATATACCGTGTTCATGGATTGGAAGAATCAATATTGTCAAAATGGCTATACTACCCAAAGCAATCTATAGATTCAAAGCAATCCCTATCAAACTACCAACGGTATTTTTCACAGAACTAGAACAAATAATTTCACAATTTGTATGGAAATACAAAAAACCTCAAATAGCCAAAGTAACCTTGAGAAAGAAGAATGGAACTGGAGGAATCAACCTGCCTGACTTCAGACTATACTACAAAGCCACAGTCATCAAGACAGTATGGTACTGGCACAAAGACAGAAATATAGATCAATGGAACAGAATAGAAAGCCCAGAGATAAATCCACAACCTATGATCACCTTATCTTCGACAAAGGAGGCAAGGATATACAATGGAAAAAAGACAACCTCTTTAACAAGTGGCGCTGGGAAAACTGGTCAACCACCTGTAAAAGAATGAAACTAGAACACTTTCTAACACCATACACAAAAATAAACTCAAAATGGATTAAAGATCTAAATGTAAGACCAGAAACTATAAAACTCCTAGAGGAGAACATAGGCAAAACACTCTCCGACATAAATCACAGCAGGATCCTCTATGACCCACATCCCAGAATTTTAGAAACAAAAGCAAAAATAAACAAATGGGGCCTAATGAAACTTAAAAGCTTTTGCACAACAAAGGAAACTATAAGCAAGGTGAAAAGACAGCCCTCAGATTGGGAGAAAATAATAGCAAACGAAGCAACAGACAAAGGATTAATCTCAAAAATATACAAGCAACTCCTCCAGCTCAACTCCAGAAAAATAAATGACCCAATCAAAAAATGGGCCAAAGATCTAAACAGACATTTCTCCAAGGAAGACATACAGATGGCAAAAAAACACATGAAAAGATGCTCAATATCACTCATTATCAGAGAAATGCAAATCAAAACCACAATGAGGTATCATTACACGCGTCAGGATGGCTGCTATCTAAAAGTCTACAAGCAATAAATGCTGGAGAGGGTGTGGAGAAAAGGGAACCCTCTTACACTGTTGGTGGGAATGCAAACTAGTACAGCCACTATGGAAAACAGTGTGGAGATTTCTTAAAAAGCTGGAAATAGAACTGCCATATGACCCAGCAATCCCACTTCTGGGCATACACACTGAGGAAACCAGATCTGAAAGAGACACGTGCACCCCAATGTTCATCGCAGCACTGTTTATAATAGCCAGGACATGGAAGCAACCTAGATGCCCATCAGCAGACAAATGGATAAGGAAGCTGTGGTACATATACATGATGGAATATTACTCAGGCATTAAAAAGAATTCATTTGAATCAGCTCTAATGAGATGGATGAAACTGGAGCCCATTATACAGAGTGAAATAAGCCAAAAAGATAAAGACCAATACAGTATACTAACACATATATATGGAATTTAGAAAGATGGTAATGATAACCCTATATGCAAAACAGAAAAAGAGACACAGATGTACAGAACAGACTTTTGCACTCTGTGGGAGAAGGCGAGGGTGGGATGTTTCGAGAGAACAGCATAGAAACATGTATATTATCTAGGGTGAAACAGATCACCAGCCCAGGCTGAATGCATGAGACAAGTGCTCGGTCTGGTGCACTAGGAAGACCCAGAGGAATCAGGTGGAGAGGGAGGTGGGAGGGGGGATCGGGATGGGGAATACATGTAAATCCATGGCTGATTCATGTCAGTGTATGACAAAAACCACTACAATATTATAAAGTAATTAGCCTCCAACTAATAAAAATAAATGAAAAAAAAATGTTTGACCGTTTTTCAACTAGGAGGAAAATTACAAAATAATAAAACATTTGTTTAAACATGTTCAACTTTTTGGTAACTTATCAGTAACAAAGGAATTTAACTAGTTATTTTCAGCATTTGGTATACAGATGCCACAAATAATATATAGGGGCTTTTAAAAATAATGACTCATTATAATGAAAATTCTCTTTACAGATTCTCCCATGCAGACAACAGACTATATTTTTAGAAATCTCATTTAAAAGCATGATTTCTCTAAACCATTGACTATAGGACAAGATTATTTTAGACTAGAAGGTATTTACAGAAAACAGAGACAAATGGCTTTTCTAATATGATTCTGAATTAAAACCATCACACTTACTTTTTTATAGTTTTTTCCCAACTGTTGCTATTCACAAAAACTTTCTAAATTTTAGACTACTGACTTTTCTTAGTAATACAAAACTTAATCCTATGCTTAGATTAGAGAAGAACTTTCACTAGAATGTTAGTAGTTTAAAAGCACTTAAACTTTTATTTGAGGCAACGCCAGTCATACTGTTTGCGCTGTGTGCTTCACCAGTATCTGGAGAGTCCTCCTCAATGTGGAATTAACAGATCACCTCTCGGTAATGCATTCCACCATCATCGGGATATAAACAGGAAATCATTTTTTTTCAGCTTACCAAATCAAATCCATGTATTTTGTTATAGTAAATTTTCCTATAATTATAAATGCTAGGGAGTCTATAAATGCCACTTCAGTGTAAATGAATTAATCTTTATTTTGTGAATCTATTTTTAAGTCATCTATCTGAAATCACATTATGCATTTCAGAAATGTGTTACTGTTTATTTTGGAGCATGGCAGTCAATGTTTCAAAGTCTGAAAAAAAAAACCATACCCAAAACACAAAGGTTTTTGCTTGATTCTTCTCTATTCATTCAGAAAGAATCTAAATGAGATTCTAAAATGTTCAAGGATTTTTTAAGGAAGAAATACCTTGTTGTCAGTAAGTACACATCATTTAAAACTCCATCTTTTAAAATATGTTGAGTTGCACAATAGCACAGAATGTTTGGCAACCAGTGTTGAAACTTACAGGGCCTGATGTTCCCTCATCTGAGATATCTGATAAGCAAAATCTCTTTGATATGCCTTCATCCAAGATTTGGTGGAATGTATGTAAACTAGAAAAGAATTGGCCACAAAGAATTAGCTGCCAGGATTCCTCTATCCTAAGACGTACTTTTCCCCAGTTTAACTTTTCTTAAATCAAATAGTTTTATGTTAGTGTGATTATATTTAAAATAGTGTCATGTTCTTTTCCAGTGAGCTGGGAGGATTTTTGTTTATTCTTTTGTTCTGCCTTCTTTTTTTTTTTTTTAATGAATTCCCTCTGCTTTCAGAGAGATTTGGTGTGGACTGGTACTGCTGGAGCTTTCAGGTCCATCACCTCCTGCCAGCTTTCCATGAGTGCTTTGCCATGAAAAAGGAAGGAAACTATTTTCAAATTAGGGGTGAATCTTATTAATACAATGGATGTTGTCTGGACAAGTATCTGTACTTTACAAGTATATTGAGCATGCTCCTTTTAATATCTTTTTTTTTCTTCCTGAAACCCCACAGAGAATGTGTTAATCATATTAAGATATTGGTTTTAGAACCATGACCTAAGTTTATAGGTGGCTTTCAAGGAAATATTTATATAGCCAAGATTTAGATTATAACTGTCACCATAAAGCTAGCTTTAAGGGGAAATCACTCTTGATAAAAATCTAAATAAACCAAAATCAAAGAGGTTCATTTTCTGCACTGCAATTCTTCTTTTTTTCATATTTTTCATTTTTCAGTAGTAGCTAATAGGCTATTTAAGACTAACGAAACTTGAATTCTGAAATGAACATCTCAAATCTTTGTAAATCAAATATCTCTCTTCAAGAATAAGAAAGACTGATACAGCTGGAAGTATTCTTCTAAATTACGAATGGGTGTGTGTGTGTGTGTGTGTGTGTGTGTGTGTGTGTCTGTCTGCTGTGATATATTTTGTATATGCTATATATGTAACTGTGATGAAAGCTACATCATTCTTGTGGTTTTGTTAACCACAAAAGTTTGACTTCAGACTTGACCAAGTGAAGAGAAGCCAAGAGCAATTACTAGTACTGGGAAAAGACAGAACTTGGCATTGCAAAATCTGGGATGAAGTCCCTGCTCAATCCCTTGGGTTAGTCCCTTAATTACTCTAAACCTCATTTTTCAACATCTGACATTAAAATAAATAATATGGTACTTCTTAGGATGGCTGGGCATTCAAATGCCATAATGGAAATATATATACTTTACAAATTATAAAATGCTCTACAAATGTCATTTTAAAACATTTGGAAAAATAAAATCTGAGACAACTACCTAGCTGAGCAAGGCCTTCGGGAATTATTTAAATAATCAGAAAAGAAGAGCATTAGAAGGTGAACTTGGCACAATTAAGCAGGAAATAGTCACAATTCATGCTGACTTACCAAGCCAGTGTTATTAACTCCAGGATCCTCATGCCCTTGGCCGTGGAAGGAAGCCTCAGTCTGTGGACCTGGGAGCTATGGGGAAAATTTTCAGGTTTCTGAATGACCAGGATGAGTTGGTTTCTTCATTCATACTCTGTACTAGGCTCTGGAGATACAGAGAGGGCTAAGAGCAAAGGCATCTGCTCTTCTGTAACTTAGAGTCCAGTAAGAAAGACACAACTCAATCAACTAATTACCTAAATATGTTAAAATAGTGAAAAGCCTTTAAGAGTTCAGGTGGCTCTGAAGCATATGAAATGCAGACTTAATTTATTTTGCTTTTGTCAGAAAGCTTTCCTAAGGAAGTAATATTTGGTCTAATACATGACAGCAACAATGAGATGAAGTTGGGGGCAGGATGGAGAGGATCGTAGCAGAGAGAAATGTTTTAGCAAAGACTTTGAGACAGAAACGGCTGAAAGGAGGCTGTGTTGAAGGAGCCTGAACTGGAGGCGGTCAAAGAAATAAGCAGAAGCCAATCTTCATCCGAGAACAGAGACGCGACAGTAATACTTTCTTGAAATAACACTGTGGAATGAATTGGTGGGCTGCGAGGCAAAAGTGAAAAACAGTAAGTTTGATTAACATGGCAAGTTTGATTCAATGGAGAGAATTTGCTAGTTTCAAAAGAGGTCTGGGTACCATCCCATATCTGTGGATGTGGATTAAGAGAAAAGGTTCAGGAATAAGCCTTGAGGGGCTCCAGCTTTTAAAGTCTCAATAAAGGAGGAGAAGTCTAGAAACAAGAGGTAGAAAGATAAGAGGGGCATTACGAGTCAGAAGGGGGGGACGTTGCTGCTGAGCGGTCTAGTAAGGCAAAGCATGAAACAATGCTCATCGGTTTAGTGACATGGAGGGCACTAAGTCAGTGAAAACTATACTGGAGGAGAGATGGGAACAAATGTCAGCCAAAGAGTGAGAGGAAATAAAGAAACGGGACTAAGTTGTTTAAGACATTTGGTTATGAAAATTACAAGTAAAAGACTGTGGTAGCTGAGGGGGGAGATAGGGAAATATAGAGGGACATTTTGCCCATCCCCCAAATCATCAGCTGGTCACTCACTCTACTGGTGTAGAATTTCTCTCTCCCTTAAATTTGGGATGTTGTTGGTCCTTAGAGAATATTTGAAGAGGAGGATGGATAGTCTAATAAATATAGTCTCCAAAATAAATAAATAAATGGGTTATTCATGTCCTCACTACCTACCATCAACAAGTCCCACACCAGCATTTATGAGTTCTAAAAGAAACTTTCAATGATATGGTACTGGAAGAAGGAAGAAAGAAAGATGCAATATTTCTCAATGTAAGTGTGGGCTTTCCTCTCATTCAAAGACTTCTTTTCCCAGACAATTATTTAAAGCCATGTTCCTTCCTAACACCTCTTGTGGGTCCATTTAATCCATCTCTGTCTTCACTGGCTTGGAAACGTCTCCTCTGTATTAGGCCCTAGACAGGTATGGCCCCAGGGCTCAGGGGAGATGTCATCATCTTTCTACCCCAGTCGTCTTTCCTCACCCCTCATCCTCTCACTGCAGAGACTTCCCCTGAGCACCCAGCCACTGGTGTTATGCTGGGCTGTGCTGAGATTGCTCAAGATGAGATTCCAGCTCCTCTTGCCACTGGCAGTTCTCTGCCTCTCAGTGATAGTAAACCGCATACCACAGGCTGGCAATTGGCACTTGTCTTGCAAGCCTGCTGAGTCTGGCCCCCAAACATAGGTTTAACATCTTCTAGATCCTGCTGCCTCTTTTTGGAAGCTTTCTTCAAGCTAAACCTAGATGCTAATGGGCAGTGTAGTATATTCTACAACTGAAATGCATTTTTGTCAAAAAGTAAATTTACTTTCCATTACTGATTTAATTTAGTAACCATTTAACTGAAATACTTAGAATTGCTGTGTGTGGGTCTGACTATTGGTGACCCTGTGGACTGTAGCCCTCCAGGCTCCTCTGAACATTGAATGCTCCAGGCAAGAATACTGGAATTGGTAGCCATTTCTTTCTCCAGTGGATCTTCCTGACCAAGGGATCAAACCTTCGTCTCCTGCAATGTAGGCATATTCTTTACCATCTAAGCCACCAGGGAAACCCAGTTAGAAGCCCTAAGGATCACCAATACTTGATAAAATTTTTTAAAAAATTTTGAGAATGTTCTGGAAGCTATTTCTCTTTTGCTGTGTAGTCAGATGACTCTTGAGTACAAATAAAAGGATTACATCTGTAGGACATATGTTGCCATCTGTTTGAAATGGAACAATGACAAATAACTCATATATGGCATCAATGTATTTTTCCAATTTAAAAACAACTGAAGTTAGAAAGCTGTATACTTTAAAATGCAAAGCAGGACAGAAGATGTGAATAGATGTTTCACTGATGAGGCTATATGGATGACAAATAGGCACATTAAGGGATATTGAACATCATTAGCTATCAGATAAAT
Source organism: Odocoileus virginianus (assembly GCF_023699985.2). Taxonomy (NCBI): domain Eukaryota; kingdom Metazoa; phylum Chordata; class Mammalia; order Artiodactyla; family Cervidae; genus Odocoileus; species Odocoileus virginianus. The sequence continues at coordinate 1,702,517 of NC_069686.1, read as the reverse complement.
GCAGGTTAAAATGACTGTGAAATATCACTGTATCACTATACCTATCAGAACAGCTAAAAAATAATTAGTAACAACCAAATGCTAGTGAGGATGGGCAGAAAGTAGATCACACATACATTGCTGGTAGGGAGTGAAAAGGTATAGCTGCCCTGTAAAACAGCTGGCAGTGTCTTATATAACTAAACAAAGAATACTATTCAACCCAGCAAATACATTCTTGGGCATTTATCCTAGAGAAATTAAAACATATGCCCACACCAAATGCTGTACATGAATTTTCATTGCAGCTTTATTTGTAATAGCCAAAAAGTTAAAACAACCCAGATGTCTTTCAACACGAACAGTGGTGCATCCCTACCATGGGACACTACTGAACAATAAAAATAAATGAACTGTTGATATTTGCAAGGGGCTTCCCTGGTGGCTCAAAGAGTAAAGAGTCTGTGTGCCTGCAATGCAGGAGACCCAGGTTCTATCCCTGGGTCAGGAAGATCCCCTGAAGAAAGGAATGGCTGCCCACTCCAGTGTTCTTGCCTGGAGAATTCCATGGACAGAGCAGTCTGGCCGGCTACAGTCCAGGGGTTTGCAAAGAGACATGACTGAGTGACTAACACTTTGACTTTCACTGATATCTGCAACAACTTAGAGGGACCTTCACAGAATCATGCTGAGTGAAAAACATCAATCCTAAAGGTTACATCATATATGATTCCATTTACATAATATTTTTTAAATGACGAAATTTTGGAAATGCAGAATGGATTAGTGTTTGCCGGGGTGAGGTATAGGGTGAGAGGTATAGAGGGGACAAGACGGGATATGGTTATTAAAGTGCAACGGGAAAGGTACTTATCCAGTATCATGACCGGTGACAGATACAGGAAAACCTACATGTGATAAAATTGTATACAACTAAACACACATGCACACACACAAGTGAATACAAGTAAAACTGGGGACATCTCAATAAAATCAGTGGATTTTATCCTGATCCTGGTTGTGATGATACAGTAGAGTATACAAAATGTTACTACAAAGGGAAACTGGGAAATGTATAAACAGGGTCTCTCTATATTGCCTCTTACAACTGCATGTGAATCTATAGCTATTAATATCTCAATTAATATCAAATAAAAAAGTCTTTGTTGTTGCTTAGTCACTAAGTTGTGTCTGATTCTTTGGGACCCTGTGGACTGCAGCCCACCAGGCTCTTCTGTCCATGAGATTTCCCAGGCAAGAATACTAGAGTGGGTTGCCATGTCCTTCTCCAGGGGATCTTCCTAATCCAGGGATTGAGCCTTCATCTCCTGTGTCTTCTGCATTGGCAGGCAGATTCTTTACTTCTGAGATAGAAAGGAAGTCCAAAAGTCCTTACCACAGTTTTTTACCACCATGTGTTTCTTTTCTTTGTGAGGTAATCCTCTAAGCAAAATGGTGATGAGCAGTGAGTATTAGTGAGCACACGCTTTGCCACATGAAGGTTAAGACAGCTGTGTCAATAGGATGGCTGGAAAATGATAGTTCAAGTAGGTTTTATTCAGATAGTCAATGAGTACTTTATACTCTTTTCAAATAACATCAGGAGCCAATTTACTGTGCAAAGACCACTGCTATTAATTTTTCCCAAACCTTTTTTTTTTTGTCCATAATCCACTTCTATGAAAATGTAAGTAGGAACCTCCATCTGGGTGGGAGTTTGCAAAAGCTCTGTAATTTGCCTAAAAAATTTTGACCTTGTTTCTTAGCTATGAGGTGACTATATGAGGAACTCCTATCCATTTATAACTCAGAATCTTGCAATTTTGGAGTAGGTTTGGTTTTGAACCCTCTTCTCTGCTCTTTGTCTCACAAGCTCATCTGAATCCTGAGGGGGTAACTCATCGCCCTAGCTTCTCAACAGCTTATCACTGCAGCAATCAGATCACATTTTAAAAAATGCATTTCTAACTTATTCTAACACAGATATGCGACTCCCCAGGTGGCAGTAGTAGTAAAGAATCTGCCTGCCAATGCAGGAGACACAAAAGACATGGGCTCCATCTCTGGATTGGGAGGGGACCCCTGAAGTAGGGAATGGTAACCCACTACGGTATTCTTGCCTGGAAAATTCTGTGGACAGAGAGGAGCCTGGTGGGCTGCAGACCATGGGGTCATAAAGAGTCGGACACAACCGATCAACTGAACACAGCACAGACATACTTTCACAGCACAGCTTAACATTTTCCTTTCTATTTTAGAAAGGTTTGTGATAAGAAATAACCTTCTGAAGACTGTTTCTGCATCTCCTCAAACTGTGAATTGAATGCACTGTCTACCATGTTATTAAATGTCTCCTATGTAATAATTTCTGTGACAAATTTTTCTCAGAGTATTGGAGAAAATGAAATGTCCCTTTGAATACAAAAGTATAATTATATTAGGTCATGAGAAATATAGAATCTAACATGACTTATTTCTGTCCTACCTAGAAACTCAGATCTAAGCTTTGTTCTCATTTACTACTTTTACCTAACTAGAGATATTTTTCTCTTCCTCACACCTGTTTACTTTCAATATAATTTGTCTTAAAGGTTTTACTTATTAAAATTTTATCAAAGATCTCAGCCAACTTAAGTTCATTTAATTCTAGCAATTTAATAACATCACTATAATACTACTTAAGCATTATGTATTTTAATTCTTTTTCCAAAAAGATAAACAATGTACTCTAAGGAAATAAAACTAGCAAAAGGACACATGCAGGATTACTTAATATATTTGTGTTTCAACTCATTTTAAAACTTAAGACTCAGGGATATTTAGTTCCCTATTTTAACAAACTCATAAGTTCTCTAGATTGAAGAAAAATTGGTTGCCTGTATCTAAATTCAAATTGCTAAGTATAACTCATATGGTAGGCATTAAAAAGAAAAAAATCCCACTCTGCCAGAAATTCCTTCAAATTGTTTTTGGTCCTAAATAGAAGGAATGACTTTTACGTAAATGCATTTTCTGCTCGGGTGTCAGCAAAGGCCTAGGTAACCATCTTTTCTCTTACCCTCTGCCAGAAGCCCAGGATACATTATCACTGTGTACCAGCTGGTCCAAGCTGGCAGTCTCTTTGTCCCAATTTACTTCCATCTCTACCCCTCTCTTCTCTATCAAAAGTGACTTCCACTGGAATTTCAGAGAAAGCTGGACAGAGAGCGCCAAGCCACGTGGCCTCCCGGCCTGGCCCTTCCAGAGGCCGTCTCCTCTTGGGGCTCTCAGCTGTCACTTTCCTTGGTTGCTCTGTTAGTTCCCAATGTCGGCAGTTCCAGATGTGTGATCTCAGACACTTCTCTGGTTTACTACGAATTTTCCTGATGACTGCTCTTGCAGGTGATAGTTCTAATCGGTGATGCCCATCCTATTAGCAGCGTTGGCAGTGTTCTCACTTTCTTACATGTCTACCATGATCCTATGTCTTAACTGAGACTGACTGATTTATGCAGATACAATCAATGCCCAGTAAATGAGAAGCCAAGCATCATTACTCTGCTCATGGCAAAAAGTCCAGACCTAGACCCCAGCTCCAATACTCTGGCCACTGATGCGAAGAGCTGACTCATTAGAAAAGACCCTGATGCTGGGAAAGATTGATGGCAGGAGGAGAAGAGGGTGACAGAGGATGAGATGGCTGGATGGCATCACCGACACAGTGGACATGTCATTGTTGTTGTTCGGTCACTAAGTCATGTCCAACTCTTTGTGACCCCATGGGCTCTAGCATGCCAGGCTTCCCTGTCCTTCACCATCTCCCGGAATTTGCTCAGACTCCTGTCCAATGAGTTGGTGATGCCATCCAACCATCTAATGAGTTTGAGCAAGTTCCAGGTGATGGTGAAGGACAGGGAAGTCTGTTGTAGAGCAGCCCGTGTGGTCACAGTCAGACACGGCTCAGTGACTGAACAAGACCCCTTCACCACTGTGAACTCCTCTTCATCTTGTTCCTGGACCCTGAGATTCCTTCTTGACTTTTGGATCCTGACTTTTTTTTTTTTTACCCATAGCACTCTTCCTTAGGTACATACTACAGACTAGCTCTCTGGATGCCTCTGACCTACACGGGTTACATAATAACTCCCTTGTGTAGTGCTGCATAGGCCTGTCTTACTCTGCCTTCAACTCCATCATGGGGCCAACAGCTCTTGCAGGGGTTACACTCAGAGCCTCTTAAATGAATGCTCATTCCTGTGCCTCCACAGAAGGTGCCCCTAGTAAGGCAGAGAGGAGAATACTCAGAGCTGCTTCACAGACTTTCTCCTGCTCTTTTTGGAACCAGAGACTGAGCCTACTCTCGTTACAAATAAGCCCTCGAATATTCGGGAATGTCCACCCGACGGCTGCTATGTGGAGTCCGTCACTTCTCTATATCCAATTCAGCATGAAGACAGCTTGAACAAACACCTAAATTCCATTTCATTTTTTTTACTCACCCAAGACACTAATCCAAAGCAGATCACAAGAACATCCTTAGCGATTTCATAGTTCCCCAAGCTGGATCAATTTATTGAATTCTAATATTCAAAGTGGTCACTGCTTATACTGACAATTTTAATTTATACTATAATTTTAACTATTAACTAGCTAATTTTAACTATTAACTAATTTTAACTATAGCACTTAGATGGTTCCAATCACAGTGCTCTCCTTTCAATTCCTCAAATACACCAAACGCCTGGTAACAGTACTTACTTGGCCTTACATAATCTAGCTTCTGCCAACTTCTCCATCCTCATCTTTTACCACTTCCTTTCCCACTTCAGTCATACTGAACTTGTTTCGGTTCCTCGAATGCTCTTACTGGGATTCGCACTTATTTGTGCTTTTGTCTGACACTATTTAGCCCCCAGCTTTTATTCACCCTTATAACAACACCTCCTTAGCCCAAGTTTGGATCGTATGGTCTATCTGCGTACATGCCTGGTGGGGAGCTATATAGTATCATGATATAATGGGAATTAAAATTACATTTGTTTAGCTTTTTCAAAGTGTTTCCTGGTTATATCTGTTTACTTCATGGTCTCTACCATTAGACTACAAACTTTGTGAGGTCAGAGGCCGTGTCAACATAGTAAGTGGTCAATTCATATTTGTTGAATGAATGAACCATCAAACTATAATTTTCCAATAAATCTCTTCAAATGAAGTGCACTTAGATTGTTATATTAGTTATAGTCACACACTTGTGAACATGGAAAGCCTATGCTGCTAATGTTGCCTCACCCCATATCCCTATATCTCACAGTCTCACAGCTGAGGTTTACCTATTTTGATAGTGAGAAGTAAAACGGGGCTGCCGTGGTTTTACTGGTGTATTAATTTCCTAAAATGAGGGGGCAAAAAGAAGCTCAGACAGCAAATACAACATCATGTTCACAGACTAAGCATTCAGACTTCAACGAAAGGTACTTAAAAAAGCCATCTCATTCTTTATTCTTATGTGTGAAAGTATTGACTGTGACTGTGTGTAGTCCAAAGTACAGAAACTTCAAATTTGGCAGAGAATGTTATCTGGAAGGTGATGTCTGGCCAAATACTGAATTATTATGTCAGTACTCTCTATCAGTCACTTTTGCTGTGATTCTACCATAAGCTTCAAATTGAGTGAATATTCAAAAACAGCCTGATTTTCCTTCTTCAGACAACTTTAAAAACAGTATCTTTGAGAGTCAGTGGAAGTGGTACTAATAAAAAGATCTGAATTGTTTTTCCCCTGACCACAGCCATCCCCATTTTTGTTAAATCACCAACCATGCTATGCTTTGGTTTTTTTGCTCTCACTGAAACGTGTTTATGTATCTTACCAAAATAGAAACACTGTAATCAGTTCCTCTGAGAAGGAAGTAAACTTTGGCTCTTCCCGCATAAGACAAGGTTCAGTTCAACAGTAAGTCCTGATCAGAATACAAGGAGTGCTGACTCTTTTTAAATCAGATTTCTATGTAAGAATAGGTTTCAACTATTCCAGAAGGTTCAATACCTGTTGAAGAATAAAATACTAATTTTTCTCCATGTTTTTTTTCTTGAATTTATTACACCTAATTAATAGGTTCATTTAAACAAACATTTGAAGATACCATTTTATTCTTAAACCTTTTAAGAATGAAAGAAATAATAACCATTTCAGCCTCTAATATCTAAAATCCAGATTATCCTTCAAATAGTTTTATCATTAATCAAGACAACTGCCCAAGCAAATACTTTAATCCTATTCAATGTCTTCAACTCTTCAAAGACTGACTTGAGACCTGAGATCAAAACAGGCCTGAAAACTCTCCAGGCTTCTGAGACCCTGGGACACGCCTAGATCAAGACTCAGTCAGTGCAATTAGGTGTGGGGTGGGGATGACTTGGTAAAGAGGTCAGTCCTGTGGGAACAAGACACAGAAAAGAGAAGTATTGCTGGTAAGGAGGAAGAAAATATGGCAGATTCTAGTCTTGAGTTGAGCCACAGATTTTTTTAAATTGAGATGCCATTGGCTTATGCCATTATGTAAGTTTCACGTGTATAACATTGTATTTCTACTTCTGTAAACAGTGTGTTCACCATGCAAAAAACTAGCTTATACCCAACACCAAACAGTTGATCCCCCTTTACACCTTTTGCCCTCTTTCCTGCCCCTTCTTCTCTAGTAACTATTACTCTGTTCTCATTATCTACATGTTTATCTGGTTTGGTTTATTCATTTATCTTGTTTGTTTGTTATATTCCACATATAAGTCAAATCTTATGATATTCCTCTTTCTCTGACTTGTTTCATTTATCATGAAACTTTCAACTCCATCCATATTGTTGAAAATGGCAAGATTTCTCTCTTTTTATGACCAATGTTATTCCACTGTATACATATTCCACTAATCTTTATCCTGGGGCTTTCCTGGTGGCTCAGTGGGTGGGGAAGATCCCCTGGAGAAGGAAATGGAAACCCACTCCAGTATTCTTGCCTGGGGAATCCCATGGACAGAAGAACCTGGTGGGCTGCAGTCCATGGGGTTGCAAAAGAGTTGAATGTGACTTAGTGACTAAACAGCAACAATTCGGGCACTTAGGTTTTTCCCATATCTCAGTTATTATAAAGAATGCTGGGATGAACATAGTGGTATATATATTTTTTTCAAATTACCATTTTTACATTCTTTGGATAAATATCCAGAAGTAGAATAGTCAGACCATATGGTAGTACTGTTCTTAATTTTTTGAGGAGTCTCTATATTGTTTCCACAGAAGCCATAGGCTCTCTTGAGATATTGATCCAGAGAGAGAGATATCTGGGATAGGTAACTCAACAGCCTTCCTAAGTTATTACTGCCATTTGACCAAGGAAGGCAAGCTCCAGTCATGGGTTGTTCTGCTTATTGTTTTGAGTGAAATGATCTCCATTCTTACCTATTGCACATGTCTGACACATGTTCTATCTCATTATGTAGCTATCCTTTTAAGCTTCTTGAGGCAAGCATCTGTGAATTATAATATTCTATACCATCACACATCTGTGCCTGGCACAGTGAGGTGAAGTCGCTTAGTCATGTCCGACTTTTTGTGACCCCATGGACTGTAACCTATCAGGCTTCTCTGACCATGGGATTTTCCAGGCAAGAATACTGGAGTGGGTTGCCATTTCCTCCTCCACGGGATCTTCCTGACCCAGGGATCGAACCTGGGTCTCCTGCATTGCAGGCAGACGCTGCACCATCTGAGCCACCAGGGAAGCCTGTCACAGAGCACTATGCAAATGAGATTTGTTAAATCAATGAATAAATTAATTTTTATAATGCTTGAGGTTCAGTATAACAAATCACTGAGAAAAGCATATCTTCAACATAGTTCAGTCTGTACTATTTATATGATGAACAATATACAATTCACTACCTATTAATACTTCTAAATGCATAAATTTAAAGAAAACATTAATTCACCAGCACAAGATGCAAGGCAATGTCTTCTTATTTGGAATATGCTGGTAATTAAATGGATCAATAAGCTCTGGGAGCTAGTGATGGACAGGGAAGCCTGGCATGCTATAGCCCATAGGGTCGCAAAGAATCAGATATGACTGAGCAACTGAACTGAAATGGAACAATAGTCAGCATTTTGAATTGCTTAGTTTGAGACTAGTTCTGCTTCCTCATTTTTGCTAACCATCATGTTTGTCATAGGCAGTCATACTCTGTATTTATTCCACAATATTAGTTCATCTGTAAGCAGATATGGTGTTTCCCCTCTTTGACATCTTCTATTTCAACTTCCTCCACAACACATCTGTGCCAAGCAGAGATGCATAGTTGTGCACATTATTATAAGACACAGATGCTTATCTCAAGAAGCTTAAAAAGATAGCTGTATAACTAGATGATACCTAAATTGTTTCTCACCTTCAACTTGTTCAACAAAGCATAAATAATAAAAAATAATATTCATTGAGCTTTGTTATCCCTAGAACATGACAATAAATGTTATATTATTTAATTTTATAGCAACATTTTACAGCTGGGAAAAAACTAGAAGTTCAGGAACATGTATAAATGGTCTATAGTCATATAGAGGTCAACGCTACTGTCACTAATGCCTAAACAGAGCGCAAAAGAAGAGGCAATGTAGGAGAAATAGTGTTGATATTGGCAGTTGATGGCACAGTGGTAATTGTTGATAGGGTGGGAATGCATGAAACGACTATCTCAGGGAGAAAACATGAATGTGAATAAGCAATTCCAAATTAATCCTGGGTGAGGAAACAGAAAGAATGAGAGAAATTGAGAAGGAGCCACAGAACAGGTAAGAAGAGAACTAAGAAAAGGTAACACTGTAGAAATCAAGAAAAAATGACCAATAGTGTTACTGCTACAAAGAAGTCAAGGAAGATGAGGCCTAAAAACAGGTTCTGGATTTGTCAGTAATAAAGTTATTAGCAATCCTAACCAGTATATTTTCTGAGGGGTTGTGGTGATAGAAGTCAATTTGCAAAGAGAGATCAGGAAGTCAAAGAGAGAAAATAGAGACAAATCTTCTACACATTTTGGTGTCAAAAGGAAGAAGATAAAGCAGAACAGTTGGCCCTCCATGTTTGTGAGTTCCTCATGTGTGGATTCTATCAGACTTGGATAGAAAATATTGGGAAAGAATTCCACAAAGTTACAGAAAGCAAAACTGAATTTGCTGCACACAGCAACTATTTACACAGCATTTACATTGCATGAGGTATTATAAGTATTCAAGAGATGATTTAAAGCATGTGTGTTAGGTTATATGTTAGATAAGGGACTTGAGCATCTATGGATTTGTGCATCTTAGGAGGATCTTGGAACCAATCCCCCACAGACACCAAGGGATGACTATAGTTTGAGGCAGAGGCAGAAACAAGGGGCGATTCTTTAAGTTCTTTATGGCTCTAATCCTTTTATAAGGGAGAGAACGAATTCCCTCGGGAGACAGAAAGAGCAGAGGGAGTGGTGGGTGAAGTTATTCAGGCTGGAAGGATAGGAAAGGGAAATAAATGGGCTTCATTGTATCTGTGACTTAAGAGATAAAGTCGTATACCTAGAATGAGAAGATGAGTAGGATAAAGAGTTGCAGAAAGTTTGAAAATAATTGGGACCATCCCAATGAAGAAAAAGAAATGAAACTTTTAAAAAAAGAAAGGAAGGAAAGAATATCTGGAAGCGCCAAGTGCTCAGAGGGAGGGTGGACTCACCATAAATTCCTTAATTTTCCCAACAGGACTCAGGTCAGCAAGTTTTCTGCCCACCATGGCTCTTAAAATCAACCCTTCTTTCTAGTAAAATGAAAAATTGAATATGCAAAACCAGATTAGCCAGATTTGAGCAGGGGAGAGGTTATATTCTCCAAAATAAACTACACTCAAGATAGAGCAAGGGTTTCAAAACCAAGTTGTGAGACAAAATAAAAGCTTCTTTGTATCTTTACCCTCTCCACCCTCCAGTTATTTTTCCTTCTCCTGGAGAATACTTCACTTTCCTTTCCTTCCGCCTCACCTATTTTTCTCAAACTCGACCCACGTTGTGCCATCTACTGAATTCAGAACTAAAAAATGCAAGTGTTATTTTTTAGTCCAAGCATCACATGATTGGAGAATATTTCATTTTTATTTCACATTGTCTCAGGTCAACGTGCTAGGTTAAGGCTGTCACAAGTCTCAGAGATCACTCCTGAGAACTGCAAAACAAAGAATCCTGTGACAGAAATGCTGACAATGTGGAAAGACTTTGTGATTTGCTGAGTCACTAGTCAGACCTTGCAATTTTGAATACTTTCTTTTGGAATTAAAATTCCATATCCTAACATGTCCACCTCTCTATATATATGGATTAAAAATCATTTAAAATTGACTTGCATTTGTAAATGAAACGGTAAATTATGTTTTTGAGTACCTCTCCCCCACCATACACATTCAACTTTTAAAATGGTCAATTTCTCATTAATTCAACCTTTTCTTTTACTGAAAATTTGGTGTAGTTTAGAAGTGACCTAGTTGTAAACTTCCATTTTGCACATCTTGCAAGAAGCAAGAAGAGTAAACACAATTTCAAAACTTATGTTTACTCGAATGGACAAATTGTGTTGAAGTTTGGAAGGAATATATGCTAATGGAAATATTTCTATATTTCCATGAATGAAATGCCACATATGAATCAGTGCCACATTGTCTAACTATGGATTTGCTCACCATTCTTTGATATTCCTTAAAAACCACCTCTACTAGAATGCATGTTAACTTAGATGCAGGTCCTGTCTCTATCTGAAAGTACAGTTGACCCTTGAACAACAAGAATTTGAACTGTAAGTGTTCACTTATATTTGGATATTTTTCAACAGCAAATACTACAGGAATACAACAGTAAATATGCATAATTCGTGGTTGGTAGTATCTGCAGATATCCAACCTCTGATATGGAGGAACCACCTATATAAAGGGTCAACTGTAAGTTATACTTGGGTTTTCAACTGTGCAGAGTTGAAAACCTGGGGGCGCTTGGCGCTTCCAACCCCAAGTTGTACAAGGGTCAAATGTAATAAAATTACATTCCTACTTAAATGTTTTATTGGTTTAAGTAGTATAATAATTCTAATCAGCCTTGATCATAATTACTTAATGTATTAATATAACCTTATGTTTATCTTACTTCTACCTTTTAAAGTATACATTGTTCTTATTCCTATGAAATTCCTGAAAACAAAAACATTTATTTCACCAATGTCAGTCTAAAATGCTTCTTTAATAGCAGATCAGAGGTACTATTTCAAAAGGAACAGTTCTCAAAGGCCTTGACAGTTCCTGCCACATAGCTGAGTTAAAATGAAGGCTCACCATCAGGCAGCATTTTGAAAGCCTAGTATGAGATATTTTCTCTACTTAAAAGTAAGAAATAGCATCTGCTTAAAAAAAAAAAAACTTTACTATTTACATTTTGCATTAATTTTGACTGGTTATGTGTTATTTATTGATATACATAATTGTTTAAGACTTTTACTATAAGTTGATCTTATTTAAAACAATCTTTCTCTTCCATCTGTTTCAGAGTAATTGGCTAGCACTGACTTCTCCAAGTTTGTAATTTCTGGAATCTGCCTTAATTCTGTTTATCTCTGATAAAATGGTCCAATGTTTAGAATTCTCTCAGTGCTACAGACTTAGTTGTGCTACAAATATATATAGCTATCAAGGCACTATGCTGGGTGTAATCCAGAAAGGCACTCTGCACTGGAGGAACCGACATCTGGCTGAAGGGTCCAGTCAGGGTCAAGAACCTGCGTGAAGCAAGATGACCTTACAATGGGTGCACGGTATGCAGAGCTGAGGGGAGCAGCAGTCACAGCTTGGTGAGATCAGTGTACAGGACTATTTTATGGGGAGGTGATGCCGAGCTGGGTCTTAAAAGAAAAGGTCTTGAAGATCCCTCACAGGTGTGAAGGAGGCCAGCCCGTGCAGGCAAAGGCCTGGGGATACAATCCCCCGAGAGCTATAGTGATGTATTAGAGGACCTGTATGGCTAGACTTTCCAGGGCACAAGAAAAGGGGAGGTGCTCGTTCTCCCTGACTTCATAGTGATCAGAAGATTGGACTTCAGTCCTAGATTCAAATTGCTTCAACACTGAAAAATATCTGTGATCCTTTGTTCCTCTGCTCTTGAATGTAAGATGTTGTAGAAATGGTCTCTAAACAGGCCTTTCACTCTGGGAAAGGAAATGTTCAAAGAGCAAAATTTTAAGCTACGGAGCCCTTCTCAGAAGGAATGTTCTATATATAAGAGGAAGCCAAGGCTCAGTGAGCTTGTGGGTTGAGAGAGAAGGAGATAGGGGTCAGGACTCTGCATGCTTTCTTGTAAGGCTCCAGACTGGGGTGACTGTGGCTGGTTGTCCCAGAAATGTTTTCTTGTCATGAAGGAAAGTCATGTGAGAGACTGTCTCCTTCCTGATTGTTTCACTTTTAACTCAACAGAACAGCTAGAAAGCAGATTTCCCAGACACTTCACAAGGAGATAAACAGCCTGAAGAAAATCTGACATCTGCAAATCAGCATAGACTAGCTCTTAAATATTTTACATGAGTAATAAATTAAAAGAGCAGCCAAGCAGGACATGGCAGATGAAAAACTGGGTGGAAAACCGAAGCCTGGGCTAAAGATAAGTACCCAATAAAAACCATTCTTTTCAAAGAATGCCAAGAACTCAGATTTGAAGATTGGCCTTGTCAACAATTTAAGTCTCTGATTCCTCTCAAGAAAAGACGTGATAAATAATTAAGAGTGAATTATAATGAGCACATCCTTGAAAGCATTTTAACCTGTATTTGTCCCACACAGAGAAGTCATCGCGGGTAACTCTTCAGTCACTTCAGACTCATCACTGACTTCTCTGGTAACAGCTGACTAGTACTGGTAACATCTTTTGACATCAAGAGTCAAGAAAAGCCTCTCGAGATCATTTGTCTTGCTTTAAGTTGACTATTGATGTCACGCTAAGTATTTTCAACTCTGAGAAACTGTTCAAGCTAAAAAACACGATAGCCTTGATTACTTCCTTTCATTGCATTTCTTCAATTGCTAATTCAACGTTGGTAAATGGATTTCTTGCTAGGCTAATAAATAAGCTGCTGAGAAAAAAATTATAATGAGCATGTTAGTGGTTATCTATAATGAAAAGTACTTAAAAGCAGTTCTTTTATGCCTCTTAAATGTTGGGTGTGGTACTAATTTACATTATAAAGAAGATGACTAACTTAGCAAATGCACACATGGGTCTAGCCAATTACCACAAACGTGAAGTAGGAGAGGCCAAAGTAATGGCCTGTCCTGATGCATGTTTGCTCACATGCATCATTTGAAGCTAGATTGCAGCTTTTGAAGCTAGATTTAAAAGCAAAAACCTATTACCCTTCATATGAGGCTCCATCAGTTATTAATTAAAGATTACGCATTCTTACACATTAAATACATATGCACAAGGCCTCATTTTAAGACAAAAATAAAACTTTATAAATAGACTGCAAAGTATGACCAACCTCCCTAGCCAATTGGCTGGGTTGCTCCCTGTTGTGAAAACATCCCAGGAGAGGAGTCTGTCATCTGTTAGGAGGCGTCCAAGGATCTGAGTGCTTGGGAGGCAGAGTTCTTCTCTAGCTCTGGGAATCCAAGCCCTGGCTGGAGGCCAAATCAGGAATTACTGTGAAGCCCTTGAAGCTTGAGGTTACTTGAAGCAGTAACCTCAAAAGATACAGTAATCTGAAAAAAGATACACAAAAAAATCTCTCTCAGGTGTTTCATATTAAAAGTTTTGGGTGGAGTTCTACAGACAGCAGATCCAAAACATAGGTGAGGCTCTAACAAAGCTTGGTGATAAGGCAGATCAGTATACCTTGCTGATGATTTAAAAACCTAATCTAGAGCACTGCCTCAAAATTAAGAATTAAAACACTAACACAAACCTAAATTTTTAAAATTATTGTTGAACTCTGCTTCCTAAAAAAGATCTTTCAGAGGGACTTCCGTGGTGGTCCAGTGGCTAAGACTCTGTGCTCTCAAAGCAGGGGGCCCAGGTTCAATCCCTAGTCAGGGAACTGGATCCCACATACTATAACTAAAGTTCACACATGCCACAGAGAAGGGTGAAGATCTCGAGTGCCTCAACTAAATAAACAAATAAAAAAACCCAAAACAAAGATCTGTCAGAATCCTTTCAATCTCTTAGTTCTACAGGGCAGTATTTAATCTGTCTAACATAAGTGTGGTCACCATTTTACGGTTGGCAAACATAAAATCAGAGAGGTAAGGAATTTTCCTTACATCACACAGTGGGTAAATGAGTTTGTAATAGAATTCAAGCATCTTCCACCAGTAGCTAGAAACGACAACAATCATATAGCCAATTTTTTTATTATCAGGGTTTTTCATTCTTCACGTGACTTTTTGTGTTTATTTGATTCTATAACTTATAATGTAGGTACTACTGGCATTTTCTTTCCACGTGTGAAAAACCAAAGCACAGAGAAGCTATCTGACTGCTCCAGCATCATACATTGGTCAGCAAACATGCAGGCAGGAGGGACATTTACAGTCCCTGCTCTTAACCACTGTACCAAAGTGGTTTTATTTCTCTACCCACTTCTACCTCTTTTTCAACCTACTTCCCGACAAAAATTTGTGGGTTATTTGCCTCTCAGATACCATGAAGGAACTCACCATAGAGTAAGTCCTCCCTCGAGACCCAAAGGCAAAACAAAACCACAAGGGTGACTTTTGGTCTGACAATCTGTGACCCAGGATCTGCCAAGAAGAGGCACCGCCTTACAATTCCTGCACAGCCTCTGTGGTTGAGGGCCTTGACCCCAAGACTCCCTAATTCCACCAGCATTCACATTAGTTGTAATCAAGCATTCTTTCCATGTACAACATTGTTTGTTTTGTAGAAATGTAAAAAACACATTTCAACTATTCATCTGTTGCTTAAATCTCCTCTATGAATACTCTGGCCAGGCGGTCTGGAAATTTGAAACCTCCCATGTTAGCACATTCCATCTTGGACAGCTTTAACTGAGAAATGTTTTTTCTCATATTGGAAAAAAAATCTGCCTGTGACTTCTTTTTGTTTTTCCAATTGTAAGTATTAAATCTGTTTATTTGTTTTTATTTTGAGAAGTTAATGAACTATATAGACCCTATCCCCAGAAAAAACAATGTAGACTATGGCCATTCACAAAAAGGCTGACAAGTAGCCCTCTGAAGGCATACAATGGTCTGTGAACCTCAAGGTTAGAAACTCTCTTCAATAACAACCCTTCAAATGCTGTGAGTGAGAGCGCACTCTTACCCTCTGGGCTGTGAACCATGTCCAAGAAAGGACTTGTGTTCTTCTCTTGCCACTGACTTACATCGGCTTAGATTGTGGTCATTCATTCAGCCTAGGGAGAGCGTCCTGAACCTTGGCTCTGTGATCTGATCTATTCGCTATGCCTTCTTCAAGTCAGCTCTAGTCTTGATCACCACAGCCCTGGCCAAGACCTTAGACAGGAAATAGCTGGAAATAAAACCCCAAATGACAGGATAATCGCCCTGTGAGGTGGGAAGTGCCCACTACATTTTTCTGCCAAGATCATATACTGGGACTTGAGTCTGTGAATACACAGGGAAGTGTGCACACTTCAACAAACAGAATATAATCATATGCCATTAACTTTATCTCTCAAGAAACCTACTTTTGTTTCATTTCTTCAGTGTTGGGTTAGTTCAGGACCTAGACTAACCAACTCAGAGGATATGAAAACACATGAGAACCACATGATTCAGGGTCTAGGTACCAATTGCAAAACTTCCTTTTACATCTTAGAATGTGGCCTCAGGAAACCCAAGTATTTCCCCAGGTCTAAAGTCCCTCCAACGACAGTTTTCCTAAATAAAACAGAGTAGCTGCCTATGGGCTATCTCTTTGGTGTGAAGAATTCTCATACCAGCAAGTTTACAAATGCCAAACAGCAAGTTTACAAATGCCATGTTGTGTATTAGGGTTTTTTTTTTTTAATGGTTTAATTTACTTGTTTTTAAATGAGTTTTTTCATGCCTCAAGGATACCTCGTAGTGTTCTAGCATTTTGAGGACGAATTGATATTGACCCTGTCTGAGTACTTTGAAGATTTTAAAAATTAAATCATATCACTTCTAGTGTTTGTCATTTCAAAACTAAGAGCTTTAATATAGCCAGCATTGTAGAAGAAGATTGGAAAAGAATTGAATCAGAGGATCCCACTCTGTCTTTAACTACACAAGTGTTAACAAGCAATTCTTCTGTCCTTTCTGGGCCTCTTATTTCTCATGCATAAAAGTTACTTCTCCAGTTTTCAAAAATCATTTTATTCTAATTTTGTTAAATTAGATGGATGTGCTAAAGCATCAGAAGCAAGACAAATAGCAATATCTGGATAAGGCTGAAAGTATGATTTTAACATACAAGGGCATCACAAAATATCCTTTCACTCTAGTGGTGATGCATGGTGGGTCACAGTACACAATGCCTCTATTCCAAAGGTTCCTAAACTTTGGAAACACTTAGGGAACTAAAAAAGAGTAAGTATTAAGTCTGTTTATTTGTTTTTATTTTGAGAAGTTAACGAACTATATAGACCCTATCCCCAGAAAAAACAATGTAGACTATGGCCATTCACAAAAAGGCTGACAAGTAGCCTAAGTACTTACTCTTAGGGTGCCTAGATCTCACCCCAAAATGTTCCAAAAGGCATGAGATTACCTCGACCAGTAGAATTATAAAAACTTAGAAAATGTATAAAAACTTAGAAAACATAAAAACTTCTTCAGTTTAGAACCACTGTTCCATTCCAGCTTTCAATTCTGAATGTACGTTAAGAATCAACTGATAATTTTTCAAAGTCTGCCAGTGCCTAGGTCCACCCCCAGATTCTGACTCAATTGGCCCATGGGACGAGGGCATTGATGTGTTTTAAAACTCTACAGGTTATTGTGATACACAAACAGGGGTGTGAACTACTCTTCTAATCTCTACTTCACATGATCCTTCTAGTTGATCATCCTGACATCAGTCCCACACCGGCCACTTAACAAATGAAAAATCTTTGGACCTAATTACAAGGTACAGCTCCACCTCCACTATATGAACCTGGTGTCATAACTTCCTGCTTTTTCTATAGGACCATAACTTCTTATCTTGTCAATTAACCAGTGCTCCCGGTGTTCTGTGACCTGAATTTCCCAGCTATGGGCTCTCAAGTGTTTCTTTCAGGTTGTAGTCCCACTTCTTTCTATCAACTTCTGTTTGCCTTGTGCATCAATTCTCTCTAGTACTTTGAATGCCCTTGCCTACTCTTCCAAATGTCCTCTATATCTTGGATTATTCTAATCAAATTTCTCATATGATCCCAACTAACTACTATTAAGTGCAAGACAAAAGGATATATCCAACTGAAAAAAAAAATCTGCCTAATTTCGCCAATGGCTGAGCAAATCCTAGGCATAAATATCAAGGAAATTGGAAACACACACACATACACAATTTCTAAAACTATAGCACTTTTTTCCATTCTACACTGGCTTCAGTTCTGGCAAAGTACTTAAGAAACACAAGAATCAATCTTGGAAAACTACAAAGATGAAAATTGTACATTTTCAAGAGAATTAAGGAGTTACCAATAGAAGGTGAAAGCAAAGATTAGAACCTCAGTCTAGAAAAATGAAAGCTGATGGAGAATCATTTTTTAACAGTGACTAAAACAATATTATTTTCTCAAATATGGAACATATAAGCTGAAAGAACAATGTTCTAGGAAAAATGAAATACTGTATAGTAATTATTAAATAAACATAAGGAGTTTATACAGAGTAAAAATAAATAGGTTCTCTGAAGTCTTAGATAAATTTGGCAAATAATTGAGATTGTTCAGAAAAAAGCACGTAGCATTTGGGGAGTAATTTACAAGTTTTTAAAGTGCTTTCATATACATGTTCTTATTTGAGTCTTGTAAAAAGTCAGAAATTAAAACTGTTCTGAGTATATTCTGAACAGTTTGAGGCAGTATTATTAAGGGATCCAACATCTGCTTTGATGAAAGTTTCTTTGAGATGCTGTCAGAGAGTGAGCTGGCCAGATCTTTGCTCTAGTGGCATTTATACTCTTTATGACCAGAGATGAATTTTCCATAAATCTAGTGAAGTTTTAAGCTTTAATAGCTTCTCTTGCAAGGATTTTTTCCAAGCCTTAAGAGAAGCCCTGGCAGTAGGTTCTCACAGATGTGTGTTTTTGTCACATAGCCAAAGTAAGTTATCATTTGCTGTGACTTTTTTCTTCATTCTACTTATTTTTGTACATTCTCCATATTGGAAATTTTATATTCTTTTTCTTAAATATGAACTATGGTGCCTCTCCTGCTTATGAGCTATTATTACTAAGTCATGGTGTCCTGCTACCCACTGCAAGGCCCTTAGCATCCTCTTTGTTTTCTACCATTCTTTTTCCATCAACACTCAGCCTTTGAGCTTCAGGTTTTCCTTGCTGTCTCCTCAGCCATGTTCCTCATTTCTGAAGACCATCTCCTCACAGGAAACGTCTTCCCCTGGAAGACTCGGCATATCAGGTCAAGCTTTCCAGTTAATCCCTTTCTCTTCCCTGGACCGGTTCTCCTCCTTTTCCTCAACTTTGGAGGTTTCTCAGCCTGAGAGGACAGTTTCTACTTGGAATTCTGTCCATGGGGTCCTCCCAGCTTCGCCCTTTTGTTTCAGGCGCCCGAAAGGGCTGCTCCTCAGAACCTTCCCTGCTGCCTCTGCCCACACTCAGCCCTTTCGGCAGTGATGGTCTCCTTCGGTGGTTTCTCCTTTCTAGATTTTCATTCCTTCACCACCAGGGGAAAATACACTACATACTGGAAATGCCTTTTATCTTGAGCTGTTTTGGCACAAGTGCCACAGAAGGGCAGGAGAGGAAAAGATTTGCGGCAGCTGCTCCTGGGCCAACCTTCCCCACCCACCCCCCACTCACTGTGGATAAGCTGTCAAAATAGACACTGGGAAATGTAAACAAATAAAAACACAGGTTTTCTTTCCATGAAACGTGGTTTTGCACACCTGCAGTTCTCAGGTCAGCCTGAGGGAGGCAGAAAGAGCAGTGTGGGGCTGTGCGTCGCGGAGGGATCCGTTTACACGCGCGCACACGGCGTAGAACATGGGTCAGGTGTTTTAGGGTGACTTCAGGCGCTTAGCTGCGAGATAAAGATCTGCTCGAAATTACCCACCCAATATAGGAAAAGGGAAATTTTTTATTTTACAAAGATTTCGATAATGCTGGTTTAAGCTTAAAGAACAGTAGCACTCTGAAGTTTATCTAGAAGATGTAATTAAATGTAGACCATCTCAGTCAGTGAATATTTTAGTTATCATGTTTGTTTGTTTTCTCATTTAAGTAATACTAAGTAGGGATTCTGAAAAAGATTTAAAATAGGTTATACTGCTGTGGTATCCTAATACTCCTCCCAGAAACCCTTCTAATGGGTTAAATAAGACTTAAGTAAAGTAAATAAGACTTAAAGTAAAAATAGTATCACGAAGCATTTAAATGAGCATCCTGGGCAGGATCCGCATTGTGTTTAAATAGAGATAACACAGAATTGACAAAAAAAAAATAAAATAAAATATACAAAAACAGGAAGAGATTTAACCTTTGCCTTAGGTTTCAGTCTAGGAATTTGCAGTACTTTAATGCTACACATTTTGTTCAACCTACAAAAACCCACAATATTTATGGAAGCTCAAGGGAGTCAACTTCTCACTTCAGGTTCTCAGTATAATAAAACACTAGTGCTGTGCAAAACTCACAAATTTTCATACATAGGAGAAAACTGTGCTGATTTCCTGGGTGCAAAAGATTTAGTAATAAAAATAAATGAAAGTATAGGTTAACACGTAGCCCCAGTATTTTTTCACACCTATCATTTTCATATCTACTAATTTGAGGACCCATGTCCTGGGATATCTCTTTGGGGAGAAGAAACAACCATGTACAAATAATAACCAAGTCCTGTGAATTCCTGACAGTTCTAACATTTTTGACATAAAAATTTTTAGTTAGATATGTATGCCTTGATTTTATCCTATCTCTTATCACCACCCTGGGCATTCTCTTTCTTTCAATAGTTCAACAGTATACACTCACTGAAAATGCTGAATCACAGTGATATGAGCTAATCATGCAATCTCCTGCTTAGGATTACAAATAACGAAGAAAGATCAGTGATGATTGGATGAATAATGACCAATATGGAATTTAGTCCACTACTTATATTGGCTGTCTTTTTGTAGGGGGGATTCCTTGATGGCTCAGCAGGTGAAAGAATCTGACTACAATGCCGGAGACACAGGAGACTCGGGTTCAGTCCCTGGGTTGGGAAGATCTCCTGAAGGAGGAAATGGAAATCACTCCAGTATTCTTGCCTGAAAAATTCCACATCGAGACGAGCCTGGTGGGCTACATTCCAATGGGTCGCAAAGAGTCAGACACGACTGAGCAAGTAAGGAAACACAGACACTCCATTTTTAAGCCAAATTCCACAAGGCCACACTGCCTCGGGCATGAGGAAACAACTGGCCTAACAAAAATACCGATCAGATTCCTTACAATATTAGACCAAAGCTTACACCATTAAAAAAAGAAAAAGCTGAAGAAAAAGAGAAACATGACAGCAGTTTCCCAAAAGGATTGGATTAGCTTTGCTGAGTCATCACAGAAAAAAAAAGGACTCACGTTCGGCAGTAGCATCAATGCCCCTAACAAGCATATGCAGACTGAAAAAGCATCATAACCCAAACAGCATAGAACACACACAGAAAAAGTTGGGCAGACCCATCTTCTTCAAGCAGGGGCCACAGCAATCATCTTTCAAATGTCAGAGAAATATCCCAGAACCCTCATATACAAATTAGTAAATATTTGTTCTGAGCATTAAAACAACTAGTTTCATGTAACTTACTTTCTCTTCTTTTCTTCTTACTGTACCTTGCTGTCCTTCTACTCTATTACCTCTGTGTTTGGCACATAGTTGAGTTTTACATGTGAATAAACAAATGGTAGAAAAGTGAGTATCCTGGGGTATGGTACAGCTGTATTTAATTCTTAAAAATAAGAATTCTTAAGGATTCTTGAACTGGGAGAATTTCCCAAAAGGGGCCCCTAAAGGATGACCTATTCTCAATGCACTATCAAGTTTCATCAATTATTTTATTTCTTCATTTATTCAGTAAATATTTTTTGTCTATCTTCTGCACACCAAGAATTGTTCTAGGTTTCTGTGATTTGCTAAACAACAGCTCAGACATGGACACTGATCTCATAGAATTTACCTTCTAGGGTGGAAGGAAATAATTAAAAAATAAAAAAGGAAACACAAGAACACATGAATAATGATATAGTTTTGATTGTGATTAGAGCCAAAATGGAGCTTTTTTGAGAAATGGAAAGGTGAGAGCCAGATTGTACTGCACCTTATAAACTATCTCAAGGATTTTCTATTTTATCCTAAGATAAGTGGTAACTATTGTAAAGTTTAGGAATAGGCTATGGTTAAAATTTTATTTTTAAAAGACTACTCTAGGCGTCTATAAGTAAAAAGAATTAGAAGAGATGAGAAAAGCATGATTATGGCAGATGTGAATAAGAGTAAAGGTCCAGTTGGGGAGGCTACTGCTGTAGTTTAGGCAAAAGATGATGACAGTTGAGACAGAGGAGTAGTTGTGGGTACATGGAGATGTAACCAGATTCAAGATTCATCTGGAAGGTACAAGATGCTTATCAAGGAGATAATAGTCAAAGGTAACATCAGCGTTTCTGTCATGAGCAACTTGAAGCATGGAGGATAGGAAGACTGAAAATATTAAATGAAGAATAGGTTTAAGGGGTAAAATGCTGGAGAGGTAACCAAGAGGAGATAGCAAGTAAATGTATGAACAGTTTTGTAGCTCAGAAGGGAGATCTGTGTTGGAGAAAGCAATCCCCAAGTCATGGTGAATATACAGTATTATTTATAAGCTGTGGAAGTGAATTGGAGCTCATGGGAAAAGAATGTGAGGTAAGAAAGAAACAGGGTCCAAGACTGATCTTTGAAAAACCCCAGTTGCTAAGCAGAGGAGGAAGCTCTACCAAAGGTGAATGAAAAGGGTTGTCATGATGGGGTAGAAAAAACAGTAGACTGTGTGTGTGTTACACTAAGTTGTGTATTACAGAAGCCAAGCAAAAGAGAATTTCAGATAGAGAAAGTGATCACACAGGAAGTCAAGTAAGGGGAGAATTTTGCAATGGGGTCACCATTGAGATCTTAGCCAGGACAGCTAGGGTTATGGTAGTTTGGAGAGAACTGAGCTGTGAAAGGGAAGTGAAGGCATTAGGAAAATGTGCACAAAATTACTCTTCTTAGAAGCCTGATCATAAGCAGAATTTTGAGGTTCTATTCTCAGTTACAAAGTCTTCACTTCCCCATCCACAATGTGAGCGTGTAAATATAATCACATTCCAAAAATAACTCAGAAATGCACGGGCAAAGTCCGGTGATCGGCATCACTCCATTCAGTTGAGTTCAAATAATATTTATTGAGCACAAAGATGAACAGGACAAGGTGCATTCTTGCGAAAAGCTTATGGAGGAGACAGAATAACTCATACATTTTTTTTAAATGCAGTAAATTTGAAGATGAAAGTTTGCAAGCTGTGCTGTGGGAGCAAGGAAGGAGGGCATTTACCCCAACCAGAATATTTGAAAAATTTCTGGAGGAGAGAAGACACATGAACTAAACTGTGGAGGAACAAATAGGAATTAGCCCAGTGGTGAGAGGAAGTACAGACACACCATAGAGGAAATACATGAATGTCAGCAAGGGTCCAGGGAGGTGGAACACAACCTAAATTCTCTGTACATCCTGCCCATGATTTGCTTAGAGCCTCTACACACGCATCAGCTACTAGAATATAAGGCAGAGTGTGAGAGTTAGGTCCAGAGAGGTAGACAGGCCAAGCTCATGAAGAATTGTGTGCCCTGTTAAGATTTGACCTGAGAGATACAGACGTAGAAATTGGACGTGTGGGCCCGGAGGGGAAGGGACGGGTGGGGCAACCTGGGAGATCAGGCCAACATGCACACACTGTGTGTTGGTCGCTCAGTCCTGTCTGAGTCTTTGTGACCCCATGGACTGTAGCCCACCAGGCTCCTCTGTCCGTGGGATTCTCCAGGCAGGAATACTGGAGAGGGTAGCCATTCCCTTCGCCAGGGGATCTTCCTGACCCAGGAATCAAGCCCAGGTCTCCTGTGTTGCAGGTAGATTCTTGACCGTCTGAACCACCGGGGAAGCCCACATATATACACTCCCATGTGCAAGACAGACCTGGCAGGAACCTGCTGTATACTGCAGGGAGTTCGGCTTGGTGCTCTGTGATGAGCTGGAGGGGTGGGGTGGGGTGGCGTTTGGGAGGGAGGTTCTTAAGGGAGGGGATATATGCCCGTGTGTTAGTCGCTCAGTGGTGTCTGACTCTTGGTGACCCTGTGGAGTGTAGCAGGCAGGCTCCTCTGTCCATGGGATTTCCCAGGCAAGAATACTGGAGTGGGTTGCCTTTGCCTTCTCCAGGGGATCTTCCCAACCCAGGGGATGAACCCTGGTCTCCTGCATTGCGGGCAGATTCTTTACCATCTGAGGCACCAGGGAAGCCCAGATATATGTATACATATAGCTGATTTGGGCCTCCCAGGTGGTGTGAGTGGTAAAGAACCTGCCTGCCAATGCAGGAGACATAACAGATGCAGGTTCCATCCCTGGTCAGGAAGATCCCCTGGGGGAAGGCATGGCAACCCACTCCAGTATTATTGCCTGGAAAATCCCATGGAAAAGGGGGCCTGGTGGGCTACAGTTCATGGGGTTCCAAAGAGTTGGACTTGGCTTACTGACTGATCACCCCCACATGCATAGCTGATTCACTTCATTGTACAGAAACTGTACAATGTACAACTGTAGCAGAAACTGACACAACATTGTAAAAGTAATTATACTCCAGTTAAAAAATAAAATTTACATTTAAAAATTAAGAAAAGAAAAAGATTGATTCAAATTTAAGATCAACCACCTATTAGTTCTGGGCCTTTGGACTTGGTGGCTCAGATGGTAAAGCATCTGTCTACAGTGTGGGAGACCTGGGTTCGATCCTTGGGTCAGGAAGATTCCCTGGAGAAGGAAATGGCAACCCACTCCAGTAGTCTTGCCTAGAAAATCCCATGGACAGAGGATCCTGGTGTCTATGGGGTCGCAAAGAGTCGGACACAACTGGGCAACTTCACTTTCTCTTTCACTTGGACAATTTACTCAGTCTTCCAGAGCCTCGATTTCCTCAATGAGAGTTTTTATTTTTAGTTTCCTTGAATTAGAATTTAAATAATATTTACATCCTAATGTGAAAACTCACATTCATGAACTCACAATTAGGGTTAAACATTAACTAAGCAGGGAGCAAACTTAGACTCACCCAATCTACTTATTATACATATAAGGGAATTGAGTCCTGAGGAGATTGATAATTTATCCAAATTCATGCCTTTAAGAAGGAGGAGAACCTACAGCAAATCTAAGTTCTATTATCTGACACTATGACACTACTGAGGGGTTCTCAAGTGGCTCAGGGGTAAAGAATCTGCCTGCCAGTGCAAGAGACGCAAGAGATTCAGGTTTGATCCCTGGGTCAGGATGATCCCCTGGAGGAAGACATGGCAACCCACTCCATCATTCTTGCTTGAAAAATTCCATGGAGAGAGGAGCCTGGCAGGCTGCCATCCATGGGGTCGCAAAGAGTTGGACATGACTGAGCGACTGAGTATGCACCTATGCATGACACTGTTAAACATTCCTTTCATCTTGGAGTTAAAGTCTGAAGTAAACAGAAAAAGAAAGGGGCAGAAGACAGGTTGTCAAATGCCAAAGTGTCAGGGGAGATGGCATTTTCTGATGATGAACAATAAACTAAAGGTTGAGAAATAAGACAGGCACAAGGGCTGAGGATCTGGTAGCCACATCTCCAGATATCTTTCTTCCTGGTGTAAATACCCATGAACTCACAGCTTGCTACATATATTGCAAGAGGCCTGGGTTTTGACAGAAACCAATCCAGGTTCATATCCCTGTTCTGCCGTCTACTTGTTATGTGACTTTTTCTATATCTATAAAATATGAAAATAGTGATTAACTGATTTCTTATGAAGCTTGAATAAGTTAATGTATATGGACAAGCTTAATATGTTGCCTCACCAAATGTGGCACCTAAATATTTTCTTTATTCCTTCTGAAAATAATACAGGGCATACCAGCACACATACAAGTTGAGTCCATTTAACAACATGTCCCCACCCAATTTTTTCTCAAGACTTCTAGAGAATCTGAAAGTGGAAGAAAATATACTATTTGATAGGCTGTGCTTTATTTTCCAGATTTCAGACTGACTTGCTATGTCCTGGACAGCCGATGACAGACTAGTCAACAGCTCAGAGACCAAAGATCAGAGTCTGAATTGACTTGGTGGAGCTTTTAGTTAACAAGAAAGGGTCATGTGATGGGTTAGTAGGACAGGTGTGGTGTCTGTGATAGAAATAAATGTAAGCACAGGTAAGAAAATTAAAACTGGTGAAGTAGAGAAAGAAGCCGTCAACCAACACATCATCGTCTCAAACATAAAAATGGTCTAGCTAGGCAGCCATAAAATGCTTTCTCTGTAATTATTAACAGCTGTTGCCTGAAAATTATTTTGCATTCACTCCAATGTCAATAGTAAGACAGGAAGAGTAAGCACTTTTCTTTAACTGCATGACCTTTAAGGAAGAAAGCTTAAGATTTGTTTAAAGTAGCCGTGGCACTAGTTCTATCATCTTCACATGACTGGGTGCACTCCAGCTCCTGATGAAGACTGCAGGGGTCCTGACAAGGAGCCCCAGGCAGAGGGTACATGAGGATTTTGAGCCATATTTCATTGCCACTTCTTTCCTTCCCTGAAACTTGCTAACTTCTCTGTTTGGGGCATTTAGTAACATGCACACTTCCTGTTGAAACAGCCAGATGAAAACAAAGGCAGACTAAGCTCTTCCCATGCTCATAATCTTGAGCCTCACAAGTATCTTATTTGCTCAAGTCATATCCTATCATGTCAGCTCTCTTCATCTTTCCCAATCTAATTGAATTTGTCTATAACCCCCTCTCACTTTTACTGTTTAAGAAATTCTGATAAGAAGAAATTAGGAAATACAGAGGAGTCTCATTTACTTTTCAACTACTCACCGAGGACCTCAAGTGGGTCAGATGCTCGGCTAGATACAGGAGACACAAGGATAATAGGACACAAATCTTACCCTCAGGCACTCTCAGTCTCATATAGAAACAGACATGAAAACTAGCCACTGTACTACAGTGTAACAAGTGTAATGAAAGAGGTAAGCCAGGAATTAAAGGGGGCTCATCAATATCCAAGGCAGAGGATGGAAACGTTCCTGAGTTGTCAAGGTAGAACAAGACTTTGCCAGAGAAAAGGGGAAAATGGCAGTTGTAACAACACTACAAACACAAGGAGATGTGGAAGAACCTGGCAAATTTGTGTATCTGCTAATAGTTTGTTCTTAATGGAACGATGGTACAACAGAATGGAAAAGGATTGGGGAAATGAGACCAGGGACTAATTCATGAAGGGTTTCATTTGCCATGGTAGAAACTTTTTAACTTTATCCAAAAGGTCATGGATACCCATTGAAAGGTATTAATCCAGGGAGTGAATAAATAGATTTAAACTCTGGAAAGATCATCTTCACTCAGGTGGAGGTGGGGAGAGGATTGGATGGGGTGAAGAGTCAGTATAGGATTCCTAGAGAGAAGTTACTATACTGGTTCATGCAGTGGTGGTGGGAACCTGAGCTGGAAGCCTGGCAACGGGAATGGAGGAGAAGAGGCATATTTGTGACACATTTAAGACCAGCTAACTAATAAAATACGTAGAGAGAGGGCCAGGGAGAGGTGATGGAGCATGAACACCAGGCTGGACCTGTAGCTCCTGGGTAGGTGGTGGTAAGTTTAGCTGAAGTAGAAACATAGAAGGCTATTAAGGGTAAGATTTGATTGTATTTATATTTATATTTATATTGCATTAAGAATACTTAGAACACGATTCAGCTCATACCTATTTTTTAATGTGAAATACAGTATTGCTGACTTATTTGTACAATGTTGTTCTCGAACTTAAATCATCTTGCTCAACTGAAACTTTATGCTTGTTAAATAGTAATTGCCTATCTCCTCTTCTCTCTAGTCCCTGGCAATTGCTAATCCACTCTTGCAGTTTGTGAATTTTACTACTTTAGATCTCTCATATAAGTGGAATCACGCAGTATTTGAAATCAGAATCTCAGACACATTAGCACACCCATGTTCACTGCAGGTCTAGTCGTAATAGCCAAGGTGTGGAAACAATCTAAATGCCCATCCACAGAGGAATGGATAATAAATGTGGTGTAAATATACAACAGAATTTTATCTAGCGTTTAAAAAGAAGAAAATTCTAAAATATGTGGTAATATTAATGAATCTTGAGGACATTACGCTAAGTGAAATAAGCTACTGTGAACTTCCCATAGGGCACTAAGTTGGTGCTGTCCAATGAGTCCTTTAGATATACATATAGATCTTCAGCTGAAGTAGCAAAATAATAGAACAAAACCAAGACAAATCCTAAAGCTAAGAAGGCAATGAAAAAATCATGCATGACATTCTTGCCTCTAGAAGTCAGACTTGTTTAGGAAATCAAATAGGAACATGTTTACATCTTACTATCAAAACAGGAACGGAGGAAGACTGGAAACAAAATTGAGGAAGATGTTGCATGTTATGTATGAGAGTTAAGAGTGTAAATCCTGAGTTCTTATCACAAGGAAAAAAAATTTTTTTCATTTTTCTTTTCTTTTGTAACGTTGTGAGATGATAAGTACTCACTATCCCACAGTGTTAATCATTTCATGATGTATATAAGCCAAATCATTATACTGTCACCTTAAATATACACTGCTGTATGTCAATGACATCTCAATAAAATTGGAAGGAAAACAATTAAGGAAAATAGACTAATTATCCTGGAGAATGAGAAAAATTTCCTAAAAGGAAATATTAAGATCTTCATGGACACCTTGACAGATTTAAAAGAAGTCTGAAAGGCCAGAAGAGACTGATATGAAAAAGGGTGCTCCCGTGTCGAACTGCTTTTTTCGAGGGTTTTAGAGAGGGGAATAATGAGTCAGCTGCTATCAAATCAGAAATTGTGGCCTGTCACAGCTCTGGGAAGACAGAAAACAATTGAGAAGCATCTTCTTAAAGTCACAGACCCCGAAAATAACTTGGGGAACTTGAAATATTGAGAGAAAGGTACCAAGTGGTTACTGAATATATCAACAGATATGATGGGGGAAGATAAGGAAGACCAGCCTAAGAGGTGCAGGGTCGCTTCAGTTCAGTTGCTCAGTTGTGTCCAACTCTTTGTGACCCCATGGACCGCAGCACCCCAGGCTTCCCTGTCCATCACCAACTCTCGGAGCCTACTCAAACTCATGTCCATCATGTTGATGATGCCATCCAACCATCACATCCTCTGTTGTCCCCTTCTCCTCCCTCCTTCAATCTTTCCCCAGCATCAGGGTCTTTTCCAATGAGTCGGTTCTTCACATCAGGTGGCCAAAGTATTGGAGTTTCAGCTTCAACATCAGTCCTTCCAATGAATATTCAGGACTGATTTCCTTTAGGATGGACTGGTTTGATCTCCCTGCAGTCCAAGGGACTCTCAAGAGTCTTCTCCAACACCACAGTTCAAAAGCATCAATTCTTCGGTGCTCAGCTTTCTTTATAGTCCAACTCTCACATCCATACATGACCACTGGAAAAACCATAGCCTTGACTAGACGGACCTTTATTAGTAAAGTAATGTTTCTGCTTTTTAATATGCTGTCTAGGTTGGTCATGACTTTTCTTCCAAGGAGTAAGCATCTTTTAATTTCATGGTTGCAATCACCATCAGCAGTGATTTTGGAGCCCCCAAAAATAAAGTCCGTCACCGTTTCCATTGTTTCCCCATCTATTTGCCATGAAGTGATGGAACCAGATGCCATGATTTTAGTTTTCTGAATGTTAAGCTTTAAGCCAATTTTTTCCCTCTCCTCTTTCACTTTCATCAAGAGGCTCTTTAGTTCTTCTTCACTTTCTGTCATAAGGGTGGTGTTATCTCTGGGTAATGAAGTAGAAACAATGAATAAGCAGAAACTCTGGGCTTGTATGAAGTAGAAAAAAAAAGACAGGGTTAGAGGTAACAGGTGATTGGTGCTGACAAGAGTAGCATAAGCAGTCAAAAAGAAGCTGAGTCACTGTTATGATGGAGAATTGACTCAGTCTTTCACACTGAGGAAGCCGCAAAATAACCCAGTTCCCAAGTGTGTTTCGCTTCCATGAGGACCACTTAGAGTGCCATTCCTGTGTTTCCATAAAATTTGTGTTACCTTATTTCTACAAATATATTTACAATAAATCCCTCAGTACTTCGAGGTAGTTTGAGATCATACTGTTTTCTCTTTTTCTGGCAGCAAAAATGGCCTAAGATACTGCTCCAACTTTTCAAAGCAGCTTACTACACCCTTCTTATAGTGATGCAGCAAGAAATGAGTGGAATATGTCATATAGTCCAATAAATGATCTCTCTATCCAGGAGAGAAATGATCATCCTCTCCTCTCTGAACATCATCTCATTTCATCAGCAGCCTCATCACACTGCTCATAATGACTTTTCTGTCAATTAAAAGCTTCAATTCTTTTATTATATACCAAGAACTTCTATTATATTCCAAGCACTCTATATAAAAGGAACCAGAGGACACAAAAGACTAAAAGCAAAAACAGCTGTCTGCCTTCATGTAGTTTAGCATCTAATGGGGGAGACAGGCATTGAGCCAATAATCACACTCATGAAAGTACCATTCTTTACTCACCTAATGGTGACCCAGGACCACCTATACTCCCCATCAGAAGGCCTTCCCTTTTGCTTTGTCCTTCAGTGGCAGGAAAAAAGAGGGTGCTCCACAGCTTCCTCCCAAGAGAGGCTAATAGTCTTTCTATCACTATTTACACTTTATCCCTGTTTACTGTAGTCAGCACAAAAGGTCCCAGTTTCAGGAAATTCCACAAACCCAAACCCTAACCCCAAAAGGTGCTGGTTCCAGCCCCCACCCCATCTCTTACTCCTCAAAATCTTCTGCTGCCTGCCCCCTCATGAATACACAGTCCAATATTATTAACACCCCAGTAAATAAATTCAGTCCAGCTCAGTCACTCAGTCATATCTGACTCTTTGCGACCCCATGGACTGCAGCACGCCAGGCCTCCCTTCCACCACCAACTCCCGGAGCCCACTCAAACTCATGTCCATTGATTCAGTGATGCCGTCCAACAATCTCATCCTCTGCTGTCCCCTTCTTTTCCTGCCTTCAGTATTTCCCAGCATCAGGGTCTTTTCCAATGAGTCAGCTCTTCACATCAGGTGGCCAAAGTATTGGAGTTTCAGCTTCAACATCAGTCCTTCCAATGAACACTCAGGACTAATCTCCTTTAGGATGGACTGGTAGAATCTCCTCGCAGTCCAAGGGACTCTCAAGAGTTTCCTCCAACACCACAGTTCAAAAGCATCAATTCTTCGGCGCTCAGCTTTTTTTATAGTCCAACTCTCACATCCATACATGACCACTAGCTTTGACTGGATGGATGTTTGTTGGCAAAATAATGCCTCTGCTTTTTAATATGCTGTCTAGATTGGTCATAACTTCTTTCCAAGGAGCAAGCGTCTTTGAATTTCAGGGCTGCAGTTACTATCTGCAGTGATTTTGGAGCGGAAGAAAACAAGATCTGTCACTGTTTCCATTATTTCCCCATCTATATGCCAAGAAGTGATGGGACCAGATGCCATGATCTTAGTTTTCAGAATGTTGAGCTTTAAGCCAACTTTTTCACTCACCTCTTTCATCAAGAGGCTCTTTAGTTCTTCGCTTTCTGCATAAGGGTGGTGTCATCTGCATATCTGAGGTTATTGATATTTCTCCTGGCAATCTTGATTCCAGCTTGTGCTTCATCCAGCCCAGCGTTTCTCATGATGTACTCTGCATATAAGTTAAATGAGCAGGGTGACAATATACAGCCTTGATGTACTCCTTTCCTGATTTGGAACCAGTCTGTTATTCCATGTCCAGTTCTAACTGTTGCATCTTGACCTGCATACAGATTTCTCAGGAGGCAGGTCAGGTGGCCTGGTATTCCCATCTCTTTCAGAATTTTCCACAGTTTATTGTGATCCACACAGTCAAAGGCTTTGGCATAGTCAATATTGCAGAAATAGATGTTTTTCTGGAACTCTCTTGTTTTTTCAATGATCCAGTGGATGTTGGCAATTTGATCTCTGGTTCCTCTGCCTTTTCTAAATGCAGCTTGAAATAAATAAATATGTACGCTTAAAAAATCCCCAATAGCCTCAAAATTTCCATGAATGTTCCTATTGCCTTTGTGTCCCACCCCAAATCTCCCACTCCCCTGAGGAATCTGCCTTCCCTGTAGTGCTCTCTGGTGGTGGCCCATCTATTTCTGGGTATGGAGGTAGGGAATGTGTCCTTGATTCTCTTCTAAGTCTTTTTCTCTCTCACTCCTGATTCCTGCCACCCCCACAACTTCCAGGCTCCATCTTTGAAATCTCCTGTCATCAGACTATACAACTATAAAGAAAGCTGAGTGCAGAAGAACCGATGTTTTTGAACTGTGGTGTTGGAGAAGACTCTTGACAGCCCCTTGGACTGCAAGGAGATCCAACCAGTCCATCCTAAAGGAGATCAGTCCTGGGTGTTCCTTGGAAGGACTTATGTTGAAGCTGAAACTCCAATACTTTGGCCACCTCATGCATAGAGTTGACTCATTGGAAAAGACCCTGATGCTGGGAAAGATTGAGGGCAGGAGGGGAAGGGGACGACAGAGGATGAGAAGTTTGGATGGCATCACTGACTCAATGGACATGGGTTTGAGTGGACTTTGAGAGTTGGTGATGGACAGGGAGGCCTGGCGTGCTGTGGTTCACGGGGTCACAAAGAGTAGGACATGACTGAGCAACTGAACTGAAATGAGCTGAACCTTCTTCCAAAGAGCCTCTGGCTCACCTTCCTCTTTTTTTTTTTTAACCTTTAAATTTCCTCCAACATCTTCATCCCACCCCACTCTTTACCCTGCACCCAGTCCAATCAAAGTTTTGCCTGGGTCCCATAGTCATAGTCCTTTTCCAGATCTCCAGTAGCTGCCAAAATTCTGAATCCAATGATCAGTCATAGTCTTCATCTCATTTTACTTATCTTTGGCACAGTTGATCACTACTTTTTACTTGGAACATTTTTATCACTTGACTTCCAGAACATTATACTTCCTTGATATTCCTTCTACTTCACTGGACTCTCCTTCTTACTGTCTTCTGTTGATCCCTTCTCAACTTCCTCACTGGACACCTTGGACAATTCTTCTTTAGTTCATTTGCTCTCTGGACAATATAATCTAATCTTTCAAGTGGCTTTTATATGCTGAATGTTCACACATTCATATCTATAGTCCAGGCCTGGGATAACCAATTTATCCCAGTTTTCCCAGGACTTTCTTGGTTTTAGCACCAGAAGTCCCATGTTCCAGAAACCTCCTCAATCTCAGGGAAACCAGGATGGCTAGTCACCCCACTCAGACTTCTTCCCCAAACTGTAGATTCATACATCCAACCACCTACTAACTTCATTTGGATATGTACTAGGCATCTTAAAGCTGACATGTCTAGATGGATCTTTCCACTCAGATCTGCTTCTCTCACGGACTTGCCCATCTCAGTAAATGGTGACTCTATTCTTCTAGTTATGCCATTAACCTTAACGTAATCTTTGATAGTTTTTTCTTTCTCCTATAAACTCATATTCAATCTGTCAATGTATTCTATCATCTTTCCTTCAAAAATATCCAGACTCTGACCACTCCCTTCACTCCTACTGTTATTACCTTGATCAAACCACCATCACATCTTATCTGGATCAGCACAGACAAGTTTCTAACTGCTATCTCTGCTCTGTTCCCTGACTCTCATCCACACAGAGTGTTTACTGCCCACACAGTAGCCAGTGCAATCTTTTGGAAACGTATGTCAGATCACGTCCTTTGTTCAAATTGCATAATTATTCTCCACTCACTCAGACTGAAAGCCAAAGTTCTCACATTGACCTTTCAGGTCCTGTCTTCATCTATTATTTGCATTTCCATTTATTCTGCTCCAAACACCCTGACCTTCCTGCTGTTCTTTAAACACGGCAAACATACTTCTATCTCCAGGCTTTTGCCCTTACTCTTCTCTCTACCTGGAGCAGCCTGCCTTTAGGTTTCACTCTCTAGTTCAAATGCGACCCAATCCCTCCGTCTCTAGTTCAAATGTTACCTAACCACTTCCTTCCTGACTGTTTAAAATAACCTGTACTCATGCACACACAGGTGCTGTCTACACTCTCTGATGTACTTTTCTCCATAAGGCTTACCAGCAATGAACATCCTTTATGTTTTATTTGTTGGTATCTCCTCCTTCACCAAATGACCCTTAGGAAGGAACTGATTTTTTTAATTAATTTTTATTGATGAATAGTTGCTTTACAATGTTGTGTTAGCTTCTGCTATATAGCAAAGCGAATCAGCTGTATGTATGCATATATCTTCTCTTTTTTAAGACTCCCTTCCCATTTTGGTCACCACAGAGTGCTGAGTAGAGTTTTCTGTGCTGTGCAGAAGCTTCACAATATGTTCAAGGAACTGGAGGGAAGCCCATACGATGGGGATACAGATAACAAGGAGGAGATTGCTGAGACAAGCCTCAGGAGACATAGACAGACATGTTTTTTATTTGTATTAGAAGCACTTAATCTGGGGGTAGATGTGAATGTGACCCAAGCATATTTGCATTATGAAAAATTACTAAGGCTGGTGTGTGAAATGGGGTGAAGGGAGCCAGAGTATAAGCACTGAGACCAGATGGAATATACTGATCATGAGAAATGGTGGCCCTGTGGACTAATAAGATAGTGGTGGAGATGACTGAGGGACAGATTCTGATATTTTAAGAGTTAAAATGAATGAAGTCTGGAGAGGAGTTAAGATGGGGAGGAGGGAGAAAGAGGTATCAGTGATGATGTCAGATTGGTTAACAGCACAGAAAGTAGGAATATTTGCTGATTGAGAGTATTAGAAGAGGACCTAGCTTGAACAGGATGCTTTGAGTTCAATCTTGGACAAGCTAAGAATGAGGAGTCTTTCAGATATCCAGCTCCAAGAGAAATTGGTTGAGTTATTGAATATACAGGACTGCAGCTATGTAGAGATCTAGTCTGGAGAAGAGTCTTTGGAAACTATAATTTTAAAGATGGTAATGAAGCCTTGAAACTGATAAGACAGCTGATTTTTTTTTTTTTTTTTTGCGTGAGTTCCTACTAAGCCACATCTTTCCACCTTTATACTCATAAAGATAACTTTTCTAACAAAAGTACAGCTATGATTTTATTCTTATTTAATTTAATTTTGTTGGAGTCAGATTATTGCTGTCACCTGTTACAATGTTTTTTAAAGTTCTCTTTCTCAATTTCCCCCTCCTCTTGCCATCTTTGCATATCCCACACTAATAATAATCAGTAGTAGCAGCAGCGTGGCATGAACATCTCTAATCCATTAATAAAAACATGGAACCAAACAATATTTAAATTTTTCTCTTGGTACTCCACTTGGAACCTCTCTCCAAAGAGGCACTAATAGAGGCAAATACACGTCAAGCCAGTCACAGTAACAGTTTAAGGTTCATCCAACTAGTCAACAGTCCCTGTTGTTTCCCAAGGATAGCATGAGAACTTGTAAAACTATTTTTGCATCAGGCAACTTCAAAACATTACAAGCATACTCTTAAACCTAGTGTTCAGATCCCAATTCCTTGGTTTGCTACAAGTTTGAGCAAGTTGCTGAAACTCTGGGTTATAGTTTCCATTTATAAAATACTGATCATAATATCTGCCCCACAGATCTACAAAGAGGATTAAATGAGATGATGCATGCAAAACATCTGGCATCTAGTAAGTTCACAAAACAAGAGCTTGTTTGTTTTTATGTTAGTTTTATTACTACCATCGCCCCTGAATCTGTATGCCCTTAATGTGCTACCAGAGTATATCTTTTTTTGATAACTTAGTGGGCTCAAGCTATGAGGCTGCTTACCTTATTCCAGTAGATAATAGCAACATAAGAAATGATATTTGTGCAAAGTTGGTCATAAGATGGGTGAAAAGAGTTATCCAGGAATAAACTACCATTGAGAAATATTTTTAAATACAACATAGGGAATGAAAGGATATTGTTGATGGAGAGTGAAAATAAAACTTTACAAGGATTCTTTTTGTTCAAACATTGGAAAGTATAGTCATGTACCTTTATTATCAATTTAATGCTGAAATATTTACTACTAGCTAAATGTCTTAGGTACCTAGAAAAATAGGGTATTTATAGAAATTCATATTATAGAAAATACTGACTTTTAATGGAAATATAACTGGTAATGCAATTTTACTAAAATCTGATCTTTCTCTAAGAAAGTATGGAGTGGGAAACCAAGAGGAAGGTGAGTTTCGGGAGAGTGGATACACGCATATATATGGCTGAGTTCCTT
Source organism: Odocoileus virginianus (assembly GCF_023699985.2). Lineage (NCBI taxonomy): Eukaryota > Metazoa > Chordata > Mammalia > Artiodactyla > Cervidae > Odocoileus > Odocoileus virginianus. The sequence goes on along the minus strand of NC_069686.1, from coordinate 1,666,679 downwards.
TGCTGTTCACCGAAACTGTCACCACACTGAAGAAAGTAGGGAAAACAGCTAGACCATTCAGGTATGACCTAAATCAAATCCCTTACGATTATACAGTAGAAGCGACAAATAGACTCAAGGGATTAGATCTGATAGACAGAGTGCCTGAAGAACTATGGATGGAGGCTTATGACAGTGTACAGAAGGCAGTGATCAAGACCATCCCCAAGAAAAAGAAATGCAAAAAGGCAAAATGGTTGTCTGAGGAGGCCTTACAAATAGATGTCAAAAGAAGAGAAGCAAAAGGCAAGTGAGAAAAGGAAAGATACACTCATTTGAATGCAGACTTCCAAAGATTAGCAAGGAGAGATAAGAAAGCCTTCCTCAGCAATCAATGCAAAGAAGTAGAGGACAACAACAGAATGCGAAAGACTAGAGATCTCTTCAAGAAAATTAGAGATACCAAGGGAATATTTCATGCAAAGATGGGATCAAAAAACAACAGAAATGGTATGGACCTAACAGAAGCAGAAGATGTTAAGAAGAGGTGGCAAGAATACACAGAAGAACTATACAAAAAAGATCTTGATGACCCAGATAACCACGATGGTGTGATCACTCACCTAGAGCCAGACATCCTGGAGTGCGAAGTCAAGTGAGCCTTAGAAAGCATCAGTATGAACAAAGCTAGTGGAGGTGACAGAATTCCAGTTGAGCTATTTCAAATCCTAAAAGATGATGCACTCAATATGCCAGCAAATTTGGAAAACTCAGCAGTGGCCACAGGCCTGGAAAAGGTCAGTTTTCATTCCAATCCCAAAAAAGGGCAATGCCAAAGAATGTTCAAACTACTGCACAATTGCATTCATCTCACATGCCAGCAAGCTAGCAAAGTAATGCTCAAAATTCTTCAAGCCAGGCTTCAAAAGTACATTAACCGTGAACTTCCAGATGTTAAAGCTGGATTTAGAAAAGACAGAGGAACCAGAGATTAAATTGCCAACATCAGTTGGATCATTAAAAAAGCAAGAGTTCCAGAAAAACATCAACTTTTGCTTTATTGACTATGCCAAAGCCTTTGACTGTGTGGATCACAACAAATTACAGAATATTCTTCAAAAGATGGGAATACCAATCTGCCTTACCGGCCTCCTGAGAAATCTGTATGCAAGTCAAGAAGCAACAGTTAGAACTGGACATGGAACAATGGACTGGTTCCAAATTGGGAAAGGAGTACGTCAAGACTATATATTGTCACCCTGCTTGTTTAACTTGTATACAGAGTACATCATGAGAAACTCCTGGCTGGATGAAGCACAAGCTGGAATCAGGATTGCCAGGAGAAATACCAATAACCTCAGATATGCAGATAATACAACCCTTATGGCAGAAAGTGAAGAGGAACTAAAGAACCTCTTGATGAAAATGAGAGAGATGAGTGAAAACACTGGCTTAAACTCAACATTCAAAAAACAAAATCATGGCATCTGGTCCCATCACTTCATGGCAAATAGATGGGAAAACAATGCAAACAGTGACACACTTTATTTTCTTGGGCTCCAAAATCACTGCAGATGGTAACTGCAGCCATGAAATTCAAAGATGCTTGCTCCTTGGAAAAAAGCTATGACCAACCTAGACAGCATATTAAAAAGCAGACATTACTTTGCCAGCAAAAGTTCATCTAGTCAAAGCTATGTTTTTTCCAGTAGTCATGTATGGATGTCAGAGTTGGACTATAAAGAAAGCTGGCACTGAAGAACTGATGCTTTTCAACTGTGGTGTTGGAGAAGAATCTTGAGAATTCCTTGGACTTGCAGGGAGATCCAACCAGTCCATCCTAAAGGAAATCAGTCCTGAATATACTTTGGAAGGACTGATGGTGAAGTTGAAACTCCAATACTTTGGCCACCTGATGTGATGAACTGGCTCACTGGAAAAGACCCTGATGCTGGGAAAGATTGACAGCAGGAGGAGAAGGGGATGACAAAGGATGAGATGATTGAATGGCATCTCAATTCAATGGACATGAGTTTGAGCAATGTCTGGGAGTTGGTGATGGACAGGGGAGCCTAGCGTGCTACAATCCATGGGGTCATAAAGAGTCAGACATGACTGAGCAACAACTGACCTGATTACAATATTGTTAATCAGTTAGACTCCAAAATAAAATAAAAAATCTTTTTAAGAATGACAGAGCACAGATTTTGGGGTCAGACCTAGGTTAGTGTTCTAGCTCCCTACTTACACCGAGTTGCCATTAGCAAGCTTTGCCACGTGTCTGTTCTTCAATTTCCTCACCTACCAAATGTGAACACTCATGGCAATGTCACAAGGGCTTTGAGTGCATGAAGTGACTTATCATATGCAAAGTATTCTCTACAAAATAAGCATTTAATAAATGTTAGTTTTGTTTTCCTAAACAGTGCTAGCTAAGCAAAGGCAAACAACAAGGAAATAAAAGCTTTATTTTGTTCAAATGGACTTAGAACCCAAGCTGTTCTAATAATGCACTCTGCAAGCTTCTTCCTATCTTTCATTTCAGCACTTATCTTTGCAAATCTGTTTTAAGGGACCTACCATTCATTAGAGCCAGGCGAAGACAAAGAAAGAGTATCTATTTTTAAATACCTGCTAAATGATGCAGAAAGGAAAATTCATTTCTAATGATTTTGTGCTTAATCCCATGACACTTGGTAGATGAAAAATGAATTCATTCTTTGACTATATAAATAACTGTTCTTAGAAGTCATTTAACTTATATATTAATCAATATAATACATGCATGTGGTAACAAAGCAAATAGGACTCATGATGAAAGCAAAAATAATATTCTCATCCTTCTCTCACCTTCAGTGCACACCCTAGGGGCATACTTTTTCAGTTGTTTCTGTTTTCAGTTTTGGTGGTTCCCTTCCTAATTCTAGATATTATGACTTTATCTCTGTTTTGATTCATCTACTTTAGACATAGTATCTCGTGAATTCTGCATGCATAAGTCACTTCAGTCCTATCTGACTCTGTGACCCCGTGGTCTGTAGCCTGCCAGGCTCTTCTGTCCATAGGATTCTCCAGGCAAGAATACTGGAGTGGGTTGCCATGCCCTCCTCCAGGGCATCTCCCTGATCCAGGGATCAAACCTGAGTCTCTGACATTTCCTGCCTTGGCAGACAGGCCCTTTACCACTAGTGCTACCTGGGAAGCCTGAATCCTGTATATGAGAGCTTAACATTCAGGTCACTTACTCATCTCTACTCAATATATGCCATTATGATGTTAGTTATCTTTACATCTTTAATAATAATATATATAAATCTCTATTTTTTTATTCCAGTATTTTTTGAGATTATTTGTGTCAGCCTCATATCCTAATGGCATAATGTATGGGAAGCTCCCTGGAGGTAAGAAGTTCTCTGATGTTTCTCTTTCTGTTTCCCAAGTGTCTAGAACAGAACCTATACCCAACAGTTCTCAGTAAATTTTTGTTAAGTGAATTAGTAAATGACTACACAAATGATATTAGTATATTAGCACCCTTACCTTTTCCTTCTACATGTCCTTCCTCCCATCAGCTTGCTTACTTTTTCACATTTTACAATTATTATTATTTATATATTGTCCTGCAAGCACAGCAAAGGCTTCCACATTTTGTCCATAAGTGACTCAAGGGTACTCTTCTTTCCCCAAATGTTGTTCAGTTTATTTAGTTGGGCTTCCCTTGTAGCTCAGCTGGTAAAGAATCAACCTGCAATGCGGGAGACCTGGGTTCGATCCCTGGGTTGGGAAGATCTCCTGGAGAAGGGAAAGGCTACCCACTCCAGCATTCTGATCTAGAGAATTCCACGGACTGTATAGTCCATTGGGTCTCAAAGAGTAGGACACAACTGAGCGACTTTCATTCTTACGCCATCTGCCTATGTACTGGTTTGGGAAAGGAGGATGGAGGCACCCACTGGTGGCCACAATTTCATCAGAGACCTCACATAAATCCTTTGATTTCAACTCGAGTTCTCACTTGCTTGCTGTTCATCCTGAGGCCAGAGACTCTGGGATTCTGCAGAGCAGATCAGCTCTTATCTCGTTGTAGCTCCTTATCGTCTATAAAAACATGACTTTTCCATCCTGTTTCACTTACCAAGACATACTTGTTCATTCCCAATCTCCCAGAAACTTGATAAAATCATTTGTTTGTTGAATTTGTTCATCCCCAGTGTGGTTTTCTTTAATGTTAGTAATATGTTTTTTTGTGTGTCTCCACTGTTATTTCAGTAGATGTTAAAATGAAAGTGTATGTCATTCGCCATCTTAAACCAGAAATATTAGAAGCAATTTCTTAATGTTTTATTTAAGTCATGTGTATGTGAAGGAAATTATGGGATACACATTATTTGTCATAGACAACTTCTCTTTGCCTTTCCTGCTCTAAGAGTAACATCTCACATGGAGCCTAATGTGGTCAATATACGATTGTTGAGTCTCTTAACTTTTCTTTCTTATTTAAAATTGAATTCTGAGATTTATGCCAATCCTGTGATGCATATTTTAAACCACATTAAAACCATTTTTAGCAAATTAATTTAAAAATAAGAAAAAACAAATACCTCCTTTCCCTCCCACACATACTGTTCAGTTCAGTTCAGTTGCTCAGTCATGTCCTACTCTTTGCAACCCTATGAACCACAGCACCCCAGGCCTGCCTGTCCATCTCCAACTCGCAGAGGTTACCCAAACTCATGTCCATTGAGTCGGTGATGCCATCTAACCATCTCATCTTCTGTCATTCCTTTCTCCTCCTGCCCTCAATCTTTCCCATCAGGGTCTTTTCTAATGAGTCAGCTCTTCGCATCAGGTGGCCGAAATGTTTGAGTTTCAGCTTCATCAGTCCTTCCAACGAACACCCAGGACTGATTTCCTTTAGGATTGACTTATTGTATCTTCTTGCAGTCCAAGGGACTCTCAAGAGTCTTCTCCAACACCACAGTTCAAAAGCATCAACTCTCTGGCACTCAGCTTTCTTCACCGTCCAACTCTCACATCCATACATGATCACTGGAAAAACAATAGCCTTGACTAGATGGGCCTTTGTTGACAAAGTAATGTCTCCGCTTTTTAATATGCTGTCTAGTTTGGTCATAACTTACTTTCCAAGGAGTAAGCATCTTTTAATTTCATGACTGCAATCACCACCTGCAGTGATTTTGGAGTCCAAAAAAATAAAGTCAGCCACTGTTTCCACTGCTTCCCCATCTATTTCCCATGAAGTGATGGGACCAGAGGCCATGATCTTTCTGAATGTTGAGCTTTAAGCCAACTTTTTCACTCTCCTCTTTCACTTTCATAAAGATGCTCTTTAGTTCTTCTTCACTTTCTGCCATAAGGGTGGTGTCATCTGTATATTTGAGATTATTGATATTTCTCCCAGCAATCTTGATTCCAGCTTGTGCTTCCTCCAGCCCAGCATTTCTCATGATGTACTCTGCATATAAGTTAAATGAGCAGGGTGACAATATACAGCCTTGACGTACTCCTTTTCCTATTTGGAAGCAGTCTGTTGTTCCATGTCCAGTTCTAAATGTTGCATCCTGACCTGCATGCAGGTTTCTCAAGAGGCAGATCAGGTGGTCTGGTATTCCCATCTCCTTCAGAATTTTCCACAGTTTATTGTGATCCACACAGTTAAAGGCTTTAGCATAGTCAATTAAGCAGAAATAGATGTTTTTCTGGAACTCTATTGCTTTTTTGATGATCCAGCAAATGGTGGCAATTTGATCTCTTGTTCCTCTGCCTTCTCTGAAACCAGCTTGAACATCTGGAAGTTCATGGTTCATGTATTGCTGAAGCCTGGTTTCGAGAATTTTGAGCATCACTTTACTAGCACGTGAGATGAGTGCAATTGTGCAGTAGTTTGAGCATTCTTTGGCATTGCCCTTCTTTGGGCTTGGAATGAAAACTGACCTTTCCCAGTTCTGTGGCCACTGCTGAGTTTTCCAAATTTGCTGACATATTGAGTGCAGCACTTCCACAGCATCATCTTTCAGGATTTGAAATAGCTCAACTGGAATTCCATCACCTCCACTAGCTTTGTTTGTAGTGATATGTCCTAAGACCCACTTGACTTCTCATTCCAGGATGTCTGGCTCAAGTGTCTGGTGAGTGATCACACCATCCTGATTATCTGGGTCGTGAAGATCTTTTTGTGGATGAGGACAAATCCCATCTCAGAGAGGAATGAAGAAGAGGGAGCAGGGAGGAGGAGTGAATGAGCCACTGTGACATAACTTCCTCTTTGTGTGGCCATAGAGCCAAGTAATTGACTCAGACAATATTTTCCAAAGGGAGATGAGCATGGAGAATTCTAGAAAAAAAAGGTCCAGGAGTTACCTACATTTAGTAGCTCTACTTGAAGAGAAGTAGATCTCTTACCAAATTCATTCATCTAACAAATGTTATGTTGGAAGAAAAGAGTCTGTATTTATTGATCATACCATGTTTTAACTCATCTACCTATATCACATTTTTTCATGTTTACAAGAAACATGAAATAGGAAGTAGATATTACAGCAGACTCTTATCATTTGAAGATTTAACATTAGAGGTTTTAGCTATTTCTAATAATTCCAAAAATTTAGGACTTAGCATTTCTCTAAAGCACTCACGTGAAGCCGATGCCCCCTTGGAGGCTGAGGTCATGGAGCAAATGATGAGCCAATGAGTGAGACAGGGTTATTGGAAAGCATCTCTATCTCTTTTTCAGTTTGCTTTTCTCACATCTCTTCCCTATCTGTGCAGCTTTTCAGGAGTGCCCCAGTAGTCTTCCTGCACTTAAACCTGCTATGTCTCAAGATTATCCCTTGAGTATTTCAAGGGTCTATTACAATCAAGACAAATGTTAATGCCACAATGTTTACCCAGGAAAAAATGACAAACTGGAACTTAAGACCATTTTTCTAGACTCTAAATTTCATGCTCTTTCTTAGTTCACCCCAAGTTTCCTCTAATGCTGGGGACAGATCCATGGCAATAACTTTGGTCCCCACAAGTTTGAGGCCCCATAAGGAAGATAGGCTTCACCTCTTCACCCAGCAAACTGGGCTTCAGGCAGTTTGGGGGTCCTGTGAAGATCAACCTCTTAACAAAGAAGGTTATCTTTTCTTTGTTTGCAGGAAGATAGAAAGCTAACTCCCTCCTGAGGACCAACAGAATAAGATGAGCAAACACAAGTTGTTCAGTTGAATCAGTCAAATGACAATGTAATAACAGGTAAAGGTGTATGACCTGAAGAGAAGATGAACTTATTGTGAAAAATTGACAAAGAAGCCAAAGTTGAGTTCAGAAACAATGGTCTTAAGTTCTGCCATACTCAGAGAGAGTCCCTGACTCAGACAGCCCATGGTTCACCGGCTCCATAAACAGCTGATGGAGTTTTCTACAGTTCCAATGTTCTAGTTCATAATAAGGTAAAACAAAGTGTTTCAATTGTTTTTAGAAATCCCTAAATCAGTGTCTGTGCATGGGAAATATTTTGTCAATGACCAAATATGCTTCTCCCTCCAAAATATGTCCTCAACATGTTTTCTTCAAACTGATTACCTCTGTTTAGTAAGAAGCTTTCTGAAAATGTCTTTAATGAGATTAATGAGATCAATTCTTCCATAAAATTACCCATGTACCATGGGGCCCTAAGTGCCCTTCCTCTGATTGAGACTCCAACAGATACAGTTTATCAGCATTTCCTGCTTTGTGTGGCCTACTCGCCTTAATCTGAATGTTTTAATTGTTGTTCTGATTTGGGGGATTTTTTTTCTCCAAAAAAGTGTTCAAAAACAATTTCTTAAAGCCTAATAGTATCTGGACCCCAGGCAACTTAGTTAGCTGAGATGCCCTTAAATAAATATTATTGTATAATCATTTAGAAAGTACCTAGACCAGATAATTAGTGAGATTGTTATTGTTTTCTCCTAAAGTACACAGAAAAAAAGATAAAATCTAATTCCATTCCATTTGCACAAATAATAACTAATACATTTATAAGACACTTCAGAATTACAGCATACCTTCCCTTCAGAATTACAGTGTACCTTCACATCCATTACTTCACTTAGTTCTTATGAAGTTCTTGTGAGACAGACATTATTCTCTTGTTTAACAAGTTGAGTAATTTGCCTGAGGTGACTCAGATGCTACATGACCAAAGTCAACTCCATATTATCCATATTATCCCTTTATTGAGGACAAATCAGGTGTCCCCACTGAAGTGCTGGGCTTACAACAATGAATGAGACAGTGTCTTTCTTCACATTGTCTTAGTAGTGTATGTACACATATTCTCAGTAAAAAGTCTAACACTTGCAGGAATGAGCTAGAAATTAGTCTCTTCGAGCAGATAAGAAAACTCTAACCAGTTATAGTGCCAATTTAGCCTACCTGCCCTCCTTCAGCATTGACCTTGATTGATCATAAATCATGAGAAAAAATACTCAGTTGCTGTGCCAATTCTGTTTTTGTTCAGATCCATACAAGTTACCAAGAAAGCTTTTCAGCTTTTAAGCAAATCAGTGTCTCAGATTGCTGTTATGAAGGCAGTTAATGTCAGTAGGTGCCCAATATGCTACTGGAGATCAGTGGAGCAATAACTCCAGAAAGAATGAAGGGATGGAGCCAAAGCAAAAACGACACCCAGTTGTGGATGTGACCGGTGATGGAAACAAGGTCCGAGGCTGTAAAGAGCAATATTGCATAGCAACCTGGAATGTTAGGTCCGTGAATCAAGGCAAATTGGAAGTGGTCAAACAGGAGATGGCAAGAGTGAATGTCGACATTCTAGGAATCAGTGAACTAAGATGGACTGGAATAGGGGAATTTAACTCAGATGACTATTATATCTACTACTGTGGGCAGGAATCCCTTAGAAGAAATGGAGTACCCATCATAGTCAACAAAAGAGTCCAAAATGCAGTACTTGGATGCAATCTCAAAAATGACAGAGTGATCTCTGTTCATTTCCAAAGCAAACCATTCAATATCACGGTAATCCAAGCCTATGCCCCAACTAGTAACATTGAAGAAGCTGAAGTTGAACAGTTCTATGAAGACCTACAAGACCTTTTAGAACTAACAGCCAAAAAAGATGTCCTTTTCATTATCGGGGACTGGAATGCAGAAGTAGGAAGTCAAGAAACACCTGGAAACACCTGGGTAACAGGTAAATTTGGCCTTGGAATACAGAATGAAGCAGGGCAAAGGCTAACAGAGTTTTGCCAAGAGAACGCACTGGTCATAGCAAACACCCTCTTCCAACAACACAAGAGAAGACTCTGCACATGGACATCACCAGATGGCCAACACTGAAATCAGATTAATTATATTCTTTGCAGCCAAAGATGGAGAAGCTCTATAGCGTCTGCAAAGACAAGACTGGGAGCTGACTGTGGCTCAGATCATGAACTCCTTATTGGCAAATTCAGACTTAAATTGAAGAAAGTAGGGAAAACCACTAGACTATTCAGGTATGACCTAAATCAAATCTCTTATCATTATACAGTGGAAAGGGGAAATAGATTTAAGGGAGTAGATTTGATAGACAGAATGCCTGATGAACTATGGACAGAGGTTCGTGATGTTGTACAGGAAACAGGGATCAAGACCATCCTCATAAAAAAAAAAATGCAAAAAGGCAAAGTGGCTGTCTGAGAAGGCCTTACAAATAGCTGAGAAAAGAAGAGAAGCAAAAAGCAAAAGAGAAAAGGAAAGATATACCCATTTGAAAGTAGAGTTCCAAAGAACAGCAAGGAGAGATAAGAAAGCCTTCCTCAGCAATCAATGCAAAGAAATAGAGGGAAACAACAGAACGGGAAAGACTAGAGATTTCTTTAAGAAAATTAGAGATACCAAGGGAGCATTTCATGCAAAGATGGGCTCAATAAATGACAGAAATGATATGGACCTAACCGAAGCAGAAGATATTAAGAAGAGGTGGCAAGAATACACAGAAGAACTGTACAAAAATGATCTTCATGACCCAGATAACCACGATGGTGTGATCACTCACCTAGAGCCAGACATCCTGGAATGTGAAGTCAAGTGGGCCTTAGAAAGCATCACTACAAACAAAGCTAGTGGAGGTGATGGAATTCCAGTTGAACTATTTCACGTCCTGAAAGATGATGCTGTGAAAGTGCTGCATTCAATATGTCAGCAAATTTGGAAAACTCAGCAGTGGCCACAGGACTGGAAAAGGTCAGTTTTCATTCCAATCCCAAAGAAAGGCAATGCCAAAGAATGCTCAAACTACCACACAATTGCACTCATCTCACACACCAGTAAAGTAATGCTCCAAATTCTCCAAGCCAGGCTTCAGCAATATGTGAACCATGAACTTCTGGATGTTCAAGCTGGTTTTAGAAAAGGCAGAGGAACCAGAAATCAAATTGCTAACATAGGCTGGATCATCAAAAAAGAAATAGAGTTCCAGAAAAACATCAACTTCTGCTTTATTGACTATGCCAAAGCCTTTGACTGTGTGGATCAGAATAAACTGTGGAAAACTGTTAAAGAGATGGGAATACCAGACCATCTGACCTGTCTCATGAGAAACCTGTATGCAGGTGAGGAAGCAACATTTAGAAGTGGACATGGAACAACAGACTGGTTCCAAATAGGAAAAGGAGTATGTCAAGGCTGTATATTGTCACCCTGCTTATTTAACCTATATGCAGAGTATATCATGAGAAACTGGGCTGGAGGAAGCACAAGCTGGAATCAAGATTGACGGGAGAAATATCAATAACCTCATATATGCAGATGACACCACCCTTATGGCAGAAAGTGAAGAGGAACTAAAGAGCCTCTTGATGAAAATGAAGGAGGAGAGTGAGAAAGTTGGCTTAAAGCTCAACATTCAGAAAACTAAGATCATGGCATCCAGTCCCATCACTTCATGGGAAATAGACAGGGAAACAGTGTAAACAGTGTCAGACTTTATTTTGGGGTATTCCAAAATCACTGCAGATGGTGATTGCAGTCATGAAATTAAAAGAGGCTTACTCCTTGGAAGGAAAGTTATGACCAACCTAGACAGCATATTAAAAAGCAGAGACATTACTTTGCCAACAAACATCCATCTAGTCAAAGCTATGGTTTTTCCAGTGGTCATGTATGGATGTGAGAGTTGGACCATAAAGAAAGCTGAGTGCCGAAGAATTGATGCTTTTGAACTGTGGTGTTGGAGAAGACTCTTGAGAGTCCCTTGGACTGCAAGAAGATACAACCAGTCAATCCTAAAGGAAATCAGCCCTTAATATTCATTGGAAGGACTGATGCTGAAGCCGAAACTCCAATACTTTGGCCACCTGATGTGATGAACTGACTCATTTGAAAAGACCCTGATGCGGGGAGGGATTGGGGGCAGGAGGAGAAGGGGACGACAGAGAATGAGATGGTTGGATGGCATCACCGACTCAATGGACATGGGTTTGAGTAAACTCCAGGAGTTGGTGATGACCAGGGAAGCCTGGCATGCTGAAGTCCATGGGGTCACAAAGAGGCAGACATGACTGAGCTACTGAACTGAGCTGAACTGAACTTAAGATGCCCATGTTGTAATCTCCAGAACCTGTGAATATGTTACCTTCCACGGCAAAAGGGCCTTTATAGATGTGATGAAGTTAAGGATCTTGAGAAGAGGAGGTTATGCTGGGTTACACAGATTGGCGTAATACAATGGTCTATACCAGGGGAAGAGGGAGGCAGAAGAGCCAGAGTCACAAAAGAAGCAGTGATGAAGGGAGCAGAGGATCAGAGTCAGAAGAATATTAAAAGATGCTATGCTGCTGGCTTTGAAGGTGGAGGGAGAGGCCACGAGCCAAGGAAACCAGGCAGCCTCTCAGCACTAGAAAGTGTGAGGAAACGGGTTTTCCTCTAGAACTTCTGGAGAGAGCATAGCCCTGCCGACACCCTGATATCAACCCACTGAAACAAACTGCACACTTCTAATCTCCAGGACTGGAAGATCATAAATTCATATTGTTACCCCATTTGTTGTTGTTGTTTAGTAGCGAAGTCATGTCCAACTCTTCTATGATCCCATGGACTGTAGCCCACCAGGCTCCTTTGTCCATGGGATTACCCACTCAAGAATACTGGAGTGCAATGCCATTTCCTCACCAGCAGATGTTCCTGACTCAGGGATGGGATCTGCGTCTCCTGCATTGGCAGGTGGATTCTTTATCACTGAGCCGTCAGGGAAGCACTATTTGTGGTAATTTGTTTTGGCAGCAATAGAAAGCTAAAACAGTTTTCAACATTTAAAAACTCAGAAGTTTTGACACAGAAAAAACTATCTTTCTTAGAGAAAGATAAATACCATATTCTAATGCATATATATGGAATCTAGAAAAATGGTACTGATGGATTTATTTACAGGGCAACAGTGGAGAAACATAGAGAATAGACTTATGGACATGGGGAGGGGGAGGAGAGGGTGAGATGTATGGAACGAGTAACATGGAAACTTACATTACCATGTGTAAAATAGATAGCCAAAGGGAATTTGCTGTATGGCTCAGGAAACTGAAACAGGGCCTCTGTATCAACCTAGAGGGGTGGGATGGGGCAGGAGATAGGAGGGAGTTTCAGAAGGGAGGGGGATATATGTATACCTATGGCTGATTCATATTGAGGTTTGACAGAAAACAACAAAATTCTATAAAGCAATTATCCTTCAATAAAAAATAAATCATTTTAAAAAATCTACCTTTTTTGCTTATCTTGGAAAATACTGTCCACACTCAACCTACTTTCCATGGCAGAAATCAGCTGAAGAGCAGCTGTCTCTTTTAGAAAGAGTGGGGTACACAGGTCTTCCTCATCCCTCTCCTCCCTGTGTTCCCAAGTGCGGAAGCAGAGTCGGTGTGGGTTATCATCCCCAACTTGGCACTGTGGCGGATGACTGGTTGCTTCAATCAGTGCTCAGTCATCACTGCGGCCACACAGTTCTTCCTCTACCGTTTTACTGTCTTGAACAATTGCCTAAATGGACAGTCATTCCTTGTTTAAAAAAATGCCATCCCAGTTTTAAAAAACTGCCTGTGGAAGGCTACTGATTTTATCTTCACCTCTGAAACACACTGGACAGAGACTTGGAACAAATCAGGGAAAGGAGATAAATGAATCTGCAGGCAAGCTGGGAAGAGGAGTCAGATCATCATGGTGTCACTACTGAGGCCCCATATCTTCTTGAGTTCAGACAGATTTATTTCGGCAGTTTTACTTCATGGATGATTTACAGTAATTGCATACACACATACAGATTCTACAGATTATAATCATGGAAATTCCTGGCTTTGTTTAGTTTGAGAGAAGATGAGCCTAAATTAGATTTTAGAATTTTTGGCCAGTGATGTATTTATATCATTTTTATAAAATCATATTTTAAATTCAATGGATGTCAGCCAGACTCTAGCTTGTTTTTCCTGGGAAGAAAGCTCTGGCCACAAACAATCCTAAAGCTCTTGTAAATAAAAAGTCATGATTCTAAATGTACATAAAAGGGTACCCAAAGTATTGCTGCCTTGGAAGTCACCCACTCAACAATTTGACTCCTAAAAAATGTTTCCACTGTATAGGGGGAATCTTTTGACAAGCCAGGTACAACCATGATGAGCTGTAAATGTCTAAAGTTACTTTTTAAAAGGCTACTTTATAAAACAGCATTGGTGTTTTTTTTCCAATAACACTGAATATCAAAAGTCAGCATGAACAGTACATTTCCAGAAATCATAATCATTTCCTTGGTTAAAAACATCTATTCAGAACCTTCACTTGTTAACAGGCAACTTCATCTGACTTTATTTTTATAACATTTTGTAACACCTCTGATGGTTTGACTATGCAAAGGCCAATCATTGTAAACAGGCCAGTTCTATTATTAGTCTGGTTGAGAAGAGTCTGCAGCCCCAAATAGTGGGACTAGTGGAAGAAATTTATTCTCCAAAACTAGCTGTTCCCTCTCAATGCAAACTTTAGTCAAAGAACTGTTGCCTCTGGGAAATAAGGCAGATTTGGAATATGAAGTAGATTTGTGAAATGAAGCAGTTTTAAATTGCTTAGGTAAACACATTTTTTTCCAGTGTGAACCAAGTCACTCTGTTCTCTGTGGTACATGAGATTTCAGTGTATATCCCCTGGAGAAACACTTTGTTGACTTATTTGCTTATGGACCTATGTTAATTTACTAGAATGGCTGTAACAAACTACCACAAATGAGGTAGCTTAAGCAACAAAAATGTATTGCCTCACAGTTCTATACTCTGTAAGTCTGAGATCGACGTGTAGGGAGGGTGGGTTCTTTTTGAGGGCTGTGAAAGAGAATTTATCTCTAGCTTCTTTCCTAACTTTTGGAGGTCTGCTGACAATCTCTGTCATTCCTTATATTTGGCTGTATCACTCCAATCTCTGCCTTTATCATTATGTGATATTCTTCTTGTGTGTGTTTTTGTCCAGATCTCCCCTTTTATGGACCTCCTAGGGGACTCAGTGTAAAGAATCCACCTGCCAATACAGGAGACATGGGAGACTTGGGTTCGATCCTGGATTAGGGAGATCCCCTGGAGGAGGAAATGGCAACCCACTCCAGTATTCTGGCCTGGAAATTTCCATGGACAGAGGAGCCTGGTGGCTAAAGTCCATGGGGTCTCAAAGAGTTGGACAAAACTGTGTGACTGAGCATGCATGCTCCCCATTCATAAGGACTCCAGCCATATTGCATTAGGCGCCCACCCTACTCCATTATGATCTCACCTTAACTTATTATAACTACAACAGCCCTATTTCCAAATAAAGTCACATTCTGAGCTCCTGGGGATTAGGATTTTAACATAAATTTTGAGAGTTCAGCCTATAACAGGACCAAATCCATTGGTTCAATTGAACCAACTTTTGGAAAATTATACAAACAGAAAATGAGAGAAGTTGCAAACTAAGGCTACTCCCTCACTTTTCTCTTATATGCCATATCCTCTGTTCTCGGCATTTGGAGGATTTGTGAATGATAGGCCTTTATCGGGGTAAAAGTTATAGAAAATTTTGTTCAATATTTGAACTTTGTAATTAGATTTTATCAGGGACTCATTTCCAGGGACTGGAAATGGATAAACTAATATTATTACATTTTAAGAGCTAAAATAAAAGAATGAGAGCATTTTAGATAAGAGAGTTAATCTTGTTTCTTAAAAATGGAGGTAACTTGGCCTGGGGGTGGACTTTTGCTATGAAAATCTGAGAGACTGTCACCTCATCACTGTGGTAGTCTTTTCCATTGTCAGCTTTCTTCCTTATCCCTTGGCTTCCATGCCTAGCTCTCCAGTGGTTTCGGGGTTTCTGTCTGTATGTTTTTGCCATGCTGTGTAGCATGTGAGATCTTAGCTCCCTGGTTGGGATCGAACCTGCAGCCCCTGTGTTGGAGGTGTAGAGTCTCCTCCACTGGACCCCCAGGGAAGTCCTTCCGTTTTGATTCTCTTCTCGCCTTCTTCTCTCTCTTTGCGATCCTCAATGTGTCCCAGTCCTCTTCCGAGAAAGTGTAGGATTTTCTCCACATTATACTCCACTTCTGTCCTCTTTCCCTGCTCTATCTTGTGATGATCTTTACTCTTGGTTCCAATGATCAATTTTAGGTGCCTGATTCCTAAGCTGGTATTTCTAGCCTTGACTTCTCTACCTCACTATAGACTCACAAGTCCAGTTGTTTGTACCTGAAACTCAATAAAACTACAACTGAAAAGATCATGCCATCCTTCACCCTAAGTCATCCTCTCCTCTGCATCACATTGTTTCTGTTAATTTATTCTTCTTCTGCTCAATCAGGCTTGGAAACTTGTGATCATCATATATGTCTGTTCCTCTTCTCATATATCCATCTTTATAGAAAATCTTTTGCCTCTACTTCTGACTTATAATGGTGTTCCTCTGACTTGTCCTTATCCCATTTTATTTTTTCATCTGAGGATTTTAAATTGTTTTCTGTTATCTCAGGCACTCTCTGCTCCTGGCTAAACTGTATCCTGCTTATTCTGCTTCCAAAAGTTCAGCTGAAAAACATAATTGATTCCCTCATTCTCTATAAATATTAAACTGAGGCCAATTTAAACTGGCATCTGTGACCTCTATACAATGGATATACTCCTCTGGTTTCCTTTATTTCCAGCCAGTGTTGTACAGGTACTCACATCTTTGACTAAACTAGACTCCTTGTTATTTTTTTTTTCAAAAATAGATTTGACAAAAATGGGATTTTTCCAAACAGTGTTCTTTAAGGCTAAAGACTTATTTATTCCATATTCTCTATGAAGTCATTTTCTGATCATCTAACAGGATCTCTGTGGCTTAGCATTTATTTGGAACCTCTACTGTTCCACTTAACACCACCCTGACAGAGGGATGGGCTCATGGTATACATTCAACAAACATTTTAACTGACTTTTTCCCCCCGTAGGCCTTGCCTTAAAGTTATGGGCATGTTTGTGCTATCCTGTCTACTAGATTGCAATTATAAAAACTGAATATATAATCCGTCTCTTTTTACCCCATATGCTCTTCCAACGGCTTGTTCTGTGCTTTAATTAGCCTACTAACTAAAGACTATCAATTTAAACTATAAAGGACACTGAGAAATCAACCTGGCACACCAAGAAATTCTGTTATAAACTTCCCAACCAATAGATGAGCAGAAGGTTGCAGTTATTATTTGACCTAACTATCTATTTTGTTATTTACATTGATTATTTGAACAAACTAGAAGAGATAGTGAAGGACAGGGAAGCTTGACATGCTGCAGTCCATGGGGTCACAAAGAGTCAGACACGACTGAGCGACTGAACACCAATAACAACACTGATTACTAGATTAAAGAGCCTTATCTTCGAGACATCATAATAACTCTCTTGCGAAGGTTCCTTGGGCTGCTAATGACTGAGGACTTGGAGGAGAGAGATGAAGAATAGCAGAAGGAAACTTCATGCACCCATGAGCCCTCCTGAAAGTGAAGGAGAAGAAGTAATCCCAAATCTTAATCTTAAGAATGTCTCCATGACGAAATTTTCACATGTGCCTGTGTCTGTTACTCTTTAGTACAAGATTTCAGACAAGAGACCAAGGTTGGTTTTGTCTCCTAATTTCATAAATTGAACTTTCAATAGTAATGAGAGATGTTCTTGTTTGTGCTTTCGTACAAGCTCACATTAAATCATCTATTTTTTATTTATCTTGAAAGCTGAGTTTACCTATAGAGAAATTGAAGGTTCTGCTTTCTCCTCCTTTCCCCTGAGCTGGTGTGATAGTCAGTTATAATGATACTGGAATTTCTAAAAATGGAAAGAAATTTAACACCGTCACATTTTTCAGATACCTTGCTTGAAAGAAATGCAGTCTAAAATATGAATTTACAAATATGGAAAATATTCACTTTTTAAATTTATTTGTATGAGGCATAGGGATCCCTTTCTGCTGTAAACTACTCTAGCCTTGAATTATTTTAAAATGTAATTTGAGTTGCAAAATCTGACACTTTTTTTTCCAGAAATGTATATTAAGTAAAGATTATTGAGAAGCTATTGTGTGTAAACAACTGCTTTATAGATTCTATTGCATAAAATTTCAAGCCACAACTAGAACCGGTTAGATGAAAGAAGTTGTCTAGGTCTTTCAGAGACTGATACTAATATCTGGGATGTTTGAAGTTTACAGCAAAGGACAGTCAAAACCACATCAGTCCTGAGTGCTTGGATTAGCTCAGTGTTTCAGAGGCTGAGCTCTGAGGTCAGATGACTAGGCTCCAATCCCAATTCCATTCCCTACCAAATGCATCGCTTTAACCAAGACATTTACCCTCTTTAAGCATCAAATTACCAAGTGTGAAATAATAATAATAATAACATTTCCTTCCTCATAAGCTTACTATGAACATTAAGACTTTATATAAACTGCTCTCTCTGAAGAAGCCCCTTAAGCTGCCTTAAATATTAATACTCATAGCAATTAGTTACGCTGTCAAATTAAATTGATAATTATGGTTGGTTTTTTTGTTTGTTTTTGTTTTAGGCTGTAAGGTATCTGGATTTCTCTGACTTTTTAAAAGTAGCTTTATTGAGATATAATTCACATACATTTCACCCACTTAAAGTGCTCAATTCAGTGGTTTTTAGTATATTCATAGATTTGTGCAACTATTACCACAATTTGATTTTAGAACATTTTTTGTTTGTGTTTTGTCCAATAAGTTTGCATGTCTCTTTCTTTTTTAATTTTTTTGCCCTAACTACTTTTTTTAGAATTCTTCCTAAGTCCCTGTAAAGCTATGGGTGAATAGTAGAAGGAGCCATTTTATTAATGGAATCACCAGGATTTTTAGAGTTGGAGAAGTGTAAAAATTTAATTAACATGAAGGCAATGCTGGATGATATTAATATCAGTGTTCCTGGCTGTCTCATGCGAGATATAAGATCAATCAGGCTGGTAGAACAGAGGAAAGCAATGGCCTGATTACTATTTTTTCCAACAGTTGGGCTGTAGGTTGGCGTATAAGTTGGACTCATGCCCTAAGAATAAAATGGATCCCCTTACCCAAATATCCATGATATTGTTGAGGGCTTAGAGAAGGGGTGATACAATCATATACCCCTTCAGGGTATAGAGAGTAGAAAAAAAGTGTCACAGGATGGGGGACCATACATCTCTAAAATTCTGAGCTCTGAAGGACCACTCTGGGTAAAAAGCACCTTGAGATACATTCTGTAGGAGAGGAGTGCATTGCAGTTCATTTCACCACTTGGCTAAGCACAAATTAACTAAGACCAGCTATTCATGGCTCGGTATTTGAGGGAGAGGACTCTGCTTAGTGTTAGCTTGAACAGGGCACAGAGGGTAAATACCTGGGCAGGAAATTAAACCCTAGCACTGGTATTCCAAGGCCATGCTTCTGAAGTTGAGGTAAGATGGGCTGAACATGAGATCAAATGGTAAATGTAGGAAAACTGGAACCACTTCACAAAATTGCCTCGTTCCTGCTCTGCTCAAAACACCCACAAACACACATCAATCCATATTCAAACTTCTTGGCTCATACACACAGAGCGATTTGGGATTTTTTTTAAGAGGGAATAGGTTCAGAAGAAGCGGCACATGTATGTTGTTGCCAGTCCCCAAAAGTTTCTTGGATGAGCTCAGGCTACAGCTGCATAAACATTTCTTATATTGGCCACGTGCCCCACTCCACTTCTTTGCAGGAAAGAACACATTTTTTCCAGTTCAGTTTAGTGCTTGTATCTTACGTGGATTGACTGAAGAACATTATTTCTAGAACTAGAAATGTTCCAAGCATAACTATGACTTCTGGCACCTAGAGATACACTACCAGACAATTTTTTTCCTTCTGTCTGGCTATTCCTATTCATCCTTCAAGACTTAGCTCAGAATATTCAGTATCAAGAAATGAAAGTGACCTGTATGAATAAAACTATAAGTCCTTATTAAATAACACAAAAAACACTTGAATAAATAGAGTGAAATACCTATTTAATGGAAAGAAAAATTCAAAACTCAATTTCTCTTAATTAAATCTAGTCTCTGTAATAACAATCAAAATCTCAATCAGCTTGTTAGGAATTGATAAAATGACTCCAAAGTTCATCTAGAAAAAAACACATAATCAGGAAAATTCTGAAAAAGAATGAGAGAGCTCGTCTACACAAAAGATAAAGCTAGAATTGGTACTGTCTCACGAATTTCTAGATTTTAGTGAACGTAACAGAAAAGTCTAGAAATAATCCCATATAAGATGTGAATTTGGTATCCAATAATAGCTACAATTTAGTGAGCTAAATCATCAGTTCTTGAATATCCCTGATATCTTATTTATGCTATTTTTTCCTGTATTAAGCTCAGAGGTTGGAAAGAGCAGGCACCCAGTTGCTCAACCATTTGGGAGCTCAAACAAACATCTAGTAAAATAATATATTGTCCAGGACAGTAGTGTGAGTTTTATGACATTAAGATGCTGTTTTTCCCATTGGTTTTAGTGAGATAAATACATTGTGCAGAAATGCAAAATAACACCTTTTTCAATGGATCTCTCTCCCTTCAAGCAAGACACAGGGTCTCAACAAGTTAACCAACATCCTTCAGAACACTTCTTTGAGTACTGCTGTTTCGGTTGTGAGTGCCTGACACTGATTTGCTGCTGGAAACATGTCTCACTTTCTGCATCTGCAAACTAGAAATGAGGGTAATTTGCCCAGCAACAGACATCTACTGCCAATGACAGCGGGGGCGAGGAATAGCTATCAGTGTTTGCTTGAAAGCCTTGCTTTAGGCATGCTTTCTTTCAGCTCCAAATTTTCCAGTGAACTCTGTCTCTATTTTGACATTGAAAAAATGTCTTGGCACTGAGCAGCACTCACAAATGTTTCACAATAAGCTCTTCTTATCAGCCTGTTGACGTCATCATGTGAGGTTTTCCACAAGCCAGATGGCAAACACATTCTGGAGTTAGTGCTTTGGAACTATAGCAGCAGATAGGAATTGTAGGTAGACATGGTCCCTGACTGGGCTTCCCAGGTTGCTCAGAGGCAAAGAATCTGCCTGCCAACATAGGAGACCCAAGTTTGGTCCCTGAGCTGAAAAGATTCCCTGGAGAAGGAGATGGCAACCCACTCCAGTATTCTTGCCCGGGAAATCCTGTGGACAGAGGAGTCTGGTGGGCTACAGTTTAGTGGTCGCAAAAGAGACAGACATGACTCAGTGACCAAACAACAACAAATAGTCTCTAATTACTACTATATATAATATATATATAGTTTATATTATATATGTATCATATAACTATATTATAATTATCATCAGATAGTAATATGACATTTTAAATACATGAAACGGGGAGTAAATAACATATCAGATACTGCAAAGGAGTCCTCTAAATGAAATTAGTTAAAAACAGAGAGACTAAAAGTCCATATTCAAAGTGTTAGGGTATTCCTGAACATATTCTAGAGGACAGTGTTAGTTTTGGTGTTGATGGTGCTATCGTTGCTTTAAAAAGCAGCAGACAGAATGGTAGTAAATAAGCTTTAGCCCCCAACACAGCATCTAGAGATAATCATTTCACATTATTCGTAGGTGTTCAGGTGGCTACCTCACCATTGGGTTTGTTTCCCTGAGTTTAAGGTGGGTGTAATTTTCACATGTTCTTCCAGCCAATGGAAGCACCAGCTGTTAATGACCACATGAAAACTATGACTCCTATTTTATAAATATTGACACTGATGTGGGGTTCATGCCTTCCTTAGTGTTTGTTTACTTATTTTTTTTGAAATTAAGTTTGGAATTTCTACACGTTAAGCACGTGTTATCATTTTAATCTTAACACAGTACAGAAAAGCTTATTAAGACATATGCATTGGTAAATGTTTATTTATTTAAAATCAATGGTCCAAAAGTTTTATTTATTTATTTTTGATGTGGACCACTTTTAAAGTCTTTGTTGAATTTGTTACAATATTGGTTCTATTTTATGTTTTGGTCTTTTGGCCTCAAAGTATGTGGGATGGATAGTTTCTCAACTGGGGATCAAACCCACAATCCCTGCATTAGAAGGCAAAATCTTTACCATTGTATGGCCAGTGAAGCCACCCAGAGTTTTGAGAAATGTAAAACATTGGGGAATATGAATGAAATACTTCCACGGAAAAGAAACAGAGAGAGAAAGTTAAAGAAAGGATGTTTAGAAATAAGCATGAAAAAGAAGTATCAGACACAAGGAACATACAAGCTATAGTCAGCACAATTATATATGACTATAATTTATAGCAAGGTCAGGAGGGGTGGCCGTGAGGAGATACCCCTCGTCCAAGGTAACAGAAACCCAAGTAAGACGGTAGGTGTTACAAGAGGGCATCAGAAAGCAGACACACTAAAACCATAATCACAGAAAACTAGCCAACCTGATCACAGGACCACAGCCTTGTCTAACTCAATGAAACTAAGCCATGCCGTGTGGGGCCACCCAAGATGGTCGGGTCACGGTAGAGAGGACTGACAGAATGTGGTCCACTGGAGAAGGGAATGGCAAACCACTTCAGTATTCTTGCCTTAATCCCATGAACAGTAGGAAAAGGCAAATTGATAGGATACTGAAAGAGGAACTCCCCAGGTCAGTAGGTGCCCAATGGAGATTAGTGGAGAAATAACTCCAGAAAGAATGACGGGATGGAGCCAAAGCAACAACAATACCCAGGTGTGGATGTGACAGGTGATAGAAGCAAGGTCCGATGCTGTAAAGAGCAATATTGCACAGGAACCTGGAATGTTAGGTCCATGAATCAAGGCAAATTGAAAGTGGTCAAACAGGAGATGGCAAGAGTGAATGTCAACATTCTAGGAATCAGCAAACTAAGATGGACTGGAATGGGTGAATTTAACTCAGATGACCATTATATCTACTACTGTGGGCAGTAATCCCTTAGAAGAAATGGAGTAGCCATCATGGTCAATGAAAGAGTCTGAAAGGCAGTACTTGGATACAATTTCAAAAACGACAGAATGATCTCTGTTCGTTTCCAAGGCAAACTATTCAATATCACAGTAATCCAAGCCTATGCCCCAACCAGTAATGCTGAAGAAGCTGAAGTTGAATGGTTTTTTGAAGACCTACAAGACCTTTTAGAACTAACACCCAAAAAAGATGTCCTTTTCATTATAGGAGACTGGAATGCAAAAGTAGAAAGTCAAGAAACACCTGGCAAATTTGGCCTTGGAGTACAGAATGAAGCAAGGCAAAGGCTACTAGAGTTTTGCTAAGAGAACGCACTGGTGATAGCAGACACCCTCTTCCAACAACACAAGAGAAGACTCTGCACATGGACATCACCAGATGGCCAACACCGAAATCAGATTGATTATATTCTTTGCAGCCAAAGATGGAGAAGCTCTATACAGTCAGCAAAAACAAGACCAGGAGCTGACTGTGGCTCAGATCATGAACTCCTTATTGTCAAATTCAGGCTTAAACTGAAGAAAGTAGGGAAAACCACTAGACCATTCAGGTATGACCTAAATAAAATCCTTTATGACTATACAGTGGAAGTGAGAAATAGATTTAAGGGACTAGATCTGATAAACAGAGAGCCTGATGAACTATGGACAGAGGTTCATGACATTGCACAGGAGACAAGGATCAAGACCATCCCCATGGAAAAGAAATGCAAAAAGGCAAAATGGTTGTCTGAGAAGGCCTTACAAATAGCTGTGAAAACAAGAGAAGCCAAAAGCAAAGGAGAAAAGGAAAGATATTCCCATTTGAATGCAGAGTTCCAAAGAATAGCCAGGAGAGATAAGAATGCCTTCCTCAGTGATCAATGCAAAGGAATAGAGGAAAACAACAGAATGGGAAAGACTAGAGATTTCTTTAAGAAAATTAGAGATACCAAGGGAACATTTCATGCAAAGATGGGCTCAATAAAGGATAGAAATTGTATGGACATAACAGAAGCAAAAGATATTAAGAAGAGGTGGCAAGAATACACAGAAGAACTGTACAAAAAAGATCTTCACGACCCAGATAATCACAATGGTGTGATCACTCACCTAGAGCCAGACATCCTGGAATGTTAAGTCAAGTGGGCCTTAGAAAGCATCACTATGAACAAAGCTAGTGGAGGTGATAGAATTCCAGTTGAACTATTTCACATCCTGAAAGATGATGCTGTGAAAGTGCTGACTCAGTGTGCTAGCAAATTTGGAAAACTCAGCAGTGGCCACAGGACTGGAAAAGGTCAGTTTTCATTGCAATCCCTAAGAAAGGCAATCCCAAAGAATGCTCAAACTACCGCACAATTGCATTCATCTCACACGCTAGTAAAGTGATGCTCAAAATTCTCCAAGCCAAGCTTCAGTAATACATGAACCGTGAACTTCCAGATGTTCAAGCTGGTTTTAGAAAAGGCAGAGGAACCAGAAATCAAATTGCCAACATCTTCTGGATCATTGAAAAAGCAAGAGAGTTCCAGAAAAACATCTATTTCTGCTTTATTGACTATGACAAAGCCTTCAACTGTGTGGATCACAATAAACTGAGGAAAATTCTGAAGGAGATGGGAATACCAGACCACCTCACCTACCTCTTGAGAAACCTATATGCAGGTGAGGAAGCAACAGTTAGAACTGGACATGGAACAGACTGGTTCCAAATAGGAAAAGGGGTACGTCAAGGCTGTATATTGTCACCCTGCTTATTTAACTTATATACAGAGTACATCATGAGAAATGCTGGGCTGGAAGAAGCACAAGCTGGAATCAAGATTGCTGGGAGAAATATCAATAACCTCAGATATACAGATGACACCACCCTCATGGCAGAAAATGAAGATGAACTAAAAAGCCTCTTGATGAAAGTGAAGGAGGAGAGTGAAAAAGTTGGCTTAAAGCTCAACATTCAAAAAACTAAGGTCATGGCCTCTGGTCCCATCACTTCATGGGAAGTAGATGGGGAGCCAGTGGAAACAGTGTCAAACTGTATTTTTTTGGGGCTCCAAAATCACTGCAAATGGTGACTGCAGCCATGAAATTAAAAGACGCTTACTCCTTGGAAGGAAAATTATAACCAACCTAGACAGCATATTAAAAAGCAGAGATATTACTTTGCCAGCAAAGGTCCATCTAGTCAAGGCTATGGTTTTTCCAGTGGTCATGTATGGATGTGAGAGTTGGACTGTGAGGAAAGCTGAGCACTGAAAAATTGATGCTTTTGAACTATGGTGTTGGAATAGACTCTTGAGAATCCCTTGGACTGCAAGGAGATCCAACCAGTCCATCCTAAAGGAGATCAGTCCTGGGTGTTCATTGGAAGGGGATGCTGAAGCTGAAACTCCAATACTTTGGCCACCTCATGCAAAGAGCTGACTCATTGGAAAAGACCCTGATGCTGGGAGGGATTGGGGGCAGGAGGAGAAGGGGACCACAGAGGATGAGATGGCTGGATGGCATCACCGACTCGATGGACATGAGTTTGAGTAAACTCCGGGAGTTTGTGATGGACAGAGAGGCCTGGCATGCTGTGATTCATGGGGTCGCAAAGAGTTGGACAGAGCTGAGTGACTGAACTGAACTGAATTGGTAATTTATAGCACATTATGGCATATATTTCCTGGAGTAGGAAATGGCCACCAACTCCAGTATTCTTGCCTGGAAAATTCCATGGATAGAGGAGCCTAGTGGGCTATAGTCCATGGTGTCACAAAGAGTCAGACATGGCTGAGCCCACGTGCATGGCATATATTTTTAAAGAATAAATACTGCAATTAACTTAGATATGAATCTAAGGTAACACAGTCTTTTCTTTCCACTTAACACAAATATACTTTTCACTTTTAAAAGAAGGAAGCCTCTGGGGCTTCCCTGGTGGCTCAGTGGTAAAAAATCTGCTTGCCAGTGCAGGGGACATGGGTTCAATCCTTGTCTGGGGAAGATCCCACATGCCTCAGAGCAACTGGGCCCTTGTGCGACAACTATTGAGCCTAAGAGCCTGGGAACCGCTTCTACTGAAGCCCATGTGCCCTAAAAGCCATGCTCTGCAACAAGAGAAGCCTGCATACTGCAACTAGAGAAGAGTCCCTGCTCTCTGCAACTAGAGAAAAAGCCCACACGGCAACGAAAACCCAGCACAGGCAAAAATAAATAAGTTTATATATAAAAAAGAAGGCAGTCTGTTACATATTCAGTCATCAATGGCCATTAACATATCACAACAATAAACTTTTGAAAATGTCTGTTCATGCCTTCCTAAACGTGTAAGTTCAAATCAACAAATTATCCTCTAAAAATTTTGATCAATGGGCTCATTGGGAGTTATTTGAGAAGAACTGAGCTTATTAATAAATGTGTAGATAAAAGATAGTTTCCAGGATGTGCTAGAGAGGCTGATAGTAAGCCAGCTACACCTAATTCTCAAGCTACTAATTTATCCCTGTTTCTCGGTTTAGCGACCTAAGACAGTATCTCTCCATGACCTACTATGACAGAGAAGTGATTCACTCCTTGCTTCTCCCCTACCCCTTCTCCCAGGTTTTGTTGGTTTCTTAGCTCTTTTTATTGGTTACATAATTCATATAATAGGAATTATTTCATAATTTCATATAATTGCAAATAATACAATGCCTATAATTTCAAATAAAATGCCTTCATTATTGTTTCATTATTTTAGACAGTATCTTAATTCTCTTTCAGTGGGATGGGGGAATAAGACCCCTACATTACCTTTACCTTTCTCTACCCCCAGCTCCCCAGCTTTGTCAACTACACCAGAACTTTTAAATTATCAGTATTTAGAACAATTATATCTACAGCCACCCTGATCTTGTTTATAACTTGTATGGAAGACTCTGAGCTTTGTTTAGAGGTTAATTCTAAAAACTAAAAACAAACAGCCAGGACAACACCGTTATCATGTCATTATTATTCATTGCAGATTCAAGTATGACGTTTGAACCTCAGGGGAAAGAAATGTAATCCTGTGTAAGGAAAGCTTTGCCATTCAAAGAAAATGATCAAAGAATTAAAATAAAATTAATTCAACTGGAATCATGCACAGTTTACTTTTTTCATATATGGAAATGACTTTCTTGTACAAGTGTTAGGTTTTATTCTGTTTTCTAGTTGCTTTTTTTCCCCTATTAGGCACGAAACATATGCACCCTTCCTCATATTATTAAAGCAATCCAGTTTCTTTTCCTTTCCCTCCCATTCGTCTCCATTTTTCTGCTCCTCTTACTTGATTTCTTTACCAACTGAGCTATCAGCGCAAAGAGTCAGACACAACTGAGCGACTGAACTGAACTACTTGATTTCTTAGTAGAAAGATGTTTGGCATCCTGGATTAATTCTTAAGGCCACCTGTTTTTTTCTCATTCTACATTTTTGTCTCTCTGCTCCACTTTTAAATTCATCTTGTCATTGAACTTAGGGGGGCAATATTTTTCATTCCCAATCATTTTCTCCTGTTCTCTTCTTGCATACAGCCTGATACTTTCTTAATAGATGCCATCCTTTTTAAAAATCTTTCTGAGGATATTAACTAGAGTTGAGAAGAAGTCATTTTCTTACCTGAATTACCACTTCCTTTGATTCTCTTTTAATCTGTCACCTTCTTGATTCATCTTAGTTCTATTATCCGGTGCTGTTGCTTACCCCCTGGTATCATCTGTTCATACTCACAAAGGAGAAGCTGGGTTAATGGACTCAAGGAGTTTGGGTGGATTTCCAACACTTTTAAATAGGTGGTTTTTTTCTCAAAAGGTGCTACTGACTGGGAAGATTTCAGGGTAAGTGGGCAAGTCATGCTGATGGGTAGGCTCCTGGAGGATATGTGAGTGAGAACACAAAGGCAATCAGGGTTTCACTCTCAATACAAGAGCAAGAGGCTCTTTTCTACCTCCCACACCCTCTCTAAGAGACTTTCCAAGGCTAATTAGCACTGCAAGCAAGCTCCACACACAGGTGTGCATAGATGGGAAGGAGCTGCCATTTTATATATTAAATACGATCCATTTGCCCATTCCCCTCACTGGGGACCCAAGCCTTTCCAGGAAAGATGGCTTTCACCTGTGCTGCACCTTTTGGGACTTGTATGTCAATATACGTCAAAATGGCTTATATGACATTTGACATAATCAGAGATCTATTTTTGATCCACTAATGGTTCTAGGCGAGCTTGCTTTTAAAAGAAGGAGCTGACATGTTTTGGTACTCTTTTCCTTTCATATCACTGGCATTTGAGGAGTTCAGTTCAGTTCAGCTCAGTTCAGTAACTCAGTCATGTCTGACTCTTTGCGACCCCAAGGACTGCAGCACGATAGGCCTTCCTGTCCATCACCAACTCCTGGAGGTTACTCAAACTCATGTCCATTGAGTCAGTGATACCATCCAACCATCTCATCCTCTTTCATCCCCTTCTCCTTCTGCCTTGAATCCCTCCCAGCATCAGGGTCTTTTCCAATGAGTCAGTTCTTCACATCAGGTGGCCAAGTATTGGAGTTTCAGGTTCAACATCAGTCCTTGCAATGAATATTCAGACTGACTTCCTTTAGAATGGACTGGTTGGATCTCCTTGCATCCCAAGGGACTCTAGAGAGTCTTCTCCAACACCACAGGTCAAAAGCATCAATTCATCAGCATTCAGCTTTCTTTATGGACCAACTCTCACATCCATATATGACTATTGGAAAAACCATAGCCTTGACTAGACAGACGTCTGTTGGCAAAATAATGTCTCTGCTTTTTAATATACTATCTAGGTTGGTAATGACTTTTCTTCCAAAGAGTAAGCATCTTTTAGTTTCATGGCTGCAGTTACCATCTGCAGTGATTTTGGAGCCCAAGAAAATAAAGTCTGTCACTGTTTCCATCGTTTCCCCATCTATTTGCCATGAAATGATGGGACTGGATGCCATGATCTTAGTTTTCTGAATGTTGGGCTTTAAGTCAACTTTTTTACTCTCCTCTTTCACTTTCATCAAGATGCTCTTTAGTTCTTCTTCACTTTCTGCCATAAGGGTGTTGTCATCTGCATATCTGAGGTTATTGATATTTCTCCCAGCAATCCTGATTCCAGTTTGTGCTTCATCCAGCCCAGTGTTTCTCATGATGTACTCTGCATATTAGTTAAATGAGCAGGGTGACAATATACAGCCTTGACACACTCCCTTTTCCTATTTGGAACCAGTCTTTTGTTCCATGTCCAGTTCTGTCTGTTGCTTCCTGACCTGCAAACAGATTTCTCAAGAGACATGTAAGGTGGTCTGGTATTCCCATCTCTTGAAGAATTTTCCAGTTTGTGGTGATCCACATAGGCAAAGGCTTTGGCATAGTCAATAAAGCAGAAATAGATGTTTTTCTGGAACTCTCTTGCTTTTTTGATGATCCAACGAACTTTGGCAATTTGATCTCTGGTTCCTCTGCCTTTTCTGAAACCAGCTTGAACATTGGAAGTTCACGTGTTGTTGAAGCCTGGCTTGGAGAGTTTTGAGCATTATTTTACTAACATGTGAGATGAGTGCAATTGTGTGGAAGTTCGAACATTCTTTGGCATTGCCTTTTTTGGGGACTGGAATGAAAACTGATCTTTTCCTGTCCTGTGGCCACTGCTGAGTTTTCCAAATTTGCTGGCATATTGAGTGCAGCACTTTCACAGCATCATCTTTCAGGATTTTAAATAGCTCAACTGGAATTCCATCACCTCCACTACCTTTGTTCATAGTGATGCTTCCTAAGGCCCATTTGATGTCCCACTCCAGGATGTCAGGCTCTAGGTGAGCAATCACACCATTGTCATTATCTGGGTCATGAAGATCTTTTTTGTATATTTCTTCTGTGTATTCTTGCCACCTCTTCTTAATATCTTCTGCTTCTGTTAGGTCCGTACCATTTCTGTCCTTTATTGAGCCCATCTTTGCATGAAATTTTCCCCTGGTATGTCTAATTTCCTTGAAGAGATCTCTAGTCTTTCCCATTCTGTTGTTTTCCTCTCTTTGCATTGATCGCTGAGGAAGGCTTTCTTATCTCTCCTTGTTATTCTTTGGAACTCTGTGTTCAGATGAGAATATCTTTCCTTTTCTCCTTTGCTTTTGGCTTCTCTTCTTTTCACAGCTATTTGTAAGGCCTCCTCAGCCATTTTGCTTTTTTGCATTTCTTTTTCTTGGGGATGGTCTTGATCCCTGTCTCCTGTACAATGTCATGAACCTCTGTCCATAGTTCATTAGGCACTCTACCAGATCTAGTCCCTTATATCTATTTCTCACTTCCACTGTATAATCATAAGTGATCTGACTTAGTTCATACCTGAATGGTTTAGTGGTTTTCCCTACTTTCTTCAATTTAAGTCTGAATTTGCCAGTAAGGAGTTCATGATCTGAGCCACAGTCAGCTCCTGATCTTGTTTTTGCTGACTCTATAGAGCTTCTCCATCTTTGGCTGCAAAGAATATAATCAATCTGATTTCGGAATTGACATTCTGGTGATGTCCATGTGTAGTGTCTTCTCTTGTGTTGTTGAAAGAGGGTGTTTTCTATGACCAGTGCGTTCTCTTGGCAAAACTCTATTAGCCTTTGCCCTGCTTCATTCTGTACTCCAAGGCCAAATTTGCCAGGTGTTTCTTGACTTTCTACTTTTGCATTTCAGTCCCCTATAGTGAAAAGGACAACTTTTTTGGGTGTTAGTTCTAGAAGGTCTTGTAGGTCTTCATAGAACCATTCAACTTCAGCTTCTTCAGCATTACTGGTTGGGGCATAGGCTTGGATTACTGTGATATTGAATGGTTTGCCTTGGAAACGAACAGAGATCATTCTGTCATTTTTGAGATTGCATCCAAGTATTGCATTTTGGACTCTTTGTTGACCATGGTGGCTACTCCATTTCTTCTAAGGGATTCTTGCCCACAGTAGTAAATATAATGGTCATCTGAGTTAAATTCACCCATTCCAGTCCATCTTAGTTTGCTGATTCCTAGAATGTCGACATTCACTCTTGCCATCTCCTGTTTGACCACTTCCAATTTGCCTTGATTCATGGACCTAACATTCCAAGTTCCTATGCAATATTGCTCTTTACAGCATCGGACCTTGCTTCCATCACCAGTCTCATCCACAACTGGGTGTTGTTTTTGCTTTGGCTGTCTCTGCATTCTTCCTGGAGTTATTTCTCCACATTTGAGGCATAGAATGGATAAATAGGCATACTACCCTGTTTACTCTCTATCATTGACTAACAACTTGGGCTGGGAATTCCCTCCCCACTCTCCCCAATATCCTTCACTCCTTCTTCTCTCCGTCTTTTCCTCTAAACTTTTCTTTTACAGATAACTACCTAGAATTATAGGAAATGATGTTAGATATATACCCAGGAATGGAATTGCTGGATCATACGGCAGATCTATTTTTTGTTTTATGCAGAACCTCCATACTGTTCTACTTAGTGGCCACACATCTGCATTCCTACCAACACGGCACAAGGGTTCCTTTTTCTCCGCATCCTTACCAACATTTGTTATTTGTTGTCTTTTTGTCAATAACCTTCCTGACAGGTGTGAGGTGATACCTTATTGTGGTTTGGATTTGCATTTCCCTGATAATTAGCAATGTTGTGCATCTTTTCAATGTGCTTAATTGACCATCTTTATGTCTTTTTTGGGAAAATGACTACTTTTTTAAATGCTCATTTTTAAATCAGGTTGTTTGTTTTTCTGATATAGAATTGTATGAGCTGTTTATGCCCCTGCGTATATATTCAAAGAAAAAGAAAACACTAATTTGAAAAGTTACCCCGGGATATTCACAGCAGCATTATTTAAAATAGCCAACCACAATAAGGAAGCAACTTAAGTTCCATCAATAGATGCATGGATACAGATGTGGTATATGCCATGGAATAGTAGTCATAAAAAGAATGAATTTTGCCATTTGTCACAACATGGATGGACCTGGAGGGTATTATGCTTAGTGAAAGCAATCAGACAGAGAAGGGCAAATACTGTTGCTCTCACTTTTATGTGGAATCTAAAAAGTAAAATAAATACACAAATATAACAAAACAGAAACAGACTCACAGATATAGGAAAGAAACTAGTGGTTACCAGCGGGAACAGAAATGAGGGGAGAGGCAAGATGAGAGTAGAGGCTCAAAGAGGTACAAACCATATGAATAAAATGAATAATATATAAGGATGTAACATACAAGAGGACACAGCCAACAACTTAATGACAGCTTCAAACGAAGTCCAATCTATAAAAATCTTGAATCACTGTCCTGCACACACGAAACTAATACTATATTGTAAATCAACTATACTTTAGTAAAAGTAAAAAACAGTGATGAAAATTTTCCTCCTTTTTTACCATAGAGGTTCTCAATAGAAATTTCAGCTGTTTTCCAAAGAACAGAAAGTAAACAATTCAGTTTCTTTATTTTAAACAAATCTCTTTGTAGACTCCTACTATCAGAGAAAATATGTCACATTTGAAGAAAAAAATTGACAGGTATATTTAACTAAATAGTTCTTCCAACATGATGCTTTGCATAAGAATAATTCATGTAACAATAAATATTTTGAAACAGAAAATATCCTTAATTATTCCTCATATGAATTTAAGAAACACTTTGGGGCATATACTTGGTACTTTACTAAGAGTTCTAATCTCCCATATGTTAGGTATTAATATTCCCATTATGTGAATGAAGAGCAGAAGTTCAGGGAAGTTTGAAAACATTCCCAGAGCACAGAAGCTAGTAATTACTAACAGCAAGGCCAAAATCTGAGCCCAGATCTCTCTGCCACTCCTCACTATTTCTGTATTCCACCTTGTATAGGTATTAAGAAAGTCCCAAAGTATTGTAAGCACTGCACAAGGACCAACGAAGACATTTAAAACGGAACAGTTATGAATACCGTAAAAACTTGAGCTGTCTGGAAAAGCAATTAGAAATTCTCATGTTCAATGAGTCAGTTAACATAGTTACACTCACGTCATTATGTAAGTTAAAACGTTTCCCTTAAATAAATAGACCCCCTTAGGATTTTCTGACCTTTCCCATTAGAAAAAAGAAAAAACGTGCTGGAGTTGTGTTATGAAAGAAAGAAGACAGCCTTTGGAGACAGAAATGATTTTAGATTCTATTCTACACTTACTTGCTATGTAAGTGCATGATACCCTAAGACTCAGTTTCCTCATCTATAAAACACAGATAATAATACCTTCTTCACTGAGTTATGGTGAGGATTAAATGAATAAAATGCTGACAAATACAGATGTTAAATATTATTTCCTTTCTACCATAGTGTCTTTTACTTAGAATTAATAGAAAAGATATATTATGTATATATTTGGTCAATACTTAGTACTAAATAAAAATAAATCTATCATAGAACAACCTTTCTTTTGAGAATATATATGCATTAAGCTCAAATATTCCTTTATGTATGATTTACTATGTGACCATGTCCTGTTCATTAGGGATCATTTATCATGAGGTCTTTGAAAATTAGTTCTTCCAAACATATATTTCTCCTGAAGTGTTTTAGTTACTATAAAACATATTTATCCTCTTGCACCTTCAACCTGTTTAATTATTTTTGCATTATCATCACTACAACTGAATACATAAGTTAAGGACAACCACTTTCTAAGACAATTTTGAAAGTAACTATTTCAAGAAGTTTGCAATGCACTTTTATCCTAGTGAAATGCAATAAGGAAAATGTTCAAACTGGAAGATATGTGATAACTTACATAGAGCTTAGGGTGAAGAACTGGAAAAAAGTACTTGAACTTTGCACCTCTCATTTGTCCATTCTTTAGATAAAATACCTGCTCTCTTTTGGACTTGGAAAATGTAAACAAGTACCCATATAAGGGATAAAATTTGTTTAGTTTTCCAAGTGTGACTAAATGTAACCAGTTCAGACTTGTTTGTAATAAAAGTGTGTGTGTTGTCACAAGGCTCTTCTGACATTTCAACTCTATTCTTGAATTGCTATCTTGTAAAACAAAAATGTTCTGATAGCAAAGATTACTCTGAATGGTGGATAAAGAGGGAAAAGGGGAAGCATTATACATGGAAAAGCAATACTTAACTGATGTAATAAGAGTTTCAAGTAAGTGTCATTTGAGGAGAAAAAGGTAAAACTCAGTGGTCTTTTGTCTTGCTGAAAGGACTATCAGACTAAATCTACTTCTCAATGACAATACAATTAAACTTGGCAATTTGTATACCACTTTTTAAAGTTGTATACAACTGTTGTATACAACAGTTGTATACAACTGTTTAAAGTTGTATGTCACTTTTTAAAGTTTTTAATTACTGTATCAACATCCTTAATGCAAACATGACTTTAATAGAGCCCTCTGAATCTGGGGGGGGGAAATATACATTGGTTGACTGATCAAGCAACAGACAGATAATGATATAATCTTGGTGAACAAACCAAATAATCTAACAAGTTATTTTTGAAACTTTCATTAAAAAATTATCTGGAAGTATACACTAAACTATTCACAGTGGGTACTGGGGATTTGAGGAGCAGGGTAGGAAGAGAGGAATCGAATAAAGCCTGTGCTTTTTCTTTTTTAAAATAGGAGCATATTATGTTTATACTTAAGACAAACTTTTGAAAGTATTTTTAAATTAAATTGTCATTATCCTTTAACACAACTGTATAAACAACACATGGAATAAGGGACAGTGGGCAGAATTCTCACTGACATCAATATGGCAGGTAACAAATGCATAGATTATTTGATCTTAAATGATCTCTAACAAAGGATGCCTAATCTCTTAATGTTTTTCACCATTAATGTTTGCCAAGTTCATTCTTGTTCTTTGTACTCCACCAATTTTGTATATATACCTCCTATTATCTATACATTTTTCAAATACCATTCTCTTGCAAACAAACTGTCCTCTTAAAGAAAAACTTAAAAAATGGCACCCCATGGGTGGCTCCTTGGTAGCCTACGGATATACTTGGTTTGGCTAGAAAAATGTTTTTAGTATTTTCAAGTTACTTGCCAGAACTGAAGGATTTGGATATGTCACACAAAATTTCAGAATCCCAGCTTCTCTTGAAAGATGAAAGATATGACTAGAGAAGCTCACATTCCATGTTGCTTAGCTGTTCCTTTATCCTGGTTATGTGCTCGCCAGTTCGCATACCCTGTGACTTCCCCAAAACCATGGTCAGGGGTTTAGCTCCCCTCTTGGTTTTTCTTATGGTGAACAGGAAAGTTATTTCTTACTTACACCTTTTTCTTTCTTTAAGTGGGTCAGGGAGCAGGAAATGAAAGGAATATCAAGGAAGCCAGATGCCCCAAGAAAAAAAATGAGAATAGGCATATTTCTTTAGGAAATAAATAGTTTTTCCTATGCAAAGGATGTCTATGTGGAAAGAATCTATTTTAATAACCACAAGAAGCCTGTGTGGGAATGTGGTCGTATGTGGTTTAGTCACTAAATTGTGTTCAACTCTTGTGACCCCATGGACTGTAGCCCACCAGGCTCCTCTGTCCGTGGGACTTCCCAGGCAACAATACTGGAATGAATTGCCGTTTCATTCTTTGGGGGATCTTCCCGACCCAGGGATCAATCCTGGGTCTCCTGCATTGCCGGCAGATTCTTTACTGACAGAGCCAGAATTAAGAAGAAAAAAAAATGGTAATAATTTGTTTTTAAGTGGGCACAAATAAGTGATACTTTGAGAAATGCAATTACATGTTAAATGTAAGACTGTTTTCACTTCACTCATTTGTATTACCTACTGACCTTGTAGCTATCTGAGTTTGTCTCCCTATTTAGAAACATGCCCAGATTGACAGGCATCATCCACCCAGCCCTAGTATGCCTGGGGCAGTACCCAGCAGAGGCTGCCTTGTCCAGCAGTGCTTTTCCTCCATTTCCCTTCTCCTGCTCGGAGCAACTCTCTGCAAAGATAAGGGCAGCACCTATGAACATTTCTGTTAACTAACTCCACTTCCTTCCTCCCACACAGAGCCTCTCTCACCAGACCCACAGTCTGGCAAAATGCCCACATTAAGAGATGAGACCTTTCTTTGCTAAGATGGTTTTACTCATTCTACAAGGTCACAGGCCTTCAATTACAGCTACACTCAGGGCAGACCTCCAACCCTAGCTCGACCCCTGCGGGAAAAAGTAGATGACCAGCTCAAGATAGCAGCCAGACCTAACAGGCATCTACTATCTACTGAGAAGTCAGCAGCTGCTCAGTAATTATGGGCGATGACAGAAGTCCTGAAGCTCCCAATTTTCCGGGGAAAAGAAAAGGAGTCTCTGATCAAACATGTTTTGAGTCAAATCTGTATCTCCAAGACCAATCAGTCTGGGACACAGATTGGTTGTTTAGTAAACATTTGCTGAATAGAGAATGTGACTCTATTCTCTCTGGCCTCTCAACAGGAATCTAACACTCTGTTATTAGTTAGACCTGACTTCTAATAATATTATTAATACTACCTTGTCATATAGTCCACAAAGTGCTTCTACAAGAAGTACCTTACTTGACTCAGTCAGGGAAAACTGTTATGTAGGTACGGCTGGTTTTATAATAACACTTCCAATTTACAAAAGAGAAAATAGAACTCAAGAGAGTTTAAAGTGATTTCTTCAAGGTCAAAGAATGAGTTCTGGGGCTCATGTTTACTATACTGTTATCCAAGCCACCATAAACTAGACACATGAGCAGGGAGATAACACTTAAAATTGTGAATTATTACATTATAGATCTTTAGAGAGAAACAGATACTATATACTATATACTATCTAAAACAGATGTTCTGTTAACAAAAGCAATATTAAACAACAAGGGAATGCAACTCAGGAAAAAGAAGTCAAGATTTTCTAAAATGTTTTTATATAGAAATATTTTACAAAGATTTTACAACATAGCAAATCATTACATCATACTGTAGAAAGAAGAAAAAGATTAAACCTCAAGAAAAAAGAAAGTGCTCAGCGCAATGTATTGCAGTCTCCATGAAAGTGCATGAACAGTTAAGGCAAAGTATGCCGCTGGTATTGGCATGCTGCAAAATGACTTGCAA
Source organism: Odocoileus virginianus (assembly GCF_023699985.2). Taxonomy (NCBI): domain Eukaryota; kingdom Metazoa; phylum Chordata; class Mammalia; order Artiodactyla; family Cervidae; genus Odocoileus; species Odocoileus virginianus. Next base: position 1,630,059 of record NC_069686.1, on the reverse strand, counting down.
AACAGTTTTGAAAAAATATATATAAAAAAGGATTTTTTTCCCTCCATTTTTCTCAAAGACGTTTGAAAGGGATACATTTATGAACAGTTTTGCTCTACGACTAGGTAAAAATAACTTCTGGGTACAAAACAGTAAAAGTAAAAATGTTCTACCGAGCATGTTAAAAGTAAATCAAATGATTTATAAAAACAAAACCTTTCCAAATTTGGGCCTGCTTTCTACATTTAACTTGCTAACTCCCTCATGTTCCAAGACAGAGATCATGAAGGATAGTTCTACGAGTTAAGTCCAGATCTTGACCTTCGTGTGACTTTTAACTTCTAGTTTCTATGGCCAAACTGTGGGCACGTTTGAAGTCCTCATGCCTTCACTGTATTATAAATCTACCCTATAGCTTTGCTTTTACCTGTAGCTTACACAATAACCATTTTATGAAGTGCTACATATGCTTAATACAATATTCTGCCCTAGCTGATAAGAAAAATACAAAGGTGCTCTCTAAAGTTAAACCATAAACCCTATTCAAGAATTCTAGTTAAGTATTTCATTTCTCCACATATATATCAATCCCTTAACAGCAATAGGACCAACAGGGATAATACTGGTTATCAAACTTTAATCTTCAAACTTGGAAGAGAATTTGTTTTTATAATATAACTGAGAATAAGATTTTTTAAAAAGTAAATTAACTAGACTTGAACAAGAATGTTAGGGCAAACTGACATATCTGAATTCTAGTACAGATAATAAATATCTGCCAAAAAATAACTTAATTCACCTGACCAATCCCTCTTCTATGGAAAATTTTACACTCTTATGAGGAATAGGGAAAATCAGTGTTACTATTCTAGTCTCTGTATTTAAACTGAGGTTCTCTTTCTCTATTTTTTTTTTCCTATCCTTAAATATAAGGGAAATTAACCAGCTCATTTCTCCTGGCTTGTTTCCTAACTAGCTTTTGGCCCTCAAGGCATAGCTATGGTAAAACCAGAGAGAGACACCCAGCAATTTATTGGAATTCTGAAGAACAAAATACGCACATGTGCTCTACATAATCTAGTAACATAATCTAGGGGTGGCAACAGCTGAACTGTCTTACACATCAGAAGTATTAGCTTGATCTGCATCTGTAACTTCTTTATCATCAGGACCACAGGCAAAAAGCTGGGAGCCCAGAGTTTTCTGGGCAAACCGGAAATACATGATGTGGCCCATTGCCACAAAGGAGACTGAAATCAGCACAAGCAAGCCGAAAGCTTCAGGATTCGGAGCCAGGATGACCATGATGAAATGCAGAAGATCAAGAAGATAGTTCATGGAGTTCTGTACACCATTTATAATGCCTCTTTCAGATTCAACAACATTTTCTTGCAGCAACTGTGTCACAGTTAAATCAAAGGACCAAAGACCTAAAATAAAAGATATTTCTTAGAAACTTAATTTTAACTTAGAGCCATACATTTCAGAACTATACATTAAATATCTGTTGACTTATACAAAATACATACTTAACACTATTACCTTAAAATCACCATATGTATATTTATCATAGCTGAATTTTAGAGATTTTTCATTAATAAATACTGTGCTATTACTGGTTTCAAGAAATTGTTTTTATAGTCATAAGAAACAATTCTTTTCTGTGATTATTCATACTCTGAAAGCAGAACTCTGAAATCAGAGACATAATAAATCCTATTATAATTACTAGTATTTTTAAAGTTTAAAATGAACGGACCTAATATATTGTTAGGTTTAAAGTGTAAGGAAACTTTAAGTCATTAATACATTTACTGCTTCGGTTCTAAAGCCCCTACAATAAAGCTGTCTTGCTTTAATATTAATATACTTAATAAATTAATGAACTGCTTTGTATCACAAGATAAATATGGTTTCATTTCAAGAACGAATTCAGACAGAGATAATTCATCAGTACTCTATTAATGATTACTTAAACTTTCCTTTGTAAGAGGTTTTTACATTATGCCTCCTTTCAGAGCTATAAAAACCATTTGTTTGGCAAAGTATACAACAAAGAAACATCAGCCAGAGAAGACCTCCGAAGGATTTTTCTCTATTGTGTCTTATTTTTTTTTAATTTAAATCCCACTTTTTTTTTAACTTTATTGCACTGAACTATTTGCTAAATTACAGTCCTTTTGGTAGAGTTATAATAATAAAAAGGCTCTAAATTACTAAAATTATAATCATTATTGATAATATCTTTTTTAAAATTAACTAAATTACATTAAAAGAGAAAGATATCCACTCAGTAAAAATCTTCAAGCCCTAACCATGTTTTAAGAAAGTATATATACATACACATTCTACAAAATACAGGTTCTTTTAAACTATAAAGTTAAATTTTCATAATAAATGACTGGATTATACCTAAGAATAGAGTGGATTTTGCTTAAATTAACATTCAGGGAATATTTTAGCCCAATTTCTGCTGAATTATCTGAACCTCCATTGCAAAAATACACTTTAGTTCATGAACATACAAAAGGAGACTTCTTACCGATTCTAGCAGCAATGACGCCTGCAAACAGCAGGCTGACAGAGATTATAGGCACCGATTCAGAACTCATCTCTGGGACAGTACTAGCAGGAACAGACCCGTTTGACATGTGTGCATCAGCTGTAGAGATGATTTCAGATATTTTTGTAGGTGTAATTGAAAGTGGTTCTGTTTGAATGAACCTAGTACGGATATCTTCAAAAGGTGAAACAGACAAGTCCAAGGGGCTTCCAGGCATGAACACGGAGATCACACACAAGATCAAACAGGAAAGCTGTGCGATTCCTGAGATGAGGCCAGTCCGAACCAGGCCACATCTCCGACGCAGCCATGTAAAAGCCACAGTTCCCATTATTCCAGTTATGGCTGATGCGCCCATCAAAATACTGAGGACGGACCCGCTCAGCCCCTGAGTATAGGCGTACCCTGTAGTGATGCAGTCAAAGCCCAGGACAGTCATATAGAGGAAAGCAAGACCCATGCCCGCCAGAAACACAGACTGGTTGTAATAGGATACCCATCCATCTCGGAAGGTGCGGAAGGGCTCAGCCATCTGCGAGGCACAGCTTGGCTCTTGCTCATGTTCAAGTTCATGGATGTCAGGGTCTTTCTCACCCATTAGATGAGTTCCCTCCAGGGGTTTTGGCTCAGATTCTGTTAATAAAAGACATTATTATTTGAAGGAGGGGACATGGAGGAAAAAGCTAACTACCTTACACAGTAATTTTCTTCTTCCCTTTCCCTCACCCATGGAGGGCATCACCCACGGACACCCTCGGCTACTACAACATAATATGTATTTTCTTTTACGCATCTAAGGATTTCCGCCAAGGAATAAACTCCAAGTATTTATGCTATAAACAAAATACTATTGATACTTCTCCCCTCCCCATTCCCCCTCTCTCTCAGAAACTATAATCCCACCAAAGTAAACAGCAGGAAAACGGATCAGATAAAATATAATAATTGAGAAAATACACAACCTTATTTTGGGGGCCCATTTAAGATTCCATTTGCTCAGAAGCCCAACTTCCTTTACTCTTCTTGAAAAATGTCCACCTCATATCCTCTCTTCCACTGTCCTACAAAGGGCATGTAACTCCCTACTTTACAGACTTCTAGGAATTCTCTTCTCTTTCCCTCAGTGCTCTTCCCATCACTATGCTCAACTTTGCCCAGCCCTCAATTAATTGCCCCTCTGTGCCTGCTATTCACGTTAAAAAAAAGGGCCAGAGGCCCCATTCCAACTCCTTGAGGTTCAACCTAGATTTGTTCCACAGATCCTCAAGAGACTGGGTTTTAACTTATTACCATGTTGATATGGTTAACCTCATGCAGGCCATCATTAATAACTAAACCTGACATAAATTCAGAATTATTTTGGTCTCGACCAACATATAAGATCTGCAAATCAAAATAAAGGGACTGAACATTTTGTTGAGTTTACCTTTGTATAAATTCAGCCGTTTCAACTCAGTTTCCTCTTTAGGAGGAGCCTTCACAGCTAGAGCAGGGGTTTTCTGGTAAACTTTCCAGAGCAGAAAGTATTCCACACACATGGACACCAAATTCCACGCCGAAATGAAACCACAGCCAATGACCGCAGAGCCAAACGTCATAATCTGGCCAACAGCCATGGGGGCCAAGATGTTGGTTAACTGGTCAATCCTTCGTATTGTAGCATTCATATCTACAGAGAGAGGTGGAGAAGGCAGGGAAGTGTGCAAATCTATCAAAGAGAGACTGCCCACTTACATAATACAACTCATAAACCAAGAGTATTGATTCCTAAGATGTAAATTTCTAAAAGCACTCTGCAAGCAAACTATTTTGTTAGAAAATCAATTGCTGTTTGGAGCAAGTCACATTAAACTTGCCTCAAAAATCATGATTCTCTAGGATTATATAAATTAGTCTCACATCAGCTTTTTAAAAATGAATTCAATAGTAACTCTACATTCATTTATTTCAACAGGCATTTATTAAATGCTTATCATGAATTAGGCTATGACAAAAAATGAATACCCTTCCCGTCTTCATGAAGTTTATACTTGCATGGGAAAACAAAGACAATCAACAAGCATATAAATACACAGCAAGTCAGAGGTTCATTAAAGACTAGAGTGACAAATAACACAGAAAAAGGGCATAGAGAGAGCTCAGGGGAAGGCGGAAACTTCAGTTCTGTATATGGCAAGGTCCGGGAAGAACTCATGGAAAAAAAGAGAACATCACAGCAAGGCATGAAGCAGCAGGAGGCAAAAGAGTGAGTCCTGTGGGTATTGGGGAAAAGACAATCCCAGACCAAGGCAAGTGCAAAAATCCTGGAACAGGAGGAGCGTGCCCAGAAGAACAGCGAGGAGGACAGTAAGACTGCAGCAGAATGAGGAAGGGTGAGGATAAGAAGAGATGAGGTCAGAGAGGGAGGGACTGGCCCAATCGGGCAGGATCTTAGCCTACTACTTGGAAATCAGTTTTTATGCCGAATGACTCAGGAAACCTTTCGAAGCTAATGAACAGAGAGGTGGTACCACAGGACTTGTATTTTTAAAGGTTCATTTTGGCTGCTGTGATGAGAAAACAGTGTGCAGTGTGTGTGTGCGTGTGTGTGCATGGGTGGGGCAGGGGTGTGGACAGAAGTGGAGCCAAGGAGACAGGTGGGAGACGATGTGCGGGGGAGCAAGACAGTAACAATGGAAACAGAGAAACAGATACTGGATATAATTTAAAGGGGAATCAGGAAGACTTGAAAACAGATTAGATATGGTATGCGAGAGAAAGAGAGGAATTACAGATGACTCCAAAGTTTTTATACCGAGCAACAATTAGAAGGATAGAGTTTCCACTTACCAGGAAAGGGAAGACTTCAAACGAATCAGGTCTGGACAAAAGAACAAGCATTTGGTTCTAGAGATGTTGACTTCTCTAGGTATACTGACATTCAAGAGGCTCTGTCAAGCAGACAATTAAACATACAGGTCTGGAGTCCAGGGAAGAAGCAGGTACCAGATCTGCGGGTCACCACCAGCTGCTTGATTTTTAAATCAAAGACACTGGATGAGACCAAGTGACTTGAGTATAGACTGATGAGGTCTGCGGACTGAGTCCTAGGCATGTCACTGTTCAGAGGTCAGGAAGATGAAGAGGAACCAGCAAAAGAGGAGAAGAACCAGGAGAGTGTGGTGTCCTAAACCAAGAGACAGCAATGTTTCAAAGAGGGGGAAGTGATCAATTGGCAAGCAATGCTGTTAAGTCAAGAAAGACAAGCATGGAGAAGCAGCTCAGGTCACATGGAAGGTACTGAGGACCTTAGAAAGAATAATTCTGGTAGGCAATAAGGGCAAATGCCTGACTGAAGCTGGTTAAAGAGGCTGGTCATTGGAAAAGACCCTAATGCTAGGAAGGATTGGGGGCAGGAGGAGAAGGGGACGACAGAGGACGAGATGGTTGGATGGCATCACCGACTCAATGGACATGGGTTTGGGTGGACTCCGGGAGTTGGTGATGGACAGGGAGGCCTGGTGTGCTGCAATTCATGGGGTCACAAAGAGTTGGACATGACAGAGCAACTGAACTGAACTAAAGAGGTTGGTGCCAACTCCAGGGGACACCATTTCTATTATATTCTAAGTGAGTGGCACTGCCTAGCTTCACAATGTGAATGTTGCACCCCCCTCCACCAGCCCCGGTATTATGGAAAGCAAGGCCCCAACCAAGCAAAGGAATTGGAAAGAGTGAGCACAGATATTTCTTTTTGTTAAGTTTTGTTCAAAAGGAGAATAAAGAAATGGGAGTGATAGAGGGGGTAAAGAAGGGCATTTTTAAGATGAGCAGCGTTACAGCACGTTTATATGCTAATGTGAATGATACAGTCGATGAGAAAGGATAAAATCTGAGTCTCCTACATAAGTGGCAGAGCTGTTCCTAGATAGGACCACAAGCAGTTCATGAGTGTAGGTCACGTAAATGGCTGTAGGTACAAGTGGGAAGAGGCACATGAAGACGGGAGCACATGGAAGTTCTCATTTTTCCATTTTCTCAGTAGAACACAAGGCAAGGTCATCAGAGAAAGTGAGGATGGGCAAGGCGGTACTGAATGTACGAGGAAAAAGTAAGACGCAGTCCTTTAGAAAAGTGGGAGGAGGAAAGGACCAGAGAAAACTGCATGATCATACAGCAGCATGGCAGGGCCAGCTTGAACCCAGTGGTCATGAATTTTAAGTGAGAGCAATGAGCAAAACTGTGCTTTTCTTTTTTTCACCAGCCATGTGCTACCATGGAGAGTTGGACTTAAGCAGGATCTTATGAAAGGAGTAACAAAAGGAGAGAAGGCCAAGTGAACTGAGGGTGTAAACTAGGAGGCATTCATATGGTTGGAATGACTGAATTTGGAATTTAAACTGGGTAAAGAGAGGAGACAAGAGGGGGTCATGAGCAGTGGAATTGATGCCTTGCAGGTGCCAACCAGGCTGGAGCATTGCTGTGACTGGGGAACCAGGAGGAGTGAGCTGATAAGGCAGGAGGTATAGTTCAAGTCTTGGATGCCAAAGACTGAGATTAGGGAAGGGGAGGGTTTAGCAGTGATAACAAGGTCTTTGGGTATGACCATGTGAACATACAGCTGAGTTAGAGTGGAAGACAAGATCCATAAAGGAGAGGAAGTCAAGAAAATAACCTACGTTCTCATTTTCTATCTCACAGAGTAGAGTGAAAATTGAGAAAGTCCTTATCAATCACGTGAGGCACCTTGGAAAAGCATTATATGACTAATAAGCACATTAACAGAAAACCGTCATTATTCTCTCATTCTTCCTGGTCCTCAACGGCCTTCCAATTAGTCCCATGCATGCAGAATGCCTGCATGATAACAGAAGAACTTTGACATATTTCACCTTTCACTTGAGAAGCAAAGGCAGTTTTCATTGATCTTATACATAACCAATTTTGCAGAGGCCTCATTAACTTCCATCTGCCCCTGCTAATAATCTCCTAACATGGAAATGTAGGATTGCTCCTAATAACTCAGTAACTTGAATCCAAAAATCAAATATTAATGAAAACATACACTTGAATCTGAAGGCCTCAGAACAACAATGAAATGTAATTAAAATGATTTGTTACTTTTTCACTACTTCCCTTTTCAAGAGCTCATGAAACTTCCTAATGCCACCAATTTCTTTTCTTTATTATCAAAATTTAGAAATTTCTATCTGAGGAAGTTAATAATGTTTAGATGTAATGTAGTATCAGAAAAGAGATTTCATTTTTCTGAAGCAGAATTAATTAAATAGTTTTTGAAAAAGACCTAACCGTTTTACTGGTAACACACTAGAGAAGAACTGGTCCTCTCAATGTGCAAACATACTCTTTTTCACAGGCTTGTATTGATTCTTACGCAAATACACAAATGTGTGCTCATTTAATTCCAATTAAGTGTTTTCAGCTGCAGCTGTGACAGAGCGGACATCAGTAACCACTTGCTGTTATAAAGGGTATATATCTTGTAGAATAATAGAGAACATATTTGCTGAGCAAATAGCACCTAGCAGGTTTGTCTACCTCAAACATGAAAACAATTTTCAGTCAATGGGGTCCAAACAAGAAATGTATCTACCTTACTTGATCAAGCCAACCAGCAGATGTTTCTCTAGAATGATGGACAAGAAAATCTCATAGACTATGAACAAAAAGTGATTAACAAAGGAAATGAAGAAGGAAATAAAATAACAGATGGAATAAAAAGTCAGGGAAAGGAAGTTTCAAACAGATTTGACAGGCTAAGGGTCATGATTCAAGAGAAGGCTTTAATAAGGCACTAAATCAAGTACTTAGACAAATTAGTTGACAGATTAATTAACAGTATTTATGTGGAAAAAGTACCTTTCCTGGAGCTGTCTAAACTGGATGGTAACAACTATATTTTGACCTGATGCCACTGAAATTAGAAAACTTTTCAGCCTTCCAGGGAGTATCTCTCTTGTTCTTTACCCTCAGTGATACAACTTCCAATTTTATAAACTACTCTGAAAACAAGAAACATTGGGATGAGGGGTTGGGAACAACTAGCTTTCAGCTGACAACCGTCCCTCTTCATGGGCACACCCTTACCCCATCACATACATTTCACACACATACACACACACGTGTGCGTGATGCACATGAGCTCAGCTGGTCCTGCCCAGCCTCCTGCTTGGTTTTAACAGTCTTTGCCAGCAACCTCAAAAATCGGCCTGCATGAACATAAATTACTCCTGACCGGACAGGTGTGTATCTGTGTACAGAGACACAGAACCAGAGGTGCCGCGGGGGCAGCGGGAGTCCCCTCCTGCCGCACCTTCCCCCTTCTCTTCTGCTTCTCCTTTGCCCTCCTCTTTTCTCATCTGTTCTGTACCTCTGCCTTATAGCAGGAATAGTACCAAAAATCCATGGTGAGAGCCTCGCTGACCCCCAGGATGGAAGAATTATCTGTTCCTATTGTGAAGGACCATTTTTAATTAGTTGTTAAACAAATATGGAGGTCAAAACTTGAGGAAAAACAACATGGAGGTTTTCCTTCTTTAGGCTCTATCCTGTACTTCTGGCCGAACTTGAAACAGCACCACTTCCTAAACTAATTCACAGTGGACAAGAGTTCAACAGGCAGCTTACTTCCTTTCTTAAACTCCAGAAACTCCAGAAGGTTAGAAAATAGACTGGTTAGCCTGGATTCTTCCATTATGCAATAATTCCTCAAAGAAAGAAAGACAGCTGAGAAGTGGCCAGTCATATTTTTGTTGCCTTCCTGGAATTTCACTTTATAGTCAGAAAGGTCCCAGAAAATTACATGGGATCTGTTTTGTTACTTATTTATTTATTTAGATATTTAGCACAAATTAAAGATTCTGAGTAACTTTCTCTTTACTCAGGGCTTTTTTTTTTTTCTCCAATTATAGACTCTCTAGACTTCACAGAGTCAGCATGAGTTAAGAAATTCAGATAAGAGAAAGAAAATCATCTTAAAAGCTAACTTTTTCCCCAAATACATTTCAACAGATATATGTGATCTATTTTTAAAATATATCCTTTTGTACTCTTTGAATTTCAAAACATTGGCATACATTAACATCCTTAAAATAACATACTAAAAGAGAAAGAAAATAACAGCAGAAAACACCAAAAAAAGGACAAAATCTTATCTTTTAATTCTATGTGACAAAAAGAGATATGGAGTTATTTCCTGTTGGTAAATGATCACAGGGAGAAAAATCACTGAGAATCACTACTTTAGCTCCAGAGAGAATTTTCTGCAATAGAGGCTTTCCTGTGCTAAATGCATCTTCCATACTCACTGACCTCTAAAATCACTGTGGTATCTCTATCTGAAGTGGTATTATTACTGCTATCACAAAGTGATGACTTAAGCAAATCCTTGTTTTTCTTTATGTAGACCTTTCACAGATTTTGTTCCCTTTCTCTCAACTTCCTGTCTTTTTTTTTTAACCACGTGTCTAGTCAAAGTTGCTTGCTAACCCCAGTATACTTAATCTTGCCTCTGTGTCCTGGGATAAGCCACTAAAGTGATCCGGAATGGTCTTGTCAGTCAGGATAGCTGGCAATGAGTTTGTAATACCCATTAATCTTAGTGACTATACCAGAGTTGACTCAGCTGACCTGATCAGTAAATAAGTGTACATTCCTCCTTTACTCTGCGCAATTTCAATCCATCTGTGTCTGGGTGCTGTATGGAGTAAGGGGTGAGTAGGGAATGTTGAGTAAGGTAGGTTACTCTAAGCCCAAGTATTACTGATGTAATGGATATATTGCTTTGTAAGCATTCTTCAGCCTTTGTTTGCCCTCTTGTACATTTCCAATGGACAACTAAAATGCAAGCTTTGGAAGACCTACATTCTATCCTATACTTCTTTAGTGTTCATAACAGCAGTTATAGTGCATCATACATAATGTAGTAAGAGTTATCAATTAGAACTTTAAAGTTGAAGGAATTAACTTCCAGAGTCTATCCTAGAATCGTGTGTGTGTGTGTGTGTGTGTGTGTGTGTGTGTGCGCGCGCGCGCGCGCACGCTGCGTATTCAGTCATGTGCGACTCCGCCACCCCGTGGGCTGCCCACGTGGTTTCCCGGGCAAGAATACTGCAGCGGACTGCCATTTCCTTCTGCAGGGGATATTCCTGACCAGGAATCAAACCCACATCTCTTGTATCTCCTGCATTGGTAGGAGGGTTCTTTACCAGCTGAGCCACATATTTGTTTCTATTTGTTTGGATAAAAATAACATCCACAATACGACCAATAAGTACTGACAATAATAACCATAGTATGATGATAAAATTCATGTCAGATATTCACTGTTTTAAGTATTTGAAAGAAAAAGCTCAAAAGAAATATTCTTCTATTTGCCAGGTTTTCATAGAATAAAAGAGGTCACTGGCCTATAAATTAGCTTCTTAACAGTGAGATAAATCTTTGCCAGGTTTTCATAGAATAAAAGAGAAGGTCACTAGCCTATAAATTAGCTTCTTAACAGTGAGATAAATCTTTGTGCTGAGATTGATGATATAAGAAAAAGATTATGCTTTCAATTTAGTATTCCTTAAAATTACTCAGAAAAAAAGGCTAAGCCTCAGTTATTACCACTGATTTAAAGTGAATCCTAATATAAACCATTTGGTAGAAAGAGAAAAGCAAATTACCTGCTAATCTGCCTCTGTCTTCTCCTGCAACAACAACAATCCAATCCCTTTGGATTGTGATTGCGGTAGCAGTACTGGCCAAGTTTGCAATATTTGCGATCGTGATGATCAAGATATAGCATGAAGTCTAAGGAATTACAGGAAAAACATTAAACTGTCAGTTTTACCACACTGTACCTACTGGTCTTCGGTAGCATAATAAAATTTTTATTTTAATTTCATAAATTATAAAAAATCATCTTACTTGTAGACATGAAACAATAAGATGGCAGTGGTCAAGATAAAGGGCATAATATCTTTCTAATCTGTATCTTCTGTGGTACAAAAACATGTTGAGTGCTCAGGCATGCCTGACTCTTTGTGACCCATGGACTGTAGTCCACCAGGCTTCTCTGTCCATGGAATTCTCCAGGCAAGAACACTGGAGTGGGTAGCCATTCCCTTCTCCAGGGGATCTTCCCAACCCAGGGATCAAACCACATCTCCTGCGTTTCCTGCTTTGGCAAGTGGATTCTTTACCACTGTGCTACCTGGGAAGCCCCATCTGTGGTATACATGATACAAAATAGTCATATGCACGTTTATATGACCTAGTTATCACAGAGTGTTAACCTCGGGGTAGTTTTTAATTCCTCCCACAAATATGTCCTTTGGAAGAAACTGAAGGGGAAGTGAAAGGTCTTGCATTTAAATCAGAGTTCTGACATTTTCCAGTTGCATGACAACAGGCAATAAGCTAACATCATCACCTTGTCTCACTTTTTCATCAACAAAATGAAGGGAATAGAGTAGAAGGTTTCTTGTCCATCTAGATTTGGAACTCTACAATATCAATTCAAATATACCTAAGAAGATTTACTAGTGACACCAAATTTATTGTTTTCCACTACACCCATCTCTGTGCTCTTTTCCGTCAAGCTATCATGAAATTAAAGTGTGAGAAGTTATCTACTCCATGTCCTCAAATACAAATACCAATTATTATTGGAGGACCACAATCATGACTGATTTATATACATGGTTAACATTTCTTATATGGTGTGAACAAATTTTAGGTTAATACTAATGACCTGAAAGCTAGCAACTGGATTATGTAATAAACTCTTTGAACTGCCATTGAAACACAAAAGGAAAAAAAACTAATAGAACAAAATTTAAATTCAAACAACACACAATGAATGCCTGTTATGGGAAAACAAACAAACAAACAAAACAAAAGTGGTAGGGGATATTAAAGTAACATGGATCACAGCCTTGTCTAACTCAATGAAACTACGGGATTAAAATTAACCTATTTGCAAAATGACATTCCCGAGCCTCAGAGAATTTTCCTCTTTTATCACTAACAGACACATCAATTTTCTGCCATCAAGAATCTTGTTGAGAACTTACAAGAACCCATCCATGGTACATAGTCAGAAGCTCGTTCTTATGTAGGAAAACCATCATCAGGATGACTCCACACAGGATGACCGAAACATTCTGGATAACCAGTGAAGTCTGGGCCACTATACAGAGGGAGAAACAGTGTTCACACACCAAAGTATTTCAATGGAGCTGCTCCCATCCGTGTACCACTGTTTTACTGTATTATGCATATGCAAATTACAAGAAATAAAAACATTCCTACCTGAGCTATTTCTAGCAAGACCCAGCATATCACATCAGATCAGTAGAACTTGCACAGAATAAAGAAGTACTTCTCATTTTCCCTGATAAAGCCATTCATAATGACTGCATTTTCATTTATTTTCTTGAAAGTATACTGTCATAAACAGAACTATATTAGATAAACAAGATTCATGTCTCAGCCCTTTGTCATGGAATTCATGACCTCCTAGATGGTGGGCTGAATTTTATAAGATCGTACAGATGAGTAGGAAAGACATATAAAAAATTGCCAAGAATAAGGCAGCAGTGTGTTCCTTTTAGAACACTAAAGCTATTTGCTTTGCTATGAAATTCTACACTACATCTTTCCTCAGAGAAAATGCCAGCTTTCTGAGAGTGAGGCATCCGTGTAGACAAGAGCTGACAAGCACAGGTCAGGATCCAGGGAAGGACACCTTGCAGTCTTTCCTTTGCCACTAGCTGCAGCAGATGATCTAGGGCAGCATACTTAAACCCTTGTGTCTGTGTCTATAAAGTGAGGATATAATACACATCTATCAGCCTTCCTCACTTTATGGGGTCATTATGATGCTCAAATAAAATACTCATGAAAGCACTCTGAAAAACACAGAGGGTTGTATATGAAAGGTATAATTATAACTCTTGCCTTGAAGGACAGTAAAGCTCATTCTGGCTTGGAAGGCTATATTAAAGCCTCGAGACAAAACAAACTGCTTTCTGAAATTAGTATGAAATAAAATCCCAACATATAAGTCATTCTTTTATTGTACAAGGCTTAAATATCAACTGAATGAGATTCTTGGCTTTCAGAACCCCACAGACCACAGGAAGGGTAGACACGTGAACAGATAATTATAAGAGCATAAGTGAAATAGCAGAGGTATTAACAAAGCTTTAATGGGACTTCAGAAAAAAACAGTGTCTCTAGTTAACTCAGCCTAGAGACATCAAAGATTTTCATGGAGGCAGACACGAGTTGATTACATCAAATAAGTGCAAGATTGCTATCCCACTGAACTCCTCTTCATCCAACTCAACATTCTTTCCTAACTTACAGTTTCACTGTTCAACAATCGTAAGATTAAAGGTTTCTATATATAGCATTCCCATGCCCCTATGTATAATGATGTAAATAATTGGGAATTTTTTTCTAGGATACAAAACCTTTTTTTATATGTTCTTTGGTCTATTGATTCTCAAAACAAAATAATGTCCATCTTGGCCATTTTACTAATAGCATCAAGTCCTAGAATTTGATAATCCAGTTGCTTTCTAACCAGGGGCCATCATCCTGCATTGAAAGAAACAGATACCTCAATCTTTCCCAATGACTAAGACTAAAACAGACATGGCCAGGTCTTAGCATTATCAACTGAATAATTCTGGGAAATTCTGCCCTGAATTATTATCCAAATTGCTCTTATATTCTGAATAATTGAACTGTTCTCTTTTTCTTATACAATACTTAATGATTTCAGTATTAATGCTCTAGACTAATGTCAGTATACTACCATTTATTCTTTTTTCTTAAAAAATTAATAATTCAATTCTGTGATCAGATGCTCTTTTTTAAATCCATTGGTTTCACTTCCCCTACACACCCACCTATATGAAACACAGTACACTAGAGGACAGATGTTAAAGCTGTCCCAGGAACATTGTATCAAATGAACTCCAAAGCAAGTCCTGGTTAAAAAGATGCCAGAGTTAAGAAAACTTTTAATGTTTAACATGGCTCACAGAAAAGTGCTATGATGTTAACCATTAACATTCCTAATTTAGGAACAGCCAAAAAAGGTACCTCCCCAAATCTATAAACTCAATATCCTGATATCCCATCTTTCTGTAGGAGTCCCAGGCCCCTGAAAGCAGGGGTGCTGACACTGAGCACCCCACGGCTCAGAGAGGGGCCGCAGAGGGTTCGCCGTAGGGGTTTCTCTGCAGCGCAGGCCCTGGTCCCAGGAGCACAAAGACTCCTACGACACCACTCACCCTTCAGTCTGGCATTCTTATCCACCCAGTCGCCGATGATGGCTCCCAGGACCAGCACAGAGCCTGCCACCACCAGCCCGTAGACCGCCGTCAAGAGCAGGCTGTTCCCATAGAGCTCCACCAGGAACACAGACACCGCGAAATGCCACATCCGGTCCCCCTGGGGTCGGAGGAGAGAGAAGAGGCTTTCACAGAGTTTGGGGATGCGAGTTGCCAGTCAATCATACACAAAAAGCTGCTTTCCTAACAAAGGAGCACTTTCCGGCTACATCAAGAGATTTTCAAAGTTAACAGTTCCTCTATGGACTGAATGTGGTCAGGTGTTAAAACTGTTCATCCTGGCACAGTGGAAAATATTCCTGCCCAATTACCAAGTAAACCTGAGAGGAAAAGCATATTAATGGAACAAACATACTTATCATTTCAGAAAAGCATACAGTTTCCAAGTTCAAGAAGGATTTTTTGAGGTAAAACCTGTTCCCTTTTTTTGTCAGGTTTCTAGACAGGCCTGGGAGTGAGAGGCATGAAGGAGTTTGCTACTGAAGCAGAATGAAACTACAATATTGTAGTTTACAAACATCAGTATGCCTTGGATGTCAAGTAAAACTAGTTTCCTAATTTGTAAATGCTAAGAATGCACTACATTACCTTTCAAGTTTCTTTTACCTATAACATTCTAAAATCTATGTTCTACTTTACAAATAAATTTCAAAGACATAAAACATCAGGACAATCAAAAAGATGAAGTTAATATGTTCAAATTCTGGCACCATATGAAGATGTCAGAAATAAATACATAAATAATTTTAACATTTTGACATAGATGAGTTTTAAAAGGGGAAAAAAAAAAAAACCTATTTCTTCTCTCCAGAGTATATAGGAAATTCTGGAATTCACTGCTGCAAAATGAGTAACAGAAACTTTTAAATGAGTTGAGCCAAATTAATATGTAAGAAGTCTAAAATAGACTTTATTTTGAACTTTTAGGCCCCATTCCTGACTTGTAAGGTTAACCTAAACCAGGACAATAACGTTCTATCATAACCCATCCCTATGAGAAATCACTACAGGAAACTAAATTCCCAGGCTAGCCTCCATAGTTACGGATTGGAAGTAGTACTACACTCCTAGTTCTTTCCAACGTCTTAACATCCTCTTGACAAATTTAGTGTACAAGGAGCAATGTATTATCCTGCTATGTCATATGATTTTAAACATTTAATAAAGCCAAGACAACAATCTGATGCATCCAAAGTTAAATGGATGTGCATACTATAGCAAACGTTTACAATAAGCTTCATGTAGACCAGAATTTCTCAAATGGGGGTGATCCTCCAGGGATCACTTAGCAACATCTGGATCTATTTTGGGTTGTCACAACTGCGAGGGTGGGTTTACTAATGGCATCTACAGTCCCTACAACAAAGAATTAATCAGACTAAGATGTCAATAGTGCCAAGGTACAGAAACTTTGGTGTAGAGGGTTGTGAACAGTATTTAGAACCACAGTTGAAAGTTAACATAAGAGTAGGGCCTTGAGGGATGGGGTGAATAAGGACAATAACCGTCTGGAAACTAGTGAAAGGAGCATGTTTGAAAGGCTGATTCTCACTTGATGGTCTGGAATGTGAGCTCTAGCATAGGCTTCAGCACAGGGCAAAATCCCAGACTAGAAACACAGCAAATAACCGTGCAATCAACAAAGTGGATGCACAGGGTTCCTGGCTGTAAATGAGTGCAGAGTGAGACTAAGTTATCAACTGTAGTGTTCTGGTACACTAGATCTGTTACATGAATGTTCCAGAAGTTTGAGGTTTAATTAGTACCGTAATTCACATTTCTCATACAGCTTTTTAAAGTTTGCTTTGATAATAGAAAATGTCTTCCACTTAAGTAGGAATAACATTTCAAATACCATTGTACTAAATGACTAAAAATATATGATACAGCTTGTTTGAAAACAATAAAAAGACAATTTATATATTAAGATAAAAATGTCAATAAGAGTAACAAATTAACCTATTTTCTTAACCTTTAACATGAGAAGTAAATTTAGATTTGATTATAATAAAATGGGATGAGGAGAGCGGAGGTGCTTTATCCTAATCTCAATCCTCTAAAAAGACAAAAACATATAAATGCCTCAAATGATAGCCTGCCTCCATGAGAGAATGTCCTCTTTCCTATCATAAAGAATGAGAAATATTATTCCGATTGCTTCTTTCTCTCCTTTCTTATACTTATTCTATTGAAGAACAGTTGACTTTCTATGTTGTGTTAGTTTCTGTAGTACAGCAAAGTGATTCAGTTACACATTCTTTTTCACATTTTTTTCCATTATGGTTTATCACAGGATATTGAATATAGTTCCCTGCGCTATATAGTAGGTTCTTCTTTCTTTCTTTGTTGTTTTACTCCTATATTTTTTTCCAAAAGAATCGGTCTAGGTTTTTTTAAAGCAGGACTTTGAAACAAGTGCCACAAAAGTTTTCTCTCTTGCCACCTCCCTAATGGAGAAGAATAAAACTGTTCTACTTGCTCCGATTTCCAAAGGCTTAGGCTTTAAGAAGTAACAGGCTCAACATTCACGAAGTGCAAGAGTCAGGTAAAGTCTCTGTAAACACTGACCAAGCGCAGTCTCAGGCCCACCCACCCATTCTTTCCTAACCTCCATTTCCTGCCCTCCCACAAGCTCTCATCATACTTTGAGGGTTTGTTTACACGTTCATCTACTTCCAGGGCACTGAGCCAAAGGCCAAATGAATGTCATTACTGCACTGAATACTTTTTGAGAGGCTACTATGTACCCAACCATACTGCAGGCACTAGAAATTCAGCAGTACACAAAAATCACGATCTCTATGTTCATGCTGCTTGCATCCCAGTGGACAGAGACCTAAAGCAAACCCAGAGTAGGCCAGGTGGTATAAATGCTACGTGGAAAAAGAAAGTAGGGTGGGGCAGGAAGGTGGCATTTTGCATGAAGCAGACCTATGAGTAGAAATCCAAGGAAGTAACAGCTGGCGCCATGCAGACATCTGGCAGGTAAATGGAGCCAGTCCATAGCATGATGCATAAGATAGTAACACTGGCCACCCTTTTTCACTGCCTTACACTGTTAGTTATCTTTTTGCAATTAGATCCTTTGTTTAAAACCAATACCAAATTATATCATAAGTTTCTTGAAAACAAGATTCACTTCTTACCATATTTTGTATTCTGATAACACAGAGTAAAATATATTGATCCACTGGCAGAAAGAAATGAAGTCAGAAACAAAAAGCATTCAACCTCACACAAATCTAACTCAATATAACCTTCTACCCTAACACCTATATACTCAGCATACAGGAAACCATGGGCAATGGATAGGTAGATTTGTATACACATGCATATATAATAAATAAGCACATATATTTTGTTGCAATAAAATCAGGCAAAGAGTCAAACAGGAGACAATACTCAAAAGGCAGAATTATCTAGCGTTAGACAGCATTCCTTTTTTTGCACTCTTCTGCACCAAGAAGTGAAAACCCACTAAACCTTACCCGGCTATAATTGCTGTGTTTTGTTTTAATCCAAGTTTCCCACAAGAACTCCTTTTGCTCAATTATCTTTAAGACTAGCGTAAGCATCCGTCATTTTTCTTGTGTTTTGTAAGACAAAAAACAAATCCTCCTGGAACAATTACAGTTCCACTCTTTTGGCAAATCTGACCTGTCAACCTACTAACGAATGGTCATAAAAACCTAAAACTTAATCAGTATTTGGAAGTTAGGCACCTTCTTCCCCTAAGAAATAGGTCCAGATCACAAGAAAAGCATTTCAGACACTTACGTCTATCACTTACCACTTTTAAAAAAAATACTCAATACTACTGAATTAAATTGGAAGAATAATTTAATTGGATTTAAATTAATTAAGGGCAGTTTCACTCGATTTCTACTTAGAATCATCAGTTACCGGAAATGAAACTCAGGCCAAGTCTACTTTGTTTACATGTATTTGCAGAGTCATCCCTGTCTAAGCCTCTGGGGAGATAGAAGCTGGCCTTTCTAAAAAGCCATCTTTGAACTGCTCTTTCTTAAAGAGCTGATAACCTAGCTTAATAATTTCCCAAGGGCAGGGGTACGGATTTCCTCATACTATAGTTTGCATTCACGTCTTAAGGATGATCCAATAGAAGTTTCCAATTTAAAAAGAAAATAACATTCACAAAATTTACTCTCAAAATTCCTTCTCCTTACTTACAGTGCTGTAAAACAGAAACTTATGGTTTTGTAACTATCACACATAACACATGAATAGAATATACTCAGATTCATTGCTTTAAACAGTAAGACTAATTGTTTAATTTAAAAGATTGTATCCATCAAAATGATTTAATAATCAAAAACACATCTATCATCCTTTGGGGATTATTCTTTGGGGTCGGGGGATGTTGGTGAAGGAACCCAGGCCTACAGAAACACTGGGACTCTTCCAAAACCACATAAGAAGTCAGAGGGTGACTTATCAATCAGCTGCTGATTTTCATTAGATGATGGCTTTTAAGACAGAGATGTCTCACACATATCTAGCTACAGATAACATTTGAAAAGACCAGAATTTTCATCACTCATATATTTGTTCTTGGGGTCCATTATATTTACATTAATCTTAGAACTTCTATTTTTAGCCTGTTAGTCATGCCATTATTCTACTGTATTTTCATAGTGTGGTATGCTGGAACTTATCTTAACAAAAGAAAATAGAGAAATACTTTAAAATATGTAAAAACAAAGTGATATCAATGAGACATTCATCCATTCTTAGTAGCAGATATTACCATTTATTAAGTCTTGTAAGGCAACATACAAGATAATCCTGCCTTTTTTAATCCTGTCTTCAGATAGCTGTTGGTCTACATAAAGTATGATAACCTAACAATTAAATAGCATTCACCAACACCTATGGGAAAACATCTTTGGTGAAAACAACTTACAGCATGTGTGTCCAACTGATTTCTTCAGATGCATGACAAAACTGGAAGATGGCTTAATACAACCGGACCAAATGAAAGGAAATAAGAAATTGTGCAAGTATGTTGTAAGAATTACTGTAGGTGATCACTTACCCAAGTAGACAGAGAATGACCAAGGTAGAGAAGGAATTTTGCAGAGGTCAGGTAGTTTGCTAAGGAGCCTGCAAAGATACACAGTGGGGAGATAAAAAGCATGTTTAGTCCCTTGAGTGAGCTGAGGTTGGAATGCTCATTCATTTGCTCTTGTTAAATACAATTATTAAAAAGTGCTTTGTGGGGCAAACCATGTAGATTTCATCGAGCCACCTAGAAACTGATGGGTAGATGAAAAATTCAGCATGACCTATTATTGGTCAATACCTGCAAAACTTCACATACAGTGAAGAATGCTCTTGTTTCAACAGTCTTAAACGCCATTCTATTTTTAACAAGGCAATCCAAACCGTCCAGTCGATTCCATCCTCGTTTGTGTGCAAACTCCTTTCCCAAACCTTGAAATTCCTTTCCTCCTTAACCTCCACCAACACATGAGTCAAAAGAGCTGCTAAGCACGGTGGTTAAGAGCCGAGCCACATTCCTCCAAAACCTGCGTGGAGCTGCAGGTCTCCAAAGAACCGACCCCATGCGTGGGCTCAACTCACCACAGCATCCTCCCTGACGGTTCTGCTGGCTTGTCCTTGTCATGGCACCAGACGCCCCCCGCTTGTTCTTCTGCTGTTCCTGCCGCTCCTGCTGAGGCGTTTGTCAACAGGAGTGCAAGAAACTGAAGAAAGCACCGCCGAAAACACAACAGCTCTGTGCAAAAAGCCTCCGACGACGACTATGATAAAAACAAAAAGGAAAACGGCCGGGGGTCTTCTTTTAGTCTTCTTTCCAAACTTAGCTAACACTGTAGCTGAAGTTGGAAAGGCAAAGCCTTATGGAAGCGGGTGGAGGGGGCTCAACAGGCCGTCCGAACCGACTCGGGAGCCTGCACCGCCGCCGCCGCCGCCGCCGCCGCCGCGGGCCGGGCCCGGGCCGCCACTTATACGGGGACGGGGGCGGAGCTCCGGCCGCCGCCGCGGCGCGAGGCCAGGCGCCCCGCAGCCTTCCACGCCCTTCCTAGGAGTCGCCGCCCACCCGCGGCCCTCGGGGCCGTCTGGCCGCAAACGACCCGCGGGCCTGGTGGGGCCTTCGCCAAACGAGCTGAGCTCGCCGGCTTCCCCGCCCTCCGGGAGGCCGCGAGACGAGGTCGGGGAGCCGGGGCAGCCAGCCGGCTGGGCGGTGTCGGGGCAGGCGAGAGCCAAGGCCCGGGCCGGGCTAGAGCCGCGCTTCGCACCGGCGGCCTGGTCGGTCGGGGAGCGGGCTGCCGCCGACGGTCGACGGTCGTCGTGCAAAGCGCCAGTCTGGGCTTGGAGGTGTGGGGAAACATCCTTTTTTTTTTTTAACGAAAATCACTTTTAATATAGATAAATAAATAGAATCCGTGCAACGAAGGCCGTTTTCCTGGCCTTCCCGTTCCGGCCCGCCTGCGGGCAGAGAATGTCTTTCCTTCCCAGGACCTCATAGTGGGGCTTCCCTCAAAGAACCAGAATCAAAGGGCAGGAAGGGGCGCCAGGATCAGAGCCCAGGCCTCTTCAGAGGAGTCAACGGAGCCTCTGGAAATGTGAAGTCCCGAAACGACATAGGGACCCAGCCCCAGCCCAGAGCTGGGGGCTCCATGTCCTTCCTGGAGAGGCAACCAGGAGGAAGCACCCAAGCGCTTCCTTCACCAACAACCTTGCTTCTCCCTTGGCGCCGTCTGAGCCCTGCCCGCACCCACAGGGCCATTCCTCACCTCTCCTCCAAGCGGCCCAGGATGAGACAGGCAGTGACCAGGAATACCGGTTATCCCAGTTGTGTCCCTGTCCAGATAAAGCCATTCGGTGGCCTCCTGGAGGGGCTAGTGAAAAACTCTAAAGAACACCAGACTTGAACCTCCCTTGACTTTTCCACCCCATCCGACCACCTCTCTGCCAAAATCCCTGGAGCCCCTAAAACCCCCAGGTTAAACTTACCTGTCTCAGTCTCGCCAAAACCTGGGCACTGGACTCTACACATTGAAACTCCAGCCAGAATCCACTCCCTGCAAAGGCCAGACTGCCACCCAGTAGTGAAAGGAGACAAGTGAATATGTGCCCTGTATCTAGACTCTCAGTCAGGAGCCCCAGAGGTCGGAGGGGCGGGGTGCAGCTGGACTCCGTTGGGATGTGGTCTGGAGGTCAGAGATAGGTGATTTACAGTTTAGCTACTGCTGTTAACTGCCTTTATCCTTTTCAAGCCCTCTTTCCCCCCGTTTCTTTCACAACACGTTCAAGTCCTTTCTCTTCACTCCTAGAGAGGTTTTGGTTTGTCTTCTAAAGTTCTAAAATAGGGTAATGTACCCACACGTCCTTGAGAAGTAAACCAAGGCACCCTCACACGAGGCACAGGCTGAAGAAGGGAACCGAGGAATCAAACACCTCCACATTATGGCAGTCTCTTCCAGATGAATTTTGTAGATAGGTCCTCAAGCAAGGCACCAGAGGTTCACCGCAGAGTCTCTCAGCAATGAGGACCCCCAAGTGCTTTACGTTAATTTGCACTTGCCACCAGAGAAGTGTGCTGCCCTCAACTTCCAGGTAGCTTAAAGGAGATTCGGTTGGTTAAGTAAAAAATCACTTCCGGCCCACACTGTCTGAGAAATGTTTGTTGGAATAGTAGCTAAGTCATGCACATTTCACAATGTGATGTGGAGACTGTTTTCCATCGTCATCAGGGAGTCCTAAGAAGTCAAAATGAGAGAATGGAGGCAAAAAGAAGCGGTGGGAGACTGCCGTGAAGCATGTGGATAAGAAATTTGGAAAGAAAACAGCAAGATCCATAACACCACAACCACAACCAGTCCTTATTAGTGGAAATGGCTAAGATAATTAGTTGGGGCTTATGAAATGGAAAGGCATTGAGAATGAAATTGGAATAAAACTCCTCAAAATACACACAAAATACAAAATGACAGTAATCTCCTGGCCTTGACAGTCTAGATTACAAAGCACCGCTGAAGTCACAAGACCCGACAGGCTATTTATTCCTCCTTCTGAGGAATTACTTGATTGGTTGAAAATTAAGATTTCTTTCAAGTTGTATGTATCTTTTCCAGAATTTAGACAACACAAGTTTCCTGTCAATATAATCATAATGAAGGAAGTCATGCAAGTTTTAAATCAGTTTACCAAAAAATGCCCTATAAAACGTTTTCTAGTTCATTCTCCAAGTTTTTAAATTAAACAGGTTACCTAACTTTTAAAAAATTCCAACCAGAATAAAATGTGTATTTTAATTTAAAATTGGTAAGTAGTTATGGCTACAAAAAAAGTTTTATTATTTTAAGTTGTGTTTAACTTACCCGTCAGGCATCCTAAGTTTCCTCTGCTCTATCTGATGTGCTCACCAGGACAAATAAATGCGGAATAAGCAATGGTCACTGCAACCCTGCTCTAAAGAAAAGTAATAGGGTTATCATCAGCAATTACAGGAAGAGCTTGGATCCAGGACAGAGCTGCTGTCGGGTGTGAAACTGTTTAGCCTAACGTAGGAGTGATAAAGCCACACTGCCACTCAAGAACCTTTCTCAATATTGCAGGCATATCTCAAGAGCTCTTGGCCATTTCTTAAACCTGTAATTGACTGGACCCTTGAGGAATTTACCTTCAGATATCTAATTTAAGTTATGAACAGCTAATTAAAAAATAAGAATCCTCCCACGTTTCCATTTTGTTGTACTATTTCACAAGATTTTACTTTGCAAAGTTTCTCATGAATGCTCACCTCTCACTCTCTCTCCCTCTCATACCCACAACACACAACAGATACACTCAGTAGTCTTCTACCTCTAGTTGTAAAATTAAATACAGAATTTGTAAGATTCCAAAAGAAACACATTCCTAAGACAAATCCATAGAGATAGAGGTGTTTGAGGGAGAGGAGTATGGGTAGTAACTGCTTAATGGGTGTGAGGTTTCCTTCTGCAGTGATGAAAATGTTCTGGAATTAGACAGTAGCAATGGTCGCACAACACTTGCATATACTAAAACTTACTGAAATGCATGCATTTTGTGGTATGCCAGGTTTACCCAATTTTTTTTTTTTAAGAAATGCATTCATTTATGGCAAGTTTGCCATTTTTCAATAGTAGTATTCATTGGGATAAAAGTAAACCAAAAGTAGTCTTAGAAAATCTTGAAAAGAAAGAGAATTTGAAGGAGAAAAAGAGACATTTTGTCCATCACACTCACTGGAAACCCAAAAGAACATGGCACTGCATTTGCTGTTTAGTTTTTCTATGTGCAGCCAGAAAATACAGACAAATTTCATTTAATGAATGTTTCAACCTCTCAACTTTTGCCATAGGTAGTTTCATTTGCTGTCAAATCTGTTTCTCTCATGTTACCATTAGGGCCCATTTTCTTGTATGCTGTCTTTAGAAACAGAAGACAAACACTTAGCTCCACAATATTCCCTTCATATTCTCCAAACCTCGCTTGGCTTCACCCAGCCTTGCAGTCCTCGGCTTAAAAAAAAACAGGGATGGATTTCTCTGGTATTCAGTCATTTTAACTGATCTTCTTGGTAACCCTTTTCAATTGCACCATTTGCTTGCAAGGCCTTCCCAGGAGATAGCACATAGAGCCTAACTCATTTGAGTAGAGTTCCCATGTCATATAAGCTCATATTCTCAGTCATCTGCCTCAGACACTCCACACTGCATCCCTATTTCTGAGCATCACCCTGAAGCCGATTCACACTAAGCTGGCCATACACTTACACATGAAGTTTGCATTCTGGACTCTTAACAACACTTTCAGAGTTCCTAACTATGTCCCTTTGGAACATAGTCCACATGTCCAGTGTAAGAGACTCTATTATCCAGCTCCTTCCCCACCCCAGTCTCTTACTGATGTGATCATTGTGCCTGCTCTTCTGGTTGTTTTTTATTTCAGTAAATACCACTTCCATAGTGTTGATTTGTTCCTTAACAGTTTCATCAGATGCCCAGTTGTGACAACATGTCAGTTATGAGTGCAGCATAGTAAAAGATAATGATGTCTCACAGCCATAAAATCTTGATTAATGGTATCCCTCATCTTGGGTCCTTGAATTTGCACATAAATAAACCCTAATATGATAAATAAGACCCTTATCATGTGCCCTAGACACAATCTCCGGTTTAATGCAATTAGAAAATATCAACTAGAGTGATTGTTTAATCATTTAAGGATAATTAAAAATACAATGAGAAGGTCTTCACAAAGGTGTTTGCCAGAAATGTTTTACTGCAATGTTACCTGCCTTGAGCTACATCTATAATAAAAGGTATCACATGTGGAGCACCATGGCAGATATTAAACAAGGGGCTTATCAGATATTATCTTGTCTCATCTTCACAACACCCCTGTGAAGTATACTATTATTATCCCCATTGTACACATAAAGAAATTGGAGACTCAGAGACGTTAAATAACTCATCTAAGGTCACTCAGTTAGAAAGGATTCAAGCCTAGACTAGTCTAGTTGCAAAGCCCTTGCTCTTTCTGCTTTGTTATTCTGCCTGTCACCACCTAATAAGCTTGGGACAACACAGGTGATGCCAATAAGCATAAATAGGGCTTTTTCCCTGTTGGCTGCCTTAGAGATGATGGGGACTCAGGCACCAGTAGGAAACTGGAACTAAGCATTGACCAGTGGAGGCCAGTGTAAAACTGGATGGGAAGAGTATATCAGGAGTAATGCTATCTCTTTCATGGGGTTATTGCTAAGTTGCTAAGTTGTGTACCACTCTTTGCAAGCCATGGACTGCAGCATGCAAGGCTTCCCTGTCCTTCACTCTCTCCTGGAGTTCACTCAAACTCATGTCCTTTGAATCAGTGATGCCATCCAACAATCTCTTCCTCTGTCATCCCCTTCTCCTCCTGCTCTCAATCTTTCCCAGCATCAGGGTCTTTTCCAATAAGCCAGGTCTTCACATCAGGTGGCCAAAGTACTGGAGCTTCAGCTTCAGCATGAGTCCTTCCAATGAATACTCAGGGTTGATTTCTTTCAGTACTGACTGCTTGGATCTCCTTGCTGTCCAAGAGACTCTGAAGAGTCTTCTCCAGCACCACAATTCAAAAGCATCAATTCTTTGGTGCTAAGTCTTCTTTATGGTCCAGTGCTCACATCCATAATGACTACTGAAAAAACCATAGCCTTGAATATACAGACCTTTGTCAGCAAAGTGATGTCTCTGCTTTTTAATACACTGTCTAGGTCTGTTATAGCTTTTCTTCCAAGGAGCAAGCAGCATTTAATTTCATGGCTGCAGTCACCATCTGCAATGACTTTGGTGCCCTAGAAAATAAAATCTGTCACTGTTTCCACTTTTTACCCATCCATTTGCCATGAAATTGGATGCCATGATTTTAATTTGTTGAATGTTGAGTTTTAAGCCAGCCTTTCCACGCTTGTCTTTCACCCTCATCCAGAGGCTCTTTAGTTCCTCTTCACTTTCTGCCATTAAAGTGGTATCATCTGCATATCTGAGGTTGCTGATATTTCTCCCAGCAATCTTGATTCCAGCTTGTAAGTCATCCAGCCTGGTATTTCTCATGATGTACTCTGCATATAAGTGAGATAAACAGGGTAACAATATACAGCCTTGAAGTCCCCCTTTCCCAATTTGGAATCAGTCCATTGTTCCATGTTTGGTTCTAACTATTGCTTCTTGTCCTGCATACAGATTTCTCAGAAGACAGGTAAGGTGGTCTGGTATTTCCATCTCTTTAAGAATGCTCCACAATTTGTTGTGATCCACATAGTCAAATCCACCTGCAATGCAGAGTCAGCATGCAATGCAACAGACCTGGGTTTGATTCCTGGGTTGGGAAGATCCCCTGGAGAAGGGAACAGCTACCCACTGTGGTATTCTGACCTGGAGAATTCCATGGCCTAGTCCATGGGATCCCAAAGAGTTGGATACGACTGAGTGACTTTCACTCACACAGTCAAAGGCTTTAGCAAAGTCAATGAAGCAGAAATAGATTTTTTTTGGAATTCCCTTGCTTTTTCTATGATCCAGCACTTGCTAGCAATTTGATCTCTGGTTCCTCTGCCTTTTCTAAATCCAGCTTGTACATCTGGAAGTTCTTGGTTTATGTACTATTGAAGCCTTGCTTGGAGGATTTTGAGCATTACCTTGCTAGCATGTGAAATGAGCACAATTATATGGTAGTTTGACTATTCTTTGGCATTACCTTTCTTTGGGATTGGAATGAAAGCTGACCTTGTCCAGTCCTGTGGCCACTGCTGAGTTTTCCAAATTTGTTGGCGTACTGAGTGCAGCACTCTCCCAGCATCATCTTTTAGGATTTGAAATAGATCAGCTGAAATTCCATCACCTCCCCTGGTTTTGTTTGTAGTGATGCTTCCTAAGGCTCACTTGACTTCACACTCCAGGATGTCTGGGTCTAGGTGCTACCTTCATGGTTATTTGGATCATTAAGACCTCTTTGTACAGCTCTTTTGTGTATTCTTGCCACCACTTCTCAATCTCTTCTGCTTCTGTTAGGTTCATACCATTTCTGTGCCTTATTGAGCCCATCTTTGCAGGAAATGTTCCCTTGATATCTCCAGTTTTCTTGAAGAGATCTCTAGTCTTTCCCATTCTATTGTTTTCCTCTATTTCTTTGCACTGATCACTGAGGAAGGCTTTCTTACTTCTTGCTGTACTTGGAACTCTGCACCAGGTATTGCTTTCCCTTTCTCCTTTGCCTTTCACTTCTCTTATTTTCTCAGCTATTTGTAAGGCCTCCTCAGCCATTTTGCTTTTTTGCATTTCTTTTTCTTGGGGGTGGTTTTGGTCACCAGCTCCTGTACAATGGTATGAACCTATGTACAGAGTTCTTCCAGGACTCTGTCTACCAGGTTTAATCCTTTAAATCTATTCATCGCCTCTACGGTATAATAGTAAGAGATATGATTTAGGTCATGACTGAATAGGCTAGTGATTTTCCTTACTTTTTTCAATTTAAACCTAAATTTTGCAATAAGGATAGTCAACAAAAGAGTCCAAAATGCAGTACTTGGGTGCAATCTCAAAATTGGCAGTCTTTGTTCATTTCCAAGGCAAACCATTCAGCCTCACAGTAATCCAAGTCCACGCCCCAGTTCCTGATGCCAAAAAAGCTGAAGTTGATGGGTTCTGTGAAGACCTACAAGACCTTCTGGAACTAACACCAAAAAAGATGTCCTTTTCATCATAGGGGATTGGAATGAAAAAAGTAGGAAGTCAAGAGATACCTGGAGTAACAGGCTAGTTTGACCTTGGAGTACAAAATGAAGCAAAATTTAACAGAGTTTTGTCAAGAGAATGCACTGGTTATGGCAAACGCCCTCCTCCAACAACACAAGAGATGACTCTACACATGGACATCACCAGATGGTCAATACCAAAATCAGATTGATTATATTCTTTGCAGCTAAAGGTGAGAAGCTCTATACAGTTAGCAAAGACAAGACCTGGAGCTGACTGTGGCTCAGATCATCAGCTCCTTATTACAAAATATCTTCGTAGGTCTCTTTAGTCTAGAATGTGCTTTGATGTTTTCTTGCTTAATCATCTAATAATTGTACAACATTTTGATCATGGCCATCATACATCAAGTTAATCCCAGAAGTCCATTGCCTATGCTCACACACACACACACACACACACACACACACACACAGTACCTTTCCCTCTAGAAGCAGGAAAGGTTTTCAGTGATGGGAGCTCGTAATGTAGGATATTATGGGTTTGGAAAGGGGACTGGGTTAAAGACAATTTAAGGGGCTGAAGATAAAAGTGAAAAAAAGAACAGGGAGAAAGAGAGTGGGCAGCATGGTACATCAGAAACAAACTTCAGATTGGAAATCAGGAGACAAAGTTCCATCTTTCTTAACTGGCAGCTTTGTGTCCTTGGGCAACTTACTTTACCTCTATCCAAGGTCTGTTTTCTTGTTCGTAAATGAAGGCTTTAGTTGATCTCTGAGGTCAAATTCATCAAAATTGTCTGTGATTCAATAACAGTAGTTAATCTCAGTGATTTTTATTTTCTTCTCAATAATTTTCCACATAATGAGCATGTATTACTTACATACCTTTATAATGAACATGTATTACCTATATATTCAGAAACAAAAAGATTAAACTTTCTGTGGTCTAATTCCTTCAACCACAGAAAGACTTTCTTGTATCAGTTTATGCCACTTCAACCTTTGAACAGGACTAAATGTAAATTATCTTCAAGGACAATGATCCATAAAATACTAATTAAATTAATTAAGTTTTTTAAAAAAAACTGAGTTGCAATAATGTGTTTGAAGTAACTCTCAATAAATTTTTCTGCCACATATATGGTATTATTTTATTCAAGAGGAAAATGGATGATAGCTTTCTAGTTTTAATATTGCACTCAAATTGATTTCATCATTATATTTCTAGGGAATTTTGAGCTAGTTATTAAAGTAACGTATGATCCCTGTTTATTTTTAGACTACTTTACTTATCTACTGGGTCCAAATATTTATAAAATAGAAAGTAATATCGCCAACTAAGAGACCTTGGTTTGGTAACTCTTTTGGTGCTTCTGTACTTTAATTTTCTTTTTATCGTCTAGTCCATCAGCCATCTGAAAATAACAATAGATTTTTTTCTTCCTGAAAAACATTGTATTTACATGTGAAGACTGGTTTTCCATACATACCCATAGTTGCCAAAAATATTTTAAAAATATGCTGCTAGAACTGATGGACAAAAATATTTTCAAGGCTATCACTCTCAAAGAAGGTGTTCTTGAACTTTTGGGTTTCTTTTGGTTTTGGAAGTCCAGCTTAGGCCAGCTTCAGCTTCTTCAAGAGTTGTTTTCTTAGGTTCACCTGACCCTCCATCAACACTGCCCATGAGTCTCCCCTTTTCACCCCCACCCTCTCCCTCTGATAGACATTAATGGCCAATTACTGTGCTGTGGCAAGCTCAGCATCCCATTTCTTGTGGTCATGAGGTGTGTACATCTTGTCATCCATTTTGTGTTCCTAGCATTAAGATGCGTCCTTAAGAAGTCACACTAGAAAACATTAATGTTTTGACTAACTTAAAACTACAAATGAAAAACACCTGGGCTATAATTATCAGTTTATGAGGACATAGGGTATCATTAAATGAGTTTGCTTGTTTCTTCTCAGCACCAATTACTTAGACATGCCTAATTTGTTTTTCTTCATGTGAGCAATCGATTGCCCTTTAAGGTAAAGTGGACTGACCTATAATGATGATTAATTTGTGTCAGCTGTTCACAGGGTGGACCATCTAAGCTAAAGTTGAGTACTAAGGATAAAATGGTTGAGGGAAGGTTCATATTTACATCATAGAAATCTCTTCAGTCTATTGAAAAAAAAAGTCTCATTACAGTTAGTAGTTGACCAGCTCTTTAGCAAATTAACTGCATTCACTTACCTATTGTGAACTTATACTGAGTTGGTGGATAAATATTTAGGAAATAATTCCTCACTAAAATCTCATGAATTATATTAAATTAGTATTTATCTTTATTTAATTGTGCTATATGGTACCAAGGGAAATCTGACATATTTTCTCTTTCAACTGTTGACACTTTTTTTAAGTAAAAGTATATGACAACTCTCCTGATTTATTCTATTTCAAAGGCTGCTTGGCTCATCAATGCCATTTGGTCCAAACAGTTTTGCAAACCATAACAGTATATAAAGACCCCAAGGGACAAAAGTCCCAGAAGTGCCCTAATCATGCCTTTTGGTCAAATTAAGTAGCTATCTTCTTGTAGAAAAAGATCAAAATAGTTGTTTTGATACTTCCAGTTCAAAATACTTTCATGTTTGTAAAAAGACAGTTTGGCTTATATTACTAAACCTAGAAGTCCAGCCAATGGCTCAACCAACAAAAGAGTGGGTAACCATTTCTGGGGTGTTTATAAGGATTACTGGTCAAAATATCTCTGATAAATTTCCCTTTATTTATATATGTTCAGGTCAACTCTGGGTATAAATTTTGTTCAAATTATCTCTGTGTAACTTACTTCCTCAAGGGAAAGGAAACATCACTACAGAAATCCATTTATTTTGAAATTAAAAGAGAAAAGAAGATCCTTCTGATACTTAGTCCAGATTCTCTGAACTTAAATTTTATTTGCTGGCTCTGCTGTTAAGAAATTAGACACTGTTGTTTAAACTATTCCCAAGAACAGGACTCTAAATGTCAGAAGGAACTAACCTGGACCCAAGATTCAGTCTTCAACTTTGGAACAAAAGGATAATTTGTAAGAAGATGACAATGGCTTGCTTCTTTGTCTTTAAGGAAGTATTAATAGTAAGACATAGGGTGGGACATGCTGTTCTTCACTAGACAAATCTGGGTTCAATCAATCTACTTCCTGTTAACTATGTGATGAGATTACAAACTCTCTGGACTTCAGCTTCCTTTTTGAATAAAATGGAGATAGTGGTGTCTCTTTGCATAGGCAATGTAAGGAACAAATGAAATGTCTTTGGTACATGGTGAACCTCAAATGTCAATTTCTTCATCAGAACTTAGAGACAGACACCTTAGAAACCTGCTAAGAGTTATCTTTTCACTGATCTCCACATTTCCTCAATCTGTGTTTTGATCTTGTAACATAAGTTTATTATCACTCCCTATCTGGAGAAAATAGTCCATTTGTTTACATTCATTATTTTATTTACCTTGAAATCTCATTTTCAAGCTGTCAGAAAAGAATTCTGATTAGAGTCCTTAAAAGTTGTTAAAGTTCATGCTCACTTGTTCTGCCTTCTATAATTTCATTGTCTTCAATAATTCCTCCTTTAAATCTTCCTATTTACAAATTAAAATCCCACATTAGGGGTTAGAACTCATTGAAAAATTATCGACCAGTCTTCCTTCTGATCTTATAAAGGAGTTGGGTAGTACTGACTGGCCAAACCTCCTAGATAATTTTACAAACAAGAAGTGGGCTGTAAAATGGGTCTGCACAACCTGGCCTAAAAGCAGGGATGCAAAGGCGGGTTGATTCGTTAGCCACTGAGTTGAATAACTCACCCCATCTCACTCAAATTGCAGGAAAACATGTTTGTCTTGCTTAACATTGTGTTTCCAGTGTCTAGCAGAGTGATTATCACATGGCAGCTGCTTAAAAAATGTTTGTTGCCTGAATCAAGGAATGGGCAAATAGATGCCATTAAGAATGGACCTGTGTATACTCTGTTCAGTGTTATGTGGCCGCCTGGATGATGCGAGGGGAGTTTAGGGGAGAATGGATACATATATATGTATCCGTATATATCCATATATATCCATACATATATATGGCTGAGTCCCTTCACTAATCTCCTGAAACTACCACAACATTGTCAATCGGCTATAACCCAATACAACATAAAAAGTCTTAAAAAAGAATCTACCCATGTGTTTGCTTTGGTACTATATGTTATACCTGGTTATACCTGTTAATAATGCTTTCAACTACAAGTCAGAATGCCTATCCAACAGTGGCCTAAATAAATGAGATTTTCTCCCCCTTATAGTTTGGAGAAAGGTTGTTCCAGCTATGTTAGCCCAGTAGCCCTGTGAAGTCAGGTTTAGAGCCTCTGAGAGTCCTTGAACTTTTCTGGCTGGCAAGATTGTTGCAGGAGTCCCAGGCATCATGTCTTCCCACGAACATGTGCAAGAACAGATGTAACTAGTGGTACAGAGCAGAAAGCTTCCTTGTCTCTTATCAGAGAGGAAAATATTTCATAGGAGACCTCTAGGGAATTGCCCCTTACACTTTATTGGTCAGAACGGTTTCATTCTCACTCCTAGGCCCAGAAAATAGGACCACTTTCCCTGAGATCACTGGATCTCCAGCTAACATCTGTGAGCAAGGAAGAAGAAATAGAACAGCTTTGCCATCCTCAAACCTACTCTGGAGGACTTGTTAAAACTAAGTGTTCTTTTAGTTAGCACTGCTAGAAGTGAATGCAAAACTAAGGCAATGTTAATTAATTTGTTAATTAATTTAATAATTAATTATTTGTTAATAATTTAAATAAAATACTGTGTATAATTCAAGGAAAGCAACTAATAATCCTTCAGATTTTTTATCAGCATCTGTGATGTTGCTACCATTTCTGAAGATGTGTATCTGAATGGCTTTTTGTCTTCATAAAGGAAATAAGATCTGTTTCAACAAATAGAAATAAATTAAGATCTGGACTGATTCTGAAAACTTGTCTTTTATTGTGAGCATAAGAATATTGATTTGTGTTTGTCCTACTAATCAGTGACCACAAGAGTAAAATAATGAATCATAAAGTGAAAAATTCAAACAGCTTTCTAGTATCATAGATGCCTTAGATATTATATCTAGTATCATACAAGCCATCAAAAAAGTGGAATCCAACTTTTTCAAATTTAACTTAGTTAAACTGTATTTCAAATCCTAAAAGATGATGCTGTGAAAGTGCTGCACTCAACATATCAGCAAATTTGGAAAACTCAGCAGTGGCCACAGGACTGGAAAAGTCAGTTTTCATTCCAATCCCAAAGAAAGGCAATGCCAAAATATGCTCAAACTACCGCACAATTGCACTCATCTCACACACTAGTAAAACAGTGCTCGAAATTCTCCAAGCCAGGCTTCAGCAATACGTGAATCATGAACTTTCAGATGTTCAGGCTGGTTTTAGAAGAGGCAGAGGAACCAAGGATCAAATTGCCAACATCCACTGGATCATCAAATAAGCGAGAGTTCTAGAAAAACATTTATATCTGCTTTATTGACTATGCCAAAGCCTTTGAGTGTGTGGATCACAATAAACTACGGAAAATTCTTCAAGAGATGGGAATACCAGACCACCTGACCTGCCTCTTGAGAAATCTGTATGCAGGTCAGAAAGCAACAGTTAGAACTGGACATGGAACAACAGACTGGGTCCAAATAGGAAAAGGAGTATGTCAAGGCTGTATATTGTCACCTGCTTATTTAACTTTTATGCAGAGTACATTATGAGAAATGCTGGGCTGGATGAAGCACAAGCTGGAATCAAGACTGCCGGGAGATATATCAATAACCTCAGATATGCAGATGACACCACCCTTGTGGGAGAAAGTGAAGAAGAACTAAAGAGCCTCTTGATGAAAGTGAAAGACGAGAGTGGAAAAGTTGACTTAAAGCTCAACATTCAGAAAACTAAGATCATGGCATCTGGTCCCATCACTTCATGGCAAGTAAATGGGGAAAGAGTGGAAACAATGACAGATTTAATTTTCTGGGCTCCAAAATCACTGCAGATGGTGACTACAGCCATGATCTTAAAAGACGCTTACTCCTTGGAAGAAAAGTTACGACCAATCTAAACAGCATATTAAAAAGCAGAGACATTATTTTTCCAACAAACATCCATCTAGTCAAAGCTCTGGTTTTTCCAGTAGTCATGTATGGATGTGAGAGTTGGACTGTGAAGAAAGCTGAGCACTGAAAATTGATGCTTTTGAACTGTGGTATTGGAGAAGACTCTTGAGAGTCCCTTGGACTGCAAGGAGATCCAACCAGTCCGTCCCAAAGGAGGTCAGTCCTGAGTGTTCATTAGAAGGACTGATGCTGCAGCTGAAACTGCAATACTTTGGCCACCTGATGTGAAGAGCTGACTCATTGGAAAAGACCCTGATGCTGGGAAAGATTGAGGGCAACAGGAGAAGGGGACAACAGAGGATGAGATGGCTGGATGGCATCACCGACTCAATGGACATGAGTTTGGGTGGACTCCGGGAGTTGGTGATGGACAGGGAGGCCTAGCGTGCTGCGGTCCATGGTGTCGCAAAGAGTCGAACAGGACTGAGCGACTGGACTGAAGTGAAACTGTTTATGAAAAGACAAGCTCAGTCTCAAAATATCATTCTCAAATTAAACCAGAAAGTACAAAGTTTTAGGAATTAGTAGTCTATGCAGTATATATTGTCTAATAGGGTTTTACTGCTTTGTGAGGTTCGCCAGATTGTTATTACTAGTGAGAAAAATGTTGCTTAGTTTTCAGACATACTGTTTTAGGTGATTGTTGTTGCTCGGTGTTCAGTTATGTCTGACTCTTTGAGACACCATGGACTGCAGCACACCAGGCTTCCATGTCCTTTACCATCTCCCAGAGTTTGCTCAAACTGACATCCACCAAGTCGGTGATGATGTCATTGAGTCAGTTTCAGGTGAAAAAATTTCCTGTGTCATAGTAAAGATGCCTCAGGAAAAAAAAAAAAAAAAAGCACCTGTTTCCAGTAATTTTTAATAAGTATTAAGGATTGTAAATTGGGTAAAAGGATAAAAACTCAGTTTGTTAACTGTTCATTATAACTGTGCTCCCAAATGTCCATCCTTAGTCACTTTAGTCATGTCCGACTCTTTTGACCTGTAGCCCTCCAGGTTCCTCTGTCCATGGGATTCTTCAGGCAAGAATACTGGAGTAGGTAGCCATTTCCTCCTCCAGGAGATCTTCCAAACCCAGAGATCAAACCCGGGTCTCTATTACAGGCAGATTCTTGAGATACCAGGGAAGCCCCAAGTGTATCTGTATTTAAAATTTATTAAAAACAGACATATATCAGGGTAAACCCGGCTATTAAACCAAAAAACTCACCTCTGCCTTTTAAAAAATACCCAATAATTACAATTAAAGGTTGTTTATTTTTAAATGTTATATGCTGTAAAAGGTAACTACTAAAAATATCTTCAGTTATTCACTGGTAGACTTTCCACACTTTTTATACTATGTGCCAGGAAAAAAGAGGTGGTAGTATAATTAATTGTCACCAACCATTAACTTGTTTTGCCACTCTAGTCCATATTAAGCATTTATTCAGATATAAAAGTTACTTATAGAATGTAAGATTTTCCTGGTAAGATTGGAACAATTCCACGGAATACAGGATGGGGGGCACCCTTAGAGTTTCCTAGTCGGTAGATTATATAAAATCTGAAAATTTTCAAATTTGGTTCTTTTCTCTTTTATCTGCTTATTCATTCTTTTTTTAGAACTTACCTTTTACACTGCAACTTACTGAGTATTAGATCCTTGTAAGAACTTAAAGGAATGTCATTTCTGAATCTGTACTTATGAGATGAAGCCTATCTCAATCAACTTGTCAACTGAACTTTAAAATCAATGACTGGCAATGTGTTGATTAGTAGGTCAATAGATTCATCTGTGTATTTTTGGCTGGTGAATTTTTGTTTATATATTTTTCAGGTAGGGTACAAATCCAAAGGACAGGTCCCCATGCACATGAGCGTTGAAAAATGGAATCCGGGGATCATAATTGCCCGGGGTTGAATTGTGTGTCTCTCCCCATTCCTATGTTAAAATCCTAGCCCCGGTACCTCAAAATGTGACCTTATTTGGAACAGTCTCATTGCAGATGAGGTCATACTGGAGTAGAGAAGGCCCTTAATCTAATATAACCGGTATCCTTTTATAAAAAGGTAAATTTGGCCACAGACACACAATAAAGAGAATGCCACATGAAGGTGAAGGCAGAGGTCTACAAGCCAGGACCACCACACACTGCTAGCAAACCACCAGAAGCTGAGACGGGGTAGAGAATGGATTCTCTCTCTCAGCCTTCAGAAGGGATCAACCCTATGGACATTGTGACTTCAGACTGCTAACCTCCAGAACCATGAGACAAATACCCTTCTGCTGTTCTGACCACCCAGTTTGTGGTACTTTGCTACAGCAGCCTTAGCAAACTAATACAATAAATAGTCACAATTAATTAGAAATATCTGAGGCTGTCCTAGGGGTGGAAAGTCTCTCTAGAGAGATTAAACTCTCCTTGGAAAGGAGCTGATCCTACTCAGGAGAGAGAGAGAGAGAGGAGAAAAGAAGGAAGGAAGGGAAAGAGAAATTTATTTGTCAACATCATCCAAAGAAAAGAGAACTACCTGACAAAAAGCCCTAGAAAGATCAGAATAGTAGATATGAGACTCATTTGGCTTTGCCACACTTACTCAAAAAATCCTTTAAAGCCATCCAATTCACTTTCCTTTCACTTAGTTCTCACCAAGTAGTCTAGTATTTACTAATTTAATATCACAGATCACATAGTGCTGGCTAGAGGGTGTACTAGGGTAGGATTCTTTTCCCTAGAAAGGATATGCCTCTCTGCAAATTAAAACAATGGTAGAAACCAGCATCTCTTGGGTTCAGCAAATATAATCTACTTATAATAATAAACAATAATAATAGCTAACATGGAGTTCTTGCTATGTGCCTCAATTCAGTTCAGTTCAGTCGCTCAGTTGTGTCTGACTCTTTGCGACCCCATGAATCGCAGCATGCCAGGTTTCCTTGTACATCACCAACTCCTGGAGCTCACTCAAACTCACGTCCATTGAGTCAGTGATGCCATCCAACCATCTCATCCTCTGTCGTCCCCTTCTCCTCCTGCCCCCAATCCCTCCCAGTATCAGGGTCTTTTCCAATGAGTCAGCTCTTCACATCAGGTGGCCAAAGTATTGGAGTTTCAGCTTCAGCATCAGTCCTTCCAATGAACACCCAGGACTGATCTCCTTTAGGATGGACTGGTTGGATCTCCTTGCAGTCCAACGAACTCTCAAGAGTCTTCTCCAATACCATAGCTCAAAAGCATCAATTTTTTGGTGCTCAGCTTTCTTCACAGTCCAACTCTCACATCCATACATGACCACTGGAAAAACCATCGCCTTGACTAAACGGACCTTTGTTGACAAAGTAATGTCTCTGCTTTTTAATATGCTGTTTAGGTTGGTCATAACTTTCCTTCCAAGGAGTAAGCCTCTTTTAATTTCATGGCTGCAATCACCATCTGCAGTAATTTTGGAGCCCAGAAAAATAGTCTGACACTGCTTCCACTGTTTCCCCATCTATTTCCCATGAAGTGATGGGACCAGATGCTGTGTGCCTCACACTTCCCTAAATACTTTACATATACTAATCTGTTTAACTCTCATAGTAAACCATGAAGTAAGCATGATGATTATGCCCACCTTACAGACAAGGAAACTGAGGTTTAGATCTCTTGAGGAGCATTTTACTGAGTTTCTAGGCCTGAGGACTAAGAAACTAAATCCTTGACCAATAATGAACCCCTAATATACTCTACCTTCCAATACTTGGCTGGAAACAATCTCTTCAGTCATATTACCACACAGATAGAACTTGCACAGTCTCAGTAACTCTGTACATGGTGCAGTTTTCTCTTGAGAATTAAGATGGCAATGAAGAATTGCAAACAGAATTTACATCTTCTCTGGTCAGCTGGGAATGAGTGATCATCCGAGCTGCCATTTACCTAGCATCCACTGAGTACAGACAGTCTGAAACAGCATAACTATTCAGGATGCACATATTGCATGCAATTTTGTGCTCACACTGTTACATTGTTGGGTTAGAAGCAGTGCTGTATACCCAAGATGTCAGCTTTATAAGGACAAATTTCTTCTGCAAGTACTATATATTTGAATTGCAAGTAATTAAAACTCACCACACAGTGTAGTATGAGTTTTCCTGCCTCCCTTGGAACCACTGTAATTCCACAAAGTATATGACTAAAAGTTAAATTTGAGGTATGCCTGCTTCTTTTTTATAATTCTGAAGATCTTTAATAGATTAACTGAAAATAAACACCAACAAAGTATAAGCACAGAACAATTCCTTAACTTTTATATTTGACCGACAAGTCATTTAAATTTTGTTAGATGGTCAGAAGAAGATTTTTTAGGAGCTAAGTCTATGAAATGGGGCTTCAAGTATTCTGTTACAGTATCAATGTTAAAGAAGTTAACATAAGCTAATCAAAATAGAAAGCAATTAAACAAGAGGTAAACTGAGGAAAAACATGAGGCATGGCTTTCTAATCTTGCTATAGTTTTTACCTCATAAATCTTGAGGCATCCAAAGAACCTAGGAGAAGAGATAAGAGGACCTGGTGCTTACACTGAGGTTGGGGGAAAGAGGGTGGAGAGTTGCTTCTACAGGTCTTAAACAGCTCTGGGGAGGGTCATCCTTGTGACCGTGAACATTCATTCATTCAGTTCAGTTCAGTCACTCAGTCATGTCCGACTCTTTGTGATGCCCTAGACTGCAGCACGCCAGGCTTCCCTGTCCATCACCAACTCCCAGAGCTTGCTCAAATTCATGTCCATAGAGTTGATGATACCACCCAACCATCTCATCCTCTGTTTTCCCCTTCTCCTCCTGCCTTCAATCTTTCCCAGCATCAGGATCTTTTCTAATGAACCAGTTCTTTACATCAGGTGGCCAAAGTATTGGAGCTTCAGCCTCAGCACCAGTCCTTCCAATGAATATTTAGGACTGATTTCCTTCAGAATTGACTGGCTTGATCTCCTTGCAGTCCAAGGGACTCTCAAGAGTCTTCTCCATCACCACAGTTTAAAAGCATCGATTCTTCGACGCTCAACTTTCTTTATGGTCCAACTCTTACATCCATACATGACTACTAGAAAAACCACACCTTTGACTAGATGGACCTTTGTTGGCAAAGTAATTTCTCTACTTTTTAATATGCTATCTAGGTTTGTCATAACTTTCTTCCACGGAGCAAGCGTCTTTTAATTTCATGGCTACAGTCACCATCTGCAGTGATTTTGGAACCCAAGAAAATAAAGTCTGTCACTGTTTCCATTTTTTCCCCATCTATTTGCCATAAAGTGAAGGGACTGGATGCCATGATCTTAGTTTTTTGAATGTTGAGTTGTAAGTCAGCTTTTTCACTCTTCTCTTTCACTTTCATCAGGAGGCTCTTCCCCTTCACTTTCTGCCATAAGGGTGGTGTCATCCGCATGCTTGAGGTTATTGATATTTCTCCCAGCAATCTTAAGTCCAGCTTGTGCTTCATCCAACCTGGCATTTTGCATGATGTACTCTGCATAGAAGTTAAATAAACAGGGTGACAACATACAGTCTTGACATATTCCTTTCCCAACTTGGAACCAGTCTGTTTTTCCATGTCAGATTCTGACTGTTGCTTCCTGACCTGCATACAGATTTCTCAGGAGGCAGGTAAGGTGGTTTGGT
This sequence comes from Odocoileus virginianus, assembly GCF_023699985.2. Lineage (NCBI taxonomy): Eukaryota > Metazoa > Chordata > Mammalia > Artiodactyla > Cervidae > Odocoileus > Odocoileus virginianus. The sequence goes on along the minus strand of NC_069686.1, from coordinate 1,590,053 downwards.
ATTCCCATCTCTTTAAGAATTTTTCACAGTTTGTTGTGATCCACAGAGTCAAAGGCTTTAGCATAGTCAATAAAGCAGATGTTTTTCTGGAACTTTCTTGCTTTTTTGATGATCCAACAGATGTTGGCAATTTGATCTCTAGTTTCTCTGCCTTTCCTAAATCCAGCTTGAACACCTGGAAGTTCTTGGTTCACATACTATTAAAGCCTCGCTTGGAGAATTTTGAGCAGTACTTTGGTAGCGTATGAGATGAGTGCAATTGTGCAGTAATTTGAACATTCTTTAGCATTGCCTTTCTTTGGGACACTCATTTAGGCAGCCACCTACTTGGTGGCAGACATTAATCCAGGTAGTGAAATACAGAAGTGAGTATAATAGACAAGATCTCTACCCCTATCAGACTTACATCCACTATGACAACTCAGGGTTTAGGATATTGATCCCTTATACCTGAAGCAGTTGAAGCTGAAGCTCCAGTCCTTTGGCCACCTGAGACAAAGAGCCTAATCATTAGAAAAGACCCTGATTCTGGGAAAGGTCGAAGGCAGGAGGAGAAGGGGACGACAGAGGATGAGATGGTTGGATGGCTTCACTGACTCAATGGACATGGGTTTGAGCAAGCTCCAGGAGTTGGTGATGACCAGGGAAGCCTGGCATGCTGAAGTTCATGGAGTCACAAAGAGGCAGACACGACTGAGTGACTAAACAACAACCGAGCAGCAAAGTATAGAGGAGTGGATACAGACCGAGGACTAACATCGTCTGTGTGCACACTATGTATCAGGCTCTAGACTGCACCATTCTGCGTCCAGTTGACTTGTGAGACTAACAGATAAAACTTTGAGAGCACCTGAAAAATCCTCATCTCCTGCCTGTTCTGGATCCTAAGTAGACAAGACTACACTATACACTGCAATGCTGTAAAGTAATTAGCCTCCAACTAATAAAAATAAATGGGGGAAAAAAAAAAAAAGACTACACTATGGACTATAATCAGTAGTCTATGAAAATAACAATCATAGAAATACCTGGAATCTTCAAATTGAGGCAGTCTGAGCACATAGAAGACACTCAGTAAATACTTTTAGAATGAATGCATGATTAATCATCATTTTTTTAAACTGTCAAATACTCAGCATCATTATTTACTATGACACTGTATAAAAGTGTCTTTCCCTGTTAAAGGGAACAATACCTGGCTATTGCTTAAATAAAGAAAATGCTTAGAGAATTCAAAGTAGGCTGAAGGGCTATTTTCAGAAAGCTTAAAAGGATGTATAACTCTAGTCTCTTATACCCATGAGAATTCCTTATAAACAAACAACATGAAGTCACAAGAGGTCCTTCACCTGAGCAGCACCAGTTATCATAGCAGATTCCAGATTCTGACCCTTATCTTCAAAATGAATGATGCTGAGAATCTAAGAAATAAACAAAGGGGACAGCGCTCCTTTCTGACCTCAAGGGATACACGCTTTGAAGTGAAGAAAAGAGGAAGAATTTCATTCGCTTCGTGAAAACAAATGAAACTGTCCAGTGTATTTGCCTTCTCACTGGAATAAGTGAGCCATGTCCAGACAGGCATAGTACAGAGAAAAGTTTGTTGACCGGCTAGATAATTTCAGTGGAAGAAATCCAGTACTGAGAAAAAGAAATATAATTGCAAAATTTTCTATCACACATGAAAAATCCTCAAATATAGTAAAAATCTGTGATTAAAGAAAATGAATAAATATTAACTGCTCCTATTATCGACAGCAGTACACATTTTTTTCTTTGCACAGGTTCATGATACTACTTTCCTGTTTAACTGCTTCCTCAATAGTTTTCTTACAGCCTACCAAAAACTAAGGGGAAAAGATTTTAATTACCATGATTTAGAGTAAAAATTTTAATTAACCTTCCTAACAAACATGGAAGAGGGACCAACAGCAGGTCATCTGGATGGGAGTGGAGGAAGTCATGGCTTAGGCTGAGGATGATGTTTCTTTAGACCAAGTGAAGATGCTGGCCATCGCAAACATACGGTAGTGAGTGAGCGATAGTTGCTCAGTCATGTCCAACTCTTTGTGACCCCAAGGACTGCAGCCTGCCAGGCTTCTCTGTCCATTGAATCCTCCAGGCAAAAATACTGGAGTGGGTTGGTAGAGAGAGGAAATAAGCAAAAGCCGATGTCATGAAAAGCTGGCAGTTTCATTTTAGGAGTCTCAGCTTCATGGTAAAGCTTCATTATTTTATCTGAATTTTCATAGATTTTCAGCATGACATACAATAAAATAAAGTTCAAAACACATTTCAGAGACATGTGTAACCATATAATCACCTCTCTTAATTATCCCTGATAAGAGGGAACATAGTGGTAAAGACCACCCCAAATATCTTTATTTGGACACTACCTTTCTGTGGATTTAATGGAGTTTGAGATATAATTGCATACATTATACTGGTTTCAAAGGTACAATATAATAACTTGATATTCATACATATAGTGAAGTGATCAACACAATAAACCTGTTTGACATCCATCACCATATATAATTACAGAATTTTTCCTTGAGGTGAGAACTTCTAGGATCTACTCCCTTCAGAACTTTTAAATACGCAATAGAGTATTATTAACTATAGCCAATGCACTGTATATTATGAAATTTTATAATTAGAAGTTTGTATATTTTGGTTCCCTTCACCCTTTCCTTTAGCAACTACCAATCTATTCCAAATATTTTTTAAAAACCATTTAAATTGGGCTATGAATATAGTACAATATCAACATAATATAAAAAGTTGATGAGCAGTAAGAATTTCTACCTTGGGTTTGTTGCTTGTAACTGCTTCTTTCATTTTTCTGAGAAGTTTATGCTCACGATAGATGGACACTGAAGAGACATGATGAATCCCTGGAAATAAATTAGGGTCTGAGGGAACATGAAAGCTGAGACGTTTCCATTTCTAGGGTCTCTTCCACTCTAACATTTAGGAATCTGTGTCTGGAAGACAAAAAAGTTAACAAGTAATCAGTGGATTACCTATTACACAGAAAACGGAAAAGAAGTTTTCTAAGAACGTTTGATCTTCAAAGTCAGAAATAAACATTAAATAAATTTATGAGAGGAAGCCAACTATGGGGAGTGTTTTGGTGGCAAGAACCAGCTGGCTTAGAACCAGCTGGCTCAAGAGCAGAGGAAAATATTTCAGGGAAAATAAGAAAAGAAAATTTAAAAGAAAGATGATAGTATATTTGATTTGTCAATAATTTAATAATTGAAAACTTATGAAAGGGCATTTCTACATATTCACATAAAAAAAAAGTCCTGGTCCCACCCAAATATCCATGCACAATTGTATTTTTAGTGTATGATACACAAATAGCCTAAGCAAGTCTAGCTCTAAACAGATTTCTCAGGTATATTTCATGATAAATTCGCAGGCTGAAGGCAGAGTAAAACTGAAGAGGCTACTGCCCGTCCCATGATAACCATGTGGGCAGCTGCAGGGTGATTAGGTGAACACAGAATGGCTATGAGTTTCTGGTAGGCAGAACTAGATATTACTCACTTTTGGAAACTCTGCACCTACTATAGTGCTTGATACATAGTCACTACTGGGTCAAAGTTGACTAATAAACATACATCTTATGGGTGTATAATCATAGGTAGCTACCTGGATTGGGAATAAGTCACAAATTGAAATTCAAGTTATGTTGGTAACTTGTTCTGTGAACTTCATAAATCAGTTCCTGTCCATTCAGTCATCTAGTAAAAAGGCTGCCTGTTGGAATGTTTAATGATGTATCTAATGTGCATTGAAGTCTCCATATAAAACTACTAAATTACTTTTATTATTAACTAAAAAACCCATTCTTTGTATTAACCAAAATGCCTTTCATCTTGAAAGCACTTCCAATCATGGAAAATTACTCCTAATCTAATATTTTTCTAAAACCTTGACACATTCTAAGGACTAAAAATATATCTATAGCTCTCATTTGTAATTATTGTTTTTATCCAGTTTTGTATAGCTTCACTGTAATAATTTTAAAGCCTTTCTCTGGTCTCTTACTTTTTTTAGGATTAATAAAGTATTTATATCAGAAGGGGTACTAGATAAAAAGGAATAATGTAGAGGCCCTTACAGTCACTATTAAGTTCAACGGCAAAAAGACTTTAACTCTGTTCATTGTAGTCAGATTCAGATAAATCTGAAGAAATCATTGGCCATTTTCCAGACTCTCAATCTCTGGACCATTACTGTCCCTGGGGACATCGGTCAGGTCTAGTACTTAGGTGGCCCTTGGGAATCGCTGGACTCAATTAGTTCTTCTCGCACCTGAGAAGCTGGGGGGTGGTGGAGGGGTGGCCGGGATGGTCAGCGGGAGCTATCAATAGGACATATTCAAGGTCCCTGTGAACTTCTGCTGTTCACATCCAGGCCAGTCTTGGCTACTGGGACTTCAGCCATTTACTGGCATCCCACTAAGGGTCATGTGTGACGATAGCACACTGAGGTTCAGTTTCACAAGTGGTACACACTTAGGTGTCTTCATTGCTGACAGAGGGAAAATACCAAGAGAAATTTTTAAAAAGCAGGAACCAATAATTGATTCAGGATATGGTTGTCAAACAAGGCCCTTTATATGTAAATCTATTAGTATTGTCTTCCAAGGCTTGTATTTAACATAAAACAATGATCATTGAAAGCAAAATACCTTTAATATTTAAAGCATATAACATGAGGACATTGGTTGGAAAAGGAAAAATTGAAAAGGAACTTTTGTTGGAAATTTGAAAATGACTAAATAGAGATCTTCACGTCAAAATAGTTGTAAAAAAGATTAAAGTTGTATGATTGACAAAAAGAAAAGTCAACCTCTGTTTCTTTTCCTTCTCTTTGCCTCATGTATCAAAATTAATAAATTCCCCCAAAGTGAAAATTATTCCAAAATACAGACTGTTTGTAAATTTTTATTTACAAACAAAATACATGTGTTGTTATGTTGCTCATTGTTCATTGATTAAAATGCACTTTGCTTACTTAAAGTTTTATTTTGTTGCACATACATTAATTTAGGGAAAAAAGAGATGGATGCTATATCCCCTCTAATGATTACTTCTTTCTTGGCTTTCCAAAGGAGGGAAAAATAAAGTATGAAATTTAGCAAGATCAAAGGCAAACCTATCCTGTACTTCATCAAAATCATCTATTGATACCACATGCATGAATATTTATGTGAATGGTGGCTCAGATGGGAAAGCATCTGCCTGCAATGCAGGAGACCCGGATTCAATCCTTGGATTGGGAAGGTCCCCTGGAGAAGTATACGGCAATCCACTCCAATGCTCTTGCCTGGAAAATCCCATGGATGGAGGAGCCTGGTAGGCTACAGTCCATGAAGTCACAAAGTCAGACACGACTGAGCGACTTCACTTTTACTTTTCATAGGAAGCTATGTCTTTCTTGTGACCCTTTAGAACATTGCCAGAACTATTTTTTGTTTGTTTTATAGATACTCAATCAATAATGATTAAATACCTTCCATCAACATAATGTGATTTTCTCCCTAAATTTTGATAACTGATCCCAAATAAATTAATAAATTTTAATGTGTTTTTGAAAAGTATATAGTTCTTATACAAAAATAATTTATATCAGTAAGTAACAGTGGGGTGATGTCTATAGCTTAGAGATATAGCAGCAATACAGAGATAATAAGAGTGACTAAACACAGATTACCATCCATGTCAGTTATTCTTGGTTCCCAATCCACTTGTCCTTTACAACAAAGGCAAGAAAAGCTAAAAACTCACTCTCCCAAGGTCTTAAAAGTAGATGTAGCCATGTGACACAGTTCTGGCCAATGAAATGTAAGGAGTCTGTAGAGTGTGTTTAGGAAAATCTTCCTTTTCTTACTGTAAGCAGTATAGCCATCTTACATGGCTTGTAGCTGCCCCTTCCCCTGCTTCCTGAACTGAGAACTGAGGTGATGCCTGGAGCTGTAGCAGCCATATTGGAATCAAATGGGAACAAACAAGACAATCAGTGATGCTGGTGCTGACATCACTAAGATGCTGACATATTTCCCTTAGCCACATCCTTCCAGATTTTGTGTCTTGTGCGAAAAATCAAATCCCCTATTTTTAAGCTACTACCAGAATCTCTGTTGCTCAACATTGAAAGATTTTGTAATGGATAAAGAATTAATAAAGGTGTTTTTAAATACACAGACAACCCTCAGAGGTTCAAAGAGGGAAATGACATGAAGCAGAAATACCAAGGAAATATTTGGAAAAGACTGCTGCTGTTATGTAGTTACTAAGTCATGTCTGACTCTTTTGTGACCCCATGAACTGTAGCCCGCCAGCCTCCTCTATTTCCTAGGCAAGAATAGTGGAGTGAATTGCCATTTCCTTCTGCCGGTGAGAAAGACTTGGCATTTGTTAAAAGCACAATTGACTGGGATAAGAAACTAGGGTGAATTTCAGGTAAAAATTGTGTTATGGGCAAAAGCCCTGAGAAAAATGTAAAAATTATTTGTTCTTTTATTAAGCCATCTGTTCACAAGCTCATTTTGCTTAGCTTTATTTAAGGCTAAGGACTGATTTATATATCTAATGCTTATCAAATACAACACAGTCTCAGTAATACTTACAATATCACAAAAATAACTGATTTACTTTGTACTTTTGGGAAAAAAATTTCTGCAAAAGTATAAATAAGAAGTATTTTGCAGTTTTAAACTCCACATGATATTATTTTTTATGATATTATATTTTAAGTGTTATTTGCATAACTTGTGTTTATTAAATTTATTTTACATTTATCTTGTTTTTCTTTCTTTACTGTGTTTCTATCAACTAGGGAAACAAAAACATCCTAATTCCACTTAACCATTATAAATTATTATTTATTACAAAAAGAAACTATCAGTAGGCAATGAATCATTGCATGCTTCACAAACCTGATTGTTACATATATATTATAAAAATAAATACAGTAATGAGCTCCTTGCCTCTGCATAGATATGGGCATCATAATTATAAGACTGTGCAGGCTTGAGGTCAAACCTCTGATGCTAACCAACCCAGGACAAAACTGCTGATTAAAAAACAAAATTAAATAGCAACAAAAATCCTATGCCAGTGCAGGGCAATGTATTTTGACAAATTGTTTATTATATTGAAATATCTTTTCTCAGCAAAGATGCACAAATTCACTAAAAGACAAAAATGAAAGCCTGGTGAGAGTTCTCCAAATTAAAAATAAGAGTTCTCCAAATTGAATTCAAGGTTAAGGATGACTAATTTAGTTATCTATTCTGAGTGAAAGAACACTAGATAACTGGTGTTAGAGGGGAAAATTGATTTTTATTCTCTGAACTCCTCTCCAAATACATAAATTTGGAATTATCCCAATTTATACACTCCCTGGTGGTTCAGATGGTAAAGAATCTGCCTGCAGTGCAGGAGACTCGGGTTCAAATCTTGGTTGAGAAGATCCCCTGGAGGAGGGCAAGGCAACCCACTCCAGTATTCTGGCCCGGAGAATCTGCATGGACAGAGGAGCCTGGTGGGCCGCAGACCATGGGGTGGCAAAGAGTCAAATAAGACTGAATGACTAAGCACAGCACAGCACATTTCTGGAAATATGATTCATTGTGCAGTAGTAATAACTATGGATGTTTTGTGTCAAGACATCAACACCAGAAAGTCTATTGTGTCTCAGTCTTTTCAAGCAAATTAAATAGTCTTAATAAGTTACTTTAGTGTGAGTTGAATATTACATAAGGTGAATTACATAAGAAAAATAAATGCATAATGAATGGCCTCTGTACATGCTGCATGTTGCTCTTGCGTTGCTGGTAGATTCTTTACCACTGAGCCACCAGGGAAACTCATAATGGCTTCTAAAATAGCTATTAATTTTTAAATTCTGAATAGTCCAAAACCAAAATGACAGATTAAACATGCTAACATAAGTTTCCTATGTAGAGTAGAGCTATAAAATATGTGAAATTATTTTTAATAAATAAACTATTGTTATACTGAAGTACTAAAAAGGATTAAAACTATGACAAACCTAGACAGTGCATTAAAAGGCAGAGATATTACTTTGCCAGCAAAGGTCCATATAGTCAAAGTTATGGTTTTTCCAGTAGTCATTATGGATGTGAGAGTTGGACCATAAAGAAGTCTGAGAGCCAAAGAATTGATGCTTTTGAACTGTGGTGTTGGAGAAGACTCCTGAGAGTTCCTTGGACAGCAAAGAGGTCAAACCAGTCAATCCTAAAGGAAATCAATTCTGAATATTCATTTGAAGGACTGATGCTGAAGCTGAAGCTCCTTAGAAAAGACCCTGATGCTGGGAAACATTGAAGGCAGGAGGAGAAGCAGACAACAGAGGATGAGATAGTTGGATGGCATCACCAACTCAATGGACATGAGTTTGAACAAGCTTTGGAAGATGGTGAAGGTCAAGGAAGCCCGGTGTACTGCAATCCATGTGGTCACAAAGATTTGGACACAACTGAGCAAGAGAACTACAACAACTAAAAGGGAACTTACTGGAAAGATGCCCTATTTTACTACGTCAACTAACGGGAATCTAAAAGAAAGTAAACGAAAAATAGATGTGTATTTGTCATTTTAATTAGTATTTATTGTAAACCCTTAACCCTGGAACGTACATAGATATGTATATATGTACATACGTTACCTGTGCATATATTGGCTTTATTGTCCCTTCATAGCTTCTGAAAGTTGATATATTTATAGTTAAAACATATCAGCCTTGGGATCTGACTCTTGATAGTGTCCTAGGGTCAAAGACTAACTTAGTTTACTTTTGAAGATTTTTAAGCCTCTGAAGATCATCTGCATTTGCTGTGTCTGTTACATGTTGAATTTTATTCAGTAAACACTGCACAGCTGAGAGCAAGGGTCCGTCCGACCCATACATGCCCCTCATTCTCAAACCTCTCTGACCTCCAAGCTTAAGTACCCTATTTTTAACAAAGCCAAGGAATCAATTTGCTTCTTTCCACCTTTCTTTACCAACAACAAACAGTCCATCCTCTGCAGTGAAGCTGGCAAACCTCCCAACAAGGCAGCCAGTAGGAGGAGGGTATTCTGTCCCCATAAAAGAAGCAGTGGTTTTTCTATCCACCCTTGGCTGACAGATACGGGGGCGGGTAGGCAGTCCACCCAGAGCAGATCCACAGTGTGTGTCCCCGGATATGTGTACACACTTCTCTCTCCCCCACTCCCTCTCTGTTTCTTTTCTGGGTGGCCATTAGTCTTTAGTAATCTGGTTCATGAGGCAAAACTGATTTCAGTACAAATGAGGGAAAACCTAGTAAGTTAATGAGCTCAATTTTGATACCTAAAGAGTTTAGCCAAATGTTTCTAAATTTTCCTAGTCAATTGTACACATTACTTTTCTCTTTCATTTTTCTCAACCTAATCGTGCTGATCTTTCATATACCAGCACTTTTCGGGGGAAGAATTTCTATTATCACTGCCTCCTTGGTGAAAAGTCCACATTCTTAAGTCCAGACTTCTTTTCTTTTTTAAAGTAGACTTTATTTTTTTTTCTTTTTTTTTTTTCTTTTTTTTCCATTTATTTTTTATTAGTTGGAGGCTAATTACTTTACATCATTACAGTAGTTTTTGTCATACATTGAAATGAATTAGCCATGGATTTACATGTATCCCCCATCCAAGTCCCCCCTCCCACCTCCCTCTCCACCCGATCCCTCTGGGTCTTCCCAGTGCACCAGGCCCGAGCATAAAGTAGACTTTATTTTTAGAGCAGTTTTAGATTCACAGCAAAATTAAGCAGAAGGTACAAACATTTCCTATATACCTCTGTCCACCGCCCATACGTGCATAGTGGCCGCCATTACCTGTATACATTCCCCACAGAGTGGTATATTTGTTATAACTGATGAACCTACATTAATATATCATCACCCAAAGTCCGTAGTTTTATACTAGGGTTCACTTTTGCTGTTGTACATTCTATGAGTTTGGACAAACATACTTGACATTTTAATCCTCAGTAACTATTCAAGTTATTCACCATTACAGAGGGAAATTTTTATAAATATATACATTTTAAGAACTAATTCTTAAAACCAAGTTAATCATAATCAGATTCCTTCAACTTTTGGTGGATTCACAAAAATTCACATTGCTGTTGCCGATAACCTGTTTTCTAGTGCCTCAAATTTTTTGACAGAGTTAACTGAAAGGCTTAGTATTTATTTGGAATTTTTTTGTTTGTTTGTTTTGGCTAATTTTGTTTACATTTTTTAAGAATAAATAGTCAAACAGAATAAAATAGAATAAGACAAAACAGAATAAAATAGTCAAATTGAAATAATATTCTCCTAAATTAATCATTTACTTAGTTGAACTAATTGACCAGTTTTAATAGTGACAGTGTTATTAAACATAGTATAAAGTACCCAGATTGAAAATCAAATTTGCTCAAAATATGGAAATTCAGAAAATGTAACTACAAGTATTCATTGCCTGTGTACAGCAAAATTTGCATATCATTAATAGATCTTCATCAGACAAAAAAGTAACCATACTGCAGGAGTGTTTAAGTGACAATAGAGTGTGCTTTAAAAGCTTTGAATACATGGAACTATACAGAATAATATTTATGTTACTAGACAATGTGTAACAAGGTGTGGCTCTTGAGTGCCACATCAATTGTTACTTAGGTTCTTGAGCTTGTTCAGACATCTACCATTTCTTACAAGGATCAGGAAAGAAGCCAGACTGAGATCATGGCAGGCTGCTGTTCGGCCGGGCAGAGTGTCAAGTAGGTTGCTGTGGTTTTCAGAGCCCCCTTCCCTTTGCCTAACCTTCCCCACATGAATCTCCCACGTACGCCCCCCTCATTTCTTCTCCCTTATAATCTTCCTTGCTCTCAAACCAGCCTCCTCACCCCTCACCTATACTTCCTCCAGGAAATGATATGATAGACTCACTTTCGTGTATAAATAGCTGACAAAGCTTCAACTGTTATCATTCCTGAATTATATAATTTTAGATAACAAATAAGCAAAGAATAAAAAATGTACTTCTTGAATTTCAGGATCCTGGCAAATGAAGAAAGTATTTTTGCAGGGTGGTGGGTTGGGGAATAGGGTTGACAGAGAGTGGGCATCTTCTCAGTAAAAAGAATGGAAAAGCTTTGTAATCTCACATTATTTTCAGAATTGCAGTAAATACTCTTATGTACTTAGGTCAGGTGAAACATTTCCCCATAAACTGTGTCTGCTAGTATTTGCTTATATTAAACACCTGAGTAAGAGTCCAACCTACAGGCTGGTAACTTAAAGTATAATTATTTACATATAAGTCTCATTTTATCCTGAGTCATCCAGAATTACTGCAATCTACAGAAAAATATCTGGTTGTCCACTGCGTATGGATGTTGATTTGTCATCTTTCACGCTATCCCTGGTAACCTGTTTCACTCAGTCAACCCCGATGCCTTGGTTCATATACAAAAGAGAGGAATTCCTTTTCCTCATCCTAGTATTATTAATAGAAGGATGAAAACAGTACCTTTGTATTAGATAAGCAAGGAACAGATCAAGAGAAAAAGGGCATGAAAATATGTGACAGTTAGGAGAACTGCATGAAAGTATTGATGTCGCCTGACATGATGAGGCTGTTGGCTCAATCCTCCCAATACTTCGTGAACTACACAAAGAAATAGCAACTTCCAGAGCAGCATAATCCAAAATTCCAGTTCCTGTGTCTTGTCTCTGGCAATGGACATAGAAAATAGCGTAAGATGCATCTGTCAGGTTTGAGAGCAGCTAATAAGAGATGCTTACTGCATTTAACCTTATATGTTTCACGAGCACCAAGGGTCACTGGCATTTTAGGCTGCACTGCTGTGATATAGTTTCCTTCCTTCCGTCCTTCCTTCCTTGCTTGCCTACCTTTCTTCCTTCTTTCCTTCTATTTCAAAACTATTTTCTATTTATTGGCTTTCCACCTCAACCCAGTGGCCCTTCAGTGACCCCTACTGTGGTTCGGTTTCCCAGGAGAGGCCACATAAACAGGGCAAGAGTTTCTGGAGGCTCCCAAGAATTTATGCGGAGAGAGGAGCGTTGCCTTGGCTGGGCAGGACATTGAAAAATGAGCTGTGTGTGGAGGAGTCTAAAGGGTTCTTCCTAATCTGATGCCACTTCATTCCCACGATGGAGGCCCCACAGGTCTCAAGGTAAGAATTCAGATAAATCACACATGGGCAGATCTCCCGGATGAGGCACAGAAAGGTGTTTTTTTTTCTAACAAGCCTCAATAAATAAAAATGTAATTGCACAGACTAACAGAAACAAACAAAACGATGTTTACTAGAAGGCAGGACAGTGCAGCAGGAAGAGCTGGGGAAGCAGGAGGTAGGCTTCTGATTCCTCGAGAGTCCTGTGGCCTCAGACGTGTTGGTTACTCTGTGGCTCTGTTTTGCCAGTTTGTAAATCAGGTGCTGTGTCCCAGGATCATGGGGTTTTTTTAATTGCTTAAACATTTCATGCTACTAAGACTAGAAAAGTTGAATTAAACATCCTATGTGTATTACATTTTTATTGCTGTGTAACAAATGACCACAAATTTAGCAGCTTAAAACAACACATTTAGTATCTCATATTTTCAACAGGTCAGGGGTCAGAGCTCGGGGCTGCAATCTCGGTGTACAATCTTGATTCTCCTCTAGAAGCTTAGCTCTCATCTGGAAGCTCAGCTAGTGACCGCTTCCAAGCTCATGAGGTTTTAGCAACACCCGCTTCCTGTGGTTGTCGGACTGAGGCCCTGGCTTCTAGCTTGATGTTAGCTGGAGGCCACTGTCAGTTCCTAGAAGCCAACAATAGCTCTTTGCCACAGGGCTTTCTCCATAGGCCCTCGGATAGCATAGCAGCTTGCTTTCTCAAAGCAGGCAAAGGAGAAAGAGAGAAAGCCTTCTTATATAATGTAGTCACAGAAGTTACATCCCATCACCTTTGCCATATTTTACTGGTTAAAAGTTATTCACAGGTCCCAGCCACACTCCTATGGCTGATTCATGTTGATGTGTGGCAGAGGCCACCACAATATTGTAGAGCAATTGTCCTCCAAACATTGTACTTTGTCCTATACTTCTCAATGTTGTACAATCTTAATATTTGATAATTTTTTAAAATACGGAAAAAAACAAGCAGAAAAGTGGGGGAAGGGAATAAACAAGCACATGAACACCAAGATGCAGTGGTCAGGGAGACCATCTTAAAGTCTGTCTGCCACACTTTTGCATTTTTTAATTTTTTTTGTATTTTTCCCACTCAGTCTTTCAGCAGATTCTGTCAGTTCAACATCCAGGACATACTCCATCTGCCACTTTTCATCACCTCCGTTTCCAACTCAGCCTCCCTAGTCTATGTCATCATTTTCTCTCATTAACACTTCTGCTATAATCTCTTAAGTCGTCTCCCTCTCTGTTATTCTATTAAGTTAGAACTTTCCAGTGGACTTCCTGTTATATGCGGAATAAAACCCAAATGCCTCACTTGCATGACCTGGCCCCTGACTACTTGTGTGACCTCATTCACTTCTGTCTCCACTTTTTCTCATTCCATGTCTGCTACCACCAAGTCCATTCCCAACTCAGGAACTTTGCACATGCTTCCTTCTAACAGAAATGTTCTTCCCTAAGTCTTGACTTGGTGGTTCCTTCTCGTCATCCATTCTTCACTCAAATTCTGCTTCCTCACAGACCTTCCTAACCACGCTAATCACTACCCGAGTTAGCTTACCTTTGTCCTACTCCAGGCATTCTCTGTCCTGACACTCCACTTTCTTTTCTGCATAGAACTTACTGCCATGTGAAATATGTGTTTTAATTGTTCAAAACTTGTGTCCTTCACTTCGAATGCAATGTCCATGAGGACAAGTCATTATGTTTCCAATAGTCCCCAGTGTCATAAACACTGAATGAAGAAAACAATGAAAAAAATCCAAACTCAAATTTCAAAAATTAATTGAATAAAATTGGCTATCTGAAATTTGGACAATTTTATTGGACAATTTACTATATTGTCCTTAATTTTTGCAGTTTTCCATGAACTAATGGCAGGTTTATCAATAATTACCACCTATTCCTGTCCAAGTTTTTGGAGACCATTACATTATGACACCATCCTTAAGGCAGAAAGTGAAGAGCAACTAAAAAGCCTCTTGTTGAAGGTGAAAGAGAAGACTGAAAAAGCTGGCTTAAAACTCAACATTCAAAAAACGAAGATCATGGCATCCGGCCCCATCACTTCATGGCAAATAGATGGGGAAAGAATGGAAATAGTGACAGGCTTTATTTTCTTGGGCTCCAAAATCACTTCAGACAGTGACTGTAGCCATAAAATTAAAAGATGCTTGCTCCTTAAAAGAAAAGCCATGACAAACCTACCAGTGAACCAGCGAAGTTGCTCAGTCGTGTCCAACTCTGCGATCCCATGGACTGTAGCCTACCAGGCTCCTCCATCCATGGAATTTTCCAGGCAAGAGTACTGGAGTGGGTTGCCATTTCCTTCTCCAGGGGATCTTCCCAACTCAGGGATCAAACCCAGGTTTCCTGCACTGCAGGCAGACACCTTACCATCTGAGCTACCAGGGAAGAGCATATTAAAAAATGCCAACAAAGGTCCGTATAGTCAAAGCTATGGTTTCAGGAATCATGTATGGATGTGAGAGTTGGACCTTAAAGAAGGCCAAGCGCTGAAGAACTGATGCTTTCAAACTATGGTGTTGGAAAACACTCTTGTGAGTCCTTGGACTGCAAGGAGATCAAACCAGTTAATCCTAAAGGAAATCAGTGCTGTATATTCCTTGTAAGGACTGATGCTAAAGCTGAAGCTCCAATACTCTAGCCACCTGATGCAAAGAGCTAACTCATTGGAAAAGACCCTGATACTGAGAAAGACTGAAGGCAGGAGGAGAAGAGGACGACAGAGGATGAGATGGTTGGATGGCATCACTGACTCAGTGGACATGAGTTTGACCAAACTCTGGGAGATGGTGATGGACAGGGAGGCCTGGCATGTTGTAGTCCATGGGGTCACAAAGAGTCAGACACAAATGAGCAACTGAACAACAATAGTATTATTTTATCAACTCAATAGCAATTGTTTCCTTAAGAGAGCCCTGCACCAAGTCTAAATATCTGGTGAGTGCTTGGGAAATAGATACCTTGAGTGATAGACTGAAAAAGGATGCACAAGCTTTAGAGCAAGATGTATAGGAGGGGTCTTCCCTGGCGGTCCAGTGTCTAAGACTCCATGCTCCCAATGCACGGGGGTTCAGGTTCAATCCTTAGTCATGGAACTAGATCCCACATGCTGCAACTAGGAGTTTGCATGCTGCAACTAAAGATACCACAGGCCACAACAAGGACTCAACACAGCCAAAAAAAAAAAAAAAGGTGTACAGACAGCATACTTCCAGGCATTAGGAAGAAACATCTTTTCCTCTTGTAGGAGAAATTCCTAAAATTGGTCACTTCTACCTGTAGAGAGTAACTGAAACTGATCTGCAAAGGAGGTACGGTGGTATGGGAAAAAGAAGATTGATCCAGAAGCCAGGGGACCTGGAATCCAGACCTCATTCTGCAGCAAAAAAAACCCAATTTAGAATGTCATGTATCTGCCCTGAACCTCATTTTCCTCATCTATAAAAAGTCAGAATTCAGCTAGATTTCCAAGGTCCTCCAATATTAAAATTTTTTGAAATATATAAGTTCTATCAATCCATGAAAGCCTATAAAAGGATAGCTGCTGAGTTGAGCTATTGAGCACTAATTACAGCATCTGTAGAAAGGAAGATAAATGATCACCAACAATAACAGTTAACAGCAACCAAAGATGGTTCACCCTGTTCCTCGGAAATCATTCACATTGTCTTTCCATTAACAGTCCTATTATAGAGCTGACACTTGTCTCTCAGCCTGGTCATATGTTACCATCTCAACAATAAACACCTGAGCCAGACTTCCCTGGTGGCCCAGTGGTTAAGACTCTGCGTTTCCACTGCAGATGGTATGGGTGCAAGTCCTAGTCGGGGAACTGAGATCCTACATGCCCCATGACCCTCCCCCAGATGAAATAGAATAAAATAAAATAAACACCTGAGCCAAAGGCTAGGAGCTGTCTCAGCTCTCCACATTGTATTCTAAAAGCTCCGTACACTCCAGTTACTCAGCTTGGCATTCTGGCAGCATGGAGGAAAAGTTTCTTTTATCTAGTCCACAGAAATAACATATTAAGACACAAAAAAGATTTACCGGTTTGAAGGCCAAGAAACTAGTTGGGTGACGTAGGCATGGCTTTCTAGAAAGCTCTGGGAATCTCATTTTTCTAGTAATAATATGTGAGGGCTTCCCTGGCAGCTCAGTGGTAAAGAATCCTTCTGCCAATGGAGGAGACAGGTGTTCGATCCCTGAATCAGGAAGATCCCCTGGAGAAAGGAATGGCAACCCACTCCAGTGTTCTTGCCTGAAGAATCCCATGAACAGAGGGGCCTGGTGGGCTACAGCCCATGGGGTCACAAAAGAGTCAGATACAACTGAGTGACTAAAAATAACAACAATAATATGTGGCCTATACATTAATTCATAGCACTTCAAAGTGGTTCCAGTTGCCATGCTAATTTTGTCTGTCATTTCCTAAAATTGTACTATTTAAGGTCATTCGTAGTCCATACTAAAACATTGCATGATATTCTAATTAATAGTAAAAAGTCAATTAAAATTACTTAAGAGGAAATTCATCATTTTTTAATTTTTATGGGTTGCCTAGTAACTGAGTGAATTAAAGAAATGCTCTCCTAAAGAAGTTAATCTTCAATTTGCTTATGCTTAATTTGCTTAAGGTTAGACCAGTTATAAAAACAACCTACAGTAGTTTCCTCAAAGATAAAACTATCAATTCAGTCTTCTACTTGAAGATAGCACTGTGGTTTGACATAAATAATAGACCCTACAAAAACAAACAGGAGAGACTGACAGAGAGAGACTGACAAAATCTGGCAGACAATGCAAAACTAAAGCTTCTCAGGAAAAAGAAGAATAAACTTGCTTTTTAAAAAGCCCTTGAAAACAATAATAAAATAATAAAATAAATAATAAAAAAATAAAAATAAATAAAATAATAAAAATAAAAAAATAATATAATGAAAAGGCAACTATTTTATTTCACAGTCTCCAAATATTTCATGACTGCGTCATTGGAGTTTCTGATTCATTCCGATGCCCATCTTCCTCTGCCTCTGCCTTCATTTGTAAGGCTTCAAAGTGTGTACAGACCACTCTGGTGCGGTTGATGGTGAAGATGTGGAGGACATTGCCCTGCAGGCTGCTTCAGTCTGTCATTCATGTGCTAATGAGAAACTATGGCAAAGTATATGAGGCCTGAGAGAAAAACGCAAGAAAAATTACAAATATAACACGTTCCCGCTTCCCTGGTAGCTCAGCTGGTAAAGAATCTCCCTGCAATGCAGGAGACCCTGTTTCAATTCCTGGGTTGGGAAGATCTCCTGGGGAAGGGATAGGTTACCCACTCCAGTATTCATAGGCTTCCCTGGTGGTTCAGATGATAAAGAATCCACCTGCAATGCGGGAGACCTGGGTTCAGTCCCTGGATTGGAAGGTTCTCTGGAGGAAGGCATGGCAACCCACTCCAGTATTCTTGCGTGGAGAATTCCCATGGACAGAGGAGCCTGGTGGGCTACAGTCCACGGGGTCACAAAGAGTCGGACATGACTGAGTGACTAAGCACACATGTAACTCAGATGACAGAGAAAGAGAAGGGAATAGATGTGGGGAGAAGGCATAAACATGAGCTGACCCGGTCATAAAAGCCTGTGTTGGCAGTGAGAAGTCATGTGAAGTGTGTATGTGCTTTCATCACTACCAGGTGAGCAGATAATAGCTTCCATCCTCCTGTTCCTTCTGCCTATGTGTTCACAGGTCGGTAGCTGAAAGTGTGAGACAGATGTTCTCTTCCAGAGGATCATTTACAAATCACAGCTCATTCATTACATGGAATGATTCTAAAACACTCTAAAAGGTTATGATTTAATATCCCCAACAAATGAAAATGCTTCAGCCCTCTCCTAAGGGCATCAAGCACTCTTGCCATGGTAAAACTACTGAAGCTGGAGGTAGGGGCTCCGCTGTGATGATGTGGTTATTTAAGGCTGTAGAAATCCACTGTCATCTGTGCCCCAAATTGTCTGGGTGTTAAGATTATCTCGAAAGCTCTAGAATGTGCTGTTGTAAAACTCCCAGTCAATTTCTGCCTTCTAGATTGAAGACCTAGAATTTGTTTTTGTCCAAAAAGAACCACTCCTAAGAGTCTTTTATTCACTTAGCTGTGCGGCAGTAGGCAGAAATTTCTACCATCTTTCTCTGGGGCCTGGACTCCAAGCCATAGAGGTGCCAAGGGCCAAGGGTGAACAGGTCCCTGCTCTGTGAAGCATGCCTGAGATCGAGTCGTTTAACCAACTCTGGCTTCATGCTTTGGGGTTCATGCTTAGACCAGTGACCTGGCAGCTTGACTGTGTTTCTAAGAGAAGAGCTGAGAGAAGGAATAGCAGTGTTTCTTTTCAAGACCACAATGAGGGGGTACACAGTGTCCGAAGGACTCCTGAAGCTACTGGAGCAGTTAACCTTCACAAAGGTCATTAGTGATGAGGAAGCAACACACTGCGATGCCAAAAGGCTGAAGTGGGAGAATCTAAATTCTTACTCTGTGGCATAAGTGTTGTGGCGCTTCGGGACTCTCCCACTGGTATTTGCAGAAAGAAACCAGCTGAATATTGGACTTGGGCCAGTCACATAAGTTGAAAGTTTGTGTTGTGAAAGCCTGTATACAAAGGGGGAATTGTGATCTTACTTTAGTAACAGGTTGGAGAGACCGGGGACATATAGTCCAACATCTATATAAGTTTCTTGAGAGCAGACATCTCTGTGCCTTAGTTGATCTACAAATATGGGTAAAATGTGGGTTTGAGGATTAAATGCATGTATAATTTATAAAAACATAAATTTTATATTTAAATCATATATAAATGTATGTTATTGTGTTTATGATGTATTGTTGTTGTTCAGTCACTAAGTCATGTCCGACTCTTTGCGACCCCGTGAACTGCAGCATGCCAGGCTCCCCTGTCCTTCATTATTTCCTGCAGTTTGCTCAAACTCATATTCACTGAGTCAGTGATGCCATCCAACCATGTCATTCTCTGTTGCCCTCTTCTCCTGCCTTCAATCTTTCCCAGCATCAGTGTCTTTTCCAATGAATCGGCTACTTATAAAAAGTTTTATGTGATATGATACATATTTCTATATGAAATTAAATGACATATATATAAAATCATGAAGTATCTGGCCACAGTTAAGAGATCAAAAATAAGTAGTAGCATAAAAATGTATATATTTACCCCCATGCACAGAAGGAAAGAAGGGAGGTAGGAAGAGAAAAAGAGAGAGAAAAGAGAGGGATACAAGGATGGAAGAAGAAAGAATGAATGCATGAACAAGGGCAAATATTCCCTTGATGTGTCTAGAGAACAGTGAGAATGTGCAGGGAAATATTCTTAGCCAAATAATACAGAAAGTACACATGTAACTAAAACAGCTCCATACGACACAGATTAACCCACCTCCTATTTTGACTGTGGACAGTCCACATAACACTTTAGTGCCTACATCCGCAAAGAGTACATGACTGACAAGAGCTGCGCAACAGGAGCAGCGAGGGCACCCCAGACCAGAGGGGCTGCCTGGTCCTCTCAAGGGGGCAGGCCTGTGTTTCTAGTCTCTGATGTGGGCCCGGGAGGCAGCTAGTGGGGGAAAAGATGATGACTCTTCAACTGAAGGCTCCGTGTCACTAATCATCTGGTCAACATACTCCGAGGAACTCTCAAAAACACCCAGAAGGGAAACGAGTTTCATTTGAGCAAGCCAATGGGAGTTCAAATAATTTTGATTTCTATATTAGGAGGAAGGACAGTCACAGAAGGTGGAAAATATAAGGCACTCCAGCTGCCCTTGGGTCATCTTCAGTGTTCTTCTCAGATTCCTTCTCGATGACTCCAGAGTCACATCACGACTAAGTGTAATTTTCTAAAAGCCTGACGAATGCTAAATTTGCTAAAACCAATCTACTTTCTTTACTTGAGGAAGAGAAGATAACTATTTATAACTGGAGTCCTTACATGTTCAGTACTTCTTTGTAACCTCAGAGAATGATGGAAGGGAGCTCAGAAAGAGAAGAGAACTAACATTTACTGAGCACCTGCTAAATTCCCTGGAGAAGCAAATGGCAACCCACTCCAGTATTCTCACCTGGAGGATTCCATGAACAAAGGAACCTGGCAAGCTACAGTCCATGGGCTTACAAAGTCGGACATGACTGAGCGACTATCACTACTAGGTTTCAAGTGCTTTATAAACTTTGTCCTCATTTAATCCATAGCAATCTTCTGAAGGAGGCCTTATAAATCCTATTTTGTAGATCAAGAAATTAGGGCTCCTGTTAACTCATCTGCCCAAGATTATAGTGTTTCTCACGCTTGAGTAAAGAACTGTTGTTGTAGTTGTTGTTTAGTCACTAAGTCACGTCCGACTCTTTTGTGACTTCACGGACTGTAGCCTGCCAGGCTCCTCTGTCCATGGGATTCTCCAGGCAAGAGAGAACCTGGAGTGGGTTGCCACTTCCTACTCCAGGGGATCTTCCTGACCCAGGGATCAAACCTATGACTCCAGCGTTGCAGGCAGGTTCTTTACCACTGAGCCGCCAGGGAATCTTTAGTAAAAAATTTTTATAAGAATCATCAAGAATATGCCAAGTCCCTGGTTTAAAACATACTGATCCAAGATATGTTTTTAAAGGGCTTTTTGGTTATATATTACAACTGTGAAAAAAATATTTTACTCATGTATGGGTAAATAATAATTTTAAATGTCACCATGGAACTAAAAACACATACCACAAAATACAAGGACCTGAAAATAATGTCTTTAGACCTCTAGGTGTCCACAGATTCTTGAGAAACATTACTCTCTCTTTTACTATATTCTCATCATTTCAGACATCTATGAAAGAATTGTATGGTGCTCTATACCAGAATAAGTAGAATGTTCCATCATTAGAACTAATTTTTAGTTCTGACATAAAAATCCATATTCTTGATTTTTAATTTGCATACAAACTTGTACAATATATATTTGCCATCTCTGCAAAGCTTTGTCAAAATGAGTCAGCCTCAGAAAACCAAAGTCATGACAGCCTCATGCTGGGTAAGGCCATTATTTTTGGACCTGGTTTTCCCCAGGGTGCAACCTGCTCCTATGAGCCATGTTCAACTGGTCTGAACAACCTGAGACTCTTGCTGCCAAGTTGATCTGGCCTTTCTGCCCCTCCTGTCACAAGTCTCCTGGTTCTGGGCTCAATTTGAACAAACCAGTTATGACTGGCTCTCTATATCTCTTACTCCTGCAAAAGCAATTACATACACAAATTCCAAGGTTCAGCTCACATGTTGCAAACTTAAGTCTAAGAAAAAATGGGTCCCTTCAAGCAAGAATTTCCTTTATCCCAGAAACTGTGCCAACCACCACAGCAAAGATGTGACTTGGCCATCTTCCAGGACTCCAAGATGATCCTTTTTGGCACTGCTGGAGACAGACATCATAGCTGAAGGCGAAACATCTATGTGAACAGATAGAAAACACATCGTGTGAAACAAGCCCCAGGTCAGTGCCTTCTTAGGAATTCAGACTTTATCATCTTGAATTGCTTTATAGATATTCATTAATAACTTTTTTAAAAAAAATACCTATGAAACCTAGATGTTAAATCCCATTAAAGAGAATACAGGGAGAATAATTTCTAATTGGGAATCTGGCCCCTTTTCCATTTGAGATTTCATTTGCTCCCCTTAAGATAACTAATTCAAGTGGATTGAAGAACCTGATCTATTAGTAGACATTTGAATCACAGAGAAACTAGGTGAACTAACCTAGAGAACTATTAATAACATTTTTAACGTGCACCTATTGCCAGTTGGGGACTAATTAGACTGGACGCTTTACCTACTTATCTCATTGAATCCTCACTGGTCATGTGGGGTAGCTATTACTGCACAATCCTAAAATCTCCATTTCACCTAGACAACCAAATACTGCAGGGCAGGGGAGCTCTGGAATCTGTCTATGTGGCCTTAGGAGACACAATAGAGGGGAATTGATGGACTTGTCTTGAAACTACATAGCAAGCACAGTTCTGTTTTTGTTTTTTTAACATTTTTATTGGAGTGTATACTTGCTTTATAGTGTTGTGTTGGAGAAGGAAATGGCAACCCACTCCAGTCTTCTTGCCTGGAGAATCCCATAGACAGAGGAGCCTGGCAGGCTACAGTCCATGGGGTCACAAGAGTCGGACACAACTTAGTGACTAAACCACCAAGCAGTGTTGTGTTCGTTTCTGCTGTACAGAAAAGTAAATCAGCTATATTTATATATTCCTTGGATATTTAATTGTAGCTGGGAGAGGTGGCTTATAGTGATGTGGGAGAACTCAGTGGCCCCCTCCCCAGTCCTCCAGACTGACCTGTGAGTAGTACTACTGTCTTGTGAAACAGTGACAACCAGTGCCTGGGAGGACAGGCTCATCATGGATCTTAGGATACACATGCTAAAAATGCTGAAATACACATGCTAAAACTATAGGACACACATGCTAAAAACTGTAGGATACACATGCTAAAATACACATACTTAAACTATAGGATGAACAGTCTAAAAATGCATGGGATAACTTTTAAAAGAAAAAAAAAGGAGTTAGGAGAAAGTCTAAATTGCATTTTTCCAAAAGGAAAGAGCTGGTCGTGATACTGGAAAGACATGAGGTTTTCACCGCAGAATGGGAACTGTGGCTTACGTTCCCCAAGGGTATTTTTTTCAGTTGCTTTCCCTGCATTACCGAGCAACTTACTTTCTGACCTAGATCTTTTCCATCTAAAATGTCAAGACATACCAATTTAAAACATGGTGTCAGCAGAAAATGAAGTCCAAGCTGTCTATTTTTTTTTTTTCCTCTCACCATCAAGAGCTGAGCCAGCTGTTCTCATGTGCCCACTTTGGCAGGGAAACTGGATGCAAGTTTGTGGAAGAGAAGGATTGGTGTCAAAGTTCACATAGACCTGCAGAGGCCGTGGTGCTTTCAACTCGCTTCAATTCCCATGTGAATACTGGAAACCTCACTACTATTAAAACTACACAAAGAGTTTGGATTATACATGATTCTTGGACCTCTGTCTAGGGAAAAAAATAAACATTAAATCAGTCCTGTATGACATTTCATCTCTTGTAACGCTGGCAGAGCAATTTACAAAAAAACGCAGAGCTAATAGCTTTCTTTCTTCCCCTCCCTTCTTCCCTTGTCTCTTCCGTCTCTTCTTCCTTTCTTTGAAACAGAGTCCCAAACCATAAATGTGTTGTCCAATACCCACATACTGATTATTAAATTAGTTAAGAAAGATGAAACCGACAAGAAGTTTTTTTCCCTGAATACTGAAGTCTAGCCAGCGTCTGAGCTGTTTTCGGTTCGGGGCGTGTTTGTTTTGATAAGTGTGAGTCTGCAGTCTCTGGGACTGCGGCTGATATCTGGCATACGTCACTGGAGGTCTCAGATAGTGAGAGCCCCAAGCCCGTGGAAGGCTGAAGCGTACAAGGCCGGATCTCCTCTCCACTCTCCACCAGCCAGCTCCACTTCCTGCAATTCTTCTCTCATGTGCTTCTTTGTTATTTTGCAAGTGTTGACCAAAAATGTCCAGATTGTTTGCTATCTCAAATCCCAAAATACCCATGACCTTAAATAGAACATACATGATTTCTGAAAGGGAAATGGTAGCCTTGATGGCAAACTTTTCTATATGGTCTTTTCCTCCCACAGAATCAGAGATATCTTGAAAGAACAACTTAACAAAAATGTTATGTTTTATTGGGGAGTCAGATAATAATAATTTGAATAAGACCCAGTTAAATCAACCAACTGAAAAATATTAACTTCAAAACTGCTAGGTTGAATTAGAAATTAGATTTCTAACTTCCCGTCTCCTTTCCCCCAATAAAAAAATATGAGGCAATACATGAGCCAATTATAAAATCAGAAACTTACAAATGTTTATCATCTCAAGCAAAATCTCAACAGTTTAAACATTCACCAAAGGCAGGCAATTCTGTAGTGAGAAAGATGAAGCTGTTGCCCACTTAGAAATATTAATAAAGTAAGTTATCAGACCAGGAGCTGGTCCTAGAAATGATTTTCAAGTGTGCGTAGTTTTGTAGACTTCTTTCCCTGGGTTTCGGGTCTGTGCTTCCCACCCTCTTAACTGCAGCCCTTCCCCCCTTGGCCAGCTGCTGGGTGGTTTGCACGAGTTTCCTGCACACCGCTCAGCCCTCTCCGGAGCTGCTCCCAAGGAGGGCTCATGGAAGAAGATTTCACCACTGGGACAGTTTGAGTAAAGTTGTTAATCTCATGACGTGTGTTTTGAAGATAAGAAGAGTCTTATTTATGGAATAAAAGGCTTTTCTTTGTTAAAAGAACTTTTGGCCTCACTGTCCAGGTTTGGGATGGCGGTAGTTAGCGGGCGGAGGATTCCCTACGCTCCTGTTCAGAATGACTTCTGTTCTTAGGGAGATCCAGGCCCAGCAATGGCGATGAGTCTACAAAAACATGTCTTATACCATTTGCGTTTGAGAGAAATGTATGTGTTTAGGACACTGGTACTTTGCAAGCTTCCATTTCCCTGGCAGTGTAAAACCATCTTTTACAAACTGCCTTTTCTTTAAAACAAGGATAGTAAAGCTTTCACCAAAATGTTTTCATAGTCAGCAACCTCATAATAACCAGTAAGGCAGACAGAGCAGGTCTTGTTCACCATTCTACAGACTGGGAAATCAGTATTCAGAGAAATTTAAGACCACGGTAAGCATCAAAAGAACCCAAGGATTCTCAGGATTCTTCCCTTTGCAAGGGAACCTAAACATAAGACTCAGATTCCTGGATCCCACTTCTAAGAGGCCTGGAATCAGCCTGGGAACCCACATGACTATAAAGATTTCCCCAGTGATTCTGGTGCTCAGACAGGTTAATTAATGAGGCAATAATAAGCAGGTGGGTATGTAGAGGGAAAATGATGCAGCATGGGTCTTCTGCAGTCACTCCTTGGTCAGCTCTGTGTTCAACTGGATGGGTCTTCGACAGAGCAGACCTCAAAAGGGTAGAAGAGAGATATAAAGAAAAACAGAGAATCCAGATTTGGTGAGAGAGCAGAGAGCTGAAGATTAATTCCTATTTGTAGTCTGCAGTCCTATCTGTACAAAACATTGATTCAGATTCTCCCAGCACACCAAAGGAAGGAGTCCAGAGTTGCTATGTTGATCCTTCACACAGTACTAGGGTAGAAAACCTGGGGAAATTCCTTCCAGAAACCCTGAGAGTCACCTTGGAAAACTGAAACCCCTTCCTTCAATCCACTGCAGAGCCACTCCACATTCGGAAAGCACAAAATGCTCTCCTTCATGCCAGTGCTTTAATAAACATATAACTTCAAGTCATCTGTTGGATTGTGTTAGATTCAAAAAGTAAAAATCATCCTGAGAATAAAAGTCACTCAACAGCAGGAAGTCACCTGCAAGGTGGCTTTTTCAATCAGTTAACAGGGTGTTTTTGTCCCAAGGAGAAATCTGATGAAGAGCAAGGAACTGGGAGCCAGACTGCCCAAGTGCAAATCCCAGCCCTATTACTATTACGACTTAATAGTATGTAAACTAGAGCCGGTTACTTTACCCCTCTGACCTTCAGCTTCTTCATGTCATAGGGCCACTGTGAGGATTAAATAGGCTATTCTAGAATGAAGACAAGCACTTAGTCAACGTTATTTATTAGCTGTTACAATTACTACACCTAGTTTTAACAGGTAGTAAGAAAACAATAGAATGCTTGTTGTTTCCATTTTAATGAGACACATAATCAGCAAATCTATCACCTAGTGTTCTCCAGGTACAAACACCATAAATCTACATTGTTAACAAAAGGAAGTTTTCTGAGAACTTGGAACACATTGGAAATCACAGGATAGCTCACAGAATAGAAGGCAAATTGAAGAACCTGGTGTGAGAAAGGAGAGGACCCAGGCATTTATGGAGGTTTAGGTGCCAGGAACCAGCTGGCAGCCTCTTGGGGGCCCTGACCTTGGGATGAACGAGCCACAATCATTATTTCAGATGGTGTGTTGCTCCTTTAAGTTCCAGAGCATCTATTGGCTTAGTTGGGGTCATATGCCATTCCCTGCCTAGGAAACAATGAGACATTCTAACTAGAACTCCCACTAAGACTCCAAGGGCAAGTAAGGAAAATCAGAGTACGGTTAACCAGATGCAGAGATGCAAAGAGGACTGATATCCATCATTTTACCATCTGGTTATATTCAGAATAGTCTTTTCTACAATGGTGAGTTGGAATCTGCTTACATTTTGCTTCCCTGGTGGCTTAGATGGTAAAGAATCCCCTTGCCACACTGGAGACCTGGGTTCAACTCCTGGGTTGGGAAGATCCCCTGGAGAAAGGAATGGCTATCCACTCCAGTATTTTTGCCTGGAGAATTCCATGGACAGAGGAGCCTGGCGAGCTAAGGTCCACAGGATGGCAAAAAGTCGGACATGACTGAGTGATTAACACTTATTTTTCACTTTAGTTGGAATCTGCTAACATTTCACAACAGATACCAAGATATGTGTGATTAAGTCTTCTGGCTAGCCCCCAAAGGAAGCCGGTTTAACTTACAATGTGCCAGAAACATTAATAATATTCTTTATCAAAGCTCCACAAAGATTCTTAAAATTAAAAATTTAAGCCCTTCCCTTTCAAACCTATGTAACTATTGAGGAAAACAGGGTTAGGAGCACATAGCCCACCTGAAGGTCCTGGGTACTGGCCATATTAATTCCATATTGATGTAGCAAGGTAATAATACCCCTCAAAAAGTGTGGGCAAGGCCTGGATTCTGTGCCTCATTGGAAATAGCAATAGAAGCTTCCAAAGGGATATAAAGTTTTCAAAAAGTTAAAACTTGACTCTTATAAATAAAAAATTAATACATCTCAAAGATTTTATTCAACTCTTTAATTAATGAGAGAACTAGGAAACTGGTAAAACTGGTGCACAGAGCATTTTGAGGAAGAATGTTAGAATATGATTTCTAGTTTAAATATTAAACTGGTGAATGTCTCACAGAAAAATGATAACTTAATCACCATAATCATAGGACTGCCTTTTATACTGGACAAAAATCATTTGCATCTTTACTGGAAACAAATCTATAAATAAACATGTAGCTTCCCAAAGTCTGAGCCTTTAATCAGTAGAAGAGTGAGCTTCAAATATAGGTGCATGCCTCAAAAATAACTAGGGAATCCTTGATGTGAACGAGAGCTGGAGGAGGAGACATGTTCACTCCCCTGGATATTTTTTTTTAAAACAAGGGGATGTCAGCAGAGAAAACAAGAATTCAGTGGCAAGAAAAGTGCTCTGATTGCGGGGGTATCACAGGTAGAAAAGGTCTTTGCCCAGTGTCAGGGGACAGGAGGGGAGGCCTTTTATGTGTTATACGAGGAGTCAGGAACACATGTCAGCTGTTCTTAAAGGAAAAACCATAATGAACACTTACAACGGTGACAAGTTGTGGGTGGGTACTGTATAAATAAAGAAGACCACTGAAAGGCTTGTGTGGATTACATACTAGAATAATTGCATTATTAAAATGTTTTGTTCCCCATCCCGATCCCCCCTCCCACCTCCCTCTCCAATCGGAATGGGGAATACATGTGAATCCATGGCTGATTCATGTCAATGTATGACAAAAACCACTACAATATTGTAAAGTAATTAGCCTCCAACTAATAAAAATAAATGAAAAAAAAATGTTTTGTTGATTAAATACCGTTGCTATGTGTCTGATGCTACTCAAATTTTACTGTCTACTAATTAATTATTTAGGCTTCTGTCCCTTTCTGGGGGGGACAGAACATCGAAAGCATTTTTCTTTCTTAGCTCTTTTAGGTTTTGAAATTCCTAAAAATTAGTCTTTTGTCTTTTAAGTCCTGTAATTGAAGGACAGAGCAGCAGAATTCCAATAATATCTGCTTTAAAACTACCATTTTAGTTTTATTATCCTAGAACAGAAATATCTTAATATTTAGGAAGTCATATTTCTCAGGACATCAAAATGGAATGACTTTTTACTTTCTAGAATTGCTTTCTTCTGCTATTTGACACAAGGAATGGATTAGATGAATTCTAGGATCCTTTATGTTATTGCAGTCCCAGGGTTCTATATCAACTAAATTTCCCAAATAGCCTTATAACGCATGTCAGGGTCAGATAGTTAAAACTGTGCACTGTGGCAGATTCAAGCAATTCATCTTTAAATTTCCTGTTATCAACACATTTTTTTTCATTTATTTTTATTAGTTGGAGGCTAACTACCTTACAATATTGTAGTGGTTTTTGCCATACATTGACATGAATCAGCCATGGATTTATGTGTGTTCCACATCCCGATCCCCCTCAACACATTTAAAATATAAAATATGTGCTAAGAACATTTACCATACTTTGTCGGCTAGCATATAGGTACCTTAAGAGCTGGAATCCTGTCATCTTGTGCAAATATAAGTCTAACATGATGCTTAGTATACTGTAGGTGTTTAATATTTATTTTTAAGTGAATTAATGAATATTGCTAAATATCCAGAGATAGATATATTCATTAGAAAAATTAGTAAAATTATCACATTGCTAACAAGTGCTCAGTTGTTCCTGACTCCGAGACCCCACAGACTGTAGCCCACCAGGCTCCTCTGTCCATGGGCCTTTTCCAGGCAAGAATACTGGAGTGGGTTGCCATTTTCTTCTCCAAATTGTTATGTTAGTCTCCCCAAAATTGAAAAATCACTCTGAGAATATTGACAAAGTTCATGTTTAAAAATTTATTTTTTCCCATTTAAGACTAGTTTATATTTTAGAATATGAAAAAGAAAAGACAGAAAATAAAATCCTTTGCTATTAACTGCTACATGACCAGTAAAGCAATGACTCAAATATTATCTGTCTATATATACACATGTGGATTTCCCTATATCTCAGATGGTAAAGAATCTGCCTGCAACGCAGGAGATCCAGGTTCAATCACTGGGTCAGGAAGATCCCCTGGAGAAGGAAATGCAATCAGCTTCAGTGTTCTTGCCTGGAAAATCCCAAGGACAGAGGGGCCTGATGGGCTACAGTCCATGGGGTCACAAAGAGTCGGACATGACTAAGTGACTAATACACACATATATGCACATAACTGAATCACTTGGCTGTACACTTGAAACTAGCAGAACACTGTAAATTAACTATACTTCAATAAAAAAATTTTAAGAAAAAAATAATAAAATGGAAAAAAAAATAATAAAATGGATAAACAGTAAGATCCTCCTGTATATTCAATATCTGTAATAACCTATAATGGAAAACAACATGAATATACAGTAGGATCTTGCTGTCTATTTTATTATTTTTTTAATAGTTTATGTTTTAGAATATCTAAAAGAAAACACAGAAAATAGAATCCTTTGCTATTAATTGCCATGTTACATGTAAAGCAATGACTCAAATATTATCTGTCTTATATATATTTGCTATATGTCAGAAACTAACACAATATTGTAAATTAACTATACTTCAATAAATAAATTAATTTAAAAATAACAAAAATTTGAAAAATTTCAAAAATAAAAATAAGTTTAAAAATTACTAATAGGGTTAGACATCTACACAGTAATCTTCTCCAAGACGTTTCTTCAGCATATTTCAGAGCACCTAAACTATTTTTACTATGTTTTATCTCATTTATTCCTGGTCACTATCTGCAACTATCACAAAATTAAGAAGTTTTTTGTCTATTTTTTTCCTGTTTTTTTTTTTTTTGTTTTTTGCCTAAAAGTAGTAAAAAATTAATTTCCAACCTTCTGGGTCATCGTTCTGTGGTAAAACATTATGCTCCTCTTCTAAAGCTACCTAAGTTCTGCTTTAACAACCTTTCAATGTGCATCTTCTGGAGAGCCATTTCAAAATTAAAAGCAGATGGTGAAAAAAATTCTTTGAGACTAAACTATAAAACTTCTGGAAGTCTAACTGTGGTTAGGTAAAACAATAAAATTTCATGTTAAAAGCTGGCTTCCAGGAAAATTATTCCATTTTGTTTGGAAAATGCTGTCAGAATTCATACTGATGAACTCAGGCAGTGTATTTATAAACTATCTCTTTTCTTGCTTTTAAAGAGGGGCATAGAGCATGAAATTGGTGGGGGGGGGGGCGCGCTAGTGCACTTTTGGATCTACAGAAAATTTCCTAATTCATTCATCCAATAAACATAATTTCCATCTTCTCAGACATTGTTTCAGGTGCTGGTGATAAATAGTGAACTAGATATACAAGTGCCCAGCCCTGAAGACTTTACAGTCTAATAGCTGAGACAGATAATAAATAAGTAAACCAACAAATCAAAAAATTTAATTTTAATTGTGGAAAGTAACATGAGAGAAGTAAAAAGAGTTCATGATAAGTAATAATGGGGAAAGAGAATCACTTTAGATAGGTTCATCAGGAAAATCCTCCCTGCACAGCTATATTGATCAGAACTCTTTGTGTTCTAAATAACAACCACAAAAAAAAAAAAAGCAAAACAGAAAAAAAACTTGGCTTAAAAAGAACTTATTGCCTTGTCTGGGAATAGGCCCCATTTCCTGCAGGGTTTGGTCTAGCAGCTCAAAGTCCTTCCAGCAGATTTTCAGCCGCCTTCCATCTGTGCTGTCCTCACTGATGAGATCATCCAGAGGTCCTCACAGTCACTGCTTTCCACTCCTAACCCCAACTCTCCCCTCCTACAGGAATGCACAGATGAGCTTCCATTCCAGAGCAGAACTACTGTTCAAGAAACCAGAGGAAAAGGGGAGTCTCTTTCAAAAACTCTCAATGAATAGGAATTAAATTTTCTTTCTCAGAAACCCTAATAAACGTCTTCTCACATCTCCTTGGTTCTGACTGGGTTACAAGCCCATCCCTAAAGCTCTCATGGTGGCCCAGGTAAGGGAATATGCTTATGGACTTACACCAGTTAGGACCGCACCTGGAGCTGGCCATGGGGTCCATCCCAACTAAACCTCAAGCTTGAAAGTGGGATCAGGGTGGAACTCCAGAGGAAAATTGGGTCACTCTTTTACCAAAAGAATGATGGATGGATGTTGGGTGCAAAACAACTGATGCCTCTATAAGGAGGTAACCTTTAAACTGAAAGCTGAAGAAACCCATCATGTGCTAAGTCAATAAGGCAGGATTGCATGCACTGGAAATAACAAGTTGAAACATTCCAGGCAGAAAAGAAAGTGGCATCTTTAAGGCACAGACAAGTATAGGTACTTATAAAATATGTAAGCTAAGATACTTTGATCAAGAACTCATCTAACTACAAAAGATAACTGCTTTGAATTTGCTTTCCCATAATCAGATATTACCCCTTGTATAGTAAATAGCTTAGATGACTACTTCAATAGTACAAAACCATAATATGTCACAGAGCCTATTTGCGGCAAGATTTTTTGGTCTTTTTACTGTGATTATCAGGGCTTGCCTGGTGACTCAGACAGTAAAGAATCTGCCTGCAATGCAGACACCTGAGTTTGATCCCTGGGTTGGGAAGATCCACTGGAGCACGGAATGACAACCCACTCCGGTATTCTTGCCTGGAGAATTCTACGGACAGAGGAGCCTCGTGGGCTACAGTCAGTAGGGTCACAAAGAGTCAGACCCGACTGAGCGACTAACACTTTCACTTTCACTGTGTTATCATAAAAAGATAGATGGTAGGTAGAAAGAATACATATAAAAATGTAGTTATAAGAAGATCAAACTGTCCTATAGCTTACATTTTTTCACTTAGGAAAGCAAATATATTCCTCTATCTCAATATTCATTCATTTATTTAACAAAAATTTATTGAGCTCCTACTACATACTACATGCTATTCTGGGCACTTGAGATAACATACATTTAGATGAGTAAATCTTCATACCTAATAAAAGGAATTTTTCAAACTCAAACTGATGACTTACCTATGCCTTATGTAAACTTTGTTTTGTTGACTTTGGGAACCTGAACATTCTCACTTGATATGGGCCAGTATGGTTAGAAAAGAAAGACTTCCTTGGAGGTACAAGTATCAACAGGAATCTAACAGAATCACTGGCATTAGGTCCTCAGAAACAGTGTATTTTCTTGCATATTGCAATTCCAAGATCAAATTGATCCTGTTTTATTACCACTTTCCGCCAACTGGAGGGTCAGGGGGTATATAGGGAGGATCCATTGTAGAACCCTCAGATCAAAGGTCATAGGATTTCCTGGTCCACCTCTGAATTCTAAACACAAATAGGAGAGGAAGTACAGTATAAATTAAAACATGTAACTTCAGAGTTAGAGGAGACATAAAAACTCAGTTAGTTCCTGTCTTTTATTTTCTATATAAGGAAACCCACAAATGACGCAGAGGTCCTGACAATCTGTATTCGTGTAAGCACTTGGTTTATATTAAATTATTGAGTCATATTTCCTCACTAGACTTTATGCTTAAGATTACAAAGCATGCAAATTGGGTCCTCTGTGACAACCTAGAGGGGTGAGATGGTGTGGGAGGTAGGAGGGAAGTTCTAGAGGGAGGGGACACAATGTGTACCTACGGTGATTCATATTGATGTATGGCAGAAACCAAGACAATATTGTAAAGCAATTATCCTCCAACTAAAAAAAAATAAATTTTTAAAAATTATAGAGCATGACAACTGAGACAATATGAGGATTCCTAGCCAGATCCCTTCTTACACAATGGTGTAAGGAGGTCAGGACCTCAACCCAGACAATCCAACTCCAGAGACAAAATGCTCAATTACCACCTTCTCCACCATTCACCAATTGTGATCTTTGCAAATTTCACCTCCCTAAATCTGTTTCCACATCCCCAAAAGAATTCTTCCCTCATGGGGTTTTTTTAATTATTGATCAGACACATATAATACTTTATCTAGAACTTCAAAGAATCTGAGATTTCACCTTCCTTTCAAGTCAACAAGTTAGCCATGGAGGGTGGCAGAAACCATGAGACTCCTGAGTCAGAGCAATGAACAGCTTCTTGCTCACAGGAATAGTAGTGCCAGAATATTAGCATTTGCAAAAGTTCCCTCAGCTCTAATTCTGCAGGGACGAAGGCCAGGTGTCACTTACAAATGCAATGGGTTATGTTACAGAAAAGGAACCTCAAATACAGTGAAATGAATTATTTTACAGTGGGCAATAAACCTGATTTCTGCTCAGGTTTTTGTATTAATTCAGTTCAGTTCAGTCGCTCAGTCGTGTCCGACTCTTTGTGACCCCACGGACTTCAGTATGCCAGGCTTCCCTGTCCATCACCAACTCCCAGAGCCTACTCAAACTCATGTCCATTGAGTTGGTGATGCCATCCAACCCCCTCATCCTCTGTCATCTGCTTCTCCTCCCACATTCAATCTTTCCCAGCATCAG
Source organism: Odocoileus virginianus (assembly GCF_023699985.2). Classification (NCBI taxonomy): domain Eukaryota; kingdom Metazoa; phylum Chordata; class Mammalia; order Artiodactyla; family Cervidae; genus Odocoileus; species Odocoileus virginianus. Next base: position 1,556,326 of record NC_069686.1, on the reverse strand, counting down.
GGTCTTTTCCTTTGAGTCAGCTCTCCACATCAGGTGGCCAAAGTATTGGAGTTTCAGCTTCAGCATCAGTCCTTCCAATGAATATTCAGGACTGATTTCCTTTAGGATAGACTGGTTGGATCTCCTTGCAGTCAAGAAACGCTCAAGAGTCTTCTCCAACACCACAGCTCAAAAGCATCAATTCTTCGGTGCTCAGCTTTCTTTATAGTTCAACTCTCACATCCATACATGACTACTGGGAAAACCATAGCTTTGATAGACGAACCTTTGTTGACAAAGTAATGTCTCTGCTTTTTGATATGCTGTCTAGCTAGGTTGGTCATAGCTTTCTTCCAAGAAGCAAGCATCTTTTAATTTCATGGCTGCAGTTAGCATCTGCAGTGATTTTGGAGCCCAAGTCTGTCACGGTTTCCATTGTTTCCCCATCTATTTCCCATGAAGTGATGGGACCAGATGCCATGATCTTTGCTTTCTGAATGTTGAGCTTTAAGCCAACTTTTTCACTCTCCTCTTTCACTTTCATCAAGAGGCTCTTTAGTTCTCCTTTGCTTTCTTCCATAGGGGTGTTTACTCGATTCCATTTCTCTTAGGTTAAGACCTAGGGGTAGGATTGCTGGGTCACGTGGAAAGTCTATGTATAAATACCTTTGAAGATAGTCAGGAACAAAGGCAGGCAGTGCCTCTGCTTGCAAGACTTGCACAAATGTGAGAAACCAGTTAGATGGCATACAGTGAGTGTTCAATAAAGAGTATTTATTACTATAAAAAAACATCGTTGCCTAAGACTAGTAATGGACAAGCCATGAGGGCATCTATTCATTCCAGGGAAAGAATCAAGGCCCCTCAAGGGATGTTATTTCCTACCTACTTTCATTCCTTTCAGTTGAAATCATCATTCTAATGGGAGATATCCATTATGGGTAGAAAGAAAAATCTCCTAGGAGATCACAGATATAAATCAATAGATAATACCGGGTTGATGGTGGCCACTTTCCTGACATTTGATTTCTATAATACTTCCCCCACACAGAGCTACTTAGTCAAGTGACAAAGTTGAGGATGTCTCTGATTACAAGTTATAAGCTTCAGCTCAAGCCATACTCATAATCTTCTGTTCCCAGTTGCCTGCAGACAGCAAGCTTCTGCTCATGCCCGTGAAACTCCAGCCTGCTCCAACCTTCCATTTCTGCCCAACCAGTTTGGGGCATGCTTAGCCAGCCCCTGTGGTGATGTCAGTCAATTTCTTGTAAAAGTCCATATAGGTGCATATCCATGTCCATATATAAATATATACCCTGCTAGTTATGCTTCTCTGGCCAAACCCTGAATGATGCAGAACTTAGTACTAGAAATGGCTCCAGGGGAACAGAATTTCAGGAGGGGTTCTCTGAATCAGTCCTGGGTTTTCTGGAGTTGGTTCTGGAATTCTCTAATATAATTAGGTGAACGACCCTGCTACCAGTGGTAAAGTGGGCATGAGGAAAGATTAGTAAGGAGAAGGCAAGATAATTGGGCTGTTCAGGGTATGAGTTGGAAACTGGACTTTCAACTTTACACACAGACTTTCAACCAGTCCCTCAGTACTGGATTCATACCTACATTGCTCCTCATCTGGTCCCGCAAATCCAAAGTCTCCCAAAGTTTGCAGAGTGAAGCCCTCCCCACAGGAACCTGAACTGGTGAAGGACCAGGAGACTTCTAGCAGATCAGCAAGGTGGGCCTGAGGGAGCTTAGCCCCCTAGAGATGGGGGACACAAAATTCAACTGGACTGTCCCTCTGCTTGTTTAAGGTGGCATTGTCACAAATGGTAAAATGACAGTTTTAGGGTAGGCGGTAATTATATTTTTCCTCTGATGTGTATGTTTGAATTTTCCATAATGAAAATTAAATAACTTTAGTAATAATTGAAAGATGATGTATGCCTCTTGATGAGAGGGAGACAGAGCCAATGGGCCATTGTTTTGACTTGGGAAAATGATAAAACCAAAAGAAAACTTGCATGAATATACATCCATGACCCCAATTTGCCCTCTTTTAATCATAGGACTCCCTTGCTCACTCATAGTCTCTTTGTCTTTCTCTGCCCAGATTGATGGATAGAAAAATAGATTTTTAGGGTAGGCTGCATACATTACAGCCTTTTTTTCCCCTAGAAATACTATAGTTTGCATCTGGTTAAAAGAAAAAGATACTCTCTTTTATACATACCGTTCACTTAAACTATAATAAATGAAACACTGCTACAGAATTTTATCTATTCTGTCAAAATCTTGTCGGGGTACACACTAATGCCCATGAAGGTACTTTCTTTGCCATCTAGAGCAAAGCTCTCAGAATCACGGGTCAACCACAGTGCCTGGGTCACCCCCATTCCCTGAGCCCCTGAACCCCCATCCAGGCCCTAAGGGTGAGTGAGCAGGTGAGTGGCTTCCTCGGGCCACTCTCCCCACCACCCATCTTTGTCTTCAGGGATGCATTTTACTGAGTCAGCAAGAAAGCTTTCTCTTCTCCTCTGAGCAGGAAAATTTCTCTCAGAGAAATATTTCAGTGCAATTAGAGAAAATTAATTATTCCGCAAGCTACCACATGTCCTGAAGAGGTGGTCCCCAATCTCTGTTTCCCATAACCAAGGATATTTACCCTTTCTAAACTTCGTCACTCTCCTAGTACGCTCTCTTCTGTTGGTGCTGTGGTTGGGTTTTGTTTAGGGACTCTCCGAAGTTTGGGCACTGAGGAAGGAGGGAGTCTGCTTCAGCGCTTATAGTCCTGCTCTGGCCTCTCAGAGGTGACCAGGGGCTGGAAAGAGGGTTGCCCTTGGCTTAGCTCTCCCTGCCAATTCAGAAGTATGCAGACAGACAGCAGGGAACAGGAAGGATACTGGGTCTTGTTCACCCCTCTGGAACAGATGAAAAGAAACTAGTTCTCAGAGGCCCTGTTCACAGGTGACAGACCTCCCCTTTCTGCCTCACTGCAGAGAAGGTGAAAGAGCTCAGGTGAGAGGTCCAGGTGTGTGAGCATGTTCACGGTGACCTCAGCTACCCGACCACAGGATTCTCTGTACTTGGGGGGTGGGAGTCGCGGAGGGGTGAGCGTGGTCACGCCATATCCACATCTTCTTTCCTCTCTCTATCGGGAGGAGGCCAAAGAGAGGGACCAACATATTCTGGAGAAGCAATCTGTATATAGTTTCATGTAGGACTCAGCTCACTTTCCACCACTGGAGTGTGGACTGGATTCCAACCTTGATCCATAAAATTGACTCCTGTCCTGGGCCAGCTCTTCCCACCTCCTCTCCACTGCCCTACTCTGCAACAAGCCAGCCCAGCTCTGAAATTGTTCAGGGACAGGATATTTTTTCCTGAAAACTCTGGCTTCTGCATTTTAGAGCAGGTCTCCAATATTGCTGATCCCAGAGCTGTGTACACAGAGGGTAGGGGTTACGTGGCAGGCAGTATTGCTATGCTGGATCCTAGGAGCACTCAGCCTAAGATTAAGGTAAATTCACCTAAGATTCTGTCATGTCTGTTGTGTTCATCTGTCTGGGGAGCACACGTTAAATATGACAAATAGGTCTCCCTCTGAAATGAGCACCCCAGAGAAGGAAAATCCCTCTCAGGGGAAGCTCTTCAAGTTGCTTGATTTGATGACACAGTGCAAGGACTTCCCTTGGGGCTCAGATGGCAAAGGATCTGCCCGCAGTGTGGTAGACCCAGGTTTGATCCCTAGCCCGGGAATATCCCCTGGAGAAGGAAATGGTAACCCACCCAGTATTTGTGCCTGGAGAATTCCATGGACAGAGGAGCCTCGAGGGTTACAGTCTATGGGTCACAAGAGTCAGACATGACTGAGCTACTAACACTCACGCACTGCGAGGGTGAGGACATTACTCTGTAGGAGTGCTCACAGTGCAGCTTCTCTGCCTGGGGGAAAAGGAGGCAGAGAGTGAACAGATGGTTTGGAATTTAATAAATAAGGAGGAAAAAAGAAGACCAGAAAGAGGGATAATCCGAGGCTAACAGACACTGTGAGCACATTGATGTCCTCCTGGAGGAAATGTGCATGGGTTTCATCTTTGAGGGCTTCCCTGTGGCTCAGACAGTAAAGAATTTGCCTGCAATGCAGGGGACCTGGGTTCAGTCCCTGGGTTGGGAAGATACTCTGGAGAAGGGAAAAGCTACCCACTCGAGTATTCTGGCCTGGAGAATTCCATGGACAGAAGAGCCTGGCAGGCTACAGTCCATGGGTTTGCATATATGAATATTATTGTGCGTGGCATGGCCCTCTCTCCTCTCTGGAGAAGGTGGCCTTGATGTGTTCCTTCCAGTTACACTTGATGACAAAGTGCAGGGTGTGCACATAGTTTCGTCATCAGGTTTCAGGCTCTGCCTTGTGATTTTCAAGCTCTTGGTTGATTCCTGGTAGATCTCCAGAGATACCTACAGTTCACGCCGGACAGGTTAAGCCCTATTCCTTGCTCCCCAGTTTCAGCGGCTGAAAGGTTGCGTTGGGCCCCTGTTCAATGCCGTGAAGCCAAAGCAGTCAAAGGTACCAAGCAGGTCCTCATCTCCGTGCATGTCCATGTCATCTGATCGAAGCCACAGAATTCCAGAGAGTGTCTGCAGTCAAAGGAGATATCAAAGGGATGGAACCACAAAGAAGGAAGCCAAGGTGGGGCCAACGAAAGGTAGAGAGAAAGGGGCCTGTTAAGACACCCTCTATACCAACACCAAATGGAAGGCCTGGGATGAGGAGGTGGAGCAAAGTGCATCATCTTGTCTCCATCCCATCTCACCACCCCGTCCAAGCTTCCAAATCATGGGCCTAAAATAGCAACCTTTATCGTTATAGAGAGAGACAGCCTCAGAGAGGAAGTAAAGCCTACAGGGTGGCATGATTAATTCCAAGTCTTAATAATATAGCAAATAATACTGCACATCCCTCATTTTGTTTGATGCTCATAACCTGAAGTTCAGAAAGGCTGAGTTACCCAATAAGTGAAAATTGTAGTACTAGAGAAACTCAGACATGACTGATAATCTGGGAACCTTTGCCACAGATTCACAGACTAAAAACATCTAACCAAGGGCTGAGTGACTGGCCTGGGGACACATTCAAAGTCATCCTTGGACCAGATTTTTTCTTATCTGTAGTTGATACACAGGAGATGAAGCAATCAGACAGGACTGAAAAACACAGGAAGCTGGTGAGGATCTCCTAATTCTCTCTCTGCTCCTAACACTGCTGCTCCTTTCCAGGATTCCACCCCAGATGAGAAGGCAGGAAGGCAAAACTCATTAGCTGAATATTGGTGGGAGAGACGAGGAGTCATTTCTCTTTTGAAATAAAATTTACAAATACTTTGTACTCACACCTAGGTCTCGTAGTGTTGCTCAGTCCCAAGGGTCATAGGTCACTTTCTATAGAGATGCTCTCCAGATGATATTGACATAGAATACAATGGGAATGGGGCTCCCTGGAGTTCCAGATCCCAAACTATATCCCACACCTAACACAAGCCAGTCAAAATGCATGAGTGGGCTGGCAGCTTGGAATGAAGTGGCTCTGGTCTATATATACGGGGGGCAGGGTGTGTGTTTTAATGTTACAATGTGCCATAAATTTAATGGGCAAAAAATAATATGTTGGTGTTTTATAGTTCCTGTAAGTTTATTGGCCATTTATACTTTTTAATGAATTTCCTATTCATTACCTTCAGCTTATTTTTCTACAGGATTTCTTTCTTTCTTTCCTTCCTTTTTTCTTTCTTGTTTTTTTTTCCTGTTGATGGGCAAAATGATGAGAATTTTAACCTTTGTCTCTTAAATGTTCAAATATTTTCCCAGTGTTATTTGTAGTTTGTTTCAGAGGTCCTTTACCATATAGAAATTTTATATTTTTACCTACCAAGTCTGCCAAACATTACCTTTTTTCCTGTTTACTTATTTTTTAAAACTTTTAATTTTGTATTGGGATATAACTGATCAAAATCCCATGGACAGAGGAGCCTGGAGGGCTATAGTCCATAGGTTCGCAAAGAGTCAGTGACAGCTGAGTGAATGAGGAGGCCACGTGCAGGCCAATCAAACATTATCTTTTTGACATGGTTAAAATGTTAGAAGGTTTAAAAAAAAAAAAGTTAGAAGGTTTTAAATACCAGACAGATTAACACAAATAAATGAAGTGGTCCAGGACAGGGCTGGGTGAACTAGAAAGCATTACTTCTTTCTAAAAAAGAGGAATCCTCTAGATTATGGATATGGCTGATTTTCATGTGCTCCCAGAGCTCTGGCCAAGGTGCCACAGGCCTTGATGGAAAGGTAGGTGCAGTCACGCTGGGCTTGAGGATCCCCACAGCTCCCACAGCAAAAAATGCACTTTTCATAATCATAGCATTTATCACTTCAGAGGACAAGCATCTGCTTACCTGTCTACCTCTCTAACTACATCACAAAGACAGATGTCTTGTTCACTATTATATTCGCATCACCTAGCCAAGCACAAAGTAGAAGCTGACATTTATTTGGGCCTGAAGGAATAATGTGTGGACAGCTCCATGATAGGTACTGCATGTGCCTTGTGTTTTCATTCTGCACGGGAATTTAGAAGGCATGCTGGATGAAAAGTGGTCTTCCACGCTGGGCCAAGAAATGCCTTCTGCTTTGGCAGTGATTCAGCCTATGTCTTTAACAGAAATCTGAGAACGAGGAAAACAAACATGTGGTCATTTGAATCTGTATCTCCCTGTTAGCTGGGGCGGGCTCAATTTTCATTCCAGAGGATTTTACATGTTACTCCTATTGTTTATTTTGGGCTTAAAAAAAAAAAAACTTGAAAAGGAATTGAATCGTTAATATGGAACACAAACTGCTAAAAAACATCAAGGAGCGGGGGCAGGGAGGAAAAGATGGAAATAGAAAAAAGACAGTGAAAATAAACTGAATAAAACCTTGTTTCAAAGCACATTCTTCATCTGAAACAACAGGGAGCTGTCTGATGCTGGTTCTCATGATGTAAAACACTTAACAAGTTTGTTGATCTTCAAGAGAGAGAAAAAGAAAAACAGCTTCTTGATTTGAATCTGGACTTTTTCTTAGCTATCAAGTGGAAAACGAATGTTATCGTTCCTATTCCTCAGCAGGGGAAAGGAAAAGGAAGCCAAAAAGAAAAGAAAAAATTCTGACAGTTTTCATAATCCAAGGATTAGGACTGCACTATATTAACTAAACATAAATACTAGGAAACAGCAAAAGATCGGATGAACAGAATTTCAGCTTCATAATAAAAAGCAAAATTTTACCTGTTAATCTTAATGATTTTTTTTTAAGTGTTTTTAATGCTCTTAGGAAGTAAAAAAAGCTCTTTCTTCTCTGTCCCCACTGTGGAGTTACTACTAGAGGCATTTCAGGGCTATCTGTGTGACTGCCTCCTCCCACTATCTCCCTGCCCAGCTCTCCCACGGGTATACGCCTGCTTCCCGCATTGCCCCACAGGAAAGATGAACCTCAGGAACATGTGATGCTCTCTCCCTGACCACAGTTGATTGAAACAGGACCAACATCTTCCCCCACTACACCAGTCAAATATATTCTCTCAATTTGAAACAACAGGCAGATACTGACATCATTTGACTTTCATTCATCTGTCTTTACAGTTAGGATAAATCTCTGTTGCTTGAATCACTAACTTAAATACAATTCTATTGTAATATAGCAAAGAAATAAAGAGGAGGAGAGAAAGAGAGGGAGGGAAAAGAAACATACTTAGGGTTTCCATGAGTTGAGATAAATGTCCATTAACCCTAGATAGGTTCTCAAACAAAGCGATTCAATACATTTTGACCTACTGAAAGTCAAATCTCGTTATTAGGACTGAGTGTGTATAGATTCTGAACATATGTATTGCAAAGCAATTTATTAGTCTTGAAGTTTCTAAAATTTTTTTTTAGAATTCAATTTAAAAATTGTATCATTTCAGCCATTATAAAATTATTCATGAATTTTAAATTTAGATATGAAACCAGACAGAAAAAAATAATGATATGGCAGACAACTGAATTCTAGATGAGTCAACATAATTAATTATAAAATTTATACTCATTTATTTCAAAATCATTTATTGAAATCTGATATATGCCAGGCTCTCTGGTAGGCAGTGGGGAACACATCAATGAATAAAATAGATATAAATCCTTGCCAAATAAAGCTTACATTCCAGAAAGGGAAGAAAATAAAATTAATAAAATATGCACACAAACTGTTACATGGTGATAAAGGTAAATGGGGGAAAATGAAATAAATAAGCAGGTGGTCAGGGAAATCTTCAATGAAAACTTGCCTATGAATAAAGATCTGAATGAGCCTTTAAGTTTATCTACATAGCCTAAGGACTTCCCTGGTATCTCAGATGGTACAACGTCTGCCTATAAAGCAGGACACCTGGGTTCAATCCCTGGGTTGGGAAGATGCCCTGGAGAAGGAAACGGCAATCCACTCCAGTACCCTTGCCTGGAAAATCCCATGGATGGAGGAGCCTCGTAGGCTACAGTCCACGGGGTCACAAAGAGTCGGACACAACTGAGTGACTTCACTCACTCACAGAGTCTGAGCTTAAATCAAAGTGATGAACTGAAGTGATACATTTTCATGAAAACAAAAACATGAGGGCTAAGAGTAAACATTCCATTTCTAACACGAGCACACCTCCAAGGAGCTGTCACCAAGCCTTTGTCCATCTGCAAATGCCATCCAGGCCCTGACCACCAGACTCCCTCAGACAGAGTTAAGTATTCCTCCTTGTCTGAGGACTCTTCATTACATACAGACTTGTTTTCTACACTAGGCTTTCTTCTCTAATAAATCATAGTCTCCTGGAGGTCTGTTTTGGCTGTTTCCCCAACATGTGGCACAAGGACTTACTCATTACAGCTACTCATTCATTTATTTTCAGTTGGACAGATCACATGCCCCAAAGCTGACAGCAAACACAATTATAAAACAATTATAAAATTTCAGAATTGGCCAGGTTGTCACTGATTCAGAGAATAGGATATTCTGGCCTATAAATCCTTCCTGGGCCTCTCATGGCCAACAGGAAAAAGGGTCAGAGATCTTTACCAGGCACTCAAGACCTTCAGCAGCTCACCCTTGCCCACATTTCTAGCCTTATGTCCCACCAGTACCCCATACTCTCCCAACTCCAATTATGCAGACAGGCTTATCATATCTTGAAAACCATGTCTCTAAGCTTCTGCTAAGGCTGTTTTCTTTGCCTGAAGTTCTTGTTCTCCTCTTATGCCTCGTAAGTTCCTACTCATCTGAAAAATCTGTCTGAGAGGAATTCCCTGGTGGTCCAGTGGTTAGTACTTTACACGTTCGCTTCGGGGGCAATGGGTTCAATCCCTGGTCAGGGAGCTATGAGTTTTGTTCCTCTGAAAAGCTTTTCCTGATTTTCTCAGATAGAACTAGGTACTCTTTCCTCTGAGCCTCATTTTGTCTTTTTCATTCCTCAGCCACAATATTCATCACATTGTGGTATAAGTGTTTCCTTGTCTGGCTTCCCCACTTGACTGAGAAGTCTTTGAGGTTAGAGACAAGTTTTTCCCTCTCTGTTCCCTCAGTGGATAGCAACAATGTCAGGGACATAATAGTTACCTAATACAGTCTTGGTTGAGTGAATGTTGAACAGATTTCAAATACTCGCTTAAGAACATTCAGCAAGATACTGACAGAAAGAAGATAAGAAAATAAGTCCCCAGTGTACTTGTTATTATATATATATATATACACCACCCTGCATACAGAGTTGTACCTCACATTTCAAAATCATGCAATCTAAACCAGGCATATCACTCACCTCAGAAGAAAGGATCTTTGAAATAACTGATGTCAGAACATATACAAAGCATGAGCTATTTCATATAGCATCAAGACTTAAATTATATTCAAAATTAGCAACATAAACAACTAAATGGAAGACTTAAGCAAGTGGTTTTGACCGGAGACATTTAGCAATGTCTGGAGTTGGTGCAGAGGGTAAAGTGTCTGCCTACAATGCAGGAGACCTGGGTTCAATCCCTAGGTCGGGAAGATCTCCTGGAGAAGGAAATGGCAACCCACTCCAGTATTCTTGCTGTAAAATCCCATGGACAGAGGAGCCTGGTAGGCTACAGTCCATGAGATTGCAGAGTCAACACAACTGAGTGCAAGCTAAGAGGCTAAGAAAGAGAAGTAACTGGGGGCGGGGCGGTCACAATCTGGGGGTGGACCTGCTTCTAGCACCTAGTGAGTGGAGGCCAGCGATGGGGTTAAACATCCGATAAAGTACAGGACAGCTTCCCATTACAAAGAATTATCCAACCCCAAAGATCAATAGTCAGAGGTTGAAAAACTCTGATCTAACCCTTCCACCTCAAGAAATTATAATTTTTTCCTGAGTCACTATAATAACATTGAAAGTTATGATGGGCTCTTATGTAGATATGACTTCTCTCCTAGTCAACTGCTAGGAATGTATAACTTCTAAAAATAATTGTAAAACATTGTACTCTGAACTAAGAGAAACGTTGATCTCAAGGAAGAAGGAAGGGCTGCTTTTTCATGTTCCACATTTGATCAGTAGCAATTTGAACTCTGCTAAAACAATTAGACGATAATAATCACCATACTCAATCTCAGAAACATTTGGATGAAATATTAATAAACATTAATCAAAGTATTATTGCTGATAAAATGGATGATGACTTGGAAAGAACCGCTTGACTACCTAGCAACAAGATTACCAACCTTTGTAACATTTCAGCAATGCGTGGGAGACTAGAGTAGTTTAAAGATAAGGAAATACATCAAAGCAGAGCAAGACAATCTGAAAGTACTCTAAATGATGGCACCTAAGGTTAACTAGCCATCCAAACCCCAGAATTATGTCAAGAATCTGGTGAGGGTGGCACTACACCAACCCTCCCTATTTTATTCCAGTGACACAGTTGCAACGTGGTGCGAAAGAAAGTCTCTACTTCTGTCTCCAACTTCTTACTGACCATGTATTTGATTGTCTACAGGTGATCTTCACTTAGATTTCCCTTTGACAAACAAAACACAACATTTCAAAACATGAACTTGTCATTGTTCCATAACAAAATGGAAACTTCATTATTTTCAACAGCATCACCCAACTTTTGACCATCTGAACTCAATCCTGTTATCTTACATTCCACTATCTATACTTCAGGCTCATCATCCAACAATCCCCTGATTTGTATTGCACCTTGTCTTTTGAATTTGGTCCTTTTCTCCATTTATTCCCTTTTGTAAAATCTATTTTTAAATCACTGCCTTAATGCAGGTCTTTATGTATTCCTAGATTTCTGCAGCAACCTGGGCTGGTCTCTCATATTTATTGTCTCCTTGACCCATTGCTTCACATGCTATTGCAATAACAACCACCACAACAATATTGATGACAGTTCTGGGCTGCTGTAGCTTAGAGGTGTATAGCTCAAGTTTTGGAGTCAGCCTGCCAGGATTTTGAGCACTTCAGGATACTGAGATTTAATCAATCCTTGTGACAGTTCAGTGAAGCGGCTATGATTATCTTCACTTTAGAAACTGAAATGTAGAGAGTGGAAGTCAGCTGCCAAGGTCACACATCTGGTAGCACTGAGTCAGGATTTGGTCACAGTGCATGTGGCTCCATAGGCTGGGCCCTAACCTCTGTGATACCCTGCCCATCCTCCATCTGTTACTACCTAGGACTTGCTGTGCCCTCCACTCATATCAGAAGGCCACTCTTCACATATCTGTATCCTATGAACCCAGCTCATTTTGTTTTTCTGTATCACTTTTGCATGTAAGGGACTAGTCACCTTTATTTTATTTTTATTTTATTTTATTATGGTAGTGGATTGTTTTGCAATTATCCTTATATCACTCCATATGTTTATATTTTGTCTCCTCACCTGAGTTTAAGGTTTCTTAAGAACTTTCTTATTCTTTAACGTTCTTCCAAAGTACCTATTAGAACAACCATGAGTGTGTTAAAACTAACAGCCATAGTACCCACGAGCACTAAGTATTTTAAGATTAATCTGTTAATTATTTATGTGAAAACCCTTAACAAATAAAAAAAAATAATGAATGGAGGTTAATAGCTAATTCTAGGTATTATTATGAGTATTAAAATCAAGTTGGAGATTTCCTAAAAGATAATGAAAACTTTGGAGGCCCTGAAAATAGTGATGTCTTCCAGCTTCATCTGTTAATGAATGCCAAGTACAGGGGCTGAAAGACCAAAGGCTCTGCTTCTTTGTTCAGTAAAACTGGCCTCGTCATTCCAGAATACTCCCTAGCTTGGGGCATAACAGCTTCCAGTACTCTCAATCCCACATGACACTGAAAATTGCCAGCTAGATTAGAAGTCAGCAGTGGTGGCCAGTTCTTACTCTCATATAGCAACTGAACTTGATTGAGAGTCCCGGAGAGAACACAGGCTAACACCGTGTTTCCCCAAGCACCACCATCACCACTGTGGCCACCGCTCGGAAATCTTTCATGGGAACAACAGTTGCAACAAGCCTTTGGTTTGGCTTGTCCGTATTCAGAAAAGCGAGAGAGACAAGAGGCTTAGCTCACCAATCAGTCTAAGCTCAGACTTGTTCACTGCAATTCATACTTGTCTGTCTCGTGTACCTAGAACAGACCTGACTCAGAGGTACTAGATTTGTTGAATTGATGGATGGGTTTAGAACTTCACATTTGCTTTATGTAACAGTGATGAAAACAATATCTATCCTTGTTAAATTGACAGCATGGTGGTTATACACCAGCTCCCTAGAGTCAGAGTGTTTGAATCTGCAGGTCAGCTGTCTGTCCTTGGGAGAGTTACTTAATTTCTCAGGCTCCCAGTTTCTTTACCTGTAAAGTGGGCCTAATAAGAGTAACTACCGTCAGGACTTTTAAAAGGATTAAAGTAGATAATAATGTTATATACTTAGTATACTGTAGTCTTACACATTTTAAGGACTTTAAAAATTGTAGCTATTTTTGAGAGCCTGCTCTGTGTCAGGCATTCCAGGAGGGTTTCTCAAATTTTGCATGGTTGACATTTGGAGACAGATAATTCTTTGCTGTGGGGAGTTGTCCTGTGCCTTGCAGAACATTTAGCCTGTACCTGGTTTCTACACAGCAGATGCCAGCAGCATGTCCCTGGTCAGGGCAACCACAGCTGGAGAGCAAAATCAGCCCTGGTTGAGAGCCACTGCCCTAAACTGAGCTCTTTGCGGATATTTTACTGATTTCTCAAAATACTCTGACAATGCACTGTGCCAATGGAGTCTTCTCTGTTTTGTAGGTAAGAAAAGGACATCTGTCACCAACTTGCCTGGGTGGCCCAACCTGCCCAGCTTCAGCTGACTCCACAGTCTTGACTGTGCTTTATGTCTCCCAGCTGTAGTGATATTTGTCTTCATGCCCTCCCTTCGCTTTCTCACCCACGAAAGTACTTCCTGTAAGTAGAGTTCACAGCAGGACTTTTGGAGAGTAAGAGTGGAACCAAATCTCACCTTTCCAGAGTTGTGAGGTGGTCTCAGGAATCCTCATCTCGTGCCCACAACTCTTGAACCACAGTATTTCTACTCAGAGCTACAGAGTTTTGGTAAATCCCATATGGAGTAGGTAAATAACCAAGAATGGCACTCCTCAAGAATGTGAACTAGGACTTCCCTGGTGGTCCAGTGGCTGGGACTCTGCCTTCCAAGGCAAGGGATGCAGGTTTGATACCTGGTAGGGGAGTAAGATCTCACATGCCTTATGGCCAAAAAAAAACCAAAACATAAAACAGAAGCAACACTGCAACATACTCAATAAAGGCCTTTTAAAAACTGTGAAGTAAAACATTATAAGGCCTCATTTTTAATTCCTCTCTCTCTGTTTCCCTGCCAAGTCCCTCTCCAAGTAACATGCATACTTTTCTACTCCTTTGTGTTTCTATGAACTCCATCTTATTCTTGGACCTCACTAAACGCAACAGCCAAAATGCTTTAGTGGTCCTCACTGTACCGCTCCAGCTCATTCAGCGTCCTGCTGCCTGATCAATCTGCAGTAATTAACTCACCAAGTTAACTGTTCTGCTACATGCTGTGCTTAGTTGCTCAGTCATGTCCCACTCTTTGAGACCCCATGGACTGTAGCCTGCCAGGCTCCTGTCTCTGTGGGGATTCTCCAGACAAGAATACTGGAGTGAGTTGCCATGCCCTCCTCCAGGGGATCTGCCCACCCCAGGGATCGAACCCAGTCCCCTCATTGCAGGTGGATTCTTTCCTGTCTGAGCTACCGGGGAAGCCCAAGAGTACTGGAGTGGGTAGCTAGCCCTTCTGCAGTGGGCCTTCCTGACCCCAAGAATTGAACCAGGATCTCCTGCACTGCAGGCAGATTCTTAAAAAGCATGCATGAATCCTTATTTCCTAAAGTATCAGCTTTAAACTTCATTCAGTGACATTCAAGTCCCTTGAAATACTCTCTCTCTGCCCTTTGTCATGCTGTCTCCCCTCCTCCTGCCAAAATCCTTGCTATCCTACTAACTGGCCGAGGGGAACCCTGTTTCTCTGTTCCCAGAATCCTGTGGTTTCCTTACTCTCCCTTCTCTGTGCCTCTCCGTCAAAATTCTGAGCACTCTTTGAGACCCCGTTCCGGCTGAAGCCCCTTCATGAAGTGTTCTCTGACCACTATAGCCTCATCAAGACCTTTCTATTTCAAGGTGTTCTCAGCCCTAATAGTCCATCCCACACCACCTAGCACCTTAATGTAACTCACTGCTATCTGCTGAAGCCTCGTGTTTGCCCAAATGGACTACAATTCTGTGGCATTCTGGTACCGCATTTCACATTTACAGGCTGTTCTCAGAGAAGATCTCCAGTGAGTCCTTACAAGCTGACTTCTGTGGAAAGCCTTCTGCTGCTATAGAAATAGAGGCAGTTTCACAGACGTGTGTGCCCCTGACCTTACCGTGACATCTGGGGCTCCACCCTACATGAGGTCACCTCGTATGGTTCGCTGCCGCCTGGAGACACCATTGCCAGCACACCTGCTTTCTGCCGCTCATCTCCAGCCCGAGCCCCCTGTTGGCTCTTTGCTTTCAATACTCTGGGGCTCCTTTTCCTATCACACACCTTGACTTACTTCTGCAGCACAGCCTTTAACACTGACTTTCTTCCTTGGGAGTAAACCCCGATCACCATGCTGAAGTTAATCTTTATGGCCTCTTTATTGGAGTCTTGGGAAATGGAAATTATGACATTATCTAGGCCGATGATTCTAAAACAGAGGATAAGATCACTTGAGTGCTTATTAAATATTTTGACTCCTGGGCTCTGTTCCAGACCTACGACATCAGAATACCCAGGATATTGGCCTGGGAATCTGAATGCTTAAGAAGCATCCCAGGTGATTCTCATCATCTGATGAATTGAGGAGACACTGATCTTCAGCTACTGGGTAGTATTTTACCAGCTGATCTGATGAGATATTCAGGCCTAGTTGACAATCAACAATTAGGCCTCCTTGGAGAAATAATTTCAGGGACTTAGCAGTATTCTTCCTTATGAGTTTCCATTTTTTCCCAGCTATTAATATAAGGAGATATGTTCTACTAAATGGACCACTAATACAGAAACTAACAGTGTGACCTTGAAGAAGTCACTTAAGAACTCTGAGCTTCAATTTCTCATTTATAGAAAAAAGGAAAGTTAAGCCAGATCAGTAGTTCTCTTTCATGGATGAACATTAGAATCACTTTAAGAGTTTTTAGAATACACTATCCCCAGAGATTTTCATTCAATTGATCCAAGTGATTATGTGGTACAATTGAGATTAAAATAAAGTGAACTGGGTGATTTTTAAGACACTTTCCAACTCCAAAATAACTCCATGATTTAATAGTCCTGCCATTTCTAATTCTCATGTTGACTCTAGACATCATTTATTTCATGCCATATGAAAAAAAAATACATACTGGTTTTTTTATTCAATTTTTTCAGTAACATCTTTGTTAGGTATTTGATGTTCATTATGAAAGAGGCTGAATAATTTTAATATTCTTATGAGTTATTACTACCATGCAAAAATATTCAGGAGTATAATAAAGCCTTTAAAACTTGTCAGGCATAAAGAGCAAAAATCAGCTGCTAATTAAATCAAATAAGGATATATCTTTCTGTTCCTTCAGTGTTCAAAGTAATATTGATTGCTGAGTGCTATCTGTCAGCCACTGTGCTAGTTACTGGGGGTACAGCAGTGTGTGAGAAAGGGTCCGAGCCCACATGGAAAAATAAACATTGTGTAAATGTTACAAATGCGATTAGGATCACAGTGGCATACAGAGAGCTACAAGAATGCATAAAGAGGACTTAACCACTCTGTGCAGAAAGGCTTACAGTAGGAAGTGTGAGTTAAGGTGAAGCCTGATAAATGAATTGGAATTAAGAGTGCTTGCTGAGTGAATAGCAGGTTGGAAGAAACTTAGGGTAGAAAGAGCTTCCATGTACTGGAAACAGAAAGAAGACAAAAGAGGCTTGAACTAGTATGTGAAGAAAATGTGGTACAAGTGGAAGACCATATAAGAGAGTTTAGAATTTATTCTAAAATATCCAAATAGCAGAGTTTAGAATTTATCCTAAATAGCATAGAGTTTAGAATAAATTTTATTCTAAGATGCCCAATTATGAAAGCTTAGAATTTATTTATTCTAAGAGCACTGAATACTTTAACTAGGGAACTAAAGTGATCTGATGTACATATTTGAGAGTCCCCACAGTGCCTGGAGCACAGAGATGCCCACAGAGATGTGGGAGCAGAGAAAACAGGCTCCTGGAGCGTAAGATGGACTGCAGTAATGTGAGCAGAGGTGAAGGGGAGTAGATTCAAGACATCCATCTGAAGAGACTCAGACAGGCTCAGTGACTGGTGGGCTGTTCGACACGGGGGGACCTAATGAGTCAAGATTTCACTAAGAACTGGGTGGATGACCACACATTCACTGAGTTAAGGGACGCTGGAGGAGGAGAAGGTTCAGTGGGAAACAGGGGCTCAGATCAGGACACCCTGAGTGTGAAATACCTGTGGGCCAATCAAGTGCACATCTTTTTTTGGCTGCGCCACTCAGCATGTGGGATCTTAGTTGCCCAGCAAGCGGTTGGACCTGGGCCCCAGCAGTTAAAGCACCAAGTCTTAGTCACTGGACAATCAGAGAATTCCCAACCAAGGAAGGGTTGTGATCAAAGTGGGTCTGAAACCAAAACAAAAGACCTGGACTAAAGTTACAACACAAAATCACAAAAGTTGTCAACACATAGATGATACCTGAAGTCACTAGGGATGGTTGAAATCACCTGCTACATGCTGGGGACTGCAGTAGGTGCTAGGGCAGTAGAATCTTGGTGCTTAAGTAATTCACAGTCCAACAAATAGAACCACATATTAAGAAAGCCTGAATTTTAGTTCGACTGCCATGGAAATTATACTGAAACACTACACTGAAAATCCCTATTATGGTCATATCAGGTATACCCCCTTCTCTCCTTTACCCTCTGTAGGTTTATCTCCCAATTCAATCCCAAACTATAAGTTCACCTAAAAGTAGACTAGCCTATACTTTGTCCTAATAAAGTAGATTTCAAAAGCTTAAACCATTAAAAGATACCATTTAAATCTTAAAAATAAAATGGACCAGTTGAAATATCTTTACAATAATATAACATGCTTTTAAATATCATTAAACATGAAAATCCAAGGAGCAAATTGCAGATTTTGAGGTTTTGGTCATTCTCATGGCAATGTCAACTCTACAGTTTACAGGGTTATGATCACAAAGCCGAAGGTCTGTTAAACTTGTGACACATATAAACAAGTCCACAGTCTAAGGGGTTCAAGGGACACGAAAAATGTACTTTGCAGCTTAAAAGAGCACTGCAACCAACAGTTAAGGCTTCCGTCTGAAAGTTCACCCAATACCAGAAATGATTACAATGAACCTAATGGAGTTGGAGAAGGTTCAATTATCCTTTCTCTTTCTTCCTCCATTTCTTCCCTCCCTCTCTTTTTTTCATTTTAACCTCTTCCTCCCTTGTTTCCTTTTTCTTTCTCTCTTTTTTTTTCATTTTCCTTCTTTCCACAATATCTTCTGCCTAAAAACTTTTATGGAATGAGAAAAAGCATACATATATAACCTAAATGCCAGGTTCAGTTCAGTTCAGTCGCTCAGTCATGTTTGACTCCTTGCAACCCCATGAACTGCAGCACGCCAGGCTTCCCTGTCCATCACCAACTCCCGGAGTTTACAAAAGCTCATGTCCATTGAGTCGGTGATGCCATCCAGCCACCTCATCCTCTGTCGTCCCCTTCTCCTCCTGCCCTCAATCTTTCCCAACATCAGGGTCTTTCCAATGAGTCAGCTCTTCTTGTGAGGTGGCCAAAGTATTGGAGTTTCAGTTTCAGCATCAGTCCTTCCAATGAACACCCTGGGCTGATTTCCTTTAGGATGGACTGGTTGGATCTCCTTGCAGTCCAAGGGACTCTCAAGAGTCTTCTCCAACACCACAGTTCAAAAGCATCAATTCTTCTGTGCTCAGCTTTCAGTCCAACTCTCACATCCATGCATGACTACTGGAAAAACCATAGCCTTGACTAGACGGACCTTTGTTGGCAAAGTAATGTCTCTGCTTTTTAATATGCTGTCTAGGTTGGTCATAACTTTCCTTCTAAGGACTAAGCCTCTTTTAATTTCATGGCTCGCAATCACCATCTGCAGTGATTTTGGAGCCCCAAAAAATAGAGTCAGCCACTGTTTCCATTGTTTACCCATCTACTTGCCATGAAGTGATGGGACTGGATGCCATGATCTTAGTTTCTAAATGTTGAGCTTTAAGCCAACTTTTTCACTCCCCTCTTTCACTTTCATCAAGAGGCTCTTTAGTTCTTCTTCACTTTCTGCCATAAGGGTGGTATCATCTGTAGATCTGAGGTTATTGATATTGCTCCTGGCAATCTTGATTCCAGCTTGTGCTTCCTCCAGCCCAGCATTTCTCATGATGTACTCTGCATATAAGTTAAATATGCAGGTGACAATATACAGTCTTGACATACTCCTTTTCCTATTTGGAACCAGTCTGTTGTTCCATGTCCAGTTCTAACTGCTGCTTCATGACCTGCATACAGATTTCTCAAGAGGCAGGTCAGGTGGTCTGGTACTCCCATCTCTTGAAAAATTTCCCACAGTTTATTGTGATCCACACAGTCAAAGGCTTTGGTATAGTCAGTAAAGTAGAAATAGATGTTTTTCTGGAACTCTTGCTTTTTTGATGATCCAGTGGATGTTGGCAATTTGATCTTTGGTTCCTCTGCCTTTTCTAAAACCACCTTGAACATCTGGAAGTTCATGGTTCCCGTATTGCTGAAGCCTGCCTTGGTCAACTTTGAGCATTACTTTACTAGCATGTGAGATGAGTGCAGTTGTGTGGTAGTTTAAGCATTCTTTGGCATTGCCTTTCTTTGGGATTGGAATAAAAACTGAACTTTTCCAGTCCTGTGGCCCCTGCTGAGTTTTCCAAATTTGCTGACATATTGAGTGCAGCACTTTCACAGCATCATCTTTTAGGATTTGAAATAGCTCAACTGGAATTCCATCACCTCCACTAGCTTTGTTCCTAGTGATACATCCTAAGGTCCACTTGACTTCACATTCCAGGATGTCTGGCTCTAGGTGAGTGATCACATCATTGTGATTATCTGGGTCATGAAGATCTTTTTGTACAGTTCTTCAGTATATTCTTGCCACCTCTTCTTAATATCTTCTGCTTCAGTTAGGTCCATACCATTTCTGTCCTTTATTGAACCCATCTTCGCATGAAATGTTCCCTTGGTATCTCTAATTTTCTTAAAGAGATCTCTAGTCTTTCCTATTCCATTGTTTTCCTCTATTTCTTTGCATTGATTGCTGAGGAAGAATTTCTTATCTCTCCTTGCTATTCTTTGGAACTCTGCATTCAAATTTGGGGTATATCTTTCCTTTTCTCCTTCGCTTTACACATCTCTTCTTTTCACAGCTATTTGTAAGGCCTCCTCAGACAGCCAGTTTGCTTTTTGCATTTCTTTTTCTTGGGGATGGTCATGATCCCTGTCTCCTGTACAGTGTCACAAACCTCCGTCCATAATTCATCAGGCACTCTGTCTAGCAGATCTAGTCCCTTAAATCTATTTCCCACTTTCTATGTATAATCATTAGGGATTTGATTTAGGTCAACCTGAATGATCTAGCAGTTATCCCCACATTCTTCAATTTAAGTCTGAATCTGGCAATAAGGAGTTCATGATCTGAGCCACAGTCAGCTCCCGGTCTTATCTTTGGTGACTGTATAGAGCTTCTCCATCTTTGGCAGCAAAGAATATAATCAATCTGATTTTGGTGTTGACCATCTGGTGATGTCCATGTGTAGAGTCTTCTCTTGTGTTGTTGGAAGAGCGTGTTTGCTATGACCAGTGTGTTCTCTTGGCAAAACTCCATTAGCCTTTGCCCTGCTTCATTCTGTACTCCAAGGCCAAATTTGCCTGTTACTCCAGGTGTTTCTTACAACAGTGCTAAGTGGCTCCTCAATGCAAGGTGCTTGATAGAACCATAGCATTAATATCAGAAATGGAAGAAACCATTTCTCACATTAGACCACTTTATGCAATTCATTCATCTATAAATCAAGCTAAACTTCCTTGACGTTCCACTGTTGTGCTTAAGAATCATCTTAAAGTTTATTTGGCCATATCATGTTTTACTTCACACAATAATGGCAGACACTTTTTATTATTTTTTATAATTTTTATTAAGTCGGCAGACGTAGGAACTGCATTAACCAATGCAATTACTAGTTATGTGGCAATTGAGCCCTCAAAATGTGCCAAGTCATAATTGAGAAGGCTTGTAAAATATACAAAGAATTCTGAAGATAGTATGAAAAGTACCTTATTAATAATTTTGTATTGATTACACGGTGAAATGATAAAGTTTTGGGTATATATGTTAAATAAAGTATATTATTTAAATTAATTTTACCTCATTTACTTATTTTAATGTGGCTACTAGAAATTTTTATATTAAATGGCTCACAACATGGCTCACATTTGTGACTCATGTTGAACAGGACAGTTACAGAATAATAGTTGATAAATTTTTAAAAGTTCATTCACATATAAAAAAGTGGATCACATGTCCTAGAGGGCTGAGAATTTAGTGGTCCTAGCTCAACAAGGCCAAATATTTAATGAACCGTCCAAGGTCACATAGCTTATTAGTAGAGATGATACCGGAACCCAGTTTGTTTGCCAGTGGACTTTTTATCATAGGACAGTTCAATGAAAAAAGCTGAAATGGTTTTCAGTGGCTAAAAAACTGATTTCAGTTGAATCCAACAAATATTTGAATGCCTCGTCGTAGGTGTCAGGCATTGTGCTGGGCAATAATAATTGGGGGGCTTAAGTTTTATCACTTTAATGTCTGAGGAATTTCCTTTCAGTTCTAAATGAAAAGCAAAGTTACTTTCATTATGTTTTTTTCACATTCAGAACTTAAATAAGACTATCTGTGTGGGCATGTTTTCTTGCTTTTCAGATTCTAAACTGAATATTTGATCAGTGTAAAGAAGTATTAAAAATTCTCTAAAATGCAAAAATATGCTAATGATACTTATTCTGACTTAAAAGAATATACATTATAGCCATTAGCAAGATTTTTTCCCACAATAAATAGTCTTATTAATTTGGTTATAATTTAGTTAGCTTAAAACTGAAATGTACTATCTGAAATGCAATATTATTTTCTTAAATGGTCAGATTTCAATATATATTGATTTTGTTATCTGATTATGTGACTTATAAATGCTTACCTGTTACAAAATAGTAAATTTTAGCTTTTCACTATGAGCAACTCTTACAAATATCCTTGCTGAATTTAGAGTAATTACACCTTATCAAGAGTAATTGTTGGGACCTCTGGACACTGTTGCTTATTTCCATTTCTCCATTGACATCTTGGCTTCATCTATTTGTCATTTAGGTGATTAAGAAGGAAACCCACCATTTTAACCTTGAAATGAATTCCACATCGCTATGGTCTTCCAGTTCAATGATGGACTTGATTTGCTAACATTTTAATTAAATATTTGCATGTATATACATAAGTTTAGGGAACTTAACCAGGTTTTGGTATTTAACCAGGATCACTTCATAAATTAGGACTTTCCACATAATATTTTATGAATCAGACTAGTTAAAATACAGGAGTTGTCTATTTCTTCTAGGTTTGAGAGAAGAAAAATCACTCAGTTTTGGTGCCTTTTTAAATAGTATTTCTTCAATAATATTTTAAACAAATTGTTTCTATATTTACAAGTTTTTTTTTTTATTTTATTCCTTTTTTGGGGTCAATTTTGTTCATTTACATTTTATCAGAAATAGTTTTCTCTAGACTTTCAAATATATTGCCACTGAATTACAGATTATATTCTCTTTTGATTTCTTTCATGTCTGTACTCATATTCCCTTTCTAATTTCTAAATTTATATCTTCAATTTTTTTCTTTTTCTCAATCAAGCTTATTAATCTTTTCTGACAACTCAGTTTTTTATATTTTTTTAATTAATTTAAAACCTGTTTCACAATTTCAAATTTTATCTTTATCTGTTCCTATTTGCTTTTGGTTTGTTTTGTTATAAGGTATATTTGTTATTTGTGATTTATTATCTGACATCCCAGAAAAATCGTGTTGAGTAGGGAAGGAAAAATCTAGATTCCACAATCATTCAATAATGACCTGACCACTATAAAACTTGTCTCCACTCTAACATCTCTTTTCCTCCCTAGAATATATCCTCATTAATGAAGGATTAGCCTCTGGCTACTGGGGATGATGGAAGCACTCAATGTAAATATACAAAATGAAAATGAATTGCAAAGTGGTACTACTAATGGTGCAAAGCTGCAAAGTGATGCATCATAGATCATTGGAAAAGCCTTTGACTACACAGAAAATCAGCAAAACTCACTTATATCACAATAAGTGATTCAAGAGAAGATGCTTTGAATACCAAAATATTTAGAGTCAACTTTGAGAAAATGGATAAAGCACGAAGTACTCAAATATGTTTGTAAAATTGGCCATCTTTGACCAATTCAGGTAAATCAAATGTGAAATGAAAGATGTCAGGTTCTCATAAAATGTCTCATAGGGTATATTGCTACACTAGGTACATATGTGGGTGTACATTAGTCAGTAATCTGATGAATGATAAAGCAGTATTGTTCATACAAGCAAAACATTCTTTAATGATTAAGGAAACTGTGATGTGTCAATCTGGTGCCAGGTATGTAAGAAAAACAAAAATTATATGAACTACATACGTATACAGACATTGTCGGTATATGAAAAGTCTATATGGGAATAGTTTCACTTTTTAAAAGGCTGAATATAATAAAATAATTTGTGGGCATTATCTACAATTAGTCAGTTCATATATTATATGACTGTGTATGCATATACATTCATATATATGTTGTTCAGCTCAGTTCAGTCACTCAGTCAAGTCTGACTCTTTGTGACCCCATGGACTGTAGCACGCCAGACCTCCCTGTCCATTACCAACTCTTGCAACTTGCTCAAACTCATGTCCATTGAGTCGGTGATGCCATCCAACTATCTCATCCTCTGTCATCCCCTTCTCCTCCCGCCTTAAATCTTTCCTAACATCAGGGTCTTTTCCAATGGGTCCGTTCTTCACATCAAGTAGCCAAAGTATTAGAGTTTCAGCTTCAGCATCAGTCCTTCCAATGAATATTCAGGACTGATTTCCTTCAGGATTGACTGGTTTGACGTCGTCAGTCTCTCTCAGGGACTCTCAAGAGTCTTCTCCAACACCACAGTTCAAAAGCATCAATTCTTCGTCACTCAGCTTTCTTTATGGTCCAACTCTCACATCCATACATGACTACTGGAAAAATCATAACCTTGACTAGATGGACCTTTGTTGGCAAAGTAATGGGCTCTGCTTTTTAATATGCTATCTAGGTTGGTCATAACTTTCCTTCCAAGGAATAAGTGTCTTTTAATTTCATGGCTGCAGTCACCATCTGCAGTGATTTTGGAGCCCAAGAAAATAAAGTCTGTCACTGTTTCCATTGTTTCTCCATCTATTTGCCATGAAGTGATGGGACTGGATGCCACAATCTTCATTTTTTGAATGTTGAGTTTTAAACCAACTTTTTCACTCTCCTCTTTCACTTTCATCAAGAGGCTCTTTAGTTCCTCTTTGCTTTTGCGGTAATAATGGTGTCACATGCACATCTGAGGTTATTGATATTTCTCCTGGCAATCTTGATTCCAGCTTGTGCTTCACCCAGCCTGGCATTTTGTATGATTCACTCTGCATATAAGTTAAATCAGCAAGGTGATAATATACAGCCTTGATGTACTCCTTGACTACATATATATGATGTTATACTATTTAGAATATGCTCATTAAAATGCTAAATGTTCTAAGTATTAATTAAATGTATCACTACCTCTTCAAATTTTACACAAAAATTAATAGAATCATAATTCTAATCATATTTTGACAATAACTGAGCAACTATTCAGTGCTTTTGGGTTTCCCAGGTGGCTCAGTGATAATTTTGGGCTCCAAAATCACTGCAGATGGTAACTGCAGCCATGAAATTAAAAGATGCTTGCTCCTTGGAAGAAAAACTATGACCAACCTAGACAGTATATTAAAAAGCAGAGCCATTACTTTGCCAACAAAGGTCCATCTAGTCAAGGTTATGATTTTTCCAGTAGTCATGTATGGATGTGAGAGTTGGACCATAAAGAAAGCTGAGTGACGAAGAATTGATGCTTTTGAACTGTGGTGTTGGAGAAGACTCTTGAGAGTCCCTGAGAGAGACTGAGGACGTCAAACCAGTCAATCCTGAAGGAAATCAGTCCTGAATATTCATTGGAAGGACTGATGCTGAAGCTGAAACTCTAATACTTTGGCTACCTGATGTGAAGAACTGACCCATTGGAAAAGACCCTGATGTTAGGAAAGATTTAAGGCGGGAGGAGAAGGGGATGACAGAGGATGAGATAGTTGGATGGCATCACCGACTCGATGGACATGGGTTTAAGCAAGTTCCGGGAGTTGGTGATGGACAGGGAAGCCTGGCGTGCTGCAGTCCATGGGGTCACAAAGAGTTGGACACGACTGAGCGGCTGAACTGAACTGAACTGAGTGACTGCGCACATACACTTGATTCTTCGGGATATTTTTAATGCTTACAGAAATACTATTAAGTAGGAGTTATTCTGCCCATTTTCCAGAGAAGAAAACCTAGGTTAAAGAGGCTAAGAACTTGCCTAAATTCACACAGCAAGAAAGTCAAAAGGGATGTAAAATGCAGATTGAGGTCTTTTTGGTACCACAAGCCCCCTTGATTTTCTGTACCACATTGCCATGCATGCTGCTCTTTCTAAAGTTGCTGCTTTCCCATCTGCTAATATAAAGCTATAGTAACATGCTCTTCTACCAAGGTGTACATGCTCCCTTCTCTGAAAACATTATATTTACATTATGACTTTAATCTTGCCAATAAGAATTCATCATTCTGCTTTGTCACTCAGTCGTGTCCAACTCTGCAGCCCACCAGGCTCCTCCAACCATGAGGATTCTCAAGGCAAGAATACTGGAGTGGGTTGCCATGCCCTCCTCCAGGGGAGCTCCCCAACCCCGGGATCAAACCCAGGTCTCCCTGCATTGCAGGTGGATTATTGGCCATCTGAGCCACCAGAAAACCCCAAGACTATCTGAGTGGGTAGTCTATCACTTCTTCACGGGATCTTCCAGACCCAGGAATTGAACCGGGGTCTCCTGCATTGCAGGCAAATTCTTTACCAGGTGAGCTACTAGGGAAGAATTCATCATTACAGTGCTTAACTGCATTCCCTGATATGGACATTTACAAATAAAAATAAATAATTCCTCCGGAGGAAAATAAAAGATTCAGATTTCTTACTCCCTTGAAGTATTCTCTTAAATGAATCACTGAATTTTTTGAGCTATAAATTCCCTATCTATAAAACAAACAAAATAATACCCACTTCCCAGGGTTGCTGGAAACTATATGAAATGTCTTATGTTAAAATACTTATAAGCTGGAAATCATCTTACAAATAAACTAAGATTAGTACTTTAGTTTCCAAGATTATTAAATTCTATGTCTGCCAAGATCACTAAAGTTTTCTTACTCCCACAATTCAGCTCTTCAAAATAGCATTGTAGCAAGATATAAATGCAAAAGACTTCACTTAAGGTTAAAGTAGGGGTGTGTGCCTGTGGCTGATTTATGTTGATGTGTGGCAGAAAAATATTGTAGAGCAACTGTCCTCCAATAGTTGCACTTTGTTCTATACTTCTCAATATTGTACAATTATAATCTTTGCTAATTAAAAAAAAGAATTGATACCAATAAAAAAAGAAATATGTAAAGCATCAACACATATATAGTAGGTAATCAACAAATGTGAGCTCCTGTGTAAAGACTGTTTCTTTGAGAAATGACTTCTTGAATTTCAAGGAACTGACTTAAAAATTTCATTTATAAGTTGTAAAAATAAAGACGATTCAATTCCACTAGGACTGAGAAGTTTCAACTCCCATGTTAAATGTACACACCACGTGAATCATGAGCAAAGTGCCAAGTAAATCCAATACTATAGGGGGATGCATTTTATGTAAGGGATAAATTACTCAAGACCTCACATAAATCAAAACTTGTGTAACTCATGACTAATTTCCCCACTGGAATAAATACAATGTATGAAGATGCTGGCACATAAATCTTCAACCATTGTAGAATATTTCCCTTTAATGTTGCCTTTTATATCCTTGGCATTGTCCATAATATTTCATGAAGTGCTCTCCCTGAAATTAAAAGCACAATATATCACAGCAAAAAAAAAAGGGGGGGGGGGTATGTGGGGTTAAATATATAACACTAAATGAGTAATCATCAGAACTAAGATAATTTCTGGATGTAATGTGCTCTCACCTAAACAACTTTACATTTTTCTGTGACATTTTCCAATTTTTATCCTTTTATGTATGCAATTTTCACATAATTCTAGTAGCATCTCTACACTAGTCTATGTGTCTAGATATTTTGTGTATATTATAATGGCTGCTAGTGATTCACAGAAATAAAACCTTAAATCAGCTAGTCCTGACCTACAATTTAAAGTATTTTAGGCATTTTGCAACTAAAATGATTCTGCTACACATAATCTCTCTATGCATAGCTTATTGCTTCATTTTTAAATTATATCCAAATCAGAACAGTGGTGTGTCAATCATGTTTAACAATTGCCCTCTGTGCCGATGGGAAAGGGAAGGAGGTGGAATAGAGAAGTCCCCATATGTCTTATTTGCCAACTCAAGTGGTACACATATTCCAACTATGGCCAATTTCAAACTCCAGTGGGCAAAAACTGAGACAAATCAGAGCAAGAGCAATAATAAACACCAAGTAAAACTTAAGAGGTAATAACAACCTAATGAAATGAACACAAGCCAAAAAACCCCCATGCCATTTTAATATTCTTTAATTCTAGTATAGTTGATTTATAATATTATATAAATTGCAGGTGTACAACAAAGTGATTCACAATTTTTAACAATTATACACCATTTATAGTTATTATGGAACCTTGGCTATATTCCCTGTACTGTATAGTATATCTTTGTAGTGACCCTTTAATTTTTTAAATGAAAATTTATCTATAGGAAGAGTGGTGATTGAAACCAGCTTAAACTGGCTGATGGGTAAATTTTCAGGACTTTTTTAAGCTTGCTATTAAACATGACCATTATTTTGAATTAATTTACATAAATCTACAGTTAAATAAATTCTATTTTAAACAAAGGCAATAGATGGTGAAAGCTCATCGTATCCTAATTTTTTTTTTTACTATATTTTACTATTATCTATACCCTTTAGCTTTTTGCATCTATAGGGTACAACTGCATATTTCTTTTCAACTCTGCATTCAGTGATGTCATGTGGTCATTAGGAACAAGGTATTAATAAGATTTTTAAAATTTAGTATTTTAAATATTGAATTTAAGAATTTAAAGAATTGTCAATAGAGATACAGATTTTATTATTTTCCGGTGGAATGAAAAAGTGATTATGTAGATAAAGTTAGAAGATGGCAGGTGATTTTCTACTCTAACAGGACAGGCTCAGAGTTGGGTCTATGAGGAATAATATAGTAGAAGAATAGTAATAAGAAATGAGAAATGAAGTGTGACCATAATGATGTGTTCAGAAAGTAGAATCTGGTTGTTAAACTGGGAGAAAGCTAACCTGGATGCAGAGGTATTTATAGGTAACAGATTTTTTAATTGTCTGTGGTGCTGATAGCAGCAAGATGGGAAGGCCTGGGATTCTGACTGTGCCTTGTGATGCTGCGGGGTGTCCGTGAACTCAAAGGACACCATGGGATATCCTAAATTTTGAGGGAAATGCAATGGTACTGACATCTGTTGGACATGGCTTAACCGGTTGCTCAAGGTATTCTCAGTTTCAACATTAGATTGTACTACATTTATTTTGACAATGATGTCATATCTTTGCAAAGATACCTGGTGGTTTCTGAGATGAAAAAAATACCTCATGAAAATCACTGAGGAACAGAAACGAAGGTGGTGATGTTCAATCTTATTCCAAGGTTTGAGAAGCTATGCAGTGCCCAGCAGGCATACATACCCCATTAATGACTATGGTTACTTAAGAATAAAATGTAAATGTTATTTTCCATTTCAATTTTATGTGTATTATTTTTTCAAGTGGCTACTAAGTTGTTCAAATGCAAATATTTCTTAAGTTTTTGGACCTGATTACTTAGTAAAAAGAATTACTCAGAATTTTTTTGCTCATTTGTTTTTTGGGTTGTTCTCAGCTTTGGAGAGGAGAAGGCAATGGCACCCCACTCCAGTATTCTTGATTGGAAAATCCCATGGACAGAGGAGCCTGGTAGGCTACAGTCCCTGGGGTCACGAAGAGTCGGACATGACTGATCGATTTCACTTTCACTTTTCACTTTCATGCACTGGAGAAGGAAATGGCAACCCACTCCAGTGTTCTTGCCTGAGAATCCCAGGGACAGGGGAGCCTGGTGGGCTGCCGTCTATGGGGTCACACAGAGTTGGACACGACTGACGTGACTTAGCAGCAGCAGCAGCTTTGGAGACCATGAAAAAGTTGTGGGGACATTTAGGGTACTCTGAACTGAAAAAGTATGGGAATGTCTGGAGGGGGCCTCAAACTCATGAAGAAAGGATGAGTGGGATTCTGGGTGCAGAGCTCCTCAAAACATAGCCATATTAAATTCAGGAAGGAAATACTGTGTTAAACATATAAAAAGGGATTAAAGGTCAGAAGTAAGGTGCAGAAACAAGAATAATAAGTGATAAGGTATGCAGTACTACTTGTAAAAGCAAAGGAATGGAAATAACCACAAAGTCCTGAAATAGAAGGATGACTGAATCACCTAAGGGACAGCACATGATGGGGTTCTTACCGGGCAGCCGTGGATGGAAATAAGCATGCATTGCCTTACACTGTTGTGAAACCATCTCCAGGATATAATATTAGATAAGAATGTCAAAGTGCAGGAAAGCATGTACAGTATGCTACAGTTTATCTAAAAGAAGGGAAGAAAATATGAATATGCACATAAGCATTTGTTTATAAGTGAAATTTAAGTTCAATTTTAGAAAAACTAGCATTAGACTTCAAGTTCCCCTTCAGGTTATGGAAAACCTGAAAGAAAATCATTCTTCCATTTGCGATAACAAAAAATGAATGATCTGCAAAATCACAACTTTCCTTGCACACGTCGGAGAACTGAGCTCACTAGGCTGAAACGAAGGAAAGTCAGGAGCCCTCAGTGACAGTCAGGACACAAGCATTTCTTCCCTGGGTCAGACACCCGCAGATGCCAGACAAGCCAAGAGGAAAAGCTCAGCTGATGTTTTCAATGAATTGCTGAAAAGCGTGAGGATACAATGTCTGGGTGGCCATAGATACGAGGGAAATTCACAACCACTGGTGCTCACAAGTAAGATGTGAGCAAGACTTCCTTAAGGTGCAGGCCTGAGGAAGGGACAAACTCTTTGCAAGGCACAGACAAACCTCAAAAAGAAACATATAACTTGTCTTACCTCTAATAAAGAAATCGAAATAATTGTTTTTAAAACACTGTCCAACAAAGAAAATTCCAGACACAGATTACTTTGCTGGGAAATTTTACATAACATTAAGAGAAGAAATAATAATATTTATACAACCTATTTCAAAATGCAATTAGGAAGGAACACTTCCCAACTGATTTCTGAAGTCAGCATTACTCTGATGCCAAAATCAGAAGGGAAAATAAAATGCATTGCAACAAAATAAAGCTGCAGACCCACAGCTCTCATGAACCTAGATGTAAAACTTTTCAAGAAAATATTAGCAAATTGGATACAAAAAAATATTAAAATGTAATTCATCATAACCATCATAACCATAATTCATCATTCAACATTTAGAAAGCAATCAAGCTAATTTCTCCTACCAATAGACTAAACAGTGTCAGGAAGCTTAGGCAGAATGAAATTCAGAAGAAAGATCTGAGTGTAGTCAAATGCAGCCTGAAGATTTGTTTGTTGCCCCAAAGAGTCCAGCAATAAGCTCTGTAACCCAGAAACTCCTACAAATATTTCAGAGAAGGGACAACTTGTTGTACTGGATAAGCTAAAGGTCTATATAATTGCTTTGTAGTTTAACTACAGTTGGCTCTCCTAAAGAAAAATTAGGCTAGGGGATTATAATACTATTATACCAAGTCACGCAGTCATGTCCAACTCTTTGCAACCCCACGGACTGTAGCCCACCAGGCTCCTCTGTTCATGAGATTTCCCAGGGAAGAATACTGAAGTGGGTTGCCATTTCCTCCTCTTGGGATCTTCCCAACTTGGGATCAAACCCATGACTCCTGCACTGCAGGCGGATTCTTTATCACTAAGCCATCTGGGAAGCCCCAAACATTTCCAAACGTCATCTCTAATCCTCAGGATTAGAGGGGAACTTCAATAAATAGTGTTTGGGATAACCGGACAGCTATACGCAAAAGAATCAAACTGGATTACTTTCTCACACAACACAACGACAAGCTCAAAATGAATTGAAGACTTCAATGCAGGACATGAAACCATAAAACTGAGAAGGAAACAGGCACTATGTTCTTTGACATCGATCTTAGCAGTATTGTTTTTTTGGATCTGTCTCCTCAGGCAAGGGAACAGAAGCAAGAATAAATAGGACTGCATCAGACTGAAGAGGTTTTGCACAGTGAAGAAAACTCAACAAAGCAAAAACCTGCTTAATGAATGGGAAAAAATGCTTGCAGATGATATATACAATAAGGGATTATATCCTATATATATACATAAATATAAACTCATACAACTCAAAAAAAAAAAAAGTAGGCAGAGGACCTGAGAAAACAATTTTCAAAAAAAGAGATACAATGGCCAACTAACACATGGAAAAATGCTCAGCACCACTAATTACACAGAGATCAAACTCGTCCCCTGCAGTGGAACGTTGAAGTCTTAACAATTGGGCCACTGGGAAGTCACAATTTCCAAGTTTTTGTTTTCTGTTTTTTTTAACAAAATAGTCTCCCAAGAGTTCTAACTGCCCAACATCCCTCCTCCTCTCTCATTTCCTGCCTCTTCCCCTGCCCTATACGTATATTTTCTCTTCTACAAAGGCCATCCATGCCCCTTTTTTCAAGAATCGTCAGTCACACAAACTTATATTGATAACATTAGACCAGCAGTAGGTCTGGTTTTAGTCATCCAGAATATAATCTCAGCCTTCCTTGGACACTCAACATCCACCATAAAATCAAGAAGTACAGACACATACTCATGTTCTATTTTGTTTTATCTCACTAGGGCAAGCCAATAACCACTGCACTGCAGTGCTTTTAACACCAGAACAATAGGCAAATACATGCAGGGAAACTGAACAAACTTGCTTGTTTACACTGTGATAGTACAAGTGGTATTTTCCTGGCTAGTGCTTCATGAAACACAATAATAAGATACACAAAGTCACGTTGTTGCCATAAACAGATTTTGGTTAACAGCTTTGTAAAACTGCATGAGTGCTAACAATCAGAACTAGAGTAAAAATACCCAGCTATGAAAAATCCTGCATTATAATGAGGGCGTTTTTATAAAGAAAAACATTATCTAAATATACATGTTTATCACTGAGACATCTTAGCTTCAGTTGTTTTTGTTGATTCACTCAGGCGGACTCGTTTCAACAAGTTGTAAAACATCAAAATGCAAATTTGGCAACAGTAAAGGCCTAATCACTATTTGCAGCTCTTTAGACATCAAACATCCATAACTATTTCATTTAACTGACTCATGTCATTCACTGCAATCTAATGCACAGAGATGGCTATGCTTAATTCTGCCTCTCCAATAATGTAGACCAGAACTGTTAAAAATGTCCTTTGTTGTTCAGTCGCTAAGTCGTGTCCAACTCTTTGCAGCCGCCTGAACCAGCCCATGCCAGGCTTCCCTGCCCTTCACTATCTCCCTGAGCTTGCTCAACTCATGTCCGTCGAGTCGGTGATGCCATCCAACCATCTCATCCTGGGTTGCCCCTTCTCCTGCCCATGATCTTTTCCGGCATCAGGGTCTTTCCCAATGAGTCATAGTCTTTGGGAAGGTAGGTGGGCTGCGGCACTGCATGCAGAAGCTCTGGAAGCAGCTAATTTTGATCAACCTTCGACACAGCTGTCAAGCACGTGAAGATCCACCAGGCATGGGCAGCATGTGAAGCGTTTATCACTGGTGCCGTTCACAAGCCACAGTGAGCGCTGCTTTTAAGACAGACCCACCAACAATGAAGCCTCCAAATCCAGTTGGTTTAAGAGCAAGTTGGAGACTACCATGTGGTGTTTGAGGTGCCTAGGGTGAAAAATTTAAAGAGACACTCACTTGCAGGGCCCTGAGAAGGACGGCTCTTTAAATAGTACACACCCAAGGTCCTCATTTACCTCATCCTAGTCCCTATCCTGCAGAAAAGCCCCAAAGTGATGTTGTCTGTATGAGTCAGGAGCACCTGATCTCCACTTTCCATGGCTGAAGCGAACTTACGTCAGGTAGTAAAGTTTACTCATCCCCCGCCCAGTGCATGGAGGCTCAGCTATTTCCCTTGAGGGATCGACAGCAACCTGATACACTCACTTCTTCATTAGGACTAAGTCCCTGAGTCTTGCCAATGCTGTGTTTTAACGGGCTAGTGGTGGTGGTGGTTATAGTTGCTAAATCGTGTCTGACTCCCGAGATCCAGTGGCCTGTAGCCCACCAGGCTCCTCTGTCCGTGGGATTTCCCAGGTGAGAGTAATGGAGTGGGTCGCCATTTCCTTCTCCAGGGGATCTTCCCAACCCCAGGGATTGAACTTGCTGCAGCATTGGCAGTCAGATACTTCACCACTGAGCCACCAGGGAAGCCCCGTTCCACTAGTCCAGTATCTCAGGCCATCATCTCCTGACATGATTCCTGATGCAAGTCACGAGCTCAGATTGCATCACTTCTACTTTGATTTCACCTCCGTGTGCTTCGTCTCAGATCCATCCGTATTCCCACCCTACTGGATTCCAGGGCCCCTCATCTGCTGCCAGAGACTGCCCTTTGACCTGCTAGTCCAGGCTTCTTGGCATCTGTGGGTCAGTCTCCTTTCGACCAACTCCCAGTTATTTCTGCCCTCATCAGCATTAACAGAACCAATCCAAATATTGTGACAACCAAAAGTTGTATTTTGAAAAGAATTGGCTGGGGCAGTAGTAGCCCTGTCGAGAACCACAGGAAGTAGATGAAAGGGTATATCTTCAACGAGAACAGGTCAAGCATTTCAGAGCCTCGTTCTTTCCATTCCATTGACTCATAAATCTGCTTGTGTTAAAATCATCAAGGGTAACTTCTGATTTATCTATTTAATACATGCTTAGATACTGCTTAGTACATGCCTGAAACTGTTTTAAAAAAATACTCTACAACTATTAGCTCATTTAATCCCCACAACAACCATCTGAGGTAGGCATCATCATTACTCCCATTTTACAGATCAGGAAACTGGGACTTGGGAGTTTTAATGACTTACCCAAAGTTTCACATCTAATATATGTAGAGGCCGAAATTCAAACCCAGACATTCTGGTTACAGGATATATGGTAAGCACTTTGCTCTGCAAGAGACAATCATGTCCCATCCACAAAGAGTTGATTTACTAAATCTGGGGAAAGGATTGAGAAATCTATATGTAACTGAACAAACTTTCAGGTGGTTTTATATAGTAAGAAGGTCACCCATCTACTAACTGATATTTGGAAACTACAGCATTACTCCACAACTCATTTGGGAGAGACAAGACAACGGAAACTTGCATGGCTAGAAACAAATCTGTGTTAGATTAAACTGAGGAAAAACAATGTTTGGAATATTATTTATTCAAAATCTTGAAAGCCAATCTAATAATATACATCAATTTTACAAAATGGTCAATATTGAACTATGTGTTATTAAAGCAAATGAAATATATTAAGAAAGTAACATCAGAGGAAGAGTATAAATAGCATTAATAAATATGAATTATCCTATGAAGCAGGGTATACAGCAGCAATGTACTCAAGTGAAAGATGCATGAAAGAAGGAAGAACAGCCTGGCTATTTGTATCCTAGGCTCCAGACAGACAGCCCTGAACCAGTCAGGCAAGACAAATGATACCAAGTAGCCCTAAAGTATTATTTCAAGCAATACAGGAGCTATAGCAACTGAGGGGAAAGATAACAGCAATTAAATAAATGAAGAAAACAAAATAAAATGTGAAAGAACTTTGAAAATAGTTTGTCACCATACTAATATGATTACCACTGTATAGTTTAATATTACATTATCTTGGGGTGACCTCAGAAAATAAACATAACATCAGAACCAAAGCAGACCCATAAGCAACAACTCTCTCAACACCATCCCTCCCCCAAAGAGGGATGAAAAACCATAGATCAGTCAGCAGTGCTGCTGGCTACTCAATCCAGAAACAACCGTGAAAAGTGTTAGTCGCTCAGTCCCACTCTTTGCAACCCCAGCGACTGTAGCCTGCCAGGCTGCTCTGTCCACGGAATTCTCCAGGCAAGAATACTGGGGTGGGTTGCCATTCCCTTCTCCAGGGGATCTTCCCTACCCAGAGATGGAACCTGGATCTCCCACATTGCAGGCGGATTCTTTACTGTCCGAGCCACAGGAAAGCCCCTAGAAAAAACTGTAGGTCAGGGTCAATTCAAATGTTAATCAGAGCTCCCACTACGCCAGATTCTACCACAGGAGGTGAGTTACAGAGAAGACTAATACCCTGGGAAGCTCATTCTCTAAAGCTTTACACATAAGTGCTCCATCACCCCCAAACACTAATTAAGATGACATCCTTTCTTTGTCAGGAGAAGCCCCAGATAAATTGTAGTGAACCCTAAAGGTTTTGGGAAATGGAGCCAGATGCTGGGTTAAGAGAATGTCAAATTTTAGTTTTTAATTAATATACAATTTGACAATGTTTTAAAAAAAATTATTATAGGTGAATAAGACTTCACAACTGAATGTACTTTACCAAAATTTTAGCATATTTCAAAATTTCTTTTCAGAGCCTTGTATTACAAACCAAGGCAAATAAGATCCACTTTCATCAAAACGTCTCCAACTTGCTATACTTCCTCAAGTTTTGTCTTTCACTGTGCTCTTTCATATTCTGAACAAGGTGACACTTTAGGACTCTCTCCTTGCAAAACAAGACTCATTACATTACTGTGCATGCTGTCTTATTACCTCCCTTAACGTGGTCTTAGCCCAATATTAATTATAACTTTCAACCAATTTAATAACTTCTGTTTCACAGGGGACGCTGGAAGTAGATTATTGAGAGCTGTTACATGCAAGCATTTCAGCAGGTGAATAAAACTCATAAGTTCACATAACACAACTGTCTACAGCCACATACATTCCTTTCACACTTTCTGAAAGTGGCAAAAATAAATGCATACATTAACACAACTCAAAAGGATAGCCATTCTGTCACATATAAAAGAAAAAGTAAAGGTGAAAAGACAGCCCTCAGATTGGGAGAAAACAATAGCAAACGAAGCAACAGACAAAGGATTAATCTCAAAAATATACAAGCAACTCTTGCAGCTCAATTCCAGAAAAATAAATGACCCAATCAAAAAATGGGCCAAAGAACTAAACAGACATTTCTCCAAGGAAGACATACAGATGGCTAAAAGACACATGAAAAGATGCTCAACATCACTCAGTATCAGAGAAGTGCAAATCAAAACCACAATGAGGTACCATTACACGCCAGTCAGGATGGCTGCTATCCAGAAAGTCTACAAGCAATAAATGCTGGAGAGGGTGTGGACAAATGGGAACCCTCTTACACTGTTGGTGGGAATGCAAATTAGTACAGCCACTATGGAAAACAGTGTGGAAATTCCTTAAAAAGCTGGAAATAGATCTGCCATATGACCCAACAATACCACTTCTAGGCATACACACTGAGGAAACCAGAGCCGAAAGAGACCCGT
Organism: Odocoileus virginianus; assembly: GCF_023699985.2. Classification (NCBI taxonomy): domain Eukaryota; kingdom Metazoa; phylum Chordata; class Mammalia; order Artiodactyla; family Cervidae; genus Odocoileus; species Odocoileus virginianus. The sequence continues at coordinate 1,519,558 of NC_069686.1, read as the reverse complement.
GCACCCCAATGTTCATCGCAGCACTGTTTATACTAGGCAGGACATGGAAGCAACCCAGATGCCCATCAGCAGACGAATGGATGAGGAAGCTGTAGTACATATACACCATGGAATATTACTCAGCCATTACAAAGAATTCATTTGAATCAGTTCTAATGAGATGGATGAAACTGGAGCCCATTATACAGAGTGAAGTAAGCCAGAAAGATAAGGACCATTACAGTATACTAACACATATATATGGAATTTAGAAAGATGGCAACGATAACCCTATATGCAAAACAGAAAAAGAGACTCAGATGTATAGAACAGACTTCTGGACTCTGTGGGAGAAGGCGAGGGTGGGATGTTTCAAGAGAACAGCATCGAAACATGTATATCTAGGGTGAAACAGATCACCAGCCCAGGTTGGATGCATGAGACAAGTGCTCAGGCCTGGCGCACTGGGAAGACCCAGAGGGATGGGGTGGAGAGGGAGGTGGGAGGGGGGACCGGGATGGGGAATACATGTAAATCCATGGCTAATTCATTTCAATGTATGACAAAAACCACTGCAATGTTGTAAAGTAATTAGCCTCCAACTAATAAAAGTAAATGGAAAAAAAATAAATAAATAAAAGAAACAGTATATGAACTTAAAATTATGCTTTTATTAATCAATGTTTTAGAATTCAATTTTTTAAAAATCTAGTTACCAAATGATTAATCAGTAATTAATTTAATATTATCTCAGGGTTTTAAGGATTTTTGTATTATATTTAAACTTACATAGTACAAAACATAATTTCTATGGATGTAAAAAATTTGTCTTAATAACTTTAGTGAACACAAATTAACATTTTTCATAAACTTAAATATTTTCTAGCAATACTATTAGCTTAGTTAATGAGTAAATCAATGTAAGTAGTTTAAGAAGCTCAGATTAGCTGATCTCTTCCTGAGAAAACAAATCTAATGCCTTTTTGAAAATGTGTTTGTATTTATTTACTTAACATTGCTAAATCAGAGAAGAGACACAAATGCTTTTTTTTCCTTAAACCAAAATTATTAATCCAGGCTGATTTCTCCAAAGACTCACCTTAATTATATAAACTTGGGTTCTTCAAATGTTTCTAAGCTAGTACTTTTTTTTAAGCTTAGCACACCTAAAGCTTTAGAAATCCTATTTCTTTTTAATTTGGGGGATTTATGCAAGTGCATATGTTTGTCTATAGACCAATTAGATCAAAGTTCCTTTAATTTAAAAGGCTTTAGAATGGAATTTTTCAATACCCTACAGAATAGGAAAACATTTTACATTTACTCAGCAAAATATAAAGGCTGTTGTAAATTATAGACACAGACATATAGAGAACTTACAGCTTCAGTTTTACAAACTGATCCCCAGGGTGAAACTAAACAAAGAAACACAAAAGTTCACCAGCTTAGATATCAAAAAGCTGTTCATCCCAGTTGGTGTACAACATTCTTAATTAATTTGAGCTCACAAAGGACAAATGAAAAGACTAAAAACCTGGATTCTTTGTTTTCTCACTTCTAATAGAGACTAGATCTCCATCAACCAAAAATTATCACCAAATGTGTACATATGTGATCAGTCACTTGAGCCAAGTTTGACTCTTTGCAACCCTATGAACTGTAGCCCATCAGACTCCTCTGTCCATTGGATTTTCCAGGCAAGAATACTGGAGTGGGTTTCCATGCCCTTCTCCAGGGCATCTTCCTGATCCAGGGATCAAACTCTGGTCTCCTGCATTGCAGGCAGGTTCTTCACCACTGAGACACTGGTGAAGCCCTATCATAAAACGGTTAGGCTATAAAACCGAATTCCCAATCATTGTTACCAATGTGTAATAACTTAGCTAAGCATAAATTAGAAACAAAACCAAAATTTTAAAAAATCAGTAAAAAGACAAAACAGACAGTAATCTTAATTCTATAACCTCTTTGGATGTACTCTAAGAGCCAGTAAAAGATATTCTTGGGTTTAAACAACTTACTTCCTTAGCCATAAAGTTTGACTCCATCACACGGTTCACTTGGGCATCTTCATGAAAACTTAAGATATCCTATGTTAAAGTATACTTTTCAAAAACATAAAATCATTTTTACTGTACAAATATAAAATGAACATTTGTCAAAGTTTTATTCAACTCATTAATTAATGAGTTAAAAACCAAAGAGTTTATGAGAAAGTAGACATATACTGATGCTTTTGAACTGTGGTGTTGGAGAAGACTCTTGAGAGTCCCTTGGACTGCAAGGAGATCCAACCAGTCAGTCCTTAAGGAAATCAGTCCTGAATATTCATTGTAAGGACTGATGCTGAGGCTGAAACACTTTGGCCACTGATGCAAAGAACTGACTCACTGGAAAAGACTCTGATGCTGGGAAAGATTGAAGGCAGGAGGAGAAGCGGACAACAGAGGATGAGATGGTTCGATGGCATCACTGACTCGATGGACATGAGTTTGAACAAGCTCTGGGAGTTGGTGATGGATAGGGAAGCCTGGTGTGCTGCAGTCCATGGGGCTGCAAAGAGTTGGACAGGATTGAGTGACTGAACTGACTGAGACATATATTAATTTAAAAAGTAGGATAGGATTGCAGAGTTAGATGCAAAACTAATTAATATCTTGAAGAACACTAAATCACAGTTTGTGGAGTTATCTGGTCTATCAGGTAGAAATTATTTTCATATCTACCAAAAATCTACCAGTTACACCCCTCCACCACTAACAGAATATAAATGAGCCCAGTCAATAAAAAGTCAAACCTAGAAAAGCTACGAAAGAACACCTAAGTAATCTCTTGCCTATTTCCAAGTTTAGGATAACTTTTCTCATAGGGGTGAGATATTGCAAATATTGCACAGGACATACATACTAAATTTCATTCATTTATCTGAAATTCATATTTAACAGAGAATACTGCATTATCTTTTAACCCTAACAACAAACTAACATTAACTTTACCAAGTCTGTACAGGGTCATTACCAACAGTGTATTTCTTAAATCTGTGTCTGGCTTCCATATTTTTGCCTAGAAGTGGTATTTCTACTGAACTTTTATTCTTTATATTCACCACTAGGGGGCGCATATAATTTACAGTCTACTAGATGCCACAAGGTAAACAGCGCTTCAACATCCCATCCGCTAGGGTCCGTTCAGGACCCTAATCACTTGTGCGCACGCGCGCAAGTACTCCTGGCCCAGATCCGGACTGCGCAGGCGTTCCAGTGAGCACGCGGACGCCATTGACAGGACTCACCGGAAATTGAAAGGGAGGGGCTGGGGCCGCTGGGAGCGCAGACGCGCCAGGGCGACGGACGCGGAAGTGCAGGAGTGCCGCCCGGTCTCGCGCCCTGCGTGGTTGCTTCTCCGCGGAGATGCCCAGCCGAGGTGAGCGACCCGAGGACGGCGCTGGGCTCGTCCCTGCTGAGAGCTCGACCCTGCACAAGGAGGAGCTCAGCAGCAAGGTGAGCACGGGGCGAGGTAACAGGGCCCTCGGGCTGCTCCCCGCCGGAGACGAGTCGCGGTGGCCCCGCGGTCTAGTCTCGACCTTGCCCTGCTGCGCCAGGTACGGTGAAAGGGACACCTTGAAACTTGCCCCGAGGTCAGACCCAGATGGTAGTAAGGCGGAAGTTTAGTTGGTTCTGGTTTTTTTATTACCAATTTTTAACATTTTAAAAAGTATCATACCGTAAAATTTGGCTCTTTCGTTTTCTCTGTATTTAACGCGTGTATAAATTTGTGTGACCACCACCACAATTGGAATATAGACAAGTTCCACGACCCTAAAAGACTCCCTTTATAGCCATGCTTTCCCGCGCGCAGAAGCTCCGGCCGTCCCTGATCTGCTCTACATCAGGACAGTTTTATACTTCCCAGCACATCATGTAGATGAAATCACAGCTTATGCCTCTCTCCCGCTTAATGTCTTTGAGATTCATGGTTGGATTTTTTTCCTATGTACTCTTAGTTAAAACTTTTAGAAATTACCACCCACCCTAGATTGGCTGCCTGTAGTCTCAGAAAATGTCAGCACCATCCATGCAGTTGTCCATGCCAGTAACCTGGGAGCCCATCTTTGCATCCATCACGAAGTTCTATCAGTTTCACTTTTGAGGCCTCTTTGTAAGGTGTCCCGTTATCACTGTGTACACTTTTAACCATCTTAAACCCGCCCCTTGCATCTGCCATAGGGAACCCTGCAAAAGTTTCGCAGCTGGTCTCTCCTTATCCATTGTTACCTTCTTCCCGTCTGCATAGATGGGACCTATTTAGGTCATAGGTCATTTAGCTGGACCTATGCTCCTAAAAATGTTATTTCATTGTTGCTCTTTTGTTCCTCCCCCCACAAAAGGGAGCCAATATAACGCCATAAATGGAAAAAAGAAAAAAAAATTTTTTTATTTGAAATGAGGATGGCTATAATCTTTCAGGGTAATAGATGTCTGAGATAATACTTTGGTTCTGTCCCAAACTGACGCTGGCATCTTGGGCACATCTCTGATTCCTCTGTTACAATTTCCTTGTCTGAAGTATTAAAGTATACCTGCCATTCCTAAAATGAATGGGAAAGTGCTGTTCGAGGCCTTCAAAGGAAGTTGTACAAATTCAGTCTTGGAATTCAACCCAATCTCTGTAATCAGTCACTACAGTGACTGGCAGCTGGAAAGCAGAAGGGTACACATCTGTGGGGAATGAATTTTCAAACTGCGCACAGCCTGCTCTGATTACTGTCATAGCATGCCACTTACACTTACATATAACAGATCCCCCAGGCGTCAGAGGTTACAAAATAAGGCTGTTAGAGGCTCTAGTGACATTATGTAATCAGCCATGTTTGCAGATCACTATCATTACTGAAAAGAGTTTAAAAGAAATTTAGTTTCCATTTAGTTGAGCCCTCTTCTACTTAAAAAAGGTGAGACCTAGTTCAAGAGTGCCCACCCTGTGCTATCTTTTGAGATACAAAGAGGAATCAAGCAAAGATGGAAAAGTGATGAGTCATACTACTCCTGGTGGCTCAGACCATAAAGAGTCTGCCTGCAATGCCAGAGACGTGGGTTCAGTCCCTGGGTGGAGAAGATCCCCTGGAGAGTGGAGTGGCAACCCACTCCAGTATTCTTGCTTGGAGAATCCCATGGACGGAGGAGACTGGTAGTCCACATGGTCGAAGAGTCAGACATGACTGAACGACTAATACTTACTTACCCCGCATGTAGGGTACTTAACTACTACTTGCTTAGTCTGTCTGGCTATACCATTTTGTATGTAAATCATGAAAAGCATGGCTATTGGGAGGGAAAGGTCACCCACTCCTCATTCCATTTGTTTTTTTTTTGTTTTGTTTTTAATTTAAGATACAATTAAACCATTGAAAAAGTGGTATTACTTTCAGGTCTTGGTGAATTTTTTTTTTACATAATCTCTATTTTAAATAAAAGATAAAAACTTTGTTTAGTAACTGTAGTTCTTGCCTGAATATGAGTGTTGGTTATAAAGGGCCATCTAACACTTTATGTCTAATCACTTTTCCCCTCAACTTTCTGCCACCTGCATGTCCACACAGACTGCTGTTGTAAAGAGTCTGTATATTCCCAGATTGCCCATTTGGACAATCAATGCTTAGAGTCCCTTATCCTGTCTCTTTAAAAGGCTCTTATTGAGCATACATTGATCATCTCTGATTTAATAAGTTTTCTTTATTTCAATAGATTAAAGAACAAAAAGTAGTTGTGGATGAACTTTCTAACCTGAAGAAGAACAGGGTGAGTTATTAGATTTATTCTGAATACTGTGTGGGAGGGTTTGATATCAGTTGTGTAAATCTGTGTATTAATCATAGTTGCTAATAGTGTTTCCCCAACATATGCAATTGACATTACCTGTGAATCAAATGATACTAATTGTACTATGTTATCCTGGAGCTGTAGTCAATAATGGTATTTATTTTGTACTTGAATTTGGTGTATTCTCTTGACATAAATAAACTTTGAATCTATTGAGAAGAGAAGAAGCTATACAGGTGAATGTGGATAATTATTTTTTGTTTGTTCATTTTTTTAAAAAGACAAATGCTACTGCTTCCTTGCCCTACCTCCTCCTTTACTCCAAGCTTCCAAATCTTTAACATGGTTATTTAACTCCATTTTCATGAACATATTCATAAATAAGCAAATTTCTGCTTAGTGGGTCATTGTACTGCCAAACATTGTATTTTAAAGTTAAGAAATGACTTGAGCCCTCTAAAACTTTTGAAGATTATTGTATAACAAACAGGTTAGACATTTCTCATATGTAGAGTATTAGCAGTTAAGGTACAGTTGATAACAAACTTGTATAAAACAAATTGGCAAAATGTATCAAAGTCTTAAAGCTGTGTACTATTATGATCCAGCAGATCTAGTTTGATTCCTATTTATAGGAATTGATACATTAGGAAAGTATCATGGAGTGCACGGAAATTTAGTTACAAAGACATTCATCACAAGTTTGATTTATAATAGTGAAAAGTTGGCAACATCTAAATGACCAAATAAACTATATTATTGAAGAAAAATGGTATTAAGTATGTTCAGAGAAAAAAAAAGTTTTGCCTCAATGTTAATGGTAGCAATTTCTAGATTGTTGGATAATGGGTGAGTTCTTTGTTTATCTTTATCTGCCGAGGTATTGTTCTGAACATGCTACTAATGTTCAATAGTAAGCAGTTAACAGGGTTCAGAGTTTTGACATCTACCTTTTAGATCAAACCATGATATTAGCCTCACTTATGTTTTGCAGAAAGTATATAGGCAGCAACAGAACAGCAACATATTCTTTCTTGCAGAGCGAACAGAAATGCTTTCTGAAAGCAAAAGTAAGTTTTTTTGGTACATTATACAGAAACAAAAAGAAATTCTTTTGTGGGCTTTCTGTGGAAATTCATGATGGTGCCTCAATTACACTGTCTACAGCTGAATGTATAAATATGTATATCTAAAGATTGGATGGTGGTATGCCAGTTAATAAAATTAGTGGAATGGTTTGGTTTTCTTCAAGTTAGCCTTCCAATGGTGAGTTAACAGTACCAATAAAATCAAATTTAAGAACTATAAGATGTGTTAGAAAGCCACAAGAATTAATGTAAGCTTTAGAATTTTAGATATAGGTATGAAATATTATTCTGCCAATTTCTGCCTTTTTGATTTTGAGTGAATCATTTTGAGCCTGCAAAGTCTTACGGAATTTAAATAAAATGATATGTATATAAACTGTGCAGAGCTCAATGCCTGGGTCAAAATAAGCATTTAACAACAGAAACTAGATCCCTAAATAATAAATATTCTTCATCAGAAGTCTGTTGTAAATTACTATTTAAACTAGCACAGTACATATGTGGTTCAGTCTTGGAAAATAGCTTGTTTTGCCTGTTGAATTACTAGGTAAAGCTTTAAGAATTTTTATTCTTTACTGTGTCTTCTCCCCTCTCCCACAGATATATTGGATGAGCTGAGGAAAGAATATCAAGAAATAGAAAACTCAGAGAAAACCAAAATCAAGAAATAGCCAACTTGATTTTACTCAGCAATGTGTGGCATTTGTTGTGCAGTAAGCTTTTCTGCTGAGCATTTTAGCAAAGATTTGAAAGAGGATTTACTGTGTAATCTTAAACGACGGGGGCCCAATAGTAGTAAACAGTTGTTAAGGTCCAGTGTTAACTACCAGTGTTTATTCTCTGGCCATGTCCTTCACTTAAGAGGTGTGCTGACTGCCCAGCCTGTGGAAGATGAAAGAGGCAATGTATTTCTGTGGAATGGAGAAGTCTTTAGTGGGATCAAGGTTGAAGCCGAAGAGAATGATACTCAAATCATGTTTCATTATCTTTCCTCTTGTAAGAATGAATCTGATATTTTGTCACTCTTTTCAAAAGTCCAGGGTCCTTGGGCTTTTATATATTATCAAGCATCTAGCCATTCTTTATGGTTTGGTAGGGACTTTTTTGGTCGTCGTAGCTTGCTTTGGCATTTTAGTAACTTGGGCAAGAGTTTCTGCCTCTCTTCAGTTGGCACCCAAGCATCTGGAGTGGCTGATCAGTGGCAGGAAGTTCCAGCATCTGGAATTTTCAGAATTGATCTCAAGTCTGTTTCCATTTCCCAATCTGTTGTTTTAAAGTTGTATCCTTGGAAATACAATTCTGGGGGGGATGATATCAGAGAATGTGTTAATAGCCTGACTGAGATTTCAGCAGCCTTGCCAACATTTGTCTTGGTGGCAGCAAATGAAGCCAAACTGTATCTTAAAGAACCTGTTGTCCCTTTAAATATGACGTTGCCACAAGCTGCATTTGAGACCCATTGCAGCAGCATTTCCAGGAGTCCGCTGACAAGAGCGACCCTTCAGGTCTTCCTTACTGATGGACACACGAAGGAAGTAGTTCAGCAGTTCATTGATGTCCTGAGTATCGCAGTCAAGAGACGTGTCTTGTGTTTACCTAGGGATGAAAAGCTGATTCCAGGTGAAGTTTTGAAAACTAGTAATAGGAAAGCAAATGTTGCAGTTTTGTTTTCTGGAGGGATTGATTCCATGGTCATCGCGGTGCTTGCTGACCATCATATTCCTTTAGATGAACCAATTGATCTTCTCAATGTGGCTTTCATGACTAAAGAAAAGACCATACCAGTTAATTTTAACAAAAAAGGGAGAAAACAAAAAAATCATTGTGCAGTGCCCTCTGAGGAATTCTCCAGAAGCTCTGCTGCTGCTGCCGCCGCCAGCCCTGGGGAACAGTTCAGTGTACCAGATCGAGTCACAGGAAGGGCGGGACTGAAGGAACTGCAAGCTGCCAGCCCTTCGCGGATTTGGAATTTTGTTGAAATTAATGTTTCTCTTGAAGAACTGCAAAGGTTAAGAAGAACTCGAATATCGCAGTTAATCCAGCCCTTGGATACAGTCCTGGATGATAGCATTGGCTGTGCAGTCTGGTTTGCTTCCCGAGGAGCTGGTTGGTTAGTGACCCAGGATGGAGCACGGCCGTATCACAGCCGTGCAAAGGTACGACACGGCGGCTTAGGATTTCTGAGGCCTAATTTTGACCCTTAAAGCTTTTAATGCTTAAGTTGCAAGGATATAGCGTCTTTTAATTGCATTTAAACTACAACACAAAGTATATGACTTTGTAAAAATTGGGCATATTTTATTATCTTATGACTTTGCCTTGTGGATTTTTTCTGAAAATGTTATCTTTGGGATTATTATTTTTTTTAAGCTTTATTTTCCTCACTGCATAGTAGGTGATATTCTGATGTAGATTTCTTTCAACCTTTGTAGGTGGTTCTCACTGGAATTGGTGCAGATGAGCAGCTTGCGGGTTATTCTCGTCATCGGGCCCGCTTCCTGACACACGGGCTGGAAGGACTGAATGAGGAAATCGCAATGGAGCTGGGTCGAATTTCTTCTAGAAATCTTGGTCGTGATGATAGAATTATCAGTGATCATGGAAAAGAAGCAAGGTGATTCTTGTCTGTTGGAGGGTTGTTTGATGTTTTTGTCAAAGCAGTAGACTGAACCTAAAAAGGAGACTTTTAGGTTCCTTTTTCTTTGGATACTTGCTCAAATGAGTAACGGTAGCAGCAGTATCTTGGCTTTGTATTACAGCTAGTCAGAAGCATGCTGGAGAGGAACCAGAGGAACAGTTTTTCCAGAACTCATTCTCCAAGAAATGGCTTTATAGAAATTTTCAAAGGTGATACAGTGACGTGATTAAAGGCTACAGTGAAAGACTGTAAAACTCGAGGTAGTGAAATACTGAGGGGAGGTATTTCAAGGGCTCTGTTTTGTTTCAAATGTTTGCTTTCTTCCCAAGCTTCCTGCTCCAATGTGACAGAGCCTGACTTTGTAGACATTTCTTGTATGTACAGGCATACTTGGAAATCCTGCATGCTTACTTCCAGACCATTGCAACAAAGAAAGTCAAATGAATTTTTTGGTTTTCCAGTGCATACAAAAACTACCTTTATACTATGCTGTAGTCTATTAAGTATGCAGCAGCATACTTTTATTATGCTGTATTTAGATGTAAATATGTATTTAGTATTTAAAATATGTATGTATGTATTTAGACATAAATAAACATACATTTGTCTAAATATTTATATATATACCTTAATTTAAAAATACAAAACAAAAAAAAGAAAAAAATACAAAACAACAAAATAAAAAACAAAAAGCAGTCTCAGTGATAACATCGAAGATCATTGATCACATATCACCGTAACAAATAAAATCATTCTTGTTTTTGTTGTTGTTTAGTCGCTAAGTCATGTCCAGCTCTTTCTGCAACCCCATAGTTGCTCACCAGACTCCTCTGTCAGTGGGATTTCTCAGACACCAATAATGGAGTGGGTTGCCACCATTTCTTCTCCAGGGATCTGCCCGGCCCAGGGATTGAGCCCAGGTCTCCTGTACTGACAGGCAGATTCTTTACCACTGAGCCCCAAGGGAAGCCCAACAGATAGAACAAGAAAAATTTGAAATATGGAAGCACTTCCAAAAATGTCACACAGAAACATGAAGTGAGCAAATGCTGTTGGGAAAATGCCACCATTGATAGACTTTGCCTGTCACAGGTTGCCACAAACTTTTAGTTGGTTAAGAAAAAAAAAAGCAGTCTCAGTGAAGCAGAGTAAAACAAGGTACGCCTATGTAGACCCATACTGAGTCAGACGGTGGCTCCAGCGCTGAAGTCCCCTCTGTCATAGGTGCTTTGAACACAATTGAGTCATACATTCCAAATTATCGTAATAGTTTCAGAGATCAAGGCACTTACATGTGTATATTCTTTTTTAATCCTAGGGGTTTGTGTTTACCTACAGCATATTTCTGATAATAGTAAACAAATGCTTGAATACAACTTTTTGAAGCATTAAAGAAAAAGATGTGTCATTTAATTATAAAAAGTAGAACTTTGTTCAAGTAGGTTAATTTATTAAGTGGTAGTTTTATTGCAGGGGTGCAAGCATGCAAGGAGTCCAGATGAGCTTTGTGGGAGTTGGAGCATCATAATATACCAGCTCTGAGACTTCATTATTTTCTTGTCTCTAGTTTGTTATGCCTATGTTGCCAGTTCTGACATGTAAAATTAACGTAATTTTCAAAATCTTACCATAAAGAAATAAGTAACACCACAATACAAAGTGTGTAAAATGTTTTCCTTTTGAAATGTGTCTGTATATGAGAGATTAAAAAATTCAGCCTATTTCAGCTTGGTTAGAGAAAAGGAAATTTATTTTATTCAGTAAAAGCAGTTAATTCTAAAGGACCGCCCTGCCCCCCCCCCCCCATATGATACCCAGGGATAAAAATGGATATGAAGAATGTTTAAAACAGCTAGTGCAGAATTGTAATTGAATGAACACCACTATAGTGGCTAGATCTAAACCAGTTTATTAATGGATTTTGGCATACATATTAACCATACTCTATTAATTAGATTCTCATTTAAATTTGCTTTCATGATTCATTTTTATAAAATATTCTGTTTAAAGAATGCCTTTACCCTTTCCGATCTCTCTACTTAAAAGTAAAATGTAAAACACTACTGTAATTGGGGATGGGGGAGAAATTGGAGTATTTTAAACAAAAAAGAACAGAATTTGCTGGGAAATTAGGGGAGCCTAAAGAGCAGAGAGTTGTATTCCTTAAGTTCAGTTTCTTTAGACATGTAAAGAGCAGACACAGTTTGAATGATTAACTCAGGACCATGCTTGTTTTCAAGGCATTCCTGAAGATACCTTATGAAACAATTTGAAATTATTTCTTGACATCATAGGCTTAATTTGTTTATTTATTGAGGGAAAAATTTTTTACATTTTAGTATGTGTATTAAAATTAGACAAGTGTTGTGAAATAATTTTTAATGTGATTACAACTGTAAAGTTGTATAACTAGAATATTTTTAATTTAGAAAAATTGTGCCCTCAATAATTAATTTATACCTTAAATTTTAGCATATTAAATAAAATACAAACAAAATAATCACAAGAGATAACTTTTTTTTAATAGTGGTTGTACTTTCTATTTTAGATTTCCTTTCTTGGATGAAAATGTTGTCTCCTTTCTAAATTCCCTACCAGTCTGGGAAAAGGCAAACTTGACTTTACCCCGTGGAATTGGTGAAAAACTAATTTTGCGTCTTGCAGCAATGGAACTTGGTCTAACAGCCTCTGCTCTTCTGCCAAAGCGGGCCATGCAATTTGGATCCAGAATTGCAAAAATGGAAAAGAATAATGAAAAGGCATCTGATAAATGTGAAAGACTCCAAATCATCTCCTTAGAAAACCTTTCTGTTGAAAACTAGATGTTTCATCATGTAAGAACATTTACTGAATGGTGGTTTTTTTAAAAAATAAAATACTCTGCTTTATTATTGCATAATGTGGTTTTAAAGTTCATTACATGAGTTTTTATGTAACTTTGTAGAGTAGTGCAACCAATTTAATCAAATTGATACTCCAGAGAAAGAAATTACACTTGGAAGAACAACCTGGATATTTTAAATTGTGATATTAATATTGTTTTGAACTCTTACATGGTTATGTCCCACCAGCAACAGTGACAAAAGGCAGCTTTTATGGACTCTCTTCATGGTAGCTACATCCAGAAGTACTAGTAACTCAATTTGTTATCATTGTTATTTAACAGACGAGAGAACTAAGGTTTTTGAGGTTCACACTCCTGATTGATATGTGGTACATCTCTTCAGACAGCTCATTGACCTGCTCTGAGAACTTTTGAAGACTATTTTGAATATTCTCCTGTCCCACAAATCTCTGACGTCCCTCTGTTTTCCCATTGTCAGCTCGTGACCTGGGCTTTTCACAGAGAAATCAAAATGAAGCCAAGAACTACTTGATTTTCCAACACCAAAAGTCCTAACTTAACCTGTGTGTGCACCCATCCTTTTCTCCCTTCTTGCTATTAGAAAGAGAAATGTATTTAAAATGTTCTAGTATATACCAATTTAAAATGCATACCCCTGGTCCTATACCTTCCATCTCTTGGCTCCCATCCACCTTCACCCTTTAAACCTTTTCACATATCTGCTGAACTTCACTCCAACCGGACATCCACCCACAGTATGCATCTGTGACCATGATACCAAGGTCACATTTGGCATCCATCCCCATTTAGGGCTGACATCCTTTCTAAGTCTGGACATACTGTGATTCTCCTAATTATAGTGGAAAAGAAAGGTTAGGATATTAGCAGGCATGTATCAGGGCTTTCCAGCTGGCTCTAGTGGTAAAGAACCTGGCCTGCCAATGCAGGAGACATAAGAGACGTGAGTTCGATCCCTTGTCATGAAGAGCCCCTGGAGGAGGGCATGGCAACCCACTCCAGTATTCTTGCCTGGAGAATCCCATGCACAGAGGAGCCTGGTGGGCCACAGTCCATACGGTTGCACAGAGTTGGACACAACTGATGCAACTTAGCACAAGCATGTGTCAAAAGACTTTCACATGCCCTGAATTGAATTTCTTGTCAAGTGCAGTGTTCAAACCAGATTGAGATATTACCTGAATAGCTTTCAACTGAACGACTTCGTGGTCCTGAGCACTAAATTGATGCTCCTAATGGGAGTAGAAAAACTTGAGGTTTGCCCTGCAGCCTAGAGTTGAATAGTAATGATTTTTATAACAACAATATAGTTCAGTACTAAAAACATGCCAGAAACTAGTCTGAATTTTACATGTATTATTTTAATCAACTGAATCTCTAAAGGAGATCTCTAGTTCACTTGTTCTGGCAGGATACTCTGTGTGCATGTTTTTTGTTTTTTTTGGTTTTTGTTCCGTTCCCAGAGGGCTTGATTTTTTTCAACTTTTTTGATACTTAATCCCATAAACTGGAATGAAATTCTATGTTAATCCTCCAAACAAAGCAAAAATCTTTCCCAAGATCCCACATAAAACAAACCATCTGGGTACCTGAACAAAACGTTTTAGGTAGAGAAATTTACATTACTCATATGTCATAAGTGCAAACACACAACTCCTACAGAAGACAGTGATTTGACATCCCTTGCCCTGGGAAAGCAGTAACAAATATACTAATACTATCACCACAGCAGCTGAAATAATGACATTGTTGGACTAAGAGAAATTCTACCTTCAAACAGTTAACCAAAACCCTGCTGCTGCTGCTGCTGCTAAGTCGCTTCAGTCGTGTCCGACTGTGCAACCCCCATAGGTGGCAGCCCACCAGGCTCCTCTGTCCCTGGGGTTCTCCAGGCAAGAACGCTGGAGTGGGTTGCCATTTCCTTCTCCAACCAAAACCCTCTCTGTTGCTAAATTCAGTGAAAAGTTTGGGTTCTCATCTCCACCTAGAGCAGCATCCAGTGAGGTTGGCCAGTCTCTTCTCCTGGCTTCTATGACCAGACTTGGCTTTCTGCTCTCCTGACTCCTAGCTGTTTGTATTCTTTCCTGCCTCCACCCTCTCCACATGACCTTTAAATAATTAAATATCTCAGGTCTCCATCCTGGGTTCTCAATTCTCTGTTCTCTTTCATGGTGATTCCAGCCATTTCCCTGGCCTCTTTTACCCTAAGCCAGCCCAAATGTATTCCTCTAACCCAAGCTGCTGCTCTTAACTCAGACCTTTGTATCTAAGGCACATCTGACATCTCTGCTTGGTTCTCTCACAGGTAAAACTGAACTCTTTAATCTTGCCCTGATCCTGCATGTCTGACAAACTTGGGCGTCACTACATGACCACCTTCTTTTTAAACTCTCCCACTCCTCAATCTGTTATCAATCAGAGATCCTTACTTCTCAAACGCCCCTACTCAAGCCTGTACCTACCCTCTGAGCCACAAATCTAGCCCAAACTCTTGGGATAAAGTTCAAAAACTTTAAACAGCCTGTGTAGTCCAGCCCTCACTTACCTCCACATCATATTTTTGTGTCCACATGTTTCTTGTTCTCCATGCAGAGTTTTGTTCCATTGCTCAACAATTCAACTTTCTTCTCAGCTCAGTTGTCCATCACCTGTTGTTCCCTATCCCCGGAAAGCTACTTCAGCTCTCTGCTTGGATACATCTTTATCAGGCTTAGCTTAAAAGATCACTTCCTCAGGGAAGCCATTCCCAGCCCTGGTTTTAGTTAGCATCCCTTCATGTGCTGTTATTACATCATACACTCATGGCATTATTTAAATACAGCTGTGTGCTTTTTGGAGGGACTAACCTTGGGGCTTTGCGTCTGCCTGTTCCAGGGTCTCCAGTGCCTAGCTCATAACCAGCATTCTGAAAGTGTTTATTGAAAGAATGAATGACGTTAGAGGAAGGATGCCAATTCAGGACCACCTCAGAGCCCGGCACCTTGCCAACGCCACCTCTGCCTCTGTGCTTCCTCGGAGACAAATTGCCAAAGTAAGAACTGATAGAGATGGTGGCTCAGCTGGTGAAGAACCCGCCTGCAATGCAGGAGACCCAGGTTAGATTCCTAGGTCGGGAAAATCCCCTGGAGAAGGAATAGGCTACCCACTCCAGTATTCCTGGGCTTCCCTGGTGGCTCAGATGGTAAAGGATCTACCTGCAATGAGGAAGATCTGGGTTCAGTCCCTGGGTTGGGGAGATCCCCTGGAGGAGGGCATGGCAACCCACTCCACTATTCTTGCCTAGAGAATTCCATGGACAGAGGAGCCTGGCAGGCTACAGTCCATGGGGTCACAAAGAGTCAGACACGACTCAGCAACGGAACTGAACTGGACTTCGGCTCTGAGCACCATGCTGTGTGTTGTGTTCAGTCGCTCAGTCCTGTCTGGACTGCAACACGCCAGGCTTCCCTGTCCATCACCAACTCCTGGGACTTGCTCAAACTCATGTCCGTCGAATCAGTGATGCCATCCAACCATCTCATCCTCTGTCATCTCCTTCTCCTCCTCCCTTCAGTCTTTCCCAGTATCAGGGTATTTTTCAATGAGTCAGCTCTTCACATCAGGTGGCCAAAGTATTGGAGCTTCAGCTTCAGTCCTTTCAATGAATATTCAGGACTGATTTCCTTTAGTATTGACTGGTTGGATCTCCTTGCAATCCAAGGGGCTCTCCAACACCACAGTTAAAAAGCATCAATTCTTCGGTGCTCAGCTTTCTTTACTCATCCAACTCTCACATCCATACATGACTACTAGAAAAACCATAGCTTTGACTAGGTGGATCTTTGTTGGCAAAGTAATGTCTCTGCTTTTTAATATGCTGTCTAGGTTTGTCATAGCTTTCTTCCAAGGAGCAAGCATCTTTTAATTTCATGGCTGCAGTCACCATCTGCAGTGATTTTGGAGCCCAAGAAAATAAAGTCTGTCACTGTTTCCACTGTTTCCCCGTCTATTTGCCATGAAGTGATGGGACCAGATGCCATGATCTTCATTTTTCGAATGTTGAGTTTTAAGCCAACTTTCTCACTCTCCTCTTTCACTTTCATCAAGAGATTCTTTAGTTCCTCTTCACTTTATGCCATAAGGATGGTATTATCTTCATATCTCAGGTTATTGATATTTCTCCCGGCAATCTTGATTCCAGCTTGTGTTTCATCCAGCCCAGCATTTCACATGATGTACTCTGCATAGAAGTTAAATAAACAGGGTGACAGTATACAGCCTTGATGTACTCCTTTCGCTATTTGGAACCAGTCTGTTGTTCTATGTCTGGATCTAACTGTTGCTTCTTGACCTGCATACAGATTTCTCAGGAGGCAGGTCAGGTGGTCTGGTATTCCCAACTCTTTTAAGAATTGTCCAGTTTGTTGTGATCCACACAAAGTCTTTGGCGTAGTCAATAAAGCAGATTTTTTTTTTTCTGGAACTCTCTTGCTTTTCCTATGATCCAAAGGATGTTGGCAATTTGATCTCTGGTTCCTCTGCCTTTTCTAAATCCAGCTTGAACATCTGGAAGTTCACAGTTCACATACTGGTGAAGCCTCGCTTGGAGAATTTTGAGCATTACTTTGCTAGTGTGTGAGATGAGTACAATTGTGTGGTAGTTTGAACATTCTTTGGCATTGCCTTTCTTTGGGATTGGAATGAAAACTGACCTTTTCCAGTCCTGTGGCCACTGCTGAGTTTTCCAAATTTGCTGGCATGTTGAGTGCAGCACTTTCACAGCGTTATCTTTTAGGATTTGAAATAGCTCTGCTGGAATTCCATCACTTCTGCTAGCTTTGTTCGTAGTGATGCTTCCTAAGACCCACTTGACTTCGCAACCCAAGTCCAGATTGAGTTCTAAAGGGGTGGGGCGGTGGGGGGACGGTGAGGGATGAATCTTAGCCGGGATGGGCGCCCGCGGCCTCTGGAAGAGGCCCCACCCACGGGTGTACAAGAGCGCCCTCTCGCGGCGGCGCCCCGGCCGGCGGCCCCAAGCCCGAGAACCAACGGCTGTTGCCCGCGCGGGTGGCAGGACCGCAGGCGAGGCCCAGGGCTCCCAGGACCCTGCGGGGGAAGCGGGTCTCCCAGGCCTCTGCTCAGGAGAGTCCCGTCCAGTCCCTCCCTCGCTCTCGGTCACTCGGGGTTCCAGGCGGTGAATTCGGGTCCAGGCTAGAGACCCTTCGAGAAGACTGCCGTCCCTGACCCCGGGAGTACTCTGGGCACCGGTGTGGATGACGTTTCCTTTTCCTGGACACACTGTCATCGCAGAGCAGGTTGCTTCCTTTTCCTCGTCCCTTCCCTCTTCCCGCGTCTGTGTGTGCATAGGGCCTGGACTTGAGGATGGGCTTGAGGAATCAGTTCTGATTCTGAAGGTGTGAAACCTCAGGCCCATCCTCTCTTCTTCCTAGCCTGGTTTCTGCCTCTGTAGAGTTGGGCTCCCAACGCCTGTCGCGAAACTGGGTTCTCCAAGTATCCTGCCAGAACCAGCAGCATCTTTTTCAGGAATGGAAATCCTCTGGCCCCACTCCTACCCCACTCAATCTCTAGAGTAGGATCCAGCGGTCTGCCAGAACAAGACCCAGGTGATTTAAAAACAGCCTAGATTTTGAGAATCACTGTACAGAGAGACCAGTTAAATGAAAATTTTTGTGTATAAAGAGCTAGGTAAATAGATGCTCAGTAAATAGTAGTTAGGTTATTATTCCAGAAATGGAGAGGCACTGCATAGAATCCCATTTCTATTGAACAGAGATACAACATTAAGGAACTGTTTCTTGTCTTTGCTTTTTTTTTTTTTTTTTTTAAAGCAAGTCTTTGTTTTCTTGCTTTAAAAAAACAAAACAAAAACCCTGAAAAAGTTGACCTTGTGAAAACGCCTCTACAACAACAGAAGAATAGGTATGCAGCAGTATCTTCTTATATATAAACTTGTTTCTTTTTGGTATACTTCCTTGTATCTTTTTACCTCTTTTGAAAAGCATATTATGATTAATGTTAAAAGTTCTACAATTTTAATTCAGATTTCAGCTTTCTTATGCTGCAATTAGTTTAAGCCTGAAAAAGATATTACCACTGTCATGAAAGTGTTGCTCAGTCATGTCGGACTCTTTGTGACCACATGGACTGTCAACTACCAGGCTCCTCTGTCCGTGAAATTCTCCAGGCGAGAATACTGGAGTGGGTAGCCATGCCCTTCTCCAGGGGATCTTCCCCACCCAGGGATCAAAGCCAGGTCTCCCACACTGCAGGCAAATTCTTTACTGTCTGAGCCACCAGGGAAATCCATAGAACTACCATATCATCCAGTAATAACACTTATGTGTATTTATTCAATGAAAATGAAAACACTAACTCCAAAAGATATATAGACCTTCATATTTATTACAGCATTATTTACAACAGCCAAGACATAAAAACAACCTCTTGACCGATTAACGGATAAAGAAAGTGGAGCATTTATTTACACATACACAGTGAAATATTGTTTAGCCATAAAAAAGAATGAAATCTTGCCATTTGTGGCAACATGCATGGCCCTTCAAGGCATGATACTAAGTGAAATAAGTCTGACAGAGAAAGACAAATGCTATATGATCTTGCTTAATGTGGAATCTCAAAACAAACAAAAAACAAACCCAAGCATAGATAACAGAACAGTTTGGTGGTTGCCAGAGGCAGAGGGTGAGGTGGGTACAATGGGTGAAGGGCGTCAAAAGGTACAAGCTTCAGTTATAAATAAGTCATGGGGAAGTAATGTATAGCGTGGCAACTATAGTTAATAATACCAGGACTTCCCTGGTGGCACAGTGGGTAAGAATCCATCTGCTGATGTAGGAGACACAGGTTCAGTGCCTTGTTCGGGAAGATTCCACATGCAGCTGAGTCCCTGTGCCACAGCCGCTGAGCCCACGCTCCAGGGCCAGTGAGCTACAACGTCGGAAGCCCACACACCGAGAGCCTGCGCTCTGCAATAAGAGAAGCCACCGCAATTGAGAAGCCCGTATATTGCAGCGAAGAGTAGTCCCCACTCGTCACAGCTAGAGAAAGCCCTTCCAGCAACAAAGACCCAGAGCAGCCAAAAATCAATAAATGTTTATAGTTAATAATAACATATTGCATATCTGAATATTGCTAAGGGTAAATCTTTAAAGTTCTCATAAGAAAAAAATTCTGTAACTATATATGGTAACAGATGTTAACTTGATTTTTTGTGGTGATCATTTCAAAATATATACAAATATTAAGTTACTATGTTGTACACCTGAAACTAATATAATGTATGTCAATTATGTAATGGTTGACCATGAAACAATTAACCATAAAGATGAAAAGTATAGATTTATCTCTTGAGAAATTCAGCTTCATTACCATGATAAATTTTATTGCTTGTCTTTTCCTTTTCATTCATTTCATTGCAGAAACTTCAAAAAGGACACAGTAGAATTAATTAGAAATGTTAAGATTGCCCAAAAAAGGAGCACCTAGATTTGATCAAAATCAAGATGAAGAAACCTACCTGGAAAATTTAGCTGTACAGAGAAATGCTTCTGCTTTCTTTGAAAAGTATGATCGGAGTGAAGTACAAGAGTTGCTAACTACTGCACTAGTTAGCTGGCTGTCTGCCAAAGAAGATGTTCGCTCTCAACTAGACATGCCGTGTGGAATCATGAGTCAAATGAATAATGTAGGCTTCTCCACTGCAATCCTACTGACTCCTATGGACCCTACTGCCCTCTTAGACTATAGAGAAGTCCATCAGATCATAAGAGAATTGGCTGTTGGAATTTATTGCTTAAATCAAATTCCTTCAGTCAGTTTAGAAGCTAATTATGATCAGAGTTCTTCTTGTCAATTACCCCCAGCTTATTTTGATACCAGAATTGGGCAAATTCTGATCAATATTGACTATATGTTGAAAGCACTATGGCATGGAATATATATGCCCAAAGAAAAACGAGCTAGATTTTCTGAATTGTGGCGTACCATCATGGACATTGATCCAGATGGGAAGCCTCAAACAAACAAAAGTATATTTGCAGAGTTTAGTTCAGCAGGTAAGAGAATTTAACATTTTTTATTTTTATTAGAATCCTCTTTTATAAATTAAAAGTAATTGTATATGATTTGGTTTTATTTTAGCCACATTTCTTAAAAGAGATTTTTTTTAATTCCAAAGAATCTATCTTTTCAATAATTAATCTTTTTTTTTTTTCAATGTCACCTTTTGAATCTTGGTTAGAACCCAAACCACAGAAGTGTTTGTTTGCTTTTTACTACATCTGTGACTAGACTGCTGTGAAGTTCAAATGCATGTGAATAAGATTTGCTTGATGACAATGAGGCGGCCTGGCTCACCTGCTATGGGTTGGGTATCCAGATGTGTTCCAGGGTCTGTAGCTTTTTGTGTACCAGCAAGCAGTGCCATCTCTTGGAGATGGTACTTCTATGTCTGCTAATAGCTCTCATTTCCATGCGAGGTCATCAACTTCTGTTGAGAAGAGAGTCCAAGAGTAGTGAGTTTAGGCAGAAATTCTCCTACTCTGGGAGAGAATTAGTCTGTGATGTTGGTGGAATCAGCACAAATGCCACTGGATAGGTGTTTATACCCTCTACTTCTAGGACTGAAGGATCACTAGCTACTAAAAAATCATAGCCATAACTGGAAGCTAAAAATCTCTTCTTGTTCAGATCTTTGGATGATTAGGGTGAAGTAATGCAAATAACTGCCAGTAATAGCTAGCAAATTCCATTAAATTTCTGCATTGCCTTGACTAGTCTGGTAGTTCTCTCTTAAAGGGTACTGATATTTTGACATCCTATGGATACATTGTTGAAGAGAATATGGCATGGTCAAAATCTTAAAAACTTCTGTTAGCATTCACCCACAAGTTCTATCATTTCTGGTAGTTTAGGACCTTCAAGGCTAGTTCAGGTCACATAAAATATAACTGAACTAGGATATAATTTTAGTAGTCAATGACTCCTCTATCCTGGAAATTGTCTAGTAATCTATTAACTAGTCACTGGAAGACTGTAAGGAACATGGCACAAGTCAGATGGTGTTTCCGCCTGCTTGCATTGACCAAGATGTGTCTGGAAAAGTAAGTTGCATAGTTTGCCCTTCTTGATTGAGATGGTGACAGGAGCTTTGTGAAGATCTGAGCTCCATGGAGGTTATTAAGGATCAGCAGGAGTGGATGGCAGCTTTTAGCAATGTTAGAGCTTTGACAATCCTGACAAAAATTGGGTTTGCTTCTCTTCTGTTTTCACAAAAAGTATTTTGAGGCCCTCATTGGAGAAGAGGTGGGACTAAAGAACCATCATTCCCATCTGGCATGTGTCAAGCAAAGCACAGGCCAGAGATGACAGACTGGTAAGGAAACAATGACCCCTTTTTAGATTCTAGGTAGAAACTAGGTGGATATCTAGGTGGAAACTTCCATTATAGATGTCAAATTCTGGAGCATGATGAGGGTTAGAGCTGCACGTGGAGGGTTCAGTCATTCATATGTAAAAGTCACAAGAGCCTTCAGACCGCCCCGTGAGAGCATCAGTCGTAGGAAGAGACGTGATCAGGGCAGGAGGGAGCACATGCCCTGTTTTGTATCTAAGGACAGAGGGCTCCCGCCTAGTTGATGATAAAATAAAGTATATCAAGCAACTTCGCAGCCCAGCTTCGTCTATTGAATCCAGCTGCGCATCCTATCTGAGGCCACCCTCTATGAGGATTCCCTCACAGGGGTGCTCCTGGTTGCGGGGATCAGAGCCACATAGAAACATTCTAATCAAGTTGTAGGTGGAGCTGGGGAGCACCCAGAGACTGAAGTTGTCTGTCTTCCATTGTCTACATTTCCAGGGCTGATATGCAGAATTAATCATCAGTACAGCTTAAGCACTGACCAGTTAGGACAGGCATCAGTAATAATGTTGGAACTAGATCTCAGAGGCCTCCCGCTTGCCATATGTACCCTTTGCTGGATCATGAAGCTTTCTAGACTGTCCCGGGGGAGGGAGGCATTCAAAGAGCTCAGGGCTAGAGCAATACAGTTTACCAGACAATATCAAAGGTATTTTAACATTGTAGCCATATTGATAGATAGCTAAATATCAGTCCTGGACATTTCTTCTTAATTCTTTCCTGGATGAGAATTCATGTCTTGACTATTATGATCCTACCTTTAAACTATCTCAAAATCATCCACATTGGTTCATCTCAGCTACAACACACTGATACATCTTTTCTCTAGCCTTACATACTGCAACTGCCTTCTGACTGCTCTCTCTGCCTATGATCCCTTTCCACTGACAATGAATGAGGCTAGAAATCATGCAAATCCAGTCACTCTACCACCATGTGCCTTGGGAGAAATACTGTGTTACACCAAAGCACTTTGTTTTATGGGCTGCCAAGCAGGCAAAGAAGCACATCGTATGTGGACAGAGATTTTCTTCTCTGTCTACCACTGTTCAGGAGTCTGCTGAAGACCCGGCAGCACCAGCACGCCTCAGGCACTTAGCAATGGTTCAGGGCAAACGGTGGTAAAGGACTGAGCGGCTCATACACCAGGGGCTGGAGCAGTCTGCAGGGGGGAAGCTCAGCGAGATAGCAGGGGTCCGTCCAGGTTCCCATCACCCACATCAGGAGCATCCCTGTGAAATCCCGCAGCGCAAGCATCAGACTGCAGGAAAGGCAACTGGACTCTCAGGAGATGGGGCTTTTATGCTGCATGCTTAAGGATGTACAGGGTCAGATACCAGCACACAAGTGCAAAGTGGATTAGACTAGGTTGCCCCCCAAATTAGGGTCTGAAATGAGGACTTGAGTCAGGGTAGTTTATGACTCCAAGGGACAGGAGTGAGGGACAGGAAATGCATAGAAAAGGAGGAATCATCAACCCAAGGATACACTGGTGAGCTTTCACCACTTAGATAATGAGTTACGGTTTGGCTGGGACTCTGGGGAGTCACACAGAATATACTGCAGGATTGTCAGCCTGAGGGATGGAGGAGGGGAACATGTATTCCCTGGCTTCTCTCCTGCATTGCTCAAAGGTTACCTGGGAGTTAACTCTGTGTGCAGATTTGTTCATCCGTCAGAGTGACTGACTGGATTCCATCAGGAGTCACACACAGCAGTGAAGAGGAACCCCGGGGCAAAAGTAAGGGCCACATCCTGCATCTGAGGCAAGGCGTGGTCAGGTTACATCATGTGGGGCTGGTCCATGCGGCGTGGTCAGGTTACATCTGTGTGGGGCTGGTCCATGCGGTGTGATCAGGTTACATCTGTGTGGGGCTGGTCCATGCGGTGTGGTCAGGTTACATCTGTGTGGGGCTGGTCCATGCGGCGTGGTCAGGTTACATCTGTGTGGGGCTGGCCCATGCGGTGTGGTCAGGTTACATCTGTGTGGGGCTGGCCCATGCAATGAACCAGAGTGACATACAGATTGCCAGGGAACACAAGGCATCTGATAGAGTGTGACTCATGGCGACTTGGCTTTAGCCCCATGCTCCCCATTTAGTCCTGGTAGTTGCCGCTGTATAGCGGCAAGATGCTGGGAAGACTTGCTATTTCATCTTTCATGGTTGGAGAAACAGCACCTCCTCTCTTGACTGTGAGTCTGGTTTCAAACCTTGCAACTGACCGTGTGATTGCCTTAAAAACTGTGCTACAATGGATTTCCAAGGAACTCTGCAGGAAGCCAACAGTACTGGGGGGAAGGAAGGCTTTTGTGAATCAATGAGGACAAGTTCAACTTCAGCTCTCTAACGACTTTGCACAGCACAGAACCACCAGGAAACACCACCCTTAGAAAAACAGTAGCAACAGTAGTGGAGAGTACAGCACATCAAAAATCTGGTCCTATTCTCCAGTTTGCTGAGAAAGTATACTAATTAGGGCATCTCCCTTGATCTGATGACTTTATTTAATACCAAAAGCTGGTAGGATGAAATTGTTATTTTTTATTCCTTGACCTTTGTCTGGAATGCTCCTTCCCTCACCCCTCTCTTCTGCATTCCTTCCCAGGTTATTGCTACTCATTTTTTGATGCTTGATTCAGACACCACTTTTTATTGAAATTGTTGGCTTCATCTCTGTCTTCCTTAATAGATTTTCTGTGCTTGAGAACTCGAGAGCACAGAAATGTGTCTTTTTTTGTCTTTAAATTCTCATTACACCTACAGTGCTTTGTTGTTATTTAGTCACTAAGTTGTGTCCAACTCTTCAACCCCATGGACCTGCCAGGCTCCTCTTCCATGGAATTTTCCAAGCAAGAACACTTAAGTGGATTGCCATTTCCTTCTCCAGGGGATCTTCCTGACACAGGGATCAAACCTAGGTCTCCTGCATTGCAGGCAGACTCTTTACCAGTTGAGCCACAGGGGAAGCCCTTTTAGTTTGAGGAACTGATGGATAAATAGTGCTTTTAACTATGGAATGAAAGGAATGAAAGGAAAAAGAAAAGCAAATTTGGGGGAGAGGAAAAATGGATTTTGTTTGGGAATGCTTCTAGGACATTCAAGTAAAGATACTAATTCATTTTAGTTCAGTCACTCAGTCATGTCTGACTGTGATCCCGTGGACTGCAGCATGCCAGGCTTCCCTGTTCATCACCAACTCCTGGAGCTTACTCAAACTCATGTCTACTGAGTCAGTGATGCCATCCAACCATCTCATCCTCTGTTGTCCCCTTCTTCTCCCACCTTCAATCTTTCCCAGCAAGAGGGTCTTTTCAAAGGAGTCAGTTCTTGACATCAGGTGGCTGAAGTATTGGAGTTTCAGCTTCAGCATCAGTCCTTCCAATGAATATTCAGGACTGATTTCCTTTTGTAAATCACTGGGGGGCCTCTCCTCAGATGCCATTATCTTTTTTTTTTCCATTTATTTTTATTATTTGGAGGCTAATTACTTTACAACATTGCAGTGGGTTTTGTCATACATTGAAATGAATTAGCCATGGATTTACATGTATTCCCCATCCCGGTGCCCCCTCCCACCTCCCTCTCCACCTATTATTTTTTTGACTGGTCTGTTTCCTTCTGTCTCCTGCTTTGAGGAGGCAGTGAGTCTGCCGCCTGAGAAGCGGAAGGGGCTGTGGAGCTCTTCATTCCCTCTACTTCCAATATCTCAACCTTTCTGCCTCTCTGGGGTGAGAATTGACTTGCTGCATTTTGGCTCCCATCCACCCAAGCCAATGCTCTAGCTTTTATTTAGATCTATTTTAACTGTCAGAAACACTTCAGTTTCTTTTTCATCTCAATAATTTATCTTACTCTTTTGCAAAAGGGATATGAATCATAGTGGTCATCTTAAAAATCCAAGCCCATTCTTGCTTTTTAAATATGTAGATTTGAGGAAGAAAAAAAGGAAAAAGAAAGGGGGGAGGCACGCTGACGTATTATTTACATAATAAGGCACGTATGTTACAAACAAGCACCGTATTTTCTACCAAGTCATATTTTATGATTCTAAGCCATTTTCTCAAGCCTGGATTAAAGTTGTCTAAGACAATTTGACAACAAGAAATGGCAATTTCATTATAAATGGAAAGAAAATGTAAGAAATTTGTCATTTATAGTATAGAGTAAAACTAAGTTGTAATTCTTGTCTCATTATGATTTGTTAGTAGGAAAGTTATTTATTGTATATATTTAGTTTCTGTTATCAGCAAGAAGAAATGTGTATTATAGGAACTGAATAAACAAATATATTTTATGCCCAAGTAAGAAGCTGATTCTTTGCCTAAAGGAAGACCATATTTCTTGTTCTTCCATATTTTCTTTAATTAAAGATGAGACATGTTATTATGTTTCCATGGTGTTGCGTTATTCCTTCAAAGAGAATGAAAATCAATTCTTTTTAATTCCACAAGCTTCTCTCTTTCTTTACTCTGCTTAGTTACCATGTATCCATCTGCTTTTCTTCTTTGATGGTTTTAATGGTATTTCATTATTCCTTTGCTGTCATTTTGGAAGAATTTTGAAATGAAACTGTATTCAATCTATTTATCCAGAAGCCAAGTATGAAAATTTCACAATCTTAAATCTTTTTTACTGTGAAGGTTTGATTGATATTACAAAGGATCCAGACTTTGATGGAATCTATGATGAAGACATGAATGAAGATCCAACATATAATCCCAATAGCCCTGAAGAAAAAGCTGTATTTATGAAATATGCAGAAAATATCCTACTAAAGATGACATTCAGCACCACACAAGTTCAACAGTGTGAAAATGTTTTTATATTTGAAACAGCCTATTGGCTGACTAATGCTATAAAATGTAATCAGGATAATCTTGATATTTGTACCTACCAGAGATTACAGCAAAGATTATATCTTCAAAAAAAGATTATTCAAAAACACTTTGAGAAGAAAAAAGAAATCAGGAAAGGGATAGGATACCTAAAATTAATATGTTTTCTGATTCCATTTCTACTGAGCTTAAAAAAGAAGATGAAAGTTCCATATTTAAGTGGTCTGCTTCAGCCTTTTTCAGGTAAGAGTATTACCAAAATTATGTTTAAAATGTAGATATATATTGAATTTATGTTTAAATTCAATTTTGTTTATAGTATGTGAGTCCAAGCATATAACCAAGCTATAGCATGTTAAAAATAAAAAACATGTTAAGATTTGACAGAAAACAACAAAATTCTGTAAAGCAATTACAGAAAAGCAATCTGCAATTCCTTCAATTAAAATACAAATAAATAAAAAACAAAACGTGTTGTCTCCAAAGTAATTAAAAATGCCTGGTATATTCACATAGTAAAAGGTACATGTCTTTATCAATTACGAGGACGACTGAAAGACAGTGATTTCTGAGATATGTTATGTCCATGACAGGATGATGCTCTATCGTAGCTCAGGCAAAGGATGAATTCAGTGCACTTCTACTCAACATCCCTATCGTGTTTTTCAGGAAAATTAGAAATTGACCCAGATTAACATGGAGCAGTAAAAAATCATGGAGAAGGAAATGGCAACCCACTCCAGTATTCTTTCCTGGAGAATCCCATGGACAAAGGAGCCTGGTGGGCTACAGTCCATGGGGTCACAAAGAGTCAGACACGACTGAGTGACTGGCAGACACACAGACACAAAAGATCATGAATGGTCTTACATTTCTGAAAAGAGAAAGATGAAAATGTATTAAAAACTTTAGTAATATATTGATCCTATAACAAAAGAGTAGACCAGCGTAAGAGAAGAGGGAGCTGAAATAAGGTCATGTTTATATGGAATTTGACAGGAATACAGAGCAAACTATTCCTCCCACCCAGATTAGCACACAAATTGTGTATTTTCATTGGTGCTTAAACATATAGGCTTATTTACAGATGGCAGATTTTCGGTAGAAATTTTGCAAATCATTTAATGAAATTTGTGTCATGAGAATTATGATAGTGAAGCTTACAATCCATACCTGTGAACTATTTAAAAATGAACTCATGACAATCTTGACATGGACATGGACATCTCATGGACAATTGTCCAGGGATGTGTGTGCGGGGAGTGTCTTGTGTATGGAACTAATGTGCTCTTTAGAGGATGTTAGCTGTACCTGTAAATTTACTACTTAAATTTTTGGAAACAAATATGACTAAATGTTAATAATTAATTTCCATGTGGTGAGATTTGGGTGTTACAATTTTCTTTGTAATTTTCTGGACCTTTCGCATTTCTTAAAATATATACCTTATATTGATGAAACTACATTCTGCTAACAGATCAAAATACTGAATAAACCTAATCCTTGCCAGGATTTTAGAAAATTATTTTAAAAATAAATGTTATATGTGTAGCTTTCTAGAAAAATAAACTGATTATTTTTGTCATATGAGAGATACCCACCTTTTCTTTATCATGTCTCTCTTCCTTAACTAGCTCAGGTAACTTTTGTTTATTTAACTAGAGAGTCTCCATGGCACAGAGTTTCAAATCGCTTTTGATAATTGGGGGTATAATATTAGTCTTGAGCTCACACATAGTAATCAATAAGTAAATTAATGTTTTGAGTATTCTTTTGAAATGTCTGTACAAGGAAACTATCAAAAATGCCCAAAACATATGATATAAATATACATCAATATTTAAAATATACATTGAGCATAAATAATTTTATAGACTACAATTGTGAAGATTTCCATTTCACATGGATTCTTTTCACTTTATGTAAAAATGAACTGAGACCTCCAAAATATGACTGCTTATATCCTATTGTTGAACTTGTAAACAAAATTTTGTTTTCATCTTTTTGAGATGACAAAGTCAAGACAGAGCGAGAATTGCCTCCATTTATTTATGGACGAGATTTTAAATGCCAAAATTTTCACTACAAAGAGGATCAGTATTTTCATGTTCATGGAGGAATTGAATTTGATATCAGCACCCCTTCAATTGAGAATGCTTTGGAAGATTTTAAGGTTTAAATTATTGTTGTTCCTGAAATTGTTTGTCATTTCACAGCTCTTTCATCCTATTCTCCAACCAGAAGGAGTTTCTGTTTGGTACAGGCACTAGGCGGCTCTCCAAACGAGGACCTCCACAACACGCTAGTTTCTTCACATATCACACAACATACGTGAATTAAGTGCAAGTCTGTGTAAAGCCCCGTGTTAAATGTCAGAAACACAATGATCATCCTTGCAGGATTCATAGGCTGTATCTGCCCTGGAATAGTTAACCGAGTACAAAAGAAGTCCCTGAAAATTAACTACATATTCTTCCATTTTTTTCTCAAGGATTAGCACTAAAACAGAGATCCTCCAGAGTTCGAGAACAATAGTTCTTCATCTGGAAAACATAACACGTTTCAATTGTCATTGCTTTTCTACCTTCTCCACATTAATTTCTTGTAAAAAAAAAAAAATTTCCCTCAAATCCAAATTAGGGATTGTATACATTCAGTTATTATCAGGGTCTCTTGGGATATTTTATTAAAAATTTGTTATTTACATGTATAAAATTTAATCTAAAATAAGGCTTACGATTGTTTATACTTGTTTTTTTAGTAACATAATTTATATTTTAGAATAACTTAGAAAAAATACGGGATTGTGCTGTTAATACGTTTGCAGAAGACACAGGATACAAAGAATATTACTCAATACCAGTCATGAAATTGAACGGAAAAAGGTAAGGAACTGTTAGTAACTATTCACAGTATCACAACTTACTGAAAGCAGAAAACAGGAAACTGTCAAAATGCAAAGGCTAACTTCAAACTTCAGGATGGAGATGCTGGAACAATAATAACCCCCGTGAATGACTACAAACTCTCTAAAGTATTAAATGTTAGATTTATGACTTCACACACCTTGATACAGTTTCCCTGGTGGTTCAGTGGTAAAGAGTCCGCCTGCCAATGCAGGAGATTAGGGTTCGCTCCATGGATGGGAAAGACCCCCTGGAGAAGGAAACAGCAACCTACCCCAGTATTCCTGCCTGGGAAATCCCAGGGACAGAGGAGCCTGCAGTCCTCCGTAGCCTCAGGGCTACAGTCCGTGGGGTCACAAAAAGGTTGACATGACTTAGCATCTAAACAACAATAACACCTTGATACATTCTGTGCAATAATCCTTAGACATGGTCATTCGTTTCTTACAATGAACACAATGGTTAAATGGGGATGGAGGTGTTTTTGTCATAGAAAATTGTAACTGTTATAGAAAAAGTTTTGCCAGCATTCCAAGTCAGAAAAACTTGAAATTTTGTCTTTATTTTTTTTAACAGCTACTATGTGATCAGTTTTGAACTTGAAATTTTCTATCAGCAGCTGTATAAGACACAGTGGTGGGGAGCCATAAATGAAATAGTGAACAATTTGAGGCTAAAAAGACTTCCTCTGACAGATGCTCAATTACATGAACAATTCAAGAAAAAATTTGGTTTCAAGAAAGCTATGAAATGCAAGGTATTTCAGTGATTACCGCATAATTTAGTATAAGAAATTATAAATAAGTATCTCAAATTTTTATCATAGGGATAAATAATAGGTTAAGTGAAGTCTTTAATATGCAATTAAGATTCTATATTTTAGTAGCCAAAAATTCTGAGTTATACTTTTCTGGCCAAATTACAAAACAAACTGTTTATGAATGGAATTGCTATTAATCTTAATAATGGCTAATATTTATGGAGTGCTTATTTTGTATGCTAGGCACTGCTATAAATTCTTTCAACAAACTCTTTCTAGATGCTAGTACTATTGTTATCAATCTTATTTTACAAATGAGAAATTTAACTTGCAGTGAGTTGAGGGTCTTTCCCAAATCACACAGTTAGTAAATTGCAGAGTCAGGCTTCAGTTGTGGGGACTAAATCTAAGGAGCAACCCTGGCATCCTAAATCACATCTCTGTATCTGCTTCAATATGCCTTGACTTACAGCTTTTGAAACTGATAAATTAAGTGATGAGTTCACCAATTTCAAAGGGCAAATTGGCATTTATTTACCATTTATTTGTTTTAATGTGCATAAATGTTAAGTATTGATAAACTTAGTTTAATTTAAAAACATTGAGTGGTCAGAACATCTAAAAATGGGACATTTTCACCTCTCCACCTTGAGACATAAAGCAAAGAAGACTACTCTTGTAGCTGTATATTTCAAGCCTCTGGACTTCTAAGTTAGACCATTCTTAAGTTAGAGAAGGAATTTGATGCCCATTTGCTTTTTAAATATTTCAGAAGGGTATTTGTCTACCTTCCTTGAATTGTCTCCTGAAAAGAAAGATCTGCAACTCCTCCTTTATAAAAAAGAAGGAAAAAAATTTCCCCAAAATATTTTTAAAGTCCTCAGAATTTCTTTTTTTTTTTTAAGTCCTCAGAGTTTCTTATAGCCCTAACAACTTCATTGCCCAGTGGGACACTTTACACACGGATCTTGTGAAAATTCTACTGTAATCACACACCAGTCGTGTGATTACATTAACATAGTTCACTGTCCTTTTTGTCCTTTCACTAAATTTTAGGTGCATTTTGAAAACACTAATTCTGACCTTCCTCATAATTTTAGAGTATCCCATTTGGCATGAAGTCTGCTGTTGAAAGAGGATTGTATGCTGTTTTCCATACATTTAGCCGTAAAACCTCGAGCTCGACGATCAACGTTTCAGACGAGGCGGGGTATGCTATTTTCCATCACGCTGCTCTACACAACAGAGTCCCAATCATATGTCAGCTGTGCAATGCCAGCTTCAACGTCAATCAGCGACGCTTCGTTATCCTCAGCCAAGGTGCCATCGCGCTTTTCTCTCTTAAAATGTTTTTCTGTTACTTCAGCATCACAAATGCATGTTGAGTTTAACACAAGGTTAAAATTTAGTATTGGAGACTAGAGCAGAGTTGCTTCTGTTTTATTTCTCTCAGAGGGGCTCCTTTCAGTTTTCTAAGTATCAGCTGTTGCTCTCTTACAGAGTATTATTCATTTGTTTATTGTGTTTCCTTCATTGAATATAAGCTCCATGAAGGGCAAGGATTTGGCTTCCTTTGTTTGCCATGGTACGCTAGGGCCCAGAAGAAAACCTGGCCTTGGTAGATGGTTGAGAAATACTTGTTGAATGAATGGCATGATGGTGAATTCAGGGTGGTATTTAATAATCACTGACATAATTAATATACAGTGATGTACTGTAGAAATTCTGAGAAAGGGGAGATAATTAGCGATCCCGACAGAACACCCTGTTCTTATCCCAGGTTCTTAACCAGGTAATAATTTCTTCATACTACATAAACATATGTAATAACAAAAAATTCCTCTGTAATCATGATTTTAGGATTAATGACCCCTTTAAGGCTAACCTGGTTTAAACTTTAAAAAGCAAAATTTCCTGATTATTAGAATTACATACATATTTATATGTTCATTGGAATAAATTTAACCAGTATAAAAATAATAAAATTGAAAATGAAAGGAGAAGCCCTCCATAACTGAACAAGGGAGATAAGGTCTGATGCAACAATATTGGCAATAAGAAATGGTGATTTTATATTTTAACATGTTGTCTTAAGAAACTGTGTTAAATTTTCACACCAAAAATGTGCTTCTTTAATCCTATTGAATGTTGAACAATTTCGTACTCTGTCATTATAATTAAAATGTTTTGGCACTAAGATGCTTCTATTACTTAATTAAAATATTCAGTAGACAATGAACTTAGTTAAACTAGAGCAAAATTCAGTCAAAATGTAGTAGATGGCCTGTTATTTAAAGATGTGTTTTAAGAGTTTTTGATGTTAAAAAAAAAAACTTTCACTTAAAGTTTCTGTGTCATATTGTGACTACATAGATTTCCATTTGCTGAGAACTGAGTAGAGTCTGAAGTCTGGAAAATATCTAACTACTGGCAATGTCTGTGTATTATGACTTCACCAACACAAAGCTGTCCCCTGTGAATTTTGGCCAGCCACATGGAATGCAGCACCCCTGGGTCTGTCTGATGCCATATCAGGTGCATACCCATGCCTAGATAGCTTTGCCAAAAATTACACTCGGTCCTGTTTGATGTAATCCTGTCACCTGCATCTCAACATAGTCATTTTGTTCACCTTCATATGAGTCAATTTTGACTAATTTGGGAAACTGTTACATGTTAATACTCATACTTCTATATGTATTCCTTTTTAAAACAGAGTCATCAAAAGTAGACACGAAAAAAGAAAGAAATGGTAAGACTTAAGTAAAATATTTCACATTTTTAAAAGTTCACTGCATATATTAAAACTTATAGTATATAATCTTCAAAATGCTGTCACATGAGAACACAAAATGATCTTTCCATACAATTTGAAGTGTACATTTTTTCTACCTTTGATTATTTATTCACATTTTTTCAGTTTGGGCAGTAGTTCCTTTTTTAACCATGGAATTTGCAAATTATCTCTACGTATTTTTAGAAAATAAGGCCCAAAATGGGTTTTATGCCCCCCTAAATGAGCAGTTAATATGATTTAGATATACTGCCACCTAATGACAGTCACATTCTGTGCAGCCTGAGATTGCATCATTCTTGCTGACGTGAGACTTTAACCCAAGTATTGTATATGTAGAAATCAGGAAAAGTTTCAAAGGATACACCCTATATGTTTATATACATATATATATATATATATATATATATATAAGACTATACCTTCATACTCTATATAAGATAATTCAAAGAGGGTTTATTTTTAAAGAAATCATTTGCAAAGACCTGAATTTTGTAAGGGGAAGAGTGATAGTCATTCAGTCGTGTCTGACTCTTTGCAACCCTATGGACTGTAGCTCACCAGGCTTCTCTATCCATTGGATTCTGCAGGCAAGAGTACTGGAGTGGGTTGCCATTGCCTTCTCCAGGGGATCTTCCCGACCCAGGGATCAAGTCTGGGTCTCCTGCATCGCAGGCAGATTTTTATCTCATCTGAGCTGCCAGGGCAGCCTAGTGGAAGGGCAATGGTTACTGAAACCAGCCTCTTCCCGTTGATGGGAGAACAGCTAACCAGAGGTGACCAGAGAGGTTAGGGGTCCGGACCCCACCTCCTCCTCTTCCAGGCTCCCGCCAGGGCTCCCCTCTGGCAGTTACCAACAAGAAGACAAAGGGCAGGGGGTGCAAAATCTGCAGAGGCCTGCAAAATCTGAAGAGAGCAAGAAGGGTGGTGGAGGGAGGTGAGTGGCCTGGGGTGGGGGTAGGGGGGAAGGAAGCTTATCTACTGGCCCGTCTACACCGTAGGAATTTACAGCTGAGTTAAGGCTTCCCTGGTAGCTCAGATGGTAAAGAATCTGCCTGCAATGCAGGAGACCTGGGTTTGATCCCTGGGTTGGGAAAATTTTTTGGAGAAGGAAATGGCTACTGACTCCAGTATTCTTGCCTGGAGAATCCCATGGGCAGAGGAGCCTGGTGGGTTACAGATGGGGCCCCAAAGAATAGGACACGGCTGAGCAGCAAACACTTTCAGCAATGATATACCTCTGGCATTCTTGCTCTATTTTTTTATTTTTCTTTCCTAAATATTACTTATGGCTACCTTGTGTAATATTTATTTGTTTACTCTGACTCCCTGAATTGAATATAAGGTCTAGAAAGGGCAAGGATTTGGTTTACTTTGCCATGGCATCCTAGAAGAAAGCCCGGCATAGTAGGTGGTCAGGAATGGTTATTGAGTGAACACATGATGGATGAAGGCAGGGAAGTATTTCAGAATCACTGACATTATTAGTATAGAGTAATGGACTATAGAAGTTCAGGAAAGAGAGAATGAGAGAAAGGTCCCAAGAAAGCGTCTGTTCTTTAGACCAGAGTGCTTTCTTTACCTGAGAGGGGTTTCTTCAGACTGTATAACTCACTCCAGAACGTCCCTGACTCGAGCATGACCGGGATGGTGTTGCTCAGTCCCAGCACTACTGACGCGGTGGGCTTGGTGATTCTGTGATGTGAGGGCTGCCCTGAGCGCTGTGAGACGTTTAACAGCGTCCCTGGCCTCTACCCTCTGAATGCCACTAGTGACCCGCACTCCAGCTGTGCCGACCAAAAATACCACCAGACATTGCTTATGTTCGGGGGGGAGGGGGGGAGCTTTATCCCACTTTCATGGGGTAAAACTCTCAAGTGTGTAGGAATCACATGTATCTTGCTAGATGCAGACTGACTCAGCGCCTGGGTGAGAGCCGAGATCCTGCACTCCCGTTAAACATGCTTTAAAGGAGTAGGAGGGGGATGGAAGAGTATCATTCCTGCCCCTTGGTTGTGCTGAAATATTTTTTGGAAGAGGATAGAGAGGAGAAGGAGAAGATCCTGTGGCGGTGTCTGCTCCAGTAAGCTGTGGTTCTCTGTAATCTTCCTGCCTACCTCTCGAGTTTTAGGAGCAGCATTTCTACCCTGTGACCTCACTTCTCTAATGGATCTAAGAAGAGCTGTTCATTTTTCAGCTTGTTCAAGTTTCTCTTTGCTGTTAGGATGGATTGGGGAGTTTTAAGCTCCTTACATGCTAGACCAGAAACTAGAAGACTAAGCAGTAATTTTAAATAATGAGATTTGGCTCAGATGTTATGTGTTTTTAAAGGCTATGACATAGAACTTAGACTACTAAGACAGGCAGGAAGCCATTGAAATTTTCTTGAGTTGGGAGAAAAATTGCTTCACTGAGGAAATCCCATTTTGGCTGAGGAATAAATAAGATTTAGGTAGACCCCAATCACAGAAGTACTGTTTGGGAGAAGGAAGCTTTCAGATAGCAGAAATAGCCCAGAGTGATCAGATAATTCATCATCCAAATCAAGGAGTTAGAAAATGAACGGGCATTATTAATTTTATGCTGGGCAACAGGCATAGACCAGTACTTTCCTGGGAGCCTGGAATGTGTGGTCAGTCACTGTATATTCAAGGAGCTACAAGAATGAAGAGAGCAAGGTGTGTATGTTGTGTTTCTGTCCATCTATCTCACCTCTCTCTCTTTCTTCCCTTCTTTCTTCCTTTCTCTTTCTTCTTGGAGGGGAGATGGTTCAGGTTAAGCTGGAGCTAGTGCATCCTTTTTTTGTACTCATGATCAAGTGGTCTCAGGAAGCCACTAAAGAGTTTTAAACAAGAGGTTAAAAGATCAGATTTACCTTTTGAAAAGTGAATTGGGAAGGGCAAGAGCAAAGTGGGGCTATCAGTTGAGGTTCTAGAGATACTTAGACTTGGTGATATGAGTGCATGCTCAGTCACTCAGTTGTGTCCAACTCTTTACAACACCGTGGATTGCAGCCCACCAGGCTCCTCTGTCCATGGGATTATCCCAGCAAGAATACTGGAGCGGGTTGCCATTTCTTATTTTAGCAGATCTTCCCAATCCAGGGATTGAACCCGTGTCTCCTGCATTGGCAGGCGGACTTCTTACCCCTGAGCCTCTTGGGAATCCCCCAGACTTAGTAATGAGGGCTGGTTATGAAGATTAAATGAGAGGACTCATCCAGATTTCTGGTTTATAAAACTGGCTGGATGACAATATCCTTCATGAATTAGGGAACAGTGAAAGAGGATCAAGTTTGGAGGAAAAGATGGGAGCTCAATTTTGAATACGATAAGTTTGAAGTGGGGTGTGGAGATGCCTAGTGAGATAATAGATCTGGAGTTTGGAGAATAAATCAGATCTAGAGGCATAATCCTAGGAGTTATCAACTTACAGGTTGTAAATGAAGCCATTGAGGAGATAAAAGTCTTAAGGCTCGTTTTGACATCAGGACAATGAAAAGGTCCCAAAGGAGACTGCACAGTAAGTAGCCAGAGAGATTGGACAAAAATAAGAGGGTCTCATATCTCAAAAGCCAAGGGAAGAAACCATTTTAAAACTGAAGTGTTCAACTTACTGTTGAGAAGATAAGAATTGAAAAATACCCACTGGGATTTAGTGACATAGAGACCTTTTATGAGCATATATATTTTTTTAATTTTAAAGAACTTTATCATACTACAAAGCATTTGAATAAAATGGAAAATAATTTAAACAAGAAATAGTTTATAACACTGATAAGACTATTTTATATATTGACTTAATTTTTCAAATATTTAATATTTTGAGCATTATGTTTGTTCTTCGTAACTTATAAAGAAGTATTTATTTTTAATGTCAGGTATCCCGAGTTAAAGGAATATAGAGTTGCCTAAATTAATCCTTTTAGTGCTCTTCTTAGAGCTTTTATATCACACAGAACTAAGCTCTGTGGTTGGACACGATGAATAAAAAGGCATGTTTTTTAGGAATGTTAGATCCTTGAGCACTGCAGTAATTGTCTATCCATTCTAGGTCCAACACCTCTACACCTGGCAGCCCAAGTTTGCTCCTTAGAAACAACCATCTGTCTGCTCTGTTTCAAAGCTGATTACACACTTTCTGAAAAAAGAGGCTGGATGCCGATTCACTTTGCTGCTTTCTATGACAATATCTGCATCATAATTGTTCTCTGCAGGAAGGATCCTAGTTTACTAGAAGCTGAGGCAACAGCTGAGTAAGTTGTAAAAATACAAATTTCTGCTTTCATGTCTTGCCGCAAACACTGACACTAGAAGGAACAGTTGTTATGACTGGTTTGAAAGGCTATGTCAGGCTTATTTTGCTGCCTTTTCTGGTCACTATCTTCTTCTACCACTTATCTTTAGAATTTATAAAGATTGAACTTCTATTAACCTATATAAGTTTTCTGGAAGAATAAGGAGTAAGTTCTAGGAAGTTTTTCCTAACCTTTTCCCAAAGGGTGGTTCTACAGATTAGTTTATCAAGTTAACTACTTAGTGTCTTAGAAGAAACGCGAAACAAGGGAAGGAGAAAGTTGTTCTAAATTGAGCCTTAGACAACCAGGAGGCCGCTCCAGACCGAGGTGGACAGACCATGGACAACAGGAGAAATATCTAGTGGTATCCAAGACAGAAAGACAACACGAAGTGGGAAAACAACTTTGCAATAGGGAAACAGCCCAAACAATGTTCTGTTTTACAATTTAGCTAACTCGCAACCTTCAGGGTGAAGGTAAACTTCTCCTGAGGGTACTTTCTTGGCCAGTAATCTAGCTACCAGGCTATTGTTTTGATTTAGGCAGAGTTTCAGATATCTCTGAATCATCAAATAACTTGTCCATTATTACTCACTGTAGAAATAAATCCTCCCTAGGTTGGGGCAGAGCTGTGTGTGGAGAAAGCTTTCTGGAAACCAGGATCTCTGGCTAATAGATTCTCTGGCAAATAGACTCTGGAAAGAGCCAAGAGACGTGGAGATCTGAGTTCAGTTCTTAGTTCTGTCATATTTTGATGGTGTGTCTTTGAGCGCAAGTGGGGTAAAAGACTGGAAGCACTAAAAACGTCAAACAATTGAAAATCAGAAGTGGAAGTAAGAAGCTATCTGTGACCATAAGGAAGAAGCAAAGGATTTGTAGAGATCTATGTGGAGCTCAATGAGAAGTGTGACATGTGTGATATGGAGACGGATTAGGAGGGTATGACGGGGACCTGAGCGATCAGGACACAGATGGTGGTTAGCATGGGTGTTGAAGTCGCTGGTCACAGGAAGCAGGCATGCTGGCGAGGCAGCCAATACATGAGCTAGGATGGTGGAAGGGACCCACTGCAGGAGGGCAGTGGCAGTGTGGACCTGGAAAGGGTAATATAATCTGATAACCTATTTTTCAAGTGAGGGGAATCAGAGCGATGGTGTTAGAAGTATTATAGAAGAAATCTTTATTCCTAACACTGAGTAGGGGAAAGAAAGGAACAGGAAGAGAACATTCTTGTTCAAATAGAAAAGGGAGAAAATGAAGAGATGTTTACTCATAAAGGACAAGTTTTCCCTGGGCCCAGGAAAACAAGGATAGAGAGGCCTGGGCCAGCTGGATATTGGTGAGTTCAAGGACAGGCAGCAAGAGAAAGGGGTTTCATGAAGAGAAGAAGGCATGGGTGTAAGGACTAGAAAATTAATATCTGAGGCCATGTAATATGGTGAAAAAAGGAAAGGAGACTATGTATGAAGGCTGTGCTAATAAGCTGATTGTTGTGACTCTCATTCTTTTACGGACAATAAAGTAATCCAATTTGCTTAAGGTCTCATTGTTAGTCAATAGATCTGATAGTATTGTCGAGGTTGCCTTGACAAAGACAGCCCCAAGTATCTGTATTTTTAAAAAGGATAAATGTAGTTCTTTTTCGTGAAGTCTAGGTTGGTGGTCGAATGCTGGGGTAACAGGTTGGCAATATGAGAAACCCAGAGGTCCTGTTGTTGCTTCTTCTTGTGTGGTTTCCCTATTCTGGAACAAAATAACCACTTCTGCTTTCATTATTATGCCTGCATTCTAGCCTTGAGAGAAAGAGAGAGGGAAAGTAATGGCACACTCCATTTCCCTTTAAGGAATCGCCAGGTAACTCCTGCTAACACCACACAGGCCAAACTCTGTCGTGTGGCTATACCTCTTCACATGGGAAGCGAAGAAATGTGGCATTGGGCTGGCCTGTCTTGTGCCCAACCAAAAGACCTCCACTGTCTAAAAAGCAGATCCTGAGTTTTTGACAAAAACTGTCAGTTTCTGCCACACTGAGGAAGCTGGCATTTGAGAGGTGGACCTGAGTTGCAAAGAGATGGGTTGACACACTATTGGAGCCTCAGTTTCATCATTTGCAAAATGGGCTGATAATACTTGCCTTGCTTCTTCACCTACTTTCATAGACTTGTTGTGAGGAGCCAATGAGATGGCATATTCTAAGAACTCTGTACAGATTATATCAACTTCTGAACAGATTATAAGGCATGATAATTAAGCTGGGAGGGAGGTTGGGGCAAACACTAAGGACAGCTAAGGCCAGGGAGGCAAATCTATTTACCTGTGGTATATACAGAAGAATACTGTGTAAGGAAGAGAAGGTGATGTAGCAATCAGAGTTCCTCCAACAGCAGCTTGGATAGCGTTACAAAAAGTAACTCTGACACTAGATGTGTGCTCAGTTATTAGGAGGTTTTCCTCTGTTTTTAGGAATCAGTGTACGCCACTGCTTCTTGCTGCCACATCAGGAGCCCTGGACTCTATTCAATACCTGCTTTCTCTTGGTGCTAACTGGAGAAAAACAGATATTAAAGGAAATAACATCATTCATTTATCAGTGCTAACCTTTCACACAGAGGTGCTCAAGCATATAATAGAGTTAAATATTCCTGAACTCCCAGTTTGGAAAACATTGGTAGGTGAGTATGGAGTACATCCTCTCTTTATAAATAAATGTTCTTATCATTATTCAATTTAATTTTTGATACTCACTCTGAAATAGAACAAATAAACCATGCATCATATTTTGAGTTAAAACCAAAAATACTGAACTGTTTTTTTGTATGTGAAAAAGTAGTTTTATTTCTAAATTAAAATAAAAGAATAATAACCCAGATGATAATTTATACAATTACATTTATTTTTACTTTTCCAACTTTTTCCAAAAGCAACTGTCCTCTGTTCCATCAAAAAAAAAAAAAAAAGAAGAAATAGGAAATTAAAGAGTTTGAGTGGAAAATACAAGATTCATTCCTCACCTCCTAATTTTAGAAACAGTTTCAGCAACATCTTTCCTCATATTTTGATAATGTTGTATGAAAAAATTCTATTTGAGGTTCCCCCCCCCACTCAATTTTTATTTGATCTAGCCAGAAATATTACAAAGGTAAGAATTATTGGCCAACTGAATGTACACATCTAATTTTACTCCCTCCTAAGTCCCAACTAAAATTACATGGAGATTAAATAAAAGCAAACAAGCACTGAAGAGAAAACCAGAAGCAGCAATAAGATGTTGAAAGCAGACAGGCAACTCCTAGGGCTTAGCAGACCAGACAAACCCATTCCAGGTCAACTGTGGGAAAGCTGGGAACATCTCAGATTCGTGCTACAAATCCCCACTAGGCTGGCTGGAGAGCTTTCTGCAGAGGCTAACCAGGAAAGACCTACAGATCTAAAGAGGCAATTCTCTCCGACTAACTGGAAACTGGGAATCTGAACCAAGAGAAAAGCAAAGCGCAATTCAAAGATGACAGTAAAGGGAAGTCCCAGAATGGAAAGAGTGTTCCCAGACCAGCAGGAAAATGTGGGAGGGATGACCAACAAGGAAGAGAAAACTAAGCAGATGAGATAAAATAAATTATCACCTCAGGTGATACATACATATATGTTTATATATACTATCTATAGATACAGATAGAGAAATGAATGTGTTTATATGTTATATCAGCCCAAGAGATACTGGATAGGGTTTTCAATGTTTATTTGTGTGCATATATATCACTGTATATCTTTTTCTTCTCTGATTGCTGAGGCTAATACTTCTAAAACTATGTTGAATAGTAGTGGTGAGAGTGGACACCCTTGTCTTGTTCCTGACTTTAGAGGAAATGCTTTCAATTTTTCACCATTGAGGATAATATTTGCTGTGACATTGTATATATGATGCATATCTATCTATCTATCTATGTAGATAGACAGACATATATATCTATAGATATGTATATATAATATATATCTATCTAAATCTATATCTATATCTTGGCTTCCATAGTGGCTCAGCTGGTAAAGAATATGCCTGCAATGTGGGAGACCTAGGTTCAATCCCTGGGTTGGGAAGATCCCCTGGAGAAGGGAACAGCTACCCACTCCAGTATTCTGGCCTGGAGAGTTCCATGGGCAGTAGAGTCCATGGGGTTGCAGAGTCAGACATGACTAAATGACTTTCACTTACTTTCAAGTATATATATATCTATATCAGATATATAGATATGCATATATATATTTACTACCCATAGATATATATATAAATATTATATATACCTATATATAAATAGTATAAATATACCCATATCTATAGATAGTATGTATGTGTGTGTGTGTGTGTGTGTATATATATATATATATATATGAGAAACTAAGAAGAGTATCTTGTTGCTTTTGATAAAGGCTAACACATTTGAAATGCAGTGGTAAGTTGGATCATAGAAAAGCAAGAAAATTCTAGAAAAACATCTGCTTCTGCTTCATTGACTATGCTAAAGCCTTTGACTGTGTGGATCACAACAAACTGTGGGAAATTCTTAAAGAGATGGGGGATACCAGACCACCTTACCTGCCTCCTGAGAAATCTGTATGCAGGTCAAGAAGTAACAGTTAGAACCAGACAGGAAAACAGACTGGTTCGAAATTGGGAAAGGAGTACGTCAAGGCTGTATATCGTCACACTGCTTATTTAACTTATATGCAGAGTACATCATGCAAAACGCTGGGCTGGATGAAGCACAAGCTGGAATCAAGATTGCCAGGAGAAATATCAATAACCTCAGAAATGCAGATGACACCACCCTTATGGCAGAAAGTGAAGAGGAACTAGAGAGCCTCTTGGTGAAAGTGAAAGAGGAGAGTGAGAAAGCTAGCTTAAAACGCAACGTTCAAAAAATGAAAATCACGGCATCTGGTCCCATCGTGGCAGACAGATGGAAACAGTGGAAACAGCGACAGACTATTTTCTTGGGTTCCAAAATCACTGCAGATGGTGACTGCAGCCATGAAATTGAAAGATGCTTGCTCCTTGGAAGAAAGCTATGACAGACCTAGACAGCATATTAAAAAGCTGAGACATTACTTTGCAGACAAAGATCTGTATAGTCAAAGCTATGGTTTTTTCAGTACTCATGTATGGATGTGAGAGTTGGACTGTAAAGAAAGCTGAGTGCTGAAGAATTGATGCTTTTGAACTGTGGTGTTGAAGAAGGACTCCCGAGAGTCCCTTGAACAGCAAGGAGATCAAACCAGTCGATCCTAAAGGAAATCAGTCCTGAATATTCATTGGAAGGACTGATGCTGAAGCTCAAGCTCCAGTACTTTTGCACCTATTGCGAAGAACTGACTCACTGAAAAAAGACCCTGATGCTGGGAAAGATTAAAGACAGGAAGAGAAGGGGACAGCAGAGGATGAGATGGTTAGATGGCATCACTGACTCGATGGACAGGAGTTTGAGCAAGCTTCGGGAGTTGGTGATGGACAAGTAAGCCTGGTGTGCTGCAGTCCATGGCGTCGCAAAAAGTTGGACATAACTGAGCGAATGAACTGAAGACATTCTGACCGCTAACAGTAATAGCCTAATGGTACAAAAAATTCTTGACAACCGTTCCTTCTACAGCCATTGTTGGGAAGTCCTGATGATGTGAACACAGCAACAACCATGAACGTCTGGCCACTGCTTCATTGCTTCATGCTCTATAATTGCTCTCTCTCACCACACTGGCCATTTCCACTGTCAGTAAAAGAAGTAGCATTTATTAGAACTTTCCAGGATTAGCTCTTGGAGTTAATTTTACTCTTGATCTTAGCCAAAAGGCCAAGAAGCGATTGGAGTTAATTTTAAAATTAATTTTAAAAGAATTTAATCTGAATTTAGTTTAATCTCAATTTTAAAAGAAAATACCATGGAGTCAACTACCTAGGTAGGAGCTGGGACTAGATTTGTTATTATGGAGGCTGGGTGAAAAGAGATGAATGAAGTTATTTCTATGAGGCTTTGTTTGCACCAGATAAATTGTTTAGAATCATGTATATTTGTATTATTTCCCATCTGGAGTATAAGTTCATTCAAGGTTTTAAAAAGTATCTTCTTCATACTCAGGCAATGTATAAAGCTTCATATATGATTTAATGCTGGGAAAGACTGAAGGCAAGTGGAGAAAGGGGTGGCAGAGGATGAGATGTTTAGATAGCATCACTGATTCAGTGGACATGAATTTGAGCAAACTCAGGGAGATTGTGGACAGAAGAGCCTGGTGTGCTACAGTCACAAAGAGTAAGACATAACTTAGCAATTGAACAAAAACAAGAGATCTTTATTGACAGTAATGTAGTTTACTTTGCTATGCTTAAAAACCTATACTCAAATTTTATTCAACAACTGATTTCAGGCATAAGAGCTGTATTATTTTCCAGATGATTTTTGAACCATGTGACTAGCCAATCTAAGTCATTCAGGCCAAAGATAAAGAATTTTAGGTTATTTTATACGAATTATATAGATTATAGACTTCGAAGATCATGAGTGTTCAGTCTGTCTAAGCACCTCACATGCACAGAGGGAAATTTAAAGAATGCAGTTGGTGGTGATGTTGGTGATGTCAACTCATGGCTTCACTTGGCCTATACAGAAACAGAATCAATCGTTCTCTTACCTCTTGTGAAATTACAACATGTATTTTTCTGTTGAATACTTATCAGAAATGTTGCAGTGCGAAAGCTATAAACGAAGGATGATGGCTGTCATGTCTTTAGAAGTCATCTGCTTAGCAAATGATGAATACTGGAAGTGTATTTTGGATGCAGGTAATGTAAAATCTATTAACTATCTTTTACATATGCTATTTTATGTAGAGATATGTTCACTAACTTTAAGATGTATTTTTAATTGTGAAGAAAACTTTTTAGTTGATCTTAAGTTTCTATTTTTCTTTTTTCTAAGATAATTCCCTTTACCTGTAAACCTTGTATTTTCTATTTTAAGTGAAAGTGGCACAGGATCAAAAACGTATAAAGCTCATTTCTCTAAAACTTTGCAAGCTTAAAAATTATATTAAATTAAT
Source organism: Odocoileus virginianus (assembly GCF_023699985.2). Lineage (NCBI taxonomy): Eukaryota > Metazoa > Chordata > Mammalia > Artiodactyla > Cervidae > Odocoileus > Odocoileus virginianus. The sequence continues at coordinate 1,475,055 of NC_069686.1, read as the reverse complement.
TCACCATACTACCCTTGTGTTTACTTTCACTTAAAAATTATCCCTTTTCTCTATTTGTACATTTTATTTATAAAAATAGCAGTTACAGTATCAGGCCTGGGTCTGTAACTAGCTCTGCATTTAGAACTGAGACTGATTGCTTACTTTTTTGTATGCTTCGTTTCCTCATTAATAAAATAGTTACTACCTCATAGGATTGTTTTGAGATCAGCACTACCCATTATAACTTTCTGAAATGATGGAAATATTCTATCTACACTATCCATTATGGTAGCCATTACTGTAATGTGACTATTGGGCCCAAATGAGATGCTTCAGAAATATTGGTGGATTGAATAAACGAATGAATGAAAAAGTTATAGGCAGACCCCTAACATGTTCCTAAAAACAAGTACAAAAAGTTTTTGTTCAAAAAAGTGAACCACAGATAAACAAGCCATGATGCAGGTTTCATTTAAGTGGCTAAATACACACACATATCCCTCATTATACCCGTTATATTTCCCCTGTGCAGGTGTGCCTATTAGTGATTTTCCTTGACATTGAACCTCAGTAACAAGCATCCAGCTGAAGCCATATTTTCTATGTTCACCATGCCTAGTGATTTCTATCTTTGAACCAGTTGTTTTCATTTTTCACTGCTGCTTATATAAAATATGGGTAAAATATAATAAAGTGCTCAAATAATTGCATATACCACTGCCACGCAAAGTTGATGTAATAACCAGAAGTGAACCCTACCATATGGTAGCTCAAATAATTTATTATTCAATTATCTTAAGCCAAAATTCAGTGTTTCAAAGGTGGTGTTGCCAATATGAAATGTATGATTGTGTGCTGTGTGAAAATCAAATGTGTAGACAATGAGAATCTTCCCATACTATAGACAAGACAGAAAAGTGCATTTGTGTGGTTTCAAATGAAAATTTTATAAATATTTCATCAAATTATTTGCTAATTGTTTATATGGCAATGCCCGTAAATATTAAGTCTATCATGACAAATTGACCACAAATATTTACAAACCATCCTCTTTCTTGATTTTTTCATTGTAGGCACCATTCCTGCGTTAATCAATCTATTAAAAGGCTCCAAAATTAAATTACAGTGCAAAACAGTTGGGTTACTGAGCAATATCTCAACCCACCCAAGTATAGTGCATGCTTTGGTAGAGGCGGGAGCCATTCCAGCTTTGGTTAACCTGCTGGTTTCTGAGGAGCCTGAGCTACACTCTCGATGTGCTGTCATTCTATATGATATTGCTCAACTTGGAAACAAGGATGTTGTTGCCAAACACGTAAGTTCTTTTCATAGAACATCGTTTTGACTGAGTGACTCTCTCATATGGAAGCTAGAAAGATGCTCATTTCATTCTGCAGTGGCCCTCATAAACTCCCAGGGGAGAACTCCAATCTCAGGGGGGATGCAAAGAGCAAACCAGCCACAACGCCATGAGTTCCAAAAGTGAACAAGAGCAAGAACAAGAGCTCTGCCCAGAGCAGGCACAGTGAAGGGTTGTGTGTCAAGGCTGTCCTGAAGTCCCGCTGTTTGATTTTATTTCATTTCCCCCCACCCAGTCCTACCCTCCCTGTCTGTTACTATGTTTTTGGCCTTATTTATTTTTGTGTGGACTACTGTTTGTCTTTTATATCTCTTCACATCCTTCCTGGGCTTTCCCAACTCATTTCACTGCCCCTTGTCTCAAAAACTCTTCTCTGAAAAAAAAAAACAATTCTTCTCTGAGCACTGGTGTCTCTTCTGTGCATCCTTGTTTTATAAAGGTGATTGCCTAATATAATTTTTTTCACTGATAATATCAACATCATTTTCAGTTAAAGTTTTTCTTCTACTTTGTGATATATTTTTTCCGATGAGCATTCTTTATCATAAGTTCTTCCTATTTTTTCTTATTATATTCTTATATATATTATTCTATTATATTCTTATAATATGTTTGAACAGATCCTGTTCTAGGTCCTTTTTGATCAGTACTCACCTTGAATGAGATAAGTTCTTTCTAATCTAGTTATTTGCAGGAAACTGCATGTGGGAAAGAGCCCAGGTCCATGTTTAGGCTACAAGAATATGACGTAGGTTGCAGGGTTGTATGCATGGGACCTTTCAGCTTTGTTTTCCCTTAGCTGACAGTGATATAGTACCCATCATGTAGTTTCTATTTCCTCCACAGTGGGAAAATCTGTCTCTTTCTTTTTATCTCACCAATAAGTCTACTTCTTCTAAACATCTTATCAGTATAATTCTTTATTCATCCTTGCCTTCCTTAATTTTCGACACTTTATGGCTGACTGGTCCAGGGAAGATCCTGCTGCCATCCTCCACACCCATTCCTATTGTTCCAGAGGGAATTGTGTGTGTGTGTGTGTGTGATTTCCTGTCCCTTAAAGTAGAGCCATTTACTTTAGAAAACTGTGTTCTGCCAGTATTTCCTGTAGCCAGTGGCCATGGGAGATCTCTCGTCTCTGTTGGCTACTCATAAACATTTATTATCGTTCAACATTACAGATGTCTCCTAGCTTTATTGAAAATAATGTTGGCTACTCATAAACATTTATTATTGTTCAACATTACATATGTCTCCTAGCTTTATTGAAAATAATGTTACGCTTCTGTTTCTTGTCTTGTTTAATATTCTTGCATTATTATTGCTAGTAGGGAGATATGCCATCTTTACTCCACTTAAAATTAGTAAACTATATTTACATTTAAAAATAAAATTTTGTGTTACATAAATATAACTGCCAATTAGCAGTGCAGTGTATACAATGACAGATATTTCCAAATGAGCATTGTATTCAGTTGATATTACTCAGTTGTTTCACTTTTAGATACTTAAATGTTACAGTGAACTTGCAGCCTCAAATTATTTTGGTATAAAGGAGGCTATCTGAAAATATATTTATAGAAACTTCCCTGGCTGTCCAGTGGTTAGGACTCCACACTTCCAATGCAGGTTTGATCCCTGGCTGGGGAACAAAGATCCTATAGGCTGCATGGCACAGTCAAAAAAATAAGAGAAAATATATTTATAGAATACTTACCTTAAAATTAAAGTGTAAGATATGCTCAAAGTTGTGTTAACTGTCATTTAATGTACCATATCAGTAAACGCATTTGTTTATGGGCAATTGTTCTGTCCTAAATAAGCAGATATTTGTATCAAGAAAGATTATAGACTTGAGTTTCTAAATAAAGATGGCAGACCCTTAAATAAATTTGATTATAATTAAATATTATTTTATTTTTAGAATGGAATCCCAGCTTTGATAAATCTCTTAAACTTAGACATAGAAAGCGTGCTAGTAAATGTGATGAACTGTATGCGGGTCTTATGTATGGGAAACAAAAATAATCAAAGAGCAGTGAGAGACCATAAAGGCATCCCATACCTTATTTCATTTCTGAGTTCTGATTCAGGTAAGTCTCTATTTCTATATAATTTAAAGTGACCAGATATATTAAGTGAAGCAAATAAAGGTTTGGACATGTCATTTATGAATAGATGCCCTGGATTTAATTTAGGATGGATCTAGACATGTGTAATATAACCTAACTTCTGAAACACTTAAATTTAAACTGCTGGATTTATAAAAGGAATTGATTCTCAAAGCCATTCATTTTAAAAATGTTGAACTCGTTCTACAAGCCTTGGCACCCTGGGTAGGATGAGGGGCAATGACACCTGCTCGTCTACCTCCTAGGCCTGACCCCTTGGGGTTCCTCCACCCCAGGATCACCTGACTCAGGCCCCCCCTTGCTCCTGTGCAGACTGTATACCCCATGGGCAAACACGCCATGCAGCTGTTTCCTGCCTTTGCTGGGAACTCAGGGCTCTGCCCGAATGTCCCCTCCTAAGGAAAGCCTTCCCTGGGCTCCAGGGCACCAAGTGTTTCTCCACCAGGGCCTGTTAGATCACATTTCCACCTGTGGCTGAAGCCCTGTTTAGACCAGGAGCCCCTGAAAGCAGCAAACATTTTGTTTTTGGCAGTGCTCAACATGGCATACTTTTAAAAATCCAAAGAAACATATAAAGCGTGAAGTATTATCAGCATAAACATGAAGGGGATGTTAATCAAGGGCCTGCCTGACCTCTCAGAGGATGCTTGTCCTGGTATTAAAAAAGCACATAGTATGTAAAAAAAAAAAAATAATAATGTAGTTAATATGCCCAGTTATGCCAGTAGATGTCTCCTTGGGTGAATAAGACACATATTGATCACTGGAAGCTATTTTTCAGGTTACGTAAGGACTTTAGATCTGTTGTGAGATACTGGATATCAAAATTCAAGGTAAGGAGGTAATTAGGCTAATTATCAGACTCTGAAGTGCATATAAATACCAAGAACACAGAAGCTATGAGGCAGTATCTGCAGCTACTGCAAATGGTCTCTTAGATTCTGTAAGAATTTTCTCATCCCAATGAGCATACACGTAACAGTGTAAACTTCAAGTCTATAGTTTCCTCCCACATATGGGGGAATGAAAAATTGGGAGAAAGCAGAAGGAATAAAAAATTGGGGGAAAAGCTTGTATGTTTTCCCTCCTGCTCACTTTATCATCTTTCTTTCTATTCTAGTTCTCTAACAGTGAATACAGAATAACTATGTTGGCTATAATGTAAGACAAGGTTATGGATAAGGGGTTTGTTGCAGAATGTTTTCCTTTACTTTAGTACTTCAAATTAAGCAATTATCATCTAAGAACCTCTTTCATGTAGTGAAATCATTTGAAAGTTCTTTTCCTTTGTTACAAATTCATAAAGTCATTTGGAATATACTCACCTGTCTCCTCCTTCTGCCTAATTCTCTGAGTCTATTTCTGTGTATTGGGTAGGTTGGAGAAGTGGCCTTACATAGGAGGTGTCCTATGGAGTCCAGCAGCATGCTACCCTCTGGCCATCAGACCTAGATGCTCAAAGAGGACCCTTATGTGGGCTGTATGCCCCCTCCTGTTGTAGCGGGGCCAGCTACTGTGGGCACACTGGTAGGCAAGGCTGGCCTCTGGTCTCGTTGGCTGAGAGGCCCTGCCTCGTGTGGTTGCCATGGGCAGCTGGTGGGCAGGGCAGGCTCTGATGGGTAGCAGTTGTGAGGCCTGTCGTGAACGGGTACAGGCGAGCTGGTGGGAGGGGAGGGGCAGGCCCCTAGCACCAATAGGCTAGAAGAAGGATTCCCAAATGTGCCTGCCCGCATCAGCCCAGCAGAGGCAGATCACAGAACTAGCTGTCTTGGTGTCTCATTCTCCTGTGGAGTGCCAGCTGCCTCCTGCTTCCCCTGGAGAATCTCTAAGATGAGCAAGTCGGTCTGACCCAGGCACCTTTCACACTGCTGCCTCTCTGCACTGGGCCTCGGAGCGTGTGAGATTTTGCATGCACCCTTTAAGACAGTTTCAGTGTCCTACAGACACATGAAAAGATGTTCAACATAACTAATCATCAGGGAAATGTGAATCAGAACCACAATGAGGTATCACTTCACATCTGTCCAAAGGGCTATCATCGGAAAGATAGCAAATAACAGGCGTTGGCAAGGGTGTGGAGAAAAAAGAACTCTGGTGCACTGTTGGAGGGAATGTAAATTGGTACAGCCAAGATGGAATAGAACTAACAAATGATCCAGCAAATCCACTTTTAGGTATTTACACAAGGAAAACTTAAAGGCTAATTTATAGAGATAAATTAGATGTTCCCTTATGTTCCATGTGGCTGGCCCAGCTGGTAAAGAATCTGCCTGCAATGCAGGAGACCTGGGTTCGATCCCTGGGTTGAGAAGATCCCCTGGAGAAGGGAAAGGCTACTCACTCTAGTATTCTGGCCTGGAGAATTCCATGGGGTCGCAAAGAGTCAGAGACGACTGAGCAACTTTCACTTTCATGTTCCATGCAGCATTAGTTACAATAATCAAGATATTGAAGCAACCTAAGTGCCTACTGATAGATGAATGAATAAAGAAGATGTAGTATATATACACAATGGAATAGTCACAGCCACAGAAAGAATGAAATCTTGCCATTTGTAACAATATGGATGGAACTGGAGGGTATTATGCTAAGTGACTTAAGTCAGACAAAGAAATACTGTATTCACTTATATGTGGAATCTAAAACTGAAAACAAATGAACAAACAAACCAAAAAGTAGATACAGAGAAAAAAAGTGTACTTTTTCTCCTGTAGATACAGAGAAAAAAACTGTGGTTGCCACAGGCAAAGGGGTTTGGGGGTTGTGTGAAGTAAGTGAAAGGGATTAAGAGGTACAAATTTCCAGTTATAAAATAAGTCATGAGGATGTTATATACAGGATAAGGAATATGGTCAATAATATTGAAATTACTTTGTATGGGAATAGACAGTTACTTTTTGAGGTGATAATTTCCTAATATGTTGAAATATTAAATAACCATGTTGTACATCTGAAACTAACATAATATTGTATGTCAACTATACTTCAATTTAAAAAAGAGATAAAGGGAAAAAAAGAAAATGAATCTACTGTGAATGTATTCAGTTATTCCAGTAATTCTTAGGACTGTATACTAGGGGGGAAAATATACAAACAGGAAGAGAATGTGCCAAGATTTTTCCTAAGCATTGCTTAAAACAGTGAAAAGTTAGAAATAACCCATTATTTTTTAAAATGTAAATATTTAAGGAAATGTGAGACATGCATTAATGGAATATTTAGGAGACACTGATGTTCATAAAGAATGGGAGAAATTTTTTTTACTGGTAAATTAAAATGCAGGATACTGTGTTTATAGTACAACTGTGTTAAGTACAGCAGTATCTAGAGTTTTCTATGGTTTCCCTGGTGGCTCGGATGATAAAGAATCCACTAGCAATGTAGGAGACATGGGTTCGATCCCTGGGCTGGGAAGATCCCCTGGAGGAGGGCATGGCAACCCACTCCAGTATTCTTGCCAGGTGAAGCCCATGGACAGAGGGGGCCTGGCGGGCTGCAGTCCATAAAGTCGCAAGAGGCAGACACGACTGAGTGACTAAGCACAACATTATCTATATTTACATAATATATATTATATATTTACAAAAATAGTGGATGATATTACATGGAATGTTTGTGCTTGGGTGGGAAAGTCTGAGAGTTTTAGTTCTTTTTTTCTTTATTTTCTAAATTTTCTAGACTCTATAAACTTGACTTTTAAATATGGAAAACTAGTGACAACGCCGCATGCTTATATTCCTACTTTTTAAAAGGTTTATTTAACTGGTTCTTGAATTCACTTGAAGATGTGTTGACAGCTGTATCTTCTGTGACGATTGCTGAGGTTGCTCGTGACAATAAGGAAGTCCAGGATGCTATGGCTCTGGAAGGAGCCATTCCTCCTCTGGTGGCTCTGTTTAAAGGAAAGCAGCTGAGTGTCCAAGTGAAGGGTGCCATGGCTGTGGAAGCGCTGGCAAGTTACAACCCTGCCATCCAGAGAGCGTTTCTAGAAAAATCATTAAGTAAATATCTTTTAAAGCTTCTCAAGGTAGGAATTTGATTACTCTTCATTTTTCTTAAAGTATTCAACACTGAATTTAGTTAAGGGAAAAGAAGACTAAAACCAGTTCTAGAATAAACGTTTTATTAAAGACACATTCCTGTGGTATTCAGTAAATCCTCATTGACTGAATGGAATATTTTTTTAAATAGGCGTTTCAAATAGATGTTAAGGAACAAGGAGCTGCAGCACTTTGGGCCTTGGCAGGACAAACACTAAAACAACAGAAGTATATGGCAGAACAGATCGGATACAACTTTATCATAAATATGCTTTTATCACCATCAGCTAAAATGCAGTATGTTGGTAAGTTATGTCCTGTCCATAAATCTACACAATACAGAACAGGACTTTGGAGGGTTAGACATGTTTCTTGCTTTTCTTTGTCAGGAGGTGAAGCTGTCATAGCTTTAAGTAAGGACAGCAAGATCCACCAAAATCAAATCTGTGAAGGGAATGGGATCGCACCACTGGTCCGCTTACTAAGGATTAGTAAAATAGCCGATGGCACGCTGCTGAGCGTCATCAAAGCAGTGGGATCCATCTGTATTGGTTTGTAAATTTATTCTCAGTTCTAAAAACATTAGTAAGGTACTCCTCTTCCTCCCTATCCCTACTGTTGCAGCCCTTAACCATATCTAATCTGTTATTATAATGTTTTTATTTCTCAAAGACCTTAATGAGTAAAACTGATGTAATTAAGCATAGTATATCAATTTTGCTTTGAATTCTGGTTAGAATGAGAAATGAGGACCATGAGCCTTGGCTATTTTTGACTTAAAGCAATCTCTTATTTTTAAGTTTAAGAGAAAAATATTTCTTATTTTGAATCTTAGGAACTATATGTTTTTGAAGATACAGAAGTGTTTCTAATGCTGCGGCACATTTTTCTATTCCGTTCTCCTTCCATAGTCATTCTTTGTTTATGTAGTGGCCACTAGGTCTTGTTAATTACAAAGGAATTAATCTTTCCATAAACACACATATTTCTTCACTAATTAGGCCTTTAATATCTCCCAGCAATGTCTTATCGTTTCCAATGGATAATTCTTGCGCAATATTTTGCCAATTTTATCTTAGGCATTTCATACAACATGCATGCAACACTCCCTACCTCAAATGCCTGGTGCACCAGGCATTCAATACTTGTCTGTCGAGTGAAGAATATTCATGTAATTATTGTTTGTGTACATCTCCTGGTGGCCGATGGACAAGGGGAGTAGGGAACAATGAAACACAAGTATTTCTTTGCTGCTCCTATTCCCTTAGTTGCTTCAAACTTCACTAGGTAATAATAAGTAGGTGCTTTCTCTTCATTGTTCCTAAAGGGGACCAATCTTGTACTTGTATTTAAGTATGTAAACCCACTGTATTTGCAGTGTGGCATTTATTGGTAAAAGAACAAATTTTAAGTTTTTCGTTCATGTCCACTAGAAAGATGATTTGAGTCTCTTAATTGAGTTTAGAGCTGCAATTTAAAGTAGTATGCTTAGAGGAAGTAAGATTATCTTTTTAGTATGAGTATTTAAGGAATCCAGAAATTTTAACCAGGTGATTACTCAAGTTATTTTTATAAAAACAAACTTTTAATGGAAAACAGTAGCAGTTATAAGCTGAAGTACCTTGCACATAATTATTTTTTTAAATAAACGATAGCTATTACATTATTATTCCCTGATAGTCCAGCACTTCTAATTTCTTAGTTTCGTGACTATTAGAAAACTGTTCTAACAGTAACTTTTCCAGGATTATTCGCTTTGCATTTTAAAAAGTTAATTAAGGTAAAATAGTGTCATATTAAGCATTTCCTTTGTAATTTACCAACTGTATTATGCTAGGACACATTGAGAACCAAACATATTGAGCTATGTTTGGCTTTAACATTTCCAAGATGGAAAAAACGTTATCTCATTGAGATGTGGATTCTTACAGGTGTCGCTCATACAAGCAATCCCGTTAGTCAACAATTTGTTGTAGAAGAAAATGCCTTTCCAGTACTTATTCAACTACTGAGAAGTCACCCTTCTCCTAATATTAAGGTATATACAAGACTTTTGTGTGATATAGTAAAAATTAACATAAATGATTTTTTAAAGAATAATTTTTATCTTTAGGCAAGCTCAGAAGTATAATAAAAATATCTAACCTTTTAAACAAAATCCTAATTTTTGTAAATTTATTTTTTCATTGAAGGATAATTACTTTACAGAATTGTGTTTTTTCTGCCAAACACAAAATCACAAAATCCCAGAAGTTTTAAACAAAACAGTTGCCACAGAAAGAGGTTTTGTGGATTATTTGATACTTCAAAAGAAAAAAAAAAACAAACCTGAATTCTGGGGAATTGGCTTAATTTTCTTATCTAGATTTTAAGACTAGAATTCCAAAAACAAAAATATGAAGAAAATTAAAACCCCTTATTAAAGTGAAAAAAATTGCTACAAAGATAGTAGCAAAGATATTACTAAATTTTATTAAAATATAGTTTCTTCAGATTTAACCAGAAAGTCTTAGTCTTCTGTCTTTATTTATCAAAGAAGTTTTATTCCTCAGATATTTGATTATTCATAGAATTTCTTCCCTTCTTCCTCAGATACTGGTTGCTAAACCTGGGTGGGGAAATGTGGATGTGTGATTTATGTAGCAAAATTTCTCAAATATAAATGAATCCTGTCAGTGTTTACACCATCAGAACCGTCCTACCTTCCACCAAGCAACCTGTGTTGGCTGGCAACAATACTTTTCTCAAGGGTGGACACTGCTAGGAATTACTATGAGTTGCTGAAGAGTCATTCATTCTTCCATTTACTTCTAGTTAAATGCCTTTAGTAAAATGACATTCACATCTATTAAAATCCTTTACCAAGGTTTTAGAAATTCAGGACATCTGTACTTGGCTACACAAACTGTAATGACAAAAATTTATTTTCTCTTTAAAATTTGGTAAGGGTCTGCTGGAAATCAGAAAATAAAAATAACATATGAAGAAAATATATAAGTAAATATAGCATGATTTCTTTTAAGGAAGGTGTTTGGTATTTTGTTATCAGAAAAGATGTTATAAGTTATCTGGCTTTTCTTGCCATGAAAGAGATTATGTCATTACAGAAGTTGATTAGGGAAACAAAGAGGCACATGCTAGCACTTTTTGGCTTGAATTATATGTAAAAACTGCACTGACTTTCAAAGTACAAATAAAATTTGCAAGACTAAGGAAAATGACATGTAAAATAATTTTTTATTTTAAAATGTACATTTTCATGGCAAAATAGTTTACTTCAGTTGCATCTGTCTATATTTCAGCATATATTTTCAATGAGCTGTTAAACTTATTAAAACAGAACATAAATATTTAACATTTTAATACTTTTCCTCAAATAAGATTCTATAGTAAATATTTTTGCAATAATAATCATGCTTTTCAAATTCACAATGCTTGTTATAGAAATCCATGGTGTAGTACTTAAAAATTTGTCTCCTTAGCTCAGTAATACCAAGGTTCATTAACAGTCTCCTTAAAGGGCTTCAGAATGTGCCTTAAACAACTCCAGAACCAGAAGAAAACTCTCTAGGATTCTTCTCCAATGCTTTGCTTCAGTTGAAAACATTCCATTAGAGCATTACCTCTCAATGGTCAGTAGCTAACAAGCACCATGCTAGGAAATTTTTTATTTTTTTTTTAGATGTAGAAGGAATGCAAGTATGCACTTATGATAAATTTCTTCACACGTACTGCAGGCCCTGGTTGCCTCCCGCTGTGCCCTCACATGGAGCTTTGTGGTTGCGCAGTACACAGAAAGATTATTTTCTCAGCTGTTAAAAATTGTGAAGGGAAAAAAAAAAATTGTGAAGGGAGTTTTTCCAGAAGTTGTAATTGCCACTCTCTAAATACTAGTCAGAGAAATGGAATTAATGGTATTCTATGGTATATTTGAATTGGTATATCCTATATAAAAATTTGAATGATGAAATGTGTCATTTGATAAACCATGAGTGAAAAATATATTTCTGAAAATTACATATGTAGGTTGAAGTGGCATTTTCCTTGGCATGCATTGTCCTAAGGAATGATCTCTTACAGAAGGAATTACAAGAAAATGAAGGGTTTGATTATGCTGATGTCCTTTATCTTCTTCACTCAGAAGATAAGGTAATAACTTTATGAAATGTTAGAGCTCATTTAGAAGAAAATGATTTTTAGACTACATCCTCAAAATTTCGTCTTTTTCATGCAATATTCAAATGTATTATTTAAAAAATGTAAAATATCTTTGGTTGGTTGTTAGTTTGTAATGATGTAATAATAATGTTCCATATTTTTCATAGTTGTCATATTTCATCTTTGAAATGTAGCAATTTTAATGCTTGGTGACAAGCCAGAAAACAAATCTCTTCTGTCCTGGATGCATCAAATTTCAACTTAATTTTATGACCTTTCAACCTTCAGTCATCTACTTCTTACCCAGTATTCTAGAGTGGTGGTTCTCAAACTATTTTTGATGAATGAATAGCTCTTTCCCCAGCAATCTGTTATGAGGAGATAATTTTAAAGCAACCAAACTGTAAATTTTGAATTAATTTTAGACTTTTCATAAATCTGCAAAAATAGTACAAAGTGTTCTGAAAGTACACAGCTTTCTTGGATGTCAATCAGGAAATTACCATTGATATAATACTACTAGCTAATCTGCAGAGTTCATTTAACTTTTGCCGGTTTCTCACCAATGTCCTTTTCCTATTCCAAAATCCAATCCAGGATCCCACATTGCATCTAGTTATCATGTCTCTTTAGTGTCCTTTAATCTGTGACACTCAAGTCCTTTGCCTTTCATGACTGTGATATTTTTGATGAGTCCAGGCCAGTTGTTTTCTAGAATGTCCCTCAATTTGAGTTATCTGCTGTTTCTCATGGTTAAACTGAGTTCATGCATTTTGGCTGAGAATACCATAGTCTTCACTCTCTTTCCCAGTACATCATTGCAGGGAGTACACAATGTTGATATGTCTTATAACTGGTCATGTTAACTTTGTGTGCCTGATTAAAGTGGTGTCTCCATATTTCTCCCTTTAGTTACTCTTCTTCCCTTTAAAATTAACGAGTATTTGGAGGTGAGTATCTCTGAGACTATGGAAATACTGTGTTACGCATTGTACTTTTACTCACTGGTTTTAGGATCCATTGATGCAATAATAATTACTGTGATATGCCTAATGATGATTAAAAATTTTTTTCCTTTATTATAAATTGGTATTTAACTGTGAGGAAGAGCTGTTTAAGTATTCTCAGTTTCTATAATCCTTTTGGCAATTATTTTGTGAACTCTCACTGGTCCTTGGGCCACAGTAACCCTGGAGAAACAGAGGAACTCCCAAACTATTGTTATTCTACAGTGCATTGAGCAATAAAGAGAGAACGTTGCCAATTATGTCTCAGCTCAAGGAGATTTTGAGGAAGAAAGGAGAGTGGTTAAGGGGAGAAATGAAGTCATTGTATTATTATTTTTTTAAACAGAGTTTTACTCTACTGTAGTACACAAAAAGATGAGAAGTCCTGCTGCAATGTGGGCAATCATAGGGTAGGGATTCATCTGACGGACTTTCTAAACCACATTTGCTCCGTCTCCTCTGTTCATCTACATGTTACGCTCACTGATCTGCTCCTCAGAGACACCCATGTTCTCCCTTTCCTTCTACTGCCCATTCTCCTTTCAATCGTTCTACAGTTCCTCCCAGATTGTTCCCATGTGCTCCACTCTCTGGGCCCCTTCCCTTTAGCCTAACACCTTTCTTCTTGCCTGCGATCAGGTGACTGCTTTGTAAGTTGTCGTTCAGTTGCTAAATCATGTCCAACTCTTTGCAACCCCATGGACTGCCGCACGACAGGCTTCCCTGTCCTTCACTACCTCCGTGAGTTGGCTCAAATTCATGTCCATTGAGTCGGTGATGCCATCCAACCATCTCATCCTCTGTTGACCCCTTCTCCTCCTGCCCTCAATCTTTCCCAGCATCAGGGTCTTTTCCAATGAGTCGGCTCTTCTTGTCAGGTGGCCAAAGTATTGAAGCTACTTTGTATCAGAGTACTTGGTGAGTACATACTTTTTATTATGGAAAAATTCAGACAGAAATAGAATGACAAAGTAGCATACTCACACATTCCCATGACCTGTCTTCAGCAGTTATTTATATATTCCCTCACTATCCATATATTACTTTTGAAGCAAATCTCAGGCATCATATACTTTTATCTGAGAATATTTCATATGTACCTATAGCATTTTAATATGATTAACAGTGACAGAAGAAAACTCACTAAGATTAATGTTCTCACACTGAAATTAATGGTTCTCTCTCTGTGTACCACAGTGTTCAAATAAAATACTAAAAATAGGGTTTAGTGATAAGATTCTATCTTTTGGGTCTTTCTAGAAGATCCATCATACTTGTAAATATTTGGCAAATGGACTGCCAAAGGGAAAATTGACTTTTGCTCTTTGCCCAGTCCTAGAATGTTAAAATGTGATTCTTAAAAAGGAAATCAATTTTTATTCTCCCTTAGAATACAGCAGAATTTTACAAGTAAACTTATTTTAAGAAATGAGCAGTATCATCTCAGAATGCATAAAATTCAATATATATCATGCTATACAAGAGAAATTTTAATTTTTATCAATTCTGTTTTGAAATGTTGAAATAAAAATATGATTAAAAAAGTTGAAGGTTAATAAAATTACGGAGGCTCCTATTACCATTTGGGTATCATTTACATAATCAATAATCTAACATTCCATTTAAAAATTAAAATGTTTTTCTCTTCTCTTCTCCCTGATACCACTACCTAATTCTCTGTTTTATTCGTTCAGTAACGTTCTGGGGCAACTCTACTACCCGTTTTCCCCAATAATGTCTTATTTTACTCCCAGAGATAAGAATGAAATGTATCTTAATATGCAAGAATTCAAAACCTATTGCCTTGAGTAACATGATAAATGAAGTAAGTTAAAGATAATGCATCTCTCCTATTTCCAGGATATTTGTTTAAGAGCAGGCTATGCATTAACACTTTTTGCCTTCAACAATCGCTTTCAACAATACTTAATATTGGAAAATGGAAAAATGAGCATATCAATTTTTGAACCTTTCCTTGAATCAACAATTGAAAGTGAGAAGGCAATGGCAGCATTTCAGGTATAAACTTGAGGATTAAAATTTCAAATCAATATATCTTTTTAGTGAAAACTGCAAAGTTAGAAAAAACATTGGATCTGGAAAATATTAACTGATTTTATAAAATTCACAGTGTTTTTTACACCACCGCCTTCCACCTCATAAGAATTCCATTATGTAGAATTTTACATGGTTAGGTGCTTCCCTGGGGGCTCAGTGGTAAAGAATCCACCTGGCAATGCAGGAGATGCAAGTTTGATCCCTGGGTCAGGAAGATCCCCTGGAGAGGAAATGGCGACCCACTCCAGTGTCCTTGCCTGGAAAATCCCATGGACAGAGGAGCCTGGTGGGCTACAGTCCATGGAGTCACAAAAGAATTGGACATGACTTAGCAACTAAACAACATGATGTGGGTTTTTTTGTTTTTTACAAATTAATAGGTAATTTTGCCTCATCTGATGCTTAAAACAACCCTATCAGGTTGACAGGCATGTAGTATTATTTTTATCACCCGTATTTTACAAGGCAGTAGGTAGAGAAACAAGTTTTCTAACTGCGGATCTTTAGCCGATCACCTGATTCTTCAACCATATAGACAACCATATGTTTCTAGCTTCTTCTTGATCTTAGTCTCTCTTCTTTGCCTATCTTCTGACCTTTAGGAAAGTATTTTCTGTGAACCCATACTTTACAGATGCAAAAGTTGCAAACACTGTAGAAAGAAAATGGAAGAATAATATGGCCTACGATGGTTACTCAGTAATCGGATAGGGAAGCACACCCTGGGTCCTCGCCCACAGCTTCTTTTCTTCTATTGGATCATACCAAATTGACCCTCTTACCTTCCTGAGAAGCATGCCCTCAGAAATAAAAGGCTAACTACAGAAGCTGAGTAGAAAGTGTTCAATGATTCTATGCTTTTTTTATTTTTAGATTATTGTATTAGCTAAAGTCATTATAGATGTGGACCACATTACTTTGACTGCGAGAGGTGTTACTATTTTAGTTGATAGTCTATATTCAGCTGATTCCACTACTATTGTCTTGACAGGTAAGAAATGACTAGAAGTCAATCATATCCACATAAAACTATTTTCAAAAAAGTATTTTTTTTGTAATCTGAGGAGTAATAAAATAAACTTGATACTCTGTCATGTGGTTTTAAGAATGAATTCATGTAAGTCTACGTGGAACTCCAGAGTTAAGTCTACATGGAACTTCAGAGTTAAGTCTACATGAAACCATGAAAGTCTATTCTGCACCCCAATTACAGCCTTTCTGATTTCCTAATTACTTTTTTAAACCTCTAATTAATTTTTTCAGAATGTAAAATGAGAATTCAACTATGAATTACCAACAAAAAATTTATACACTAATTTATAGTAATACTGGCAGACTTACACTGATAACCTCTGTCTGATTCCTTTTGACTAAATGTGCATATTTGGCTAATGTTTGAGTTCTCTATGTTGCTATGCAATATAGCAAAGCAGAATGGTCCAGTAGCACTCTTGACAGTTAGTGCTAATTGTGTGACTGTATCTATCCAGATCTAACTCTCCAGATGATAAATATGTTAGCTTGCTTGATCTATCACACTTAATACAACATAAAACAGTATCAAAATGACAGCCATATGGAGAGACAACTACCAAAAAATAAAGTATTTGTTTTTTAACTGAAAGGGATTATTGAACACACCAAAAAAAAAAAAAATTTCACTTGCTGCCATAAAGATACATTTGTATGGTATAAGGTAAATTCAAGCAAACAAAAATTAGCTAGAAAAAAAATACATGTTTAAAATAAGTTATTAAATATATTTTTATCTAAATAACATTCTTATAGTAATTCTATGACTCTGAAAAACAATTGTAGTGGGTTTAAATTTTACCTCATAAACTCCTCTGTGCAAGAAATGCCATATTATTTTAGCTTTCAAATATTAATTTTCCCAGGGTGGTAGATGCTGAATCTCAAAAATTATTTGGCTTCCTCTGCACTTCACCACTGGAGTTATATGCACCTCCAGAGTCATATGCATGTCTGGGATTTCTCAAGCAAAGCCAGATACTTAGATTTCAGGTATAGAGTAAAATAAATGATATGCTCAAGTCCAAGTTGGCATGGTCTCCAGAAGAGGCTCCAAACGCACAGAAATTTTACATAGACTGACGTTCCTGTCGCCAGCTGTTCACTTTTCCATGTGTACCACCTAGCCATTCTTCACGCAAAGTCCTGCTGTTTTAGTCTTAGATTTTCTGCCCTTACCCATTTCTTACTCCCTATATTTAAAGGCACCCTTTTCCCTTCCTCCCCTTCTATAAACTCAGGCTTTAGAAAATATAAGCCTGAAAGTAAGATTATCGTTAGATAATTTTTGCTCTAGACCATGCCACCCAACTCTCCTCATCCTGAGGCCATAAATACAGAAGACATTCTGGCTTTTAATGGAGGCTGGAAAAAACACAAGGAGAACAAAAACTCAGTGAACACCTCAATAAAGTATCCACCCACAAATGTAAAAATAGATGTATTGTGTTACATTTATTCTAACACAGCAACAATATTGTGAAAGAATATCACATGAAATCTCTAAAAATAAAAACACAAATTCTAATGAAACAATTTTAAGTTGGTAGCTGCACATTTATTTAATTACTGCTGCTGCTAAGTCGCTTCAGTTGTGCCCGACTTTTAGCGACCCCATGGACTGCAGCTTACCAGGCTCCTCCATCCATGGGATTTTCCAGGCAAGAGTACTGGAGGGGGTTGCCATTGCCTTCTCCGTGTTATTTAATTACTAGATCACTTTATTACTTCAATCTCAAAACACTGCTTTTATGGGAAGAACCTCAATGATCTTACATGTCAATAAGCAATGTATTGCTTGATTTTAAAAATATAATTAAGCTCTTAAAAGCCATTTGAATTGCAAAAAGGACATTAAATTTTCTTACCTAGTTCAAACATTATGTTCATAATCATTAAAAAACATAAAACCTCAAAATAAAATATATTCTGAAGCCAAGAGGAAGAAAACCTCTGATTTTTCAAAATTCTTCACACTTAAATGAAACTATTTAACTTTTACTGTTTGTGACAGAAAACCAAACCAGGATTGTGGGGAAAGTTTATATTTAAAACGCACACATTTTTCCTCAGCAGTTCTTCATTAATAGAGATGTGACTCAAGAACTTTTTAATACTTTCATATATGCAAATGAATGAAGGCACAGTATACTGCTTTATATCAATTAAATGACACATGCATTTTTTCTTGTTTAATTTATAGGGAACTTAATAGCTACCTTGGCTCATTCTAGAGCTGGTATTCCAGAAGCATTTACCACATTAGGGACAGTCCAACAACTCTGCTATCATTTGTATTCAGGACAAGAAGAGGTAAGAAAAAGTAATTCTAAAACAGACTATCCTAAAAATAATCTGCCTCTCTCTTACTTCTGTGGGCCAATTTCTCCACAGGTTGAGTGTTATAAAATATTAACAGTTCATATTACTAACTCAAAATTTTATGATTTTTCTTTGCCATTCACAATTCTGGCTCCCACAAAATATGCACATTGGTTTTAATTTCAGGCTTTAAGGTTCAGTCTATGAATAAGTACATGGATGATACAAAAATACTCATTTATAAAATATTTTATATTTTATAGTTAAAGTCACTCAGTCATTTCTGTGATTATTTGTAATGAGTGAAAGTGGAATCCATTGGGAAGTTTTCCTTACCTGCCCAACAATTAAGAGTTGAGGGTGTGTGAAGCCCAGTTGGCTATGACAGTGTGTTGCTTCTGTTTTTTTTTTTTTTTGCTTCTCCTGGAAGCAGCTTCTCCTGGAAGGGCGAAGGCAGTGTTTCTCCAACTTTAAGGCTATATCACCTGGAGGACTTGTTACACCGTAGACTGCTGGCCTCCATTCCCAAAGTTTCTGATCTAATGTATCTGGTATAGAATTAGCATTATATTTTGCATTTCTAACATGTTCCCAGAAGCTGAGGCTGCTGCTCCAGAACCACTGTGCAGGCCATGGAAGATTGGGGGCATAGACAGAAGTCGTGTGTCAATGTAAAGACCAACATGTCAGCCTTCTGGTACTCTGCATGGCCTTGGTTTACATTCATTTTTTCAACATTTCTTATGCCACCGTGAAGAGATTTTCCTAAGAACTTCCCAGGGGTGTACTTTATTATATGAACAACCTAATTACTTCAGAGTGAAATGCAGAGAGTATTTCCTTCAAAGGAAGGATTACTTTTTCTGGAGTCCCATGGCCTGGAACTTGTGCTGTTTCTTTGGTTTTGCCAGTGGATAACTGAGTTGCTTCCTCGGGTGGCTTATTTTTTACTTACTGTTATGCTATGGTTTCTTTACCTAGTTTCCTATATTATAATCACCTGTGCAGTTTGAAAAGTCCCAATGTTCAGTTCGCTGCACTTCAAAATAATTAAATCAGTTTTCAGACAATATTTTCGTAGCTATCCAGGTGATTCCAATTCACAGTGAAAACCCGAGACCTACTATCTTAGTTCAAACTCAAAGGTTCTTACTTGGGCTGCCCCTGAGAATCACCTGTGGCACTTAAAAAAAATACCTAACACCAGATTCTAAGAGAGACTGTATTTAGTTGGTGGGCTTTTTTTTTTTTTTTAAATACCAGTGATTCCAACGGAGAAGGCAATGGCACCCCACTCCAGTACTCTTGCCTGGAAAATCCCATGGACGGAGGAGCCTGGTGGGCTGCCGTCTATGGGGTTGCACAGAGTCGGACATGACTGAGCGACTTAGCAGCAGCAGCAGCAGTGATTCCAAAATGCAGCCAGGACTGAGACCAACTACTTGAAATCAATGGCAACTCACAGCCTCCCGAAAAATATGGCTATGCTTCTGTCTATAAATTGCCATCAGCTGACATACATATTTGCTGTATGATCTCTACAGAGATTTCCTATGAAATATTTAATAAGCACACTGGCTTAGATATTTTAAGAACAAAGCTCAGTGTTTAAGGGGAAATTGTGTCTTCTTCACTTAGGTTCGCATGGCTTGCTCCAGTGCTCTTGGTTACTTAACTTACAATGCAAATGCTTTCCGACTCTTATTAAAGGAATGCAGGAATAAGCCTAATCAGTTCCTTCGTATAACAAAAAATATCAGCAGAGATGCAAGTATAAACCCAGCATTTTTAAAGGAATTTGAAATGCAACAAAAAGTGGGACTTCCTTCCCTAAGGTATTATTCCTATATTTGAAGTGGCAGTAGTGAAATTACTGAGACGGATTTTTAAGGAAATTTAAGGAAGATCAAACAAGGGAACTATCCTTGATATGAATCTATGCAGTGTAACAAAGAAAGACTTCATTCTAAATGTCCATTGCCAAAGTCTCTTTTTAATTCCAATTTGGCAACAGAATTGAGAGTGCAGACAAGAATACAACTATCTTGGGGATCCTGTCTGGTCAGGGTTATTCATCCCCCTTTTCAGAAGTTTTTGGAAGATTAGTTGCTTCAAAGTTCAATTTGGGCTTCCCTGGTGGCTCAAAGGAGTAAAGAATCTGACTGCAATGCAGGAGACCAGGGTTCAATGCCTGGGTCAAGAAGATCCCCTGGAGAAGAAATTAGCTACCGGCTCCAGCATTCTTGCCTGGAGAATTCCATGGACAGAGGAGCATGGCAGGGTGATTGAGGAAGTCATATTTTGGTAGGTTTGGGGTACATTTGAGAGCTCTGAGGCAACCAGGAATGCCATTATGACCTTGGCATCAAATAGGGCTTTTACACCTGATTCAAGCTATGCCAAATTCACAGGGTATAAACAGGGCTAAATCAGACCCAGTGGCTAAAGTTATGGTAAAGTCTGCCAGGCATTTATTCAGAGGATTTTGCTTCAGTGTTGCAGTTCTACCATGAACTTAACTTTCTGTAGAAAGAGAGCAGAGGAGAATCTCCTTACAATGGGCATATTTTCTCTTCTTCTGTAATTACAGCTGAATTAAAATTCTCTGCAAATAGTGCTATTTTACACATAGGAAACAGAACTACTCAAGATATATTATTAACTCTATAATAATAGAAGACAATAGAATCCAGTAGTGTATCATGGTTCTATAAATCAATTTTAAGCATAGAGAAAAATGAGTACATCTTCAGTCAGTTTAATTTGAATTCTTTGAAAAACTGAATACCCCAAACTGATTATCTAACTTTATATAATCCAGGGAAAACTAAATTACAATTGCTTTAATTTTCTGGGTTTAAAATTTTTAATTAAAATGTTTAAAATGGTACTTATTCAAAAAATTAATTTACTTTAAATAATGGAAGTATTATTTTACACAGTCACTCCCACAGCTAGCCCATATGGCAACTTTTTGGGAATTAGAATAAGATACTCCTTCGTCAGTACACTTTACTGCCATCTACAATTACTGTGAGGTGAATGGCATCCCCTGGAGTTGTGAACTCTCAATTTTCAGGATTACAAACAATAACAAGTGGTCAGTAAACTTATGGGAATGACTACTAAGTGAGGTAGAACTGGTAAACAAATAACAATTACTCCAATAACTAATAATTCTATGCACTCTCCTTACAGTATTTATATAGATTGACTATTCCCTTTCATTTTCATAACAATCCTGCAAAGGAATTTTATTTAAATGAAACTATGGGAAATGTGCTAAAAGATTATTAATTTCCACAAAATATTCCTTGATACCACTACTGGAAACATAAAGTAGATTGATTTTGTTGGGGTCGTGACAGCATTGTTTTGGAGTATATACCGCTTATCTATTCCCACATGCTCATTCGGCCCCAAGAATGGCAGATTAGAAGAGTCTTTGGATGTGTAAATTTTGAAGTATGTAGATAAACAAAATTTTACTGTTAACTTAGACCCTATGTGAAAATAATCTGAGTCTAAAGTACTAGCCAGTTTCATGTTACTCTATACCCATACCCTATATGAAGTTGGCATACTGAACAGACTAGGGCCTGTCTTATTAAAGTTGACAAAAGCAAATGTTCCTCATCAAATTAACCAGGAACACATCTGTCATAAGCAGTTTTAATATTTAATATTTAAAATTACATTTCATCACCAGGGAAATTTTGTTAACACCATATGTTACATGTACAGGATGATTAAAATACTTCTATTAAAGCCACATCATATCAACTTAGGTATACCTTGTTATTCTTTAGCTTGAAATACTTCATTAGTATCACATTACTTTGAAAATAAAGTTTAAATTTTCTCTTATTCATGGTACACAAAATGACCTGATCCTTATTCTCCAATCTTATCTCCCATCATGTCTGCAGATAACTTTAATTCTGATCACACTAGACTACTTGGTGCCCTTTGAACATGCCATGTTGTTTTATAGTATTGTAATTTTTCATATTCTGTTCCCCATATCTGGAATACCCTCCCCCAATTCATCTGTTTAAAGACCCATTTTCTTCAAAACCTAGTTGAAGACAACCTAGTTGTCTCTTTTTCCATGAAACTTTTCCTATTCACTTCAAGCATACTGAATCTTCCACATGTTTTGGGTGTTAAGTGAATAAATGACTGACAGACTACAAAATACTAACAGGTAACACACGTAGTTAGTACAGGTAACATGTATAAATTAGACTACTAGGCACTGAATATGGTACCTGGGTATATTAAGTTTTTATATATTTCTAGTTTTTGTGATAAAAGTGTTTTCCTTTCAGTCTGGAGAAAAATGGAGGACCATCCATAATTCCTGTCTTTAAGAAAGGTAATTGATTTTTCTTTTATCTCTGAGATACTTTCTATTCTGACCTTTTATAATTGTTTTATTTCTAAGAATTCAAAATGTAGAGGCTGCCAAAATATGTTTCCCGGTAGACTTCTGCTTTTCTAGTTTTACATACCTAAAATATTTTCCCATTTACAAACCCGTGCTGTGTTAATCATTCCCTTTAAGGGTTCCCCACTTATGTCATTTGACAGAAATCCCCTTCTTACTTTGCTTTTTCTCATAAGCCATGCATAGAAATGTTATTATTGAAACAACATGGAAGTATGACTTTAATTATGATCTTGCTATTACTCTGTTTCATGTACAACTTGCCTATAAGTTCTTACAGCAGAGATGACATTCTTTCCATTGATATTATGTTCAGTTTTATAGAGCTGATAGATAAGCTTACAGAGTTGGTGGCTGAGGCCTGTGAGATCAGAATGCAGATCTCACCATGTTAGTATCCAATTCCTACTAGACCAATAATAGGGAAAATAAATCACACACTGACTTTATGCACCTGCTTAGTGCTTGATCACGGGTGCTTAGTAGGATCCAAAATCAGTCCACTTGGTGTATTACCTCACTGTAAAAGCAAAGACAGAACTTTCTGAAATCAAGATCACGTTGTTGGAGTCACAAGTGGAAAGACAGAGAATAGGAAAAGAAAAGGACAGGGAAGAACTTCATAGTATCTGAGGAAAGGTAGGTATGTGTGGGAAGCTATATTTTTGAATATCGGTAGTAGAATGGTTTCTGTATGGTCTGGTTTTTGTATAGCTTCTTTAGTGTAAGAGTAATTACCTAGAAGAATAAAGCTAGTTCCATTATTCCTTCATTTTAATATTGGTTTCTGAATAATACGTATACCAGTAATGGTCTGCAAAGTCCAGACCAGGTTTGTGATAAGACAAAAAGGAAAAAGGACAACTAGGTGTCTAATAAAGTTAATTTCATTCAAGTAAAGTCCTCCATTTTGATGATGGCTTTTACACCTTCTTTTGACATGAAGCTATCCCTTCTTTTACAAAATGATGTTTAAAGTGGCTGGCATTTGTTCTTTCATTAGTGCCAACTTGGCATGATAAAAAGTTTGCAACCATATATTGATCTCCACAGATTTTTGCATCCCAGCATCTAAAAGTCTGGAAGCTACTGATCTGTTCTCTTAGTATGTTTCAGCAATGTGAAGAAATAGAAATATATAGAATTAAAAGCAATGAGACTATTCCTAGGGCTCTTAGGCTTAAGAGACACTTAATTATGGCTTAAGAGACACTTAATTATGGCTCTCTCCTTTTTAGGGAAAGAGTACCGAAGAAAATCAAAACCCAAAATTCAACCAAGAGATTCTTTGACTTTTATACCTCCTGTAACTAACTTCATGGGACTCTTCAAAACAAGCAAAAAGAGTATGGTTTCTCATATTTTTTCCTTTTCATCTGCAATTTCATCAGATATCATAACTGTATCAAGACCAAGAATAGTGCTTTTGAACCAACTTGGGAAACATGTACAGAAAGCTAATCCGGAGCCTGCAGAAGGCTAATAAAAGCATTTTAGTGTGAAAGGATTCCTGAGCAATCTTGTAAAATTTTTTATTTTCAATTGTGCTAAAATATACATAACTGCATAATCTTTTTGAATGCAAATTCTTGATACTGTTGTTTAACAAAACTTCCTTAGCATGTCTACTGGAACTTAACATCAGGTCTGATATATGGCTCCAAAAATTAAGTAGCATTTTCTATAATAGAATGCCTGCACCTAAAATCATTAAGATACAGCAGCTGACACAAGTGACACAATTAGTGTATATTTCTCTCTCTCTCTCTCAAATGTTAGAAAGATTTTTTTACTTGGTATGCTGGGCTAAAAAGGTCTGATTCAAAGTAGCCTACATGTTAACACTGTGCTACCATAAGATATTTAATGACAGATACCACAGATGCATGAGCCTTCTAAAAATCTGAAATGTATACATTTAAAAACATTTTATTGAAAAAAATCTGAAATCACTTCCTAGCAAGCATAGAAGTATGGCTAAAAAGTATGGCCACCTCTGTTGACCAGACACCATACCTACAGAGTATCCTCGGTTTGAGGCTGGAATAGATGATATTCTCTGTGGCTTAGAATCACATGATGTCTTTGCCCAAAGAGTACTGTTTCCAGTAGGTGCAATCTTTGATGTATGTCTGAGCATGTATGTATATGATTTACAGCAGCAAGCAGATTTGACATAAAAGTTAACTGGGTTTCAGTGAATCCTTTAAAGAGTACTCCTTTTTCTTTGTCCACTTTGCTCAGTTGTCTCTACAGTCTATCTGGTCTGCAGCGGAACATATATGTTAAGTAGCAGTTATTTTCTCCAACATGCCTTCACCTAATGATGATGATGGTGATTGTGATAGTGGCTACAGGTACTTAGGGATTTCTATGTGTCACAGTCCAAAGCCTGTGCTTTTAACAACTGTACAATAAGAGACTTCTTTAATCTCCAAATTCAATTCTGAATTATCTTAGCAGTCCAGAGTCACAACTTCCTGGTGGAGAGACTAACATACAGGAATTCCAGGGGAAAATCTGGGGAGAATTTTATACTAGAAAGGGATAAATAATTCAAATGATAAAAACCAGTATCATTTAATTCAGCATTGTTAAGAATTCACATCAATGAAACATTAAGCCTCTGTAGACATTAAAAAAACAAAAAAGCCTTTAGAAGCAAAATTTGAACTTTGTCGCTGGATTGGGTGGCTTCAAAGTTGAGGATCATTATTGCATTCAATAACATAGGCATTTCCTGAGCATCTTGGCCTAGACAGACCATCCTACTATGCTTAAAACTTTCCAGTATTCCTCTTTAAGTACAAGGCCAAAATAAAGATTTTTATTACATTGCATTTTTTCTTTTTAAAAATTATATGTAAAATGAGAAAGGTCTCAATTCATCAAATTACCTGCCTCTTACCTGTGCATGCATGCTAAGTCACTTCAGTTGTGTCTGACTCTTTGTGACCCTATGGACTTTTAACAACTTGATCCAGTTATGGATGATGTAACATAAATGTCTACTAGCAAAACCTCTCAAAGGACATTAAGCAGTTAGTAGCATCATCCTTATATTCAAAGGACAGTACATTCAGTTCCTTTAATCTGGGAAGAAAAAAAGTCATGAACTGCAGTAAAAGTTCAGATTCAAAGGACATTATCAAAAAACCAAAAAAAAACCAAACCTTTTTCATCTCATATATCTTCACTGATTAAATATACTTTCTAAAATAATGAATGTAAATATATGTGGCCAACTAAAAAGTACAATACACCCTTGAGGGATTACTTGCATGTCATATTTTTTAAAATCTCAAGATGGATCTTAAGAAATGTATAGAAGTCCCATTTGCTCCAGAGAAGATACCTAATAATATATATTTTTATAATTATTAACTTACATTCTATTAGAGAAAGTCTCCTTTTGTTTTGTCCTAGAATTCTGAGTTGACATGACTTTGACCTGGCTACCTTTCTAAAACTGCTGTCTCACTAGAAAAGTCAGTGTAATGTTTCCATAGGAACTTATACTATTCTGATATGAGACAGGTGGGAAAAGATCTATGCCTGTGTTAACATGGGGCCATGATTTAGCAGAATTGCTACATTTTTTCCAAGATTTTTCTTTTCACTTGCCAATATTAGTAAATTATTTTCCTCACAAGATGTTTTATTTTGGTTTTTGATAATTAAA
This sequence comes from Odocoileus virginianus, assembly GCF_023699985.2. Lineage (NCBI taxonomy): Eukaryota > Metazoa > Chordata > Mammalia > Artiodactyla > Cervidae > Odocoileus > Odocoileus virginianus. The sequence goes on along the minus strand of NC_069686.1, from coordinate 1,448,832 downwards.
TAGAAAAAGCCCTATACTCCCTTGTAAGACCATATTATTGTTGTCTCTCAGAAGAGCAGGTTAAACATCAAACATAAGAAAAGTAATAACAAAGAAAGTCTTGATGAACAATTAATATTATATATTTTATATACAAAAAAATAAAAACCTTTAGGGATTTTTTTAAAAGCAAAAATCAAATCTTCATCTTTAATCGTGGCACTTTTATAGCAGCTTCTCCAACTTCTTTTGATATATCTACTCCAAGAGGACATCTGCATCAAAACCAGACAAATCACATTATTTCAAATATTTGCTTACTGATCTGTCACTAGTTCTGCAAACTGTTTAGAATTCTGACAAAAAATATATGTATCTAGTGTATAACTATCATATGTGATGGTGATTCCTGAATACATATAGACTAGGACCTCAAACTAGCAAAACAGGTAAAGGAAGGCTAGAAATCGAAATTTGGCAATTTTTAAAAACCTCTTTCATTATCCTAAAAAAAAAAAAAAAAAGAACAAACAAAAGAAATCTCTTTGAGGTATAATTGACATGTTGAAAACTATACATATTTAATGTACACAATTTAGTGAGTTTGGGGTTGAGATGTTTTTCAAAGAGTTCTATTGCTCTCAAATACTGTAAGTTGAAACAAAAAATTACAAAAATGCTTTATGCTCTACAAAGTTAAAAGGCTAAAAAGTTTACCATACAGCTAAACTATCCATTCCTACTTCAGAAATTCACCAAGTTTCCACCAGCTCTTCTCTGAGGTTTTAAAAGCAGGCGTGTTCCTTTCTATGTTCCTTTGTTACTGGTGGCAGGGAGGCCTTAGATCCTACCCTCTTCCTCTGTTCTTCCCCAGTAAATAACTTTGGCCTCAGATTTCTGCTTTTTTTTACATGTTTAGCATACTGCCCTATGCTAGGCTTCAGCTGGACCCCAACCTAAAGCCATCATCTCCAGCCTCAACACTGCTATAAGAAGGCTCTGTTGGATCAGACAGTGGATTTCACCTGAGGCTAGGCCATCAACTAAAAGGATTCTTTTTGTCATTACTAACTAAAATCTGTTCATTTATGATCAGCTTTAATAGTCTACGGTTCATGTGGCTGATAGTTACATACTAATATGCTGAAAAGTTTTAAAACAGCAGATGAAACAATAATGAAAATAGAATTATGTTAGATTATGAAATATAATCATGCTTTACTATTTTTACTATTCCGGAATTAACTTAGACCAGAACTTGATAACAAATTGAAAGAAAAGCTGTGCTACTCCTAGGAACAATTTGGGGAGGGGAAATAAGGATTGCAGAAAATAAACTATCTTTTGGCACTTTCTCAGCGTCCTGTGGAGATGTATACTCACAACCCCGTCTCACACCAGAACCCTTGGGCACATTTTTGTTATTTTCAGCAAGGCAATTGGTGCTGAGATGGTCCTGACACTGCAGAAGTCCAGGTCACAGATATGGTTTCCATTCTGGTCCCAAACAAGAGAATTCATCATCCTTACCTACTCCCTGTTTCTAACCTTTAACTGGTTAACATTTGTATAATTTATTGCTATAACAAAAATATTTCCTGTAAGTTATCTACCACCTAGGTTAGAAGAAAAAACATTAATGTCATCTTTCTTCAAATACCACCAGAACGTCAATGAAAACCTTAAATATAAAAGCAAAATCCAGGCTTTGACTTTTATGGTACAACCTGCACAGAGATTATGAATGGTGCCACATACTTTGGTTCGTAGCGGATGCCTTCTGTGTTGTGTAAAATGCCCAAGCCAGCACGTAGTCTTTCAACACCATTCCTAAATAACAATCATTAAAAATAAAATAACTAGCTGAAGATTTAAAGGAAGAAAATTTAGCATGATGCAAGAGCAATTAATATTTGCATAATTATGAGTGAGTCACAAATATCCTGTGGCTTACCATGCAATCATGATGCCGTTGTCAGTGCACAGCCTGGCAGGAGGACACAGCAAAGTGCACTGGGTTGCATTTGTCACAATTTCCAGAGCTTTTCGGATATATAAGTTACTTGCAACACCTCCAGATACAACCTGAAGTTCAGAACACCGAAGTGAACAAATATCACATATGACTATGAAGTAAGCTGTGAGCTAAACCTGGGGGGAATACCAGCATTATACAATAAGACAATATCACATTTTGGTAGGTGGGTAAATGATTAAGTAGTATATCTATATAATCAACATTTGGAAAAGAAAAAAAAAAAACTTCAATATTACCATATGATCACTATCATTTTTGTACATTTTCTTCTAACCCTTTCCTTATAGTACAATCATTATACAGTATTTTAGACCCTGTAGTTTTTGCTTATAAGCATTTTTTTCATTTTACTACATAATTTTTAAACTATTACCTTTGATATTTGTTTAATATTCCATTTTGTGAACCTACTGTTTAAATATTTTCCCACTTTACAATTTTTAAAAGGATGAAGTTTAAGATACAGTTACACAGGAAATTTATCAAGCCTTTTAAGCATATTTAAAGAGATTTCATCAAAGGAACATAAATTTGAAGGAAACAGTCCATTTTTCTAAAAACAATGATAGCAGTTATACTGCATTTTGTTTCATACTGCAAACCCTCTTTTATTCAGTAAGATGCAGCCTTGAACATTTTTGCCACACAGGCTGTACCGATGTCCTAGAAAAGTGCCACACCTATACAAGAATGGCTGTTAGTTTTTATTCTACATAATCTTTTCCTGTCAGGGACAACATATGGCATAAAGATCTTTTCATCCTATGCTTATGGTCAATTAAGCTCTGGAAAGGAAAGGGACATACTGTAAAGGATGACTACCATTCTGTAATGACAGGACTTACCAGTACCGCGTTACTTGGCCGTAACAAGCCTCTCTGCTTGCAGAACAGAATAGCACGATGTGTTCTTTTTGCAATGTGGCAGGCCACGGTGTGCTGGACTGCAGCAGCAATGTCTGCAGCTGAAGACAGGATCTGCCCCTGCTCAATACCTGCAGGAATGAGCAGGTATTTTTAGGTACCATCCAGTGTTACTTATCTGTCCAACTTTACTAATTACAAATATACCTTCCTCCTTTTCCTTTCGCATTATCATCTTATCAATAACGTGTTGAAGTCCAGAAAAAGAAAAATCACAATTTTTAGCACGTTGCATGGGAGGCTGGAAATCAAAATGCATTCTATTTCCCTGTTTGGCCAAATGTTCTATAGCCTTCCCGCCACTCATGGTGGAGCACTCTGGATGTTTTATTAAGGAAAGTCTTCGTGCTACCTACCAAAAACAAACAAAACATTCTGTAACATCATGAAACTGTACATTTTGAAACCAAGGTACAAAGGAAATGATTCTTATCCTGGATGAATAAGACATGCTATACTTTTACAACTAAGGACTATACCTGGTGGTCAGTCAATACATTCATCTTGCTCCTTCTGACAAGTGATCAGTAGTAGCCAATCACTGCCTTCCTATCTACTTTTGCTCTTCTACTGGGGATGGAAACTAGGTTTGAAAATGACAATGACTGCTCAATTATGAACTTCAGAATAAGAACCTACCCTATTTCTTTTGAATTTCAGCTTGATAGAAGCAGGTTTTTTTATATAAGGAAGTCATTTTTAGAATGCTAAAACAAAGGAAAATAAATTTGCTTGTCAGTGGTATCAGCAGTTATAATATTTAATAATAAAACATTGTGTATCTTTAATGTCCTTATGTCATTTTTATATATCCTCTTCTTTCAGTTTTAAAAGGTACATTACACTTCACAAAGCACTTTCTTTCATGTTATTTGACTAAAAACATAAATGCAGTATATGCAAACTATTAGAGCCTTTATATACTGATGTAAACCTCATATCATCTTATTCAGAATGGGTAAGAAGGAATCTTTCATACAATTATGCACTGCTCTTTTTGTTTTGCTCACATAACATTTTTCAGTTTCATATATTATCCAGAAATATTTAGATGAATAGTGATAGTTCATCTATTACTATTCAGCTGAAACAAACACCTAACAAAAAGAATGGAGATATTAATTCTTAAATAATTACCTTGTCAAGCATGTCGCCTGGTGCTATGTCCAAAGACTTTCCAAGAAGAAGAAAATCTGAAACTCCTCTAACTAATGCCAAAAGACAATGACCTCCAGAAATCAAAAGAACTAAAAAAGGAAATTCTACCGTATTTGTTAACCTAATAGTAAGTGCATGAGCCTCCATATGATGAATGGGAATGAAGGGCTTTTTAAACTGGTCTACCAGTTGTAAGCTAAATGATAAACCTACGCCCAAGCTTAAGGCAAGTCCTGGCTTTATGGTAGTTGCAATTGCTGAGAGTTCACTTGGAGAGACTTCACTGGCAGAGAGAGCTTCTTGCACTATGCGTTGAATATTTTCTCTATGAAGCTGTTGAGCTACTGGAGGAATAATCCCACCTGTTCTGAAAGACATAAAAAAAACACCCAACTTTTATAAGTTTAAGATTGTAAAAATAGAGAAAGAAAAAATATGTATTATGGCTGAAAGCACGTTTTCAAATTATCATTATATAGCTAAAAACATCAGTAAGTATTTTCTAATTATGTGTGCATTATAATATGTAGTACATTATAAGAACTCAACATGCAATGATTAAGGATGTAATTTACTGTTGCTGACTTTGCAAAATTGTACACAACAAACTCCAACGGACTTATTTCCTGATAAATGAAATAACCAAAATAATTCTGAGAAGCATTCTAAGGAAGAAGTCTTGAATAAGGAAAGGATAAAATTGGGTTTTAGGAAAGGAAATCAGGATTTTGGGAAAGGAATCTATATGCAGGCAGGGAGATTTTTAAAGAGGTTATTGCAAAAGTATTTGTGTAAGGTTATTACATCTTAAACTGAGTGATCATGAGAATGGAAAGGGACCAAGAACTGAAAACTGTAATAATTTTAATTGGATATCAGGGGAAGGGGGAACCAAACCATCAAAGGTAAATCCTGAGCTCGAATGACTGGGAGAAAAGAAATCCTAACAGAAACATGAAGACAGTTTTTTGAAGAAGACGAGTTTATTTTTAAACACACTGCACTTGAGGTCATGCTAGGACAGTAGACAGCTTGCAACCCTGAAATAAAGTCTGGGAATCCAATCTTAATCCAAGAATCCAATTTTGATTTTTGGTCCATTAGGAGAAGCAGTGGACGATGACTCCAAATGTCAAGAGTAAAGAATTAGAAGGCAAAGGTTGTTAGCAAAAAAACTGCCAGCATGTGACTGATCAGAGGGCAGAGCAAAAATAGAGGGTCTGCAAGATATACCTCTGCTCTCAAAAAAAGAACTTCAAATATTTGATGATTTGATATTGTAAGATCTGTAGGCTCTATACAAATGGCATTGGATAGTTAAAATATGTATGTGTCAATCAATGAGGGTGCTATTTAAGAGGAATTACCTTATTTCAACACATTCATATTGTAATACAATTTTCCTTAATTCTTTAAAGCTACTTTTTCTTCTATATTTCTCAATTTTGTTAATGGCATCAATAACCTCCAAACTGCTTAGGTTTCAAGGCTCATCTTTATCTCCTTCCTTTCTCTCACTTTCCACATTTAATTAAGTTTATAAGTATTGATGAGGTCAGGCTGTTTGATTGTCACCACCAATTTCAAAAAGCTCTCATTAAGTCATTCTATTCAAAGCCTTCTAACTATATTTCTCCAGATACTTTCTCTGATCCTTGGAGTTGTACTATGCTGTGTTGCCAGAAAAAAAGCAGTGATGACTGGAATTTGGGAGACTTTAAATCCAAATCCTCTCCCTTCTACTTATTTTTTCCTTCCCCCACTTGCCTACACTTCCTTTCTTTCTGTGCCTCTTCTATGTATTCTAAGGATTATGCTAAGCATCAGAGATGAAAGAGATGAAAAACACAACAGCTTTATTCTCAAAGAATTAACAATGATTGCTAAAAGTCAATTAATAATCAAATAATTTTTAGACGGTATGGAAAATGGATGACTAAGGAACAAAGCTAGTAAAGAGGCATGGAAACCATTTAGCTTCAAGGCTGGAGCCAGGAGTTCAGACAAGAGACAATAAAGGTTTGAATTAAGTCAGTGGAAAGGGAGAGGAAAGTTTCCATATTTGGAAGGTACATTTACCACGACCGGATGACTGATTTGGGTACAGAGTGGTGAGGGAGAAGTCCTCCAGGTCTCTGGCTTGGAAGAAAGGAACTCCTTTCCTAAGCAGACCTCTATTACTTCACTTTACATGCTGTTTTACAACAATCTGTTTACCTGTTTGTCTTCTTCACTAATTTATAATAGAAAGAGAAGTACTCTTGTTACCAGTAATAGATGGGGTTTTTGCAGCCCTTCTTATTTGACAAGAACTACATTATATACTTTAAAAGAATTCACATTTAATCTTCACAACAATATTATGAGCTGGAAGCCATTATTATCCCCATTTCACAGATAGGGACACTGAGTCACAGAAAATGGTGCAAGGTCTCCAAGCTAGTCAGTGGCTGAATCAGAATCTAAAGCATTTTATATGGTAAGTTGTTCAGAGGAAAAAATCATATATTTGTACCCACAGTGCCTCATAGATGCTGCCTTGCAATTGTAGGTGTTCAATAAATGCTGAGATGACCTGGAATCAAACAGCCTGTATATTCTTCTCACGTGGCTTATACCCTAGCTAAACTGAAAGTTTTTTTTTTGTCCAGCACTTTCTCACCTCTTTGCCTTTGCCAAAGACACTATTTCAGTCTACAATGGTTTTTCCATCTCCATTCATTGAAGGCCTATCTGTCTCTCAAGGCCACTGACCCAAGCAACATGCCAAGTGTTGTGCCGGCCACTAGGCAGAGTGCAGTGATTAATTCAGATGCAGCCTCCATCACCTTGGAGCTTAGAGTCTATTTGGGGGAAACACTGTAAATAGGTAAACATAAAAATTACGAAAAGAACTACTAAGAAAATAAGCAGGATATGATGATATAGAATAAACTCGGTGGGAGTACCTAATTCAGATAAAAGTGGTCAGGGCAGGCTTTTCTGTGTGGTTAACATTCCTGTGTTCAGATGTCCAATAAGCCCAAAATAGTGAAAGGACTGTGAAACTGAGGTGTGGTGCTAAGTTATGGTCTGTACTACTTCTGTGATACTTACTTTATGCTGCCTTGTACTCCTAACTTTCCTTGTAGGTCCATATATCATGTCTCAAAGATTAGGTTACACTTTTTAAGGCAAGGATGTACTAGTATTTCACTGTGCCTTATTAAGGCCCACCACAGCCCCTTTCATATAATATGTAACCATTAGAGGCCTACTCTGCCCCTTCAAGTATACTATTTCTAATTATAACATTCTGTTGTTATAACTCTCATGCAGGTATTATCTTTCCTATTTTATGGATGTGAAAACAGAATCAGAAGCAACCTAGATGTCCATAGACTGATGAAGGGATAAAGCAGCTGTGGTATGCACACACACATACATATACAGTGGACTATTACTCAGCCATAAAAAGGAATGAATTTGAGTCAGTTCTAGTGAGGTGGATGAACCTAAAGCCTGTTAAACAGTCAGAAAGAGAAAAACAAATATTTATGTAAACACACATATATGGAATCTAGAAAAATGGTACCGATGAACCTATTTACAGGGCAGTAATAAAGACACAGGCATTGAGAACAGGGGAAGGAGAGAGTGAGATGAATTGAGAGAATAACACTGAAACATATACACTACCATGTGTAAAAGAGAGAGCTAGTAGGAAGCTGCTGTATATAACACAGGGAGCTCAACCTGGGGCTCTGTGACAACCTAAAGGGGTGGGGTAGGGGCAGGGACGGGCCGGCGGGGGTGGGGGTGGGGGGAGGGGAGAGTCAAGGGAGAAGGGACATATGCATACTCATGGTTGATCCATGCTGCATGGCAGAAAAGAACACAGCATTGTAAAGCAAGTATCCTCCAATTAAAAATAAATTTCAAAAGATGAATTAAAAAAAATAAAACAGATTCAGAGAGTATAAGGAACTGCCCAAAGTCAGAGCCAATACCATCTGCTAATTCATGATTCAAGTACAAGTTTATGATCTCAAAATGCCAACCTTTTTCACTACTCAGATGTTGAATATTAATGGCTTGAAGACATAGTTGTACTACACAATATTTTAATATATTGGAGCTACCTACTAAGTTTTAAAATTTGGGAGATATTACCATAACATTCTGGATTTCCATTCTCTTGAAAATTCTTATGATCAAATAACATAAGGCCTACACTCCTGTATGGCAACAACTGGCTGGAGTGGAGTAAAGACCTCCTACAGTTATTTTCTACATTATTCCCAGCCCACTTATTTATGCGATCTGCCCTCTGGAAACAGCTGAGGTTATAAACCTGGCACCATCCTGTTTTAATACGACAGTATATTATTAAGTATCGACATGACATTTATACATATTTATATTTGTGAATAGGATTTTCTTTTTCAGTGATTAACACAGGCTGTAGGTCAGGTCATACTTTCCTAGGACTTCAGTTGAGACCACGAAACATACAGCTGGACAAAAGGAAATGGCATTGCTGAAGGGAATTCATGGCTAAACCCTGAAGTTTGTTTCTTTTTGGCAACAGGATGAGCTCAGGCTGGGAAGTTACTGTGGAGGGCCTCAGAAGCCAGAGTGAAGGGTGTAAGGTTTTCTATATCAGTTATTAAGACTTTTGCACAAAAGAAGAAATTAGATCCTAAAGTTTACCTTTTATATATAATAAATTAAGATTTTATTTCATTTTATTTTTCAAAAAAAATTGGAAACTACCAAGATAATGCATACTCACTTTAAATGAACTTCAGTTTGGGAATGTATTGCTTCTCCCAAAACATTTCCAGCTTCATCCACTACAGCAGCTGCTGTATCATCACAACTGGTTTCAATTCCCAATACTAGTTTATGAAGAAATAGTTTTCCAGGATGAAAATGAAAACTTCCTAAAAATTCATAAATTTTCCTTCTTGATGGTTTAAAAAAGACTCCTGCTGTCTTATTCAATATTAGCATATTTACTGTATGGGTAATTCCTAGAAGAGAAAGAAACAAACTATTATTTGGAACTGACATTTGCCACTAGCCCATTCAGTAAAGCAAAATTCCTGAAAACTTGGTTTATTTTTCAATATATAGTTTTATAAAAATTTAGGAAAGTTTTGTTAAAAGTTGGCACAGTATTTTAAAGGCTGTAAGAAACTGTTAATATAAATAACTATGAATGAATATAATGCTCTTTAAGGGGAACATTATATAGACATAAAATTACATATAAAATTTCTGTATTACTAATACTTGTATGCTATTCTTAGCAAACGACTATTCTTACAGTACAATAGTTACATAGTCGCTTGAAAAGTGCTATTTATTTTTTTATAGCCAAAATTAAGACAAATTGTTTTAAAAAGTCAAAACAAGAAAGGCAAAGCAAAACTAATGGAAATTAATGCATTCCATTTCCCAGAAACATCTTTCAAAAGAAAAATTTAATCATGTGGTCGAAAAACAAAAGTTCACATTAAATACACAGTAAGATTCAGGCGTGTAAGTTTAGACAAAAGCATTCTCATAAAGCTCATCTTAAAAGAACACCTCAACTAAAACGACCATAACCTAATACCTATTTTATCTATTAATTACAATTTTTCGAATTAAATCTTCACTTTTGCCATAGATTTATCATACCAGTGTGTATGCTCAGTTGTGTCTCTTTGCGACCCTATGGGCTGTAGCCTGCCAGGCTCCTCTGTCCATGGGAGTTTTCAGATAAAAATACTGGAGTGGATTGCCATTTCCCCCTGCAGGGTATCTTTCCCACCCCGGTATTCTTTACCACTGAGCCACCAATAGAGATCTCCCCAAATCCTCTTCTCTCCAATAACAGCTGTCCATCATTAAAGCACTTTGTTTTTTTCACACTCCAAGTATTTAGTCTCATGTCTCCCAAATCACCTTGTTTTAGAACCTTCTAGAAATTTAGTAGATTCTTTCTCTATCACACTAGTGGACAAAATGGGGGGGAGGGGGAAGAGCGAATACTGGAACTTTCATTGTTCCACAGGAGCAGGGGGAGGTGGTCCAGGGATTGGAGATGAGCGACCTATTCAAAGAGGAGAGCTGCAGAGGATGCAGTCCCAACAGACACGCCATGATAAATTAGATTTATAGTCACTAAATCCAGCCAAAGAAGCTTGTGCGAAGCCCTTCTCGTTGGAGCCAAGCCGGATCCCAAGTGAACCTGGCATGTCTTGGGACCTGGCCAGCGCTGGTCTCTGTTCTAAGAGGGCAAGGGATTCTGACTGGAACCGCTATTCTAGCCGCACGAAAGCAACAAGCGAGAAGAGGGCTGAGCTACCTCACCCACCTTACTCGTCAACGATAGTAGCTAGTACTCATCTCCTCTCCGTGCAAAGCCGACTGAATGCCCTTTCCCAGGCGCAGGAAAGCCTGAACTTGCCACCCCGGAAGTGATGTCATCAACACGGGGCCAGCGTCCCGTCGCCAGGGTCAGCGGCTGTTTCCCTGAGGGCGTCACTTAGAGTAAATACAATCGCCAAGGCTGTCTGTTCCCTAGATGCTCTGCGTGCGCTCAAGCAATTCTCCCAGACTTGTAGGTAAGAAGACGTCTACAAGGTCACACGGCTACTGACTGATACAGCGGAGACAGAGCACAGATTCGACCACATAGCATTTAGTTCTAAACACGACGTACGCCACAGTAAAAAAAAAAAAAAAAAAAACTGCCTTAGGCTGGAATTTGGACGCCACTGTGAGAAAAGTATGGTCTTTGCTTACTCTGGAGGTAATCTTCAGCATAGTATGTACTCCTATTCTTTAACCTCCTTCAGTCTTTTTTTGTTTTTATTCGTAAGTGAACTTATTACCATTTGAATAGCTTTGTCCGAATCTATTCTTTATTCTTCCCTGAGAGGCGTTAAGATTTTACCGCAAGGTCTTTATAAATTCAAGGCTGGACAGGGCCTGGCACATATGTTTGTGCCTTTCTTGGTGTGAAGGGAAAGTCACAGTTATGGTCTAGTGGCAGATATGTAATTCATAATTACCAGGTATGAAACTTACGATTATCAGCACTTTACTAAGAATTTTTAAGGTAGAATTTAATGTTTATTTAAAAGTTCATTTATGTATGACAATAATAAACATAATTAACAATAAAGTGGCATGTACTGTGTGCTAGGCACTGTTGCAGATTTATTTAATCCTCATAACAACCCCATGAGGTAGCTACTGTCTTCATTTTATATATGAGACAACTGGGCAAGAGAGTCTGGGTGATTTGCAGATTACACAGCCAGTAAATGCAGAACTAGGATTAGAAGTCAGGCCATCAGCTCTGGAGTCTGTTCTCTTAACTGGCAGAAAACAGCTCATATTTTCCCTAGGATACATTGTTGACCCAAAAAGAGGAAAAAAGAAAAATTAAGACCTAAAGGCTTTAATAATAATTAGTCATCCTGATTGCATATGACAGGCCGGGAATTATTTTCTCTTATACACTGGGATCTATTCTGAACATAAAATCGTTCACATCTGGTATTTTCTTGCAACTTGAATTACATTATCCCAATGCTGTCCTGTGTTGTCAAGAGTTATCCCTGCTATGTTTGGTTGTATCAATAGATACCTTATTTGGGCACTCCTTATCTGGGTACTCTTGGCTGCTGAGTCTGAATGCTGCATTAGGTGAAAGGGCAGAACTTAAGGACATTTGGAAGGAATCTGGGGCTTCCCTGGTGGCTCAGTGGCTCCTCATCTCAATGCAAGAGATGCAGGTCCGATCCCTGGGTTGCGAAGATGCCCTGGAGAAGAAAATGGCTACCCACTCCAGTATTGTCTGAAAAACCCCGTGGAGAGAGGACCCTGGTAGGCTCCAGTCCACAGGGTTGCAGAGTTGGACATGACTTAAGAGACTGAACAAAAACAGTAAGAATATGGGTAGTAGAAAGAATGGCACTTAGACCAGTCCTACATATTTGGCAAGTGAAGGTATAGTTCTTCCATGTTCTTTATTACACTGGAGAAGTTATTAGGGGAAAGAGACTTATGCTCTCTGGGGCTTGTCTGGGCTTTTATGCAGATCACATCATATGGTTTGAATGCCACACTCATGGGCGTTCTCAAGAAAACATGGCCTAACCACTGTAACTGCAACATGAATTGAGAGTTTGGAATTATAAGTATGTTCACGTTCTCTGCTATTGCTTAGCTTGCCACTTGGAAACTTTTTATGTCATACTAAATTGGATTTTCACATATCACGTATTTATTGGGTTCTTTCTTTTTAGGCAGTTTACTAGTTGTTAGGGATAAAAGATAAAATATCCATTTTCTATTTTCAAGGAATGGAGTCTAATAATGTGTGTGCATGCTCAGTTGTGTCCGACTCAGTTGTGGACTGTAGCCTGCGAGGCTCCTCTATCCATGGAATTTTCCAGGTGAGAATACTGGAATGGGTTGCCATGTTGTACTCTAGCACATCTTCTGACCCAGGAATTGAACTGGCATCTCCTGCATTGGCAGGCAGATTCTTGACCACTGAGCTACCAGGGAAGCCCCATGAGTCTGATAATAGGCAATTACAATTCAGCATTATGGAAAATGTGCATTAAGAGAGGAGAGTCACTTGGGGAAGGGGACAGCTTGCCACAGATTTATCCACAGTTTAGCAGGGCCATAGTGTGCTTACTGGGTTTCAACATCTGATTCTTTTTTAGGGTTGAAATCAGTTTATCAGGCCTAGAAGTAAGTGGACTCTGGAGTGCTGAGTCACACAATTTGCTAATAAACTTTATGTAAAAACCGTAATACTAACGTGTTAAGAGAAATGATGAAGGGTCTAGGATAGTTGAGCCTGCTGATCCTTACCTTTTCTGTGATCAAATTACAATGAAAGCCAGATCCAAATTATAACCATATTGTTCGGCATGATGGAGTGGAAGCAACAGAAGTGAGTTTCGTGCTTTTAATGGCTAATAGTTCAGGCTTGTTGCACCCCTTTCCACTTGAGTCACATACCTGTCTTATGTTCTTCATAGGTTGAATTGTGCTAAAAAAAAAGTCATTCGCCTTTCTCTTTTTTTAAGTTTCTTTGCTAACAAATATCTTTTTTGATGTGGAACATTCCTTGATCACAGCTTCCCTGGTGGCTCAGACAGGAGACAGTAAGAGACACAGGTTCCATCTCTGGGTTTGGAAGATTCCCTGGAGAAGGGCATGGTTACCCACTCCAGTATTCTTGCCTGGAAAAACCCATGGACAGAGGAGCCTGGTGGGCTGCAGTTTATGAGGTCTGTAGCAGAGTCAGACACAACTGAGCAACTAACACTTTCACTTTACATTCTTTAATTAATGGCAATACCATCCATCAGGCAGGTCTCATCTTTGGAACGTATTTTATTTCATTTGCTGAACCATGATGCTTGTATCACAAATTTACTGTTTAAAAAATCATGTTAAAATGTTAGAAAAATCACCATTTTAACCATTGTTAGGTGTACAGTTCAGTGGCATGAAATACATTCACATTGTTGTGCAACTGTCGCTACCATCCATCTCCAAAACTCTTCCATGTTCCCCAGCTGAAACTACTCATTAAACACTAATCCCTCATTTCCCTTTCTTCCCATCCCCTGGCAACCACCATTCTGTCTGTCTTTAGGACTTTGACTACTCTAGGTACCTCATGTAAGTGGGATCACACAGTACTTGTCCTTTTGTAACTGGCATATTCTACTTAGCATTAATGTCAAGGTTCATCCAGTGTTGTAGCATGTCAGAATTTCCTTTTAAAGCTCAATATTTTACTATGTATATAAACCATATTTTGTTTACGCATTCATCTGTCAAGGGACAGACACTTCAGTTACCTACACCTTGTGACTACTGTGAATAGTGCTCCTATAAACATGAGTTGTACAAGTATCTTTTCACTTCTCTGCTTTCATTTCTTTAGAGTATATACCCTGAAGTGGAATTGCTGGATCAAATGGAAATTGTTGAACTTTTTGAGAAACCAACATACTCAGATGATCTTATTTTTCAAGTGTTTGGAGTCTGTTTTTTGGCAGTAGATGGAGAGGGTGAATCTCTTTGTTGCTCCCCTAAACTCCCTGGGACCATTAAGTGCCATGATAGAAGCACAGGTTTGCTAACTCAAAGGAGGGACACATTTCAAAGCAGGATCCCTGTGTCAGGTTTTCATGTAGTAGTTGGTATACTTGTATTTTCCTGGGCAATAGCCAATGAATCATCTGGCTCTTCTGTTCTCATTTAGAAAACTATAAAATGAACAAAATGATGCATGCTCATCTTCTTTATAATATGGTCAAAATAACACATATTTTGCAAAATCTGTAACTTTTAAAAAAAGTGTCAAAAAATCTGTAACTACCTGATGTGAAGTACCAACTCACTGGAAAAGACCCTGATGCTGGGAAAGATTGAGGGCAAGAGAAGGGAGTGGCAGAGGATGAGATAGTTGGATGTCATCACCAACTCAATGGACATGAGTGTGAGCAAACTCTGGAGATAGTGAAGGACAGGGAAGCCTGGAGTGCTGCAGTTCATGCGGTCACAAAGAGTTGGACAAGACCAAGTGACTGAACAACAACGTAACTGTAAATTCAGAAAATTTATATATTGTCATATTTTAAAGAGTTCATTCTAAGCATTAATGTTGTTCTTTCAATTCTTGAACTTGAGAATTATTTTTATTCATGTAATTATGCAGTTAAAGGTCACAGTAATAAAACTAGCTTACATGCTAACTTGAGATTACATAGATCTTTAGAGCTACAGGTTGAGTCACTTTCATAAGCATTAGTTGTTTTATTAAAGGCTTGAATGAGTCAAAAAATAGAATATACTATTCTGAACATAAAATAAAATCCAAATATATTATTCACTATTTCAAATTATGAAATATTTTAATTATGAAAGTGTAAAAAATAATATAATCAACTTCTGTGAACAGAACACCCAATTTAAGAGCTAAAGTGTCACCCTTCAGTTGAGTTGTGTACTGTATACTCAAATATTCAGTATTCTAAGTTTGATGTTTATAATTCTTAGGTATTCATTCACTTGTAGCTAAACAAAAACTTCATCAAATTATTTTTGGCTGTCCTGGTCTCTGTTGCTGCACAGGCTTTTTTTCTAGCTGTGGTGCACAGACTCCTCATTGTGATGGCTTCTCTTGTTGTGGAGCAAAACTTTAGTTGCTGTGTCGCATATAGGATCTTACCAGACCAAGGATCGAACCTGTGTCTTCTGCATCGGCAGGCGGATTCTTTACCAGTGAGTCACCAGGGGAGCCCTAAACAAAAACTTTTAAACTCCCTGTAACAAACTATCTGCTGAATCATTTTTAACTGGAACTAAAATTATGGAGTAAAATAAAAATCTGAGACATATCACTACTTTTTGACACCAACAACAATGAAGGTGTTTATCTTTGCTCTTCTCTTACATACCTTACTTCTCGGCCCAGTGCTATTCCAAAATTACTTTTTTTTTAAACCTAGACCTGTCTTCCCAGTACTGAACTTGTTTACACTTCCAACATCAATATGTAATATCCATGTAACTGTTTTGGGAATTACACTTTTCTGTCCTGTTAAACTGCATTGGTCTATACTGGGTTGCTGCATTTGTCTTTTGCATGAGGGTATTTTGGAGTCATATTTACTAGTGATACATATTAGTATAGGGCTTCCCTGGTGGTTCAGTGGTAAAGACCTTCCTGCCAATGCAGGAGATGCAGGTTTGATCCCTGAGTCAGGAAGAGTCCCTGGAGGAGGAAATGGGAACCCACTCCAGTATTCTTGCTTGGGAAATTCCATGGACAGAGGGGCCTGTCAGGCTATAGTCCACGGGGCTGCAAAAAGTAGGACATGACTGAGTGTGCACACACATACACACACACACAGATTAATATAGGAGACATAAGAGAAATATATTGCATAAGATTCAGTATTAGCTAGACAAGATGAATCAACAGGTTAAAATCCAACAACATGGGGATCTATAGGAATATAGATAATAAATCCATTGAGTAAGTAAATGAAGGGAAAACCATCACCAAACAGCATTGTATGTTGGGACTGGAGATTTTAGTGACCATAAAGTGAATCAGTGATATGTGGCTCTCAGAACAGCTAAAATAATACGCTTCTTTAAAAATAAAAAGTATCCAGAACAAGAGAAGTAGTACTGTTGGAGTGATATCACATCTGTAGTTACCTTAGTGCGATATATAATAAATTGCAACTTAGAGCAGAATTATCAGGACAGTGGGAAATTTGAAACAGTATTATAATAGAAAATGGTGAGAGCTCTGGTAGTATTTATTCAGTGCTGTTGATAACAGCTTAAAAGTTAAATAGCTGAAAAGTTATGTAAAACAAGCATTAAATTTTGGCTAAATGTAAAACAGGTTATAAATTCCATTACAAAAATGCAAACCTTGTATTTTTCTAAGGACTGAACAGAGGCATAGTGGTCAATGAAAATTGAAGGTAAAGGGTGGGGTTGAATTACATAGCCTCTTATGGCAGAAAGTGAAGAGGAACTAAAAAGCCTCTTGATGAAAGTGGAAGAGAAGTGTGAAAAAGTTGGCTTAAAGCTCAACATCCAGAAAACTAAGATCATGGCATCTGGTCCCATCATTCCATGGGAAATAGATGGGGAAACAGTGTCAGACTTAATTTTTTGGGGCTCCAAAATCACTGCAGATGGTGATTGCAGCCATGAAATTAAAAGACGCTTACTCCTTGGAAGGAAAGTTTTGACCAACCTAGATAGCAAATTGAAAAGCAGAAACATCACTTTGCCAACAAAGGTCCGTCTAGTCAAGGCTATAGTTTTTCCAGTGGTCATGTATGGATGTGAGAGTTGGAACGTGAAGAAAGCTGAGCGCCGAAGAATTGATGCTTTTGAACTGTGGTGTTGGAGAAGACTCGAGAGTCCCCTGGACTGCAAGGAGATCCAACCAGTCCATCCTGAAGCAAATCAGTCCTGAATATTCATTGGAAGGACTGATGCTGAAGCTGAAACTCCAATATTTTGGCCACCTCATGCGAAGAATTGACTTATTGGAAAAGACCCTGTTGCTGGGAGGGATTGGGGGCAGGAGGAGAAGGGGACGACAGATGATGAGATGGTTGGATGATATCACTGACTCGATGGACATGAGTTTGAGTAAACTCCATGAGTCAGTGATGGACAGGGAGGCCTGGAGTGCTGTGATTCATGGGGTCGCAAAGAGTCGGACACGACTGAGCAACTGAACTGAACTGAAGGTCTTTTCCAACTCTTGGCATCATAGTTTTGTAAGGCTAATTCACACAGATATTAGTTAAGGAGACAGCTATGCCCCTCAAGACTTTTCTAGTTTAACAGACAATAGTGACATAAACCTAACAAATACCATTCTATGCTTAGAAACAAAAGTAAAAGGTGGGGCAAGTGAAAAGAATACAGGAGTTAACTTTGGAAGTTCCACTGGGAACTCCCATTGGCCAAAGCTGGAGGACAATTTGAGCAACAAATTAATAGTGTTATAATGGATTATAAACAAAGAATAAAACATCCATGAGCTCATAATATAAATGACTGAATAAATAAATGGGAGAGAAGGGGAAAATCCTCCTTACAAAAGAATTCCAGTAAATACATGTAGAAGGAATGACTGAAATAAAAAACTACCATTGGAACTCCAAAGTAATAACTGATGCAGTAAAGAGTCACCAATGCATGCTAAAATTAGTAGCATTTCTGAACTCAGACCTATTTAGAAATTGGTATTATGTGTCCTGACTTGAAATTAGGAGCAATTATAGCATAGCAATTGATTTTATTCCAAATAATAGTCATTATAGATTTTTAAAAAGTCTTATTTTACACTAAACTATACAAATTTGTGAAATTAGGAACAGTTTTCATATTTACCATTCAACCACTCACCTGTTAAGGCTAAAAAATTATGAGTTATTTTAGTTCCCTTCCCCCTACTTACTTTCAATGTATCAGTGTTTTGTGAATTGTACTTGCTGAGTGTATCCTGTATTTTACCATTTCTCACCACTGCATCAGCTAATTCCCTAGTCTGAGCTACCTCTTGCCTGTAGTAGCTTCCCAGCTGTCCTTCCTGCTTCCCATTCCCTTACATTTTATTGCCAATATTAGCCAGTGACCTTCACACACACACACACACACACCCCGACCACCACAAACCCCCAGGTCCCTTTCCTCTCCTTGCAAAGCTCTCTCACGGCTTTGTGAGGCCTTGGCCGACCCCGACCTACTTTGAGCTCATCTGCTCCCGTTCTTGTCCTTGCTGCTTATCACTCCTTTCCAGGCACAGTGACTCCTTCAAACATACCACCTCCTTCCTGCCCCAGAGCCTTAGTACCTGTCATCACCAGTACTGGAAGGCCTCTTTCCCCAGATCTTTGTATTGCCTGCTCATTTATATCAGGAAAGTCTCTGTCTAAATGTCACATTAGTTAGGGTCTTTAGGGAAGACTTTTCTGAGGCAGGCTTCCCTGCCTTTTACTGGTTTATTCCACGCCCCTCCCCCCACAGCATTTATCACTATGTAAAATAATATGTATTTGTTTACTCATCTGTTCTCCAACTTGAATGTAAGCACATAGGGGAAAGGACCTGGTTTGTCTTGCTATAAACTGTATCCACAATACCTAAAATAATTCCTACAATGGAGTGGGCCTTCAAATATCTATTTAATAAGTATCTTTTAACACACTGAAGGGCTAAAGGAGAGGAAACAACAGAAGGCCTATATTAGAGGCAGATTTCTGTCTCTGAAGTCTGTGGAAAAAAGTTTAAGCCTTTTGAGATAAACTTTAAAATGAAGAAAAATGAAAGAATACTTTTTAGCTGCCTTAATTTTACAAGGGCTTCCCTGGTGGCTCAGATGGTAAAAAATCTGCCTGCAATGTGGGACACCCAGGTTTGATCCCTGGGTTGAGAAGATCCCCTGGAGAAGGGAATGGCTACCCACTCCAGTATTCTTGCCTGGAGAATTCCATGGAAAGAGGAACCTGATGGGCTATAGTCCACAGGGTTGCAAAAAGTCAGAGACCACTGAGCCACTAACACTTTCACTTTCAGTTTTACAAATTCAGTTGCTTAAAACTCAAAAAACTTAAGCATAACCTAGTGACTGAATTTAGAAAGCTTTTGCAATAACCTTACACCAAAGAAAAATTTTATTAAAGTATAGATTACTGGTTATTTAAAAATACAAACATACAAAGGCATTATCATACAACTGATTTCTAAACTCAACACTTTTAAAATACAAAACAAAGATCATTACCCCTAAGAGTCAGTTTGAAACAAACTGACTTTTAAGTTGGTTTTATAATTCTTTTCACTCAATCTTGCTTACAAATGTTACTAGGTTTTTCAGTTTCATTCCATATCAGAACGTTTTTTTGACATGTTTACTTCTCAAAGTAGTATATAGTTATTTCTTGGAATTAATATTAGCAACTATAGAAAGCTTCTCTATGTGACAAAAATTCAATATGGTTGCTGCTTTGGAAATAGTTATTTCCAAATAACTATTTTGAGTTATCTACACTAAGACTCACATATTGAAAGGTAAAATACGAATGGGTAAATGATGGGGATTGAGAGCACAAGGACTAAGAAAAGATGATGTTATCTTTTACTGCAGACCTGCTACAAGAAAACTCCATTATTTACTTTGATACTATTACTAGAGAAGCAGTTTCTGCCAGATCACAGGTTGGCTAGGTAGTTGTCCATTTTAATTTTCTTTACTAAAGAATGGCAGACAGCAACAATTAAATTGCTCCACCAAATAAGCAGAGACTTTTAAGTTACCATATACTTTAATTATGAAAAATAAATTATTTTAATTGGTTTAGCAGCCTTGTATCTGGAAAGGCAGCAAAACCCACTCTGTTCCAAAATTAGAAGGCCAGCTCAGAGGCTGCTTCTAAGGTGCCTGACTATCTTCTATCATCAATCAGTCATGAAAGTGGACTTTCATGAACTCAGTAATAAATGTAAAAATAAACTCATTTATCAAACAATGTTGAGCCTGCAAAAGCAAAAAAGTTCATAAGGTAGGAAATGGTTTGTTTAACACAAAGGATATATATCCTCTTATATAACACAAGAGGAATATGTATGGTAGTAAAAACAATTTATAATAAACTTGTAAAGAGATGATTCTGGTTTACATGTAAGTCGGCTTAAACTGACCATGACTGAATGATTGAAAATTTTCTTCTCTGAACATAATGCCCATTCATTATAAGCTAAGCCAGACTTAGTTTCTTATAAATCTCTATTTCCTTGGATTTATCGACTACACCCTTACTTTACAGCCACTTAACTTATAA
Organism: Odocoileus virginianus; assembly: GCF_023699985.2. Lineage (NCBI taxonomy): Eukaryota > Metazoa > Chordata > Mammalia > Artiodactyla > Cervidae > Odocoileus > Odocoileus virginianus. The sequence goes on along the minus strand of NC_069686.1, from coordinate 1,428,334 downwards.
GCTGGGCCTGCCCAGCCTGCCCATAAAGCCTCTCTTCAGAAAGATACAAGATGCATTAAACAGAGGCATCTTCCTGTAAGAATCTGTACTTCAAAACAGCCTAGGAAGAACTAGCAACTGGCTTTCCAATGTAGCTACCTCTCATTTCACATTATGCAGTTTACTAACCACTCCTTCCTTACAGAAAACTCAGTAGCTGTAAAACTTTTTGTTCCATTTCAAAACATTTCAATACTTATTAATTCCAAAGATCCGAACACCATGTAGCTGTGGCATTTTGGGAATTAGCACACTCAGGAGAGAAGCTGTGTTTAGGATGAAGTGAGTTGTATCATACTTCGTATAGAAACTTGCCAGAAAATATCTGTAGAAACAAAAGTTAAAAAAAAATATATATATATATATAAATATCTAAAAGTGAAAGTGCTTAGAAATCTTTAAATATTTAAAGGTGGGGAAAAGGCCACTGAAACATAAATATCTAAAAGTAGAGCCATTTTTTTTGAGCACTAGAACAAGAGCAAACATTTTAGTTTGGGGGCCTAAATAAATTTTAATTTGAGACTGAAATATTGGTTGAATAGAGGCATATATACACATTTTGCATTTTTGCAATTGTGTAAAATGTATTTAATGGAAGACAATTACTACTTAGCATCCTTTAAAGCAGAAGGCTTTCAAACTAGGGTTCTTATGCTTCTTGAAACTTCAGGTATAGTTTTGTATTAATGTGTATATATCTAAAGAGAAGATCCAGATTCAAAGCATCCATCATATTCTCAAATGGTTTATTGTGACCCACCAAAAGGTTAAAAGCCACTGCTGTAAAGCTGTGAAAAACAAGGTGTTAGAGCTTTAGTATAATTTGTAATAGCATCTTTGAAAGCAAACAAATACTTGATTGCCCTTTTGATGTTCTTTTTTCCATACTGTAGTTGAACAGGTATATAACCAGTATAATTGGCAGCTTGAAAGACATTACTGTAAGATTCCAGCTATTTTTCTATAACCAAACATCTGTGTGTATATATTCAGGATATCCAATATCTGAGAATTTGTTTTAAGAAGCCTAAGCCACCTTTAAGACCATAAACCATCAATTCAGAATGAAGACACATCAAGAAGCCACCAAGAGTATCCTAATATAAACAGGATGTAAAGACTGTAAAGAATAAAGCATTGTACTGTGCTTTATACAGAAGGCTGACTAGTTATACTCAAGATTTTTAACTATACAGAAGCTAGGCACATATAAGCCCCACATTATTCAAGGGTCAACTGTATTATAATGCAATCTTCAACATGTTATAGATGAGGATACTGAGACTTTCAAGAATATGGCTGAAAGTCAGATAGCTAGAGGGCAGTAGAGCTAAAATACAAATTTAGGGCTCTCTGAATAGCCATTATTCTTGTTACTGCATTAATCTTTGTGAGATCATATATATTTTTCTTTTGATATTATGTCAGGCTAAAATAATTAAAAACTTAAAAAATTTCCTCTTATGTGGAACAAAATCTACATAAGGAAAAAGAAATCTACTACTTTATGATTACTTCATTCTTTTCATTTGAAAATGCCTTCCCTATCTTAAACTTCAATGTAACACCTAACCTACCTTCAGTTTCATTTTAAGGGATTCTAATGCCTCGACTCAATAGACACGAGTTTGAGCAAACTCTGGTGAGGGACAGGGAAGCCTGATATGCTGCAGTCACGGGGTTACGAAGAGTTGGACGCAATTTGGCAACTGACCAACAACACCTCTAAGAAGTCTTTCCAGTTACTGCAGACCACACTGATTCTATAATGGATATGTAATTATATATATATTCTTTATGATTGGGATTGGGCTATATGTGAAATATCTATTGTATGCAAGCAGCTGAGTGTAGAATTCAAAGCAGTCTATGCACTTGTAAATTCTTTGCAGAAATAAACAAAATAATAGAGAAATAATATAAAGTGGCATAAATAAGGGCTATATAACTACTACTATGGAAGTTCAAAGCAGAGTATTTCACTGAAGGTTGGTTGCTAAGGAAAAGACCTCACTGAGATGGTCACAATTTAAATCTTGAAAGAAAAACAAGACATATATTAAGAAAGGAGAAAGCATTTCAGGTGGAAAAAATGACTTGAACTAAGGCATAGAAATAGGATTATACATTAACATATTTAACAAATGCTGCTTAGAAGAGTGTGGCTAGGTCGGAGTTGGGTTAAGGTAAAATATTCACATAAAGGAAAAATAAATTAGGAACCATTTTGTGGAGGATCCTGAATATCAGAAATTAGGAGGAAATCAGATACCAGATATAAGGTTAGATGCTTTACAGATAGATATGATCTCACATATTTTTTACATCATCAGATTGAGTTAGGTACCATTGGCTACAATTTTATTTATGAGCAAACCAAGCAGGCTGATTGACAGCTACATGATTCAACCCAGGTCTGTCCTACAATGAAAGCCTAACTTCTGTTTTCTCTAAACCATACTGTCTCTCCCAAGGAGTTTGAGCATTCAAATGTGGCAGGTAGTCAATGAAATTCATCTGAAATCATCCAAATCTTTGTTGAGAGAGATTAATCTGATAGTGGACAAAAGAACAAGATTATGTGTTTAGTTTTCTTGCAAGCAGCTTAAGAAAATGAACTAGAATATATTTGACTTGTACATTCTAGAATGTCTTGGCATTATGAGGAACATGTAATGTTGTCTCCATATATGTTTAAATGAAGTGAAAACTGGTTTTATAAGTTTGTTAAAAATTTTGCCTGTATTTTATATTCTCTATGAAGTAACAATTTATTGATAGATGTTTTCAACAAAATAATCTGTTTCTATTTCAAATTTAATAAAAGAATGGCTTTATCTTATCCAGACCTCCTCATAACTGAAAATTTCCCCCACTTACAGAATTATTGGAGAAATTGTGAAAAACTTCCGTGAAGATGTAAACTGTACTCCATAGTCCAGTTGTTCCCAATGAGTTAGGAGCCTTGCTTTACCCTGGTCGGGAGTTTCAAAAGGTGTTCCTTTTACTGCATGCAAAAATACATACATCCCCTGAAAAACAAGCAAGGGGGTATAAAGTTAATATCAAATACAAAATGAGTATTTGTCACTAAGCATTTAATATAGTTCCAGACTGTCAGACTGCATAATAAACTTAACAGCTCAAGTTTTAAGATTTCATATTATTGTGAAAGACTATGGCCAGTTTCTTCATAGTAAAACTAAGCTTCTGTGTGCTTATATGGAAATATTATTTGGTGAAAACTACTATAAAGTCAACCAAAAGTAACCTGTTTTCATCTCTTATTAAACTGAAAATAAATGAAAAGTACCATTAGGGTAACCTTGCATCTTTACATTTAGATTTTCTAATACCTTTCCTATTAGGAAATAGGATTACCTTATCTCCAATGTGTAGGAAAGTTTAGAGTGTTATCTTAGTAAGTCTGATGATACTTATATAATGATAAAAACATATAAATTGACAAATATAATAATAAACTATCAGGGAAAATTGTTTTGAAAATATTTAACATTAGTCTTTGTCTCAATAGTTATTTTTCAAGATGGTTTAAACAAAGATGGTTTGATATACTAGGTATAATGTTCAACATAATCTGCTTTTAAAATCACCACTGTAACTCAATAGTGTGTTTTAGAAGGTAGTTTTTAAAAATCAAAGTAAAAAAAATGACTAAAAGCCATTCTGGCCAGTGATATGTTTAAGTATCTAATTTTGTGGTTAATTAGGAAAAAAAAACAATGTATACTAGATTTGGTTTCCTGGAGATATCCACTTAGATTTATAGGTAACAGGATTACCATCTAAGGCACTGGTAACAGAATAAAGCACATATATTATTGTGGAACAGTTTTACCCAATAAAGTCATGATGTGATATCATTTTTTTTTTAACTTCAACTTTTAATAAATATATGGAAAAAATAGAAAACTTAAGTGATTTGAAATTTTACATTATTATTAATAGGTTAAGACAGCCCTTCTTTAAAGCTTAATCTACCTACTTCCTACTTATTCCATTAGGCAGTTTAAAAGTTGTTTACCTGCAATAACACAGAAGCATGGATTCATGTTCAATTGGATGTAAATCTACAAATATTTAATAAGTGGCTAATATGTATAGAACACAGGACCTGTATACATATATGAAACTGAACAAGACATATGCAACCCCTTAAAGTTCAATCTTCTGAGATGGTAAGGAAAAAAAAAGATATGCATAAACAACTACAATGTAGGACAGAAATTTCTGTCAAAGGTATAATGAAATACAGGAAACGCAAAGCAAAAGCCTTGACGGTACCTTGTCAACTACCTTATTCTTGAAGGTTCAGCTCAGTGATAATTCCTTAGTGAAGCCCTTCACATTAGCATTAATTAACCTCTTCCCTATGTGCATATATAGAATTTTATAAAATAGTTTTATTATAGCACAATACATTGTATTGAAGTTATTTATATAATGTTTGTTTTCCCATTAGCCTGAATACCTCAGGAACAGGGACTCATACAAAGCGACTATTAGATATTAAGCCAAGATGACATTAAACCAAGGAATGTTTATTCTGTAAGCACAAGGAAATCATTTTCACATTGGTTTTAAAACAGAGTATGAAACAGAAATTCTATGCTTTCAAATTCTCAGTGGAATATGACCCCCAAAAGTTAAGAATTTCTGCTTTAGACCGTATATGTATTAGAAGTTATTGAAAAGAAAAAATAATTCTGTCATTATGTCCTTCAAACCACACGTACTCACCAGGGTCTAGAAGATAATATTCAAACAGTTTATGTATTCTTTTTAATGAAAAAAAATCTTATCTAGCCATTTATCTTCTACTCCATTATTTTTGCTAAATTTTTCTATAAAATTTTAGTGATGATTTATACCCACATTAAAATAATTAGGGAAATAAGTATGTAGCTCATGATTAGCCCTTAACAAATATTTACTGACTCAAAGTGAAGAGAGTTTTCTTTCATTTTAAAAGCCAGGATAAGAACTTTGTTAAGTATTAAAACTTCTATGAGTGAACTGTAGCTCTAAGTAAAAACAACTGCTGTAGGTTTCTAGTATATAGTTTATAAACAGAGGCCATGTTTTTTCTAACCATGGATAACAATTAGGTCTATTTTTCCATATTAAAAAGCGTGCAGTACATATTTCACACTTTAATTGGTTTAATGTAGGTTAACATCAAAAGAAATTTACATTTGGCATCATGTAATCGCTACATTTATGGCTGGTTAGTCAGGTTTTTAGTATGGAGGACTAAAAGTCACAAGTTTACTTCCCAACATGTTCTCAAGTACTCGTCCTTTGTCCATGGCCATATACTGTGTCTCAATCTCAGTCAACCAACTTGAAAACATGAAGTGAGCAGATGACTTCTAAAGTTCATTTAATACATGTGCCACTGGAGAAGGGAAAATTATGTGAGAACAGACATAATTTATTCAGCAACATTTAAGTAGGTCTTTAAAGATATAGAAGTTAAAAAATAGAAAAGAGATAAATTCCTAATTATAAAAGTATGATAAACACATGAAAAAAGAATGCAGCATGGGAATTTTGTAGCTTCCAAGATTCCTAGATATCATAAAGGTGATACTTGAGAAGTTTGCCTGGACAAGCAGGAATCAACCAGGCAGAGCAGGAAGGAGGGAGGGGTATTAAAATAGTGGAAGAAGAGCCTAACTCAAAGCAGACAGGTGAGAGATGATTTTCATTATTGTGAGATCATAGTTGTGTTTGGAGATGTGTTAAGATTGGGTCTCTTTCTTGCCTCTGTACTATTTTCAACTAGTTTTGTATGTCACAAAAAGAACTTGGCATTTTACTATGAATGCAACAGAATCATTCAGAGACTTAACAGTATGTCTTGAACAAACATGAATTTTAAAAATATCACTCTGATAAACCTGAATGAAGGAAAGTAGAGCAAAGGAGCATCAAGGGAACCAAGTAGGAGTAACCTACCTGAGGGGAAAAAAGGGCATGAATTACAGCAGAGTCAGTAAGGACCAGGCTGAAGACAGCGAAACAGGACGGGCTTTGACCAAAAGGCTGTGAACTATAGAGAGATCAAAGTTACCCTGAGATGAGTGTGACCGTATGTACTAGTTTGCATGGGTAGTCCTGATTCATACTTACATATATTGTTGTTATATAAGTTGTTACACTTATAACAACTTAAGGTTGTTATTACTAGAGCTCTCTTTTACTCTCAAAACTGTCTTGGTTTGGATGATACATTATATTAATCATTTTACCTTTGACATTCAGCTATGTGACTTGGCTTGCTGTACAGATAGTGGTGCCTTTAGATTAGATTAGGAACAAAGTCCAGGAACAGACTGTGGTGGGTGGCAAAGAATATATCAGGAGTGAGTGTAATTTATACTTTGGCTTTAAGGTGCAAGGTGATCTGGCAGTATTAACATGGTCATCATCATTTAACATGTAGAAACTAAAAATACAGATAGATGAAGTAACCTAGGTAGAATATATATCATAAGAAGGGATGAAGAAAATCTTGGTAACAGCAATACTCGAAAGGAAAAGAGAAGCAAGAGGAAGTAGTGAAGGAGGGATCCAAAATACATCCAGGAAAAAGCAGTCCCATGGAAGCCAAAGGAAAATAATTCCAATAAAAGGGGTATGACTAGCATCAAATATTTCAGAGATCACTATTTAAAAATAGTGTTAAACATTCCTTTCAACATCTATCATATAAGATAAACTAACTGGACATTCATTTGTTTCTACCACATCATCTTTGTCCTTCTCCAGTCAACTTCAAGGCTTCTCAGGTGGCTCAGTGGTAAAGAATCTGCCTGCCAATGCAGGAGATGCAGTTTCAATCCCTGCGTCAGGAAGATCCCCTTGATTAGGAAATGGCAACCCACTCCAGTGTTCTTGCCTGGAAAACCCCATGGACAGAGGAGCCTGGTGGGCTACAGACCACCAAGTCACAAGAGCTGGACATGAATAAGCACGAACAGCCAACTTCATATACTTTTCAGAAGATTTAAAATAAATCATACTAATTAAAAAAAATCTATTTCTCCTACATTTTTCTGTTTTAAAGTTCTAAGTTTCTCATTTTGGGTATATTTAAAACAAATACAGAGTTAATCTGGATTCAATTAAAAGTCTCAAATAACTCGATTTCTCCCCTTGCATTCTACTTTAATAGTTTGTTAAAGACAAGAAAAGTCACTATCAGGTTTTTTGTTTTTAAATAGGCAATTTCCAGAGCTGCCTAATATTGTCAGTATTCGGTATAACCTCTGGTACTTTGTAGAGCTATCATATAATACAAAAGAGCAATAGTTAACAGGAAGAAGCTAAGGCACCATAAGTTTTTGAATCATTTCAGACAGATTAAACTCAAAATTTCTATACTGAAACAGAAAAGTATATTTATACAATTTAGAAAGTCTTAACAAGGATTTAAACCGCAGATGTTCATTAGATTCTAGTTAACCAAAAAACATACTTACTTCTGATGCATTCTGGTTAATCAATATATTATAGTAGTCTGAGTTAAAGCATCTTGTAATTTTTGCTAAAATGACCTTTTTTTTTTTTTTTCAGATTCTATAAAACCAACAGGAGGAAAAAAAAAAAAAGGTCTTACTTATAAAAAGGGCCCAATGTTTAAATATAAAGTGATAGAAAAATATCTTATTCCAGATAAGAATTCTTCAAAACTGTCATAGATACAAAAAAATCACTGAACTGTACGCTTTAAATGGGTGCATTTTATATTAACTCATTGTTTAAAAACTGAGTCATGTGTTTTTCTTTTAATATAAAACTTTAAGCTTCTTAAAAAGTTGTTTAAGTACACATAACATAAATGTACCATCTTAACCACTTTTAAGTGTACAGTTCTACAGTATTAAGTACATTCACAATGTTATACAACCATTACAACCATCCATCTCCAGAACTTTTCATCTTACAAACCATTACCCGTTGAACAATAATTTCCCATTTTTTCCTTGCCCAGTCTCTGAAAAATCATTAAACCTTAAGGTTTTAAGTGTTTAGTATAAGGTGAAATTCTTACCAGATTATGTATAACATTTGTTAAGGTCCAAGCAACAGGAACACTGAAGAAGGGAATACTGAGTAAAACAATGTGAAGCAAGCCAACTCCCAATGCATATGTCAGCCACATACCACGGCTGTTCATTACACGGGTATTCGGATTCACCTCACTGTGGGCAACGCCAACATTCATGTTTGCGCTGCAGAAAAGCAATGAAATGAATCAACACTGATGTAACTGGAGACCCAAATAATCCTAATTTTGTCTTGACATGACAAAATAAGTGTGTTACTGGGATTACTTTTTTTCCCCTCATCGTTCTGAAATAGAACAGACCCTCCAAAATATGCTATTTCCACATGCCCAGGAGGTCAACAGTTCTTCACATCCGACTCTAAGGTAAGACACACAAGACTTATTTTTATGCTTCTTGTTGAAAATAAACAGTTAAAATTCCTTTCCTAAAGCTTGTCTTCAAGCATGTTGGTTTTACTAAATGAAACCATGGGCAGGAAAACTCAAACTGAAAGAGAAAACCTACATTTTCTTTTATCATGAGAGCAAAGTGAAAACTCAGGAAGTAAGTTTACCAACAGAATAATATTAAAAAAAAAAAAAAAAAAACAAAAAAACAAAGTTAACCTAAACCAGTCTGTTCTGAGTAGCCAGACTCTTTCCTACACCTAACAATGTATCCATATAGCGGTCAGAGTTCAAATCATTCCTTTAGGAACATTGAAAATCAGAGAAACATAACGAGGTGGAAATTTCACATGGTCAAAGGATAAGGTTTCTCTCTCAATCTTGTTATACAATTAGGTTAAAACAAGGAGTCTTCTGCACATTGTAATTCTGGTCACCGTCCCTAAAATACTGGTTTTTTTCTCTTTCCTTCCTCCCCTCCCCCCTTTCTTTCTTTCTGAGATTGAGGGATGGGGGGGGCGGGGGCAGTGCTACAATGTATTGGGAACAGCTCTGAGTTAAACATATACAAACCCTTTTCATTACAGAGTTAGCACTGAGAGAGGAAATTTCTCCTAACTCCATCCAACAAGTATTTCCAGAGTACAATGGCCCTCTCCCTACAAAAATCTATAGGCTTACGGTGATGAAAGTTGGTTACACTAAAAACATCTAGTCAGTCACAAATTTAAACGTGTAAATATGTCTTCCAGTCTAAATATCCACCGTACATAATATATAATTTTTATATGCTATAAACTGTACTTAGAACATGCCACCACACAAGGTGCTTTCCCCACTTGCGACAGGATTTCTTTTTAAATGCTCGAAAGACTTTAAAATCTACATCTGAGGCGGAAGGCAAAGACTGATCCTACCCCAGGACAGAAAACCTTTCCAGGAGTCCGCCGCGCCACTTCAGGACTGGCAAACAATGACTTCACAGAGCAAAGAACCCTCTTGGCGCTGCCCCCGCGGATGCAGGGAACCCAGCGACCGCCCGCTACACAGCCAAGGGCAGCCTTCCCCAGCGGTCGGAGCTCCCGGGTAGTGGGAGTTCAGCAAAAGCCGCTGTGCTATCGACAAACCGTCCCGACTCCCCACCCCTTTCTTCTCGGAGTTGCACATCCCGTCAGAGCCGGGACGCGACGATGAGGATCTGGGGAGCAAGTCGTGGGGGCCACTTGGCTCGCATCGCCACACAGGGCGCCGCGGATGGAGCCAAAGTCCACCTTTCCCCACAAGCCGAGGGCCTGCCAGCAGCTCCCCACGGCACCAGGGAGCAGCACAGCCCCTGCGGCCGTTCGTGGCCACTCACCCGCCGCCCCACTCCCGGCAGCCGGACAGAAGCAGTACCAGCGCCGCGGAGGCGAAGGCGGCGTCTCCTCAGGCCGGATGCGAGTAGTCAGCCTCAGCGCCGCGCAGCGCGGCGCGGCTGGCGGAAGCTCTCCTTGCGGAAAGCGCTGCCCGGGGATTGGCTGAGGGCGGCGCCAATCCCACGTTCGCCGGACTGGGCGGGACTGAGGGCGGAGCGCTCCGTGTCCGCCCCGCTCCGCGCTCGCTGTGGGTGAGTCGGGAATCAACGAGGCCGGGCCCGGGCTCCCGTCGGGACGCTGGCCGGTCCGCTAGTGGATTGTAATTGCCCACCTCGCGCGAGCAAGCAGGTAGTGTCGTGTGGCCAACGGGCATTCATTGTTATATTGTCGTAGGCTCGGGAGCGTCCTCCTCTGACCTCGTCCTAGTCTGGGCGCGAGTACCGGGGGCCGCCAGGGGCGCCCCTCCCCCTCTCCACTCGCGGAGCGGGAAGCAGACGCCGCGGGGCTAGCGGGCGCGCACACGTGGGTTGCGGCCTCCCACCAGCTGCGGGCGTCCATAGTGCCTGAACTTTCTTGACTAAACGTTGTCCCAACCCATTCCTCAGATCCTTGGTGCAGGTCTTAAAGTTCGCCAGGCAGAATTTTACCTCCTGACAGCCATAATTCAGTCCGTCTTGAGTGGGAGGGTAGGCTTTATAATATTGTATGTTGTAGCATCATGCAAGTGGAGCAAGCAAACTTTTCGGTTGACCGTGATTTTTACTTATGTCATTCTGGGTCTCTCTACACGCTGAACACGGGTACTTGTTTGCTGAGGAAATGTGGGCTCCAAGAATTTATTTATTTATTTTGCCGCTCCCCGTGGGTTGCAGGGAGGCTTGTGGAGACCTTGGTTCCCAACTAAGGATTGAACCCGGGCCTTGGTAGCGAAGTGAAATATTAACCACTGAACCGCCTGGGAATTCCCTTGAGAATTGATCTTATTCAAGATAAGGGAGGGGAAAAATCAGATTATTTGTAGTTATCTTTGAAGTTGAATTTCATTACCTTCGCAATACCCAGAGTTTATTTGTAATGCTGAAATAACTTTCAGTGGGCATTTCAAAATTGGTGTAAGAGAATGCTGACTATATATATGCGTGATTGCTCATTTGTCAAGTCATGTCCAACCCTTTGTGACCCCATGGACTGTAACCTCCCAGGCTCCTCTGTCTGTGGCGTTTTCCAGGCAATACTGGAGGGTTGCCGTTTCCTTTTCCAGAGCATCTTCCCTAGCCAGGAATTGAACCCTCATCTCCTGTGTCTCCTGATTTGGGCGGCAGATTCTTTACCACTGAGCTACCTGGGAAACCCTACATATATATATATATATATAGCATTTCTATTGGCCCTATGAAACCAGTTGTTTTTTTTCATATAATTATTTCATTGTATTCTCCCTAAAGTTTATCTATGACTTCTCTGATCTTTGCTTCTTTTTTAGATACACTGTTATCCTTAATTGATTTCCCTGATTATCAGCCCTCTTTTGGTAATGTTTGATTTACCCCTCAGCAAATATGGAAGACTGATTCCTGACATTCTTAGACATTCTGTGCTGCGTTTCCTAAGCCTGATATCCCTTTTCAAAGATGCCATTTGGTACACATTCAGTAGAGTGCTTGTTCCAAAAGTTATGCTAGGGATATAAGATTAATATACAATCTCTGTTCTCAAAGAGCTTTCAGTCAGGAAGGGACAGAAATACAGTACTTAGAATAATCTGTGATGAGTTTGGGGTTAGAAGTAAGGGAAAAGTGCTCTGGGAGTACAGAGGAAGGAGAGTATAATTTGTTGGGGCAAGGGTTGGAGCTGATAAGAAAGGCTTCCTGGAGGAGGTCCTACTTGAACTAAATCTAGAAGTATGGTTAGAAGTCATTAGTAGAGAAAGGGAACCTTATGTTCCGAGGAAGGAATCAGGACTGCTACATTAAGAGAGACAAATCGTATAATATGACTGGTCTAGTGTGTTATTTGGAGAAGAGTGGGATGAGATTAGAGAGATAGAGGTCCAGTTGTTAAGGAGTTTGGATTTAACCTAATAGTTGGAAATTTTATACAATTTTAAGTAGGATAGCAACGTGATTAAATGTAAACTATATAAAGAACAGTGTAGGTGGTTGAGATCCCAGGAAAATATCAAGTATCTGGTTATTGCAGTGGTTCAGGGGAAAATTGTTAGGGGCTGAGCAGAGGGAGTGCCATAGCTTCAGAGAGGAAAGAACTAGTTTGAGAGATACTTAAATAGTAGGATAGATAGGACTGGGTGGCAAGATGTAGAGAGGAGAATTTCAAGGATGACTCAAGATTTCTAATTTTGCATTGTGAGAATGGATGAACATAGCCTTTGGAGTCAAGCATGCCAAGGTATGCAGGTGTGCCTCTTTCACTTAATAGTTGTGTGATCTTGGAACAAGTTATCAAGCTTTTAAATCTTGTTTGTGATAGAGGAATGACAGTACACATAAGCTTGTGAGAATTAATTTTATATGTATTAATATATAAAGTAACTTATGTAAGCTATTTTTATTATCAAATTAATTCAAGAAGAAAGTTAATTAGAGAAAGATCCGAGATCCACTTGGGTCATGTTAAGTTTAGGGTGCCTCCCTGTCATCTAAATGATGATATTTAGAAAGTAGTTGGAAATTAGGCCCTAGATTCTAGAAAAAAAAGCCTGGTTAGGAAGTACAAGTGATGTGTAGGGGATGATATGGAGGCCAATTAGAATACATAAAGGAAGGGAGGTCACTCTTCCTAATGTTTACCTTTGCATGAGGTAAGTGCTGATAAAATTATTTTTTGTGACCTCCTTTATTAATATGTGAAGTACTCTGATTACTCTTGTGTTGCATCCAGAAATATATAATTCCCTGCATTCAGACATTGTTGAGGTCAGGACACAGGTGTGTTAGGTGAGCCAAGTTCTTTCAGAATGTAGGGTGAACAAAGGGTCATTCCTGGCTCAGTGATCATAAAGGACCAGGTTATAAATGATACTGAAATTGGGTCTAGAATGATAGTTTTGCATTAGGAGAGTGTGGAGGTGCAGATAGGGTGGGATTGCTGGCAAAGCAAGATTAACATTTTTGAGTCCTCTCAGTAAGAACAAAGCTAAGTGGGAGGTTTGAAGGGAGAATAAGAGAAGTTGTCTTTTATAAATACCTACTTTGAGGCATCAGTGATGCTGATTGTAAAAAATGCTTTGTCTTAACTTGAGAGAGATCACTGTAGGGATGTAGATTTAGATGTGATTCTATAGCTGAAGCTTTGGGTTTTAAGGTATATAAGAAGAGTGGAGGGGTTATGGAATGCCCATTTTCTGGGAGGAGACTGAAGAAAATATGAAGAGCTTCAAGAGGTATAGGTGGATGTATAATTCTTGAGAATTAAACAGTATCATCAATGTCACATGCTTCAGGGATGTCAAGGAACATGAGTTCTGAGAAAAGGGTTTGATGACCTAAGAGCTCATTGGTGAACTTGAGAACAGAATCCCAACAGTGGTTGTATACGCTGTTTTGCAAGGGTTTTAGAAGTAAGTCGGTGATAGAGAATTGGTGACAGTGAATATAGGTTACTTATTTAAGTTTGGCTTCATAAAGGAAGAAGATAATCATAGAGGTAACAGGGTTGAGGGAAGAATTTTTGTTGTTGTTGTTTTTTGTTTTTGCTTTCAAGGACAGGATGACTAGAGGCGGGGTGGGACTGAAGAAACTAGGTAAAATTGTTAGCTTAGAAGAAAGAGACATTAGCCTGAGACTGAGGGAGGAAGGGTGTGTAAACATTTTAAGAAGCCAAAGAACACAGTGTGGTGAGAAGTTAAAGTGTGTGAAAATAGAGATCATGCTGTGGTCTTCCTTGACCTCAGTAGATAGAAGAGGAGGAAGGTTGGAGTGAAATTAGGGACTTGGGAGCAGGAAATAGATTTTGGAAGAGAAGTTATAGAGAATGCGACGAAGATGATGAGATGAATAAAAAGATTGTGCAGAAAGGGAAGGTTGAGGTGAGGCTAAGTTAATACCCCAAAACTTGATTAATGTTTTTCTTACATCCTTGAGACTCTCAAAATGAGGAAGCAGACTTCTTAAACCCAAGCCTAATCTGATTTCAAGCTATGGGTTAGCTCCTGTTGGGGGTAGTTAGAAGTCTGCTCTGTGTGAGGTAGGGGGGTGGGGGTGGGGGACTCATTTACTAGTTTGGAGGAATTCAATTTAGTTCAAAGATTCTGGGATCTTTTAGCATGTATATGCTAAGCACTGTAATAAGTTGTATGAAAGTGAAAGTCGCACAGTCGTGTCCTGCTTTTGTGATCCCATGGACTGTAGCCTGCCAACACTTAGTCCATGAAATTCTTCAGGCAACAGTACTGGAATCGGTTGCCATTTCCTTCTCTAGGGGATCTTCCTGACCCAAGGATCGAACTGGGGTCTCCTGCATTGCAGGCAGATTTTTTACCAACTGAGCCACTAGGGAAGCCCAATAAGTTGTATACGTCATTTTATTTACTTTGCGGAGGAGAAGGGGATGACAGAGGACGAGATGGTTGGATGGCATCACCAACTCAATGGACACGAGTTTGAGTAAACTGGGAGTTGGTGATGGACAGGGAGGCCTGGCTCGATGCAGACCATGGGGTTGCAAAGAGTCGGACATGACAGCGACTGAACTGAACTGAACTGACTTCTCACCATAGCCATATGATATCATTTTTATCTCTAGTTTGTAGATTAGGTGATTAAATTTTAGAGTTTAATTTTCTCAACATTTATATAATTATTAGTGTAAAGACTAAGCTAGAACCAAAGCAGTGTGATTTCAGAGCTTGCTCTTGTAACCACTACTGTCTCCAGCACTGTGCAATCGAACAATAGTATCAGCCATATGTGGGCTTCCTGGTAGCTCAACTGGTAAAGAATTAGCCTGCAATGCAGGAGACCCCGGTTTGATTCCTGAGTCAGGAAGATCCCCTGAAGAAGAGACAGGCCACCCATTCCAGTATTCATGGGCTTCCCTGGTGACTCAGATGGTAAGGAGTCCATCTGCAATGTAGGAGACCTGGGTTTGATCCCTCGGTTGGGAAGATCCCCTGGAGGGGAGGGCATGGCAGTCCACTCCAGTATTCTTGCCTGGAGAATCACCATGGTCAGAGGGGCCTGGTGGGCTATAGCCCGTGGGGTTGCATGTATGTATGCACACACACTTAAATTTTATGGTAGTCACGTTAAAAGGGGAAAAAATTAAGGGAAATTAATATTTTATATAATCCAATATATTCAGAATATCATTTAGTTTTAATCAATGTAAAAAATTAATTAAATTTGTTTATGTATTTTACACCAAGTTTAACATCCAGAGTGCATGAGCACATCGCAATTGGAGTAGCCCTGTTTCACGTGTGAGCCGTCACAAGTGGCTGGTGACGACCGTGTGTGTGCTAGTTGCTGACAGTGCCATGGAGTTATGTACCTTTAGACCCGAGGCCAGTCTGAAGCCCAGGGACAGGACAGATGGTGCCTTTTGTTGTGACGGCATTAATTTGTGTGACTGTTGTGGCCCTGGAGCAGCTGACTGTGTCCTGTTCCCTGACTGACTGGGGAGGCCTCCTGGCCAGTGAGAGCCACGAAGAAACACCAAAAGGTGGCTGTTGACAGCTTGTCTCCTAAGACTGGGCTACCCCCAAATTACATATGTAGTGTAATTAGGAGTTAATTGTTAGAAAAGGATTTTCATTGTTTCTGTACATAATGATCATGGTAATGAAAATACTGTATATTTTATATGCCTTTATCATTTACATAACATTTTGTGTGTATTTTCTTGTTTGATTCTCACAACAGACTAGTGAGATATTATCCTCATTTGTAAAAGTAATAAGTTGATTTTACAAAGGGATTTAAGTAATGGCACTCCAGTGGCAGAAAATGAAGAGGAACTAAAGAGCCTCTTGATGAGGGTGAAATAGGGGAATGAAAAAGCTGGGTTAAAACTCAACATTCAAAAAACTAAGACCATGGCATCCGGTCCCATCACTTCATGGCAAATAGAAGGGGAAAATGTGGAAGCAGTGACAGATTTTCTTTTCTTGGGCTCCAAAATCACTGCAGATGGTGACTGCAGCCATGAAATTAAAAGATGCTTGCTTCTTGGAAGGGAAACAATGACAAAACTAGACAGCATATTAAAAATCAGATACATCACTTTGCCAACAAAGGTCCATGTAGTCAAAGCTATGGTTTTTCCAGAAGTCATGTACAGATGTGAGGTTTGGACCGTAAAGAAAGCTGAGCACTGAAGAATTGATGCTTTTGAGCTGTGGTGTTGGAGAAGACTCTTGAGAGTCCCTTGGACTGCAAGGAGATCAAACCAGTCAATCCTAAAGGAAATCAACTCTTTAGAATATTCATTGGAAGGACTGTTGCTGAAGCTCCAATACTTTGGACAGCTGATGCGAAGAGCCTACTCATTGAAAAGACTCTGATGCTGATCAAGATTGAGGGCAAGAGACAAAGAGAGTGGCAGAGAATGAGGTGGTTAGGTGGCATCACTGCCTCAATGGATATGAGTTCCAGCAAACTCTGGGGGATATGGACAGGGAAGCCTGGAGCAGTGCAGTCCATGAAGTCACAGAGAGTTGGAAATGTCTTAGCGACTGAACAACAGCATACAAGTGATAAGTTGATTTTACAGAGGGATTTCAGTAAGCTTCAGTTTATGTGACTAAACATGAACACCCAAACCTGTTTTTTTAGACTCTGGTCTGGCATATTTCTCCATTGTGCTAATCAGCTTTGCCTTGTGCAGAGCAGAATGTAGTTATGAATTGTGAACAGTCAACACCATTCAGAAGTCAGTGTGTTGACTACTTCCCAGAAATGTATCGCTCAACATTCTGTGTAACCTTTGTGGCTGTATTCCATTTCTTGCTCAATTACTTATTCTTAAATTTTATGTCACTCTGCTTGTTTACATCTAAGTTGCCTGAGAAAGAATCCTAAACAGAAACCTTTTTATTTTGTTTGTCTTTGGTATCATTGTTTTGTTTGGACCTAGATTCCATAGGATCATACCATCATGTGTGCATGTAACAAGTCATGGTAAATTAAGGACGTACTTAGGGTTCTTGTATGGGAAAAGAACAGTTTTATTATTCTCATACCCCCCAGTTATAGCCCCCATTTTATTGTCAGATAAAATCATAACTCTTGAGGAACTTGTGTGTTGTCAAGCTACTGCTGCTGCTGCTGCTGCTGCTAAGTCGCTTCAGTCGTGTCCGACTCTGTGCGACCCCATAGACGGCAGCCCACCAGGCTCCTCCATCCCTGGGATTCTCCAGGCAAGAACACTGGAGTGGGTTGCCATTTCCTCCTCCAGTGCAGGAAAGTGAAAAGTGACAGTGAAGTGGCTCAGTCGTGTCTGACTCGTAGCGACCCCATGGACTGCAGCCTACCAGGCTCCTCCCTCCATGGGATTTTCCAGGCAAGAGGACTGGAGTGGGGTGCCATTGCCTTCTCCAGTTGTCAAGCTAGTATTCTTTAATTTATTGAGATCTTTCTGAAGTTAGGCATTAAAGTAGATGCAAACCCCACTCCTTGCAGATTTTGTATACATGACTTCTGTATGAGGTTTTTTGTTTCTTTGCAAAAGTTTCAAGATGGAGGGTTTCATGGCTTAAAACAATTACTGGTAGAGAGATTTGGATGTACAAGTTGGATCGTCATGTAAAGGACCTTGAATGCCAGAACATGGATTTGAGCTTTATCTTATTTTGGCTTTGGGGAGCCACATGATTAGAAAGATGTTTTAGGCTCAGTGTACAGGAATGGCACCCCACTCCAGTGTTCTTGCCTGGAAAATCCCATGGAGGGAGGAGCCTGGTGGGCTGCCGTCTATGGGGTTGCACAGAGTCGGACACGACTGAAGCGACTTAGCAGCAGCAGCGGCAGTAGCAGTGTACAGGATGGTAATCTGATGTGATATGTTGGAGATGTGACTAGTTTAGATTAAGGGTAATTCTGGAGTCTAGATTTCCTAACTCTAAAAGAGCTCGGTAATTAAAAGAAATAATTGTAATTCATTGAAATGTATCGATGATTAATGATGTTCAAGATCTACCTCCATTAAGGCACATGACTGACATTATCTGCTTATCAGTTGGCAGCACCATCTGGTCATTCCTAGCCAGGCAGGTCATATATTACACTTATTACACGATTGTTCTTACCATTCTTCAGTTAGTAACATAGTGTGACTTACCAAATACTTTCTCTGTGCCTTAGTCTTATAATATGCAGATGATAATGGCATTTATTTTAAAGGATATTCATAAGAAATAAGCAATTTAATACTGTATATGCTTAACATTAGAGCCTGACATACAATAAGACTCATAACCAAACTGCTATCAGTTCTGTTAGGAATGTTTAACAGTTTTTATTTTTACATCTTATGCTTTATTTTCTAGCTATTGTGCTGAAAGCTAGAATGAAACAGTTGCCTGCAGCAACAGTTCGCCTACTTTCAAGCTCTCAAATAATCACTTCAGTGGTCAGTGTTGTAAAAGAGCTCATTGAAAACTCCTTGGATGCTGGTGCCACAAGCATAGATGTTAAACTGGTGAGTGTTCTTGAGATGCTACCAACTACCTTTAAAGCAAAAAAAGAGTTGAACAGATGTTTTCTCCTTATAACTATTACCTTTCTTTTCTTTATATACCAGTAAATTATTTTTAGAACATTGAATCCTTTGTCTTATTTAAGTGTAAATCCTTAAAAATGCATTTTAGTTTAAATCAATATACAGTAACACTAAAGAAAGTCGTAAAGGAAAGCTTTTTCTTGAGGACTCTTTCACATAAAAAATGAACTTAATTTGTCCATATTTTCTGCTATTACTTACCCTTGGTTATATGTGCTTATTTGTTTTATATATTCTCTTTTTTTTCTACTTAATCTTCTTTCAGAACTGTGTCCTTTGCTGCTTCATAGTTTTCACAGTTTTAAATTTAAGTGCTACATATTAAATCATTTGAGTTAATATGACTTATGAAACTTGCTATGATTTATTGCAATGAGTCTGAACCCCTACCACCTCTATTATAAATTACTAACTCATGGAGGTAAGGTCTATATTTTTTTCTGTTTTCTATACCTGTTCAGTATATGGCATTTAAATGGTAAATAAATTTGTTTGAGTGAATGTAAGAATGCATTTTTTTGTAATCTCCTGGTCATCAGATATTCATATCATTTCTGGTATTATGGCATTAGCAGAATACTGATATGAATATCTTTGTAGGAAAGAGACCTTCCCTTTTCATATACATGTTCATATATATATGTTATCCCTTTTTATCCTTATAAAAACTATAAATTAACTACCACTACTCATTTTACAAATAATTAAGGTTCTAAGAACTTTCTCAAAGTCATGTAAGTATGGTAGTAAGTAGTGGAGCTGAGATTATATTCCAGATCTTTATGACTCTAAAACCTTTCAAGATTTTTCGTCAATAATAGTGGCTCTCACCACACTTGGGTACATCAGTAATTTTAGTGAGTTTGTTAAAACAGTTATTGGGCCCCAGAATTTCATATTCTAGGTAGGGCCCCAAATTTGTGTTTCTAAGAAGTTTCTGGTTGATGGTGAGAACCACTGTTCTATCCTGTGTTAGACTTGTACTTTGATTTTAAATGATACAGTAAAAGCTTTATAAATATGAAAAAAATTAAAATGAAAGACATTTCCTTTTTCTTAAACATTTTATATAGTTCAGTCTGATAAGAATACAGTTGATAATACTTAAATAGGATTAGATAATTATAACTGACAAATTTAACATAAGAATCTTAAGCAGGCAAACATAAATCTTATTCTGAAAAGTCTTGGAAGAAGAATATAGTTTTTAAAAATAGTTTTACAGAGCCAACAGAAGTTCTCTTTAAAAAGTAAATTAAAGTACACATTTTTATCTGGTTATATATTTACGTCTCTTGACTTTTATCAGTTTCTGGTTTGTAGAATTTTAAAACAACTCTGTTGCTCTATATAATAAGATCTGTTTTATATAGTTTCATATATTAATAACTGTCCTGGGTAGGAATGTTTTCATAATTAGTAAATTAAATGTGTTGACATTATTTCAGACATTTAAACAGATGATTGTATTGTTTTACTCAGGTGCCTTGAGTTTTTACTTGTATTGGCATTTCTATAGTTAATTATTTTTCTATAAAACAAAGTAGACAAGCTGTCTCCAGGATCATAATTTTAGATTAAGGGAGAGATAAGAAACTAAATCTTAGGTGACTCTCCCCAGCACCTTGTATTTCTACTAAAAAGGCATGACACAGTATCATATAATTTTAGGTTACTAAAAAGGTACTGTATTATTTTTAAATAACAATCATTATAATTGTAGGAAGATTTTTTCCCCTTTATAACTTGCATTTATGGCCATACACATAAAACTCTGTGAAGTAAAGCTTATGATAGAAGTTTGCTACCAAATTTAAAATGTGTACTCATAGAAAGTGTGATGACCATAGGAATTTATGCTTTGTATTTGCAATGTATGCATATTTTTAGTATTAAATTGCCCACATTAAGCCATGATTTGTTTTTCCTCCTCCATTTTCAAATTAAAAACTCACTGAAATTGCTAATTAGGTGTATTTTCTCAGCAGTGTGTTAGGTGACTATTTGCAGAAAGAAATTAAGAAAGTTGTAACAGATTTTTATTTATTTATGACTACAATAAGTAGTTCAAGTGAGAAAGTATTAAAAATCAGATTGAATATTGATAATTGCTCAGCTCTTGGTGGGTAGAACCGGGTGTTGTTTTTGATGGTGATGGTATTCTGTTTTATTTGGGAGATTATATATACACAAAGCACCCTTCAGCCTTGTCATGGCGAAGGGGCTTGTGTAACTCAGTGAGGCTGTGAGCCATGCTGTGCAGGAACGCCCAGAACAGATGGATGACAGGCAGAGTACTTCATGCAAAATGCTGAGCTGGATGACTCACAAGCGGGAATCAAGACTTCGGGGAGAAATCAACAACCTCAGATATGTAGATGATACCACTCTAATGCAGAAAGTGAAGAGAAATAGAAGGGCCTCTTGATGAGGGTGAAAGAGCTGGCTTAAAATTCAATATTCAAAAAACTAAGATCTTGGCATCCTGTCCCATCACTTCATGGCAAATAGAAAGGGGAAAAAGTAGAAGCAGTGACAGATTTTCTTTTCTTGGGCTCCAAAATCACTGCGGATGGTAACTGCAGCCATGAAATTAAAAGACACTTGCTCCTTGGAAGAAATGCTGTGACACACCTAGACAACATATTAAAAAGCAGAGACATCACTTTGCCAACAAATGTCCCTATAGTCAAGGCTTTGGTTTTTCCAGTGATCATGTTTGGATGTGAGAGTTGGACCATAAAGAAGGCTGAGTGCTGAATCATTGATGATTTTGAACTGTGGTGTTGGAGAAGACTCTCGAGAGTCCCTGAGACTGCAAGGAAATCAAACCAGTCAATCCTGAAGGAAATCATCCCTGAATATTCATCGGAAGGACTGATGCTGAAGCTCTAGTACTTTGATTACCTGATGGGAAGAACCGTGTCATTGGAAAAGGTCCTGATGCTGGGAAAGACTGAGGGCAGGAGGAGAAGGGGGCAGCAGAGGATGAGATGGTTGGATGGCATCACCAGTTCAGTGGATGTGAATTTGAGCAAACTCCAGGAGATAGAGGACGACAGAGGAGCCTGGTGTGCTGCAGGCCATGGGGTTGCAAAGAGTTAGATACAACTTAGTGATTCAACCACTGCAACAGTATATACAAAGGTCTATATAACTTTGAAGAATATTTCTGGGGAAGTTTAAATCTAAGTACCTATTACATGGAAACAATTCAAGGGAACCTTGAAGATCATACTGATATTATTTTACACTGAGTCTGAGTCCAAGGAAAACAAGGAACTTGCCCACTGTACCATAGCTAGGAATTGGTGGAGTTAAGAATTTAAACTCTTAACTTCTTTAATGTTAAGTTTACATGCTGTGCTGTGCTTAGTTGCTCTGTCGTGTCCAACTCTTTGCAGCCTCATGGGCTGTAGCCCACCAGGCTCCTCTGACCATGGCAATTCTCCTGGAGTGGGTTGCCATGCCCGCCTCCAGGGGATTGTCCCAACCCAGGGATCGACCCCAGGTCTCCCGCATTGCAGTTGGATTCTTTACTGTCTGAGCCACCAGGAAAGCACAGGAATGATGGAGCGAGTAGCCTATCCCTTCTCTGGGGCATCTTCCCGACCCAGGAGTCGAACCACGGTCTCCTGCATTGCAGGCCGATTCTTTACCAGGTGAGCTACAGGGAAGTCCTAAGTTTCCATAAGAGATAGATAAATGACAAAGCTGTTTCATTTGTGTTACCTTCTGTCTCTAAATGTGATAATAGTTTAATGTCTTTGTATACTAAAAGTATTGTTTAACTTTTCATAGGAAAACTATGGATTTGATAAAATTGAGGTGAGAGACAATGGTGAGGGCATCAAGGCCATCGATGCACCTGTAATGGCAGTGAAGTACTACACCTCAAAAATAAGTAGTCACGAAGATCTTGAAAATTTGACAACGTATGGTTTTCGTGGAGAAGCCTTGGGGTCAATTTGTTGTATCGCCGAGGTAAGGTAATTTGTATTGATCATTTTAGCAGTTTCATAATAACATGGTATTAAAATTAAGAGAAAACTCACCCAGAATTTGGCTTTTTTTTTTTAAACTGTGTAAAATACGTGTAACATTTACCATTTTATTGTGTAAAACAGACATGAAATTTACCAGTTTAGTCATTTTTAAGTTTACAATTCTGTGACATTAAATGCATTGGCTTCGTTGTGTAGGTATCACCACTGTCCATAGCCAGGACTTTTTCATCATCCCAGACTAAAGTTGTACCTATTAAACAATCAACCCTTATTCTCCTTTCCTCCATCCACTGGTCACCAATAGTGTACTTTCTGTCTCTATGAGTGACTATTTAGGTGTGTCTTATACTTGGAATCATATAATATTTATCTTTTGTGTCTGGTTTATTTCACTTAACATAATGTCTTTAGGGTTCATACATGTTATAACGTGTATTAGAATTTCATTCTTCTTAAGGGTGAATGATACTCCATTATATGTATAAACCATATTTTATTTATTCATTCATCTGTCAAGAGACATTTGGGTTGTTTCCACTGTTTGACTCTTGTGAAGATTGGTGTACAAATGTCTGAGTCCTTGCTTTCACTTTTTTGGGTATATACCTGGAAGTGGAATCGCTGGTTCAAATGGTTCAGTAATCCCCCTTATCCATGGTTTTGCTTTCTGTGGTTTCAGTTACCACAGTCAACCACTGTTAGAAAATATTAAGTGGAAAAATTCCAGAAATAATTCATGAGTTATGTGCCATTCTGAGTAGCATGATGAAATATTGTGTAGTTCTGCTCTGTTATTCCCAGGATGTGAATTGTCTGTCTTACTTATCCACATTGCATACACTGCCAGCCTTTTAGTCACTTTCTGGCTGGTTGAGTTACCAGATCTGTCAAGGTATCATAGTGTTTGTTTTCAGAGGAGCCCTTATTTTACTTAATAATGGCCCCAAAGTACAAGAGTAATGATGCCAGCAATTCAGATAGTCTCTTACTGTGCCTAATTTATAAATTAAACTTTATCTTAGATATGTGTATTTAGAAAAAAACATAAGTGTATAGAGGGTTTTATACTATCTGCAGTTTCAGGCATCCCCTGGGGATTTTGAAACATGTCTCCTGAGGATAAGGGGGACTACTGTAATTAATTTTTTGAGGGATGGCAAAGAGTGTTTTTCAGTGGTAATATAAGAGGGAAAAAATGGTTTAGTCATCTAATGGCTTGGAAAAGTATTAAAATTAAACAGGTAACTATAAGCATTTCTCAGAGCCTTTACTGTACTAAAGTGCATTATGAATCTCCGAGGTTGGTGGTTTCCAATAGGGACATTTCCTGCTCACTTGGCTATGAAACCCTTTTACTGAGATACCTATCACTGATAATCCTGCTCTGCTGTGGAACACACTCTGGAAATACTACGGTGGTCAACACAGATAATTAGACTGTGCTCTAGAGATATGTAAAGAAGGTAATGGCACCCCACTCTGGTAACTCTTGCCTGGAAATCCCGTGGACGGAGGAGCCTGGTGGGCTGCAGTCCGTGGGGTCCCTAAGGGTTGGACACGACTTCACTTTCACTTCTCACTTTCCTGCACTGGAGAAGGAAATGGCAACCCACTCCAGTGTTCTTGCCTGGAGAATCTCAGGGACAGAGGAGCCTGGTGGGCTGCCGTCTATGGGGTCACACAGAGTCTGACACGACTGAAGCAACGCAGCAGCAGCAACAGCAGCTAGATATGTAGAGAAAGAAATGGCAACCCACTCCAGTATCCTTGCCTGGAGAGTCCCATGGACAGAGGAGCCTGGTGGGCTACAGTCCATGGGGTCACGAGGAGTCAGACACAACTGAGCAAACACTCAGTCACTAGAGATATGCAATGACTTGGGCTAAACCCTAGTTAGAATTTTCCTCTCCTGACTGCTAGATGTTTTCAGTGTCTATAAACCCTTCATTCAGTTGATGTCTGACCCACTGCGTTGCCTAGTATGAATTCTATGTCACTGCCTCTCCCCTAGATCACGCAGCTGGTTTTTGGCAAAGCCCGTCTAGAACCATGATCTCTTCATTTGCATGTATATCAGTTACGTTTGATCACTAGTTCCTTTGTGCTGTACTGTTCTCTTCTGTGTTAGGGTCTGTTTTACAATGTGATTGTGTGCCAGGAGAGTGACACAGTAATTGTGAGGGTCTCTAGCTACCTCCGTTTGCCTGGTGGCTGTGTATCCTTTCATTTGTGCTTACTGCTGTTTGGGTGAGAATGCTCAGGTGCAGAAAATGATGGGACTTATTGTCTCAGAAAAGTGGCAAAGATATGAGATATTGTTGCTGTTTCATTATCTATTTAGTAATCTAGTCTCCCCAACAGTGATCGCTTCTCCAGGCTTCTTGGTCTTCCCTCAGCTCTTCCCTTAGAGTGTCTGTGTAAAGTACGTTTTCTCCATTTTTGGAGGAAAGGTCCCATCTAGGTATTCACTTCCTCTTTGACTTCAGGGCTCTGTAAGCTGATGCCTAAGAAAGAAAGAAAAATTGTGGGTTGTGGAGGAGGGAAAGTTTAAAGGATGAAGTTATGCTATTCTAGCTCGGAGGACCTTGCTTGTTAGAATCCAGATGTTCAGACATCAGTAAAGGAGAAGAGACTTTGTCATTCCTTAAGTGTATACTGTGTAAAAATCTCTGTCCAACATCTCGCACACCCTGTGCTTTCTCCATCTTTCTCAGCACTTGCTTTATTTAGGGTTCACTGAGTCTCCAAAATTTACTGGCCGTTGCCCAATTTTATCCCCGTAGACTATTTTGGAACCTATAGTCCTGGAATCTTGTAGAAAGAGTCTGTTTTTGTTTTGTTTTGTTTTGTTTTAAGTTGGGATGTGATTTGTATCAGAGAGTCTTTGAAGCTCCCAGTACTAAATACTGTTGTTTGAGTTCTCAGGGCTGTTTTAAAAACTGTATTATTTGTTTGAGAGTAAAGTATTTGACTTTTTAACTGTTGTCCAAATTTGG
The DNA here is from genome assembly GCF_023699985.2 of Odocoileus virginianus. NCBI lineage: Eukaryota > Metazoa > Chordata > Mammalia > Artiodactyla > Cervidae > Odocoileus > Odocoileus virginianus. Next base: position 1,402,713 of record NC_069686.1, on the reverse strand, counting down.
CAAATAGTTGTTAAGCTTTATTTTGACAGGTATTGTTAAATAATATATTGTTCAGCCTTTCTGTATTTTCTATAAGATGTGTATATTAGTCTTTCAGAACCGAAGTTGGTCATTATCAACTTTGTCTGCTAGGTGGCAGTACTATACCTAGTCTTTTAAAATACATTGTACGTAACTCATAATTTATCCAAATCTTCACTGTAGTTATGATTTTAGATGGCAGTTTGGCAGGTCTTTATCCAGTGGTACTCTGCATTGTTTTTTCATTTGATTACTTAAGCCCACTTAATATCCAAATTTATTGTTTGATCTCTTGGTTCATTTTTGAGGTATTTGAATGTCTTGCGTATAAATACTTAAAATAATTTTGTTCATCAAAATTACAAAAGGAGTAAAAGAATTGTCATTATCACAATGATAGAAAACTGTAAGCTTTAAAAAATTATGTTCAATTTACATATCTCAGAGTCCAAAGTTTATCTTATTTTATGGAATATTGTAAGTCTTGTAAGTCTTTGGGGAAATCACACATAGATATGTGTGTGTGTGTGTAAATTTTTATGTGTGTATACTTCAGATCAAGATTTAGACCACTGTCAGCACTCCTGAAGGCCTCTCGCATTCCCGCTTCCAGCTAGTATGCCTCAGAAGGTAGTGGCTCTCCTGATCTGTGTCACAGAGATTAGTCACACCTGTGCTTGATCTGAACGGACTCTTACAGTATATACCCTCTCAAATCATCCCACCCTCACCCTCTCCCACAGAGTCCAAAAGACTGTTCTTTACATCTGTGTCTCTTCTGTCTCACATATAGGGTCATCGTTACCATCTTTCTAAATTCCACATATATGTGTTAGTATACTGTATTGGTGTTTTTCTTTCTGACTAAACTTCACTCTGTATAATAGGCTCTAGTTTCATCCACCTCATTAGAACTGATTCAAATGCATTCTTTTTAATAATGCCAGGTTTTCTTAACCCAACTTCAAAACAGTCTAATAATAAGTCAGCTAAAGTTTCTTTATCTACTGTATGTGAGTGGTTTATTTCAGAGGAACTGGGCACAGTGAAGTAAATGGAATATGAAAATTGTGATCTCTTTAGAGACATAATGTATCCATGGCAAAGCCAAAAATTCATTTATAATTTCACACCTCTCAGTACTGCGTTTTCCACAGTAGCTCATGCTACTTTCTTACTAGCATGATTAGAAAGGTATTAATAAGTTTAAAAGTGTCTCATATTAAAATAATGAATGTACTCAGGTCCATAGTGCTCAATAGAGATTTTATCAAGGAGTAGTCAAGTTGAAATGTATATTGGAGGCTTCTGATTCGTATTTCAGAAACACAGAAAGTAATAGATAGTTCTTAAGGTCAATTATATTTTAAAATTAAAACTTATTATTCAGGAAGACAAATTAATGAGTGCTTTTTTGGGGAAAAATATTACTTTTTAAACAATATTCTTCACCATTCAGAAAGAATTGAAGTTGCAAGTATAGAAGTTACATGTTTATTTTAAAGGCTCCAATTTATTTTGAAAATTTTTGGATAGAGATTGTGATTGCATAATAAAAATTAGTGATTTGATTATTTTATTGGCCAAACAAACTGATGTAGATAAATTTAAAGTCATACAGATGTAAATCATCTCTGACTAGGTAAATTGATAATAAATAATTGAGATATAGTTTTGTCACACAGCCATCGCTCAAAACTCCCAACTGTTGAAATTATCTTGTTAGATTATTTTAAAGTTGGTCATAATTTTAGTTATAAAAAGAAAAATTAAGTAGACTTTCAGCAAAATTGGCTGTCGAAATTTAAAAGACATCTAATTCTGTTTTTTTTAGTTTATGCGTTTTAAAAGAATGAGCAGTTTTCCTAATTTATCAGTTATAAAATGACTTCCAGTCAGTCCAAAAGAGTAAAAAATAAATTTTTATAACAGAGTGATAGTTAAAACTGGAATTACCTGTTTCCATAATCTGATGAATGTGTCAGTGACTGAAACAAAGTGATTCATATGTTTTTTTTTTAATTATATCATTAAGCATACCATCTCTTGAAATGTATTATTGTTGTGGAACAGTAATTTTAGGATATTCGTCAGTCTTCAGTGTTACATTCCTGGTACTTATTACTAAACATACTGACTAGAATGAGCTAGAGATAGTGAAAATCCTATTTTGACATGTCCATAAAAATTTTTAAGAGGACTCTGTATATATTCTTTCTACTACATAATAAAATACACAATAAAATCCTTCTCAGCTGATATTTTATATATATATTATGTTAAAACTATTTTTTTCTCCAAAGAAATGTATAAGAAATTCTTTAAGTGTTTTGAACTAGATTTTAAATGGAAGCTAAGTCACATCTTAATATAGGATATTTTTAATTTGTTTTGTTTTCTGCAAATTAGAACAGACTCTGGACAGGGACTCAGAAACCTAATGATCATTTCCAAGAGTGTGAATAAGAGTTGGCCCAAAGCATAAAACTTTTCTGAGTCTTTTTTTTTTTTAATCTGTAAAGTGGAGATTATGATTTGAGGATCAAATGAAATAATATATATTAAAGTATCTTGAATATGGTCATGTGCCATACAGATGAAATTACTTTTACTTTGGACTTGAATGTGAAAAGTAGTATGTATCTGTATCACACAGGTGATAGAATCGTCAGGCTTGCTCATTCTCTTGTTTGTAATCAGTATTTCAACTTCACTTTCAAAGTTTATGCGAACCCCTCACATTTTGGGAAGTCCTTTATAAAATTTAACAGCCATGCCTAGGTAAATTCCTTCTAATTCTCACCACTGGTGTTTATTCTATAGCTTAAATGTATTTTTTTCCTCTTGTTTTTCCCTTGGAAGAATTAGAAGAGTTGATGACCATCCTCTTGCATAACGCTCATGTTTATTGATTCATTCATCCCAAATTTTTAAAGTGGTTATAATGTGCTGAGTGTTAGGTTGGTCTGTCAAACTCATTATACATTTTGTGATGAGATGATAAGGGATATATAAGTTTGGTTTTGTTTTATGTGCATTCAACCTCTATGGCTTAAATGGGGCAGAAGCAGCAGCTAAGTCATTCTGTTTTGAGGCCAGAAGTTGGGATGCCCGTGTTTGTGGCCCAGCAGAGATGTAGAAGAGTAGAGGGCAGTCTCTAGCTTCAACCTGCTGCCTCCTGCTCCCTGTGACACAGTGCGGGATGCTCCTGTGTCCCCGAGAGCCGTTGTGGTGAGGCTTTAACTAGAATAGGCACAGGATTTTTGAAGCAGTTGGTATATCATGTTTCCTAAATGCAACTTTCCCACTGATAATAAAACTTTGAAAGGAGAAAAGCCAGGGCCAGGATCTCCCTGTTGCTGGTGTCTCACAGTGGAGTATCTGGGGGAAGGCTTTGAAGTCATAACGTACAGCTGTAGGCAGACAGGCAGGGGTACTCACACTGAGGAAGACAAAGACATGTCAGTGATCCGTATGTAGTTCATATTTCAACTGAATCATGAGGACCATTTACCTTAGTTCTCAGATTTATGTTTTTGTGCCAAAGTGTTTGTCTAAAAGTCAGCAGAAACAAAACAAAATCAAAAAACCTCCACAGAACTTTAATTATCATTTAAGAAAAAAAAAATTAAGAAATTTTGTCAGGAGAGGATTTTTTTTTTTTCATGAATTCAAAGATCTATCCTAAGCTTTTAATTTACTTACTTTCTGAAACATTGAGAAAAATAGTACTTATCTAAAGCTTCAATGCTTTTATGCAATTTTAACTTTGTAATCATATTATAATTTCTTGAAACTCATTAACTAGACCAGAGACAGTTTTTAACAGTGATAATTAATATAATCTCTAAGGACTTCTAAAACTTCTTTTAAAATAAGCTTCTCATTTTAAAATTCTTTAAGATAAATTTATTTCTTCTCTTGAGAACACTGCTGGAGTCATTTACTGCCACAGTTCCTCAGTGTCTCTAGTCAGAAGCACCAGAAATAATTTGTAATATTAGAGATGCTTCTGATGGTGGAGTTATTACCAATTCAAATGTGTTAGCTGCTGCACAGCTAACAGCAGCTAACACATTCTGAACCTGTGCCTGGTCCAAAAAAAGGTTTCCTGTCCAGGACACAGGGTCATATGATGAAATGAACTCTTGAAATACAATTCCTTCCTCTGAGGAACACACTGTGTTTTATGAATTTGTGAAACTTTGCTTGTGCATGTTATCCTTCACTGTCTTTTACAGTGAATTACAAAGGATTTCCTCTCTAAATATATTTTCATATAAACAATTTAGTTTTTAAAATTTTAACACTGGAAGATGATATTATGTTCTTTTTTTTTTTAACTTTAATATAAATGTTGCATTATGACCACTAAGGTTCTGTTTTGCTTTTTAGCACTTCAGTTTATTCATCTAGGCTCGAGTGTGTTTACTATTCCCTATTGGTTTAAGGCTAAATCTGTAAAACGCTTTGAAGTAGTTAGAGCAAAAAGCCATGTAACCTTATGAAGTATTAGCATCATCTTCATCTTATCATCACCCTTCTCTTAAGATGATAGTGTAATCATTTATTCAGGACCATCTAGCTAGCCACTGGCAGAGTTAGTACTAGAACTCAGAGTCCCAGGGCTGCCTCTGCTTAGTGACGCCAGCTTACGTCAGGTGGTTAGCTCTTTCGAGAATAGAAATAGAATTCAATTGACCTTGGCATTTTGGAGCAGTGTTTGGTTAAATGTAGAATTATTTTTAGAGGGACAATCATAAAGTGATTAAATTAGAAATAGGAAGGAAAATCTCTAGCAATTTCTGTCCTCTTTTTAACAAACTTTACTAGAGGGAATCACTATTGGACACAATAGAGTTGGGATGTAGCTGGGAAGATTGAGATTGGTTATCAGGAAAAATTTTAAAATACAACTTTTGAACCATGAAGGGTATTACTGGAAATAGAAGAATCACTTAAGAGTATACAGAGGCTCACAGCTTTGCTTCAGGTACAACTTTTATTTGGTAGCAAGATTATTGTCGTTTATCTTATTTATCTGTTTTTAACTGTTGACTGCACCAGGTCCTCCTTGCTGGGAGCGGGCTTTCTCTGGTTGTGACGAGTGGGTCTCCTCTCCGCTGCAGTGCTCAATCTTCTCTTTGTGGTGGCGTCCGTTGTCGCAGAGCACCAGCTCTGGGGTGCACGGGCTTCAGGAGTGCGGCTCGTGGGCTTGAGAGCTCAGGCTCAGGAGTTGTGGTTCACGGTCTTAGTTGCCCCACAGCATGTGGAATCTTCCTGGACCAGGGATCAATCCCCATATCCCCTGCATTGGCAGGTGAATTCCTAACCACTCGACCCCCGGGGAAGTCCTCAAGCACAACTTGTGAGCTAGAGAAGGGGTGTGTGTGTGTGTGTGTGTGTGTGGTGACTGGTATTGCTTTCATGGTACCCACTGTTCCACAGAGCCATCTGGCCTACCATAAATCAGGGCATGGTTAGGACTTGGTGACAGAATCATCAAATGTAGACCCAACTGGACCTAGATGAATTCCAGTAGTGGTGCTGAATCTTTGTGGCTTCTTTCTAAATTATATAGATGTGTTTAAGATAGTCAGCTCTGCTTAGTCCAAGGATGACTGAGAAAGATTGTGCCCAATTTTGGGTTGTCATTGCTCACTTGAAATGTGAGAAGGCTTTTTTTGAATCCACCCTGCTTTTTTGCCAGCATTCCCACTCACCAACTATGGTATTTTCTCATAATGGAATGTTTTACCATTGGTATAGCATGTGCTCTTATAGTAATCTCACAAAGTTGGTAAGTAGAAAGCTGAGGGTGAGGATGGCTCAAAAGAGTTCACACATTCTTAAATTTATGTTTCTATGACTAACATTTTAGGAAATATTTTCATGCTGAATGGAATCCCTTTTTATATGTTTTAATTCTAGTTTTTTAAATAATAAAACATTTCCATTTAAACAGTGAGTTTAAAGCTTGGGTTTAAGAAATATTGCTGATAAGTCAACATATATGTTTGATTTATTGATTTTTATTCTTTTGAACCATTCACTTGAAATACAGAAGTGCAGTTTTATACTCAATATAAAGAAAGGAGTGAATGATCACTTTACAAAAGAATTTTTCACTTTGCCAACAACTTTGTGGGAATTGTCTGTTGAAAAGCAAACTTCCCTAATGCAATTGAAGCATCTGGTTTTACAGATGTTAAGTTGTTTGATACATACAGTACAAATAGCCATTCAAGTATACTGATGTGTGTGTGTGTTTTAAGGTAATATATTTGAAATAAAAATCAGTAATTTGCAACATGAAAAATGTAAGCTAGCGTATTGTTTATTAGTGTATCACTAAGGAATACTTCAAAGAGAAGTGGTTGTAAGAACTTATTAAATCAAACTTTTTTCAGTCGAGAGGATATACATTTATTATTTTAAACCTCATTTTATAATGAGCCCACTGCAGTATATAAAATCATAATTTTAATTGAGTTTTTCTTATTCTAGGTTTCAATTACAACAAAGACAGCTGCTGATAACTTTAGCACCCAGTATGTGTTAGATGGTGGTGGTCACATAATTTCTCAGAAACCTTCACATCTTGGTCAAGGTAAGACAAGCTTTGTAGCATTCTTTACCTTTTTCTCTCTCTCTCTCTCTTTTTTTTTTTAAAGTTGTTTTCTCTTTAAATTCAAAGGTATTGCTTTGGGCTTGATTATGATAAAGTCTGGTTAACTTCCAGTTGAACATTTAGCCTTACTCTAGCAGCTGGCTTTTTAAAATACATAGAGTTGTTCTCAAGAGGAACTGTGTGAAAGACTTTGAGCAGCAACATGAATTAGTTATTCTACAAAAGTTGTAAGAGCAGTTGTTTTACTTGGTCATTAGTGTCTTCTTTATATGAAAGATAATATTTTTTTTGAAATGACTAAAACATTATTGATTTAGTAATGCATGGCAGTAAACATTATTGATTTAGTAATGTATGGCAATTAACCATACTAATCAAGCTATTATTAAATAAATAATTTAAAATATATTTATTTATGGAAAACTTCAAATATACGTACAAATAGAATAAATACCCGTCTCTCGGTTTCAGTAATTATCAACTCATTGCTAATGTTTCACATATTATTTGAAGCAAATAAATACATTATACTTGCTATTTGTAATTTAGTCATTAGTATTTTATACATTTACACAATGTTAGTACATTTTAATTGACATCTTTTTAAGTTCCTCTCCTACTTATTTTGGGCTTCCCTGGTGGTTCACCAGTAAAGAATCCACTTGCCAATGCAGAAGACATGGTTTGATCCCTGGGTTGGGAAGTTCCCCTGGAGGAGGAAATGGCAACCCACTCCAGTGCCTGGGAAATCCCATGGACAGAGGAGCCTGGCAGTCTACAGTCCATGGGTTTGCAAAAGAGTAAGACATGACTTAGGGACTGAACAACTACTTATTTACTTCTAGAGAAAAATATCTCTTCAGGTGTGAGTTTCACATATCTACTTTAATCTTTTGCTATTAAGTTCTGGTAATGGGATGTATAAAGTTGAGAGAATATTAAAGATATGGCCTGTTTAGAGTCATGCGCAAAAGAATTATGAGATCTGAAAAAGGACTTGTGTTGTTGAGTATTTTGTTGTTAGTTGTCCTTGCGATTTGTGTTGTAAATTCATTTTTAATTTTTTGGTCCCACATTGTAATTTATCGAAGCACTATATTTTTTTCTGTGGTTTCTTCCCTCCAATTTTAATGTTAAATTATTGGATTTTTTTCAAATGATTTCTTTATTCATTGAATTTATTTTCTTATATCATAATACTGATACCACATTTTCTCATTCTCTTATAAATCTTCATTTATACTTTTGCTCATTATAAATTAATATTTTTTCATCTACATAAAGGAAAGAGTTAATAGGAGCCCTTAAGAAAACACACTTTTCCCTCTGATTTATTTGGTAAATAAAAATGAGCTCAAGTCTAATAGCAATTTAATTTGAGGTATTATATTGTGCATGCTTTAATTAGAAGTAATAGATTGTGATTCTTTTCTTTTTTATGTACTGAAAATAAAGACAAAGTGAAGGCATTTTTTAATATGGTCCCTATCCAGAAACGCTCTTACCCCAGTTCTTAGGAGTTCAAATGGTTTCCTAAGAAACCATTAGGAGATATTTGAGTGGCTCTCCTGTGGAGTACTTTGAAGTAATCTAGTCACCTTATAAAACTTAAATGTATTTATTTTTATCTTAGTAGTAGCCAGTCTAATGTGGATGACCAGTGCCTCTGCATCACTCATACTTCTCATGCTTTTCTATATTCATTTCCATGGGAACTGTGAAATAACAGTACTTAAATATGGAATCCTTCTGATCTCTGCCCATTTGCTGATTCATTTTTTTTCTTGCTGACCTAAGCCTTCTCTACTTTTAGTGAGACCATGTAGGCATATTAAGAAATTTGTATGATCAGTAAATGAACCTTATTTTCTTAGCATATTCCTGTTAAAAGAAACTACTTACTTAGAAGGTCAGTAATTGTGAAAGTAGTTACTGTCTTTCATAACTCACTTCCCCCCACCAATTGCCTAGATAAACAACAAAAAATCAAACCCGTAGTTTCTTGTTGCTCCAGGTGGGCGTATTATAGAGATCCGCAAGTGCTTTCAAAAGCCTCTTACACTTATATTGCCTTAGTGCTGATAGTTTCTGAGCGATTGAATCACAGACTCACATTTCACCACCAGCTGTCATTCAGCTTCCATTTAAATATTTTCTGTGTAAGATAAAACTAAGTACAACCATCCTAATTAATATCTGTGCATTTAGGGTTCTTGCAGATTAATATCTGCTGTGGTGTGAATGTCCTTGCTTAGCAGTTACTCCTCATATCATCTGATAGGATGGTGATACCTGTAGATAACCTAACTGTAGACGGAGGGACAGCTAACAGCAACATCTTTCTTAGGCATTTTAAAATGCATTACCCCTTTAAAACATATTTTAAAATGTTTAAGTATTGTTTACTAGAGGTCCCAGTTCTGATTTTTCCAGATATAGGTATTTAATTTATGGATTAATTTAATCATTTGTTTGTTTAATGGAATATCATTTTAAATTACCTTTACCTTCCGTTCACTTCTAAGACATTTTACAAATTAACAAGAAATGTAAAAATAAGTTTCTAGCTTTTAAATTATTTTACCAAGAACTCTGACTAAATGACTTGTTTTGATATCTTTTTTTTCTGTCATTGATTCTATTTCCTTTACCCTAGATAATCGGCATTAAGCTTTCTAAATTGATTTACCCTCCTAGACAAATTGTTTTAACACCTCTTAGTAATTCTGCCTTAGGAATTTCTCAGATATCAGAAGTAATATATTTAAAGTACTCTGATCAGGGTGTATCTTTTCCCTACCCTGTTATTAGAGTAGAGCATCATGTTCGTTGTAAATACTTGGTATGTGTGATTGTGTATGTATTGAAAAGTTTTTTTTCTTCTTGAGAATAGAACTTTATTCATTGAATAAGTTAAGAAAATGTTGATATATTCAAGCAACCATACCTCTTTACATTAGGAATATAAATAGCTGCCTTATGGCATAACATAGGGTCATGTAAAAATATAACAGGGAGCACATTACAGGACTGCAGTTTAATTCTGGTGTTTATAGAATGTGCTAAAGTTAGAGAGCTGAGCAGTTCTCTTGTAAAATATGATAGTATACTAGGGCCTCCTCCCTATTGGCCAGTATTGCTTGGTATTTTTTTAAGGATATACATTTCATTTGGAATCAGCAAAGTTTTCCATCATTAAGTTTTATTCAAACATATGTATATAATTCTTGGCTTATTGGTTCAATTTGTTCAGAGAAGATGTTTTTAGCTGGTGAAGCAATAAATTATCAGTTCATGTATGGATTAGGTACAGTGTGGTCTTCAATGCGTAACATATATTTAAAAGCCAACATACATCTTGTTCCTTTCATAAACACATATTTGCTGTACTGATTTCTGCCTACCTTCCTTACCACTATCTGTCCACAGCTGCAGTATATGTCATTATATTTGTCCAGGCTAGTGGAGAACACAGGTGAGTGAAAGGAATTCACAGACTAGTGGAGAATACAGATGAGTGAAGAGGTAATGACAGCTATCTAGAGGACAGTAAGCAAATTTTTCAGAAAACATAATATTTCAGTTTGAAGATGGTCAGTAAAAGAGGAGGGAGTATAACCTTTCAATAAGAGAAGAATGGATATAGAAGACTTCAGGAGACGACTGCTCTCTGTGTGATGACAGGGGAAAACACATGATTTTAAAGTTGTATTTTTTAAAATTCATTGGAAAACTGTCACAAAGAAGTTAAATGAACCAATTTCAAGACACACCTTTGTGCCTTCCTAGATGCACCTAGGCACAAAGAGGTTGGTGGCTGCTGGTGTCCCTGAGAGTGTTAACTGAGCCTGGAGGCATAGGCAGGTGGTGGAGAGCCTGCTAGATGGGATAGTTTATGGCCCTCAGAAAAACCAGCTGAACTTTATTAGTTACACACAAGCTGACATGACAGGTTGGAGGATAGGGTTGATCCTCAGATACTAGTTCACCTGAGAAGCCAAATCGTGTTAGGACTCTTGCTGAGTAAGCAGTGATGAAGAAAGTTAGGACTGAGCTAGAGAGAGAAGTATCTTAAAGTTGATTACAGTGTTTAAATCCCAAAGCCCTGCCATAGGAAGAGACCTGATTCCATCTTCAAGACATTTGAAACCAGAAGTGAAATGGAACTGAAGTGAAGTCACTCAGTCATGTTGTGAGTCCATGGACTGTAGCCCACCAGGCTTCTCCATCCATGGGCTTTTCCAGGCAAGAATACTGGAGTGGGTTGCCATTTCCTTCTCCAGGGGATCTTCCCCATCCAGGGATCGAACCCAGGTCTCCTGCACTGAAGGCAGATGCTTTACCCTCTGAGCCACCAGGGAACTGAAACTAAAGGGCTGCTCAGCTCCAACCCAGATGAACTCCTTTTGAAGAGATCTACTCTTCACTCTAACTGTTAGAGAAAATGAATTACCTTCACTGGGGGAAGTATCTATTTCAGTACCTATTGTTCCTTTATGCATCATGTCTCATAAAAATAAAAATACTGAGAGACATGAAAAAAGGAAAATGGGATTCATAGTCAAGAGAAAAAGTAGTTGATATAAACAAACTTGTATATGTTTGAATTAGGAAACAAGAACTTTCATGTTAAAGGATTTAGAGAAAAAGATAGTCAAAATTGATAAGGTGGAAAATTTCAGCAGAGAAATGGAATTCTAAGGAAGAACCTAATGAAAATTCTAGAACTAAAAAAAAAGTATCATTAAAAATAATACAAGAAGTAAAGCTGAAAAGCCAGTAAGCTAGATTAAACTGGTATACAAAGAATGACAGAGTTCTGTCATAGCAGAGTTCTGTGAAAATGTTTGGAGATGATGGATGCAGGAGATGAAGTTAGAAAATGGTAGCTTGGATATTAGGTTATGAAGGGCCTGTTATGTTATGGTGAGGAGTTTGTACCCCTTCTTGCAACCAATGATGGGCCACTGAAACTTTTTAGGTAGAAGATGGATATCATGCTGTTTACAAAATAAACCAGGAAGACATTATAACTCCTACCATAATTTATGTCTCACTGTAAGAGATGTTATCTTGAACTAAGGTTTGAGGAGAAGGAAAGGACATGACATAAATTTGAGAGATCTTTTGGGCATAGAATGGCTAGGCCTAGGTGACTTAGATAATATTGATAGTAAGAGATAGAGGAAAGAGTCAGTTCAATATAGAGTACCTGTTTTTGGAAACTGATGTCAATGTTATATGGGAAAGGGAGGATAGATGTAGTATCAGACTCCAGGAGAAAGATCTGGGTGTGGTGATTGGAAGTATCTTTGTAGTAATTTTGTATCCAAGTAATAATTTTGAATAAGGACCTATATATAAGTTGAATACTATAGGTCTCAGATATGTATATCTTAATTATAAGATGCACATTTTGACATCTCAGAAAACAGGTTGTGGCTTATTATTAATGGCCTCCCCAATTACTTTGTCAACAAAGGTCCATCTAGTCAAGGCTATGGTTTTTCCAGTGGTCATGTATGGATGTGTGAGTTGGACTGTGAAGAAAACTGAGTGCCGAAGAATTGATGCTTTTGAACTGTGGTGTTGGAGAAGACACTTGAGAGTCCCTTGGACTGCAAGGAGATCCAACCAGTCCATCCTAAAGGAGATCAGTCCTGGGTGTTCATCGGAAGGACTGATGTTGAATCTAAAACTCCAGTACTTTGGCCACCTGATGCGAAGAGCTGATTCATTGGAAAAGACCCTGATGCTGGGAAAGATTGAGGGCAGGAGGAGAAGGGGATGACAGAGGATGAGATGGTTGGATGGCACCACTGACTCAATGGACATGTGTTTGGGTGGACTCTGGGAGTTAGTGATGGCCAGGGAGGCCTGGCGTGCTGCGGTTCATGGGGTCGAAAAGAGTCAGACGACTGAGCGACTGAACTGAACTGAAATCCCTTTTGGATAAGCAGTTGTGTGTATTGATTGCAGGGATAAGCAACAATTTTACATTTTCCTCCAAAACAAGTGTTTTATGAGACCTAAAAAGGGAAAATAGCCACAAGTGAAAAAAGCTATGTTAAATAGAAAGGGATTGCCATCATAGGCCAAGCACTGAAATTCAAGACACCCAAGGAAATTGCCTTATACATGAGGCTCTTTAAAAGAAATTTCAAAAAAAAAAAAAAAAATTTCAGAGCAATGAAAGGCTGGTGTGACTTGTTCTGTGTTGCCTGGGATGGTTATTTGGGCATTGTAGCATAGTTTAATTCGCATATTGTTTCTTTACATTTTAGAGGTTCATAAAAGTGTATTTCTTACAGCTTTGCTGAAAAGAATTATCGGCATATGAGTGGCATTTAAAGCTGTGGGAGTGGAGGAAATATCTAGGGAGAACACAGAGTGAGACGAGAAGGCATAAGAGGTCTTGGAATATGGTGTGAGGTGAATTTTGGTGTGGGTGTGACCTCTCTTTAGCAATGGAGACAGTGCATACCTGTTCTAATTGCTGGGTGTGTGCACTCCTTGTTCTCTGTCAACTTTACCTCAGAATTTAGCAGTGGTATTTTTACTTCCCTAAGGCAGAGAATAGCAGCACCACAGTGTTACTAGTGAGGAATACTCTGGTGTTCCTGGGCTTCTGTTCTGTGTGTGAAAGTGACTTGCATTTAGGCCAAGAAAATACCCTGGAGGGAGGCCAAAAAAGAAAACCCCACTTTAAATTGCTTGTACAGTCATCCCTCAGTATTCACAGAGGATTGGTTACAGGGCACCCTACAGATACCAGAATTCTCAGGTGCTCAAGGCCCTTATGTAAAATGGTGTGGTAGTTGGCATATAACCTACACGCATCCTCCCATACATTTTAAATCATCTCTAAATTATTTATAATACCTAATACAATGTAAAAGCTATATAAATAGTTGCCATTGGTTGCAGCAAATTCAAGTTTCACTTTTTGGAACTTTATGGAATTTTTTTCCCCCAACTATTTCAGCTCGGTAGTTGCTTGAATCTACAGATGTGGAACCCACTGATAAGGGAGACTGACTGTGATATGCTAATGGTGCACCTGATCAAGAGAAAAGAAGCAGAAAAACATCAAGTGCGAGCCAAGTAGAAATACAGCTTTCCTCTGGTCCTATTCCACAAAGATCTTTTTCCCAACCTTGTTTTATTTGTGTGTTTTTTTCTTTTAGTAAATTCCCTTTCAAAAACTGTAAAAATACCATGTGTAATTCTTTAACTGCAGAAACAATTTAAACAAATACAAAGTTTATTCTTATTACCTTGTTTATTTTCTTTCTTCAGTGCATTCATTCATTCATGCATTCTTTTGTTGTTCATTCAGAAATTTTAAATAAAATGCCTACAGGTTATTAGTCAGTGTTTGAATTGCTAGAGAAATAATGACAAACGTGTCAGACCCTAACCCTAACTTGTTCTCATGCTACTTGTATTCTAAAAGAAGAGGCAGACACATGTTTTTTCAAATATTGATAATCTCTAGGAAGAGATAAAACATGATTTAACTTTGGGAGCAGCAACCTTTGATAGGGCATTTAGGAATGGATTCTCTTAAGGGGTGTTACTTAGATTGAGATCTGAAGCTTGATAAAGGAGTTAGCAGTGCAAAGGGAAGGGGAAAGAACACATGTCCAAAAGCCGGGAGGTGGAAAGAAGTCTGATGTGCTGGAGTACTGGAAGGAAGGACATTTGGAGGAAAGGAGATAGCCATAGTGAAAGTTAAATAGGATCATGTAAGCTTTTATCTTTTTTATTCCTAACCCTTTTCTCCAGCTTTTACCCAGTATCACCAAGAATTTTTTCTTTTAAAACATTGAGTTCCAAGCTATGTTAGGATTTCCCCTACGTTGTATCACTTACATTTTAAGAATGTTTATTAGTGTTTATTTAACAGTTATATTTCAAATGCCAGCCACATTGCCATCTTCTGTTTATATTTAGGTCTGAAGATTTTTTGCTCAATTATTTTCTTCTCTTACCATGAATTCTTTGGTTTTGATGTAGTTGTCATTTGGTTAGTGTTCCTCCTCCACTGTTTTCATCAAATATACTTGGGTAATATACTTTCAAATCTCTGCAGGTATAGAACAGTCTATGTTTTGCCCGTATGCATATCATATTTATCTTGCCTGGGTATAAATTTCTTAATTACCCCTCAGTAGTTTGAGATTGTCTGTCTTCTAGTATTATAGATAGCAAGTTTAATGTTAGTCTTTCCGAATAAAGAACTTGTTCTTTCTGAAGTTTTTGTGAAGTTTTTCATTCTCCTTAAAATTTAGGACCTCCAGTGGAATGTGGTGTCTTTTAGTTTTTTTTAATTCCTATTTGTAATGGCTATAAGCTCTTGAAATCTGCACTCAAACCTTTAACTCAAGAAAAATTTTCTTCTATTATTTATTTAAATACATCTGCATTTGTTTCTTTTTTTTTTCCCTGGAATTCCTGATTTTAAGCTAGGCTTTCTAAGTCTTATATTTCCTTCATGATTGCCATTTGTGTTCTTGCCGTTTGTGATGAATGCACATCAAGAGTAGGTCACAGTAGGTCAGTTGCTACACCTTTGCAGCAACTTCAGGTGTTTTGATTCTGATTCACAGTAAGAAATAACATTTTACATAGCAACCTAGGTTATACAAATCCAATCAGAACAAAAAATATACTTATTATATGTGATGCACTTTGTTATCATTTAGTCTGTTTGTATTTTAGTATTTTTTTTCTAATGCTTGTTGCGGTATACTGAATCACTGATTATCAGCCAACGATGGCCCCCCCTTGCCACCCAGGAACATACGACAGTGTCTGGAGGCATTTTTTATCGTCACAACTGGGTTGGCTGCTGGCTGCATCTAGTAGGGAGAGCCAGGGATCCAGGTGCACATCTTGAAATGCACTGGCAGCCCCCACGATAAACATCGGTCGTGCCACGTTTGAGAAGCCGTATCTACATTGATTCTTTGGCTTTTCAGTGCTTTGTGTCTCAGCCCTGCTGTACATTCATTAGAATGACATGAGATTGATTTATTAAGTCTGGATTAGCTGGTAACTGGCCATTGTAGAAGTTGCTTAGTGTTTGAAAAATACTGACTTAAGGTATATGGCCTTGAAAAAGCATCCAGTACTAATTTCATGGGTTTTTTCCTGACAGAAGCTAATTATTAACCTGATATTTAAGCAGTATAATTTTTATACCTCTATTTTAGTTTTTCCTTTTTTTATTGAAATATTGTTGATTTATAAATTAGTTTCAGATGTACAGTGTAGTGATTAAATAATTTTATAGATTATACTTCATTGAGTTATTGTAAAAAATACTGGTTACATTCCCTGTGCTGTACAATATATTCTTGTAGTTTATTTTATACAGAGCAGCTTGTAGCTCATTCCTCTACTCCTGTCTTGCCCCTAGCCCAGTTAGTAATCAATATTTTGTTCTCTACATCTGTGAATCTTTTTTTATCGTATTCATCCATTTGTTGTGTTTTAGACTCAACACATAAGTGAAATCATACAATATTTGTCTTTCTCTGATTTATTTCACTAAACATAGTACCCTCTAGGTCCACACATGTTGTTGGAAATGGCAGAATTTCATTCTTTTTTGTGGCTGAGTAGTATTCTGTTGTATATATACACTGCATCTTTTTTATGGGCTTCCCTTGTGGCTCAGCTGGTAAAGAATCTGCCTGCAATGTGGGAGACCTGGGTTCAATCCCTGGGTTGTGAAGATCCCCTGGAGAAGGGAAATGGCTACCCACTCCAGTATTCTGGCCTAGAGAATTCCATGGACTTTATAGTCCATGGGGTCTCAAAGAGTTGGACACGATTAAGCGACTTTCACTTCACTTCACTTCACGTCTTTTCCATACATACACATGTGGTTGGATGCTTAGGTTGCTTCCATATTTTGTCAGTTGTAAATAACACTGCTGTGATTATTGGAGTGCATGTATCTTTTAGACTTAGTGTTATTTTTTTCCTTCATGTATATACTCAAGAGTGAAATTGCAGGATCATAATGTACTTTTAGGTTTTTGAGGAATGTCTATACTATTTTCCATAGTATATTGTCACAGTATATTTCCATAGTCAGTTGGCTGCACCAGTTGACATTTCTGCCAACAGTATGTTACGTTTCATGTCTCTTCACATCCTTGCCGGTTTGTTACTTGCACTCATATGATAGCCATTCTTAAGTTGATAACTTGTGTTTTGATTTGCATTGCTCTTAATGATTAAGCGCAGTTGAGCATCTTTTCACATGCCTCATAGCCATCTATATATTTTCTTTGGAAAAATGTCTGTTTGGTCTTTGGCTCACTTTTTAACCAGGTGAGTTGTTTTTGATATTCAGTTGTATGAGCTGTTTCTGTATTTTTGATGTTAACCCCTTATTGGTCGTCTTATTTCAAATATTTTCTCCTATTTTTCTCCCATTTTGTTCTATTAATGATTTCCTTTGCCATGCAAAATATTTTAAGTTTATTTAGGTCTCATTTATTTTTGCTTTTATTACCTTTGCCTTAGGAGATAGTCCAAAAAAAATATTGCTATGATTTATCTTACAGTGTTGTGCCCATAATTTCTAGATGTTTTATGGTTTCCAGGCTTATATTTAGATCTTTAATCCATTTCGAGGTTATTTTTGTAAATGGTGTGAGAAAATACTCTTAATTTCATTCTTTTACATGTAGCTGTTCGTTTTCAAAGTACCACTTACTGAAGAGACTGTCCGTTTCTCCATTGTATATTCTTGCCTTCTTTGTCATTAATTGGCCATAACTATCTGAATTTATTTCTAGGCTCTATTCTATTTAACTGATCTATGTGCCTGTTTTTTTGTGCCAGTACTGTACGTACAGTGTGCTTCCCTGATGTCTCAGAGGTAAAGAATCCGCCTGCCAATGCAGGAGATGTGGTTTCAGTCCCTGGGTCAGGAAGATCCCCTGGAGAAGGAAATGGCAACCCACTGCAGTGTTATTGCCTGGGAAATCCCATGGACTGAGGAGCCTGGTGGGCTACAGTCTTACAGGGTTGCAAAAGACTCAGACATGACTTAGTGACTAAACAACAACAATTATACATACTGTTTGGTGTCAGTACCATACATACTGTTACTGAAGATTTGTAGTATAGTCTGAAGTCAGAGAGTATGATACCTCCAGCTTTGTTCTTTTTTCTCAAGATTGCTTTGATCCTTTAGGAGCTTTCGTGGTTTCATATAAATTCTAGGATTATTTGTAGTAGTTCTTTGAAAAATGTCATGGGGTATTTTGACAGAAATGGCATTAAGTGTGTAGATTGCTTTGGGTAGGATGTACATTTTAACAATACTATTTTTTCAACCCATGGATACAATATATCTTTCCATTTCTTTGTACCTTTAATTTCTTTCACTGTTTTATATTAATAGTTTTCAGAATATAGATCTTTCACCTCCTTGGTTAAGTTTATTCCTAGGTATTTTTAAAAATTTAATTTTATTGGAGGATAGTTGCTTTACAGTGTCATGTTGGTTTCTGTCATGCACCAACATGAATCAGCCATGGGTATACATATGTCCCTTACCTCCTGAACTTCCCTCCTACCTGTTACCCTATCTTATCTGTCTAGGTTGTTACAGAGCCCCAGTTGAGCTCCCTGTGTTATATAGCAACTTCCCATTAGCTATCTGTTTTACATATGGTAGTATGTATATTTCAAGGCTACTCTCTCAATTTACCCGACATTTTCCTTCCTCCATTGTGTCCAGAAATCTGTTTCTATGTCTCAGTCTCTATTCCTGCCCTGCACATAGGCTCATCAGTACCATTTTTATAGTTTCCATATATGTGTGTTAATATGCAGTATTTGTTTTTCTCGTTCTGATTTATTTCACTCTGTATAACCTGCTGTAGGTTCATCTGCCTCACTAGAACTGACTCAAATTCGTTCCTTTTTAAGGCTGAATAATATATTCCAGTGTGTATATGCACCACAGCTTATTTATCCATTCATCAAGAGATTTATAGGTTGCTTCTGTGTCCTGGCTATTGTAAATAGTGCTGCAGTATACATTGGGGTACGTGTATCTTTTTCAGTTATGGTTTTCTAAGGGTAAATATGCCCAGTAGTGGGATTGCTGGTCATATGGTAGTTCTATTCCTTATGCCTAGGTATTTTTTTTTTAACCTTTAAATATATGTGTTTTATTGAAGTAGAGTTGACTTAAATGTTTCAGGTGCCCAGCAAGGTGATTTGATTATACAAAAAAGCAACATTATTTTTGAAATTATTTTCTATCATAGGTTATTATAAGATATTGACTATAGTTCCTATGGTATACAGTAAACCTTTGTTATTTGTTGCATATCTACCTATTAATTAGAAATCTAGCATTCTATTCACACTAAGTCAAACAAGTGGAATCAAATGTCATTTTTCTTTTAGTAAGGCAAAAATTTGTCAAGTTTTCTAAAATATATATTATGCATATTTGTATTTATACAAAAGCTTTTCTACTACACTTGATAAGTGCTTGAGAAAGAATAAAAAAAGAGAGAAATTGGAGAAATTTTTCCAATTGGAGAAACTGGAGAACATAAACTAAGTGAAATGGGAGCACTGAATATGAAATAGAAAAAGTGAAAAAACTAGATAAAAGACTATCATAGAATCCAGTTGTTTTTAAGCATGACTGCTCATTAGAAATGTATCTGAAACTCTGGAGAAAATAGCAATACCTGAGCATTTGTATTTTTCAAAAAATTTCAAGATAATTCTGATATGCATCTGGATTTTAAAAAGTGATTGCAGGTTTTTCTATTAGATTCTAGTTTTGGTGATATAGAGTTCTATTATTTTTCTGTTGACCAATCATGATACAATGGTATTAAGTGAATAACAGTTACATAATCACAGTAGTAAAAGATGTTTATCAGCTTTCACAATCAATATCCAGAGAAAAAATAAAAGATAATTGCAATTGCATGCCTTAATGGGAACATGATAAACTTAACAATATAAAATAATTAATTACATACAATTTGGAGGAGTTAAGTAAAGTGATGTGAAAAGTGGAAATCCATACATGCACATGTTTTCATCTACCCAGCCGGTCTATGTCTTTTGGTTTCTGTATATAGTCTATTTCCGTTTAAGGTAATGATTGATATCTATGGTCCTGTTACCCTTTTCTTAATTGTTTTAGGTGTATTTTCTGTAGGGTCTTTCCTTCTCTTGTGCTTCCTGCCTAAAGAAGTTCCTTTAGCATTTGTTGTAGAGCTTGTTTGGTAGTGCTGAATTCTCTTGACTTTTGCTTGTCTGGAAAGCTTTTGATTTTTCCGTCAAATCTGAAGGAGAGTCTTGCTGGTAGAGTATTCTTGGTTATAGGTTCTTCCCTTTCATCACTTTAAATATATCATGCCATTCCCTTCTGGCTTGTAGTTTCTGTTGAGAAATCAACTGATGGCCTGATGGGAGTTCCCTTGTATGTTATTTGTCATTTTTCCCTTGTCACTTTTAATGTTTTATATCTGTCTAATTTCTATCAGTTTGATACTATGTGTCTTGGTGTGTTCCTCCTTTGGTTTATCCTTCCTGGGACTCTGTGTTTCCTGGACTTGGTTGACTAAGTTTTCAGCTATTATCTCTTCAGATGTTTTCTTAGGTCCTTTCTCTCTCTTCTCCTTCTGAGACCCATATAATGTGAATGTTGGTGCATTTTATGTTGTCCCAGAGGTCTCTTAGGCTGTCTTCATTTCTTTTCATTCTTTTTTCTATATTCTGTTCTGTGGCAGTGATTTCCACCATTCTGTCCCCCAGGTCTTTTATGCATTCTTCTGCCTCCATTATTCTGCTATTGATTTCTTTTAGTGTATTATTCATCTCTGTTCTTTAGTTCTTCTAGGTGTTTGGTAACATTTATTGCAACTTCTCAATCTTTGCCTCCATTTTTTTCTTGAGATCTTGGGTCATCTTCACTGTCATTATTCTGAATTCTTTTTCTGGAAGATTGCCTATCTCCACTTCATCTAGTTGTTTTTCTGGGGTTTTATCTTGTCCCTTATCTGTGACATAACTTCCTGCTTTTTCATCGTGATTAACTTTCTGTAATAATGGTTTTTGTGTTAGCCTCTGTGACACTGTGCTTCTTCTTGCTGCTTCTGTCTGCCCTCTGATGGCTAAGGCTAAGAGGCTTTTGTAAGCTTCTTGATGGGAAGCTGGTGATGGGAAAAATTGGGTCTTGCTCTGGTGGGCAGGGCCTTGATCAGTAGAGCTTTAATCCAATTATCTGCAGATGGGTGAAGTTGCACTCCCTCCCTGGCACTTGTTTGGCCTAGTCAACCTAGCCCTGGAGTCTGCAAGCTCTATGGTAGGGTTAATGGCAAACTCCAAAAGGGTTTGTAGCAAGGGGGACTTTCTCGTGCCCCTGTCCCTGTGGTAAGCCCCTGCTGACCCATGCCTCCATAGGAGGCCTCCAACGCCATCAGGTTGTTTTGGTTCAGTTTCCTGTGGGGTTGGTGCTCCTGTCCTCTGGGTATGGTGCATGCAGAATTTTGTTTGTGTCCTCCAAGACTGGAGTCTGTTTCCCCCAGTCCTCTGGAAGTCCTATAATCAAATCCCTTGGCTCTTAAGGTCAGATTCCCTGGGAATTCCCAGTCCCTTTGTCAGATCCCCAGGCTGGGAAGTCTGATGTGGGATCCAGAATGTTCACAACAGTGTGAGCATTTCTTCACTATTATTGTTTTCCAGTCTGTGAGTCACCCACCTGGCTGGTATGGGATTTGATTTTATTGTGATTGCACCCCTCCTACCATCTAGCTGCAGCTTCTTTGTCTTTGGACTTAGGCTGTCTTTTTTTGGTGGGTTCCAGCATCCTCCTGTTGATGGTTGTTCAATAGCTAGTTGAAATTTTGGTGCTCTCACAGGAGGAGATGAGTGCATGTTCTGCTCTGCCATCTTGAATCAGAAGCCAGTCCTTGGTGTTTCTGATGCAATTTTAAATAGGACTGTTTTCTTATTTTCTTTTTTTGATAGTTAATTATTAGTTATTATTATTAGTTGTTTCATTATTACCAACAGATTTCTATATCTTAATCTTGTATCCTTCAAGTTTAATATATTCATCTATTACTCCTGGTTATTTCTTGGTGAAGACGTTAGGGTTTTCTATGTACAATATCAGGTCATCTTATTGTTGTTTGATTGCTGTGGTTAGCACTTCCAATACTATGTTAAATAAAAATGGCAAGATTTGGAATCCTTGTGTAATTCCTTTGAGCATGCTATTAGCTGTGGATTTGTCATCAGTGGTCTTTATTATCTTAATATAAATCCCCTCTATACCAGCTTTCATGAGAGTTTTTATCATGAATGTTGTTCAGTTTTGTCAAAATGCTTTTTCTGTCTGTTGTCATGTGATTTTTATCCTTTTGTTAATGTGGTATATCACATAGATTGATTTACAGGTGTCGAACCATCCTTGCATCCCTGGAATAAATCCCACTTCATCACGGTGTATTATCCTTCTTCATATACTGTTGAATTTGGTTTGCTAGTGTTTTGTTGAGTATTTTTATATCTATATTCATCAGAGATATTAGCTTATAATTTTATTTTTATAGTATCTGGCTAACAGAGGCCTTGTAGAATGAATTTGGGAGTGTTCCCTCTTCTTCAGTATTTTGGAATAGTTTGAGAGGATAGGTATTATTTCTTCTTTATATGTTTGGTAGAATTCGCCTGTGAGGTTCTTTGGTCCTGGAAGTTTTGGGGAGTTTTTTTTTTTATTATAAATTCAGTTTCATTACTAGTGATCAGCCTGTTTAGATTGTCTGTTTTTTCCTGGTTCAGTTTTTGGGAGATTATATGTTTCTAGAAATTTATCCTTGTAGGATGTCTGATTTGTTGGTATATAACTGTTTACAATATTTTCTTATGTGTGGCTTTTTTTTTTTTTTGGTATCTCTATTTTCTTATGTGTGTGTATGTTTTCTCTCTTATTGTTTCTCTTCTTTCATTTTCTAGTTTTATTTATTTGAAATCTCTTTATATTGATGAACCTGGCTGAAGGCTTATCAATTTTGCTATGTTTTTAAGAAAACAATTTTCTGTTTCATTGATCTTTTTATTGTTTTCTTGGGATTCTTTATTTCCTCTCTGAGTGTTGTTATTGCATTCTTTCTGCTGATTTGGGTTTTGCTTGTTCTTCTTTTTTCTAATTCCTTTAGATGGTAGTTTGGATTGTTCATTGGAGATTTTTTTATATCTTGAGATAGGCCTGTATTAGTGTAAACTGCTTTTGCTGTATTGGGTAGATTTGGAGAATTGTTTTTTTATTTTCATTTGCCTCAAGGTGTTTTCTGATTTCTTTTTTAATTTCTTCATTGATCTGTTGGGTTTTTAGTAACATGTGGTTTAGTCTTCATGTGGTTTGCATTTTCCCCATTTTCTTTCTATAATGGATTTCTAGTTTCATACTGTTGTTGTCAGGAAAAATGTTTGATATAATTTCTGTTATCTTAAATTTTTTTCTTATTTCTTTCTCTTAAATCTTTGAGTCATATCAGCTTGCAGTTTTTAAAAAGCTTATCAATATTGGTGAATTTTTGTATAACCATTTTAATATTCAAGATGGGAGAAAAAAGCAACATTT
Organism: Odocoileus virginianus; assembly: GCF_023699985.2. Taxonomy (NCBI): domain Eukaryota; kingdom Metazoa; phylum Chordata; class Mammalia; order Artiodactyla; family Cervidae; genus Odocoileus; species Odocoileus virginianus. The sequence continues at coordinate 1,379,410 of NC_069686.1, read as the reverse complement.
TCAGCATATTATACTTTGTTTCAAAAAAGATAAAACATAACTGAAACACAAAAAAAGATCTGTGCAGTGTATGGGAAAGGTGTTGTGACTGATTAAACATGTCAAAAGTGGTTTGTAAAGTTTTGTGCTGGAGATTTCTCACTTAACAATGTTCCACAGTTGGGTAGGCCAGTTGAGATTGGCAACAATCAAATTGAGACATTAACTGAGAACAGTCGATGTTATTCAATGCAGGAGATAGCCATCATACAAAGAATATCCAAATCAACATTGAATATCATTTGCACCAGCTTGTTATTTTGATGTTTGCATTCCAAAGCAAAAATAAAAAACCTTCTTGACCATATTTCCACATATGAAAATGTTCCGTTTTAAAAACGATTTGTAACAGATGATAAAAAGTGGATGTTGTACAGTAATGTGGAACAGAAGAGACCGTGGGGCAAGTGAAATAAACCACCACCAACCACACCAAAGGCCAGTCTTCAGCCAAAGAATATTTTGTGTATATGGTGTTCAGAATCAGTCAACAGAGAATACATAGTCTTCCATCAGAATAACACAGTTCAGTTCAGTTCAGTTGCTCAGTTGTGTCCGACTCTTTGCTACCCCATGAATTGCAGCACTCCAGGCCTCCCTGTCCATCACCAACTCCTGGAGTGTACTCAAACTCATGTCCATTGAGTCGGTGATGCCATCCAGCCATCTCATCCTCTGTTGTCCCCTTCTCTTCCTGCCTCCAACCCCTCCCAGCATCAGGGTCTTTTCCAGTGAGTCAGCTCTTCACATGAGGTGGCCAAAATGTTGGAGTTTCAGGTTCAGCATCAGTCCTTCCAATGAACACCCAGGACTGATCTCCTTTAGGATGGACTGCTTGGATCTCCTTGCAGTCCAAGGGACTCTCAAGAGTCTTCTCCAACACCACAGTTCAAATGCATCAATTTTTCGGCACTCAGCTTTCTTCACAGTCCAACTCTCACATCCATACATGACTGCTGGAAAAACCATAGCCTTGACCAGATGGACCTTTGTTGGCAAAGTAATGTCTCTGCTTTTCAATATGCTATCTAGGTTGGTCATAACTTTCCTACCAAGGAATAAGCATCTTTTAATTTCATGGCTGCATTCACCATCTGCAGTGATTTTGGAGCCCAAAGAAATAAGTCTGACACTGTTTCCACTGTTTCCCCATCTGTTTCCCATGAGGTGATGGGACCAGATGCCATGATCTTAGTTTTCTGAATGTTAAGCTTTAGGCCAACTTTTTCACTCTCCTCTTTCACTTTCATCAAGAGGCTTTTTAGTTCTTCACTTTCTGCCATAAGGGTGGTGTCATCTGCATATCTGAGGTTATTGATATTTCTCCCAGCAATCTTGATTACAGCTTGTGCTTCCTCCAGCCCAGCGTTTCTCATGATGTACTCTGCATATAAGTTAAATAAGCAGGGTGACAATATACAGCCTTGACATACTCCTTTTCCTATTTGGAACCAGTCTGTTCCATGTCCAGTTCTAACTGTTGCTTCCTGACCTCCATATAGGTTTCTCAAGAGGCAGGACAGGTGGTCTGGTATTCTCATCTCTTTCAGAATTTTCCACAGTTTATTGTGATCCACACAGTCAAAGGCTTTGGCACAGTCAATAAAGCAGAAATAGATGTTTTTCTGGAACTTTCTTGCTTTTTTGATGATCCAGCGGATGTTGGCAATTTGATCTCTTGTTCCTCTGCCTTTTCTAAAACCAGCTTGAACTTTTGGAAGTTCACAGTTCACATATTACTGAAGCCTGGCTTGGAGAATTTTGAGCATTACTTTACTAGTGTGTGAGATGAGTGCAATTTGTGGTACTTTGAGCATTCTTTGGCATTGAATAACCAAGAATAACACAAGATCATGTTTATTTGGTCACCAGGCAAAACTGTTACAGCTTGGCTGGGGAGTTCTGATTCATCTGCCATGTTTAGCAGACACTGCACCTTCAGGTTTCCATTTGTTTTGGTCTTTACAAATTCTCTTATGGAAAAAGTTTCAGTTCACTGGTAGACTGTAAAAGGCACTTGGAACAGTTCTTTGTTCAAAAGATAAGAAGTTTAAGAAAGATGAAATTATGAAGTTGCCTGAAAAATGGCAGAAGGTAGTGGAACAAAACAGTGAATACATTGTTCATTTCTTGGTGAAAATGAAAAATGTGTCTTTTTTTTTTTTTTAACTTAAGAAGAAGGAACTTTTTGGCCAACCCAACTATTTCCTTATTGATTTATTTTCTAGATGATTTGTGTAAGTGGGTTCTTAAAGTCCCCTACAATTATATCATTGTCAATCTGTCCATTTATATATGTTGTGTTTGTGCTTAGTTGGTCAGTCATGTTTGACTCTTTGTAACCACATGGACTGTAGCCTGCCAGGCTCTTCTTCTGTTCATGGGACTTTTAAACAGGAATATTGGAGTGGGTTGCCATTTCCCCCTCCAATTATACATGTTAATGTTTATGTATTTAGGTGTTCCTATATTAGGGGCATATATGTTAATGAGTGTTAAACCCTGTTTTTATATTGATTCCTTTATTATTTGTCTCTTGTTATAGATTTTGTGTTAAAATGTTTTTTGATATGAGTATTATTCCCCCAGCTTTCTTGTCATTATTTGCTTGAAATATCTTTCTCCATACCCTCACTTTAAGCTTATGTGGGTCTTTAGCTCTGAAATGAGTCTCTTTTAAGCAGCATGTTGTTAGATCCTGTTTTTTATTTCAGTCAGCCACCCTATATATTTTTTCTTTTTTTTTTTTTGCTGCACCTAATAACTTGTGGGATCTGTTGTCCAGCCAGGGACTGAACCTGGGCTGTGGCAGTGGAATACTGGAATCCTAACAACTAGGCCACCAGGAAACTTCTAGTGCAGTTTTCAATTTGGTAACCACCATGGGGTTTATATATGTTGACTGGTAGCTATATCTACTAGTTTTAAACTGGTAATCATTTAGGTTCAAACACATTGTAAATGATCTACATTTTTTTACTCCTTTCTCCCACATTTTCTGTTTTTTTATGTCATATTTTACATCTTCATTTTTATCCCATATCCTGTATGTAGTTATAGTTGATTTAAAATTTTTTTGTCTTTCTCAGCATCAGAGTCTTTTCCAGTGAGTTGGCTCTTTGCATCAGTAGGCCAAAGTATTAGAGCTTGATTTTCAGGATCAGTTCCTTCTAATGAATATTCAGGATTGCCTTCCTTTAGGATTGACTAATTTGTTCTCCTTGCTGTCCAAGGGACTCTCAAGAGTCTTCTCCAGCACTACAGTTTGAAAGCATTACTTCTTCAGATCTCAGCATTCTTTTGGTCCAACTCTCACATCCATACATGACAACTAGGAAACCATAGCTTTGATTATGTGGCCCTTTGTCAGCAAAGTGATATCTTTGCTTTTTATTATGCTGCCTAGGTTTGTCATGGCTTTTCTTCCAAGGAGTAAGCATCTTAATTTCATGGCTGCCATCACCTGTCACAGTGATTTAGAAGCCCAGGAAAATAAAAGCCTGTCACTCTATTTTTTTCCCCATTTGCTTGCCATGAGGTGATGGGACTGGATGCCATGATTTTTGCTTTTTGAATGTTGAGTCTTATGCCAGCTTTTTCACTCTCCTTTTTCACCATCATCAGGAGGTTCTTTAGTTCTTCTTCGCTATGTGCCCTTAGGGTGGTATCATCTGCATCCAGGGGATCTTCTCAACCCAGGGATCAAACCCAGGACTCCCGCATTGCAGGTGGATTCTTTACGAGCTGAGCTACAAGGGAAGGACCATGTGCTTATCTGAACTTGTTGATAATTCTCCCGGCAGTGTTGATTCCAGCTTGTGGTTCCTCCAGCCCGGCGTTTCTCACGACGTGCTCTGCATAGAAGTTAAAGAAGCAGGGTGACAATATACAGCCTTGACGTACTCCTTTCTCAATTTGAATCAGTTCGTTTCCCCATGTCTGGTTCTAATTCTTGCTTCTTGACTTACATACAGATTTCTCAGGCGGCAGGTAAGGTGGTCTGGTATTCTCATCTCTTGAAGAATTTTCTACGGTTTGTTGTGATCCACACAGTCAAAGGGTTTAGCATAGTCAATGAAGCAGAAGTAGATGTTTTTCTGGAATTGCTTTGCTTTTTCTGTGATCCACAGGATGTTGGCAATTTGATCTCTAGTACCTCTGCCTTTCCTAAATCCATCTTGAACATCTGGAAGTTCTCAGTTCACATACTGTTGAAGCCTAGTTTGGAGGATTTTGAGCGTTACCTTGCTAGCGTGTGAAATGAGTGCAGTTGTGTTGCTGAGCTTTCCAAATTTGCTGGCATATTGAGTGTAGCACTTTCACAGAAGCATCTTTTAGGATTTGAAAAAGCTCAGCTGTAATTCCATCACCTCCACTAGCTTTGTTCCTAGTAATGCTTCCTAAGGCCCACTTGACTTTGCACTCCAGGATGTCTGACTCTAGCTGAGTGATCACACCATCATGCTTATCTGGGTCTTTAAGAGCTTTTTTTGTACAGTGCTTCTGTGTATTTTTGCCACCTCTTCTTAATATCTTTTGCTTCTGTTAGGTCCATACCGTTTCTGTCCTTTATTGTGCCCATCTTTGCATGAAATGTTTCCTAGGTATCTCTAATTTTCTTGAAGAGATCTCTGCCCATTCTGTTCTTTTCCTCTATTTCTTTGCATTGTTCACTTAAGGCTTTTTTTATGTCTCATTTTGGAACTCTGCATTCAGATAGGTATATCTTTCCTTTTCTCTCTTGCCTTTTGCTTCTCTTCTTTTCTTGGTTGTTTGTAAGGCCTCCTGAGAGTATGATTTTGCCCTTTTGCATCTCTCTTTCTTTGGTATGGTTTTGATAACTGCCTCCTGTACAATATTACAAACCTCTGTTTATAGTTTTTCAGGGACTGTCTATCAGTTGTAATCCCTTCGATCTCTTTGTCAATTCTAAGTCATACCTGAATGGCCTAGTGATTTTGCCTCCTTTCTTCAATTTAAGTCTGAATTTTGCAATAAGGAGTTCTTGATCTGAGCCATAGTCAGCTCCCAGTCTTGTTTTTGCTGACTGTATAGAGCTTCTCCTCCTTTGGCTGCAAAGAATATAATCAACCTAATTTTGATATTGACCATCTGGTGGTTGTCCATGTGTAGAGTCATCTCTTAGGTTGTTGGAAGAGGGTGTTTGCTGGGACCAGTGCATTCTTCTGTCTAAACTCTGTTAACCTTTGCTTCATTTTGTACTCTAAGGCCAAACTTGCCTGTTACTCCAGGTTTCTCTTTAATTCCTCCTTTTTGCATTCCACTCCCTTAATATGAAAAGGGCATCTTTTTTTGTGTGACATCTTTGTTTGGTGTTAGTTATAGAAGGTCTTGTAGGTCTTCATAGAACCATTCAACTTCAGCTTCTTCAGCATTAGTGTTTGGGGCATAGACTTGGATTACTGTGATGTTGAATGGTTTGCCTTGGAAATGAACAGAGATCATTCTCATTTTTGAGGTTGCATGCAAGTGCTGCATTTCAGACTCTTTTGTTGACTGAGGGCTACTCCCATTTCTTCTGAAAGATTTTGCCCACAGTAGTAGATATAACGGTCTTCTAATTAAATTCCCCCATTCCACACTGTAATATTGTAAAGTAATTAGCCTCCAACTAATAAAAATAAATGGAAAAAAAAATTCCCCCATTCCGGTCCATTTTAGTTCACTGATTCCTAAAGTGTCAATGTTCAGTCTTGCCGTCTCCTGTTTGACCACTTCCAGTTTGCCTTGATTCACGGACCCGCTTCCTATGCAGTGTTGTTTTTTACCGCATCGGACTTTGCTTCCATCACCAGTCGCATCCACAACTGGGTGTTGTTTTTACTTTGGCTCAGTCTCTTCATTCTTTCTGTAGTTATTTCTTCATTCTTCTCCAATAACATATTGGGCACCTGCTCACCTGGGGCGTTATCTTTCAGTGTCCTATCTTTTTGCCTTTTCATATTGTTTATGGGGTTCTCAAGACAAGAACTTTGAGGCAGTTTGCCATTGCCTTCTCCTGTGGACCATGTTTTGTGGGAATGCTCCACATAACTTGTCCGTCTTCGGTGCCTATACAGCATGGCTCATAGTTTCTTTAGGCTACACAAAGTTGTGATCCATGTGATCAACTTGGTTAGTTTGCTGTGATTGTGGTTTTCATTCTGTCTACCCTCTTGCATGAGCTTCCTGATGGGAGGAACTGGCCATGGGGAAAACTGGGTCTTGCTCTGGTGGGTAGGACAGTGTTCAGTAAATCTTAAATCCAATTTTCTGCTGATGGGTGGGGTGGTGTTCCCTCCCTGGAGTTTGGCCTGAGGCCAAACCGTTACAAGGGTAATGGTGACCTTCTCCAAAAGGACTTTTGCCTGCGCACTGTGCCTCCCATGACTGCTGTTGTCAGTGTCCCTGATCCTGTGGCAGGCCACTGCTGACCTATGCCTCCCCCAGAGATAATTGTTCTCCAGTTTGTGGATCGGGCTTCCCTGTGGCTCAGGTGGTGTCTGTCTACAGTGCCGGACATCTGAGTTCCATCCCTGGGTAGGGAAGAGCCCCTGGAGCAGGAAATGGCAATCCACTTAAGTGTTCTTGCCTGGAAAAGCCCATGGGCGGAGAAGCCTGCTGGGCTTCTGTCCACAGGGTTGCAGAGAGTTGAACATGACTGAGCAACTTCACTTTCACTTTCACTTTTGTGATTGTCCACCTATTCTATGGTGGGGCTGATGGTGACCTCCTCCAGGAGGACTTACCCCACACATGTCACCTCCCAGGACTGCTGCTGCCAGAGCCCCTGTCCCTGCGGCATACCACTGTTGACTCATGCCTGTGCAGGAGACCCTCATGCACTCACAAGTAGGTCTGTCTCAGTCTTGGGGTTGCTGCTCCTTTCCCTGGGTCCTGGTGCACACGAGGTTTTGTTCGTGCCCTCCAAGAGTCTCTGGCAGCTATGGGGTTTGATTTTAAATGCAGCTGCCTCCCTCACTGTCTCGTTTGCTTCTCCTTTGCTCTCGGATGTAGGGTATCTTTTTTTGGTGGGTTCCAACATTATCCCGTTGATGATTGTTCAGCAGGTAATTGCAATTTTGGTGTTCTTGCAGATGAGTGCACGTCATGTAAGTGGTTGGTCTATAGCCTTTACTATGTATTTGTTTTTGTGGATTTTTTTTTGTTTTGGTTTTGGAGTTTCTTTTCTTTTCTTTTCTTTTTTTTTTTTTGTTAACTGCACCATACAGCTTGTGGGATCTTAGTTCCCCAGCCAGGGATTGAATCCGGGCCCTCGGTGGTGAAAGTGCCAAGTCCTAACCACTAGACTGCCAGGGAATCCCCTATATTTATATAGTAGGATTTTACATTTCCTATAGATTTTTATTTTTCTCGTTGTAACCTTTCCTTTTTCTTAGAAACTGTCTTTTAGCATATCTTTTAGGGTCGTTTTTTTTAGGAGTTTATGATGAACTCTTTCAGCTTTTGCTTGTCTGAGAAGTTCTTTATCTCTCCTTCAATTTTAAATGATAATCTTCCTGAGTAATATATCTAGGTGGTAGGTTTTTTCCTTTCAACACTTAAATATATCATGCCAATCCCTGATTGTTTACAAAGTTTCTACAGAAGAAAAATCTAGTGAGCCTTATGAGGGTTCACTTGCTGCCTTTAGAATTCTCCCTTTATCTTTAACCTTTCCCATTTTAATTATGATATGTCCTGATGTACCTCTGTTTGGGTTCATTTTGTTTGGAACCCTCTATGCTTTCTGTCCTTGGATATCTCTTCTTCAGGTTTGGGAAAATTTCAGCTGTAACTTCTTCAAATATATTTTTGACCCCTTTCTCTCTCCTCCTTCTTGGACCCTGTAAGCAAATGTTAATATGTTTGGTGTTGTCCTAGAGGTCCCTTAAACTCGTCCCATTTTTTAAAATCTGTTTTTCTTTTTGTTCTTCTGATTGGGTGATTTCTATTATTTTGTCTTCCATACCACTTAAAATGTGTTCTTCTGTATCACCAAGTCTGTTATTTCTTTCTGCTGTATTTTTCACTTGTTATTGTATTCAGTTCTGATTTTTTTTTTTTAAGTTCCTTGTTAAAGTTCTCACTGTGTTCATCTGTTCTTTTCCCAAGTCCGATTAGCATTCTAATTAGTAATGCCTTGAATTCTTTATTTAGTAAATTATTTACCTGTGTCATTAGTTGTTTTTTTCCATGGGTTTTGTCTTGTTCTTTCATGTGAAGCAAATTCTTCTGTCTTGTTATTTTGCTTAATTTTCTCTGTCTCTATGAAACTTGGTGAAACAGGTACCTATTGCAGTCTTGTAGGGGTGTCTGTGTTGGGGCATCCCTAGTCAGTACCAGGTGCCTTTGGTAGAAGAGCTGGATTTCATATGAACACGATTACATCTTCCTCCATGGAGTGCTGGCAGCTTTCACCTTACTTGGGTCTAGGGATAGAGACAGATGGGCTAGAACCAGAGTCATATGTGAGCTGGGGCTTCTCCTCTGCCCAGTACCCAGTACCACCCGATTGTGGATGAGATCAGGTTCCATGTTGCTGGAACACAAGGCCTGAGCTGGCTCTGTTTTCTCTGAGTATGTGTGCTCCCCGTCCCAGTATTGGCACACTTGCCCTCGAGGGGGGCTGAAGCAAGAGGGGCACGTGTGGGCACTTGTCATGGCTCGGGGTGCATGCCCTGGTGGTTCTGGCACCATTTTAGAGGACCAGACTGCTGTGAGCACCCACCGTGGTTGCTTTCCCTGTTCAGGGGCTGCATCGGGCCTGAGCCGGCTCCAGCCCCTACAGCTACGCTCTCCACAGCCAGGGCAGCCCTTGCCCTAGTGTGGAGCTCTGCTGTGGAGCAGGCGGGGCCAGGGCAGGTGCTCTGTGTGGCTGGGCGCGCACCACGCATGCCCCATTACCAGTCAGAGCTCCGGCCTGTCCCAGTCCACCGCCTTTGCAAGCGCCAGCAACGATTGCCCCTGACCTGTTTGGACGCTGCCCCAGATCCAAGCCACCCCGGTCCCCTGCAACTGTGCACGTCCGTTGGCTAAGGCAGCCCTTGTTATAGTGTGGAGCTCTGCCACAGGATGAGCCCAAGCCAGAGTGGCCGCTCAGCTCGTCCAAGGTGTGTGCTGGGGTGATCGTGGGAAACGGGCCAGAGACCTGCTTCCTCTGTCCTATTTCAGGAGTAAGCAAGCACATGCTCACTCTTCATGAGCGGAGTCTAGGTTTCTTAGACGCCTGTCAGTCCCACTGGTTTTCAGACCACCTAGAGGGACACCTCCCGGTGTTGGACACCAGGGATAGGGAGCCCAGTAAATGGTTCAAACCGATGATTCCCTAGGAAGGCCCAGAGCCTGTGTACTCTTTCCTCTTCTGTGCCCGCTCTCAGAAGGCGAGGGCAGCTGCACAGACTTACTTCCCTTCTCGTGCTGTTCAGTTTCATGTGCATCTTTCTCACACCTTTGGTTGTGTAAGACTCTTAATGCCAGTTTCCAGTTTGTTTTCAAACTGGAATTTTGAAATTCCACACACAATTGAGAATTGCTCCACATGTAGATGTATTTTTGATGTGTTAGTAGAGGGAGGTGAGCTCTGTATCCTCCCACTCTGCCATCGTGACCCCACCCCTTAAGTTTTTGATTAAGTAAGTTCACAATTTTAAAAAAAAGCTTTCATTTAATTATTCTAGTTTTGCATATTTCAGAAGATGAGATAAACCAGGGAATTAAATATTATTTCAGATAAGAATTTTTTAATTTGAAGTATAGTTGATTTATATTGTATTAGTTTCTGGTGTATAGCAAAGTGATCAAGTCATATACATATATATTCTTTTTCATATCTTTTCCATTATAGGTTATTATAAATAAGATACTGAATATATAGTTCCTTGTGTTGTACAGTAGGACCTTGTTGTTTACCTGTATTATATATAGTAGTTTGTATCTGCTCATCCCAAATTCCTAATTTTCTCTCCATCTTGCCATTTTCCTTTTGATTACCATAAATTTGTTTTCTGTGTCCATGAGTCTATTTCTGTTTTGTTAATAAGTTCATTTGTGTCATTTTTTAAATTCCACATATGAGTAATATCACATTATCTTTCTCTGACTTATTTCACTTGGTAGGATAATCTCTAGGTCTATCCATGTTATTGCAAGTGGCATTATTTTATATTTTCTGGCTCAGTCCAGTGTGTGTGTGTGTGTGTGTGTGTACTACATCTTCTTTTTATTTTGTTTTTTTAAGTTGTATTGATGTATAAGTGTTTCACAGTGTTTTTTTTTTTCTGCTGTGTGACAAAGTGAGTCAGCTATGTGCATGCATACCCCCTCCATCTCGGACTTCCCTTATCACCCGCTTTCTATCTGCTCATGTGTCAGTGGACATTTAGGTAGCTTCCATGTCTTGACTTTTGTGAATAGTGCTGCTTTGAACATTGGGGTACATGTATCTTTTTGAATTAGAGTTTTCTCTGAATATATGCCCAGAAGCAGAGTAGCTAGATCATACAGTAGCTTTTGTTAAGAAACCTCCATATTGTTTTCCATAGTGGCTGTACCAATTACCATTCCCACGAACAGTGTAAGAGGATTGTCTTTTTCTGTACACCCTCTCCAGAATTCATTATTTGTAGTTTTTAATGATGGCCATTCTGTCCAGTGAGAGGTGATAACTCATTGTAATTATGATATACATTTCTCTGATAATTAATGGTGTTGCACATCAGATAAGAATTTTTAATTGAATAATTAAGGTTGTACATATGCTGTGTGGCCTTATATCACCTGTATGTTTTATAGTGCAGAATAAGCATCATTCCCAGGTAGTTAGAATAGCAGATTTCTTAAGATACTACACTGTATCAGTAGTAAGCCCATGTTTTTCTGTAGCGGTAGAAATAAGATTATTCCTGTTTAGATCACATGTGCTAAGTTGCTTCAGTCATATCTGACTCTTTGAAACCCCATGGGTTGTAGCCCGCCAGGCTCCTCTGTCCTTGGAATTCTACAGGCAAGACTATTGGAGTGGGTAAGCCATGCCCTCCTCCCGGGGATCTCCCTGACCCAGGGATCAAACCCACAGCTCTTACGTCTGCTGCATTGTCAGGCAGGTTCTTTACCACTCATGCCACATGAGAAGCCCACATAAGAGAGATCATACTTAATGGGGTCAGACCTGTTACAAATAGGAGAGCCTAGCAAGAGGTCAGAATAGCTTGCACAGTTGAGCCTTCTTTGGGTTCCCAGTCTTTGAAGAGAAATGACCTTCAGTAATAAAAGGAGTTAATTACTGATTGTATGTGGATTTGAAGATCTGTGACATTCCTTCCACATCTAAGTATGCTTTCTTCTTATCTGCCAACAGGTACCACTGTAACTGCTTTACGATTATTTAAGAATCTACCTGTAAGAAAGCAATTTTACTCAACTGCTAAAAAATGTAAAGATGAAATAAAAAAGATCCAAGATCTCCTTATAAGCTACGGTATACTTAAACCTGATGTAAGAATTGTTTTTATACATAACAAGGTAAGTGTTATTGTACTTTCTACAGAATTTTTTGATATATGACAGTAATGGGACAGTGCATTTTATCTAAATCAGATGTGTAAGAGTCTTTCAAAATTTGTCCACATTTGTTTAGTTTTTACTTTATTGTATAAAGAGCATCTTTGTTACCTCACATCTATATGAAATCTGATTGAACCTTTTATTTCTTAATTTCTAAGATTAAGTTATTCCACCAAGAGACTTTTTCATCCAAGAAATGTTTGAGTGCTTCCTAAATATGATGACTGAGACTTGTTCTTTTCCTTTAAGAAGTTCACTGTTTAAAAAAAAACAACAAAGAAGAAGTTCACTGTTTAGTGATATTTTCTACCATTTATTTTAAATGGTTTCTTCTTTGGAAGAGTTTTTTGTTTGCTTTTTAAGGGAAACTCTACTCATTTCTTTCCATTTTTTCAGAGCAGGGCTGATAAGGAATTCCTCTTGTTACTTGATAAATCTTAGGGGAAAGGAAGGTTTACATATCTTCTGAATGTTCTGTTTCATAAAATTCCACATGTGCACCTCAAAATATTTACTGAAAGGAGAGTCGAACCACACTGCAGAAGTTTGTAAACCTGGTGGGGAGTAGAGATGTAACATTTATTGAGGGTGTGCACAAGGCCAGTACCTATGCTAGGCACATGAAGCTTCTGTCACCCACAGCAGCAGCCGAGTGAAGTAGACATTTGTCAGCTTGCAGTGGTCCTTTGCGCTGAACCTAGAGAGGCTGGCTCAGCATTGCACAGCTGGCAAATAGTTGAGATGAGTTTTGAAACGTTACATGCCTACTGAGTGTAGATTCTTCACAGTCTACTGTTCTGTCTTCCTGTTTTAATACTATATCACATTGTGTAGTTCTTTTCTAGGTTTCAGAGCACTTACAATAACCTTGTAGGTTAGACAGCCTTACCTCTCTTTGTATAGGGAACTTGAAGCTCAGAATGATCTAAGGAATTGTTTTCTGTTTTGTTAATGAACTTCCTTCTTAAGCATCACCTAGCGGTTCCCTCATTTCATCTGTTGACTCATGGCTGTGGTGGGTCTTTGCTGTTGCGTGGGCTTCTCTCCAGTTACAGCGAGCAAGGGCTGCTGTCTAGTTACAGCGCATGGGCTTCTCTTTTCAGTGGCTTATCTTGTGGCAGAGCACGGGCTCCAGGGCCTGTGGGCTTCAGTGGTTGTGGCATGTGAGCTCAGTAGTGTTGGCTCCCAAGCTGTAGAGTGCAGGCTCAATAGGTTTGGCACATGGGCTCGCTTGATCTTTGGCATGTGGAATCGTCCTGGATCAGTCATCTAACCTGTGTCTCCTACATTGGCAGGCAGATGAGGGAAGCCCCGTTTTCTCTTTTACAGTGAGTAATTCTGCTGAGATCTGAACCCTTTTTCATCCACTTTTCTTTCCACTCCATGTCTTTTTGCTTGCTATTAAGAAGATCCCATGTTTTTTAATTTAATTATTTTTGGCTGCTCTGGGTCGTCCTTGCTGCAAGCAGGCTTTCTCTAGTTGCAGTACGTGGGCTTCTCATTGCAGTGCCTTCTCTTGTTGTGGCATGTGGGGTCTAGAGTGCGTAAGCTGAGTGGTTGTGACGTGTGGGGTCTGGAGTGCGTGAGCCGAGTGGTTGTGACCTGTGGGGTCTGGAGCGCGTGAGCCGAGTGACTGCGGCGTGTGGGGTCTGGAGCGCGTGAGCCGAGTGGCTGCGGCGTGTGGGGTCTGGAGCGCATGAGCCGAGTGACTGTGGCGTGTGGGGTCTGGAGTGCGTGAGCCGAGTGACTGCGGCGTGTGGGGTCTGGAGTTCTGCAATATGTGCTTAGTTGCCCCGCAGCATGTGGAATCTTTCCAGACCAGGGATCGAACCCAGTCCCCTGCCTTGGCAGGCAGCTTCTTAACCACTGGACCACCAGGGAAGTCCAAGAGGATTCTCTCATTAAACCAAGTTACAGTGGAATATTTATGATCAGAATTTTTAGTCATCTTAAAAAAATAAAAAAGAAAGAAAAGCAGTAAGAATAGTCAGCCACCTGTTACTGCTGGCATAGAGCTCAACCAAATGATACCTTGAAATCTCTTCCAGCTCTATGATGCTAGAATTCCTCAGGATGTTGATGGATGGAGGCTCATCCTGCTAATATAAATAACCCTATGACCTCTTGATCCAAAGAACATTTTGTTATTAAAAGTTGAATGTACCCAAGTTAAGAAAATATCAAAGGCAAAAGAAACAATGATCAGGAGAGGAAAACAGATGGAGAAAGGTAAAACATGAAGACAGGAGCTACATTTTTATAGAAGAATAGTGACTGCAACCAAAGAGAGAAGTTTTGAGGAAGAGAAAGCAGACGGATAAAATAAGATTATTCTCTAATGTAATGGAGATGAGTATTTGAAGTCAAATATATATCTTCTGAACTTTGGATAAGTTTATTATATTATTTTCCCAACCTCTGTAAGATCATCAGTGTGGGCATTTTCTTTTGAAAATGGAAAGTAGTATTTTTCAATACACTGTATTTTATAATTTTTCAAGTACACCATTTCTGAGCTTATATTGAACAAACACAGGTCTCTCAGTGGGCTTTAGTAATTTCAGATGCAGTGCAAATCTTGGAGAGTATTGCACCATTAATGTAAGGCTATCAGAAGTCTTACAGTAAAATTATAAATCAGTTTGTGGACAGGAAGAGACACATGAAAAGCTTAAAGGAGGGTAAAAACCTTCAAGTGGAAAATAGCACATGAAATAGTTTTATAATAATTGTGGATACAGTGTGTTTAGTCCTTGTTTAATCAAAAGTTTCATCAAGCATCTTTTTTTAATGCACATGCTGAGTTAACTGGCTGTGCCTTCCTCCTGGGGAATTTGACATTTCTGAAAGTGCAAGTACTGTAAATAAAATGTCACTGTCCTGGCATCAGTTTTTAGTGTTGAGTGTTTAAATAGAGCTAGATTATGAGATCTGAAGATAGTGCTGTATTTAAAAGTTTCTTACGACTTTAAAATAAATTGTGCCTACTAGTATAGCCCAAATAAAGTCTTGTAGTAAAATTAAGCATTACCTACTATTACACAAGGAAATCATGGACTCAGTTATATTTCTAAGCTTTTTTTCTTATTATAAATTATTTTTTCATTCTTATTTAATATGCTGTTGTGCCTCAAATGTTAAAATATATTAAGTTCCAAAAATAGCATCAACACATTGTCATAAATCTCTTTGAACATTGAGTTCTGCTCTACTCTTATAAACATGCTTATGTTTGTCATACTTTATGTGGTTTTCTGAGAAATTTTTTTTTGCCTTAGCTTAAAATTTAAACATGGCGATATTGGTTTCTTTATTTGAAAATTTTTTCTACATTACAAACAATCATATTGCACATAATATGAGAAGTACTATTGCTATTTTGACATCTTGGATTAGTGTTCCTTCTTTTTATGAAGGTTTATAACCTGCCAAGACATTCTTTGAATACTGATAATGTTGATGTTCTTGCCAGTATGGTTATGTTAGAAAGAGGTATTTTTCTTCTTTCATCACCATGTTCCTTGAAAGCATATTGAATAATGAGACAGCCAAAGGGAAATAATTTACAAGTGGATTCAGTGACTTTATTTAAAGTAGATTTTATTTGGAGAAATGCTAGAGCCATTCCTTAGATAAGCACTACAGTCTTCAGCCTTAGTTTTGTAACTGAATCCTTGTGCAGTCCTGCTATATCTATTTTTTCTTTTATAAAATAGTTATTTCACAAAATTATGAGTTTTTCTCAGTTTGGTAAGATCTGAAACCCACTTAATATTAGCTGTTTCATGTGTTCATGAGTAATTTTTTAGAGCACTAGTTCAAACATAATGGTAAATATGTGATTTCAAATAATGGATACTTTAATACTTCATACTTGTTGGTTTTGGGGAATATTTTCCTTTGACTAAAGTATCATTTGTGTTTTTAACAATTATTTGTTATTTAATTCTGTCTCGATAATTAGAGGCCCATTGGTATTCCAAAAGCTGAATTGGATATTGTGGATATAAGGCCTTACCTGTTACAAGAGGGAAATTAATCAATGGCTTTTTACCTATCTCTCCTTTATATGACATGACTGTTAAGGCTTATTGAGATCAGTTTATTTATTTTTGAAGTCTGGAAGAATGATGACTAAGAATGAGAAAGAAGGGACGCATTTATTGGGTAATAAACTGAAGATAAATAAATGGTAGTTTATAATCTGTATCCCATACATTTGTGGTAGTCCCTTTGTTCATTTTATTCTATTTTGCATCTTTTAGCCTTTTACTCATATTTTTTTAATGTCCCGATTTTGTTTCACCTGTGATGTGAGAAATCAAGGAAAAGTCTTTTGCCCATTACTGGACCAGTGTTAAAGGCCACCTCCCTCTCCCATCCCCTCCAATGTTGTGGAGGCAGTTTTATCAAAGAGAAATTTCAGTTCAAGACTATGGTTTGAATGCTCCTTTCTTCTGAAGAATATATCCCTCCAGTTCCAACCTTGAAAGTTTGGGTGGAATTGTTTTTATTTCTTTTTTAGTTAGTGAAAGTGAATGTTCCTTCAGATATGTTTTAAGATTAACTTGGGGCTAATTATCAAATATGATTGGTTGTTTGTCTTTTGATTTGTTTTTACTTGCAAATTAAGGATAAAATTTTTAATGGTTCTCATGTTTTCTTCTTTGTTATATTAAATTCTTTTACGTTTCACCTAACTTCTGAGAAATACTATATAGAAAAGATGAGAGACATATATAAGTCTAATTTAAATTTAGTTGATTTCTAATTTTGATGTTTGCCGACACTATTTTTAAGACATCTTTAGTCTTCCCCTGTCCCTTAGCAAGACTTATTTATTGGAAATGATTTGCATTCTCTGTCCCTGTCCCAACAGCTTTTTGTGAAAGGGAGGCCAGCATTTTACTTATATCTGTTTTCCTTTTAATTCTCACTTAGTATTATAATATCCTGAATATGGATCATACAAAAGAATGAAATAATGCCATAGAGGTTCTCATACTAAGTGAAGTAAGCCAGAAGGAGAAAGACAAATACTGTATGATGCAGCTTATATGCGGCATATAAAATATGACACAGACGAACTTCTCTATGAAACAGAAACAGACTCACAGATAGAGAAAACAAATTTGTGGTTGCCAAGTGGGAGTGGGGTGTGGGGGAGGGATAGATTGGCAGTTTGGTAATCATGTTTGTTTTCTGTTTTCTGTGGGATCTATTTATGTTTTGTATATAAGTTCATTTGTATTTTTTTTTTTAGATTTCACATATAAACAATGTCACGTAATATTTGTCTTTCTCTGACTCACTTAACTTCACTTAGTATGATAATCTCTAAGTCCTCCATGTTTCTGCAAATGCCTTACTCCTTTTCATGTCTGAGTAATATTCCAGTTTTGTATCTTTGTGGTATATATATACACACACACAAATGGGACCTAACAAAGCTTTTGCACAACAAAGGAAACCATAAACAAAAAAGACAACCTACAGAATGGGAGAAAATATTTACAAATGATGTGACTAGTAAGGGATTAATCTCCTAAATTTACAGAGAACTCATATACTCATTATCAAACAAAAAAAAAAACAAAACAGAACAAACTACCCAAACAAAAAATGAGCAGAAGATCTAAGACATTTCTCCAAAGAGGACATACAGAGATGACCAAAAGGCACATGAGAAAATGTTTCACATTGCCAATTATTAGAGAAATGCAAATCAAAATGACTAGTACCACTTTAAATTCATGATCATTAATCTTAGTACTGCCTGATAGTCATACTGTGTTTCTGTAGTCTGTTTTCTCTCCTGGTCTCCTATATCCACAGTACTTTAAACCAACTTTAATGTATAAGCAAATCACCTGGGCATCTTGCTAACAGACCAGATTCTGATTTAGTAGTTCAGCGAGGACCTGAGATTCTACATTTCCAACCAGTCTCCAGGTGGTACAGTTGCTGCTGGTCCATGATCCATATGTTGAGTTGCAAAAATCCCAAAGAGCTGTTTCATCTCTCTTCTCAGTCAAGTCTTTCTTCCCTGTCTTCACTCTTACTTGATCTTACATCCTATTTTACTGAGAAAATTGAGAGAACTTTTTATAAACTACCCACTTGTCTGCAGTTCTGCCCATAACATTCAACCTTCCCTTCTATTATTATAGATGCATGCCTCATGTTTTCAGGCAAGGCCAATTCCTTCACTTTGGCAAAGTTTCTTAAAATAGGTGTCCGTACTCACTGTCTCAAATTAACTTTTTTCCCATTCTCTCTTGAACCCACTCCAGTCAGACTTGCTCTTTCTACCACTCCACCAGAACTACTTTTACCAAGGTCACCACTGACTTTCAGATTTCCGAATCCAGTGGTCATTTCTCAGATTTTATCTTAACATTTACCACAGTTGACCTCCTCATCCTTGAAACACTTTTTCACTTGGTTTCCAGGTCAACACACATCCTTGGTTTTTCCCCTCATCTTTCTACCATTTGTTATCAGTCTTCTAGTTCCACTTCATATCCTAACTTGTAAACATTTAGTGTCCTGTGGCTCAATTGTGGAATTTATGTATATAATTCTTTCTCACATATATATACACACACATATATATATATATATATTTACATACACATATGTATGTATTCAATTTCTTGATGTGCATCTCATGTTTCTGGATGTCATTTATACCCTGATGATTCCTCAGTTTTTAATCTCCATTTTGTAACTATCCTGAACTCCAAACTCATAGATCTAGCTGCCTCCCCAAATTTCCCTTTGTTTAGTAATAAGCTCCTCACATTTAACATGACAAACAGCAAAGCTCCCTTCCTTGTCTCTCAGGATTGCTCTTTACATATCCTTCCCTATCAGTATATGAAAACTCTGTTTTTTCTCTTGGCAAACCAAAACCCTTAGGGTTATCCTTAACTACCGATTCTCTCACACTTTAATCTGATAAAAGAGTAAATTCTGTTGGTATACATTCAAAATATATCTAAAATCTAATCTTTTCACCATGCGTGTGACTACCACTGTGATCCAAGCCACCGTGATCTCTCACCTGGATTTTTGTAATAATATTCTAATTGGTTCTCCCCTCTTCCTACCTTGCTGTCTTTATTCTGAGCCTAACAGCTAGAGTGATTCTGTAAAAGAAACCCTGTGGACTATAGCATGCCAGATTTCTCTTTCCATAGGGTTTGCCAGGCAATTATACTGGAATGGGTTGCCATTTCCTTCTCCAGGAATCGAACCTGTGTGTCCTGCATTGTGGTCAGATTCTTTACCACTGAGCCACCTGGAAGTTTAAGTCAAGCTTTTTGGTAAAGAGCCACAGTATAAATATTTGGGGTTTTCTAACTCAGTTAGGGAACAGTTTCCCTCACAACTGTTCAGCTCTGCTGTTGTAGCATGAAAGTAAAGTTATTAAAACTTTACTTTAAAAAGCAGGTGGTAGGTTGGATTCGGTCCTTAGGCTATAGTTTGCTGACCCATTATAGGTGATCTGACCCACTGTTATGTCTGATCTCATTTATTTATTTTCTTGGCTTCAGCTAACTGGCCTGCTTGTTTTTTTTCTTGAACCTGCCAGTCTTACTTCCAACTCGGGACCCTTTTATTTGTTGTTCATTTGCCTCAAACATTCTTCTGTATATCTGGCTCAATCCTCATCTTTTAATTCTTTACTTAAAACTTCCTCAGTGAAGTTTTCTTTAGTCACCCTAAAATTATAACTGTTTCCCCCACCCCACACATGTTTCTCCTGCTTTATTTTTCTTCTTAAAACTTCTATCTAATATGCTGTATATTGTACCTACCTTAATCTAGTGTCTTCCTTTCCTCCTCTAGATATAATTTCCATGAGGGGAGAGACTTTTTTACTTTTCTCACTGATGTGTCCCTAGTGCTGACAGTAGTACTTCATGTGGGTACTCAAAAAGTATATGTTAAATTAACGAGTGTGATCAAGGGTTGAGAGCATGCAGGACAGGAGCATTCCATCCCATTGGTGACACCAGCCCATACTGGATTGTTAACTTAGATATTAAAGCACCAAAGATAGAGGGGTAGATGATATCAATAAGAGTTAAGAGTAACTGGAGCAGAGAAGTGCAGAACATCAAGCACCAGCTTTTACTCAGACCTTTCCCTTTCTCTCTGGAGGCCTGCTTGAAAGTCACAGAAGAGGGAGGTCTAACTTTAGCCACTTGGCAGGTGGGTGTTAATTGATTCCGTGGAGTAGGAACAATCTGTCAAAGTGGGTCTCACCTAGGACTCCACAAATGGGTGGGTCATGGGCTGATTTTATTATTACAGTATAGTTGGCTAATATGGGTAAATGGATCAAGATCATTCTAGGTATAGGAATAGTATGAATTATGAATATAAAAGATGTAGGTAGGAAAGTATTTAGAGGCAGTGAGTAAGTCAAGGTATGTGAGTAGGTATTTCATATAAAGGAATACAGGAAGATTAATCCTGAAAGACAATTTAGTCTAGATTATAAAGGGTCTTTAATGCTAGGCTGTTTTTTTGTTTGTTTGTTTTTTGTAATAGAAAATTGGGAGTAGGGAAGTGACTTGATTAAGTTGTTACCTGTGACTGTTAGCTTGGTAGTAATGTGCTGGGAGGAGTTATAGGAAGCTATAAGCAGAGACCTTAGTTAGGAAGCTATACAAAAATCCAGACACTATGTGGCTGAATTAGGATAAACAGATTGGGCATGGAAAACAAAGAGGGCAATCACTACTGTAAGGAAGAATCCATGAGACTGCACATAAACAATGAAGAACAAAAAAGATTTGAGGATACCTGATCTATTTAATGTAAGTCACTCAGTCATGTCCAACTCTCTGCGACCCTGTGGACTGTAGCCCGCCAGGCTCCTCTGTCCATGGGATTCTCCAGGCAAGAATACTGGAGTGGGTTGCCATTTCCTTCTCCAGGGGATCTTCCCAACCCGGGGATTGAACCTGGGTCTCCCGCATTGCAGGCAGACGCTTTATCATCTGAGCCACCAGGTAAGCCCCGATTTATTTAACTTATATGCCTAGGAAAATGATAATATTACATCCCTGTTTTATTCCTGAATGGGTGCATCTGTCTTTCTTCCCCAATATGTAGCACCTTCATGAATTCCCTGGTGGCTCAGAAGGTAAAGAATCTGCCTGCAATACAAGAGACCTGGGTGTGATCCCTGGGTTAGGAAGATACCCTGGAGAAGGGAATGGCTACCCACTCCAGTATGCTTAGCTAGAGACTTCCATAGACAGAGGAGCCTGGTGGGCTACGGTCCATGTGGTTGTAAAGAGTTGGACCTGACTGAGTGACAATGCATTCATGAATTACTCTGGCATAATTTTGATTTCTCTCCAGAAAGAACCTAATAGAATCAAGCAAAACTTTGGAAGTGAAGTTATTTGTTAGCTCATCAACAAAGTTTTTGTTGACTAGTCTGTTAAGAAAGAAAAGCTGATCAACTCCAGACTGGATATTATTTGTTAGCTTTAAAACTTGTTGCTTGTTTTTTAAATAAAAGGACAGAATTAGAAAAATAAAGAACCATAAGGTAATTGTTGGGATGTTTGCCTGAACAGGATGTATGGGAAAATAAATGCCATCAACTAAGCACCAGGGAACCAGCTGATTGTAGGAGTGTTGGCAGCTCAGAATCTGTGGGTTTGCTCTTCTTTTTTCTTTTTTTCAGTATTATTGTATTAAGAACACTTAACATGAGATCTACACACTTAACAAATTTTTAAGTGTACAATATAGTATTGTTGAGTAGAGGTATGAGTAGAGTATAGCAGGTCTCTGGAACTTAAGAACCCTAACTGACACTTTATGCCTAGTTGTTAGTAACTTCCAATTTTTTTCCTACCCCTAGTCCTTGTTAACCACCATTTGATTCTTTGATGCTATGAATTTGTCCATTTTAGATGCGTCATATATATGGAATCATGCAGTATTTGTCTTTCTGTGACTAGTTTATTTCACTTGACATAATGGTCCTCATGATTCATCCATGTTGTCACATGTTGTAGAATATCCTTCTTTTTTGAGGCTGAATAGTATTTCATAGTATGTGTATAATACATTTTCTTTATCCATTCATCCATCAGTGAACACTTAGGGGCTTTCCACATCTTGGCCATTGTAAATAGTGCTGCAGTGAACATGGGAATGCTAATATCTCTTTGAGAGTTTGCCTTCAAATCTTTTGGAAAATACCCAGATATTGGATATCTAGGTCATATGATATTTCTATTTTTAATATTTGGGAGTATCTCCATACTGTTTACCATATCTGACTTCGCTATCAGCTGCACTATCTCTGTACTGTTTTCCATATCTGACTTCCATATCAGCTGCACCATTTTGCATCTCCACAAACAGTATACAGGGCTTCCAGTTTCTCCACCAATATTCTTACCAATATTTGTTGTCTTTGTTTTTTTTTTTTTTGGTAATAGCTATCCTGACAGGTGTGAGGTGATACCTCTTTGTGCTTTTTGATTTGCATTTCACTGATGATCAGTGATATTGAGCATTTTTCATATACCTGTCGACCATTTGTATTTCTTCTTTGAAGAAATGTCTACTTAAATCCTTAGCCTGTTTTTTTGTTGGATTATTAGATTTTTTTTGTTTTTGAGTTGTAGGAATACCTTGTATATTTTGGAAATTAATCATCAGGTGTATAGTTTGTAAATATTTTCTCCTATTTCATGAGTTGCCTTTTCACTTTGGTGATTGCTTCCTTTGTTGTGCAGGAGCTTCTTTATTTTATGTAATCCCACGACTATTTTTGCTTTTTGTTGCTTGTGCTTTTGGTGTAATATCCATGAAATCATTGTCAGGATGAGTGTCATAAAGCATTTCTTTTGTGTTCTTTTCTATTTTTACAGTTTCAGGTGTTTGTTTATGTCTTTAATCTGTTTTGAGTTGATTTTTATGTGTGCTGTGATATAAGGGCCGAACTTGCATGAGGATATCCAGTTTTCTCAACACTGTTTATTGAAGCAGCTCTCCTTTCCTCACTGTATTTTTGATGCTTATCAGACATCAGTTGACCTTATATGCATGGATGTTTTACCAGGCTCTCTGTTTTTTCTGTTGGTATTTATGTCTGTGTGTATGCTGCCATACTGCTTTGATTATTGTAGGTTTTTAATATATTTCAGCCTCAGGACCTGTGATACCTCTTAGCTTTGTTCTTCTTTCTCAGGAATCATTTGGCTATTCATGCTCTTTTATAGTTTCATATGAGTTTTAGAATTGTGTTTTTCTACTTCTGTAAAAAACACTGTTGGGTTTTTTTTTAAAAATCAGGGATTGCATTAAATCTGTAGATCACTTTGAGTAATATAGAAATTTTAACAATGTTAAGTTTTCAAATACATGAGCACAGAATGCCTTTCCATTTGCATCATCATATGGGTCTTTCATCTCATTAATTGAGCCTTTCTTGTAGGTTATCCAGTTTGTTGTCATATAATTGTTAATACTGTCTCATGATTATTTTTATTTCTGTGACATTAGTTGCAATATCTCTTTAGTTTTGTTTATTTCTTTTTATGTTGCTTTTTTCTATTTTATATCTTGTTTATTTTCCACACTAATGTTTATTTTTTTTCTTCTCCTATCTTTAGGCTTAATTTGTTTTCATCTTTCTAGTTCTTTGAGGTATATAGTTAGGGTGTTTATATGACATCTTTCTTTTTTAAAGTAAGTGTTTTTCTGCAATCTTCCCTCTTAGTACTGCTTTTGCTGCCCCTTTAACTTTTGGTATGTTGTATTTTCATTTTACCTTGTCTCAAGATAGTTTATAACTTCCTTTTTTATTTTTCTTTAACCCAGTGGTTGTTCAAGAGTATGTTGTTTAATTTCCACATATTGTGAATGTGTTTCTTTTTCTGTTGATTTTTAGTTTCATTGCATTGTTATCAGAAAACGTACTTGGTATGTTTCAACTTTTAAAAATTTTTAAGACTTGTTTTGTGACCTAACATATGATCTGTGCTGGAGAAAAATCCTCTTGAGCTTGGGAAGAATGTATTCTGCTGCTGTTGGTTTGAATGTTCTCCATATATCTGTTAGGTCCATTTGATCTGTATTGTTGTTCAAATCCTTTGTTTCCTTACTGATTTTCTGTCTGAATTTTCTGTTATTGGTCTTGATCTGAAAAAAGAAAAACTAGAGAAGCATATAGAGGATAGAGTTGCATTGCAGAAGAGATGATTTGGGTCACTTCCTTTAGAACACATTAGGGAGAAGAAAGAGTCGGTTTGGAGAGAAAAAGTCTCTTGAAAAAACAAAATGTAATAGGAAGGTGTTCTATTCAGTGCAAATAAAGAGGAAAAGCTGAAATCAAATATTGTATAAAGCAGTACCAGCTTGACTCGCAAATAATCTTTTCTGTATGGTTGAATATGGGAGGATGTAATGATTGCCTCAGAGATCCAATATTACAGCTGATCAGATGGGACTTACTGTAGTGGTCCAGTGGCTAGGACTCTGTGCTCCCAATGCAGTGGACCTGGGTTTTATCCCTGGTTGGGGAACTAGATCTCACATGCATAACTAAGACCCAACAGCCAAATAAATATGTATATATTTAAAAGAGCTGATCAGAAAGACTGATCTGAAAGATTTTTGCAAACAGTATTAAGAATATAAGTAATCTGAAAGCAATTATTAAACTCTGATTGGACTAAAAAAGGATTTTCAGAATAGGTGGTTTTACAGCTGGTTCTTGAGAAAGACTCAGTGGGCAAAAGCATTCAGAGCATGTGCAAGGTCAAGGAGTCATGAGAGATCAGAGAAAGCTGGTATAAGTAAGTAAGAGATGAGGCTGGAAAGGTTGAGTCTGAATTCTGAAGAATCTTGTGGACTTTACATGAGAATATGAACCTCTTGCCAGGTGGTGAATGGAAACAAAATAAGGACATGTGGGGGCTTCCTGGAGGTTCAGTGGTTACTACTTCGCCTTCCAGTGCAGGGGCTATGGATTCAGTCCCCGTTCAGGTGGCTGAGACACCGAAACATGAATACAAACAATATTGTAACAAATTCAACAAATACTTAAAAATGGTCCACATAAAAAAATTTTTTTTAAACTTTAATGACATTTAGTAGGAGACTAACAGAAAATGATAATTCTTATGGCATTTGGAGAATGGACCAAATTATGTTTTGTAGTTATATAACAGAAGAAGGCGGTTCAGTAGTCCAGGTGGTTGCACAGAGTATGTATAAGAGGATATGGGCAAGAAAAACATTTCTACATTCTGATGTAGATAAGATTTGATTAGCAATTGGAAATAATATTTCTTGCTTTAAAGACTACAAAGAGTATCTGCAATCTCCCTTTAAAAGTTATGCAAAAATTAACTTAACGTTTTCAAGTTTTTGCTTAAATTTTTGACCTTTTTTTTTTACCTGAGTCAGAAAGTATGAAATAGGTAGAATGAAAAAATATGCATACTGTATTCCAAAACATGAATATAAAATAGACAATAAGCAGAGTTAAGTAGGGCATTAGATATTTTACTTCTTTTTCTTAAAGGGGGAGGGAGTGGTCTTTATTTTTTTTCTTTTTGGTTGTACCATGGGTTTGTGGGATCTTAGTTCCCTGATCAGGTTGAACTTGGGCCCCCTCATTGAAAACCCCAAGTCCTAACCACTGGACTGCCAGGGAATTCCTGCATAAGAGGCTTTAAATTTTGAATGTTCTGAATAAATTTTACCAATTTTGAACTCTGGGCTACTTAGTAAGAATCAAATTATATTAATGCTTATTATGTTAATAGAATGTGATATTCTTTTAACAATAGTATTGGCATTATGATGGAATAATGTTAATTTTACACCAAACTCAAAACATTCAGCAATAAAGTTTCTATAAGCTTCAATAGCTAATGTTGTTATATTGCCAATGTAAAAAGACTCTTTTCTTACATTGTGTTTTTGCCCCTGTTCTTTTTTGAACCATTTAGTGCAAATACATGTCCAAGAGTAGGTAGCAATGTATGCAGATCCAATTACATTAACTAGTAAGACCATGGAAGTAGTTAATACTTCTGACTTTTAGAAGATTGAAGCATGAACTTCTTAGTACATCTTATGCTTCACCAATATATATATACTTTGATTTCATATTTTAGGAGTCACTTTTGCTCAGGCAGTCTTATTAGCATTACAGGTTTTGGTTAATTGTGCTTATCTTTGTGTAACCTGCTTTTTTCCATTATCACAAATTGCTTTTACAGTTGAGCTTTACTAATTAAATACTGAATAGTCTCATCTAGCTTCAGATAGTGTAGAAGTAGAAACAGCAGTAAGTTGTATTTGGGCAACTTCAATCAATTACATGGTATGCATGTAATAATATATTTTTATTGAGGTGATTTTGCTCTGTCATCATACTGACTAGAGTCAGTTTCTTACTTGGCACATTCAGATGCTCCAACTTTGTGTGACCTAGATAGAAAACATATGGGGGTATGTGTGTGTATTTTTAGCACATGTTAAGCTATCAGCCTAATGGCAGAATATATGAAAAACTTCAGGAAATGAACAGATTTATATTTTAGAAAATAATACAGGATTCGTGAAATGGTGGGGAAAGCAAACTATAAAAACTATTTGCTGTAAAAAAATGTAGCATTTTAAAATTCTGTTATTTTCTATATCCTTAGCTTTTAATCACTACCTTTAATTGTTTAGTTCTTTAATAATAGGTCCCATTTTTTAAATGAATCTTAATTGCCTAAGTAATAGTGAAAGTTTAATTTATTGGCAGACTTCTTTATTGTTAGCCTAACTATAAATAGTTAGAAAATGCTTCTTAATCAGCCTGCTTCATCTGATGCAGTAATTGCCCAGTGTGAAATAATGCTCTGGAACTACTAGCAATATTTACTTAAATTTTTTTTTTTCAAAACATTGAGTGGTTCTCATGTTTCATAGCTTGTTTAGAACCCATTTCCTCAAGTGATCATTTTACAATTCTGTATACTAACTTCTTAGTTGGTCAGGCAGTAAGTTGTGCGTTAGCATCTTTGCATTAATCAGTAGCTAAGATTTAAATCTGAGGCGTCACTAATACAAACCAAAATACATAATATGTTTCCATTAGAAATATCACAGCTTTTATAGCTGTATTAAGTGCAGGAATTTGAAAGCATTAGTTTTCTTGAAATATTTTCATATCTACTCATTTTAAATACATTCTGTATGTATGTATGAATCACAGAGCTAGCATAGCTTTAAAGAGAGAAATTTTCTGTGAAAAAGTTTTTATTGCTCAACTGCTCTTTGTTAAAAATAACTTTGATATAGAAAGTGTGAAGAAGATGACATTTAATTTCTACGCAGTTGCAGATTACAGAATCTTAACCTACTTTCCCTTCTTTTAAGCATTGTTCCTTAAATCAGCAGCTCCTGGCTGGCTTAAAATAATAGCCATAATAGCAAAAGCCAACACCTCTTTGTTTTTTTTACACCGACACACACATAAACACACACACAAACACAAAGATGTGTGGAGCAAATGAAAAGATTACAGTCTGGCAGTTTCTCACAAAATAAACAGAGTTGCCACTTTACCTAGCTATTTCAGTCCTAGCTATATACACAAGAAAAATGTATGTGACACAAAAACATGTACACGAATGTTTATAGCAGCATCTTTCGTAATAGTCAAAAAGTGGGAGTAACCCACATGCCCATAGTAAGAGGCAATAATATTTCAAATGTGTGTCCATATAGGGGAATATTATTTAGCCATTATAAAGGAATGAAATCCTGATAAATGTCCAGGACCAGCCAGCTTCACAGGTGAATTTTAACAAACATTTAAAGGAGAATTAACACTTATCCTTCTCAAACTATCCCCAATAATGGAAGAAGGAATGCTTGCAAACTCATTCTACAAGACCAGCCTCACCCTAATACCAAAACCAGCCAAAAGCACTAGAAAAAGAAGAAAATTACAGGTCAGTATCACTGATGAACATAGATCCAAAAATCCTCGATGAAATATTAGCAAGCCAAATTTAGCAATATGTTAAATGGATCATACACCATGATCAGATGTAATTTATCTCAGAAGTGCAAGAATGATTCAGTATCCATGCTTCAATCAGTGTGATATACCACATTAACAAATTGAAGGATAAAATTATATGATCATCTCAACTCAACAGGTGCAAAAAAAGCTATTCACAAAATTCAACATTCAAGTATGATAAAAAAAAAACTCTCAACAAAGTAGGTACAGAAAGAATGTACCTCACCTTGATAAAGGCCATTTATAACAATCTCACAGCTAGTATCATACTCAAGGTGAAAGTCTGACAGATTTTCCTCTAAGATCAGGAACAGGACAAGACTACCCACTCTTACCACTTTTATTCAACATAGGATTGTAAGGCTTAGCCACAGCAGTTAGATAAGAAAAAGAATCCAAATTGGAAAGAAGTAAAACTTTCACTCTTTGTGTATGATATGATACTATATATAGAAAATCCTAAAGATGCCCCCAGGAAACTACTAAAACTAATAAATAAATTCAATGAAATTGTAAGTTGCAAAATTCACTTTCATAAATTTGTTGCATATCTATACATTCACAGTGAACTATCAGAAAGGGAAATTATAAAGCTACCCCATTTACAATTGCATCAAAAAGAATAGAATGCCCAGAAAGAAATCTAACCAAGGAGGTAATAAAAACCTGTACTCAGAAAACTACAAGATACTGATGATAGAAATTGAACACTGCACAAACAAATGGAAAGATAAAACATGCTCATGGATTGGAAGAATCAATATTTTTAAATGACCAGACTTCCCAAAGCAGTTTATGAATCAGTGCAATCCCTATCAAAATACCAATGGCATTTTTCACAGAACTAGAAGAAATAATTCTAAAATCTGTGTGGAAACACAGAAGACAAAATAACCAAAACAGTCTTAACCAAAACAGCTTAAGAAGAACAAAGCTGCAGTTATCATGCTCCTTGATTTTATGCTATACTACAGAGCTGCAGTAATCAAAACAATATGATGTTGGCATGAAACCAGACACAGAGATCAATAGATCTTGGTAGAGAATCAGTCCAGAAATGAACCCACAAGTATATGGCCAATTGATCTATAACAAAGGAAATAATATACAGGGGAAAGATAATCTCTTTAGTATATGATATTGGAAAAACTGGACAGCTACTTGCAAAAGAATCAACTGGACTACTTTTTCACACAATTTACAGAAATAAACTCAAAATGAATAAGACTTACATGTAAGATTTGAAACCATAAAACTCCTTGAAGAAAACATAGGCAGCACACTCATTGGTCTGAGCAATATTTTTTGGATTTATCTCCTCACGCAAGAAAACAAAAGCAAAAGTAAAGTAATGGGACTACACTAAAAAGCTTTGCACAGCGAGGGAAGCTATCCACAAAATGAAAAGGCTTCCTATCAAATGGAAAAAGGTATTTGTCAACAGTATATCCAATAAGGTACTTAATATCCAAAATATACAAAGAACTCAGTATCAGAAACAAATAACCTGATTTAAAAATGGCAGAGGGCCTGAGTAGATGTTTTTCCAAAGAAGACATATAGATGAGCTAACAGACACCTGAAAAGATGCTGAAAATCACCATTAATCAGGGAAATGCAAACCAAAACCACAATGAGATATCACCTCACATCCGTCAGAAAGACTATTATCAAAAAGCAACAAATAACAGTGCTGGGGAGGGTGTGGAGAAAAGGGAAGGTTCACGCACTGCCGTTGGTGCAGCCACTACGGAACACAGCATGAAACTTTCTCAAAAAATTAAAAGTACAACTATCACTTCACCTATTCCACTTCTAAGTATTTTTCCAAAGAAAAACACTAACTTGACAAAATATATGGGGCTTCCCTGGTGACTCAGAGGTTAAAGTGTCTGCCTACAATGCGGGAGACCCGGGTTCGATCCCTGGGTCGGGAAGATCCCCTGGAGAAGGAAATGGTAACCCACTCCAGTATTCTTGCCTGGAGAATCCCATGGACGAAGGAGCCTGGTAGGCTCGACAAAATATATGCACCCCTTTGTTCATTGGAGCACTATTTACAATAATCAAGATATGGAAGGGCCCTAAATGTCCATTGACAGATAAATGGATAAAGAAGATGTAGTATATATACATGTTGGAGTACTACTCAGCCATAAGAAAAGAATGAAACCTTACCATTTGCAACTATATAGATGGATATAGAGGGTTTTATGCTAAGAGAAATAAAAGTGCAAAAAAGAAACTATGATTTCACTTAAATGCAGAGCCTATAAAACAAAAGACCACACATAATAAGCCAGAAGACTCACAGAGAACCAATAGGTGATTACCAGAGGGGAGGTGGTGGTGGGATGAAAATAAAAGGGCCTGCTTCCTCGTTTTGGCGCACGGGCTTCTCATCGTGGCGGCTTCTCTTGTTGCAGAGTGCGGGCTCCAGGGCACGGGCTTCGTTCATCGTGGCACATGGGCTCCTTAGTCCTAGTGCATGGCTTTGTTGCTCTGCGGCCTGTGGGATATTCGTGAATCAGGGATCAACCTGTGTTTCCCGCATTGACAGGCAGATTCTTTATCACTGAGCTACCAGGGAAGCCCTACTTCTTCCTAAAAAAACTCCCTTGGTCAGTGCACCATATTGTCCTGTGACCCTCCTTGCCTCTGTGGTCAATGCTTTCTAGTCTCCTCCTCTTCCCCCGCCTGACTCTTGAATGTTGGTGTTTTCTCCTAAGCCCTTCACACATTTTCTTTAGGATTTAAGACTCCTAAGTGAATATTTGTTGAAAGAATGTGTCTATATATTGATGGTTTCTCAAGAGAATTGACTATAACTGAACCTCATTAACTGAAAACATTTCAGTATGTTACGACATGCACATCACAGCCACACTTTTGTGCTGTCTCTCTAGGCCATGATTCTCTTAAGCTATCCTACTACATGCTTGTAGTGAAAAAAATACAAGTCCATTATTCAGCCTTTCTGTCTGTGAGGTTTAGTTAGCTTTTTTAAAGTTCTCTGTATATAGATGGTAATTTTGAAAAGCATGCATTACCCTACATTCTTATACCAGGTTAACTGTTTAATATTAAATTTTATAGCATTGATGTCCGTCCTCAATAAAACAGTAATGTTTACTTGAAGTAGCAATTTAATTTAAATACACTCTGCAATATATATTCTGAAGTTTAGGATTAGAAGGGGGGAGAAAATTAATATTTAATGAAATTGTTTTATGCCAGGCTCTGGCCTGTGTGTTCACCTACATCATATATTTTCATCTTCCAACACTCTAGAAGATAAGTATTCTTAGTCATCTCGTAGAGAAAACAAAATTGAGGTTAAGGTAAGTTAAAATAGATTCTATACTGCAGGATATACAGCTACTGAAACTTGGAACCAGACTTCTCTCAAACTTTATAGCCTATAGATACCTTATAAATGATGCAGAAAATATAAACTAGGGCTGAATGCTAAATACAGAAATAAATTGTGTAAGTACTTGAGTTTACTAAGTCCAAGTTGTGCTAAAAGTTGTCTGTGTCATTTTGTCCCTAGGCAATTATTTGGCAGAAAACTAGAGTATCAGATCATAAAATGGCTCTCATGTCTGTTCTGGGGACTGCTGTTATGGGCAATATGGAATCCTTTCAGTACCACTGTGAAGAATCTCAGGTATACAACAAAGATGTTCTTTAATTTACCACTGAAGCTGTTTAATTATTTCCTTTTTGTCGGGTTGAGGTAGCAAGAAATGTCTCTTTAGAAATTTTAATGACAAAGGATGTATAAGCTCATATTAAATCTCTTTTCCCTGCCCTACTTCCTGTTTTTATCTCTTCTGTTTATTGTTTTTAATTTTAAGTATCATGGTTACATTAATTGTTTAAGTGATTTTCAATTTAGAATCTTCATCTCTTTGCTTTCCTCAATGAAAGGAGTTGAGCCCTCTTACCTTTGTTTTCCCTTTCCTACCTTGTATTCCAACTTTATTTTCTTTATCTGTCAGCTCTAGAAAGTCTTCTTGAGGCCCTGTAATACTGGATGAGGTTATTAACACTCCCAGTCTTTCTTGTTCTTCTCTTCAGTCATGCCAGCCCCACTTCTGTGTTATCTAGCTTCATAACCTGTTTCTTATGTAACCATCTTTCATTTGAAGATTCATTTTAAAAGTTGAAAACTTATATGAAGTATACATTATTATGACTTCTTTTCTTTTCTATAATTTGTTGCAGTCTCTAGGCTACTAGTTCCCCTCCTATTCTCTTTTACAATATTGAGTTCTTAATAATTATCATTTTATTAGTGTCTTAGATGGAGCTTATGCTCAATTAATGTATTAAGAATTCTCTCTGCCTAAGGAAAGTAGCCATGATCTAACTTGGGTTCTGTTTTTCAGAGCACCCTTAATAGTTGTTTAATAGTTTAGACACTAGTG
The DNA here is from genome assembly GCF_023699985.2 of Odocoileus virginianus. NCBI lineage: Eukaryota > Metazoa > Chordata > Mammalia > Artiodactyla > Cervidae > Odocoileus > Odocoileus virginianus. The sequence continues at coordinate 1,347,295 of NC_069686.1, read as the reverse complement.
CCACTTTGGACTGGTCCTCTTGGCTGACTTGGGACAGTAAGGGTACTGTCTAAATTTTGCTGGGCTCTCTGTGGTTCCCTAGGACTTTGTTGCCCATGCTGGTAACCCAGGAAGCTGTGACAGGAGATTCAGATGTGCTGTGTTGTGCTTTAGAGAGTCTACCTGTCACAGTTTGGTCTGAAGACTAGCAGCATCAGCATTGCTTGGAAACTTGTTTGACAGATTGAGTAGGGGACAGAGGTCTTTACTTTGGTAAAGGAGTACAAGAGACAGCAGCATGGAAGTGAGCTGGGATATTTTATCAAGTTTTGAATGTGGTAAGGTTAAGAAAATTTGTGTGAGCATTTGGAGAGGAAAGAAATAAAGGCTGTACATCTGTATCTTAGCATCACTGGTGTATGTTGTATAGATGGGAATGAAATTACCCAGATGGAATAGAGAGCAAGAAAAAGGGGTCTGATGATGAGACTGAGGGAGACTATCACCCTTATAGGCTGTAAGCAAAGGGAGAGGAAGTCCCAATAAAGAGGAAGTTTCAGAGAGGAAGCGGAAAATCCAAAAGAGAAGGCTGAAACGGTGTCATGCTTCCAAAGGAAAGAGTTCCCATTGGTGTCAGGGTCTGCAGAGAGTCAAGTAGTTCTACTAAGTGTCTGTTGGAGTTGGTCATTGAGGTAGAAGCTAGAGCATAGAAGGCTGGAGATGAAGGGAGGGAGAGAAGGGTTCATAGTTGAAGAACAATCAGGGGAGTATTATTTGTTTATATTTTGCCTTTGATTTTTGTTTTGCTTTTTACTTGAGTAATACTTGGGTATAGAATCTTATAAGGCCTATCTAATTTTTTATTTTGTTGCACTGATTTGGTCTGTTACAGAGATTTTTCTCCCCACAAGCTAGCCTGATTTTCACTTTTTGTAATATTTTATAAGACTTTGCCATTTGATTTTAGTTTTCCATATAACTTACTGTGTGTTAATTCTTAAGGTTATCTATCTTAAGCCATTTTTAAAGCTCAGTATTTGGAAGTAATACTGTTTATTCAGTGGCCAACAAGATGGTGTGAAGAAAAAACACTAGCAATATTACTGATGTTTTCTTAATTTTAATCCTTATTCTTACCTATTCTGGTTTTTTTTTGTTCTCCCATCAACAAGCCCACTAAGTCTTTCAGAGGCTGAACAGCCTTCCCTGATGCTCAGCAGGTGCTTTAAGAAGGCTCTCATATTACTTGGTAAATTATGCAACCATTTATAAGGGTTGTGAAGTTTTATAGTTAATTAATTAAGTAGTTTCATTTTGTAATGGATTATCTAGCTCTATGTATTAACTTTTTTTTAATTGGCACAGTTTGGCACTGTGACAATAACGCACTTAGTGTTCTAAAGTTGGTAATGCATCCATCTCCTTAAACACTTATTTCCAAGGACAGGGGTAGCCACAGACATAGGCGGCAGCCTACAGCCTGTGTGGGTAAGGAGCCTCATGGCTTCTGCTTAACTAAAAATAGCAAAGCCCCTGACACTCTTGCTTTTTTAAACCTAAGCAGAAAATTTCTCATTATTACTGTTTCTTAACAGGTTAATAAAACATCTGATTCAATTGTTTCAGATAAGAGATGATTATAGGCCTGCATTTTGAATAATTTGACCAAGGTCATACTAGTAGTGCAGCCGGAGTTTAATCAATGTCAATCTGGCTCTATCCTGTATTCCTAACAGTTCTATTATCTCGAAAAGTAGGAGCATTTTCCTTGCTTTCTGTTCCCTAAATCTCTTTCCCTTCTCACTGGTATTTTTTCTAGGATCCTTCTTTATTTCACCCGTCCTTTTCATACATTTGTGAAATAGTTCTCTAAACAAAAATGAAGATAATGTACAACATTGTGATGTGTCAAAGAGTAAGAGATCTTTTTTCCCCTCAGTAATGAAAACCTAGTCAGATTGACTTCCTGGCATACTCAAAATAAAGATAGAAACAGCTACTTCTTTACAGAAAATGGTGGCTGAAAAGAAAAGGATAAACAGCCAGAGGAAAGTTACAATGTAAGGGAAGAAATTTTTTTGAAAATAGTAGGAGATAGGGTTGAGCAGAGAGCAGCAGTATTTATACTGTATGTCCTGTGACAATAAGATGTGTAGTCATGGAACTTTAATGAATGCCAGTTTTCCCTTAAAATTGAAAGAAGGGATAGTTAGAGGCTGAGAACACCAATTTAACATGCTTCAGTAATTTAAGTTTAATGCTCATGACATTGTTATCAAGTAGTATATGGCTCTTTAGACCTTAAAATGAAAATCCACTTGTTAATTTTGGTTATACCTTTAAATGTGTATACCAGATCCATGGAATCATGTTTACTGTTGACATTGCATATAAGTTCTATAATTATTTATTACAATTATAGATTTTCCTAAGTGGATTTCTTCCAAAGCATGATGCAGACCACTCTTGCACAAGTCTTTCAACCCCAGAAAGGAGTTTCATCTTTATAAACAGTCGACCAGTACACCAAAAAGATATATTGAAGGTAATCTTTTTAAGAAAAAAGTAATTTGTCAGCTTCTTATAAGGGCTACTTGTAAGAATTTGTTCTAAAATAAGGAAAAGAAAAAATAGATATAATATGGGGCTTCCCTAGTGGCTCAGATGATTAAGAATCTGCCTGCAATGTAGGAGACCTGGGTTCAGTCCCTGGGTTAGAAAGATCCCCTGTAGTAGGGAATGGTTACCCACTCCAGTATTCTTGCCTGCAGAATCCCAAGGATAGAGGAGCCTGGCAGGCTACAAAGAGTCAGACAAAACTGAACAACTAACACTTCACTTTCACTTTTCACCTTACATATGACTCTTCACAACAATTCTGTGGTGAATTATCATCCTTATTTATAGTGAAGAAGGTCTTCTCTTGTGGCTCAGCTGGTAAAGAATCCTCCTGCAGTGCGGGAGACCTGTGTGTGATCCCTGGGTTGGGAAGGTCTCCGGGAGAAGGGAAAGGCCACCCACTCCAGTATTCTGGCCTAGAGAATTCCATGGACTGTATAGTCCTAGGGGTTGCAAAGAGTCAGACATGACTGAGCGACTTTCACTTTCACTTTCATAGTGAAGAAACTGAATTGTTAGTAAGACTACCTTAGACCACAAAGCCAGGAAGTAACAGAATTTGAATTTGAACCCAGGACTTTGAAAACATCCACCACACTGTGATCTTTTCCATGAAGTCAGTTGCATTGGATGCATGCTTGCACTTCATGTTAAGTAAATTCAAGGCCTCTAAATGAGCATTACTATTTAAATACTACTTTTCCTAATAAACAGTTACATCCACTCAGTTTCTCAGTTGAATATGCGTCTTCTGGTGGTATTTTAAGGATAATATTACTTAAATCATGCTATCTTTATTTATAAATACTTTAAAGAATAATAATACTTTAGTATATTTCTGTCATTTTTTTGTCTTCATTACATGTATTTCTAGCTAATCCGACATTATTACAATCTGAAATGTCTAAAGGAATCTACTCGTTTGTATCCCATTTTCTTTCTGAAAATTGACGTTCCAACAGCTGATGTAGATGTGAATTTAACGCCTGATAAAAGTCAAGTATTGTTACAGAATAAGGTAACCTTTTCCAGATAATTTTTTGTATTAAATTATTTATAAACTTATGCAGTCCTAGCCATTTTCATGTGAAAAAGATTTACTTTTCTGTATAGATTTTTTAATATTATTTCCATAATTTCCCCTAATACTTGTTAATTTGTATTTTTAGGAATCTGTTTTAACCGCTCTTGAAAATCTGATGATGACTCGTTATGGATCACTACCTAGTACAAATTCTTATGAAAGTAATAAAGCAGATGTTTCCTCAGCTGACATGGTTGTTAGTAAAACAACAGAAACAGATGTGCTTCTTACTGAGATGGAAACATCTGGAAATAATTATCCAAATGTTGATACTTCAGCCATTCCTTTCCAAAATGATGTGCGTAATGATAAATTTGGGGAAAACACTAATTATTGTTTAAATCATCAGGTACATATTGGTGACCATTATGATGATCATCTTAATAGTGAAAATTCTAGCATTGATAAGAATGATGGAAATACATTTAAAGAAATCCCAAAGAATAATTCATCATGTGAGGACACCCAAGTGGAGTATAGTCAAACTTGGTCTGTGGATTCTGTTGAGCAAGCCCAATCAGCAAATGGCAGTGAAGGCCATAGAGATGAGAGTGGGAAAAAGGAAGAAGCAGCAGTTCCTGAGAAGTCTGTGGAAATTTGTGTAGATGACTGGAGTAAGGGAAATATGCTTAATTCTAGAGGAGAAAACATTGAACCTGTGAAAATTTTAGTGCCTCAAAAAAGTTTAGTGAGTAATGTAAGTAGTAATAATAGTAATACAAGTCCTGAACAAAAGAATCTCTCTGAAAGTTCCTGTAACAAAAAATCAAATGTGGTAGATAACAAATCTGGACAGCTTACAGCTTATGATTTAATTAGCAATCGAGTAATCAAGAAGCCCATGTCAGCAAGCGCCCTTTTTGTTCAAGATTGTCGTGCCCAGATTCTCACAGACAATCCCAAGACCAGCTTGGAAGATGCAGCAGTGCAAAGTGAAGAACTGTGGAAGACATTGAGTGAAGAGGAAAAACTGAAGTAAGTTTCCAGAGCTCTCATGTGACCTGAATGCTAGGATATTTCCAATTTCCATTCTATATGACTCACTGGGTTGAAAAAGCTTCTTTTTCTTCTTATTTATGGAAAAGCAGAATGGAAAATACCTTTTGGCTTGTCCTAGAGTACCTTTTTGGCATCACTTTTTTGGGGGTTAATTTAGAAATTTTTACGTTTTTGTTTTTTTCTTTTTGCTTGTTTTTTATTTTGGTACAAAAAAGCTACTTTCTGGTTTAAGTTTGTAATTAAAAGTTTTACATTCTTAAGACTACCATTTTCTTCTATTTCTTTTTTATACTAATCTTTCTGTTACAGGACTTTTTAAAACTTTTCTATTAGAACTATTAGAACAGGGTTTCTTTTTTAAGATCTTGAATATTCCCTTTTTAAATTGCTCTTTAAAACATGTAACAATACAAAAAGTATAACATTGTTGCAGATTTAATTTAGTGATCTTAATACTCTTCCTATTCAGTATAACTCAAAAGACTTTCTTCTAAAATCTTTTATTTATTGCCAACTTATAAACTATGGTGGGTTTGGAGGGGTAGGTAAATAGGTGGTTTGATCTCTTATTAAAAAGCTACATATTTTTTGCCATTTTTAGATCAAATGATCTGAATAAATTTAAAAAAATATGGTTGTTTCTAGTTGACCAAAGGCACTTGCTATAATCACAGGATGTCGTGTTTTGAGTGATTTAGCTCACCAGAAAATGAAAGAGTTCAATTATAGTTCCAGTCATATATTATTACCTAAGGCATCTCAATACTGTGTCAGACATCTGGGAAAACTTTTAAATGTAACTGGTCATCCAGAGTTTATATTTGGTGATAAACTACATGGATACTTGACCAATTGTTTTTCTTTTTTTATTAGCTTATTCAGTCTTATAAAAATACTATCAATATTAAAGTAATAAAGATCACTATTAACACCAATAGGCAAAACCAAGTTAACTTCTACCTTTTTATTTTTTTTAGTGGGTATGGTGGTTGTGTTTTTTCTCTTTAATATATATATATATATATATATATAAAAGACATATTTTAATATGTATCTATAAAAGATAGACATATTCTTTTAGTTAGTTTATTTAAGCTTTTATTTTGCATGAAGATATAGTTAGTGAACAGTGCTTTGATAGTTTCAGGTGAACCACAAAGCAGTCCAGCCATATATACAGATGTATCCCTTCTCTCCCAGCCTCCCCTCCCATCCAGGCTGCCACATAACATTGAGTAGAGTTTCATGTGCTATACAGTAGGTCCTTACTGGTTAAGATACTCTTTATTTTAAGTAGAGCCGTAATACAATTGTCATCACTTTCTAAAACATGAATTTCTTAATCTTCAGTGTTCAAATTTGATTATTTCCTAAGTGTCAAATTTTAAAAGTTAAGTCAAGATGCCAATGAAAGTCACACATTATTATTATTATTATTATTATTATTAGTTTTACCTAAATGACACATTCAATTTAAAGATGAGAGCATTTAAGTTTTAATACAGCAAGCCCATGAAAATTAAATTGCATTGATTAGACAAAAAAAAGCATAGGTGTTCCCAGTTCTAATGGAAGTAGGTACAGTGCAGCAACTCAAGGTAGCTATTCCCTTTCAGCCTCAAAACAGTAGTTATTACCCTGGTTTCAGCATTGTTTCTCCTTGCAGACCCCAAGGTGTTAAGATTTAAGGGTTATGGTTAATAGACCTCATCTAAAAATGATCAGGCAGTATTCTGGAATTCAAAGTTTTCTCTTATTGCCATAAGGTAAACAGAAAAGCATTGTTGAAGACCTCTGAAGCTACACCTGGGTTCAAACCTCAGTTCCTCTCTTTTCTAGCATTATGTAAAAATGTGTGCACAGTAACTTTGGGTTGTTGTGAGAATTAAATAAGATTTATTATGTGTTATAAATGACTAGCATATAATAAATAATGTTCATGATGTTAGAGTTTTTAATCTGTGAAAGGAAATTCCTCTCTTGTGATTGACATTATTTTTCATTTGCTTATTCAAGATTAAATTTAATTTGGAGGTCAGAAATAGCAACCTTGTGGAGAAAATTTAGGTTTCTTGGGATCAGAGAGCTTAGTACATGTCACAGAAAGCTCTATTAGAATCTTCCAGAGCCAGAGTCTGACAATCATGGCAGACCAGGTTGAAAATCATGATTAGTGAAAAGGTAGAGCAGAGATGTTTAACACTCAGGAATTGCATTAACTACCATTTCTCTTCTCGTCTTTACCTTAGAATTCTTTTCCATGGTCTTAAGTTCTACAAGGAGTGCTAAGGAATCTGAGAGCAGTCTCCTACAGATAATCAGTCCTTCCGTCTATTCTTTTTCTTTTCTTTTTTCTCTTGTTTCCATTTTTTTTCCCCATCCTTTTTCCTCCCTTTTTTCTTTCTTCCTTCTCTTCCTTTCCTCTCCTGTCTTTTCTTTCCTTATTTCTTTCAATTAGGAAATACTTAGGCTTCCCTGGCTCAGACAGTAAAGCATCTGTCTACAATGCAGGAGACCCTGGTTCAATCCTTGGATTGGGAAGATCCCCTGGAGAAGGAAATGGCAACCCACTCCAGGTCTCTCGCCTGGAAAATCCCATGGATGGAGGAGTGTGGTAGGCTCCATGGGTTGCAGAGTCGGACTGAGCAACTTCACTTTCACTTTCAGGAAATACTGAGAACATTCTGTGTACAAGGCCCGTGTACTCTAGCTAATCATTTCAGATACAGTGATAAATGATAAATAAAACATACTTTCACTAATCAAAGTGCAATCTTAAAGAAGCAAGAGTTATGAAAACACTTAGCAGTTAGACTTAATCATACCTATAGGACAGGAGATATTTCCTGAATAGAAATTGATCAGGATGGTGTAGAGGATTTTCTGTGTAGAACAGCTCGAAGGAAGACAGTGTTGAGGAATGGAAAGATGCCCTTTATGACAGGAATGTATTATGAGGGAGTGTGGTAAAGGGCTTCCCTGGTGGCCCAGCCAGTAAAGAATCCGTCTGCAATGCAGGAGACCTGGGTTCAATCCCTGGGTTGGGAAGATCCTCTGGAGAAGGGAATGGTTACCAAAAACAAAGATCCTGGGATCCAGTCAGGTCAGATCATGGAAGATTTGAAGAGTTTTGAATAATACCTAGGATCAGGATTTTCTACCAACAGCTTAGGATAGACTTACACTAGAAGGTTCCTACATTTTAAATTTTTTCCTTTCTAGATTCCTCTCCCCACCCCACCCCACCTTGCTTTCCTCTCTTTTCCTCTAGTGGATTAGAAACCACTTTGTCCTCCTACTAGTATCTCAGTCAGTTGACTTGAACTTTTGTTTGTAGTAGCCATGAATATATTTCTACTTAGAATAACTAAGAATAATATTGTAATTGGGATAATATTGAAAATGGTAAATAAACTTTGTAATTACATGTAATCTTGAGACAGAGACACTTGAGTTGATTAGTGATAAATCAGAATTAGTATTTTTCATTTAAGTTATTACTAAATCCCTTAATGACATAAAGTCAAAGATAACAGCTGTTTTTACTTAATATTTACTTAATATTCCTTTGGACATAACTTTTTATATTTCCCAAGGGACTAATTAAATTGACTTCTTGAATAAATCAAAAGATTAGTATCATGTGTGAAAATTTGCACATTATAATTAATTACAAATGGTAACCTTCATTTTGAACTCACTCCACTGTAGGAGAAAAATTTGAATTTGAATCTCCAGGGGCTAAAAATACATATTTATAGTACTAATTGAAGGTAAACTATATTGAAAACTTTGTGCATTGTAACTTAGAATTTCAGATTCTAAGTGGAAATGGAAGAAAATAACATTAATAATTATGAACATGGCCTGCCTAGTCAGCAACTATAAGAAGCATTTTTCATTTACCTAGTTTATAGTGAAATAAAGTCTTTTTTTTTACATTCTTATCCAGCTAATATTTCTTTATTCAGCAAATACATACTGAGTACAAACTACACAGTGTGCATGTCTCTTGTGTCTTAGTCTCACTTTCTACATTTAATACCATTCTCCCAATAGTATTGTTTTTATTTTCTAATACATACCTATTCAAATTTCTTCTTTAAAACGTATGTATGTTACCTACAATAGAACTCAACCAGTTTCTTAAAAGAGTTTCTAAAGATCAGAATTACGTTCTCTAGTCTGCATTTAAAAATGCATTTAAAAACCTTTCTAGCAAGGTTGCTTAAATAATTACCAGTCTTTAATCAACTGTGTGCCCCATTCATTATAAGATAGGTGTTTCTTGATAGAAAATAATGATGCCATGTATTTATTATCATTTACTAGGTTCCAGGAACTATTCTAAGTACCTAAAACATCTTAACCCATTTTATTCCTCACATCAAAGCTATGAAGTATTTAAGATGTATATTATCTAGACATTACGGATGAGCCTACTGAAACACAGGAAAGTTAATTCATTGTGTTCAGCTGCTAAATGGCAAAGACAAGCCAGGCAGTCTGTCTCTGAGGTCTATGCTCTTAGCCAGTACAATTTGCTGAATACAAATAGCGGTTTTTAGTTCTAGATTTGTATTAGAATCAGCCATGGAGCTCTCTAAAAACACTACTGCCCAAACTCAGCCTGTGTATGGAGAATTGGAAACTCTGAGAGTGAGACCAGTAGAAAAGGGATAATATAACTATACAAGACTGTTTTTGGCCCTAGAAGTTCATTTTATCCCTGTTATTATTAATCAGAATAGAAAAGATCATTTAACTTTTTAACCCAGTATAATTTTAAAAGGTCCATTATCTTGGATCTTTGCATTCAGTTTATTTGAACTTTTTTTTTTTAAATTGCTGACTCTAAAATGAGAAATAGTAACTGAAAAAATTAACATTTAGCTATAAAACTAAATTATAAATTCAATCATAGAATTTTTATTTCGAGCGTTACTATTAGACTGACCTTAATTTTATTAGTATATAATTACTAGGGCTTCCATAGTGGCTCAGTGGTAAAGAATCCTCCTGCACAATGCAGGAGAAGTGGCTTTGATTCCTGGGTCGGGAAGAGCCCCAGGAGAAGGAAATGGCAACCCACTCCACTATTCTTGCCTGGGAAATCCTATGTTCAGAGGAGCCTGGCGGGCTAGTCCATGGGCTTACAAGAGTAGGACAGGACTTAGTGACTAAACAACAATATGATTACCAAATGTATGTAAGTTTTGTTGTGCTCAGAGCATCGTTTCTTCTATGTTGATGTTACACCACATATTTAAGGAATTCTTCAGGTCTAAAATTGACTCCTTATTTTATTTAATTTTTTTTTTTTTTTTTTTCCTTTTTAGTTTCCTGTACCTTAAATGATTTTTAAAACTGGGTAAAATTTAGCTGCTGTGAAGTGCATAGATCTGAATTGTATGTAGATAGTTCAGTGCGTTTTCACGTGCGCACACCGATGAAACCACCACCACAAACAAAATACAGAGCATCTTCAGCCCAGAAGGTTCATTAATGTCACCTATAAGCCAGTCATCACTTGCAGCCACTATTTTGATTTCTGTCACATTAGTTTCGTTTTGCCAGTACTTGAACTTCTTATATATAAAATCATAATGATATGTACTTCTTTGTGTCCAGCTTCCCCCAACAAAATGTTTTTGAGGTTTTCATTCATGTTTGTTGAATGTATCCATATACTTTATTCTTTTTAATTGATGAATAGTACTCAGTTGTGTAAGTATACCACAATTTGTTTTCTCAGTCTCCAGCTGATTAAAATTATGTTCTTTCCAGATTCTGGATATTATTAATTAAGCTGTGTTGTTTAGTTTCTGAATATTTGGAGTTTTTCTAAATATCGTATTGCTGTGCTGTGTGTGATGAGTAGCTTAGTCATGTCTTACTCTTTGTGACCTCTTAGACTGTAGCCCACCAGGCTTCTCCATCTGTGGGATTTTCCAGGCAAGAATACTGGAGTGAGTTGCCATTTCCTACCTCAGAGGATCTTCCCGACCCAGGAAACAAACCCGCATCTTTTTTGTCTCCTGCGTTGGCAGGCAGATTTGTTACCACTGTGCCACCTGGGAAGTCCACTAATTTATTAATTTTATCATGGACAGGTAAAATGCTGTTAGATTTAAATCTTTTGAAATTTGAGAATCAAGCCCAGCAGCATATCTTGAAGAATGGACATCTAAAAAGAATCTGAATTCTATAGTTGGATGTAGTGTGCTAAAGTGACAAATTAAGTCAAGATAGTTGGTACTAAAATGTTCTTAAGGCTTTACTTATTTTTGTATTTTGGTCTAACTGTCATTTCCTAAGGGAGGGGCACTAAAGTCCCCAACTGTGATTCTGGATGCGTCTCTACTTTTAGATCTGTAAGTTTTTGCTTCTCATAATTTGAAACTGTTTTCTTAGATCCATGCATATTTGTGATTGGTTTACCTTCCTAATGAACCCTTTTGTGATTATAGCATGTTCTTCTTTAATCTGTGGTATTACTTCTTGTTTTGAAATTGATTTCTGTTATATTACTATAGCTGCTCTTTTTTTATGCTTACAATTTGCATGGTTTATCTTTTCCATTCCTTTACTTTCTTTTTTTATTTATTTTTATTAGTTGGAGGCTAATTACTTTACAGTATTGTAGTGGTTTTTGCCGTACACTGACATGAATCAGGCATGGATTTACATGTGTTCCCCATCCCGATCCCCCATCCTGCCTCCCTCCCCATCCGATCCCTCTGGGTCTTCCCAGTGCACCAGCCCTGAGCACTTGTCTCATATATTCAGCCTGGGCTGTTGATCTGTTTCACCCTTGATAGTATACTTGTTTCAATGCTATTCTCTCAGAACATCCCACCCTCGCCTTCTCCCACAGAGTCCCAACATTCCTTTACTTTCAAACTATCTGTCCAACCCAGCTCCTTTCACATTGCTACTTCTGCCCTGTATCTTGGAGTATATGAGATCCTGTATGTGCCATTTTAGAGTGGAATTTCCTTCAGCCCTCTGACTCTCTTGAAAGTAAGCCGCACTAACCTTCAGAGCCATACACTCTGGGCCCCTCTTCTTGTGCAGGCCCCTGAGCAAGGGATCCCTGTGTGGGGCTTGGAGCCTGTGCTTCTAATGTGATGAATATTATCCTCCTGTTGGTGGGTCAGAGCTTCTCTGGTGGCTCAGTGGTAAAGAATCCACCCACCAAAGCAGGAGACGCAGGTTCAATCCCCGGGTGGGGAAGATCCCTTTGAGGAGGGAATGGCAATCCACTCCAATATTCGTGCCTGGAAAATCCCATAGACAGAAGATCATGGTCCATGGGGTGGCAGAGTCGGACATGACTTAGTGACTGAGCACACACGCATTCCAGGGTTATGGGTCTTGATTATACCATGACTGTTCCTCCCACACATGCCATTGTGGTTACTTCTTTCTGTCTTTAGTTGTAGAAATTCTCTGCTGGTCTTTAGTTGTCTTTAGTTCATTCTAATTGATAATTACTGTGTGTGTGTGTGTATTAGTCACTCAGTCATGTCTTACTCTTTACAACCCCGTGGACTATACTTGTAATTTTGTTGTGCCTATGGCAGGCGATCTTCTGGAGGAGGGCAGATACTCCAGTATTCTTGCCTGGAGAATCGCACGGACAGAGGAGCCTGGTGGGCTGCAGTCCATAGGGTGGCAGACAGTCAGACGTGACTAAAGTGACTGAGCACACATGTATGGGAGGAGATGAGCTCAGGATCTTCCTACTCTACTTTGTTGGCCACACCTTTGCACCTCTGAATTTTGCTTTTCAAATTCTGTCTGCTGGTCTCTGACTTCCAAATGCAATAGTCTGTGTAATGTAATAATTGATATGGTTTTGTTTTGGTCTACCAGTTTTCCTGTTCTTTCTCAGTTTTGTTTCTCAGTTCCTCCTTGTTTGGGGAGAGAGACGCCTCTTTAGGGCTGCATGAATATAATTTCATATTTAATTTTGAATTCCTTTATTGGCTTTGCCAGATTTTTTGCTTTGGGGAATATATTATACATCCTTAATTTACCATAATATACCTGAGGCAAGGCATAGCTTTGACTATACCTTTGTCAGCAATCTGATATCACTTCTTTTTATACACTGAGTAGGTTTGTCATAGCTTTTCTTCCAAGGGGCAATTGTCTGAATTTCATAGCTGCAGTCACTGTCTGCAGTGATTTCGGAGCCCAAGAGAATAAAATCTGCCACTGTTTCCACTTTTTCACCATCTGTTTGCCATGAAGTGATGGGACAGGATGCCATGATCTTCGTTTTTTGAACATTGAGTTTTTGAGCTTTTTCACTGTCCTCTGTCACCCTCATCAAGAGGCTTGTTAGTTCCTCTTCACTTTCTGCCATATGGGAGGTGTCATCTGCATATCTGAGGTTATTGATGTTTCTTCTGGCAGTCTTGATTCCAGCTTGTGATTCATCCAGCCCAGCATTTCACATGATGTACTCTGCATAGAACTCAAATAAAAAGGGTGACAATATACAGCCTTGATGTACTTGTTTCCGAATTTGGAACCAGTCCATTATTCCATATCCAGTTGTAAATGTTGCTTCTTGACCTGCATATAAGTTTCTCAGGCAGGTAAGGTGGGCAGGTATTCCCATCTTTTCAAGAATTTTCCACAGTTTGTTGTGATCCACACAGTCAAAGACTTCAGCATAATCAATGAAGCAGAAGTAGGTGTTTTTCTGGAATTCCCTTGCTTTCTCTGTAATCCAGTGGATGTCGGCAGTTTGATCTCTGGTTCCTCTGCCTTTTCTAAATCCAGCTTGTACATCTGGAAGTCCTTGGTTCATGTACTGTTGAAGCCTAGCTTGAAAGATTTTGAGCATTACTTTGCTGACATGTGAAATGAGCCTTGTACAGTAGTTTGAACACTCTTTGGCATTGCCTTTTTCTTTGGGATTGGAATGAAAACCGACCTTTTCCAATCTTGTGGCCATTGCTGAGTTTTCCAAATTTGCTGGTATATTGAGCAGCATTTTCACAGCATCATCTTTTAGGATTTGAAATAGCTCAGCTGAAATTCCATCATCTCTACTAGCTTTGTTTGTAGTGATGCTTCCTAAGGCCCACCCACTTGATTTCACACTCGAGGATGTCTAGCTCTAGATGAGTGATCACATCATCATGGTTATTTGGGTCATGAAGATCTTTTTTGTATATTTCTGTGTATTCTTGCCACCTCTTCTTAATATCTTCTGCTGCTTTTAGGTCCATACAATTTTTGTCCTTTATTGTACCCATCTTTGTCATGAAATGTTCCCTTGGTATCTCTAATTTTCTTGAAGAGATCTGTGGTATTTCCCATTCTGTTGTTTTCTTCTATTTCTTTGCATTGTTCATTTAAGAAATCTTTTTTTTTTTATCTCTCCTTGCTATTCTCTGGAACTCTGCATTCATCTGGGTATATCTTTCCCTTTCTCTTTGCCTTTCACTTCTTTTCTCAGCTGTTTTAAGGACTCCTCAAACAACCACTTTCCTTTTTTGCAGTTCTCTTTCTTTGGTATGGTTTTAGTTACTGCCTTCTCTACAATGTTATGAACCTCCATCCACAGTTCTTCAGGCTTTCTGTCAGATCTAATTCCTTGAGTAATCTTATTTGTCACTTCCACTGTATAATCGTAAGGGATTTGATTTAGGTCATCCCTGAATGGTCTAGTGGTTTTACCTACTTTCTTCAACTTAAGTCTGCATTTTGCAATAAGGAGGTTGTGATCTGAGCCACAGTCAGCTTCTAGTCTTGATTTTGCTAGCTGTATGAGCTTCTCCATCTTTGTTGCAAAGAAAATAATCAGTCTTTTTTCAGTATTGACTGTCTGGTGATGTCCATGTGTAGAGTTGTCTCTTGTGTTGTTGGAAGAGGGTGTTTGCTATGACCAGTGTGTTCTCTTGGCAAACCTCTGTTAGCCTTTGCCTTGCTTCATTTTGTACTCCAAGGCCAAACTTGCCTATTACTCCAGGTATCTCTTGATTTCCTACTTTTGCATTCTAGTTCCCTGTTGTGAAAAGGACATTTTTTTGGTGTTCTAGAGGGTCTTGTAGGTCTTCGTATAACTGTTCAACTTCAGCTTCTTTGGCATTAGTGGTTGGGGCATAGACTTGGAGTATTGTGTTGCTGAATTGTGTGCTTTGGAAATGAACTAAGTTCATTCTGTCATTTTTGACATTGCACTCAAATACTAGGGCATTTCAAGCTCTTTTGTTGACTATGACGGCTACTCCATTTCTTCTCAGGGATTCTTGGCCACAGTAGTAGATAAAATGGTTATCTGAATTAAATTCACCTATTCCTGTCCATTTTTGTTCACTGATTCCTAATATGTTGAGGTTTACTCTTGCCATCTCCTGCTTGTGAAAGTTGCTCAGTCATGTCCGACTCTTTGTGACCCCATGGACTGTACACTCAGTGAAATCCTCCAGGCCAGAATACTGGAGTGGCTAGCATTTCTCTTATCCAGGGGATCTTCCCAACCCAGGGATGGAACTCAGGTCTCCTGCATTGTGGCCAGATTCTTTACCAGCTGATCTACCAGGGAAGCCCTGGTTGACCATGTGCAATTTACCCTGATTCATTGACCTAACATTCTAAAAACCTATGCAATCTTTATAGCATCAGAGTTTACTTTCACCAACAGACACATCTATAGTGGAGCATCATTTCCACTTTGGTCCAGCCTCTTTATTCTTTCTGGAACTATTTCTCCCCTCTTGTGCAGTAGCATATTAGACACCTACTGACCTGGAGGGCTCATCATCCGGTGTTACGTCTTTTTTGCCTTTTCATACTGTTCATGGAGTTCTCCGGGCAAGAATACTGGTTTGCAATTCCCTTCTCCAGTGAACCATGTTTGTCAAAACTCTCTACCATGACTCGACTGTCAAAAATCTATTAAATATTTGTTTGAAATTCAAACATCTATGTCATCTTGTAGAGAAGGCAATGGCAACCCACTCCAGTACTCTTGCCTGGAAAATCCCATGGATGGAGGAGCCTGAAGTCCATGGGGTTGCTAAGAGTGGGGCACGACTGAGCCACTTCACTTTCACTTTTCACTTTCATGCATTGGAGAAGGAAATGGCAACCCACTCCAGTATTTTTGCATGGAGTCCCAGGGATGATGGAGCCTAGTAGGCTGCCGTCTGTGGGGTCGCACAGAGTTGGACACGACTAAAGCGACTTAGCAGCAGCAGCATGTCATCTTGAAGATGATTTCTACTGTTCATTTTTTTCTCTTTCCCATAACTCACATTGTCCTGTTTTATTGCTTGAGTGTTATGTTTTGCTTGTATAATGGACATTTTTGAGGATACGTTGCAGAAACCCTGGGTTCTGTTGTGTTCTGTTATCTTCTGAAAAATACTGGGTTTTGTTCTGTCACACAGTTAAGTGTGACAGGTCACCTGGAGCTTGGGGAGGCTTTGTTTTATACTTCCTTTAGGCAAAGACTTTAAATTTTACTGTTAGTCTTAGGGCAACTTCCTTAGTTCTAGAATATAGTTGTGTGATTTTTCCCTAAGAAGTAGCCCTTCTCCAATTTTAATTGAAAGCACAAACTGTTCCCCAAGTCATCTAATTATGTGAAACTTAAACTCCAAACTCTTCTTTCTTTTGCAGCAGGCAGCTATTGAAATCTCTGTTTAGTTCATTTAGGGTCTAGTGCTTACTTTCCTCTAGATTCTCACACATAGGATTTTCTGAGATTTTCTTCCTCAATTTCAAGTTGTTTTCAAAGCAGGGGGTTCTATGCTCTGATAACTCAGTCTATTATGAGTTCAGCTTTCTGACTGAGGTCTTGTTATTCTTCCATAATGCTGGGGACTGCATCTGGTTAAAAGTGGTATAAATGTGGATCTCTGCAAGGGTTGAATCCATTCCAAATTCTCTTGCTTTTCAGTACTCTTCAGTGCCCGTATTAAATACTTGATTTCTTTGTTTTGTTCACAGCTTATCATGATTATATATGGGTGGGTTAGTGCAATATGAGCCCCTTTGCATTACTGTGCCTGGAATGCCACCTCTTTATTTTTTATAACATTTACTTCAGATGGTTAATATATTTCTCATTATGACTTTATTAGATCATTTTTATATCTATTCATAGATATGAAGAGAAAGCTACTAAAGACTTGGAAAGATACAATAAGCAAATCAAGAGAGCCATGGAACAGGAGTCACAAGTATTAAAAGATGGCAAAAAAAAGATGAAACACACCAGTGTTTGGCATTTGGCACAGAAGCACAAGTCGAATACTTCACTATCCAATCAGCCAAAACTTGATGAGCTCTTTCAGGCCCAAATTGAAAAAAAAAAGAACCAAAACATTAAAATAGTTCAGATCTCCTTCTCTATGGAAAACTTAAAAAAGAATTTTGATACACAGAAGAAATTTGACTCAGAAGAAAAGGACGAATTTTGCTTGATCCATAATCTCAAGTTTCCTGACGCATGGCTAATTACATCCAAAACAGAGATAATGTTGTTAAATCCATACAGAGTGGAAGAAGCTCTGCTATTTAAAAGACTTCTTGAGAATCACAAACTTCCTGCAGAGCCACTGGAAAAACCAATTATATTAACAGAGAGGTATGGTGAAGTAATTTTTTTTTTACTCTTAAATTTAAAACATTTACTAATTGAAATTGAAGGTGAAAGGTTGGATTCCCTAGTATGGAAAAGTGATATTTATTTAAAGAAACTGTATAATTTGATTTCTAATATTTAGTAGAATTAATTGCTTTTAAATAATTTTAGACTATTCTAGATAGTTTATTTCTGCACTTAATAAATAGTAAGCTCAGTCCCCCACCACCCGTACATTAGTAACTTCCCCAGGGTAATTCTGACATGGGATTGCCACGGCACTTCTTCATTGTGTAGTCTGTTTTAACATTTCAAACATATACCAACATAGAGTTATACAGTAATTGCCTTTATCAATAGTTACCAGGATTTTCCCACATTTCCTCTGTCTGTCCTTGACATTTATATATGCACATGTATGTTTTTCCTTTTGTTAAAGAATTTAGAATGATTCCCACCTAAAAGAGTTTTCAGTGTATCGCTAAAGTGGCCATTTTCTTACTTAGCTACAATGCCTTTTTTCATACCCTGTTGCTGCTGCTGCTAAGTTGCTTCAGTCGTGTCTGACTGTGTGTGACCCCATAGACGGCAGCCCACCAGGCTCCCCCATCCCTGGGGTTCTCCAGGCAAGAACACTGGAGTGGGTCGCCATTTCCTTCTCCAGTGCATAAAGTGAAAAGTGAAAGTGAAGTCGCTCAGTCGTGTCCGACTCTTTGCAACCCTGTGGACTGCAGCCCACCAGGCTCCTCCGTCCATGGGATTTTCCAGGCAGGAATACTGGAGTGGGTCGCCATTTCATACCCTACACAATACTAATTCATTGGAATTGTTTCTCATTGTCTCAAAATGTGTTTTTGTATTTTTTATATTAATTTACATCTAACCCAGGTCCAGCCATTACATTTTGTTATGTATTTTAAATCTTTTCTAATATCATACCATTAACTCATTCTGGATACTTAAGTCACTTACTTGTTAGAATATCCCATCTCTATTGGTCTGTCTTGTTTCCTTGTGGTGATGTTTAACTTGTTTTTCCCTCTCCCATTTTTAAATGGATATTAGTTCAGGAGGATTGAATAGATTTAGATTATACTTTCTGGTAAGACTGCTTAATAGGTGATGCTTTGTGCTTCATATTCCGTCACATCAAAAGGCACTCATCACTGGGTTCAGGGAAGCCTGGTGTGCTGTAGTCCGTGGGGTCGCAGAGTTGGAAACAGCTGAGCGACTGAACTGAAATGAGCTACTGACAACCTGACATTCCACCTTCAAGTTCCCGGTTAACTTTTCCATAATGGTTTTAACCACTGATGATTATTGCCTGCACTAATATTATTATAGATTATAAAATGGGGTATTTCCTATTCATATCCTACATGAGCAAATTGTTTTTTCTTAAAACAAATAGCTATTAACTAAAATACTAACATTTCACTTTTTTATACTTAAGGTTTCTTTTTTTAGCCTTATATAGGTAGAAGAAGTTATGATAAAGGAGGTAACCTAAAATTTAAAAGATGTGAGTTTGTTTTGTAGGACAAAGTTCTGTATCAGAACGTACAGAAATAAATCAAAACTCATTTTAAAAATGTGTTCAAACCCTTGTGTTACTACAGACACTTCCTCCAGAAAGAAAAACAGGGCTAGAAACAGAAAAATATTTGATAAAGCTGTCTTTGAGTATAAAATTTCAAATACATTCTAGCTCTTTTTAAGGGAAAAGAGAGAAAAGTACTGTCAAATTTTTTAACTGTTTTAATTAAACCTAAGGGTGTATTAATTTTTTAAAATTCTTCCTTTGACAAATTCCTGAGCCAGTTTAAAGAGAATACTGCAGTAGTAATCACAGTGACTAAAGTCCAGTGTCTTTCACAGTATTCTCTTTAATCTGGCTTAGGAAATTGTGAAAGGAAGAATTTAAAAGAATTAATACACCCTTACGTTTAATTAAAACAGTTACAAAATTTGACAGTACTTTTCTCTCTCTTCCCTTAAGAGCTAGAGTGTATTTGAAATTTTATACTTGATTGCTTTTCTAAATGATGTTTGTAAATTTTTATTTATATCAAAAATCTTTTTGTGCTTGTATGAATTACAGGTTTTTAAAAATATTTTTCTTTATGATTTCTGTTATACATTAAAACTATTAAAATACAGTATATAGATTAAAAATTACATTAAAATTATTATTTGGGTCCATACAACCTGAGAATAGTCTTTCATATTTGAATAGCAGAAAAACTTCATCCAAAATTGTTTTCCCCTTTCTTCTGAAATGTAACATCCCCATCATAATAAGTTTTTAAAAACTAAGTCATAAATAGGATAATTATGTGTTGGACTATTTTTGCATCAGATTTCTAATGCAGGTTGTATCGTTTATCTCTCAACAGAATAATTTAGAGATCTATAAAATACAAAGTGAGAGCTCAATAATAATCACAAAAATGGCTAATATTTATTGCACTCTTACTGTATGATAGGAACTTCCCTAAGCTTTTTGCTTTCGTGATCTCACCTTCACAGTAGCCTAATGAGAGGTATCCACATTTTAATGAGGAAACAAGTACAGAAGCGTCAAGTACCTCACCAAGGTTCATAAGTCAGTATGTAAGTGGCGTGTGTGAGACTCCAGTCTTGACACAACTGTGGGTCCTGCACCACTGCTTTCTGTACTGTGTCATCCCCACCGCCACTGCACCACTGCCGGCTCTCAGATTGGTCTTCTGAACACTGGGCTGCGTCAGACACAGCACCTCTGCTGTATGGCCAGAGTTCTCCTCTCTGCGGTATCTGCTCTCCTCAGCCTCTCAGAGGTGATAAGCAAAGACATTATCTATTCATTGACTTTTTCGAGGAGTTCAGGATTTTAATGAACAAGTAGCAGCTTATCATCCTGCACCAGATAGAATGTGGAACAGTGCCTTACACACCTACCATATGGTGGGTGTCAACAGACGTTATTGTGTATAACATGTTATGAAGCACCCTGAGCAGGCCTGAAACCAATATGAAAGGTTAATTTCTGCCCTAGATAATCTTTCACCACCTCAAAATTTTGTTTAATGCTTTTACCACTCAGAACCATGTCATAGGCCACCTTTGGCAAACATATCATGCCTATAGTATACAGGAGGAATCTCTCCAAAGTCCTGAATTATTAAATTTTTAAGTTCCTGGGAGAAAAGGTTACATGCTTATCATCTTCTTATTGAAGAAGACTAACGACAGAATATTATGCAAGGTGGACTGCATCAATAACTTGACAGTATATTGTGTCTGTGTAAATTAAGGTGTAAAGTGACATTATTTATAAATAAAGTTTTCATTTGTATTATATCAAAAGCACTTTTTAAATTTCACATTTAGTTTGTAAAGTTGCAGAAGATAGAAACTGGCTTTTGTGTCTCTTCTTCCTTTCTGTACTCTGTATGTGGTAGGTCTATGAAGTATTGAAGTAAAGTTGCTCAGTCATGTCTGACTCTGCGACCCCATGGACTGTAGCCTACCAGGCTTCTCCCACGGGATTTCCCAGGCAAGAGTACTGGAGTGGATTGCCATTTCCTTCTCCAGAGGATCTTCCCCACCCAGGAATTGAGCCCAGGTCTCCTGCACTGTAGGCAGAAGTCCTCTATGAAGTATTAAGCAAATGTAAAAGCAGTGAAGTTCCTTACCGGGCTTCTTACACCGTTGTATTTTGGTTACTGATAATAACACTTTTTAAAGGACTTTCAGATTAACTTTTTTCCATAAATTCTCTTATGTCACTTAAAATATTTAAGAAGTTAAAGGGCCATAATTTCTTTTTCAGTCTTTTTAATGGATCCCATTATTTAGAGATTTTACAGAAAATGACAGCAGATGACCAGAGATACAGTGGATCAATTTACCTGTCCGATCCTCGTCTTACAGCAAATGGTTTCAAGATAAAATTGACACCAGGTATGATACTGTGGTTTAATATTTCCCGAGTCAGAAAAATAAATCTTGTTCCAAAAGTTACTTTTGGGTTTCATAGTTTACAGATATGATGGCATGGTTTTGTCTTACCAAAAGTATAATGTCAGCTGTATAAAAACAGTGTATTTCCAAAAGGTCACTTCTGCCTGAAACAAGCAAGTTTGGCATATCTTTCAGTCCATTGCTTTATGTTTAGCATTTTCATAACTAACTAGCAACTATAATTTTTGCCATTCTTTTTCACAACATGCATACTGCCTGCTGTGTCTAACTAAATTATTAAATACTCCTTAGCTGATGAAGCAGAAATAAACATGTAGAATACTGGAATCAGCTAACAAAATTGGACATCTCTTTTTCTTTTCTAAAATGATTTACTTGTTTTCCCAATGAGGTGTCTAACATCAGCAGTATTACTGTTTGGAGAGTGAATGATTTGCTTCCATGGCTTTGCTATCAGTTCCGTTCAGTCACTGAGTCGTTGTCTGACTCTTTGCAGCCCCATGGACTGCAGTATGCCAGGGTTCCCTGTCCATCACCAACTCCTGGAGTTTACTCAAGCCCATGTCCATCAAGTCGGTGATGCCATCCAACCATCTCATCCTCTGTGGTCCCCTTCTCTTCCTGCCTTCAGTCTTTCCCAGCATCAGGGTCTTTTTCAGTGAGTCAGTTCTTCACATCAGGTGGCCAAAGTATTGGAGCTTCAGCTTCAGCATCAGTCCTTCCAGTAAATATTCAGTGTTGATTTCCTTTAGGATTGACTGATTTGATCTCCTTGCAGCCCAAGAGACTCTTCAAGAGTCTTCTCCAACACCACATTTCAAAAGCATCAATTCTGTGATGCTCAGCTTTCTTTATGGTTCCAGGCTTTGCTGTAAAGCCTGTTATAACACTGTTTGTTTACTGGAAATTCACCAGGTGAGGAGAAAAAGGAAAATTCATCTGGCTAGGAGACTTCAGTTTTCCTGGCTGGCCTCTTCTCTGTTCTTTCATAATTTCCATACGTAACTGCCTCTGCCCTATCTACCCCTGCTTCCCAGGTGGCGCTAGTGGTAAGGAGCCCATCTGCAAACGCAGGCCAGTCTTGTCCTGTTACTTTGCCTTCTGTCTGGTATCAAGAGGCACAAAGGTTCCAGGAAGAGTGATTCCACTGTCCCCTGGCCCACTCGCCCCCTAAACTTCCCATGCTCAAAGTGTAATTATTATGTGCATGGCACTAGTCTGTAAGTATTACATGTATTAATTCACTTGATCTTTCTAAGGGCCTATGGTTCAGTTACTGTGCACATTTTTTACAGTTAGAAACATCAAGGCAGGAGAAATTTAGTTTGCTTAAGTATACAGAATTAATGATAGAACCAGAATATGAACCCAAGCAATCTGCCTTTAGGGAGGTGGGAGGGGGGTTCAGGATGGGGAACACATGTAAATCCATGGCTGATTCATGTCAATGTATGGCAAAAATCACTGCAATATTGTAAAGTAATTAGCCTCCAACTAATAAAAATGGGAAAAGAACAACCTAGCTCTTAATTTATGTTGATTTCCTATTAAAATTGATATATTTTCTTCATGAAGATCAGTTAGCATAGTACATGCCAGTGGTATGTGTTTAAATTTTCTCTTCCCTTCCCATTCTTCAGTGCCTCCTTTCTGATTTGAACTGACTTACACTCATTTTTGGGGGAAACAGTGGAAACAGTGTCAGACTTTGTTTTGTTGGGCTCCAAAATCACTGCAGATGGTGATTGCAGCCATGAAATTAAAAGACGCTTACTCCTTGGAAGGGAAGTTATGACCAACCTAGACAGCATATTAAAAAGCAGAGACATTACTTTGCCAACAAGGTCCATCTAGTCAAGGCTATGGTTTTTCCAGTGGTCATGTATGGATGTGAGAGTTGGACTGTGAGGAAAGCTGAGTGCCAAAAAATTGATGCTTTTGAACTGTGATATTGGGGAAGACTCTTGAGAGTCCCTTGGACTGCGGGGAGATCAAACCAGTCCATCCTAAAGGAGATCAGTCCTGGGTGTTGATTGGAAGGACTGATGCTGAAGCTGAAACTCCAATACTTTGGCCACCTCATGCAAAGAGTTGACTCATTGGAAAAGACCCTGATGCTGGGAGGGATTGGGGGCAGGAGGAGAAGGGGGCGACAGAGGATGAGATGGCTGGATGGCATCACCGACTCAATGGACATGAGTTTGAGTAAACTCCGGGAGTTGGTGATGGACAGGGGCATGCTGCGATTCATGGGGTCGCAAAGAGTCGGACACGACTGAGTGACTGAACTGAACTGACGACTCATTTTTTAGGTCCTCCTAGAAATCTTTTTTCCTCAGGGCTTCTGACATTTAAAAATTTATTTGAAGTATGAATCAAGGAGTTTATGTACGTCTGTAGCAAAGTATTTTTTTCTTAGTCTATTTTCCTAAATAACTTGTGGCAAATACTTTTTTTTTTTTCATGAAAAATGTTATCACAGCAATTTTTGTTTAAGTTGGGATAATTAACCTGTCTCTTTCAGGTACATGTTTGTTTTTGAGTTACCCAATAAGTTTCTATTTCAGGGATGCATTCAGCTCTTAACTTGTAGATAGTGTTTTTAAGTCATATAAATGTGGGGTACTTTGCATAGCACCAGAGATATAAAAATGAATAAGCTAGTCATCTGCAAGCTGACTTGATTTGGGTGGAATTTACTCAGATTATCATCAGCATTGTTTCTCTTCTCTGTAACAGATCAAGGTAAAAATATTCATGTTTCCTTTCTTCATTTTTTTTTTAGCTGTTTTCTTCTTCATTATTTTTTGTCATTTTTTTTAAAGACTATTTCTCATCTTTTAGTGAGTTTTACTATATTGGACTAACTTTTGATCAGCAGTTTGCCAGTTGCTGGAAAACATCTTTACATAAAAGCACTTGAAAGAGAGGAAGAATACATAAGGCTTGAAGGAAGAAGATTCTTAATGTGACCTTAAAGAAATTTGACTGTTAATGAGAATAGCTTTTGTTCTATATCAGTAAGAAGTACCCATTTTGGGAACTGCAAGCTTGTCAGACCAGACCTTATTAAAGTATTTTCAGAAAATTGGGAAGCATTTCACAAAATTTTATGAAAACTTCTTGAACATGATTCTAAATGTCTCTTTAAGTTTTCCTTATCTATATTCTGCAAACACAGAGATTAACATATTGTTCAATTTCCTCATTTGTTCCCATATACTTTATACCCGGGCTTCTCTGGTGACTTAAGATGGTAAAAGAATCCACGTGCAATGCAGGAGACCTGGGTTCAATCCCTGGGTTGGGAAGATCCCCTGGAGGAGGGCATGGGAACCCACTCTAGTATTCTTGCCTGGAGAATCCCCATGGACAGAAGAGCCTGGTAGGTTACAGTCCATGGGGTTGTAAAAAGTCAGACACAACTGAGCAGCTAAGCACATAGCAATTTTTACCCATATCCACAAAATTTTCCTGCATTCATGTATTAAGTATTAGCTGTTTCAGTCTAATCATACTGCAAATAATATAGAACTGGCAATAATGAAAAGTCTCTTGACTGATAAACTTTACTATCTGTATATATATAAAAAGATGTTTACTGGAATATTCTGCTACTTCCTCTTTGCCTATCTAATCCCTGTTTCAAGTCCCATTTAAGTTCAGTTGGTTGCTCAGACTCTCATTTTGTCTCCCTTTACTGAACTCTGTATTTTATCCCTGAACACTTGATTATGTATCTTCTTGTATTGTTCTCCAGTTGTTTCCTCAGAGGAACATTAGGATGCGTACTCTGTTTATTATACCACCAGTGCACCTGCCATTCAGGTCAAGGAACTAGTCTGTAAATGGCAGGTTAGGAATGGGTTCATTGACATCTCAGGACCTGAAACTCTTCAAGCTACATCACTCCTCTTTTAAAATTTTCCCTTTGATAAGCTTATCCAACATCGGACTATCTCTTTTTCTTTACCTATAGGGAACATCTTGTGGTCTGCAATTTTAAGAATACTGTTTCATGGATAGAGCCAAAAAACCCAAATCTTTGCTATTTTCTAAAAATCAAAATGTGTTCTAAAGCTGAATTTGATGCTTGGGAATGCATGTTGTTAATGTTATTTTACCCCATTATAGATCCACTGATGTTGCTAATTTTTAATCACTAAATTAGTTAAAGATTCAAATAATATGTCAGATTTAAACATTATTCTAAAAACTAAATGTTAGTATTTCATTTCTTCAGACTGCTAATATATTAATAAGTTACTATAGTGGTAATCATTCTGTAACTTATATGTATATTTATCAACACTTCCTGCACCTTAAACTTACACAATGTTATGTGTCAAACACATCTAAATAAAGCTGGAAAAAAATAACTATTTTTATAATAACTTGTAAGATAAACTAATCTTCAAAATAATTCAGGCTTTTAGATACTAAACCAGTAGGACAGAATTTGAATATCAACAGTTGTTAAAACATTTAAGCCAGTTTTATTTTAATAAATATCATGGGACTCCATTTTCTCTCCAAAGTAAGAAATGTTCTAAACAAATGTAGGGAACAGAACAATAATATCTGAGATTAAATGATATAAAGTACATGTGGTTTCTTTGAGCACTTATGACTTAATATGAATGTGAAATCCTATCGGAAATTATTATTTGTTCTTCAACTAGGAAACAAAACTTTTTCTGACAATATTAGATTCTAATGAATGTTCACCAAATATTTTAACAGTGATTTTGTTTTTCTTAGACATTTTCTGGAATACAGTTTAAACAAAATTTAACTATATGTGGTTTTATTTTTTATTTTTTTCTTTTAGGAGTTTCCATTGCTGAAAACTACTTGGAAATAGAAGGAATGGCTAATTGCCTTCCATTCTATGGAGTGATGGATTTAAAAGAAATCCTTAATGCTATATTAAACAAAAATGCAAAGGAAGTTTATGAATGTAGACCTCGCAAAGTGATAAGTTATTTAGAGGTATGTATTATTAGCTTATGTAGATTGGCTAGATTTTAAGATACTTAACTCTTTCTTAATAGTAAATGATTTCAAAATCCTATAAGGTTTGTTATCTGTTTACAAGAGGAAAAGCTGCTTAAATGTCACCTGGAGGAAACTTTCCCTAACCATACTCTCTTTATCACATTACTCAGTTTAATTTTGTGCAATTATTTGCTGAAATTTTGTCTTTTTTAAAAATATTTATTTTTAATTGGAGGATAATTGCTTTACAATGTTGTGTTGGTTTCTGCCATACATCAACATGAATGAGTCATAGGTATACATATACTCCCTCCCTCATGAGCCTCCCTCCCACTTCCCACCCCATTCCACTCCTCTAGCTTGTTTAGGTTATCTTTTTATCTTTCTGCTTCTCTGCACTAGAATGTCAGTTTCAGAAGAGCAAAGTGTTAGTTGCCCAGTCGTGCCCGATTCTTTGCCACCCCATGGACTGCAGCCCCCCATGCTCTTCTGTCCATGGAATTTTCCAAGCAAGGATACTGGAGTGGGTTGCCATTTCCTTCTCCAGGGGATCTTGCCAACCCAGGGGTCGAACCCGGGTCTGCTGCACTGCAGGCAGATTCTTTACTGATTGAGCTACAAGGGAAGACCAGAAGAGCAAAGATGTTGCTTTTCTTGTTCTCTGCTGTATTTATAGAACCTACAACAGTGACTAGCACATAATTGTTGTGTTGAGTGAGTGAATAATTAAAGAATATAATCAATTTTCTGCCTTCCTATTTGCCAGTAAAAACCTGTTTTCTGCTTCAGGTATATGACAGTAAAACGTACGGCTTTCTCTCCACAGGGAGAAGCAGTACGTCTGTCTAGACAATTACCCATGTACTTATCAAAAGAGGACATCCAAGATATTATCTACAGAATGAAGCACCAGTTTAGAAATGAAATTAAAGGGTGTGTTCATGGTCGCCCATTTTTTCATCATTTAACCCATCTTCCAGAAGCTACATAATTATGTTTAAGAAAATTTGTTACTATTGAAGTCAATATGATCATAAAATAATGAATCAGGTTTAAACTATCTGTGTACTATCATGTGTTAAATGGTTGTTTTGTAAATAAGGAATCACTGGCCTGTTTGTATATTGAAAAAATTTTTTTAACTGTGAAAATTAATAAACTAATATAGACTATTAATTTATTTTATTCTCAAGAACCAACCTTCATAATAACTATTGGTTATAAACTCTAAATTGAAAAATACTTAACTGTTCTTGGGTGGTTGGTTGACTCAGCCCAGTGAGTCAGCTGTTCTCATCAGATGATTCCAGTACTTTGGTCATCTGATTCAAAGGGCTGACTCATTGAAAAAGTCCCTGATGCTGGGAAGGACTGAGGGCAGGAGAAGAGGGCATCAGAGGAGGAGATGCCTGGATGCTGTCACCGATGCAGGGGACATGGATTGGGCAAACTTCCGGAGATGGTGGGGACAGGGAGGCCTGGTGTGCTACAGTCCAAAGAGTCGTGACTGGATGACTGAACGACAACAACATGGACTAAATTGTATCCTCCACATTTTTCAGGTGAAGCCCTGACCCCAAGTGAGATGGCATTTGCAGATGAACCTTTTAAAGAGGCAGTTAGGTGTAGTGAGGGTGGGGCTGGGGCACTCCTGGTGGGATTAGCGCCCTTATAAGAAGAGATACCACAGAGTTTGCTCATTCTCTGTTATCCTTTCACCAACAATCCCAACTCGTATTCCAGCTGCTGGACAGAGAGAAAAAGTGGCCCTCTCTAACCCAGGAGTAGAGCTCTTACCAGAAACCAATCATGTCAGCACCTTGACTTAGACTTCTAGCCTCTAGAACTATAGGAAAATGCCTGTTGTGCTTTTTAAGTCCAGTCTGTAGTATTTGCTGTGGCAGCCTGAACTAATACACGGGGTTCCATGCTCTGCAGGGAAAATAAAACGTTCACCTGGAGTATCTGACAGAAGGTATCAATCTTGTGTAAAGGAATGGGGTAGGGGAAAAGTAAGGAAATAACAATGTAGAGAAACAAGATAAAACATAACTTCAAATCCTGTTATTTACCTCTATTTGGGGGTAACAGTTGAGAAGTTGCTGTTTCTTATATGGAAATTGTTGGGCTGTGGGATCAAAATTTCTCAGAACATGGGAAGATACAGATCTTTAACAAAATTTAGATTTGAGTATTCATAATGCATGTGTTCTTTGAAAACCAGATCCCACAGTTCAGTTGAGTCACTCAGTCGTGTCCAACTCTATGACCGCGTGGACTGTAGCACACCAGGCCTCCCTGTCTATCACCAACTCCAGGAGTTTACTCAGACTCATGTCCATTGAGTCCGTGATGCCTCCAACCACCTCATCCTTTGTCGTCCCCTTCTCCTCCTGCCTTCAAACTTTCCCAGCATCAGGGTCTTTTCAAATGAGTCAGCTCTTCACATCAGGTGGCCAAAGTATTGGAGTTTCAGCTTCAGCATCAGCCCTTCCAATGAATACCCAGGACTGATCTCCTTTAGGATGGACTGGTTGGATCTCCTTGCAGTCCAAGGGACTCTAAAAGAGTCTTCTCCACCACCACAGTTCAAAAGAATCAATTCTTTGGTGCTTAGCTTTCTTTATAGTCCAACTCTCACATCCATACATGACTACTGGAAAAACCATAACCTTGACAAGATGGACCTTTGTTGACAAGGTAATGTCTCTGCTTTTTAATATGCTCTCTAGGTTGGTCATAACTTTCCTTCCAAGGAGTCTTTTCATTTCATTGCTGCAATCACCATCTGCAGTGATTTTGGAGCCCAGAAAAAATAAAGTCAGCCACTGTTTCCCCATCTATTTCCCATGAAGTGATGGGACTGGATGCCATGATCTTAGTTTTCTGAATGTTGAGCTTTAAGCCAACTTTTTCACTCTCTTTCACTTTCATCAAGAGGCTCTTTAGTTCTTCTTTGCTTTCTGCCATAAGGGTGGTGTTATCTGCATATCTGAGGTTACTGATATTTCTCCCAGCAGTCTTGATTCTAGCTTGTGCTTCACACAGTCCAGCTTTTCTCATGATGTACTCTACATATAAATTAAATAAGCAGGGTGACAATATACAGCCTTGACATACTCCTTTTCCTATTTGGAACCAGTCTGTTGTTCCAGGTCCAGTTCTAACTTGCTTCCTGACCTGCATACAGATTTCTCAAGAGGCAGGTCAGGTGGTCTGGTATTCCCATCTCTTGGACAATTTTCCACAGTTTATTGTGATCCACACAGGCTTTGGCATATTCAGTAAAGCAGAAATAGATGTTTTTCTGGAACTCTCTTGCTTTTTCGACGATCCAGCAGATGTTGGCAATTTGATCTCGGATTCCTCTGCCTTTTCTAAATCCAGCTTGAACATCTGGAAGTTCATGGTTCACGTACTGTTGAAGCCTGGCTTAGAGTTTTGAGCATTACTTTACTAGTGTGTGAGAGAAGTGCAGTTGTGCGGTAGTTTGAGCATTCTTTTGCATTGCCTTTCTTTGGGATTGGAATGAAAACTGACCTTTTCCAGTCCTATGGCCACTGCTGAGTTTTCCAAATTTGTTGGTATATTGAGTACAGCACTTTAACAGCATCATCTTTTAGGATTTGAAACAGCTCAACTGGAATTCCATCATCTCCACTGTCTTTGTTTGTAGTGATGCTTCCTAAGGCCCACCTGACTTCGCATTCCAGGATGTCTGGCTCTAGGTGAGTGATCGCACCATCATGATTATCTGGGTCGTGAAGATCTTTTTGTCTAGTTCTTCTGTGTATTCTTGCCACCTCTTCTTAATATCTTCTGCTTCTGTTAGGTCCATACCATTTCTGCCCTTTATTGAGCCCATCTTTGCATGAAATGTTCCCTTGATATCTCCAATTTTCTTCAAGAGATCTCTAGTCTTTCCCATTCTATTGTTTTCCTCTATTTCTTTGCATTGATCACTGAGGAAGGCTTTCTTATCTCTTCCTGCTATTCTTTGGAACTCTGCATTCTTTGCTTTTTGCTTCTCCTCACAGCTATTTGTAAAGCCTCCTCAGAGACCCATTTTGCTTTCTTGCATTTCTTTTTTTGCGGATCATCTTTATCCCTGACTCCTGTACAATGTCACAAACCTCCGTTCATAGTTCATCAGACACTATCAGATCTAATCCCTTGAATCTATTTCTTACTCCCACTGTATAATCGTAAGGGATTTGATTTCGGTCATACCTGAATGGTCTAGTGGTTTTGCCTACTTTCTTCAATTGAAGTCTGAATTTGGCAATAAGGAGTTCATGATCTGAGCCACAGTCAGCTCCCAGTCTTGTTTTTGCTGACTGTATAGAGCTTCTCCATCTTTGGCTGCAAAGAATATAACCAGTCTGAGTTTGGTATTGACCATCTGGGGATGTCCATGTGCAGAGTCTTCTCTTGTGTTGTTGGAAGAGGGTGTTTGCTATGACCAGTGTGTTCTCTTGGCAAAACTCTGTTAGCCTTTGCCCTGCATAATTCTGTACTCCAAGGACAAATTTGCCTGTTACTCTCTGTGTTTCTTGACTTCCTACTTTTGCATTCCAGTCCCCTGTAATGAAAAGGACATCTTTTTTGGGTGTTCGTTCTAGAAGGTCTTGTAGGTTTTCATAGAACCATTCAACTTCAGCTTCTTCAGCATTACTGGTCGGGACACAGACTTGGATTACTGTGATACTGAATGGTTTGCCTTGGAAATGAACAGAGATCACTTTGAATAAGGAATACAGAAATATTAGCTGAAATCATCCTGACTTCTTGTGTAGACAAGAAAGACAATGACTCTCCATTCTTCCAGTAATCTGTTATCACCACAAACTAGCCAAATGTGAGAGACATCTCTCTAATTCCATGATGGCCTCATCCCAGAGAATCTAAACTGAAGACCCTCACAAGGCAATGAAGGCCTCAATAACTGTCAAGTGAACTGTCTCTGTTACCGCAGAGCCTATATCTCATTTATCTGGATCAATTGTACTGTCTGAATTCTCAAGCAGCCTGCTCTACCTGCTTTTAACTTGGCTAAAGTATTCTCTGAATCTTAATGTGTGCTTCCCTGCTTAAAAACTGTATTAGCTTCCCACATCCTTGGGATAAAATCTACCAAATTCTTAGAGGCCCAGGAGGTCCTTTAGGATGAAGGTATGGCCTATCATTCTTATCCAATCTCCATTTCTCAAGAACCAGCAATGGAGGATTTCTTGCACTAAGCAATGCATTGGCACATACTATTCCTCCTGCTTGAAATACATTTTTTTTTCTCCTGGATAATTCTTAACCACTTGCTAGTTTCTTACACAGGTTTCTCCAAGGGAGTAGGTGCCCCTCTACTTTTCCATAGCACATACTATGTGTGTTCTCAGTCATGTCTGACTCCTTGGGGCCCCATGGACTGTAGCCCACCAGGCGTCTCTGTCCATGAGATTCTCCAGGCAAGAATATTAGAGTGAGATGCAATTTCCTTCTCCAGAGAATCTTCCTGACCCAGGGATCGAACACCCATCTCTTAAGTCTCCTGCACTGGCAGGTGGCTTCTTTACCACTGCACCACCTGGGTAGTACATGCTACATAACCCCGTAACAATTATATTACACTGCAATAATATTTCTCAACTGGAGGGCAAGGAATGTCTATTTTCTGTATTCTGTGTTCAGCACTGAGTGTGACACTGAGTAATGTCACTGAATAAACAAAGAGACAAATATATAACAAAAGGAGAGATGAGAGAGAGTGATTCTGAGTCCAATTTCAGTGGAAGAAATCTACTCCCCACTCCCCCACTGATTATAGTTTAAAAGATTTTATGGAAAAAAACGGACCTCTTCAAAAGCAGTTAAATATCGTCAATAGTAATACTGGCCATATTAACTGAAAACTAACTGAAAAATCCCATGTCCTGCTAATGAATATTCATAACAAATGGGGGAAAAATTACACTGTGTTGGAAATAACTGTGTACTTCGGGGTCAAGTTCAGCATCTTCATTGCAGAGATGAAAAAGTATGGGCTAAAAGAAATGGACCTGAGATGGTTAGGGGAACTTTGATAAAGGATATGGCTGTGGCTCTCCTAATGTGGCTCAAAGTTGATAACCACTGAAACAGAACTTTTAAAACTAGAAAAAGGAATTTTACATTAATTTACAGTGGCTTAAGGAGGAGTAAAAAGTGTGATTAAAAATATAAGCAAGCAGGGAAAATTTCAAGGCAAAAGTGGAGAAAGCTCAGTACTGTGTTGTTAGTATCACAAGAAACAATGAAGATTTTGATGATTAAAAATGTTAAAGGTGATATCAACCAAAAGATAGAGAATATATTAACAGGTCACTCTTAATTATTCATGTCCGTGAAGAGAAATAATTGATATCTTGAGTCACCTCTTTGGTTTTGCAGTAAAATGTATGATTTTTCCCTCTCAGTACTTCTTTTTTTGTTTATGGTAATATCAACATTTGAGGTAAAACTAGTAAAGTACTAGAACAGTTGTGGCCACTCAGGCAACTCAAGAGTTAATTATTCTGGGTTCTGTTTTCTCACCTGTAAAACTGGTTGGATTATCACCATCTCAAAGATTTCTTTTTAGCAACTATGAATCCATAAACACTGGTTTGCCAAAATTAATCTAGAATTTCAAGAATATGTCTAGTTCATCTAAATACCTTAACACTGTTACTGGTATTTTAATCTGCTCAGCAACTTCAGTTAGTGAGTCAGACTTCGTCTCCAACTTCAATAAATATATTTACATTCTTAGTTAAGAAATACAGGCTGCAGTGGAACAGATGGCAGGCAATTCCTGCAATCTGAAGCGATTAAATCTGGCTGCTGCTGCTGCTGCGGCTAAGTCACTTCAGTCATGTCCAACTCTGTGCGACCCCATAGACGGCAGCCCAAGGCTCCCCCATCCCTAGGATTCTCCAGGCAAGAACACTGGAGTGGGCTGCCATTTCCTTCTCCAGTTCATAAAAGTGAAAAGTGAAAGTTAAGTCGCTCAGTCGTGTCCGACTCCTAGCGACCCCATGGACTGCAGCCTACCAGGCTCCTCCGTCCATGGGATTTTCCAGGCAAGAGTACTGGAGTGGGGTGCCATTGTCTTCTCCAATAAAATCTGGCTAAGATCATTGAATTCAGGTCTAACATTTTCTAGTAGGTTTAAAATTTGAAATCTTATATACATCGCTGGATCACACATGACTACCCACAAGGAGAAAGATCTATCTAAAGCGGTCTTCAAGCTTCATCTCCGTGTGACTTCCATGTCACCCCAGTGCTAAAGCCCAGATGGGGATTCCAAGCAAGACCCTTGGGCCTCGAGACCCCTTAGGAGTCCTCCCTCTTCCTTGCCAAGCTGTAACCTACTGAGAAAAACGGGCAATTGGGAGTGAGTCTTTCCTTTCCCTCCTGATCTCCTCGCCTCTCCCTTAATCTCCAGCTTCCCAAACTGCAGCGGCCATTTCCTCCATCCTGGGAGCCAGGGCTTCGCCGTGGCCACCGCCAGCTCCAGCCATTCTGTCCCGAGGTTGGCAGCTGCGCGGGGTGCGGCTTCCAGGGCCTGTGGGGGATGGGGAGGGTGCGCGTGGGGCGGGGCTTCCACGCCCTCCTCAGGAGCTGGGAGGCGGGGCCTCAGCAGAAAAACCCTCCCACAGCCATCCTGCCCTTTAGATTTCACAAACTGCCTCTCAGTTAATCTAGCACTCCTTAGAGTGGCGACGGAGGCTGTTTTGCAATTACTTCTTTTTGCAAATACTTTCTTGTTTAGTCACTAAGTCGTGTCCCACTCTTTGTGACCCCATGGACTGTAGCTCACCAGGCTCTTCAGTCCATGAACTCCAGGCAAGAATAACGGAGTAGGTAGCCGTTCCGTTCAGCAGATCTTCCCAACCCAGGGGTTGAACCCAGGTGCCCTGCATGCCAGGTGGATTGTATACCATCTGAGCCACCAGGGGAGCCCCTCTCAAATACTTACCTTGGCCTTTATGAGTAGGAGCTGTTTCTCACGTCAAGCAGTATGAAATGGTAAAGAACATAAGCTCCAAGATTGGAGTCTCAACTATATAAATCCGATGAGAAGATTAATGACATCATATAAGGTAAGCACCTAAAGTATATAGCAAATTGGTGGTAAACACTTGTCCTAACTACTAACTTAATCCGATATAAAGGACTGGAAAGAAAACGCAAAATGAATTTATTCTTTTAAGAAGCCGTTGCAGGACCTCTTTGGCTTTTCAGGTAGCACAGTGGTGAAGAATCCCGCTGCCAATGCAGGAGGCGCAAGAGATGCAAATTCAATCCCTAGGTAGGGAAGATGCCCTAGAGTAGGAAATGGCAACCCACTCCAGAATTCCTGCCTGAAAAATTCCATGGACAGAGGGAGCCAAGTGGGCTCCAGTCCATGGGGTCACAAAGAGTCAGACACAACAGCAATTGAGCACGTAGGGCCTTTTACAATAGACTGTAAGCTGGAAAATGACTTCAAAATTTACCTTAGGTCTGGAACAAATGTATCATGAAAATTTTGTCATTCTCTATATCTGTATGAACTTCTCTTTCCTCAATTACCCAGTAAATTAAGAAGGATTACTCCCAGAAAGGTCTCCCAGAGAGGGACCCCAAATTTTTAAAGGAAATAATGAGAAAGACTCCAGTATTTGAGTTGTTGGAAACAAGACAGTGCTAGGAAAGAAGTCCCGGGTACAGGTAGAATTTCAGGTATCACAATTTGTATCTCCTAACACAAACATCTTAATTTTAAAATTAATGAAACTTGAAAATTTCTGTAATTTTCCTTGAAAATACAGGGTATGTATGGAGACACCGTATGCAGTATAACATTTTACATAACAAATACAATCACTGAAAATCATAAACATAACCCCATGAACAGTATGAAAAGGCAAAAATAGGACACTGAAAGATGAACTCCCCAGGTCGGTAGGTGCCCAATATGCTACTGGAGAACAGTGGAGAAATAACTCCAGAAAGGATGAAGAGATGGAGCCAAAGCGAAAACAACACCCAGTTGTGGATGTGACTTGTGAAGGAAGCAAGGTCCACTGCTGTAAAGAGCAATATTGCATAGGAACCTGAAATGTTAGGTCCATGAATCAAGGCAAATTGGAAGTTGTCAAACAGGAGATGTCAAGACTGAACATTGACATTTTAGGAATCAGTGAACTAAAATGGACTGGAATGGGTGAATTTAAGTCAGGTGACCATTATATCTACTACTGTGGTCAAGAATCCCTTAGAAGAAATGGAGTAGCCATCATAGTCAACAAGAGAGTCTGAAATGCAGTACTTGGATGCAATCTCAAAAACAACAGAATGATTTCTGTTCATTTACAGGGCAAACCATTCAGTATCACGATAATCCAAATCTATGCCCCGACAAGCTATGCTGAAGAAGCTGAAGTTGAACAGTTCTTTGAAGACCTACACGACCTTCTAGAATGAACACCCAAAAAAGATGTCCTTTTCATTACAGGGGACTGGAATGTAGGAAGTCAAGAAACACCGAGAGTAACAGGCAGATTTGTCCTTGGAGTACAGAATGAAGCAGGGCAAAGGGTAATAGAGTTTTGCCAAGAGAACACAGTGGTCATAGCAAACACCCTCTTCCAACAACACAAGAGAAGACTCTGCACATGGACATCCCCAGATGGTCAATACCAAACTCAGATTGATTATATTCTTTGCAGCCAAAGATGGGAAAGCTCTATACAGTCAGCAAAAACAAGACTGGGAGCTGACTGTGGCTCAGATCATGAACTCCTTATTGCCAAATTCAGACTTCAATTGAAGAAAGTAGGCAAAACCACTAGACCATTCAGGTATGACCGAAATCAAATCCCTTACGATTATACAGTGGGGGTAAGAAATAGATTCAAGGGATTAGATCTGATAGATAGAGAGCCTGATGAACTATGGATGGAGGTTCGTGACACTGTACAGGAGACAGGGATAAAGACTATCCCCAAGAAAAAGAAATGCAAGAAAGCAAAATGGGTCTCTGAGGAGGCTTTACAAATAGCTGTGAGGAGGAGCAAAAAGGAAAGATATACCCATTTGAATGCAGAGTTCCAAAGAATCACAAGGAGAGATAACAAAGCCTCCCTCAGTGATCAATGCAAAGAAATAGAGGAAAACAATAGAATGGGAAAGACTAGAGATCTCTTCAAGAAAATTAGAGACATCAAGGGAACATTTCATGCAAAGATGGGCTCAATAAAGGGAAGAAATTGTATGGACCTAACAGAAGCGGAAGATATTAAGAAGAGGCGGCAAGAATACACAGAAGAATAGTTGAAAACTTCCCTAAAATGAGGAAGGAAATAGCCACCCAAGTCCAAAAAACCCAGAGAGTCCCAAACAGGATAAACCCAAGGCGAAACACCCCAAGACACATAATAATCAAATTAACAAAGATCAAACACAAAGAACAAATATTAAAAGCAGTAAGGGAGAAACAACAAATAACATGCAAAGGGATTCCCATAAGGATAACAGTTGATCTATCAATAGAAACCCTCCAGGCCAGAAGGGAATGGCAGGACATACTTAAAGTAATGAAAGAGAATAACCTACAACCCAGATTACTGTACCCAGCAAGGATCTCATTCAGATATGAAGGAGAATTCAAAAGCCTTACAGACAAGCAAAAGCTGAGAGAATTCAGCACCACCAAACCAGCTCTTCAACAAATGCTAAAGGATCTTCTCTAGACAGGAAACACAGAAAGGTTGTATAAACGTGCACCCAAAACAACAAAGTAAATGGCAACGGGACAATACCTATCAATAATTACCTTAAATGTAAATGGGTTGAATGCCCCAACCAAAAGACAAAGACTGGCTGAATGGATACAAAGACAAGACCCCATATAAGCTGTCTACAAGAGACCCACCTCAAAACAAGAGACAGATATACACTAAAAGTGAAGGGCTGAAAAAAAAATATTTCATGCAAATGAAGAACAAAAGAAAGCAGGAGTCACAATAGAGTCGCAATACTCATATCAGATAAAATAGACTTTCAAATAAAGGCTGTGAAAAGAGACAAAGAAGGACACTACATAATGATCAAAGGATCAATCCAAGAAGAAGATATAATAATTATAAATATATATGCATCCAACATAGGAGCACCGCAATATGTAAGGCAAATGCTAACGAGTATGAAAGAGGAAATTAATAGTAACACAATAATAGTAGGAGACTTTAATACCCCACTCACAACTATGGATAGATCAATTAAACAGAAAATTAACAAGGAAACACAAACCTTAAATGACAAAATGGACCAGCTAGACCTAATTGATATCTATAGGACATTTCACCCCCAAACAATCAACTTCACCTTTTTCTCAAGTGCACACGGAACCTTCTCCAGAATAGATCACATCCTGGGCCAAAAACCTAGTCTTGGGAAATTAAAAAAAAATTGAAATCATTCCAGTCATCTTTTCTGACCACAGTGCAGTAAGATTAGATCTCAATTACAGGGAAAAAAATCATTAAAAATTCAAACATATGGAGGCTAAATGACACGCTTCTTAATAACCAAGAAATCATAGAAGAAATCAAACAAGAAATCAAAATATGCATAGAAATGAATGGAAATGAAAACACAGCAACCCAAAACCTATGGGACACTAAAAGCAGTGCTAAGGGGAAGGTTCATAGCATTACAGGCTTACCTCAAGAAACAAGAAAAACGTCAAATAAATAACCTAGCTCTACACCTAAGGCAACTAGAGAAGGAAGAAATGAAGAACCCCAGGGTTAGTAGAAGGAAAGAA
The DNA here is from genome assembly GCF_023699985.2 of Odocoileus virginianus. Classification (NCBI taxonomy): domain Eukaryota; kingdom Metazoa; phylum Chordata; class Mammalia; order Artiodactyla; family Cervidae; genus Odocoileus; species Odocoileus virginianus. The sequence continues at coordinate 1,309,207 of NC_069686.1, read as the reverse complement.
ATCTTAAAAATTAGGGCAGAAATAAATGCAAAAGAAACTAAACAGACCATAGCAAAAATCAACAAAGCTAAAAGGTGGTTCTTTGAAAAAATAAAACTGACAAACCATTAGCAAGACTCATTAAGAAACAAAGGGAGAAGAACCAAATTAACAAAATTAGAAATGAAAATGGAGAGATTACAACAGACAACACTGAAATACAAAGGATCATAAGAGACTACTACCAGCAGCTCTATGCCAATAAAATGGACAACTTGGAAGAAATGGACAAATTCTTAGAAAAATATAACTTTCCAAAACTGAACCAGGAAGAAATAGAAGATCTTAACAGACCCATCACAAGCAAGGAAATCGAAACTGTAATCAGAAATCTTCCAGCAAACAAAAGCCCAGGACCAGATGGCTTCACAGCTGAATTCTACCAAAAATTTAGAGAAGAGCTAACACCTATCTTACTCAAATTCTTCAGAAAATTGCAGACGAAGGTAAACTTCCAAACTCATTCTATGAGACCAGCATCACCCTAATTCCAAAACCAGACAAAGATGCCACAAAAAAAAAAGAAAACTACAGGCCAATATCATTGATGAACATAGATGCAAAAATCCTTAACAAAATTCTAGCAAACAGAATCCAACAACATATTAAAAAAAAATCACACTCCATGACCAAGTGGGCTTTATCCCAGGAATGCAAGGATTCTTTAATATCCGCAAATCAATCAATGTAATACACCACATTAACAAATTGAAAGATAAAAACCATATGATTATCTCAGTAGATGCAGAAAAAGCCTTTGACAAAATTCAACACCCATTTATGATTAAAACTCTCCAGAAAGCAGGAATAGAAGGAACATACCTCAACATAATAAAAGCTATATATGACAAACCCACAGCAAGCATTACCCTCAATGGTGAAAAGTTGAAAACATTTCCCCTAAAATCAGGAACAAGACAAGGGTGCCCACTCTCACCACTATTATTCAACAAAGTTTTGGAAGTTTTGGCCACAACAATCAGAGCAGAAAAAGAACTAAAAGGAATCCAGATAGGAAAAGAAGAAGTAAAACTCTCACTGTTTGCAGATGACATGATCCTCTACATAGAAAACCCTAAAGACACTACCAGAAAATTACTAGAGCTAATCAACGAATATAGTAAAGTTGCAGGATATAAAATTAACACACAGAAATCCCTTGCATTCCTATACACTAACAATGAGAAAACAGAAAGAGAAATTAAGGAAACAATACCATTCACCATTGCAACAAAAAGAATAAAACACTTAGGAGTATATCTACCTAAAGAAACAAAAGACCTATACATAGAAAACTATAAAACACTGATGAAAGAAATCAAAGAGGACACAAACAGATGGAGAAATATACCGTGTTCGTGGATTGGAAGAATCAATATTGTGAAAATGAGTATACTCCCCAGAGCAATCTATAGATTCAATGCAATCCTTATTAAGCTACCAACGGTATTTTTCACAGAACTAGAACAAGTAATTTCACAATTTCTATGAAAGACAAAAAACCTCAAATAGCCAAAGTAATCTTGAGAAAGAAGAATGGAACTAAAGGAATCAACCTGCCTGACTTCAGGCTCTACTACAAAGCCACAGTCATCAAGACAGTATGGTACTGGCACAAAGACAGAAATATAGATCAATGGAACAGAATAGAAAGCTCAGAGATAAATCCATGAACCTATGGTCACCTTATCTTTGACCAAGGAGGCAAGGATATACAATGGAAAAAAGACAACCTCTTTAACAAGTTGTGCTGGGAAAACTGGTCAACCACTTGTAAAAGAATGAAACTAGAACACTTTCTAACACCATACACAAAAATAAACTCAAAATGGATTAAAGATCTAAATGTAAGGCCAGAAACTATAAAATTCCTAGAGGAGAACATAGGCAAAACACTCTCTGACATAAACCACAACAGGATCCTCTATGACCCACCTCCCAGAATATTGGAAATAAAAGCAAAAATAAACAAATGGGACCTAATGAAACTTAAAAGCTTTTGCACAACAAAGGAAACTATAAGCAAGGTGAAAAGACAGCCCTCAGATTGGGAGAAAATAATAGCAAACGAAGCAACAGACAAAGGATTAGTCTCAAAAATATACAAGCAGTTCCTGCAGCTCAATTCCAGAAAAATAAATGACCCAATCAAACAATGGGCCAAAGATCTAAACAGACATTTCTCCAAAGAAGACATACAGATGGCTAACAAGCACATGAAAAGATGCTCAACATCACTCATTATCAGAGAAAGGCAAATCAAAACCACAATGAGGTACCATTACACGCCAGTCAGGATGGCTGCTATCCAAAAGTCTACAAGCAATAAATGCTGGAGAGGGTGTGGAGAAAAGGGAACCCTCTTACACTGTTGGTGGGAATGCTACTAGTACAGCCGCTATGGAAGACAGTGTGGAGATTTCTTAAAAAGCTGGAAATAGAACTGCCATATGACCCAGCAATCCCACTTCTGGACATAAACACCGAGGAAACCAGATCTGAAAGAGACACATGCACCCCAATGTTCATCACAGCACTGTTTATAATAGCCAGTACATGGAAGCAACCTTGATGCCCATCAGCAGACGAATGGATAAGGAATCTGTGGTACATATACACCATGGAATATTACTCAGGCATTAAAAAGAATTCATTTGAATCAGTTCTAATGAGATGGATGAAAATGGAGCCCATTATACACAGTGAAGTAAGCCAGAAAGATAAAGAACATTACAGCATACTAACACATATATATGGGATTTAGAAAGATGGTAATGATAACCTTATATGCAAAGCAGAAAACGGGACACAGATGTACAGATCAGACTTTTGGACTCTGTGGGAGAAGACGAGGGTAGGATGTTTCGAGAGAACAGCATCGAAACATGTATATTATCTAGGGTGAAACAGATTGCCAGCCCAGGTTGGATGCATGAGACAAGTGCTCGGGCCTGGTGCACTGGGAAGACCTAGAGGGAGGGGGTAGAGAGGGAGGGGGGAGGGGGGATCGGGGTGGGGAATACGTGTAAAACCATGGCTGATTCATGTCAATGTATGGCAAAACCCACTACAATATTGTAAAATAATTAGCCTCCAACTAATAAAAAAAAAAAAATACACAGAAGAACTAGAGAAAAAGATCTTCATGACCCAGGTAATCATGATGGGTGATATCTGGAATGGGTGAATTTAAGTCAGGTGACCATTATATCTACTACTGTGGGCAAGAATCCCTTGGTGTGATCACTCACCTAGAGCCAGACATCCTGGAATGTGAAGTCAGGTGGGCCTTAGGAAGTATCACTATGAACAAAGCTAGTGGAGGTGATGGAATTCCAGTTGAGCTGTTTCAAATCCTAAAAGATGATGCTGTGAAAGTGCTGCACTCAATATGCCAACAAATCTGGAAAACTCAGCAGTGGCCATAGGACTGGAAAAGGTCAGTTTTCATTCCAATCCCAAAGAAAGGCAATGCCAAAGAATACTCAAACTACTGCACAATTGCACTCATCTCACACACTAGTAAAGTAATGCTCAAAACTCTCTAAGCCAGGCTTCGACAATACATGAACTGTGAACTTCCAGATGTTCAAGCTGGATTTAGAAAAGGCAAAGGAATCCAAGGTCAAATTGCCAACATCTACTGGATCATCAAAAATCAAGAGTTCCAAAAAACATCTATTTCTGCTTTATTGAGTATGCCAAGGCCTGTGTGGATCACAATAAACTGTGTAAAATTCACCAAGACATGGGAATACTAGACCACCTTGCCTGTCTCTTGAGAAATCTTTATGCAGGTCAGGAAGCAAGTTAGAACTGGACATGGAACAACAGACTGGTTCCAAATAGGAAAAGGAGTATGTCAAGGCTGTATATTGTCACCCTGCTTATTTAACTTATATGTGGAGTATATCATGAGAAACGCTGGAGTGTATGAAGCACAAGCTGGAATCAAGACTGCTGGGAGAAATATCAATAATCTCAGATATGCAGATGACACCACACTTATGACAGAAAGCGAAGAAGAACTAAAGAGCCTCTTGATGAAAGTGAAAGAGGAGAGTGAAAAAGTTGGCTTAAAAAACAACATTCAGAAAACTAAGGTCATGCCATCTGGTCCCATCACTTCATGGGAAATAGATGGGGAACCAGTGGAAACAGTGGCTGACTTTATTTTTCTGGGCTCCAAAATCACTGCAGATGGTGATTGCAGCCATGAAATGAAAAGACTCCTTGGAAGGAAAGCTATGACCAACCTAGAAAGCATATTAAAAAGCAGAGACATTACTTTGTCAACAAAGGTCCGTCTTGTCAAAGCTGTGGTTTTTCTAGTAGTCATGTATTGATGTGAGAGTTGGACTGTAAAGAAAGCTCAGCACCAAAGAATTGATTCTTTTGAACTGTGGTGTTGGAGAAGACTCTTGAGAGTCCCTTGGACTGCAAGGAGATCCAAACAGTCCATCCTAAAGGAAATCAGTCCTGGGTGTTCATTGGAAGGACTGATGTTGAAGTTGAAACTCCAATACTTTGGCCACCTAATGTGAATAGCCAACTCATTGGGAAAGATCCTCATTCTGGAAAAGATTGAAGGCAGAAGGAAAAAGGGGACAACAGAGGATGAGATGATTGGATGGCATCACCGACTCAATGGACTTGAGTTTAAGTAGACTCCAAGAGTTGGTGATGGACAGGGAGACCTGGTGTGCTGCGGTCCCTCAGGTTGCAAAGAGTTGGATGTGACTGAGCAACTGAACTGAACTATTCAAAGTGTTGAGTGTCTTTTTTAAAAATTGTTAAATCTGGTGCTTAAATTTAATGTAGGCTTGTATCTGATGCCATTTGGAAACAACCTAAAGTGTTAGCTATTCCTAAAATAGTTTTATCTATAAAGGACTTAAATATAATTTTCTAGATAACATGTACATCCAGATACTTAACAGATAAAGTAATGACTGGCAAATTTTCAAATTATCTTGAACTTATTTGAATGTTTAACTTACTGGATTTTTATGAAGTTTCTCATAGGCGTTTTAATTGTTTTGCTATTTAGATCATAGAAATGAATGATGAATTAAGAAAAAACTGGCAAGAAATGGACTTGAATGGACTGAACGTATTTTTGGAAGGAAATGGTTTATTTTCCAAAGTTAATTTTATTTCCTTTAAAAGGACAGTTTTTCCCCTAAATGTGCTTTCATTTTATCTATGACAAGACAATGATGTTAATCTGCCTAAAAACATATTTTAAATATTTTGCTAATAATAATAGTGAAAATTTTTTCCATGTGTGTTTACGTCTTAATAACTATATGCATATAACATATTTACTACCTATTTCAAAGTTTTTTGCACTCTTTTTGGTCTTTTGTTCTTAGCTTCCCTAGTCATATAAAAAAGCTAATAAATCAAACTTTTCCCTCCACACATAGTGATGATCCTTGATGTCCCAGATAAAAACAAGATTAAAGCACAAACCTCCACACATGAGGTTTCCAACTTTTCAAAGGTTTTATAGGAACAATCAAGTTTTAACTATTTTTCCCATTTAAAACTCAAATGAAATATACTGTCCTTCTCTGCCCGCAGAGTTGAAGAAGAATACTTCATTTTTTCTAGGTTTCTTCAATCGACAAGTTTGAGGCTACTCTGTGTATTCTAGTAGGTCAGTTGTCGTTATCTGTGGGTTATACATCTGCACATTCAACTGACAATGCATCAGAAATATTCAGGAGCAAAACTTGAATCTACCATATACCAACAATTTACCATACACCAGCTTCCCTGATGGTTCAGGTGGTAAAATATCTGCCTGCAGTGCAGGAGATGTAGGGGACATGCAGTCAGTTCCTGGGTTGGGAAGATCCCCTGGAGAAGAGAATGGCTACCCACTCCAGTATTCTTGCCTGGGGAATTCCATGGACAGAGGAACCTGGTGGGTTATAGTCTGTGTGGTCGCAAAGAATCAGACATTACTGAGCAACTATTTACATAGTATTTACATTATATTTACAACTAAGTACAAAGTATTTACATGGTAGTATATTTTGTAAGTAATCTAGAGATGAGTTAAAATATACAGAAAGGTCTGTATAGGTTATATGCAAACACCATGCCATTTTATGTGAAAGACTTGAGTGTCTTCTTAGATTTTGGGATTTGTGGGGAATCCTGGAACCAATCATTCATGAATATCAAGTGATGGCTATATATGAGCATGGCCTAAGTCAGCACTTCTCAAATTTTAATGTGCATATGAATCTCCTAGGCATCTTGTTAAAATACATGTCTGATTTAGTAGGTCTGGAAAGGGTCTAATGTTCTGCATTTCTGACAAGTTTCCCAGGTGCTGCTGGTTCAGGAACTATATTTGAGTTAACAAGAGTGCACGTAATTTTTGGCCAAATGCTAGACTCTTGAAATAGACTGCACATAAAATGTTAATCCAAATATGCTGAAAGTCAGTCAGAATTATGAATGTGTTTATGGCTCTCTACTTTTGTTAGGAAGTCAAATTTAGGTTTTCTGTGACATCATTCTTTATAAAGAAGTAGAATATATATACAAGTTGACCATTGGTATCCATGGGGGTTGGGGTCTGAGGGGATTATCTTAATCCATGAATGCTCAGGTCCCATAGTGGGCGCTCTGTTTCCACAGATGTGGAACCTGCTAATATTAACATCTGGCTGTATGCTTATTGAAAAAAGTCATGAATAAGTGTATTTGCATAATTCAAAGCTGTGTTGTTCAAGGGTCAATTGTATTCTCAAAATATTATTGAGGTGGGTGGGTGTTAGTCACTCAGTTGTGTCCAACTCTTTGTGAACCCATGGACTGTAACCAGGCTCTTCTGTCTGTGGAATTTTCTAGGGAAGAACACTGGAGTAGGTTGCCATTCCCTTCTCTAGGAGATCTTCCTGACCCAGGGATTGAACCCGGGTCTCCTGCCTTGCGGGTAGATTCTTTACTGTCTGACCCACCAGGGAAGCACTACTGAGGTAGCTGACTCGAAAATAACCACCATCAGCTTTCCCTCCTTATACACACAAGCCATCTCCCCATTAAGAGGTGGGATCTACTCCTCCATTCCCCTGAATCTGGGCTAGCTTTTTATTTCTTTTACCATTAATTAGATTATAACAGCAGTGAGGCTACATGCCTCCCAAAGCGAAGTCAGATGCCTTGCCGCTTTCCTTATGGCTCTCTTGAAACTTCTGGGAAGTCAGTCACCTCATAAGAAGTCAGCCTACCTTGAGTCTGCCATTATGTGAAAAAGTACGATCTTGCCAGGTGAAGAGGCCATGTTGAAGATGAGATGCTTGACTAATTGATTCCCAGTTGTTCAGTCATCCTAGCTCAGGTGCCAGATTTTGAGTGGAGACTCCTTTCGTTGATTATGATTTCAGCTTCCATCTGATTATTTGAGGTACCCAAGGGAGGACTGCCCAGCTGAGCTCATCAGCTCCCCAAAGAGTGAAAGATAAACTGTTAAACCACTAAGTTTTGAGGCGGTGCAAGTGGTAAAGAATCCATCGGCCAATGCAAGAGACGAGACACAAGAGATGTGGGTTTGATCCCAGGGTTGGGAAGATCCCCTGGAGGAGTAAATGGCAACCTACTCCACTATTCTTACCTGGAGAATTCCATGGACAGAGAAGCCTGGTAGGCTACAATCCGTGGGGTTGCAAAAGAGTTGGACACACTACACATGCACATATAATGCATGCAGAGATAGATAAACAGAATATTTACCTTATGCCAGCTTGAGGAGTTTTATAACTGAAATGTCATGTTGATCTTGTAGAAAATGAGAGGTTTCAAATGCATCTGAAATTTTCATGCAAATGATACTGTAGTCTAGGTTTTTTTTTATTATAAACATACTCATGTAATATCTAGGTCTTATTTTCATTAAAATGTTCTAGTATTAAATAACATATCTGAGTCATATTTTATGATCATGCCTTCGAGATTGGGGATAATACTAATTTGGAAATCTGATTTTCAGCTCTTCCACATAATCACTAGAATTTTCCATTCTTGCCAGTAAATGCTGTCACCTATCCATGGGATCAAACTATGAGTGAGAAATTGATTAATATTCTTTATTGAATATTAACTTTTATTTTTGATTCATGCCATGATTTGTCTAGATATTGCTCTTCACATTAGTTTCTTAAGGGGGCTTTATTGTTTTGTAAAGAATGATTTTATAGACATTCAAAAACAGGAGAAGGGGATGACAGAGGATGAGATGATTGGATGGCATCACCGACTCAATGGACATGGGTTTCAGTGAACTCTGGGAGTTGGTGATGGACAGGGAGGCCTGGCATGCTGCGGTTCATAGGGTTGCAAAGAGTCGGACACGACTGAGCAACTGAACTGAAAAACTTATTTATTCACTCAGTTTTTTCAAACAGCTATCAGAAATATCCCTGGGGGATTCAGTACACAGAGGGATTCAAAGTTAAATAAAACTCAGTCTCCATCTTAGGAAGATTCAGTTGAGTACAGTTGCTCAGCCATGTCTGACTCTTTGCGATCCCATGGAATGCAGCACACCAGGCCTGCCTGTCCATCACCAACTCCTGGAGTTCACCCAAACCCATGTCCATTGAGTCAGTGATGCCATCCAGCCATCTCATCCTCTGTCGTCCCCTTCTCCTCCCACCTTCAATCTTTCACAGCATCGGGGTCTTTTCCAATGAGTCTGTTCTTCACATCAGGTGGACAAAGTATTGGAGTTTCAGCTTCAAATCAGTTCCTCCAATGAACACCCAGGACTGATTTCCTTTAGGATGGACAGTTTGGATCTCCTTGCAGTCCAAGGGACTCTAAAGAGTCTTCTCCAACACCACAGTTCAAAAGCATCAATTCTTTAGCACTAAGCTTTCTTTATAGTCCAACTCTCACATCCAGGAACATTGTAGTGTAGTAAAAGAAAATAGTTCACAAATATCTGTTAGAATTTATGCTAAGTGAAAGTAATAAAAATACAGAGGAGGTTCAGAATACAGAAAAATCACAACAGCAAGGGTAATCAGCTTCATGAAAAAAATTGCAGTTGAGCTGGGATGTGAGAATGGGGAAGTGTTTGCATTTTTTTTCTTGTTTCCTATGTTAAATGAAATATTTTCACAATCACAGGTTATATTATGAATCTTTTTAGATTTATTTAAACTTAACAAAAAAGTTCACATGTATCTTCAAACCCCAGCTCCTTTCATCTAGCAACCACCATTGGCTCTATTTATCCATGGGCTTGTTTTTTGATTTAAGATTCTACATATAAGAAACAACATACATTATTTGTCTTTCACTGTCTGACTTGTTTCATTTAACATAATGTTTTCCACATCTGTCCGTGTTGTCCCAAATAGCAAGATTTCATTCTTCTATATGGTTAAGTATTTATATATACCACATCTTCTTTATCCATTCATCCATCAGTGGGTACCTAGATTGTTTCCATATCTTGGCTATTGTAAATAATGCTGCAGTGAGCATAGAATTAGGATACATATATCTTTTCAAATTACTGTTTTTTAAGTTTCTTCATGTAAATACCCAGATGTAGAATTGCTGAATCATATTGTAATTCTAATTTTAATTTTTTGAGAGGGCGTCATAAAGTTTTCTATGGCAGTTGCATCAGTTAACATTCTCATCAACAGTGCACAAGGGTTCCCTTTTCTCCACATTCTCACCAACACTGGCTATTTCTTGAATCTTTGGTAATAGCCATTTAAACAGGAGTGAGGTAACTTCTCGTTTTGATTTGCATTTGCGTAATGATAAACAGGGCTTTCTAGGTGGTGCTCGTGGTAAAGAACCCTCCTGCTAATCCAGGAGACTTAAGAGACACGAGTTCAATCTGTGGGTTAGGAAGATCCCCCAGAGGAGGGCATGGCAACCCACTCCTGTATTCTTGCCTGGAGAATCCCATGGACAGAGGAGTCTGGCAGGCTATATAGTCCATGGGACTGCAAAGAGTTGGACATGACTGAAGCGACCTAGCATGCATGCACCATGATTAATAACATAGACATCTTTTCATGACGGCCATCATGTACCCGGTGGCCATCTCCATCTTCCTTGGAAAACATCCATTCAGATCTTTTGCCCATTTTTAAAATCAATGTTTTCCATTTGTTTTAGCTATTGAGTTGTCTGAGTTTTCATATATTTTGGCTATTACCCTCTTATCAGGTATATGATTTGCAGTAATTTTCTCCCATTCAGTGGGGAGAAATTTTGTTGTTAGTTTTCTTTGCTGTGCAGAAAGCTTTTTAGTTTTATATAGTTCCACTTGTTTGCATATGCTGTTGTTGATTTTATATTTGGTATCAGATTCAAAAAATTATTGCTAAGGCCTGTGTCAAGGAGCTTATTGCCTGTTTTCTTCTAGGAATTGTATGGTTTCAGATTTTTTTAATTTTTTAATTGAAGGATAATTGTTTTACATAATTTTGTGGTCTTCTGTCATACATCACAAGAATCAACCATAGGTACACCCATGTCCTCCCTCCCTATCCCACCCTTCATCCTGTCTCAGAGCCCCTGTTTGAGTTTCCTGAGTCATAAGGCAAATTCCCATTGACTATCTATTTTACATATGGTATTATAAATTTCTATGTTACTCTCTCCAAACATCTCCCCTTCTCCCTCCTCTCCTCCCACAGTGTCCATAGGTCTGTTCTCTATGTCTGTTTCTCCATTGCGCCCTGAAAATAAATTTATCAGTGCCATCTCCTCAGATTCCATATATATGTGTCAGTATATGACATTTATATTTCTCTTTCTGACTTACTTCACTCTGTATAATAGGCTCTAGTTTCATCCACCTCATTAGAAAAGATTCAAATGCACTCCTTTTTATGGTTGAGTAGTATTTCAAATCCAGAAAGATGATGCTGTGAAAGTGCTGCACTCAATATGCCAGCAAATTTGGAAAACTCAGCAGTGGCCACAGGACTGGAAAAGGTCAGTTTTCATTCCAATCCCTAAGAAAGGCAATCCCAAAGAATGCTCAAACTACCACACAATTGCACTCATCTCACACGCTAGTAAAGTAATGCTCAAAATTCTCCAAGTCAGGCTTCAGCAATACGTGAACCGAGAACTTCCAGATGTTCAAGCTGGTTTTAGAAAAGGCAGAGGAACCAGAGATCAAATTGCCGATATCTGCTGGATCATCGAAAAAGCAAGACAGTTCCAGAAAAACATCTATTTCTTCTTTATTGACTATGCCAAAGCCTTTGACTGTGTGGATTACAATGAACTGTGGAAAATTCTGAAAGAGATGGGACCACCTGACCTGCCTCTTGAGAAACCTGTATGCAGGTCAGCAAGCAAGAGTTAGAACTGGACATGGAACAACAGACTGGTTCCAAATAGGAAAAGGAGTACGTCAAGGCTGTATATTGTCACCTTGCTTATTTAACTTATATGCAGAGTACATCATGAGAAACGCTGGGCTGGAGGAAGCACAAGCTGTAATCAAGATTGCTGGGAGAAATATCAATAACCTCAGATATGCAGATGTCACCACCCTTATGGCAGAGAGTGAAGAGGAACTAAAAAGCCTCTTGATGAAAGTGAAAGGGGAGAGTGAAATAGTTGGCTTAAAGCTTAACATTCAGAAAACTAAGATCATGGCATCTGGTCCCATCACCTCATGGGAAATAGATGGGGAGACAGTGGAAACAGTGTCAGACTTTATTTCTTTGGGCTCCAAAATCACTGTGGATGGTGACTGCAGCCATGAAATTAAAAGATGCTTACTCCTTGGAAGGAAAGTTTTGACCAAACTAGATAGCATATTAAAAAGCAGAGATATTACTTTGCCAACAAAGGTCCATCTGGTCAAGGTTATGGTTTTTCCAGTGGTCATGCATGGATGTGAGAGTTGGACTGTGAAGAAAGCTGAGCACCGAAAAATTGATGCTCTTGAACTATGGTGTTGGCGAAGACTTGAGAGTCCCTTGGACTGCAAGAACCAACCAGTCCATCCTAAAGGAGATCAGTCCTGGGTGTTCATTGGAAGGACTGATGCTGAAGCTGAAACTCCAATACTTTGGCCACCTCATGTGAAGAGTTGACTCATTAGAAAAGACCGTGATGCTGGGAGGGATTGGGGGCAGGAGGAGAAGGGGACGACAGAGGATGAGATGGCTGGATGGCATCACCGACTCGATGGACATGAGTTTGAGTAAACTCCGGGAGTTTGTGATTGACAGGGAGGCCTGGCGTGCTGCGATTCATGGGGTCGCAAAGAGTCGGACATGACTGAGCGACTGAACTGAACTGAACTGAGTTTTCCATTGTGTACATGTACAACAGCTTCTTTATCCATTCGTCTGTTGATGGACATGTAGGTTGCTTCCCTGTTCTAGCTGTCGTAAATAGTGCTGCAGTGAACACTGGGTTACATGTGACCTTTTCAGTTTTGATTTCCTCAGGTCATACAGCCAGGAGTAGGATTGCTGGGTCACATGGTGATTTTATTCCTAGCTTTTTAAGGAATCTCCATACTGTCTTCCATAGTAGCTTTATCAGTTTACATTCCCACCAGCAATGTAAGAGTGTTCTTTTTCTCCCCACCCTCCCCAGCATTTATTGTTTGTAGACTTTTTTTGTGTGTAGACTTTTTGAAGATGGCCATTCTGACTGGTGTGAGGTAGTATCTCATTCTAGTTTTAATTTGCATTTCTTTAATAATAAGTAATGTTGAGCATCTTTTCATGTGCTTGTTAGCTATCTGTATGTCTTCTTTGGAGAAATGTCTTTTCAGGTACTTTCCCCACTTTTTGATTGGGTTGTTTGCTTTTCTGATATTGAGTTGTATGAGCTGCTTGTATATTTTGGAAATTAATTATTTACCAGTTGTTTCCTTTGTTATTATTTTCTCCCATCCTGAGGGTTGTCTTTTCACCTTGTTTGTAGTTTCCTTTGCTGTTGCAAAAGCTTTTAAGTTCAGTTAGGTCTCACTTGTTTATTTTTGGTTTTATTTCCATTACTCTAGGAGGTGAGTCATAGAAAATCTTGCTTTATGTCATCAAGTGTTCTGCCTATGTTCTCCTCTAAGAGTTTAATAGTTTCTGGTCTTACACTTAGGTCTTGAATCCATTTTGAGTTTATCTTTGTGTGTGGCATTAGGTAGTGATCTAATTTCATTCTTATGCATGTAGCTGTCCACTTTTCCCTGCATCACTTATTGAAGAGGCTGTCTTTGCCCCATTGTGTATTCTTGCCTCCTTTGTCAAAAATAAGGTACCCATAGGTACGTGGGTTTATCTCTGGGTTCTCTATCTTGTTCTTTTTGTCTATATTTCTGTTTTTCTGCCAGTACCATACTGTCTTGATGACTGTAGTTTTGTAGTATAGTCTGAAGTCAGGAAGGTTGATTCCTCCAGCTCCCTTCTTCTTTCTCAAGACTGCTTTGGCTATTCAGGGTCTTTTGTGTTTCCGTATGAATTGTGAAATTTTTTGTTCTAGTTCTGTGAAAAATGCCCTTGGTAATTTGAAAGAGATCACACTGAATCTGTAGATTGCATTTGGCAGTATAGTCATTTTCACAATACTGATTCTTCCTACCCAGGGATATGGAGTATCTCTCCCTCTGTTTATGTCATCTTTGATTTCTTTCATTAGTGTCTTATAATTTTCTGTGAACAGTTCTTTTGTCTCCCTAGGTAAGTTTATTCCTAAATATTTAATTCTTTTTGTTGCAGTGGTGAATGAGATTGATTCCTTAATTTCTGTTTCTGGTTTTTCATTGTTAGTATATAGAAATGAAAGTGATTTCAGTGTATTAATTTTGTATCCTGCAACTTTGCTAAATTCACTGATTAGCTCTAGTAATTTTCATTTCTAATTTTGTTGATGTGATTTTTCTCCCTTTTTTTCTTAATGAGTCTGGCTAGTGATTTGTCAATTTTGTTTATCTTCTCAAAGAACCAGCTTTTACTTTTATTAATCTTTGCTATTGTTTCCTTCACTTCTTTTTCAGTTATTTCTGCTCTGGTCTTTATAATCGCCTTCCTTCTGATGACTTTGGGGTCTTTTTGTTCTTCCTTTTCCAGCTGCTTTAGATGTAGAGTTAGGCTGTCTATTTGATGCTTTTCTTGTTTCTTGAAGTATGATTGTATTGCTATAAACCTCCCTCTTTGAACTGATTTTACTAAATCCCATAGGTTTTGGGTCATTGTGTTTTCATTGTCATTTGTTTATATGAATCTTTTTATTTCCTTTAGTGTTTCTTCAGTAATCTCTTTGTTATTTAGTAATGTACTGTTTAATCTCCATGAGTTTGTGTTTTTTGCTGTTTTTTTCCTGTAGTTGATATCTAGTCTCAAAGTGCTGTGGTCAGAGAAGATACTTGATACAATTTCAATTTTCTTAAATTTATTGATGCTTAATTTGTGGCCCAAGATGTGGTCTATCCTGGAGAATGTTCTATGTGCACTTCTGCATTTGAATGGAAAATCCTGAAGATATCCATTAGGTCCATTTGGTCTAATGTTTCATTTAAGGTTTGTGTTTCCTTATTGATTCTCTGTTTTGATGATATGTCCACTGGTGTAAGTGGGATGTGAAAAGTCTCCTACTATTATTGTGTTGCTATTGATTTCTCCTCTTATGCCTGTTAGTGTTTGCCTTATGTATTGAGGTGGTCCTATGTTGGGTGCAAAGACATTTACAATTGTTATGTCTTCCTCTTGAATTGATCCCTTGATCATTATGTAGTGACCTTCTTTGTCTCTTGTAATATTCTTTATTTTAAAGTCTATTTTGTCTGAAATAAGGAGCGTCACTTCAGTTTTCTTTCAGTTTTGATTCGCAGGGAGTATCTTTTTCCATCCTTTTACTTTCAGTTGTATGTGTCGCTAGGTCTGAAGTGGTTCTCCTGTAGGCAGCACATATATGGGTTTTGTTTTTGTATCCATTCAGTCAGTCTGCATCTTTTGGTTGGTGCATTTAATCCATTTACATTTAAGGTAATTATTGATATATATGTTCCTATTGGCATTTTCTTGATTGTTTTGGGTTTATTTTTGTAGGTCTTTCCTTTCTCTTGTGTTTACTCTCTATGTAAGTCCCTTTAGTTTTGTTGCAAGGCTGGTTTGGTGGTGCTGAATTCTCTTAACCTCTGATCTTCTGTAAAGCTTTTGATTTCTCCATCAATTTTGAACGAGATCTTTGCTGGGTGTAGTAATCTTGGTTGTAGGTTTTTCTCTTTTAATACTCTAAATATGTCCTGCCATTTGCTTCTGGCCTACAGTTTCTGCTGAAAGATCTGCTGTTAATCATATGGGTTTTCCCTTGTACATTACTTGTTGCTTTTCCCTTGCTGCTTTTAATAATCTTTTTTGTGCTTAATCTCTGTTAACTTGATTAATATGAGTCTTGATGTGTTTCTCCTTGAGTTTAACCTCTAAGGGGCTCTGCACTTCTTGGATTTGATTGACTATTTTCTTTCCCATGTTGGGAAATTTTCAATTATAATTTCTTCTTCAAAAATTTTCTCAGTGCCTTTTTCTTTTTCTTCTTTCACTGGGACCCCTATAACTTGAATGCTGGTGCATTTAATATTGTCCCAGAGATCTCTGAGGCTATCCTCAATTCTTTTCATTCCTTTCCCCTTATTCTGCCCTTCAGCAGTTTTTTCCACCATTTTATCCTCCAGTTCACTTATCTGTTCCTCTGCCTCAGTTATTCTGCTATTAGTTCCTTTTAGAGTATTTTTAATTTCAATAATTGTTTTAATCATCTCTGTTTGCTTATTCTTTATTTCTTCTATGTTCTTGGTGATTGTATTAACAGTGTCAAATGCTTCTTGCATTTTCTCCATTCTATTTTCAAGTCTTTGGAGCATCTTTACTATCATTATTCTGAATTCTCTTTCAGGAGATTACTTATTTCCTCTTTGTTTATTTGGTCTTCTGAGTTTCTACCTTGCTCTTTCATTTGTGTTGTATTTCTTCTCTGTTTTTTCTTTCTTTCTTTCTTTTTCTAATTTGCTCTACTTGAGGTCTCCTTTCCCCAGGCTTTACAGTTGTATTAGTTCTTCTTTTTGGTTTTTGCCCTTGGAGGGAAAGGTTGGCTTGGTGGTTTGTGTTGATTTCTTATTAGTGGTGACCTGTGTCTGTGTTCTAGTGGGGACAGATCAAGCAGTTAATTACAGAAATACTGGGACATATACACACACACTTCCTCCACACATAGTTATAACCAAAGTGTTCTAAAGAAAAGAGTACAGGAGATTGACTTGGTAAGCAAGGGAAACCAGAAGTTATATAAACCAAATAAAAGCAGAGTTAGCTAATGCTCAATCTGGAAATCTCACCATGAGCAGAGGCCCAACTGGGGAATATAGCATAGAGAGCTCAAAAATTTAACTTACTTGGTGAAAGAAGAAAGAATGAAGGAAAAAGGGGAGAATAAAAAAAGAGGGAGAAAAGGGAGAAGGGAAGAAAAAGAGAAGAGGAGGAGGTGGAAAAGAGGATCAAAAAAGAGAGAGAGAGAAAAGAAAAAATAGAAAAGCAAAGATGAACAAAGGTCTGTCTAGTCAAAGCTCTGATTTTTCCAGTACTCATGTATGGATGTTAGAGTTGGACTATAAAGAAAGCTGAGCACCAAAGAATTGATGCTTTTGAACTGTGATGTTGGAGAAGACTCTTGAGAGTCCCTTGGGCAGCAAGGAGATCCAACCAGTCCATCCTAAAGGAAATCAGTCCTGAATATTCAAGTCCTGAATCAGTCCTGAATATTGGAAGAACTAATGCTAAATCTGAAGATCCGATACTTTGGCCACCTGATGCGGAGGACTGATTCATTGG
Organism: Odocoileus virginianus; assembly: GCF_023699985.2. NCBI lineage: Eukaryota > Metazoa > Chordata > Mammalia > Artiodactyla > Cervidae > Odocoileus > Odocoileus virginianus. The sequence continues at coordinate 1,292,324 of NC_069686.1, read as the reverse complement.
AAAAGACCCTGATGCTGGGAAAGATTGAAGGCGGGGGGAGAAGGGGGATGACAGAGGATGAGATGGTTGAATGGCATCACCGACTCAATGGACATGAGTTTGAGTAAGCTCCGGGAGTTGGTGATGGACAGGGAAGCCTGGTGTGCTGCAGTCCACGGGGTTGAAAAGAGTCGGACATGACTGAGAGACTGAACTGGACTGAACTGAAAGATTAATAGACATATGTGGAAGAGATTTATATATATTCAGGAATAGCTACAGCCAGTAAAGAACTATAGGAAAAGAAGTTGAATATATCAAAAACTCATCAAGGAAAAAGAAAAAAAATCTTAAAATGAATTTTTTTTCTTTTTTTCTTTTTTTGACAAGAAACACAAAGAGGAAAACTCCTCAGCACCTCAGAAGGCTAATGTGGAGGTACAAATATGTAGAGGGAATAAACCATGTGATTTATAAGAAAAAAGATTTAAGTGATTTTTTTAAACAAGGAAAACAAAGAGCAAAACTCCACAGCACCACAAAAGGCTAATGTGAAGGTGGAAATATCTTGGGGAATAAACTGACTTATAAAAAGAAAGAATCTTAAAATGAGCTTTTTTATTTTTATAACAGGAAAAACAAAGATAACAACTCCACAGCACCACTAAAGGCTGATGTGAAGGTGGAGATATGTTGTGGGAATAAACAGTGTGATTTATAAGAAAAAAAAAATTAAAAAGAAAAAGATTTTTTAAAGACTCTCAAGGTCGTAGTTCTTGGTTGTGGAGTCTACCCCTGTGGATGGGGTTGCGTTAGTGTCCTATGATGTTTTCCTGGTTGGGGGAACTTGTGCCTGTGTTTTGGTTGATGGAGCTGGTTCTCCTCTCTCTGAAGGGCAGTGTAGTGTCCAGTAGTAGGTTTTGGGGTGTCTTTAGGTTCGGTATGCCTTTGGGCAGTGATATGGCTTTGGCAGTGTTAAGCGCGTCTATTTCCGCAGCTGCTTCAAAGTGACCCTCTCAGCATATCTGCAGTGCTGCCAGCCCCCTATTGTCCCTGGGATCATTGCCGGTGCTTTTGTTTTCCTGTCCCGCCCTGCGCTTCTGGCGGAAGCTTGCTAGGTAGGGGTTTGTGTGGATCTTTTCTTGTGCCATCTGCGTCACGGAGACTTGTGTGGGCTTCCCTTGCCCCCTGAGCTCACCCTCTGAGTCGCAGGCTTGCGTGCACTTGCTTTGGCTCTCCGGGGGCTTGTGTGCACTGGTATCAGCTTCCTGGGGGCGCACTCTGCATCCCGGGGCTTGTGTGGACTTGTTTCGGCTCCTCTTGCCTCCTTCAGCATGGTCGCCGGGTTTATATGCACTTGTTTTGTCTTACCACCTGCCCTCTGGGGGTTATGTGTTCTCTGGGCTGTGCCAGGAGGTTTGCGTACACTGCCCAATTCTGTATGCCTCCCCTCTATCAACACCCCGTCCCTGCCCTTTGCACTGTGGGGGTTTTGTGCACCAGCTGTGTTTGTATGCCACACCACACTTGGCTAGGTTTCAGATCTTATGTTCAAATTTTTAATCCATTTTGAGTTAATTTTTGTGTATGGTTTAAGTTAGTGATCCACTATCATTCTTTTACATAGGACTGTCCATTTTTTCCAATACCATTTATTCAACAGATTGTTCTTTCCCCATTGCATATTTTTGGCTTCTTCATCATGAATTAATAGGTTATATATATATATGAACTATATATATAGCTTTATTTCCAGGACTGTTCTGTTTCATTGATCTATGTATCTGTTTTCACAGCAGCACCATACAGTTTTAATTACTAGTCTTTGTAATACAGTTTGAAATCAGGTAGCAAGATGCTTTCAGCTGTTTTTTCTTTTCTGAAGGTTGCTTTGGTTATTCAGGGTCTTTTCTAGTCCCATAAAAAAAATTTAGAATTCTTTATGCTATTTTTGTGAAAAATAAATTTAATTTTGATAGGGATTGCATTGACTTTTTTATATTGCTTTGTATAATATGGACATTTTAACAGTTAATTCTTCCAAAGCTTGAGCATGGAATATCTTTCTATTCATTTGTATTGTCTTCAATTTCTTTCATTAATGTCCTGTAGTTTTTTTATACCAGGCCTTTTACAAACCCACAGCAAATATTATCCTCAATAGCGAAAAATTGAAAGCATTTCCCCTAAAATCAGGAACAAGACAAGGGTGCCCACTCTCACCACTACTATTCAACATAGTTTTGGAACTTTTGGCCACAGCAATCAGAGCAAAAAAAAAAATAAAAGGAATCCAGATTGGAAAAGGAGAAGTAAAACTCTCACTGTTTGCAGATGACACGATCCTCTACATAGAAAACCCTAAAGACTACCAGAAAATTACTAGAGCTAATCAACGAATATAGTAAAGTTGCAGGATATAAAATTAACACACAGACATCCCTTGCATTCCCATACACTAACAATGAGAAAACAGAAAGAGAAATTAAGGAAACAATTCCATTCACCATTGCAGCAAAAAGAATAAAGTGCTTAGGAGTATATCTACCTAAAGAAACAAAAGACCTATATATAGAAAACTATAAAACACCGATGTAAGAAATCAAAGAGGACACAAATAGATGGGGAAATATACCATGTTCATGAATTGGAAGAATCGATATAGTGAAAATGAGTATACTACCCAAAACAATCTATAGGTTCAAAGCAATCCCTGTCAAGCTACCAACGGTATTTTTCACAGAACTAGCACAAATAATTTCACAATTTGTATGGAAATACACAAAAACCTCGAATAGCCAAAGCAATATTGAGAAAGAAGAATGGAACTAAAGGAATCAACCTACCTGACTTGAGGCTATACTACAAAGCCACAGTCATCAAGACAGTACGGTACTGGCACAAAGACAGAAATATAGATCAATGGAACAAAATAGAAAGCCCAGAGATAAATCCACGAACCTATGGACACCTTATCTTTCACAAAGGAGGCAAGAATATACAATAGAGAAAAGACAATCTCTTTAACAAGTTGTGCTGGGAAAACTGGTCAACCACTTGTAAAAGAATGAAACTAGAACACTTTCTAACACCATACACAAAAATAAACTCAAAATGGATTAAAGATCTAAATGTAAGACCAGAAACTATAAAATTCCTAGAGGAGAACATAGGCAAAACACTCTCCCGACATAAATCACAGCAGGATCCTCTATGACCCACCTCCCAGAATATTGGAAATAAAAGCAAAAATAAACAAATGGGACCTAATGAAACTTAAAAGCTTTTGCACAACAAAGGAAACTATAAGCAAGGTGAAAAGACAGTCTTCAGAATGGGAGAAAATAATAGCAAATGAAGCAACAGACAAAGGATTAATCTCAAAAATATACAAGCAACTCCTGCAGCTCAATTCCAGAAAAATAAATGACCCAATCAAACAATGGGCCAAAGATCTAAACAGACATTTCTCCAAAGAAGACATACAGATGGCTAACAAGCACATGAAAAGATGCTCAACATCACTCATTATCAGAGATATGCAAATCAAAACCACAATGAGGTACCATCTCACACCGGTCAGAATGGCTGCTATCCAAAAATCTACAAACAATAAATGCTAGAAAGGGTGTAGTGAAAAGGGAACCCTCTTACACTATTGGTAGGTATGCAAACTAGTAGAGCCACTATGGAGAACAGTGTTGAGAATCCTTAAAAAACTGGAAATAGAACTGCCATATGACCCAAGCAGATGATGTGGTACTATATATAAAAGCAGTATACACATATACTGTATGCTGGGCATACACACCGAGGAAACCAGATCTGAAAGAGACACATGTACCCCAATGTTCATCACAGCACTGTTTATAATAGCCAGGACATGAAAGCAACCTAGATGTCCATCAGCAGACAAATGGATAAGAAAGCTATGGTACACATACACAATGGAATATTACTCAGCCATTACAAAGAATACATTTGAATCAGTTCTGATGAGGTAGATGAAACTGGAGCCTATTAAACAGAGTGAAGTAAGTCAGAAAGAAAAACACCAATACAGTATACTAAGGCATATATATGGAATTTAGAAAGATGGTACCTATAACCCTATATGCGAGACAGCAAAAGAGACACAGATGTATAGAACAGTCTTTTTGACTCTGTGGGAGAAGTCAAGGGTGGGATGATCTGAGAGAATAGCATTGAAACATGTATATTATCATATGTGAAACAGATTGCCAGTCCAGGTTTGATGCATGAGACAGGGTGCTCGGGGCTGGTGCACTGGGATGACCCTGAGGGATGGGATGGGGAGGGAGGTTGGAGGGGGGTTCAGGATGGGGAATACATGTAAACCCATGGCTGATTCATGTCAATATATGGCAAAAACCACTACAGTATTGTAAAGTAATTAGCCTCCAATTAAAATAAAGAAATAAACAAAGAATTTTAAAAAGAAAAAAATAACATATGGGTCTTTTGCCGCCTTGGCTAAATTTATTCCTGGCACTTCTGACGTGATTACAAATGGGATTGTTTTCCTAATTTCTCTTTCTGATAGTTTATTGTTAGTGTAAGGAAACAAAACAGATTTTTGAATACTGCACCTTTGTTGAATTCATTTATTAGTTCTAATGGTTTATTGATAGTCTTTAAGGTTTTTTATATAGAGTATCATATCATCTGCAAACAGTGACAGTATTACTTTTTCCTTTCCAGTTTGAATTCCTTTTATTTATCTTCTCTTACTACTGTGCCTAGGACTTCCAATACTGTATTGAATAAAAGTAGGCATCCTTGTTTTGTTCTTCATCTTAGAGAAAAGCCTTCAGCTTCTATCTATTAGCTTGTTAGCTGGAGTTTGGCACGTATGGATTTTGGGTTTTGTTATGTTGAGGTGAAAGTGAAAGAGAGTGTTAGTAACTCAGTCATGTCTGACTCTTTTTGATCCCATGGACTGTGGCCTGCCAGGACCCCTGTCCATGGAATTCTCTTGACAAGAAAACTGATAGTTAGCCATTTCCTTCTCCAGGGGATTTTTCCTAGCCCAAGGGTCAAACCCAGGTTTCCTGCATTGCAGGTGGCTTCTTTACCATCTGAGCAACCAGAGAAACCTGTTAATTTGAGATATGTTCTCTCTATTCCCACATTTTGAGTTTTTTTTATTTTTTATTTTTTTATCATTAGTCAGTTCAGTTCAGTTGCTCAGTCATGTCCGACTCTTTGTGACCCCATGAACCACAACACGCTAGGCCTCCCTGTCCATCACCAACTTCCACAGTTTACCCAAACTCATGTCCATGAGTTGGTGATGCCATCTAATCATCTCATCTTCTATCATCCTCTTCTCCTCCTGCCCTCAATCTTTCCCAGCATCAGGTTCTTTTCCAATGAGTCAGTTCTCCGCATCAGGTGGCCAAAGTATTGGATCTTCAGCTTCAGCATCAGTCCTTCCAGTGAACACCCAGGACTGATCTCCTTTAGGATGGACTGGTTGGATCTCCTTCTAGTCCAAGGGATTCTCAAGAGTCTTCTCCAACACCACAGTTCAAAAGCATCAATTCTTCATCCCTCAGCTTTCTTTATGGTTCAACTCTCACATGCATACATGACCACTGAAAAAACCATAGCCTTGACCAGATGGACATTTGTTGACAAAGTAATTTCTCTGCTTTTTAATATGCTGTCTAGGTTGGTCATAACTTTCCTTCCAAGGAGTAAGTGCCTTTCAATTTCATGGCTACAATCACCATCTGCAGTGATTTTGGAGCCCAGAAAAATAAAGTCAGCCACTGTTTCCACTGTTTCCCCATCTATTTGCCATGAAGTGATGGGACCAGATGCCACGATCTTAGTTTTCTGAATGTTGAGCTTTAAGCCAACTTTTTATCATAAAGGATGTTAAATACCGTCAAAAGCTTTTTCTGCATCAATTGAGATGATCATTTGATTTTTATCCTTTGTCTTATTGATATAGTGTATAATATTGATGGACTTGTGGATTTTGAACCTTCCTTGCATTCCTTGAATAAATTCCACTTGATCATGGTATATGATTGTTTTACTACATTGTTGAATTTGGCCTATAATTTGCTATTTTTGTAAGGTCTATTTCTGGTTTGGGTATGAAGGTAATGTTGGCTTTGTAGAATGAATTTTGAAGTGTTCCAAATTAACTTTTCTTTAAATGTTTGACAGAATTTATTTGCGAAGCTGTCTGGCCCTGGACTTTTTTATTTGTTGGAATTTTTGATAACTGATTAAGTTTCATTACTGGTAATCAGTCTGTTCAAGTATTTTATTTCTTCCTGATTCAGTCTTGGGAGAGCATATCCTTTTAGGAATGTATCCATTTCTTCTAAGTTGTCCAATTTCTTGCCTTGTAATTAATTCATAGTAGTCTCATAATTCTTTGTATCTCTCTGGTATCAATAATAACATCTCTTCTATTTCTGATTTTATTTCAGCACTTTTTTTCTTGGCAAGTCTAGAGAAAGTTTTGCTAGATTTTTAGTTTTTCAAAAAATTAGCTCTTAGTTTCCATGATTTTTTTTCATTGTATTTTTAGTGTCTATTTCATTAATTTCTTTGCTAATCTTTGTTATTTTCTTCCTTTTACTAACTTTGAACTTCATTTGTTCTTTTTCTAAGTATTTGAGACATTAAGTTAGGTTGTTTATTTGAGACTTTTCCAGTTTCTTGAGGTAGGCATTTATCACTGTGAACTTCCCTCTTAAAACTGCTTTTGTTGCATCCCACAAAATTCAGTATGTTATGTTTCCATTTATATTTGCATTGAGATGTTTTTTAATTTCTCTCTTGATTTTTTTCATTGACCCATTGGTTATTGGTTACTCAGTAGAATATGTTTAATCTCCACATGTTTGTGAATTTCCAGTTTTCTTTGTGCCATTAATTTTTCACTTCAGGATGTTGTGATTGGAAAACTAGCTTGGTATGATTTCAGTCCTCTTAAATTTATTAAGACATGTTTTCTGACCTAACATATGATCTGTCTTGTGCTCTTGAGAAGAATGTGTATTCTGCTGCTTTCAGATGAAATACTTTGTAAATATTTATTAATGCCCGGTCTAACATGTTGCTTAAGATCAATGTTTTCTTTTTAATCTTCTGTCTGGATGATCTATCCATTGGTGTAAGTGGGCTGTTTTAAGTCCCCTACTCTTGTTGTATGACTGTCAGTTTCTCCTGTTACATCTTTTAATATATGCTTTATTTATTTGATTAGGTGCCACTACGTTGAATGCATAATTATTTGCAAATTTTATATCCTCCTGTTGGATCACTCCCTTTATCATTATGTAATGCTCTTCTTTGTCTTTTATTACAGTCTTTGTTTTTTTTTATTAGTTGGAGGCTAATTACTTTACAATATTGTAGTGGGTTTTGCCATACATTGACATGAATCAGCCATGGATTTACATGTGTTCCCCATCCTGATCCCCCCTCCCACCTCCCTCTCCATCCCTTTCCTCTGGGTCTTCCCAGTGCACCAGCCCTGAGCACTTGTCTCATGCATCCAACCTGGGCTGGTGATCTGTTTCACCCTTGATAGTATACTTGTTTCAGTGCTGTTCTCTCAGAACATCCCACCCTTGCCTTCTCCCACAGAGTCCAAAAGTCTGTTCTATACACCTGTGTCTCTTTTTCTGTCCTGCATATAGGGTTATCATTACCATCTTTCTAAATTCCATATATATGCATTAGTATACTGTATTGGTCTTTATCTTTATGGCTTACTTCACTCTGTATAATGGGCTCCAGTTTCATCCATCTCATTAGAACTGATTCAATGTATTCTTTTTAATGGCTGAATAATATTCCATTGTGTGTATGTACCATAGCTTTCTTATCCATTCATCTGCTGATGGGCATCTAGGTTGCTTCCATGTCCTGGCTATTATAAACAGTGCTGCGATGAACATTCGGGTGCACGTGTCTCTTTCAGATCTGGTTTCCTCGGTGTGTATGGCCAGGAGTGGGATTGCTGGGTCATATGGCAATTCTATTTCCAGTTTTTTAAGGAATCGCCACACTGTTCTCCATAGTGGCTCTACTAGTTTGCATTCCCAGCGACAGTGTAAGAGGGTTCCCTTTTCTCCACACCCTCTCCAGCATTTATTGCTTGTAGACCAGTCTTTGTTTTAAAGTCTGTTTTAACTGATTTAAGTGCCATTACTCCAGCTTTCTTTTGGTTTCCATTTGCATGGAATATCTTCTTTCCATCCATTCCTTTTTGGTCTGCCTGTGTGCTTATATCTGAAGTGTGCAACTTGTAGACAGCATATAAGTAAGTGGGTCTTGTTTTTTATTCACTCATCCTCTTCATGTCTTTTAATTGGAGAATTTAGTCCATTTATATTCAGAGTAATTATTGTGCTTATTGCCATTTTTTAAAAATTGTTTTCTAACTGTTGTAGTTTCTCTCTGTTACCTTCTTCTTCCCTTACTTCTCCTTTGTAGTTTGATGACTTTTTTTTAGTGATATGCTTATATTCCTTTCTCTCTCTCTCTCGTGTGTGTGTGTGTGTGTGTGTGTGTGTGTGTGTGTGTGCGTGTGCACATTTACTATAGGTTTTTGCTTTGTGGTTACCATAATGCTTGCATACAACAACTTATATCTATAACAGTCAGTTTTAAGTTGATAGCAACTGAAATGTGTTCCCATTCTAAAGCTCCACATTTTTACTGTTCCTCCACCTCCATGTTTTATGTTTTAAAAGTCACATTTTATATCTTTCTATCTTGTATATCCCTTAACTAATTATTGTAATCATGGTTTTACTACTTTTGTCTTTTAAAGTTCATAAGCTTTATAAGTACTTAATTTACTCTCCTTCCTGTATATTTATTTTTCAATGAGTTTTGTTCCTTAATATATGTTCTTGTTACTAATTAGCACCCTTTATTTCTACTTAAACTCCCTTTTAACATTTCTTATAAGGCTAGTTTAGTGGTGATGACTCAGCTGGAATTCCATCCATTTGAAATAACTCAGCTGGCTTGAAACACAACCTTCAAAAAATGAAAATAATGGCATCCAGTCCCATCACTTCATGCAATTAGATGGGGAAACAATGGAAACACTGACGGACTTTATTTTCTTGGGCTCAAAAATCACTGCAGATGGAGACTGAAACCATGAAATTCAAAGATGCTGCTCCTTGGAAGAAAAGTTATGTCACACCTAGACAGTATATTAAAAAAACAGATACATTACCGACAAAGGTCTGTATAGTCAGAGCTATGGTTTTTCAGTAGTCGTTTGTTGATGTGAGAGTTGGACTGTAAAGAAGGTTGAGCACAAAAGAATTGATGCTTTTGAAATGTGGTCTTGGAGAAGACACTTGACAGTCTCTTGGACAGCAAGGAGATCAAACCAGTCCATCCTAAAGGATATCAGTCCTGAATATTCATTGGAAGAACTGATGCTGAAGCTGAAGCTCCAGTACTTTGGCCACCTGATGGGAAAAGCTGACTCATTTAAAAAGACCCTGATGCTTGGAAACATTGAAGGCAGGAGGAGAAGGGGACGACAGAGGATGAGATGGTTGAATGGCATCAACAGCTAGATGGACATGAGTTTGAGCAAGTTCCAGGAGTTGGAAATGGACAGGGAAGCCTGGTGTGCTACAGTCCATGTGGTCTCAGAGAGTCAGATATGACTGAGCAACTGAACTGAGTGGTGATGAATTTATTTAGCTTTGGTTCACAGGAAAACTCTCTTTCTCCTTAAATTCTGAATAGTAACTTTACCATGTACAGTTTTCTTGGTTGGAATTTTTTTCTTTCTGTGCTTTGAATATATCAATATTATGCTATCCCTCTGAACCACAGTCTTCATGCTAAAAAATTTGCTAATAATCTTATGAGGGTTCCCTTGTATCTAGCAAGTTGTTTTTCTCTTGCTTCTTTTAATGTTTTCTCCTTGTCTTTGATTTTTGATATTTCAATTATGTGTCTTTGTGTAGGTCTCTTTGGTTCCCTTGACTGGCCAGTTCTAGATGCTAGTAATATGGGAAGATACTGAACTCATCTCCTCCCACAGGGTCACTGAAGCCACAACTACATATGGGACAATTTCCTCTTTAAAAACTTAAAAAAAAAAAAAAAACAACTATCCTCTTTAAAAACCTAATGACTGAATGGCAACTCTGCATCAGGCAGATAAAAAGAAAATCTTATCAAAATGGGTTGGATAGGCTGGGGGCACAATCTTACCATCAACCTTACCCCCAGTGAGCAACCTACAACTGAAGAGAACTCAAACCCAGAGCTTCTCCTGAGGAGTAAAGGGTTCGACCCCAAATTTAGTTCCCCATTTTTAAAGACATGCACTTGAGAGATGATCCCCCACATCTAAAGTCTCTAAAAGAGGAAAGAAAAGGTGACTTGAACACCATTTATTTCCAAAGAGGATTTGTAGTGGATTATAGTTAAAAGAACAAATAAATGAGAACAAAACCATTAATATAGAAGATGTTCAGATTAAATAGTAAGAGAAAGAGAAAGTGAAAGAACACAGAAAAATGCAATGAAATTAACTGAGTAGAGAGCTACAGCCAGAGACAAAAGGAAGAAAGGAAGAATCTCTAGAGCTGGGGGAAATTATGTTGGATCATCGCAAAAGCTCTTCCCTTGTTTCCGCCTCACTCATACTTTATGAGACCCTACACTAATAATTATTCCCACTGTCGGGACATCCTTCAAGGGGCCAACATCTCCTTTCCCCCCCCAAAGCAATGATACAACTCCTACATCTTACTGTGTATGTTTATTCTACACTTGGTATTCAGTTCACTTAAGTTTAGTTGCTCAGTCGTGTGCTTTTCAATATGCTGTCTAGGTTGTTCATAACTTTCCTTCCAAGGAGTAAGTGTCTTTCAATTTCATGGCTGCTATCACCATCTGCAGTGATTTTGGAGCCCAGAAAAAAAAAGTCAGCCACGGTTTCCACTGTTGTCCCATCTATTTGCCATGAAGTGATGGGACCGGATGCCATGATCTTAGTTTTATGAATGTTGAGGTTTAAGCCAACTTTTTCACTCTCCTCTTTCACGTCCATCAGGAGGCTCTTTAGTTATTCTTCACTTTCTGTCATAAGGGTGGTGTCATCTGCATATCTGAGGTTATTATATTTCTCCCGGCAATCTTGACTCCAGCTTGTGCTTCCTCCAGCCCAGTGTTTCTCATGATATACTCTGCATATAAGTTAAATAAGCAGGGTGACAATATACAGCCTTGACATACTCCTTTTCCTATTTGGAACCAGTCTGTTGTTCCATGTCCAGTTCTAGCTGTTGCTTCCTGACCTGCATATAGGTTTCTCAAGAGGCAGGTCAGGTGGTCTGGTATTCCCATCTCTTTCAGAATTTTCCACAGTTTATTGTGATCCACACAGTCAAAGGCTTTGACATAGTCAATAAAGCAGAAATAGATGTTTTTCTGGAACTCTCTTGCTTTTTTGATGATCCAGAAGATGTTGGCAATTTAATCTCTGGTTCCTCTGCCTTTTCTAAAACAGCTTGAACATCTGGAAGTTCCGGTTCACATATTGCTGAAGCTTGGCTTGGAGAATTTTTTTTTCCATTTATTTTTATTAGTTGGAGGCTAATTACTTTACAATATTGTAGTGGGTTTTGCCATACATTGACATGAATCAGCCATGGATTTACATGTGTTCCCCATCCTGATCTCCCCTCCCACCTCCCTCTCCATCCCTTTCCTCTGGGTCTTCCCAGTGCACCAGCCCTGAGCACTTGTCTCATGCATCCAACCTGGGCTGGTGATCTGTTTCACCCTTGATAGTATACTTGTTTCAGTGCTGTTCTCTCTGAATATCCCACCTTTGCCTTCTCCCACAGAGTCTAAAAGTTTGTTCTGTACATCTGTGTCTCTTTTTCTGTTTTGCATATAGGGTTATTATTACCATCTTTCTAAATTCCATATATATGCATTAGTATACTAATGTATACTTTATCTTTCTGGCTTACTTCATTCTGTATAATGGGCTCCAGTTTCATCCATCTCATTAGAACTGATTCAAATAAATTCTTTTTAATGGCTGAGTAATATTCCATTTTGTGTATGTACCATAGCTTCCTTATCCATTCGTCTGCTGATGGGCATCAAGGTTGCTTCCATGTCCTGGCAATTATAAACAGTGCTGCAATGAACATTCGGGTGCATGTGTCTCTTTCAGATCTGGTTTCCTCAGTGTGTATGCCCAGAAGTGGGATTGCTGGGTCATATGGCAGTTCTATTTCCAGTTTTTTAAGGAATCGCCACACTGTTCTCCATAGTGGCTCTACTAGTTTGCATTTGCACCAACAGTGTAAGAGGGTTCCCATTTCTCCACACCCTCTCCAGCATTTATTGCTTGTAGATTTTTGGATAGCAGCCATCCTGACTGGCCTGTTATGGTATCTCATTGTGGTTTTGATTTGCCTTTCTCTGATAATGAGTGATGTTGAGCATCTTTTCATGTGCTTGTTAGCCATCTGTATGTCTTCTTTGGAGAAATGTCTGTTTAGATCTTTGGCCCATTGTTTGATTGGGTCATTTATTTTTCTGGAATTGAGCTGCAGGAACTGCTTGTATATTTTTGTGATTAATACTTTGTCTGTTGCTTCATTTGCTATTATTTTCTCCCAATCTGAGGGCTGTCTTTTCACCTTGCTTATAGTTTCCTTTGTTGTGCAAAAGCTTTTAAGTTTCATTAGGTCCCATTTGTTTATTTTTGCTTTTATTCCATTACTCTGGGAGGTGGGTCATAGAGAATCCTGCTGTGATTTATGTCAGAGAGTATTTTGCCTATGTTCTCCTCTAGGAATTTTATAGTTTCTGGTCTTACATTTAGATCTTTAATCCATTTTGAGTTTATTTTTGTGTATGGTGTTAGAAAGTGTTCTAGTTTCATTCTTTTACAAGTGGTTGACCAGTTTTCCCAGCACAACTTGTTAAAGAGATTGTCTTTTTTCCATTGTATATTCTTGCCTCCTTTGTGAAAGATAAGGTGTCCATAGGTTCGTGGATTTATCTCTGGGCTTTCTATTCTGTTCCATTGATCTATATTTCTGTCTTTGTGCCAGTACCATACTGTCTTGATGACTGTGGTTTTGTAATATAGTCTGAAGTCAGGCAGGTCGATTCCTTCAGTTCCATTTTTCTTTCTCAAGACTACTTTGGCTATTCGAGGTTTTTTGTCTTTCCATACAAATTGTGAAATTATTTGTTCTAGTTCTGTGAAAAATACCATTGGTAGCTTGATAGGGATTGCATTGAATCTATAGATTGCTTTGGGTAGAATAGCCATTTTGACAACATTGATTCTTCCAATCCATGAACACGGTATGTTTCTCCATCTGTTTGTGTCCTCTTTGATTTCTTTCATCAGTGTTTTATAGTTTTCTATGTATAGGTCTTTTGTTTCTTTAGGTAGATATACTCCTAAGTATTTTATTCTCTTTGTTGCAATGGTGAATGGTATTGTTTCCTTAATTTCTCTGTTTTCTCATTGTTAGTGTATAGGAATGCAAGGGATTTCTGTGTGTTAATTTTATATCCTGCAACCTTACTATATTCGTTGATTAGCTCTTATAATTTTCTGGTGGAGTCTTTAGGGTTTTCTATGTAGAGGATCATGTCATCTGCAAACAGTGAGAGTTTCACTTCTTCTTTTCCTATCTGGATTCCTTTTACTTCTTTTTCTGCTCTGACTGCTGTGGCCAAAACTTCCAAAACTATGTTGAATAATAGTGGTGAGAGTGGGCACCCTTGTCTTGTTCCTGATTTTAGGGGAAATGCTTTCAATTTTTCACCATTGAAGATAATGCTTGCTGTGGATTTGTCATATATAGCTTTTATTATGTTGAGGTGTGTTCCTTCTATTCCTGCTTTCTGGAGAGTTATCATAAGTGGATGTTGAATTTTGTCAAAGGCTTTTTCTGCATCTACTGAGATAATCATATGATTTTTATCTTTCAATTTGTTAATGTGGTGTATTGCATTGATAGATTTGCGGGTATTAAAGAATCCTTGCATTCCTGGGATAAAGCCCACTTGGTCATGATGTATGATCTTTTTACTATGTTGTTGGATTCTGTTTGCTAGAATTTTGTTAAGGATTTTTGCATCTATGCTCATTAGTGATATTGGCCTGTAGTTTTCCTTTTTTGTGGCATCTTTGTCTGGTTTTGGAATTAGGGTGATGGTGGCCTCATAGAATGAGTTTGGAAGTTTACCTTCTTCTGCAATTTTCTGGAAGAGTTTGAGTAAGATAGGTGTTAGCTCTTCTCTAAATTTTTGGTAGAAATCAGCTGTGAAGCCATCTTGTCCTGGGCTTTTGTTTGCTGGAAGATTTCTGATTACAGTTTTGATTTCCTTGCTTGTGATGGGTCTGTTAGGATCTTCTATTTCTTCCTGGTTCCGTTTTGGAAAGTTACACTTTTCTAAGAATTTGTCCACTTCCAAGTTGTCCATTTTATTGGCATAGAGCTGCTGGTAGTAGTCTCTTATGATCCTTTGTATTTCAGTGTTGTCTGTTGTGATCTCTCCATTTTCATTTCTAATTTTGTTAATTTGGTTCTTCTCCCTTTGTTTCTTGATGAGTCTTGCTAACAGTTTGTCAATTTTGTTTATTTTTTTCAAAAAACCACCTTTTAGCTTTGTTGATTTTTGCTATGGTCTCTTTTGTTTCTTTTGCATTTATTTCTGCCCTAATTTTTAAGGTTTCTTTCCTTCTACTAACCCTGGGGTTCTTCATTTCTTCCTTCTCTAGTTGCTTTAGGTGTAGAGTTAGGTTATTTATTTGATGTTTTTCTTGTCTCTCTGTAATGCTATGAACCTTCCCCTTAGCATTGCTTTTACAGTGTCCCATAGGTTTTTGGGTTGTTGTGTTTTCATTTTCATTTGTTTCTATGCATATTTTGATTTCTTTTTTGATTTCTTCTATGATTTGTTGGTTATTCAGAAGCGTGTTATTAAGCCTCCATATGTTTGAATTTTTAATAATTTTTTTCCTGTAATTGAGATCTAATCTTACTGCATTGTGGTCAGAAAAGATGACTGGAATGATTTCAATTTTTTTTAATTTCCCAAGGCTAGGTTTTTGGCCCAGGATGTGATCTATTCTGGAGAAGATTCCGTGTGCACTTGAGAAAAAGGTGAAATTAATTGTTTTGGGGTGAAATATCCTATAGATATCAATTAGGTCTAGCTGGTCCATTATTTCATTTAAAGTTTGTGTTCCCTTGTTAATTTTCTGTTTACTTGATCTATCCATAGGTATGAGTGGCGTATTAAAGTCTCCCACTATTATTGTGTTACTGTTAATTTCCCCTTTCATACTCGTTAGCATTTGCTTTACATATTGTGGTGCTCCTATGTTGGGTGCATATATATTTGTAATTGTTATATCTTCTTCTTGGTTTGACCCTTTGATAATTATGTAATGTCCTTCTTTGTCTCTTTTCACAACCTTTATTTTAAAGTCTATTTTATCTGATGTGAGTATTGCGACTCCTGCTTTCTTTTGATCTCCCTTTGTATGAAATATTTTTTTCCAGCCCTTCACTTTCAGTCTGTATGTGTCCCTTGTTTTGAGGTGGGTCTCTTGTAGACAGCATCTATAGGGGTCTTGTTTTTGTATCCACTCAGCCAGTCTTCGTCTTTTGGTTGGGGCATTCAACCCATTTACATTTAAGGTGATTATTGATAAGTATGCTCCCGTTACCATTTACTTTGTTGTTTTGGGTTCGCATTTATACACCCTTTCTGTGTTTCCTTTAGCACTTTAGAAGCACTTTAGCACCTTTAGAAGGTCCTTTAGCATTTGTTGGAGAGCTGGTTCGGTGGTGCTGAATTCTCTCAGCTTTTGCTTGTCTGTAAACCTTTTGAGTTCTCCTTCATATCTGAATGAGATCCTTACTGGGTACAGTAATCTGGGTTGTATGTTATTCTCTTTCATTACTTTAAGTATGTCCTGCCATTCTCTTCTGGCCTGAAGGGTTTCTATTGGTAGTTCAGCTGTTATCCTTATGGGAATCCCTTTGTGTGTTATTTGTTGTTTCTCCCTTGCTGCTTTTAATATTTGTTCTTTGTGTTTGATCTTTGTTAATTTGATTAATATGTGTCTTGGGGTGTTTCACCTTGGATTTATCCTCTTTGGGACTTTCTGGGTTTCTTGGACCTGTGTAACTATTTCCTTCCCCATTTTAGGGAAGTTTTCAGCTATTATCTCCTCGAGTATTTTCTCATGGCCTTTCTGTCTTCTTCTTCTGGGACTCCTATGATTCGAATGTTGGGGTATTTCACATTGTCCCAGAGGTCCCTGAGGTTGTCCTCATTTCTTTTGATTCCTTTTTCTTTTTTCCTCTCTGCTTCATTTATTTCCACCATTTTATCTCCTACCTCACTTATCCTATCTTCTGTCTCTGTTATTCTATGTTGGTTTCCTCCAGAGTGTTTTTAATCTCATTTCTTGCATTATTCATTTTTCCTTGACTCTTTTTTATTTCTTCTAGGTCCTTATTAAACATTTCTTGCATCTTCTCAATCTTTGTCTCCAGGCTATTTACCTGTAACTCCATTTTGTTTTCAAGATTTTGGATCATTTTTATTATCATTATTCTAAATTCTTTTCCAGGTAGATTCCCTATCTCCTCCTCTTTTGTTTGACTTGGTGGGCATTTTTCATGCTCCTTTACCTGTTGGGTATTTCTCTGCCTTTTCATCTTGTTTAGATTGCTGTGTCTGGAGTGGGCTTTCTGTAATCTTGTGGTCTGAGGTTCCTTTTTATTGTGGAGGTTTCACCCAGTGGGTGAGGTTGGACGGTTGGCTTGTCAAGGTTTCCTGGTTAGGGAAGCTTGCGTCGGTGTTCTCGTTCGTGGAACTGGATTTCTTCTCTCTGGAGTGCAATGGAGTGTCTAGTAATGAGTTTTGAGATGGGTGTATGTGTTAGGTGTGACTTTGGGCAGCCTGTATGTTGACACTCAGGGCTATGTTCCTGCGTTGCTGGAGAATTTGCATGGTATGTCTTGTTCTGGAACTTATTGGCTCTTGGATGGTGGTTGGTTTCAGTGTAGGTATGGAGGTTTTTGGATGATCTCATATTACTTAATGTTCCCTGTAGTCAGGAATTTTCTGGTGTTCTCAGATTTTGGGCTTAAGTCTCCTGCCTCTGGATTTCAGTCTTATTCTTTCAGTAGCCTCAAGATTTCTCCAACTGTACAGCACTGATAATAAAACTTCTAGGTTAATGGTGAAAAGATTCTCCACAGTGAGGCACACCCAGAGAGGTTCACAGAGTTACATGAAGAAGAAGAGAGGGAGGAGGGAGATAGAGATGAGCAGGAGGAGAAAAGGGGGGACTCAAGAGGACAGAGACAGATCTAGGCTGTACTCTGCTCCCTAAGTGTTCTCGGCAGCCCAGAACACCCACAGAGATTCACAGAATTGGACTGAGAAGAGAAGGGGGAGGGAGGAAATAGAGGTGATCTGGGGGAGAAAATGGAGATTCAAAAGTGGGAAAGAGTAATCAACACACTCCTGAGTAAAAATGGGTACTGAAGTTTGGATTCTTAAATGTCCAAAATTGATATCAAATACTGAAAAACAAAAATCTAGAGTAGAGGTTAGACTCTTAAAAATACAATATTAAAAACAAAAGCAAAAACACACAAAATTTTAGAAATATACATGAAGTTCGGTTTAAAAATAGGGCCTCTTCTTTTTTATTTGCAAGGTTATAGTGAAATGAAAATGAAAATTAAGGAGTAATAGAGGAGTAATAGAGGAGTAATAGAGGACTTTAAAAGAAAATAAGAGAAAAAAATAAGAAAAAAATTTTTAATTAAAAAAATAGTAAAAATATATGAAATTGGAAATGAAAGTTAAGGAGTAATGGAAGACTAATAGGAATTTTAAAAGAAAATAAAAGAGAAAAAAACAAAAAAAAGAAAAGAAAAAATTTTTAATTAGAAAAAAAGTAAAAATACATCTAGGAATTTCTCTGGAGCTGTTGTGGTCAGTGTGGGTTCAGTTCAGTTTCAGATAGCTCCTCTTTCCAGCTTACACTTCTCGATATCTATAGGCCCCTTCTGGTGTAGTCGGTGTTACCTACAGGTATTTTAATCTGTTACACTGGTCACTTCTGAAGTGGTTCCCTTTGTTTATTTGGCTTCTGTTTGCTGGTCTCTTCAGTGTCCAATTTCCGCCCTGACACAGGCGGGCGGAGGTGGTCTCTTGTTCAGGTTCGCTTGTTCAGTTGTGCTGTGGGGAGGGAGGTGCGCTGCAGACAAATGTCACTGTCGTGTGTGGGGAGCACTCGCAGTGTTCCAGCCACACTGGGTTTGCGCCCGCTAACGGGTGTGTGCTTTCCCCGTCTACACTGCTCAGGCTCCCGGCTGCTCTATATGGAGCAGGCCCTGCGTCTCGTGTGGTTCCAGTTTTCGGGTACTCCACAAAAGTGCGGACTCGGTTTGGGCCTGCGTTTTGTGCCTTCC
Organism: Odocoileus virginianus; assembly: GCF_023699985.2. Lineage (NCBI taxonomy): Eukaryota > Metazoa > Chordata > Mammalia > Artiodactyla > Cervidae > Odocoileus > Odocoileus virginianus. The sequence continues at coordinate 1,273,818 of NC_069686.1, read as the reverse complement.
CCGGCCCGAGCAGCTTAGGCAGCCAGGAGCTTGAGGGTTGCACTCTCCCCAGGTGTGGTGCGCCTTATCCCCTCTGCGGTCACAGCCTCAGTTTCTGAGCACTGGTCCGGTGCGCCTTGTGACTGTTCTGGGAGCTGATCTCTGGCTGCAACCCTCCCGGCGGATGTCAACCATTCAGAATCTCAGGAAGTCTTTGGTAGAAACTGGGAGCCTGTTTGCAGTTTGGTAGGGGGTGCCGTCTCTGGGGCTGAGTTTGCCCCTTTCCCCTCCCCACTGCCTCCTGCCTCCGGCAGGGGATGGACCGGTCCACCACCAGCTAGCTCTTCTCTGGGATTGCACAGTTCTTCCTTTGTTCGGCGAATGGGCCCACAGTGTATTCAGGCCAGTTAATTTTCTCTCTCTCTCTTGCTATCCCACAGTTTAAGTTGCTATCTCACGTTAGTTCCCTCCGATTGCCCTCAGGGCATTCAGGCCTGGTCCTTACCCTAAACAATGCTGCCCGCTCCTCTCCATTCCGTCCCCACTTGCTGGTGGCAGATGCGGGCATCTGGGGTACTTTTCTGCTGGGAATTGCTTTTAGGTATGTAATCTGTGGGTTTTATTTCTTTTTCCTCCCAGTTAGGTTGCCCTCCGAGATTTGAAAACTTCCCAAAGGCCCACCAGTGGGAGGGTTTCCTGGTGATTGGAAACTTCCTCTATTACGACTCCCTTCCTGGGACGGGTCTCCGTCCTTAGCTCTTTTGTCTCTCTTTTGGTCTTTTATATTTTGTCCTACCTCCTTTCAAAGCGATGCGCTGCTTTTCTGGGCACCTGATGTCCTCTGCTAGGGATCAGAAGTTGTTTTCTGAAGTTTGCTCAGCGTTCAAATGTTCTTTGGATGAATTTGTAGGGGAGAAAGTGGTCTCCCCATCCTATTCCTCCGCCATCTTAGCTCCTCCCCAACAAAATGCTTTAAGTGTCTGAGAGTGTTGACGAATTTGAAAGTTATATGCTTCCCAGAGATTTTACCATACCCTCTTTAGAACTCAGAATTGAATGAAGTAAAAAGAGAATAGAGACTAAAGCTCCTTGATGGTTCAGGATAATAATAAAGTAGCTAATATTCTTTTAAAACTTGTTATACTCTAGTTTGTACACTTATACATATTTACTACAAATATATGTATATAAATCAACTCACTTAGAGAAGATGTTTCCTGAATTGTAAGTGTAGCTTATTGTTGTTGTTCAGTCACCATGCTGTGTCCAATTCTCTGTGACCCCATGGACTGCAGTGTACCAGGCCCCCCTGTCCCTCACTATCTGTCAGAGTTTGCCCTGGTTTGTGTCCATTGAGTCAGTGATGCCTTCCAACCCTCTCATGCTCTGTTGCTCTCTTCTTTTGCCTTCAACCTTTCCAAGCATCAGAGTCTTTTTCAGTGAGTCGGATATTTGCATCAGGTGGCCAAATATTGAACTTCTGCTTCAGCATCAATCCTTCCAATGAGTATTCAGGGTTGATTTTCTTTATGAGCTGTGCCATGCAGGGCCACCCAAGACAAATAGGTCATACTGGAGACTTCTCACAAAATGTGTCCCACTGGAGGAGGGACTGGCAAACCATTCCAGTATTCTTGCTGTGAGAATCCCATGAACTGTATAAAAAGTACAGTGTATAAGTAACTTGAAGTTAAAATGAGGACTTCTTTTAAAGAAGGCATCTCTGCAAACATGATTTCCCATCTGCTGCTGCTGCTGCTGCTGCTGCTGCTAAGTCTCTTCAGTCGTGTCCGACTCTGTGCGACCCCATAGACGGCAGCCCACCAGGCTCCACCATCCCTGGGATTCTCCAGGCAAGAACACTGGAGTGGGTTGCCATTTCCTTCTCCAATGCATGAAAGTGAAAAGTGAAAGTGAAGTCACTCAGTCGTGTCTGACTCTTCGCGACTCCATGGACTACAGCCCACCAGGCTCCTCCGTCCTTGGGATTTTCCAGGCAAGAGCACTGGAGTGGGGTGCCATTGCCTTCTCCGATTTCCCATCTATGTCCATCTTATCTCTCACACATTGTATTCTTGTGTACAAACTCAGTCTCTTCAGTCGTGTCTGACATTGTGTGACCCCATAGACTGGAGCCCTCCAGGCTCTCCTGTCCATGGGAACTCTCCTGCAAGAACATTGCAGTGGGTTGCCATTTCCTCTAGGCATCTTCCTGACCCCAGGATCAAACCTGCGTCTCTTAGGTCTCTTGCATTGGTATGCAGGTCCTTCACCGTTAGCATCACCTAGGCTCTACATCCATCTTTTCTCTCACACATTGTATGGGGTTGGCCAGAAAGTTCATTTGTATTTTTCCATGAACTGTTACAGAAAAACCCAAACGAACTCTTTGGCCAACCCAATATATTTGTTGGTCAGTTGCTTGGTCATGTCCGACTCTTTGCAACCCTATGGACGGCAACACGCCAGGCTTCCCTGTCCTTCACTGTCTCCTGGAATTTTCTCACATTCGGGTGCATTGAAATGATGATGCCATCCAACCCTGTCATCTTCTGTTACCCCCTTCTCCTCCCTACCCTCAATCTTTCCCAACATCAGGGTCTTTTCCAGTGAATCAGTTCTTCACATCAGGTGGCCATAGTACTGGAGATTCATCTTCAACATCACTCCTTCCAATGAATATTCAGGACTGATTTCCTTTAAGATTGACTGGTTTGATCTCCTTGCTGTCCAAGGGACTTTCAAGGGTCTTCTCCAGCACCACAGTTTGAAAGCATCAGTTCGTTAGCACTTGGTCTTCTTTATGGTCTAGCTCTCACATCGTACATGACTACTGGAAAAAACATAGCTTTGACTATACAGGCCTTTGCCAGAAAAGTGATGTCTCTGCTTTTTAATACTCTGTCTAGGTTGGCCATAGCTTTTTATCCAAGGAGCAAGTGTCTTTTTTCATGGCTGCAGTCACCATCCACAATGATTTTGGAGCCCAAGAATATAAAGTCTGTCACTGTTTCCACTTTTTCCCCATAATTTGCCATGAAGTGATGGGACTGGATGCCATGATCTTAGTTTTGGAATGTTGAGTTTTAAACCAGCATTTTCACTCTCCTCTTTCACTCCATCAAAAGACTCTTTAGTTACTCTTCTCTTTCTGCCATTAGAGTGGTATCATCTGCATACCTGAGGTTGTTGATATTTCTCTCGCAATCTTGATTCCAGCTTGTGCGTCATCCAGCCCAGTATTTTGCATGATATACTCCGCATAGAAGTTAAATAAGCAAGGTGACAATATACAGCCTTGACATACTCCTTTCCCAATTTTGAACCATTCCGCGGTTCCATGTGTAGTTCTAACTGTTGCTTCTTGAACTACATATGGGTTTCTCAGGAGTCAGGTGAGGTGGTGAGGTATTCCCATCTCTTTCAGAATTTTCCACCATTTGTTGTGATCCACACAGTCAAAAGGCTTTAGCATAGTCAGTGAAACAGGAATGGATGTCTTCTTGATGTTTTCTTTTCCTTGCTTTCCCTGTGATCTAATGGACATTGGCAATTTGATCTCTATTTCCTCTGCCTTTTCTAAATCCAATATGTACATCTAGAAATTCTCAGTTCATGTGCTGTTAAAGCCTAGCTTGAAGGATTTTGAGCATTACCTTCCTAGCATGTGAAATGAGTGCAGTTGAGTTGCTGAGTTTTCCTAATTTGCTGGCATATTGAGTGCAGAAGTTTAAGAGTATCATCTTTCAGGATTTGAAATAGCTCAGCTGGAATTCCATCACCTCCACTAGTTTTGTCATCATAATGCTTCCTAGGGCCCACTAGGCTTCACATTCCAGTATATCTGGCTCTAGGTGAGTGACCACACCATCATGGTTATCCAGGTCATTAAAACCTTTTTGTGCAGTTCTTCTGTGTATCCTTGCCACCTCTTCTTAATCTCTCCTACTTCTGTTAGGTCCATATTATTTGTGTCCTTTATGGTGCCCATCTTTTCATGAAACATTTCCTTGATATCTCTAGTGTTCTTGAAGAGGTCTCTAGTCTTTTCCATTCTGTTATTTTCTTCTATTTCTTTGCATTGCTCACTTAAGAAGCCATCTTAGCTCTCCTTGCTGTTCTTTGGAACTCTGCATTCAGATGGGTGTATCTATCCTTTTCTCCTTTGTCTCTTGTTTCTCTTCTTTTCTCACCTATTTGTAAGACCTCCTCTGGCAACCATTTTGCTTTTTTGCATTTCTTTTTCCCTGAACAATGTCACGAACCTCCGTCCATAGTTTATTAGGCACTCTGTCTATCAGATCTAATCCCTTGAATCTATTTCTTACTTCCACTGTATAATCATAAGGGATTTGATTTAGGTCATACCTGAATGGTACAGTGGTTCGGCCTACTTTCTTCAACTGAAGTCTGAATTTGGCAATAAGGAGTTCTTGATCTGAGCCACAGTCAGCTCCCAGTCTTGTTTTTCTGACTGTATAGAGCTTCTACATCTTTGGCTGCAAAGAATATAATCAGTATGATTTCATTGTTGACCATCATGTGTTGATGTCCAGTTGTCTCTTATGTTGTTGGAAGAGTGAGTTTGCCGTTACTAGTTCGTTCTCTTGGCAGAACTCTGTTAGCCTTTGCCCTGCTTTATCTTGTACTTTATGGCTAAATTTGCCTATTACTCCAGATATCTCTTGCCTTTCTAATTTTGCATTATAGTCTCCTTTGATAAAAAGGACATCTTTTTTTGGTGTTAATTCTAAATGGCCTTGTCAGTCTTTTTAGACCTGTTCAACTTCTTTGGCATTAGTGGTTGGGGCATAGACTTGGATAGCTGTGATGTCGAATGGTTTGCCTTGGAAATGAACTGAGATCATTTTGTCATTTTGAGATTGCTCCCAAGTACTGGGATTTGGAAACCAACCCTGATAGTCATTGGAAAGGCTGATGCTGAAGCTCCAATACTTTGGTCACTTGATGCAAAGGGCTGACTCACTGAAAAGACCCTGGTGCTGGGAAGAACTGAGGGCAAGAGGAGAAGGGACTACAGAAGATGAGATGGTTGGATGGCATCATCGACTCAATGGATGTGAGTTTGAGCAAACTCCAGAAGATAGTGGAGGACAGAGAAGCCTGGCATGCAAAAAAAAAAAAAAAAAACAACCATGGACTTTGCAAAGTCCATGTTGCAGAGTTGGACCTGAGTGAGCAACTGAACAATTCAACTGTGTTTTGGATTCTTTTTTTGACTATGATGGCTACTCTATTTCTTCTAAGGAATTCTTTCCCACAAAAGTACATATATGGTCATCTGAATTAAATTTTGCCCTTTCCCATTCATTTGACTTCACTGATTGCTAAATGTCAGTGTTCACTCTTGTCATCTCCATTTGACCATATCCAGTATCCTTGATTCATGGACCTAATGTTCCAGGTTCCTATGCAGTATTTACAGTATTGGACTTTACTTTCATCACCAGACACATCTACAACTCAGTGTCATTTCCACTTTGTCTTAGCCTCTTCATTCTTTCTGGAGCTATTTCTCCACTCTTCCCCAGTATAGATTTCATTTTATATATTACATATTTTATCTTTCTTGTGCCCACATGCTTACTTCACTATCTTTCAGTCTTTTGTGTATGCTTTTAGTTCACACATGCATCTGTATACACATCATATCTATTACACAATTAGTTCAGTCTCCCCAGTCATGGATATAGGACTTAACACCTCCCTGATGATCTCATCAGTTCTAATTCATAAAATCTCCTGCATCTCTAGTCATCTCAGCCTCCCAAGGCCACTGCTCTAGTTCAGGCTCTAATCACTGTTGGTCTCAACCATTTGAAATAACCTCTAGTCTCTTTTTCTCCTAGCCAGGAATCTAAAGTAGTAATCTGAAGTTATTAGCATATGAACTTCTGGTCCATATTTCATGTTTCTACTGAAGAATCATTCCCAAATAGAAATCTAATCAAATCACTCTCTTGATTATAATCATTTATAAGTCAAATTTCTTAGCATGATTGATTTACTAAATATGTCTTAGTCTTCCCTGTCTTCTGTCTCATCAGCCTCATTTCCAATCCTTTTTTCTCTGATACCCTGAACAACTGAAATGCTAAATTGATTAAAGTTTTCCAAAATAAACCCATTTTTTCTTGCTTCTCTATCGATTCCTCTCTTCAGAGTATGTCTCCAATTTCTTGCTACATAATGCCTGCTCCACCCCCACCTCAGTCCAAGGCCACCCATCAAACTCCTACTTGTCATGATCTTTCAAGACCCCGTGCTGTGCTGTGCTTACTCGCTCAGTTGTGTCTGACTCGTTGTGACACCATGGACTGTAGCCTGCCTGGCTCACCTGTCCATAAGGATTCTCCACACTCAGAATTAGTATTTATTCTTGAGAATTAATTTTGATCTCCCTGAGCACTCACTCATTAATATATTTTCATAGCAACTTGCATATATTTTACCATCCATCCATATACTACCTCATTTATTTTTCATGTTATGTATTTTTCGCATATAAACCCTCTCTCTGAATACATATCTTTCCTTCTTTTCCCCATTACCATGCTTTTTTCTACTATATAAAAACATATAAATAGGTTTCTAAATAATCAATACTATAAAATATATAATTTTATAGTGTATAATATATTAATTAAGTCTATGTGTCTGTGTTCTCTCTGCTAGATTTTAAAACCCAAACAGGTAAGGCCACCTTTTGATTTTATCTTTGTATGTTTTACAACATCCTGGTATATTGAAGTCACTAAGTGAAATTTTACTTATTCATTTGACCAGTATTTGGTGAGGGCTTTTCTATACCAGAAGCATTCTAGATTCTGACACAATAGTAGAGAACAGAGCATGCCAAAGCCCTGACCTTATAGACCTTATTATATTCTCTGCTTAATGACTCTATAATTAATGTAAATTTGTTAAACCCACTCTTCAGATATAGAAAATATCCATTCGTGAAGCAGAGTTTACTCTTTCTTATATGTGTGAGATAATTTATGTATGTTACTGTAGATAGTAATCTGAAGTTATTCTAAATGTTAATCTGAATTAATGCTATTATAGTCCTCTTTTTTTAATACAGTGTAAGAACACCTCAACAAGTCTCCCCCAGGAGTATCTCATCAATGACAGATGAAGAGGTTAGGATTAAATTAACTATGAAATTTGTCAACTTTTTGGGTGTAAATGACAAAAAAGTATTTATTAATAATTCACTATATAATAGTTTTATAAGAATTTAAGTTACTATCCTGCCTTGTTTCTTAGAATCCCAAGTACTTTCCTTATTGTCATGTGTTTATATATTTCTACATATTATTTTATGTTTCACAGAATTAGAACAGCCTTATACCATATGTAAAGTTAAAGGAAGGATTATTTACTACTGTTTGGTGGCACTGTTTGGTGGCACCTTATGGAGGTTGCTAGTTCCCCTGAACTTCTTATTTGCTAATGAACTATTTCTAACATGTAAAAAATAGATTTTTTTGTGTTCACTAGATAGGTTTAATAAAGTTAGCCATATTTTCCTCAGTATTTTCTACCTGGTAGCTTATTAGAACTGCAGAATCTCGGTACCTCCCCTATCACCTCAGTCCTAATGAATCAGATTCTGCATTTTAACAAAATTCCCAAATTATTTGAAACATTGCTGTAAATCTTTTTATAAAGGAGGATATGTTTCCAGCTAAACTCCTCCTCTCCTACCATATTCACCTCTCTCTCACACAAAAAGTTAATAACGATCCTCTGCGTTCTTCCTGTCCATATTTTTGTACTTTTGTTACATAGGTTTGTATCCCTAATTATACACATGTGAACACAAATAGTTTCCTGCAGCTTTTTTCGCTGAACAGTATTTTTGAGGCTTATCCATGTTTTGCTACTTTGGAAATTCTTACCTGCCCCAGTATTACCAAGATTTTCTCTCATGTTTTCTTTTAAAAGTTTTACAACTTAGCTTGTCGTATTTGTCAGAGGCAACAGGGAATTAAGATGATTATATTCAAACTTCTGCAATAGGGACAATGTTCATCAGTAAGGACCATTTCAGAGTAAATGAAGGGGACTTGGGGTTGTACCAAGAAAGGAAGAAAAGGAACTTATAATCATTGAGGAAGAGTAGATGTGGGCCATATCAAGAATATATGAGGGCAGGGTGGCCTTTTGTAGTTAGTCAGTTCTGGAAACACAAAAAAGATAAAAGGATTTCTCAGCTATCACTTCATTTAGGGAACCCAAGCCTCAGATAAAGGTCAACATTGTCACACTTAAGGATTGAATTCATCTAGAGTTTATTTTGTGTATATTCATATAGTTCTCATTATCATATGAATTATCATTTTTCTTTTATCCTAGTGATATTTATTGTTACAGAGGTCCTTCTTTTTCTCCATTGATTTCTGGATTTCCTATTCTGTTTCATGAGTCTGTTTGTCTCAGAGTTAATGTGTAGTTTTTAATTGTTACAGTTTTATAAAATACGTCCGTTCTAATTTTGAAAGATAGTTTTGTTTATTTATTTGTATTTTTGACTATGCTGGCTCTTCACCCCCGCACGGGCCTTCCTCCGGTTTCAGAGTGGCAGCCACTGGCCAGCTGCTGTGGGCCTCTCACTGTGGTGGGCAGAGCACAGGCTCTGGGGGCACAGACTTCAACAATCACAACATGTGCGCTCATCATTGCAGTTCTCAGGCTCTGAAGAACAGGCTCAATAACTGCGATGCTCTGGCTTAGGAGCTCTGCAGTATGCTGGATCCTCACAGACCAGGGATTGAACCCGTGTACCCCGCATTGACAGGCTGATTCTTCACCACTGAGCCACAGGGAAGCCTCTGTGCTAAATGTGTTTGAAAGGAGTGTCCAGTTGTTGGTGCAGAGTTATAAAATAGCAGCTCATCACTAAGTCATCAAGTTATTCTTTTCACTGAGGTAATTGGTGACTGTATTATCACAAATGGGATAATAAATGAGTTTTCCATCCTCCACCCTTTTTTGATCCATAGTCCTTTCAAAGATATTTGACCATGGATTCAAACTTGTTTCTATAATAGTTTTAAATTCCTATTTACGATCCAAATTATGTGTCTTTTCCTGTTTGGCTATTGCGCTGTTTCATTCCTATTATCTGGGAGTCTACTGTCTCTTTTTTCATGTATTATCCCTTTAGTTATTACCTTCCTTCTCTCTTCTTTATTTCTTGTTGTCTTAAAAACATGTTTCCTTCTCTTTTTGGCTCCTACTTACTTTTTGAGATTATTTTATAACTTGTGTCACTGTTATTGTTTATTTCAGAAGAGATAGGAAAGTTTTTTTAAAAGAAGAAAGAGCTATCTAAATTCCCACCCAGACTCAATTTGTATTCTTTTGGATTTTTTTTCTGTGCCTATGCACAGTATTCATGAAATTAGGATAATATTAAGTATGTTTGTCTGTATCTTGCTTTTCTTATCAATCATCTTGAGCACATTTTCATGTCAGTATATAAAGATTTAAATCAGCATTTTAGTCATAACATAGTATATTCTAACACATATTGATTTGATAGAACTTGCTGAAACAGTATTCAGTTGTTGCATTTTAGTTTGCTTCCAATTTTTTATCGCCGTTATATATGCCCACAGACATATTTTTACAAAAATGTATGCCTATTTATTTGGTTAGGGTAAATTCATAAGATGTGAGATTTTTTAATCTAAGAATATGACTTTAAAAAAATAATACTTTATGCATCACATATTTATTCCCCTGAAACACGTTGTCCATTAAGTCTCACATCAGCAATAATATTGAGTGTAGATTTTACTATATTTCTCCTAAAACTTGCTATCTTTGCTCATTAGGCAAGTGAAATACTTCCTATTATTTTAATGTGCATTTCACTGATTACTATTAAATATAAAAATATTTTCTTTTGTTAATTGATCATTCCATTTTTTCTCTGGTAGTGCCCTCTTCTTTACCATTTTTTTCTATTTAGAATGCCAGTATTTTTATTATTTGTAAGAACATCTATATTGGAGAGAATATACTTTGTTACATATAGTAAAGCCAATATTATTGGTTTGTTATGTGTATTAATATTTAATTCGGTTCATTCATTCAGTCGTGTCCAACTCTTTGTGACCCTATGAACCACAGCATGCCAGGCCTCCCTGTCCATCACCAACTCCCAGAATCTACTCAAACTCATGTCCATCGAGTCGGTGATGCCATCCAATCATCTCATCCTCTGTTGTCCTCTTCTCCTCCCACCTTCAGTCTTTCCCACCATCAAGGTCTTTTCAAGTGAATCAGTTCTTCCCATCAGATGGCCAAAGTATTGGAGCTTCAGCATCAGTCGTTCCAAGGAATATTCAGGGCTAGTTTCCTTTAGGATTTACTGCTTGGATCTCCTTGCAGTTCAAGGGACTCTCAAGAGTCTTCTCCAACACTGCATTTCAAAAGCATCAATTCTTCGGCCCTCAGCTTTTTTTATACTCTAACTCTCACATCCATACATAACTACTGGAAAATCCACAGCTTTGACTAGACAGAGCTTTGTCAATGAAGTAATGTCTCTGCTTTTTAATATGCTGTCTAGATTGGTCATAGCTTTTCTTCCAAGGAGCAAGTGTCTTTTAATTTCATGGCTGCAGTAACTATCTGCAGTGATTTTGGAGCCAAAGAAAATAAAATATGACACTGTTTCCCTGTCTATTTGCCATGAACTGATAGGACAAGATGCCATGACCTTAGTTTTCTGAATGTTGTGTTTTAAGCCAACTTTTTCACTCTACTCTTTCACTTCCATCAAGAGACTCTTTAGTTCTTCACTTTTGGCCATAAGGGTGGTGTCACCATTGTATCTGAGGTTATTGATATTTCTCCCGGCAATCTTGATTCCAGCTTGTGCTTCCTCCAGCCCAGCATTTGGCATGATGCACTCTGCATATAAGTTAAATAAGCAGGGTGACAATATACAGCCTTGATGTACTCCTTTCCCAATTTGGAACCAGCCTGTTGTTCCATGTCCAGTTCTAGCTGTTGCTTCTGCATACAAATTTCTCAGGAGGTAGGTCAGGTGGTCTTGTATTTGCATCTCTTGAAGAACATTCCACAGTTTGTTGTGATCCACACAGTCAAAGGCTTTGGCATAGTCAATAAAGTAAAAGTAGATGCTTTTCTGGAACCCTTGCTTTTTCTATGATCCAACGGATGTTGGCAATTTGTTCTCTGGTTCCTCTGCCTTTTCTAAATCCAGTTTGAACATCTGAAAATTCATGGATCATGTACTGTTGACGCCTGGCTTAGGGAATTTTGAGCATTACTTTGTTAGCGTGTGAGATGAGTACAATTGTACGATAGTTTGAACATTCTTTTGCCTTTCTTTGGGATTGGAATGAAAACTGACCTTTTCCAGTCCTGTGGCCACTGCTGAGTTTTCCAAATTTGCTGCCATATTGAGTGCAGCATATTGTAAATTAAATTAATTAAATTTAGTTAATTTAATTAATTAAATTTAGTTAATTAAATTAATATTCAATTTGGTGATGGCAAATTTTGCTATGTAGATGTTTTTTGATTTTATGTAACCAAATATATTATGAGTTTCTCTTAGGGTTTTGTTCTCACTATTTTTAATTCAAAATTATATAAATATAATTATAGTACTTTTAAATTTAATAACCATCTTAATTCATATAGAAATTAATTTTGTATAAAAGTGACATGAGTCTCTACCTTTTTTCCTAAAATGTTAGCCAGCTACTTAATAAATAAATAATGTAAATGAACATTCACCTGAAATGCTGTGTTTATCATATACTAAATTATTATATGCAGTTATTATGTACATACAAGTATGTTAGCTCTGTACCCTTAACTGTTACTTTACCTGTGTACTTTTCTTTCCTCTTCTGTAAACGGAGATAGTACTTATAAATTTAGTAAGTGAACTAAATATGTGTCATTAGTAAAATACAAATATTTTAAATTTATTTCATTTCTATTTATTCAGTTATTTATTTCATTTATTTATTTATTTTACTTCAATATTTATTTCATTTATATTTAAAATATATTTCATTTAACATAGTGATTGACTCATAGTATATGCCAAATAAATGAGTTATTATTTATTTTTGTTATTAACATTGTTGAGTCTACTTTGTTATCAGAACCATACTTTTGTAATGATTGCTATGTAATAAATTTCAATATCTGGTAGGGCAAAATTTCCAACTTTAACTTTGATTCTTTGAAACTTAGGAGATTGTTTTCATCTTTATCTGTTAAAATTTCATCTATCTTTATTAACTGATTATTCTCTACAAGATATATAAACATCAGATGCTCTAAATACTGTTCTTAATTATCTTTTTATTTCCTGAGAGAAATTACTGGGTATCTTAGTTTTCCTAGAAAAATTACTAGGTATGTTGTCTTCTATAGTTATTTTTTATTTCCAATGCTGCAGTCTTAAATTCATAAAATATTTTATTCATATATTTTCAGAGGTTTAATATGAGAATTAAGTTTGGTGCAATTACAAATGTAGAATTCAGAAAATCACAAGGAAATTCTTGGTAATTCCTGTTTTCTAATTTTAAAGTGTTTTTTTTTAATGCAAAATATATTCTACACTAGTTGCATAATTAGAGGTTTCTCACAGAGCTTTTCTTTATTTTTTCTTTAAAGCTTTAGATTCAATACATCAACTGGTATGTATTATAATTATTAAAAGTATCACATGAATGCTTATAAATATGCAGTTAAAGTAAACATGTGTAGGACATTAACATTATCAGTAATAGGTCTCAGAATTACCTTTTTTGGGTCAGCTATGAAAAATTCATACTTCAGTGTCCCTCTTTTGCTTTCTTTTTATTATTTTCATGAGTCAAAAATTTTTGAGTTTTTAAACTCTGGTTACAGTAGAGAAGACTAGTAATAGGAAGATTATTACTTTTTACTGCTCACTTTTGCAGCATATATGTTCTTTCCCTTTCATTGTTCAAATGCATCAAATAAAGATGATTCTTTATTAATGATCTCTTAAAGAGCTAATGGGGGAAAACTAAAAAGATAGAAACCAGCCCCTGGAAGATGAGGAAGGAAGGAAATGCTATGGATTTAACAGGATAGTGAAGATTTTTAAAATAGGGTTCTTCAAGATCTTAGTATAAGAAAAATTCAAAGCACAAACTATGGAGGAAACATTTGTAAATGGAAAATCAGGGAGTAAAAATTGAGCAAGATAGCTGTATACCTTATATAACTATATATTCTATTCTACTTAATAGTTTTCCTTGAAAGGTATAAAAACTTTAAGTACTGAATGTTATTAGGTTTAATTTTAATTATGGTAGATTATAGATTGATAAAACTAATGCAAAATAGTATGAATAATTTGGAGAATATTGGGATTGCATGTATTTAACTTATGCTAAAAAACACATGTTAAAATAAATTCCTTACCACTATGCTTAGATAGCTGAATTATTGCTAAACTACTGCACAATAATTTACATTTATAATGATGATTGCTAGAGCAAGGCAAGATCTTGAGGAAATTTTTTAATCATTTAAAGAAGATTAAATTTTTTTTTTATTATAGTTTGGGTTAAATATATCTTATTCATTGTATTTTAGTTCTTTAAATATTGACAGCCAACATTATCATCACTGTTAGAATCAGTAATAATTTGAATGTCTTTTATATGTAAACATTAAGTTAAATGACATTGTTACAGTGTTCAAAAAGGGGATGGTTTTATAAAGATACTTCAGATGATAAGGAAGCAACTGATTATGTGTATGACTTATAGAAAGTAAATCAGATTTTATAGCTATTCTCCCCCCCACCCTCTTATTTCCCTTTATTTTTATTAGTTGGAGGCTAATTACTTTACAATATTGTAGTGGTTTTTGCCATACATTGACATGAATCAGCCATGGGTTTACATGTGTTCCCCATCCTAAACCCCCATCCCACCTCCCTCCCCATCCCATCCCTCTGGGTCATCCCAGTGTACCAGCCTTGAGCACTTGTCTCATGCACCAAACCTGGACTGGCGATCTGTTTCACCCTTGATAATATACATGTTTCAATGCTATTCTCTCAGATCATCCCACCCTCCCCTCCTCCCATAGAGTCTAAAAGTCTGTTCTATACATCTGCATCTCTTTTTCTGTCTTGCATATAGGATTATCATTACCATGTTTCTAAATTCCATATATATGCCTTAGCATACTGTATTGGTGTTTTTCTTTCTGACTTACTTCACTCTGTATAATGGGCTCCAGTTTCATCCATCTCATTAGAACTGATTCAAATGTATTCTTTTTAATGGCTGAGTAATATTCCATTCTGTATATGTGCCACAGCTTTCTTATCCATTCATCTGCCAATGGACATCTAGGTTGCTTCCATGTCCTGGCTATTATAAACAGTGCTGCGATGAACATTGCAGTACAGGTGTCTCTTTCAGATCTGGTTTCCTCGGCATGTATGGCCAGGAGTGGGGTTGCTGGGTCTTATGGCAGTTCTAGTTCCAGTTTTTTAAGGAATCTCCACACTGTTCTCCATAGTGGCTCTACTAGTTTGCATTCCCACCAACAGTGTAAGAGGGTTCCCTTTTCTCCACACCCTCTCCAGCGTTTATTGCTTGTAGACTTTTGGATAGCAGCCATTCTGACTGACCTGTTATGGTACCTCATTGTGGTTTTGATTTGCATTATCTGATAATGAGTGATGTTGAGCATCTTTTCATGTGTTTGTTAGCCATCTGTATGTCTTCTTTGGAGAAATGTCTGTTTAGATCTTTGGCCCATTTTTTGATTGGGTCGTTTATTTTTCTGGAATTGAGCTGCATGAGCTGCTTGTATATTTTTGCGATTAATCCTTTGTCTGTTGCTTCATTTGCTATTATTTTCTCCCAATCTGAGAGCTGTCTTTTCACCTTGTGTATACTTTCCTTTGTTGTGCAAAAGCCTTTAAGTTTCACTAGGTCCCATTTGTTTATTTTTGCTTTTATTCTCAATATTCTGGGAGGTGGGTCATAGAGGATCCTGCTGTGATTTATGTCAGAGAGTGTTTTGCCTATGTTCTCCTCTAGGAGTTCTATAGTTTCTGGTCTTACATTTAGATCTTTAATCCATTTTGAGTTTATTTTTGTGTATGGTATTAGAAAGTATTCTAGTTTTATTCTTTTACAAGTGGTTGACCAGTTTTCCCAGCACCACTTGTTAAAGAGGTTGTCTTTTTTCCATTGTATATCCTTACCTCCTTTGTCGTAGATAAGGTGTCCATAGGTACGTGAATTTATCTGGGCTTTCTATTTTGATCCGTTGATCTATTTTTCTGTCTTTTTGCCAGTACCATACTGTCTTGATGACTGTGGCTTTGTAGTAGAGCCTGAAGTCAGGCAGGTTGATTCCTCCAGTTCCACTCTTCTTTCTCAGGATTGCTTTGGCTATTCGAGGTTTTTTATATTTCCATAGAAATTGTGAAATTATTTGTTCTAATTCTGTGAAAAATACCGTTGGTAGTTTGATAGGGAGTGCATTGAATCTATAGATTGCTTTGGGTAGTATACTCATTTTCACAATATTGATTCTTCCAATCCATGAACACGGTGTATTTCTCCATCTATTTGTGTCCTCTTTGATTTCTTTCATCAATGTTTTATAGTTTTCTATGTATAGGTCTTTTGTTTCTTTAGGTAGATATACTCCTAAGTATTTTATTCTTTTTGTTGCAATGGTGAATGGTATTGTTTCCTTAATTTCTCTTTCTGTTTTCTCATTGTTAGTGTATAGGAATGCAAGAGATTTCTGTGTGTTAATTTTATATCCTGCAATTTACTATATTCATTGATTAGCTCTAGTAATTTTCTGGTAGAGTCTTTAGGGTTTTCTATGTAGAGGATCATGTCATCTGCAAACAGGGAGAGTTTTACTTCCTTTTTTCCTATCTGGATTTCTTTTATTTTTTTCTCTGCTCTGATTGCTGTGGTCAAGACTTCCAAAACTATGTCGAATAGTAGTGGTGAGAGTGGGCACCTTTGTCTTGTTCCTGACTTTAGGGGAAATGCTTTCAATTTTTTACCATTGAGGGTAATGTTTGCTATGGGTTTGTCATATATGGCTTTTATTATGTTGAGGTATATTCCTTCTGTTCCTGCTTTCTGGAGAGTTTTTTTTTTTTTATCATAAATGGATGTTGAATTTTGTTGAAGGCTTTTTCTGCATCTATTGAGATAATCATATGGTTTTTATCTTTCAATTTGTTAATGTAGTGTATTACATTGATTAATTTGTGGGTGTTAAAGAATCTTTGCATTCCTGGGATAAAGTCCACTTGGTCATGATGTATGATCTTTTTAATATGTTGTTGGATTCTGTTTGCTAGAATTTTGTTGAGAATTTTTGCATCTATGTTCATCAGTGATATTGGCCTGTAGTTTTCTTTTTTGTGTGTGTGGCATCTTTGTCTGGTTTTGGAATTAGGGTGATGGTGGCCTCATAGAATGAGTTTGGAAGTTTACCTTCGTCTGCAATTTTCTGAAGAGTTTGAGTAAGATGGGTGTTAGCTCTTCTCTAAATTTTTGGTAGAATTCAGCTGTGAAGCCATCTAGTCCTGGGCTTTTGTTTGCTGGAAGATTTCTGATTACAGTTTCGATTTCCTTGCTTGTGATGGTCTGTTAAGATCTTCTATTTTTCTTGGTTCAGTTTTGGAAAATTATACTTTTCTAAGAATTTGTCCATTTCTTCTAAGTTGTCCATTTTATTGGCATAGAGCTGCTGGTAGTAGTCTCTTATGATCCTTTGTATTTCAGTGTTGTCTGTTGTGATCTCTCCATTTTCATTTCTAATTTTGTTATTTTGATTCTTCTCCCTTTGTTTCTTGATAAGTCTGGCTAACAGTTTGTCAGTTTTATTTATCTTTTCAAAACACCATCTTTTAGCTTTGTTGATTTTTGCTACGGTCTCTGTTGTTTCTTTTGCATTTATTTCTGCCCTAATTTGTAAGATTTTTTTCCTTCTACTAACCCTTGGGTTCTTCACTTCTTCCTACTCTATTTGTTTTAGGTGTAGAGCTAGGTTATTTATTTGACTTTTTTCTTGTTTCTTGAGGTAAGCCTGTATTGCTATGAACCTTCCCCTTAGCACTGCTTTTACAGTGTCCCATAGATTTTGGGTTGTTCTGTTTTCATTTTCATTCATTTCTATGCATATTTTTATTTCTTTTTTTATTTCTTTTATGATTTGTTGGTTATTAAGAAGCATGTTATTTAGCCTCCATATGTTTGAATTTTTAATAGTTTTTTTTCCTGTAATTGAGATCTAATCTTAATTAGATTAGATTGTGGTCAGAAAAGATGACTGGAATGATTTTTTTTTTTTTTAATATACCAAGGCTAGATTTATGGCCAGGATGTGATCTATTCTGGAGAAGGTTCCGTGTGCACTTGACAGAAAGGTGAAATTAATTGTTTTGGGGTGAAATGTCCTATAGTTATTGATTAGGTCTAGCTGGTCCATTGTTTCATTTTAAGTTTGTGTTTCCTTGTTAATTTTCTGTTTAGTTGATCTACCCATAGGTGTGAGTGGGGTATTAAAGTCTCCCACTATTATTGTGTTATTGTTAATTTCCCCTTTCATACTCGTTAGCATTTGCCTTACATATTGCGGTGCTCCTATGTTGGATGCATATATATTTATAATTGTTATATCTTCTTCTTGGTTTGACCCTTTGATCATTATGTAGTGTCCTTCTTTGTCTCTTTTCACAACCTTTATTTTAAAGTCTATTTTATCTGATATGAGTATTGCGACTCCTGCTTTCTTTTGATCTCCCTTTTTATGAGATTATTTTCCAGCCCTTCACTTTCAGTCTGTATGTGTCCCTTGGTTTGAGGTGGGTCTCTTGTGGACAGCATATATATGGGTCTTGCTTTTGTATCCATTCAGCCAGTCTTTGTCTTTTGGTTGGGGCATTCAACGCATTTACATTTAAGGTGATTATTGATAAGTATGCTCCCGTTGCCATTTACTTTGTTGTTTTGGATTCGTGTTTATACAACCTTTCTGTGTTTCCTGTCTAGAGAAGATCCTTTAGCATTTGTTGGAGAGCTGGTTCGGTGGTGCTGAATTCTCTCAGCTTTTGCTTATCAGTAAAGCTTTTGAATTCTCCTTCATATATGAATGAGATCCTTTGTGGGTACAGTAATCTGGGTTGTATGTTATTCTCTTTCATTACTTTAAGTATGTCCTGCCATTCCCTTCTGACCTGAAGAGTTTCTATTGATAGATCAGCTGTTATCTTTATGGGAATCCCTTTGTGTGTTATTTGTTGTTTCTCCCTTGCTGCTTTTAATATTTGTTCTTTGTGTTTGATCTTTGTTCATTTGATTACTATGTGTCTTTGGGTGTTTCACCTTGGATTTATCCTCTTTGGGACTCTCTGGGTTTCTCGGACTTGTGTGACTATTTCCTTCCCCATTTTGCGGGAGTTTTCAGCTATTATCTCCTCAAGTATTTTCTCATGGCCTTACTTTTTGTCTTCTTCTTCTGGGACTCCTATGATTCGAATGTTGGGGCATTTCACATTGTTCCAGAGGTCGCTGAGGTTTTCCTCATTTCTTTTGATTCTTTTTTCTTTTTTCCTCCCTGCTTCATTTATTTCCACCATTTTATCTTCTAACTCACTTATCCTATCTTCTGCCTCCGTTATTCTACTGTTGGTTCCCTCCAGAGTGTTTTAAATCTCATTTCTTGCATTATTCATTTTTAATTGACTCTTTTTTATTTCGTCTATGTCCTTGTTAAACATTTCTTGCATCTTCTCAACCTTCGTCTCTAGGCTATTTATCTGTAACTCCATTTTGTTTTCAAGATTTTGGATCATTTTTATTATCATTATTCTAAATTCTTTTCCAGGTAGATTCCCTATCTCCTCTTCTTTTGTTTGACTTGGTGGGCATTTTTCATGTTCCTTTACCTGTTGGGTTTTTCTCTTCCTTTTCATCTTATTTAGATTGCTGTGTGGGGGGTGGGGGGCTTTCTGTATTCTTGTGGTCTGTGGTTCCCTTTAATTTTGGAGGTTTCTCCCAGTGGGTGGGGTTGGACAATTGGCTTGTAAAGGTTTCCTGGTTAGGGAAGCTTGTGTCGATGTTCTGGTGGGTGGAGCTGGATTTCTTCTCTCTGGAGTGCAATGGAGTGTCCAGTAGTGAGTTTTGCAATGGGTCTATGTGTTAGGTGTGACTTTGGGCAGCCTGTATGTTGACGCTCATGGCTATGTTCCTGGGTTGCTGGAGAATTTGCCTGGTATGTCTTGCTCTGGAACTTATTGGCTCTTGGATGGTGGTTGGTTTCAGTGTAGGTATGGAGGCTGTTGGATGATCTCTTATTAATTAACGTTCCCTGTAGTCAGGAGTTCTCTGGTGTTCTCAGATTTTGAGCTTAAGCCTCCTGCCTCTGGATTTCAGTCTTATTCTTCCAGTAGCCTCAAGAATTTTCCATCCATACAGCACTGATAATAAACTTCTAGAGTAGTGGTGAAAAAATTCTCCACAGTGAGGGACACCCAGAAAGGTTCACAGAGTTACATGAAGAAGAGCAGAGGGAGTAAGAAGATAGAGGTGAGCAGGAGGAGAAAGGGGGGGGACTCAAGAGGAGAGAGACAAATCTAGGCTGTACTCTGTTCCCTAAGTGTTCTCCATAGCCCAGAACACCCACAGAGATTCACAGAATTGGACTGAGAAGAGAAGGGGGAGGGAGGAAATAGAGGTGATCTGGGGGAGAAAAAGGCGAGTCAAAAGGGGGAAAGAGTAATCAAACCAGTAATCACACTCCAGAGTGAAAATGGGTACTGAAGATTGGACTTTTAAATGTCCAAAATTGATATCAAATACTGAAAAACAAAGATTAAAACTCTAGAGTAGAGGTTAGACTCTTAAAAATACAATATAAAAAAAAACACAAAAATTTTAAGAAATTATATGAAGTTTGCTTTAAAAACAGGGTCTTTTTTTTTTTTTCAAGGTTATAGTGGGTTATAAAAATGAAAATTAAGGAGTAATAGAGGACTTTGTAAAAAAGAAAAAATTTTTAATTAAAAAAATAATAATAGTAAAAATATATCTAGGAATTTCTCTGGAGCTGTTGCAAGCAGTGTGGGTTCAGTTCAGTTTCAGATAGTTCCTCATTCCAGCTTACACTTCTCAATATCTATAGGCCCCTTCCAGTGTAGTCGGTGTTAACTACAGGGATTTTAATCTGTTGCACTGGTCACTTCTGAAGCGGTTCCCTTTTTTTGGCTTCTGTTTGCCGGTCTCTTCAGTGTCTAGTTTCCACCCTGACACAAGCAGGCGGAGGTGGTCTCTTGTTTAGGTTCACTTGTTCAGTCGTGCTGCGGGGAGGGAGGGGCGCTGCGGACAAATATCACTGGCGTGTGTGGGGAGCACTGGCAATGTTCCAGCCACACTGGGTTTGCCCCACTCACAGCGTGTGTGCTTTCCCCGTCTACACTGCTCAGGCTCCAGGTTGCCCTACAGGGAGCCGGCCGTGAGTTGCATGCACTTCCGAGGCCTAAGCTGCTCAGGTTCAGGTTCTCGGGTACTCCACAAATGCGCAGACTCGGTTGGGCCTGCATTTTGTACCTTCCCGGGTCATAGCAGCTCAGGCAACCAGGAGCTTGATGAGCGCAGTCTCCCCAGGTGCAGCACGACTTCTCCCCTCCCTGTCCCAGCCTCAGTTTCTGGGCGCATCTGGTCTGGTGTGCCTGTGTCTCTTCTGGGGAGCTGATCTCTGGCTGCAACCCTCCTGGCGGGTGTCAACCATCCAGAATCTCAGGAAGTCTTTGGTTAGAAACTGGGAGCCTGTTTGCGGTTTCGTAGGGGATGCCCTCTCTGGGGCCGAGTTTGCCTCTTTCTGGCTCTGGCTGGCGCCCGCCTCCCCCCTACCTCCTGCCTCTGGCGGAGGATGGGCCAGTCCGCAGCCGGCCAGCTCTTCTGTGGTATTGCTCTGTTCTTTGTTCTGCGAACCGGCCGGCTGTGCCTGAGGTTAGGGCTTTTCACAGGTTAATTCTCTCTCCCTCTTGAGATCCCACAGTTTAAGTTGCTATCTCACGTTAGCTCCCTCCCATTGCCCTCAGGGCATTCAGGCCCGGTCCTTACCCTAAGCAATGCCACCCTCTCCTCTCTGTTCAGCCCCCACTTGCTGGTGGCGGATGCGGGCGTCTGGGGTACTTTTCTGCTGGGAGTTGCTTTTAGGCTTGTAATCTGTAGGTTTTATTTATTTTTCCTCCCAGTTAGGTTGCCCTCCGAGATTCAAAAACTTCCCCCAGACCAGCCAGAGAGAGGGTTTTCCTGGTGTTTGGAAATTTCCTCTATTAAGACTCCCTTTCCAGGACGGATCTCTGTCCCTAACTCTTTTGTCTCTTTTTTTTTTATCTTTTATATTTTGTCCTACCTCTTTTCAAAGACAATGGGCTGCTTTTCTGGGTGCCTGATGTCCTCTACTAGTGACCAGAAGTTGTTTTGTGGAGTTTGCTCAGTATTCAAATGTTCTTTCGATAAATTTGTGGGGGAGAAAGTGGTCTCCCCATCCTATTCCTCCACCATCTTAACTCCTCCCTCCTATAGTTATTCTTAATGTAAAAATTTTAACTTAGAATATTAAGTGATAGTGATTGTTTAGATTATTCAAAATTTGCTTTCTTTGTTTTATGTACAACTTTTGATAACACTTCTATAGCTTAAAATGTGTTTTAACTACTCATATTGGTTGAATTGTGATTTGTATCTGCATTAGGAAATACAATAAGCAAATCAGTAACTGTGTCTCTTTATATTTATGAATAGTACTTGAGGGCTTACAGATTAGTATCACATGCGTTTTTATGTAATCCTTGCAGAAATGCTATAGATCATTACTCTGTTTTTCACATGAAACACAACATATTAAGTGACTAAACCAAGGTTTGTCTCTGTAGATCTATGTACGGTTCACTCCTCTTCTAACCATGCTAGCATTCTCTGTGTGTGTGTGTGTGTGTATTAGTTGCTTAGTTGTGTCCGACTCTTGGTGACCCCATGGACTGTAGCTTGCCAAGCTCCTCTGTCCATGGAATTCTTCAGGCAAGAATACTAGAGTGGGTTGCCACTCCCTTCTCCAGGGGATCTTACTGACTCAGGGGTTGAACCCCTAGGTCTCCTGCATTACAGACAGATTCTTTACCATCTGAGTCACTGGGGAAGCCAATTCTACATAGTCGCTTACAAAATTATGGTCCCATTTATACTTTGTTATACAGACAAATTATTTGTTTCTTTTAGTCATCTCTAAATGTATTAAAGTAGTTAACACAGCATGGGAAAAGATGACCTAACTGGATTCTTTAGTGGGAAATGTAAACACAGTTTCCTAGTGAGTCATTTTGGCCATGTTAAAGACAAAACCTGTTCTTTAAAGTCACTTTTGGGATAAGATATTTGAAAAGAAGGAATGGTTTTGGAAATCTGTGTGTGACTGTAGTGAATTTCTGTCCTTAATCCTCACATGTACTGTAAGAAAACCTACCTTAGAGAAAATATGGCAAAGAAAGATGATTTTCTGTACTACAGAGAACACTGGATCTAGAGTGAAAAGGCCTATGTTCAAACAATGACCCTGGTACTTACTAGTTCAGTGACTGTATGAAAGTCATTTATCACCTTTGATTCTTTTCCAGCTTTCTCACTTGAAAAATGGGGAAAAGAATACTGTTATCATCTGACAGAATTATTTGAAGGAACAAAAGCATATGTATCAAAACACTATATAATTATTTTAATTTATTTCTACTAAAATAATGTATATTTATATATCGCTGTTACTTTTTTTATCCAAAGGAGAAGGATGGGGCTAAAGAGGCCCTTCTGACTCTAAAACTCTATCATCAATAAGTAAGATTTACAAATAAATATTTAAATTCAGGACTGAAGTTTCCATCTAAAAGAAAACTTGATATAGTCTTTGATAAGAATAAGATACATTGTGTACTGCAACTATTTCATAATTTATTTGTTCTCTAAATCTAGATTTTTAGTCTTGAAAGTAGAGACAACTGCAGTTGTGTTTCCTAGGAAATCAGTGCTTTAGTTGGCAATACACAGTATGCTTAGTCATGTCCAACTTAATCTTGTCCAACTCTTAGTCATGTCCAACTCTTCACAACCACACGGACTGTAGCCCACCAGGCTCCTCTGTCCATGGAATTTTCCAGACATGAATACTGGGGTGGGTTGCCATTTCCTGCTGCAGAGGCTCTTCCCAACCCACGGATTGAACCCAAGTCTCTTGAATATCCTGCACTGGCAGGAGGGTTCTTTACCACTAGTGCCACTTGGGAAGCCCTAACACACAGTATACCACGTTTCCATTCCTATGAAGCTGCTTAGAGAAGTAATTTGAAATTGTTTACTCTTTTAAAAATGTGAAAATAAGAAAGTTTACCTCAGTCCAGGGCTGGCTGAATAAAGGATATAGCTAGAAGTGGCTAGCTTAGATGTGACTAGAGTCACAATTCCCCTGCCTGCCACACACACCAAAATCTAACCTCATCCTTTTGGGGGGGGCGGGGGTGGAATCTGTAGCAAATAAGGTAGTTTTAGATTCCTGTCATGAAAGGAAATTTTTATCCTTTGTCTTCAAAATCTGTAGTCGACAGGATTACGTTGACTCTTTGGCCAAAGGGAATCTTTGGCTAAAATAAGTTTAGATATTTATTCTGTTAAAAGTGCTTCCTGTTCCCAGTCTATTGTTTTGTGCTTAGTCGCTCAGTTATGTCCAACTCTTTGCAAACCCATACACTGTAGCCCACCAGTCTCCTCTATCCATGAATTCTCCAGGCAAGAATACTGGAGTGCATAGTCATTCCCTTCTCCAAGGGATCTTTCCAACCTAAGGATCAAAGCCACATCTCTTGAATGTCTTGCATTGGCAGGTGAATTCTTACTTTCTGAGCCACCAGAGAAGCCCATTCTCAATCTATAGTCCATTGATGATTTCCTGTTAAATTGAGTCAGAACAACATGGATTTCTAAGCCCTCAGCAGCAGTGGGAAACTGCTTTAATCAATTTCATATAACATCTTCTTAAATAAAAGAGGACTTGAGGATTCCTCTTTAACATTTACATTCAGCTTTAGGAATATAGATTTTTGCAGCAAAGATTGAAAATTTATTTCCAGCATTAGGGAGGACTTTAGGCAGGCAGCTGTCCCAAGGAAGGAAGTTAACAATTTGGTTTACCTTTTGCATTAATTTTAGAGTCATTTTTCTCCAGTTTGAGCTGGATTGCAGACAAGAGTGAGCAGAGTAAAAGAGTAGATAACATTTTCCACTCATTTAAAATCAGGTCTTCGTGTGATGTTACCAGAAAGGGACCCCTTCCAGGGCCTGAGAGCAGACTCTGGTCTAACACTCAGAAGTGAATTGTTGACTTGGCCAAGGAGATACCTGTACTGACAAAACAAAAGACTTTATTGGAAAGGGGTGCCTGGGCTGAGAGCCGTGGGGTAGAGGAACCAAGAAGAACTACTCTGCCAGATGGCTTGCAGCCTCAGGTTTCATAGTAATTGGGTTAGCTTTCCAGGTTGTCTGGCCAATCATCTTGCTAGTGCCCATATTTGATCTGATTCAAAGCTCTTCCTGGGGTGCACACACCTTTCAGTCAAGATGGTTACCAACATGAGGGTTTTGGGGAGGCTGGCAAGACATACTGTCCTTCCTCCTTTTGGCCCCTCCAGAGTTATTTCAGTTGGCAGTAGGTAGCTTGTCAGTTCTGTGTTCCTTATCAGGACCTCCTATTGTGAGATAATTCATGCAAGCATTTATTGTCCTGCCTCGCGAGGATGGGCATTTTCAGTCAGTGGTTCCCTAACAGTGAGATTTTGCATTTTACTTGAAATATAAGGAGAGAGGCCCTTGACAGCTAGTAAAAAGATATTAAAAATAAGGAAGAAATTAAGACCCTATTAGATGCTGCCTGGGAACCAGAAAGGGTTGCAGTCATACACTGCTGAAGACATCAGAAAGAGTATACCCCCCAGGCTCAGGGAACAGACTGGCAGATAAGACCACTAAACAAGCAGCCAAGGGCTTGGGGGTGACAAGTGAAGCCCCTATTAAAGCTCTCATATTGGCGGAGCTGCCTGAGCTAACACTAGACTCTCCAAAGTACACTGAAGCCCAAAACCAACTAGCCAAAGCAAAAGGGGCCATCAAGACTGAAAAGGGATGGTGGGGACTGCCAAGTGGCAAATTATTGGTACCGGAGGAGCTGGCACCCACCCTGGTAAGCCAAACACACCAAGAGACCCATTTAGGCCATGATAAACTGGAAGAGCTAATTCGAAAATATTTCTTGGTTCCCCGCCTCTCTTCCCTATGCAGGACAGAATCTCAGAACTGCACTGCCTGCTCACAGGCCAATGCTGCCTCTCGGCACAGAAACCTCCAGGGACTCAGGTAAAGGCACGTTGCCCTTTGAATACCTGGAGGTGGACTTCACTGAAATGAAACCTCACCGACACTACCATTACCTGCTGGTCATAGTATGTACATTCTTGGGATGGGTAGAAGCTTTTCCTACCCGGACTGAAAGAGCATCAAAAGTAGCCTGGTGCCTGCTTAGGGAGATAGTCCCCAGATTTGGATTTCCTACCAGCATTGGAGCGGACAATGGCCCAGCTGTCGTAGCTGATTTAGTATAACAAGTAAGCAAAACTTTAAACATCAAATGGAAATTACACATAGCATATAGGCCCCCAGAGTTCTGGGATGGTGGAAGGAACCAACCGGACATGTAAAGAGACTCTCCAAGTGGATCTTAGAGACTGACTGCTCCTGGGTGGACTTGCTTCCGACGGCGCTGCTCAGACTCAGGATGACCCCACGGTCCCATGGCTCTTCTCTGTAAAATTGTGTATGGGAGGCCCCCTCCCATCATAAAACAGGCGTCAACAAATTTGCCTCAGGTAAGGGGGGATAGGATTTCACAGCAGATGGAACTGGGTAAGGTAATAAATCAGGTAACTAAGTTTGTACAAGAAAGGGTGCCATTCCCCCTTGGGGAATAGATTCATGAATTTGTTCCCCGGGGATCAGGTGTGGTCAAGGACTGGAAACACGACTCCTTGGTCCCACAGTGAAAGGGTCCATGCACTGTTGTTCTAACCAGCCTGACTGCAGTTGAAGTTGCAGGTGCCACTCCCTGGACCCATCACAGGAGGGTGAAGAGGGCATACCACGCAGACCTGGAGGACGCCGAGGGGACCACACAAAGGACCCCATTGATTGGTTTTCCCCAGGACACCAAGATCATCTTAAAGAAGGAAAAGAGATGGAGCTCTACAATCAACTGCTGCTACAAGGACTTGCTGGTATCATCTTGAGACTAACCATGGCTTCAGTACAAAGAGGGACCTGTGCTATAATTAAAATTGAATATTGTGTATATATTCCTGATTATCTGGCTATATATCAACCACCCTAGATGACATGAGAGCTCAGGTAAAAGTTATGTCTGATGATAATCTTCCTTTTTGACCTTCAGTCCTATCTTGAGTGAAGGCTGATTGGTGGAAAACTATGTTTACCGTTGTTATAGTTGCCTTGATAGTTCTGCTTTGTGGACCTTTTATTTTACAATGTTTTATGAACTTTGTAACCCAAAGGTTGATGTCGTTCTCCCAAATTGGAGATCGGAGAGTCAGGGTGCAATATATCCCTGTGAATGATGCTCATACTATGAGTTAAGAGCATCAAGAGTGGGGAATGATGGAGGAAACAGACAGAACAGGTTCCATCTTGAAAGCAGGACTCCATCTTGTGCCGGACTGTGGACTTTGAGCTATATGCCCAGTATCTATGGAAACGACATACCAACTGGAAAACCAGGCCCCCTGGAAGGAAGAGCCCCAGGGCTTGTATCTAGACTCTCTGTTGCCTAAAAGAATACCCTAATTATCTGTGTAACTGAATAGAATCATACATTCTATTATGCTTATTGGGGTATGACCACAGGCCTATTGATAATTGTCTACTGTTAACTACCTAACCTTAAGGCATATGAATCACAGGTTAACTTTGATTGTATTTTCCTTTTCCTTTGTTCAGACTAGTTTCAGGGAATTTGGGTATGTGGGTTTGGGCATGTACACTTAGGGTATATAGGGTTTTCAGAAAAATTGGTCAGGGTCCTTGGCTAAGAGGAGACTCTGCCTTGGGCCTGCCGGTGTAATAAACTGCACTCCACTATCTGCATTGTCCTTCTGAGTGAGTTTGTTTCCCAGAACACATAGCTACAGCATCTTCACTTTAAAAGTGAGGAAATTGATGTTTAAGAGAAAAACTAGTCCAAGAAATAGCTGGTTAGTGCCATATCAGGCATGTGAACCTATATCTTTCAATTCTCTGTATTCCTTATGAAGGGCCTTTCTAGGTTCTGCCTTTTTCCTTCTGCCTTTCTAGGTTCTTTGGCTGTCCTTCTAATCAGATTGACAAGAGACAGGTTAACAAGAGAAAAACAAAATTACATATGTGCAGGATCATCATAAAGATATAAAGACTCAGCCAAATATGAAAATGCTGCCAGGACTTCCCTGCTGGCACAGTGGTTAAGAGTCCACCTGCCAATTCAGGGGACACAGGTTCCACCCCTGGTCCAGGAGGATTCCACACGCCCCAGAGCATCAGAGCCCCTGCACCACGGCTGCTGAGCTTCCACTTTAGAGCCCATGAGCTGCAACTACTGAAGCCCGTGTACCTAGAGCCCATGATCTGCAATGAAAAGCCTGCACCCCGCATCGAAGAGGAGTCCCAGCTTGCAGCAGCTAGAGAAAGCCTGCACAAAGCATCAAAGACCCAGCGCAGCCAAAAATAAATAAAATTATAAAAAATAAAAATGCAGCCAAACATCCTGAGAGAGATGGAAAGGGGTAGGGGCCTGGGGATGCAAAGCAAGAAATGCCCCATTACAGGAAGCAGAGAAAACAAAAGTTGTGCTGTTATGCTCATAAGGGTCTTAGGTAAAAAGTGCCTCTGGTAATCGCTCCTTTCCTGGTATCGATCCCATTTCCAGTGTAAATTTAGGCGGTGAGGGGGAAGAAAAGAGCTTTTCTTGAATCTGCTGGGATTTTGATTGCCTTTAGCTCAAAATAATGTGTGAAAGTGTTTTCTTCTGGGGGATCACAGATTCTGCTCCCCTTTAGTTTTTCAAAATATGAAAGTATTTTTTAAATTACAAAATTAATTCCAGTTCACTGAAGAAAATTTGAAGGCAGATACAGAAGAAAATAAAATATCCATAATCTTACCACATAGAAAAATATTTTATATATTTCTTCCAGTATATTTGATATATATATATTTTATAGTTGAGAACATTTGGTATATATAGTCTTATTCTGCTTTTTGAACTTTCCATTATACAAACTTTATTCCATGTTTTATAATTTTGAGTGTTATTTTTAATAGCTGCATAGTATTTTAGTATATGGACTTCCCTCATAGTTCAGTTGGTAAAGAATCCGCCTGCAATGCAGGAAACCCTGGTTCAATTCCTAGGATGTAGAAGGGATAGGCTACCCACTCCAGTATTCTTGGGCTTTCCTTGTGGCTCAGCTGGTAAAGAATCCAGCTGCAATGCGGGAGACCTGGGTTCGATCCCTGGTTGGGAAGATCCTCTGGAGAAGAGAAAGGCTACCCACTTCAGTATTATGGCCTGGAGAATTCCAAGGACTGCATAGTCCATGGGGTCACAAAGAGTCAGACACAACTGAGCAACTTTCACTTTCCTTCACTTTTCATTCTAGCATATAGATAGCTATACTATCATTTTTTTTAAACATTCATTTTTTAATACTTAGGATATAGCTTCTCCGGTATTTTAATTTAAAATTTCTTGACATAACACTTAAATTTGCAAACAAAGAACCAAGAAAATATTTGTCAGATATATAATTACTACTTTGTATGAGAATTTTAAACTTTGAAAATATTTTGATATAAGCATAACACTTAACTATACATATCTGTTAATCCCAATCATGTTTATTTTACATACACTAAAATGCATAGGCAAATACTAGAGGGAATTACACTAAAGTCTTAAATAAGGTGCTATTATCTCTCACCCAAACTATTTAAAGAGCTTCCTAACTGACCTTTTAATTTCACTCTTCCTTCCTTATCGTCAATTCTCCATGTAACAGCCAAAGCTGCTTTACCTACAGAAACCATTTAAAATCATTTCTCTGCACAGAAATTCTAGTGCCTTTGTCATAGTGAAATCTCGAGTCCTTACCGTGGCCTGCAAAGTCTTATTTATGCCTCCCAGCTGCAACTTCCATTTTCTCTCTGATTTTAATATCCTGCGTCGGGTTCCCTGTTTCACTTCTGTAGCTACACTGGGCCCTTGGATGCTCCTTCAAAGTGTCAAACATGCTCTTTCCTCAGGGTCTTTCTAGTTACTTTTCATTCAAAAACACTCTAAATATCAGCACTGTCTGTTGACTGACTTCCTTGATGTTCCTGCTTGAGTGTCATTTTATCAAAAAAGAATTCCCTAGTCACTCTATAAAAAATAGCATTGTTCTCTTCCCATGACTTTGTGCTACTTATCCTACTTTGTCTTTTTACCAGTGACCTAGTCAGTGTTTAATCATTTCTCACTACTCTGGAATCTAATCTTCATGAAAACAAGATTTTAATCATTACAGAATCACAGACTCTGAAACAGAGCAAGGTTTATAAAGGGCATTCAGTAATTATTTATTGAATGAATGAATGTTTTCTGAGTAGTAGAATTTTAGGTGGTTTTAATTTTCTCCCAAATGCTTTTCTATACTTTATAACTTTTTTTTTTGCTATGTTGGGGACAAAACTATTACTTGTATAGCATAACAGCTTTAATAAGTAGCAGTTTTATTCAGAACTACTTTTTTCATGCTAAGAGTAAATAAAAATACAATTTCTATACTTTTTTTTCAAGATTTTTACATCTGTTATTCATTCATCCCCCAAATCTGCCCAGTTATCTAAATTGCCTTTCAGTGTATTTACACACATCTTGCAGCCTATTGTTTCTATTTTCTTAAAGTCACCTAACTAGAGGCTTCCCTAATTAAAGAATCTGCCTGCAATGCAGGAGACTGGGGTTTGATCTCTGGGTCAGGAAGATCCCCTGGAGAGGAAAATGGCAACCCAATTCAGTATCCTTGCCTGGGAAAATCCATGGATAGAGGAGCCTGGCACACTATAGTCCAAGGGGTCACAAAGAGTCGGATGTGACTGAGCGATTAACACTTTCACTTTAACCTAACTAGAGACTTGGGCCTGCTCTAATTTTGAATATCATCAGTGCCTCGGTGCATCAGCTTATATCCAGAGGTCTACCATCATCTGAGGATTCCTTTTACATCTCTCTTGAATTGATTTCCACTTCCTGGATCCCATGTCTTACTCTTCCTTATTTTGCTGTTTTTGTTCAGTCACTCAGTCATGTCCAACTCTTTGCAACCACATGAACTGCAGCACGCCAATCTTTCCTTTCCTTCACTATTTCCCAGAGTTTGATCACACTCAAGTTCGTTGAGTCAGTGATGCCATCCAACCATCTCATCTTCTGTCACCCCCTTCTCCTCCTGCCCTCCTCTTTCCCAGCATCAGGGTCTTTTCCAATCAGTCAGCTCTTCACATCAGGTGGCCAAAGTATTAGAGCTTCAGCTTCAGCATCAGTCTTTCCAATGAATGTTCAGTGTTGATTTCCTTTAGGATTTACTGTTTTGATCTCCTTGCAGTCCAAGGGACTCTCAAGAGTCTTCTCCATCATTGCAGTTTAAAAGCATCATTTCTTCAGCACTCAGCACTCTTTATGGGCCAACACTCATATCTGTACATGACTGCTTGAAAAACCATAGCTTTGCCTATACAGACCTTTGTCGGCAAAGTGATGTCTCTGCTTTTTAATACACTACTTAGGTTGGTTTGTTTTACTACCTTATTTTAGGGGCATGCCTCCTCTAGTAGTTTTTTTGAAGAATAGTGCCTGAGAATTGAATTTTTTGAGACTTGGCATATCAAAATCACTTACATAAGATAGAGAACTCTAGTATAAAATAAGATTTCTCACAAAACTTTAAAGGCTTTACTTGGTTTTGG
The DNA here is from genome assembly GCF_023699985.2 of Odocoileus virginianus. Taxonomy (NCBI): domain Eukaryota; kingdom Metazoa; phylum Chordata; class Mammalia; order Artiodactyla; family Cervidae; genus Odocoileus; species Odocoileus virginianus. Next base: position 1,242,622 of record NC_069686.1, on the reverse strand, counting down.
TCTCGGCTTCCAGTAGTGCTATCTGAAGCCATTAGTTATTACTAGTACTGGATGAAATTTAAGCATTGACTCGCATGTTTTGCTTGTTTTTAAATATTCCTGAAAAACAGCATTCTGAGAACATTTAATAAGGTTTTCATCTGGTTTTACTATTGGTTTGTTACAGTTTGGGAGTTTCATTTGTTTTTGCTTCAGTTTTCAGTCTCAGAGTTTACTTGTATTTAGTTTCATTTTAAGCTATGTAAAACATTTGTAAAATGTTCAAACTAAACACCTAAATGAAAAAGTATTTCTCCCCTCCACCATCCCATTCTGTTCCTATTTCTTACAAACAACCATTTTCACTAGTTTTGGTTTTCTCATTACTTCCTTTTGCAAAAATATACACAGACGTACTTTCAGGAGTCCCTGGTGCCTCAGTGGTACAGAATTTGCCTGCCAGTGCAGGAGATGGGGGTTCAATTCCTGATCCAGGAAAATCCCACATACCATGGAGCAGCTAAGTCCCTACACCACAACTATTTGAGCCTGTGCTCTAGAGCCCAAAAGCTGCACCTCCTGGGCCAACATGCCATAACTACTGAAGCCCGTGAACCCTAGAATCCATGTTCCACAACAAGAGAAGCCAAGGCAATAAGAAACTGCACACCACAACTAGAAAGTAGTCTCCACTCCCCACGACCAGAGAAAAGCCTGTTCAGCAACGAAGACTCAGCACAGCCATAAATAAATAAATAAACTATCCTTATGAGAAATAAAGATCATCTGAATTAAATTCATCTATTCCAGTCCATTTTAGTTCACTGATTCCTAAAACATCAATGTCCACTCTTGCCATCTCCTGTTTGACCACTTCCAAATTACCTTGATTCATGGACCTAACATTCTGGTTCCTATGCAATACCACCAGAGGGTGATACTGAAATCAGATTGATTATATTCTTTGCAGCTGAAGATGGAGAAGCTCTCTACAGTCAGCAAAAACAAGACTGGGAGGTGACTGTGGCTCAGATCATGAATTTCTTACTGCCATTTCAGACTGAAATTGAAGAAAGTGGGAAAAACTACTAGACCAGTTAGGTATGACTTAAATCAAATCCCTTATTATTATAGAGTGGAAGTAACAGATAGATTCAAGGAGTTAGATCCTGAAGAACTATGGATGGAGGTTCGTAACATTGTACAGGAGACAGGAATTAAGACCATCCCCAAGAAAAAGAAATGAAAAAAAGACAAAATTGCTGTCTGAGGAGGCCTTGCAAATAGCTGAGAAAAGAAGAGAAGCAGAAGGCAAAGGAGAAAAGGAAACATACCCATTTGAGTGCGGAGTTCCAAAGAATAGCAAAGAGAGAGAAGAAAGCCTTTCTCAGTGATCAATGCGAAGAGATAGAGGAAAACAAGAGAATGGGAAAGACTAGAGATCTCTTCAAGATAATTAGAGATACCAAGGGAACATTTCATGCAAAGATGGGCTCAAAAAGATGGGCAGAAATGGTATGGACCTAACAGAAGCAGAAGATATTAAGAAGAGGTGGCAAAAGTACACAGAAGAACTATACAAAAAAGATCTTCATGACCCAGATAATCACGATGGTGTGATCACTCACCTAGAGCCAGACATCCTGGAGTGTGAAGTCAAGTGGGCCTTAAGAAGCATCACTATGAATGAAGCTAGTGAAGGTGATGGAATTCCAGCTGAGCTGTTTCAAATCCTAAAAGATGATGCTGTGAACGTGCTATACTCAATATGCCAGCAAATTTTGGAAAACTCAGCAGTGGCCATAGGGCTGGAAAGGGTAAGTTTTCATTCCAATCCCAAAGAAAGGCAATGCCAAAAAATGCTCAAACTACCCCACAATTGCATTCATCTCACACACTAGCAAAGTAATGCTCAAAATTCTCCAAGCCAGGCTTCAAGAGTACATGAAGTGTGAACTTCCAGATGTTCAAGCTGGATTTAGAAAAGGCAGAGGAACCAGAGATCAAATTGCCAACATCTGTTGGATCATAGAAAAAGCAAGAGAATTCCAAAAAAAAATATGTTTTATTGACTACACCAAAGCCTTTGACAGTGTGGATCACAATAAACTGTGGAAAATTCTCCAAGAGATGGGAATACCAGACCACCTGACCTGCCTCCTGAGAAATCTGTATGAAGGTCAAGAAGCAACAGTTAGAACTGAACATGGAACAACAGACTATTCCAAATTGGGAAAGGAGTACATCAAGGCTGTATATTGTCACCCTGCTTGTTTAACCTATATGCAGAGTACATCGTGCAAAATGCTGGGCTGGATGAAGCACAAGCTGGAATCAAGATTGCTGGGAGAAATATCAGTAACCTCAGATACACAGATGACACTGAAAGGTTGTTGCCAAACGATTAGACGCGGGATTCTTGGCCTCCGGAGGAGACGAATTCAATCCGGGGCCAGAGACGAGGCTGGATCGCTCAGAGCTTTTGTGTAATAAAGTTTTATTAAAGTATAAAGGAGATAGGGAAAGCTTCTGACATAGGCATCAGAAGGGGGCAAAAGAATACCCCCCTTCTAGTCTTTAGCTGTCTGTTATATAGTCACTCACAGTCTGTTAACGAAAAGGATGTCATAAAATTTAGGATAACACCAGATAATTCATCTCTGGCCATAAAACGATTGACTTGAATCTTGTAGAAGGGCAGAATACCAACAAATAATTTCATTTACATAGATTAGGGGAACAATACCTGAGTAAGTAAATTGGGCCATTTGGCGGAACCAACTTGAAGATAGAGTCTGGGGTTCATTAACATAGCTTAAGACAACATTTCCATACGAAAAAGAAACGTATTGGTCAACTCAAGGTTTGAGAGTAGTTAGCTTCAGGTGAGACCAGGTGTCATGGCAACACAGCACTTTAAGTGAAACCTCTTTTAAATTTGTATAGAGAAGGAAAGACATATCGCTGGTTTGTTTCTTCCAGCCGCTTAAGAGAGATAAAAATGTCTGGCACCTGCAGCTTCTTTTTTCCATTTGGAGACCCCCTGGCCTTCCTGCCTGTTACCCTCTCAACACCACCCTTATGGCCAAAAGCAAAGAAGAACTAAAGAGCCTCTTGATGAAAGTGAAAGAGGAGAGTGAAAAAGTTGGCTTAAAGCTCAACATTCATAAACTAAGGTCATGGTATCTGGTCCTATCAGTTCGTGGCAAATAAGATGGGGAAACAGTGACAGATTTTATTTTCTTGAGCTCCAAAAATCACTGCAGATAGTTACTGCAGCCATGAAGTTAAAAGATTCTTGCTCCTTGGAAGAAAAGCTATAACCAATCTAGACAGCATATTAAAAAACAGAGACATTACTTCATTGACAAAGGTCTGTCTAGTCAAAGCTGTGGTTTTCCCAGTAGTTGTGTATGGATGTGAGGGTTGGAGTATAAGGAAAGCTGAGCACTGAAGAACAGATGCTTTTGAACTGTGGTGTTGGAGAAGACTTCTTGAGAGTCCCTAAGACTGCAAGGAGATCCAACCAGTCTCAATCCTAAAGGAAATCAGTTCTGAATATCCATTGGAGGGACTGATGCTGAAGCTGAAACTCCAATACTTTGGCCACCTGATGATAAGAACTGATTCATTTGAAAAGACCCTGATGCCGGGAAAGATCAAAGGCAGCCGGAGAAGGGGACAACAGAGGATGAAATGGTTGAATGGCATCACCAACTCAGTGGACGTGAGTTTGAGTAAACTCCGGGAGTTGGTGATGGACAGAGAAGCCTGGCATGCTGCAGTCCATGGGGTTGCAAAGTTGGACATGACTGAGCAACAGAACTGATAAAAAAATAATAAAGAGAAAGCTTAAAAAGAAGACATACTCACATACATACCTGTATATATATAGCTTCTCCCTATTTTCTTATTTATAATTTTCCTAATTCATTGTTCTACACCTTGCTCTTTTTCATATAGCAATTCATCTGGAAGATTGCTCTGAATCAATACACATGTAGGAAGAGCAAATAACGCCATGATAGGAGGCAAAAGCAGGAAGACCAGGCCCTCACCCTGGCAACTAAGGCGACTATCAGGTCACCAAGACACAACCAGTCAGAGACTATCAGGCCACCCAGATACAGCCAATCAGAACTTGTTTACAGAAAGATCCCGCGCGCGCGAATGTCTGACCAATGAAAAGACCCCCGCGAACATGTAACCAATCCGCTTCGCTAAATGACCCCTGCTTATGTTTGAAATTGGATGTTCTATAAATATGGGTAGAAAACCGGGCTCGGGGCTCTCAGCCTGTGCGCCACTGCGTTGGACACAGCGGGGGCCCTAGCTCGAGCTAGCAATAAACTCCCTTCTTGCGTTTTGCATTGTCTCTTGGTAGCTTTCTCTCTTCCCGCTCGGGGATTCGGACATCGGGCATAACATTTGGGGGCTCGTCCGGGATCCCTTGGCGAGGAGAGAAACCTCCCGAGACAGAAGGAAGAATCCGAACGGTACCGGTACCCAGTCAGGTCAGGGAAATCCAGTGTAAAACCGGGGCCTGCTAGGAGAGCAGGGAGGTAACTGGTACAGGGAAATCCAGTGTAAAACCGGGGCCTGCTAGGAGAGCAGGGAGGTAACTGGTACAGGGAAATCCAGTGTAAAACCGGGGCCTGCTAGGAGAGCAGGGAGGTAACTGGTGCAGGGAACGTTCCTGCCGGTGTGAGACCAAGGCCAGCGAAAACGCTGGAGGGCGACCGGCTCTGCGGAGAAAGGGGTCTTTCGTCCCCTGATCCCGCGGCAGTTGACCAGTGGACACTGTTTGGTAAGTTGAGTCTGTTACGGGGGAGTGCACCCCCCCCAGAGACCTAGCACTTGGTTGTCGGCCGACAATTGTCTGTCCGTGTGTTTGTCTACGCCGTTCCGTGTTTGTGTGAGTGCCGGCATTGTCTCGCTTCTTGTCTTCTTTTGGTGTGTCATTTGCTATTTCGTTTTGTCTGATCTGATCTCAATTTCCTAATCTCTTTGGGAGCTTCAGTGAACGGGCGAACGATTGTGGGGGCAATTGATGAGTCCTGGCCAGGGCTACACTCTGGTGGACTCTGAAGGCCCAACAAAAGTGAGCCTAAGTAACTAGAGCCCGACCGGGTGAAGCTCCCCCTTAATACCTCAAACTGAGAACGTGGCCTGAAATTCTTGGTGTGGGCACGGGTCAGGCACTTAAGAGCCGCTAGGGCACCTGCCACTTGAAGACTCCCGTGAAAGGATAAGGGGGTCACGGAACGGGCCAGAAACCCCTAGGGTGCCCGCCCCCAGCAAGAAAACTTCCGTGCAACGACACAGGCACATAAACAGTTCCAAAAGCATACCATAAGCCCAACCTCTTGGCCGCCACCACTCCTGATAGGATTTTTGGTGGTTGTTCTCATTGACTTCTCTCTCCCTCTTCTTCCATACCTCTTGTTCCTTAACTATGGGTCAGGGAGAATCTACTCCACTCTCTCTCATGACTGATCATTTTCCGGATGTGAGAGCCAGGGCTCATAACTTGTCTCTGTCAGTCAAAAAAAGTAAATTAATAACTTTGTGTTCTGTAGAATGGCCTACCCTCCAGGTTGGATGGACCCCGGAGGGTACGTTTCAGCCCTCCATAATACAGGCGGTGAAAGAAAAGATAATGGCGCCAGACCCCAGGGGCCATCCAGGCCAGGTCCCTTATATCGTGGTCTGGCAAGATCTGGTAGAAAACCCACCTAACTGGTTAAAACCTTTCGTCCACAGAACTTCTAATCCACAGGTCCTGGTGATGGAACTCACTTCGGAAGAAACTAAGAAGAAAGAGAGATCAAAACCGGTCTTTCAGGATGCCTCTTGCCCAAACCTAATAGACTTGGAAACAGAAGCAAGACCCCCCCCTTACGTACCCCCCTTAGAACCCCCGGGTGGAGGGGAGGGATCAGGAAGGGCGGCAAGGGGCGACCACGAGGGAGGACCAGCGCTGGGGACCCGGGGAAGGACTAGGGGAGATAGGGGTATGCAAGACCCTGGGGACCCAGAGTTACCGTCATCCACTGTTCAGGCACTCCCCGTCCGGGTGGGACCAGCGAACCCGAGCGGAGAACGGACCTATCAGTACTGGCCCTTCTCCACGAGTGACCTATACAATTGGAAAACACAGAACCCCCCTTTTTCGGAGAAGCCCCAAGGCCTCATTGACCTCTTAGACTCTATTCTGTTTACTCATAACCCCACCTGGGATGATGGCCAACAGTTGTTACAGGTACTCTTCACCACGGAGGAACAGGAGCGAATCCTGGCAGAGGCGCGAAAACGAGTCCCCGGGGTCGACGGGAGACCTACTGCTCAGCCTCATCTCGTGGACGAGGGGTTTCCCTTGCTGCGACCTAACTGGGATTTTGAGCAGGCGGAAGGTAGGGAGCGTCTCCGAGTGTACCGCCAGACTCTGATGGCTGGCCTGAGGGCTGCAGCAAGGAAGCCAACCAATTTGGCAAAGGTAAATCTGGTGAGGCAAGAGCCCACTGAAAGTCCGGCAGCCTTCTTAGAGAGGCTAATGGAAGCTTTTAGACAATACACACCCATAAACCCCCAGGCTGACGAATCGCGCGCCGCCGTGATACTAGCATTTGTAAACCAGGCAGCTCCAGACATCAGAAGGAAATTGCAGAAAATAGAGGGGCTAGGGGAACAGACAATACAGGACTTATTGAAAGCAGCTGAGAAAGTGTTCAATAACAGAGAGACTGCAGAGGAAAGGGAAGAACGGATTAGACGGGAGGAGAGAAAACTAGCAGAAAGGATCAGGAAAGAAGATAGGGAGTATAGAACGAGGGAGAACCAGAAGAACCAGAAGGAGCTAGCCAAGATTCTTTTTGCGGGGATGAGAACCGGATCAGGAGCGAGGGAGCTTCGGGGCCGACAAGCGGGAAAAAAAAGAGAAGCTAGAAAGACAGACCTTAAAGAAAGATCAATGTGCTTACTGCAAGGAACTGGGGCACTGGAAAACCGAGTGCTCTAAGAGAGACTCAAGGAAAGGAATGGCCCAGAGGGAGAAAGTCTCCCCCGAGAATCGGGCCTTATACATTGGAGAAGACAGTGACTAGGGGAGTCGAGGCTCGGCACCCCTCCCCGAGTCCTGGGTAACCATAAATGTGGAGGGGAAACCCGTTGGCTTCATGGTAGATACTGGCGCCCAACACTCTGTTTTGAATAAAAGGATGGGACCAATGTCTAAGAAAACCAGCATAGTACAAGGAGCCACGGGGACAAAAAGATATTGTTGGACCACAGAACGAAAAGTAAATCTGGGGACCCATCAGGTGTCCCATTCGTTTTTGGTGATACCAGAATGCCCAGCCCCTCTACTTGGAAGAGACTTGTTGACTAAAGTTAATGCTCAGATCCATTTTGACCCTGGGGGAATCTCAGTCACAGATGGGCTGGGACAGCCGATACATGTCTTATCCCTAGCCTTAAGGGATGAATACAGACTTTTTGTGCATAAGCCCTCAGAGGTCATAGCACCAGAAGTACAACCGTGGGTCCATAAATACCCCTTGGCCTGGGCAGAAACGGCAGGAATGGGACTGGCCAAACAGAGACATCCGATCGTCATCGAGCTCAAGTCAGAGGCAGTTCCTGTGAGGGTGAAACAGTACCCTATGAGCCAGGAGGCTCGGCGGGGGATCACTCCCCACATTCGACGGCTCATGGATGCCGGAATTCTCAGGCGGTGCCAATCCCCTTGGAACACCCCCTTACTGCCGGTGAAGAAGCCAGGGGGGACAGATTACAGACCTGTCCAGGACCTGCGAGAAGTCAACAAGCGGGTGAGTGACATCCACCCCACTGTCCCTAACCCATATACCCTCCTGAGCAGTCTGCTGCCTGAGTACACTTGGTACACTGTGCTGGACTTGAAAGATGCCTTTTTCAGCCTACCCCTGGCGGCCCAGAGCCAGGAGATATTTGCCTTTGAGTGGACCGAGGGGGAGGGCCAACCGGTAGTACAGTTAACTTGGACTCGCCTCCCACAGGGGTTCAAGAACTCCCCTACCTTGTTTAATGAGGCTCTGAGTGAGGACCTCTATGAATATCGGACTCGCCACCCAGAGGTCATTCTGCTACAATATGTAGATGACCTTATGTTGGCTGGAACCATGGAGGAGGCATGCAGCCGTGCCACCGGGGACCTCTTACAAACCCTAGGCACCTTGGGGTATCGCGCTAGCGCAAAGAAGGCACAAATAGCCCGGCAAGAGGTCACCTATTTGGGGTATAAGATCAGGCAGGGGCAACGATGGCTAACCCAGGCCATGAAGGAAACAATACTACAGATACCAGAGCCCAAGACCCCCCGCCAGGTGAGGGAGTTTCTGGGGACTGTTGGATATTGTAGACTGTGGATCATGGGGTTTGCAGAGAAGGCTCGGCCGTTATATGAAGGGAGCAGAGAGACTCCAAACTGGACCTGGACTGAGCCCATGAAACAGGCTTTCCAAACACTCAGACGAGCCCTACTAGAAGCCCCAGCTCTTGCCCTGCCTAACCCAGACAAGCCATTCCAACTGTTTATAGACGAGAAGCAAGGAATAGGAAAGGGGGTCTTGACGCAGCAATGGGGACCATGGAAACGGCCAGTAGCATACCTGTCGAAGCGATTAGATCCAGTGGCCGCTGGGTGGCCCCCTTGCCTTCGTATCATTGCAGCCACTGCCCTCCTCGTCCGCGACGCCGACAAGTTGACGTATGGGCAGCAACTCTCGGTCTTCACCCCCCACGCCATCGAAGGGGTTTTGAAGCAGCCGCCGGGTAAGTGGATCTCCAACGCCCGCTTGACACATTACCAGGCCCTGCTGCTCGATGCCCCACGGGTGCGTTTTCAGACCCCTTGCTTCCTGAATCCAGCCACGCTCCTACCTAACCCAGAGAAAGGCCACCCTCTCCATGAGTGTAGTGAGATACTGGCTGAGGCCCTGGCGGCACGAAAAGACTTAACTGATGTGCCACTAAGCAACAGTGAGCTGGTATGGTTCACCGATGGGAGCAGTTATGTCAAAGACGGGCAAAGAAAATCGGGGGCCGCCATAGTTGATGAGTCTGGGCAGACGATATGGGCTGAAACACTCCCCCCAAATACTTCTGCACAGAAAGCCGAATTGCTTGCCCTAATACAAGCTCTAGAGCGAGCGAAAGGGAAAAGAGTCACCATTTTCACGGACAGTCGATACGCCTTCAGCACTGTCCACATCCAGGGCCCCATATATCAAGAAAGGGGATTTCGGACAGCTGAGGGAAAAGAAGTCAAGAATTTGCCTGAGATTCGCAGGCTCCTAAAAGCTGTCCAATTGCCCCGAGCAGTAGCTATAGTGCATGTTCCCGGGCACCAAAAAGGGGAAGACCCAAAGGCAAGAGGTAATCGGGCGGCTGATGCGGCCGCTCGGAGGGCAGCCAGCCAAGACTACGCCGCCCCCATATTGACTGTGGAACTTCCCCCTCCCGGTATGGGGGCCTTGCCACCAATTCCCGAGTACTCCCACCCTGATCTCGACTGGATCACTAAGGACACCACCCTCCAGAAGGATGAGAAAGATGGATGGTATCGGGACCAAGACAGCAACCTGATATTGCCTGCCACCCTGGGTCGTCATTTGTGTGAACACCTACACGCAACCACACATTTGGGAGAGAAAAAGACTTTGACACTTCTCCAGACGGCCCGCCTGAGGTTCCCCCGACAAAAGGCAACTGTACGAGAGATAATTCAAGCCTGTAAAGCGTGCCAGTTAATGAGAACAAAGAAGAAGCAACACTCAGGAGTGAGGTTGACGGGATTGGACCCTGGGTTCACTGCAACCACGTGCGGCAAGCCACGCCAGAGGAACGAAATAAGGCACAGACAGAATGGAAGGCGAATGTTCATCCGTCGGATCCTTTGAAATTGAAGCTCACCCGCCGGGAAGCCTCCTAGTCCTCTTGCTGATGGCAGCCATCGTCAATCCAGGGATGACTTCTCATGGCCACATGGACGATCCCCATCATCCTGTCAATATGACTTGGGTGGTCTACAATCCAGAAACCGGAAAACTGATCAACTCAAGCTCGAATGTGGCCCCTCGGGGAACGTGGTGGCCCGTTTTGACTTTCGACTTATGCGTCCTGGCAGCTGACAGCAATGGCTTTGGTCCTCACCAGCTAAGTGACTTCTTTGCCCATGGCACTTTTGGCTTGTTCACTCATGGATGAAATAAGGTACCTGTGTATGTTTGCCCGGGGGATGGTAGAGATCGGAGCCAAATTAATAAATGTGGGGGAGTTGATTCTTTTTATTGCGCCGCCTGGGGATGTGAAACCACCGGGACCGTAGACTGGCTCCGAGGGGATTCTAATAGGGACCTTATTAGCGTAAAGTCAGATCCCAACCACCGTAACTGGCAGACAATGCCCAAACCAGGACAATGTTTCCCATTACAGATTGAGTTCACAGATGAAGGAAAAAGATTTACCAGATGGGATTTTGGCCGTGGCTGGGGCCTCCGTCTTTACAAGAACGGATATGACACTGGAGTTCGGTTTGAGCTTAAATTAAAACTAGGACCACTCTATTTGGCCCCCAAAGTAGCTCTGGGACCAAACCAGGTGATAGCTCCAAAACCTCCGTCCTCGCGCAGGCCCAGCCCAGAGGCCAGAAGGACCTCAGAGCCTGGCCCCTCTAAACCTGGTTCGCAGGGAACACCCACAACTGTTAGTCCGCCCCCCCAGATCCTCTATGGGCTTTAGTAAATGCAGCCTTTGCAACTTTAAATAATACTGACCCTAATGCAACCCAATCCTGCTGGCTGTGTTATGATCCTCGCCCCCCTTACTATGAGGCCATAGGCCTCAACGTCTCCTATGACTTATCTTCAGGCCAGAACCCACCCCAATGTCGGTGGGAGGAACGTAAGGTTGGTCTCACGATGAAGGAGGTATGGGGACAAGGACTTTGCCTGGGCACAGTACCACGGGACAAGACTTCCCTTTGTGCTCAGACTGAAGGTAATCTAAGCCTTCAAGGAAAGGACTGGATTGTGCCAGGGGTCGGGGGATGGTGGATTTGTTCACATACGGGGTTGACCCCATGTTTGAATGTGAAGGTTTTTAACCAGAGTCAAGAATTTTGTGTCCTGGTTGCTATAATGCCAAAGATTCTATACCATTCTGAAGAGGTTATGTACTCACATTGGGACCGAGGAGTACGTAGAAAAAAGAGAGAGCCACTTAGTGTAATCACCATGGCTGCTTTATTCAGCCTCGGGTTGACAGGAGCAGGAACAAGAATAGCTTCACTGTCTCTACAAACCAAGGAGCTGTCCTCTCTCCGAACAGCCATAGATGAGGACCTGACTCGTATAGAAGAATCAATCAGCCACCTAGAAAAGTCTCTAACCTCCTTGTCTGAAGTAGTATTGCAAAATAGGAGGGGATTAGACTTAGTCTTTCTCCAGCAAGGTGGGGTCTGCGCAGCTCTTGGAGAAGAATGCTGTTTCTATGCAGACCATACAGGTGTGGTGAGAGATTCAATGGCGAAAGTGAGAGAGGGACTAGCGCAACGCAAAAGGGAACGGGAAGCCCAACGGGGATGGTGGGAATGGTTTAGATCCTGGTCACCCTGGCTAACCACTCTGGTCTCAACCCTCCTGGGCCCACTTTTACTGTTAATACTAATACTTACAATTGGGCCTTGCATTTTAAATAGACTAATCACCTTTATCAGGACACAGCTAAATACTATCCAGATTATGGTGCTAAGACAACAATACCGGCCGATAGGTCGAAATAAAGAAGAGGAAGATTCCTCCCCATAATCAAAAGACAGGGGGGAATGTAGGAAGAGCAAATAACGCCATGATAGGAGGCAAAAGCAGGAAGACCAGGCCCTCACCCTGGCAACTAAGGCGACTATCAGGTCACCAAGACACAACCAGTCAGAGACTATCAGGCCACCCAGATACAGCCAATCAGAACTTGTTTACAGAAAGATCCCGCGCGCGCGAATGTCTGACCAATGAAAAGACCCCCGCGAACATGTAACCAATCCGCTTCGCTAAATGACCCCTGCTTATGTTTGAAATTGGATGTTCTATAAATATGGGTAGAAAACCGGGCTCGGGGCTCTCAGCCTGTGCGCCACTGCGTTGGACACAGCGGGGGCCCTAGCTCGAGCTAGCAATAAACTCCCTTCTTGCGTTTTGCATTGTCTCTTGGTAGCTTTCTCTCTTCCCGCTCGGGGATTCGGACATCGGGCATAACAACACATAGAGCTTCCTCATTTCTTTTATGGCCGTGTCATATGTATATTTTACAGTATGTTCAGCTAGTGCTCCAATATGTTCATTTTGTTGTTCTGGTCTTTGGTACAAGTAATGACACAATGAATAACCGTGTGCATATTTTTTTAACTAGTAGAGATGTATTTTCAGGATAGATTCTGGATACAAGACCTCTAGGTCAAAGGGTAAAAGCATTTAAAATTTTGTTAGATACACCCACATTTTCAGGGATTTTACCACTGATCCTGTCTTTTTCTCAATGGGCAATGTTAGTTCTCGTGAAGGTTTCATATCCTCTGTTCCCTACAAGTTGTTGTTTCCGCTTTTCCCATCAGTCTTTTATATTAGTGAGCTTTCTCACATGTGTGATCTTAGCTGCCTTCTTATATTAAAAGTAAGTAAAGTCACTCAGTCATGTCCGACTCTTTGTGACCCCATGGACTGTAGCCTACCAGGCTCCTCTGTCCATGGGATTTTCCAGGCAAGAGTATTGGAGTGGGTTGCCATTTCCTTCTCCAGGGGATCTCCCCGACCCAGGGATCAAACCCGGGTCTCCAGCATTGCAGACAGACGCTTTACCGTCTGAGCCACCAGAAAGCCCAATAGTAAGAGTAAGTGGCATTAAATAGCTCGCTGAGTGGGGCTTGTTTATTGAAGGCTTCCTGAAAAAGTTATGTCTGTCTGACTGCTGCTTTGGAGAAACCAGAATTATCTTCAGGCCTTTTCTTTGGGCTGGTCATATTCCTAAGGGAGGAATATTTTAATCTCATTCCTGGAGGGTGAGCCGGTTTATTAGCATTTTAGAAACCCAAAGGCTAGGAGATCTTATTGTTCAATATAGGTGATAGTACTTTGGTGAGGGGATTGGGGAGAGAATATTTAAAAGAGAGTCCATACTACTTTATACTAGATCATCATCCTTTTTTTTTGTAGAAGATTGAAATCAGGCGGCAGCATGGCTTCTTTCTACCTCTAGCCCTTTAGCATTATGGGGTACATAGCTTTATTCATCTCCTTGACAATATGATATTATTTGCTAGTGGATTAATTTATATAGTTGCATGTATTGTTGTTACTGTATTATTGTTGGACACACTGCCGTTAACTTATTTTGTGCTTTTTGTTTATCAGACTAATGTGTTTTATGTCTGTCTTTCCTCCTATTAATACCTTTCTGTTGGAAATAATTAAATTAATTTCCCTTTTCAATCTCCCCTGGTTTGGAAGTAGTAGTTTATATTCCTGATTTTTGTTTGGTGGTAATTGTTTGTTTTTAATGGTTATGTTTAAATGTTTAAAATAAATTCTTGAATATGCATTTTTTTAGGAACGGTAATAATCATCTTTTTTCTCCCTGATTAAGACAAATCTAATTTAATCCACAGAATGTCCAAAGCATTTCCTACTACAGTTACTGAAAATTTATTTCAGTATTTTATTTATTTATTTTTCATTATTTAGAGAATACTTTATTAGTTTCTGTAATCAAACCCATGTAGATAAGACCTTACATATTTAATATAGTGTGTTACCCCTGTACAAATAGAAAAAATTATGTTTAACGTTTCTAAACCAATATAGCTGTTAATTTCTATACAATGCCAACCCAACACAGTACAACTGGGATACTTTTTCCAAAGTTGACAGCACAGCTAAAGTTTCCAAAAATTCAAATTATATATATATGTATATATAGAGAGATTTATTATTTCAGTATTTTAACCCACAACTTAATGTCATGTTAGTTGTCAAATTAACCAACATTTTGTCAGTTTACATTTTTGTTTCTAACAACTTCTTTTTTTCTTCTCTTTGAATTTTTGTTTCCTCAATCCTGTTTTTTTCCCTTAGAGTTTGATTATCTAGATTTGAACTTTAATCTGGAAAAACAAATAAACAACAATAGCAGGTATAGGAGAAGTGGTGGGGCCAGGTAATAATAATTATATACTTTCAGTACATGAAGCAGTGTGTTAGTAACATGAGATTAAGCAGGTATCAAAAATGTAAATAGGGGACTCATATCTAACCTGTGAGAATGTAAAAAGCAAGTGCTGTAAATCATTGGAGAAGTGTAATGATTATTACAGTATAATTATTCAGAACCATATTCATGCATTACCTTATCAATTTGTACAAAAAACTTAGAATAATCTCTTATACTGTGTTTCAAACTAAGTTTTAAAATACACCTCTCTGAGGCAGTTTCTTGATTTGTATAGTGACTGTGTACCATGCTTTTCCTACAACAATCATGATTTATAACCTGTCCTCCCAGCATGATTGTTATAATGTTCACTGCCTTTATTCTCAGAAAGGTAGCAGTTTTGTCAGTAAATCATATGGTTACCTCATTTAGAAAATTTAGAAAATTCCAGTTTGTAGGGATGATTTAAAGATCACAAATAATCCACGTGCAGAGTTATAGATAGTTCATGCTCAATAATGGTAGGTATCATAAGGAATAGCTTAGATTATGTCTGTCAATATTGATTTTTTTCTCCCAAGCCTTTTAAAAGATGAATCCATGTCCTGATGGTGTTTTAACATCATTTGATTTCTAAATTATCTTTATTTTATTGATTCAAGAATTTATCATTTGAAATGGATAGGGCAGTTGTTTATTTGAATTATGATACTTTGTCAAATAAATATGCAAATGAAATGTATTTCAGTTACTTTAGAACAAACATTAAAAGCACTCTTTGCATATAAGCCATGTTAATTAATAACATCTACTTTTTATATAAGAAGTCTCTGAAAATAAGAGAATGTTTTTTAGTAACTAATTTAACGAGGTTAACGATAACATTTGCAGCCTTAATCAGCATTGGGTGCAGTGTATTTCTTACAGTTGTTAACATTTTGGCTTTATAGTATGACAAAAGTCTTGATCCACAGTAATATACTTACTTGAGTATTCTCCTGAAAGTGGCCCCGGGCAAGTCAATTTGAATTTAAACCAACAACTTCATGCCAAATTATACTTTTCTAATCAACTATACTGTCATAAGAATTTGAAATGTTTGCAGAGATGATAAAAAAAAAAAAAAGCATATCCCCAGGTCTGTATTTATTTTTTTCAATCTGATTTCCACTCTCATCTTTCTCTACCCTCCTCTTTAACACCCCAGATAACACATTGATGATCTTCCAGTCTGTAATATATGACATTTGAATTTAAATTTTTCCTTGTTTTTCTAAAACCTGATAAAACTACAGTTGTAGAACACTGTGAAAATTCCTTTTCATTGTCAATAGCTGATATTTAGATCTATTTTGACAACAAAATTTGAATTCTTTAAAATTCACTTATTTACTACATAAAATAGAAATTTCTTTGGGTTAATATGCATTAGTAATACATTATCATATTTATGATTATCTTGCTTTATTGTAAAAATTGAAGCATGACCAGGTTTTCTTAACTGTTAATCACTATTTAAAACTGGAATCAGAAATGAATTGTAAATACAGTGGCAATAAAACTTATTTATTTAAGTTCTCAGTGAAAATAAGGGCACAACTTTTATTTTTGGATGTAAGACAGGGTGATACATAGCATATGTAACTTCTTAAAAGATTTATAAGCACTATTTTGTGATATGTTCTTTTCACTAGAAATTGGATGTTATCTGATGTAAGCATACTTCCATATCTATTTCCTTTTTAAGCACTATTAGCATCTCAAGTAAAGGAGAGGTAACATTCATTCCATGAATTTAAGTTAAACTTCTAATATACCTTTTCTAAATAAAATTCCCTATGTAATACTGTGTACGGATTTACATATTGATGAAACCTTTTATTTGAATCATGAAAGTGGAAAATGTATGGGAAGAAGAACTCTTGAGGAAATATTATGTAAGGTGGAAGGAAAGCACACCACTTAGATTTTTAAATTAATCCACAGCTGAATAACCACATTGTGTTTGTAGGAAGTAACAGTCAATACTTGGCAATTTTTGAAGTTTTACAGGACAGCTGAGCTTTGTTAGTCTTAACACATCATTTTATTAAAACCCATTTGTACATATGGTTATAATTATATATTGTTGCTAGTTTTGGAGGAAATATATCTGTTTTTGAGATTGAGTAGAAGATACCTACAATAAGATTATTGAATTATGAAAAATACTTAAAGAATTTATTGATCTTTTAACATCAAGACACAGCTGTAATGGTTTCTTATTTATTAGATGAATTGCAGTGGTTGCTTAAGTAAAACTCTATGCAAACATCTCATGATTCTGACCATACTCATACATACAAGAAAGAGTCCAGTAGAAATATGTAGAAATTTGACTAAATCTAGTTTAATTTAGAAATCTGACTATTTATACAATGTGGTTTTTTAAAATTTATTTTATTTTAGTCATTAGAAATAACCATTCTCTAATTTCTTTAAAGGCTGGTTCATTAAAGGCATTAAACTGTCATTCCTGCTGTCTATAATCAACTGATAAGTCATTTTGCCCTTCTTGGTTGTCTTTTTGTCTTATTTTTCTTTGAATTGAATTAATTGCTTTAGAGCATTGAGTTTTTGGTTTGTTTTTTGTTTTGTTTTCTTCATATTGTTTGCACTTGGGGTTTATTGAACTTGTTGTATCTATTGATTTAAAGTTTTTACTGAATTTGGAAAAATTTTAGTCATTATTTCTTTAAATTATTTTTGTCCATTTTTCTCCCTTTCAACGAATCCAGTTACATGTATTTTCACAGAAGTTATCCCACAGCTCACTCATGTTCTGTTTATTCTTTTTATTTTTTAAAAAAATTTATTGGACTGTGGATTTTCCAGATGGTGCTAGTAATAAAGAGCCTGCCTGCCAATGCAGGAGATGTTAAGAGATACAGGTTCAATCCCTGGGTCGAGAAGATCCCCTAGAGGAGGGCATGGCAACCCAACTCCAGTGTTCTTGCTTGGAGAATCCCATGGACAGAGGAGCCTGGCAGGCTACAGTCCATAGGATCACAAGAATGGAATTGACTGAAGCAGCTTAGCACATACACAGGCACATGTTGGAGTATAGTTGATTTATAATGTGTTAGTTTCTGCTACACAGTAGAGTGAATGAGTTATATATATATATACATAACCACTGCTTTTTAGATCCTTTTCCCATATAGGTCAGGCTTCCCTGATAGCTCAGTTGGCAGAGTCTGCCTGCAATGCAGGAGACCCTGGTTCTGGAAGATCCACTGGAGAAGGGATAGGCTACCCACTCCAGTATTCTGGCCTGGAAAAGTCCATGGGGTCCCAAAGAGTTGGATGCAACTGAGCGACTTTCACTTTCACTTTTTCACTTCCCATATAGGTCATTACAGAATATTGGGTAGTGTTCCCTGTGCTATACAGCAGGCCCTTATTATTTACCTCTTTTATGTATAATAGTATGTATATGTCAATCCCAATCTCCCAATTTATCCGTCCCCTTTTCCACCCTCACCATAAGCATAAGATTCTTTTTTTACATCTGTAACTCTGTTTTGTGAATAAGTTCATTTGTACCATTTTTTTAAGTTTCCACATTTAAGTGATATCATATGATATTTGACTTACTCTGTATGATAATCTCTTGGTCCATCCATGTTGCTCCAAATGGCATTATTTTATTCATTTCCGTGGCTGAATAATATTCTGTTGTATATATGTACCACATCTTTATTCATTCCTCTATTGATATGCATCTAGGTTGC
The DNA here is from genome assembly GCF_023699985.2 of Odocoileus virginianus. Lineage (NCBI taxonomy): Eukaryota > Metazoa > Chordata > Mammalia > Artiodactyla > Cervidae > Odocoileus > Odocoileus virginianus. Next base: position 1,224,632 of record NC_069686.1, on the reverse strand, counting down.
TTCCATGTTCTGGCTATTGTAAGTAGTATTGCAGTGACCATTGGGGTGCATGTATCTTTTTGAATTATGTTATTCTCCAGGTATATGCCCAGGAGTGGAATTGCTGGATCATGTAGTAGCTCTACTTTTAGTTTTTTAAGGAACCTACATACTGTTCTCCATAGTAGCTGTACCAATTTACGTTCCCACCAACGATACAAGAGGGTTCCCTTTTCTCCAGCCTTCTCCAGCGTTTATTGTTTGTAGATCTTTAGATGTCGGCCATTCTGACCAGTGTGAAGGAAATGTCTTGTTGTAGTTTTTTTTTTTAATTATTTATTTATTTTGTTTTTACGTTAGTTTTGGTTGCACCGAGACGCTGCTGCTGCATGCAGGCTTTCTCTAGTTGTGGCAGAGAGGCATCTTTTCATTGCGGTGCACAGGCTTCTCCTTGCAATGACTTCTCTTGCTGCGGAGTTCAGTCTCAGTAGCTGCAGTGTGCAGGCTCTAGAGACTGTAGGCTCGGTAGTTGTGGTTTGTGGGCTCTAGAGCACGGGCTCGGTAGTTGTGGTACACCAGCTTAGTTGCTCCTTGGCTTGTGGAATCTTCCCAGACCAAGGATCAAACCCCGAGACCCCCTCATTGGCAGGCAGATTCATATCCACTGTACCACCAGGGAAGTCCTTCACTGTAGTCCTTCATTTGCATTTCTCTAATAATTAGTGATGTTAGGCATCTTTTCGTGTGCTGTGTAGCCATCTAAAAATGTATGTCTTCTTTGGAGAAATGTCTGTTTAGATCTTCGGCTCATTTTTTGATTGGGCTGTTTGTTTTTTTGATACAGAGCTGCATGGGCTGTTTCCACTGCTTCATTTGCAAATATTTTCTCTCTTTCTGTGGGTCATCTCGTTATGAAGACTAAGGACCTTATGAAGTCTATATAAATAACACACGAATTTCTGTATCATGATTTGGATTATTGACCATATACTTTGATTTATTTCACAAATCAGAACATCTCATGGTGTCTTTCTAAGGTAACATGTGATCATTTTACCACATCATAGGCAGAGTTTAGCTTTATTAGATTCCACAATAAAACTAATGTTTTTCTTCATTCTTTTGTTGCAAAAAATTGCTTCCTATTTTTTTCAGAAGTTAAACAGCAAATTAATAGTGTTTTCATTGATCATAATTTGTTTCCAGAAGGACCAGAAAAACTGTTATGACCAAATGACTTGGCTAAGTTTACTTTACTGCGAAGCTGTAGAGTGTTTCATTTGAATTTAAAATTATACAAGCCTAAGCCAACAAAGAAAAGGAACTATTGGAGAAGAGTTTAATGCATTGTAAAATCTTAAATATAATGTATATATTTTGTAGGTTTTTCCTCAGATGTATATCTCAAAATATAGACATATTCTCAAGGACTTTTTAAACATACATGTTAGTGAACTTCTTTTTCTAAAGCTAATTTGACAAATGTCTTTGTTTTAGGAAAGAAAAGAAAGCTACTGGAACGCTTTGGACTGCTTTGACATTCTTCCTTAACTTTTCCTCTCCGAGTTTTGTATATTAAATATAATAGCCAAATTAAAATATTTCAGTGTTATTTCTTTCTAATCACCAGTATGTTAATCATTGACACTGATTTTATAATTAAAATTTCACTGTTATAAAATTTAGAAATTAGTTATCAAAGCTATTTAATAGAAATATTAAATATTTACTAGAATAGGGTCGGCTCTTTTACTTAGGACATTTTAAGTTGGTTGTGGTATTTAAAAACAAAATTGCAAAACTATAGCTACCTTTATAGTATTCACAAATTTTAGTTACTTTTCACATGTTTTATGTGATTATGGAGAATTTATTATAAACAATACTGAATTTCCTCATGGTGGCCTTGGATTAAATACATATGGCTGCAGATTAGCTAGAGTACTTGTCAAAATAAATTATAAGCTCAAGCTTCATTATCATTTGCAGCTTAAACATAGTGAATCCGATACAGCCTTTCTTCGTAATTTTGATGCTGTTTGCAGTAAATTTGATATAGAACAGTTGCTAACGAAACCCAATTCAGATGTGTGACCACTTTTATGGAAAACATCTGGGGTAATTATAATTAGTTCAGGATGTGTACTGTTTAAAAATAATCTTGAATTCATGGAGAAAGAAGCGTATCTTTTCCTCAATGACTAGAATAATCCAAGTTGGTATAAAAATTCTTTAAGTTATTGGTAGCTATGCTTAGAGTATAATTTTAGAGTATTCCAAAAGGAAATAATGAGTAACTTTTATGTAAAATGCCAAATTGGCACTTTACACCTGTTAGTGTGTTTCGTTTAGAACAGCTGTGTCTTTTATTATCAGTAAACAGATGCAGAAAGTAATGGAATGTTTTAAAGCAATATGTTAATCCTGTCTTCCACTACTGAGCTGTCTCACCATATAGTGATTAAGTATTGACTGTGCAGCTGTTACTTACAATTATAGAATTTCTTAGTTAATTTCTTCTTCCCATGCCCAAATGTTTTAATATTTAGAGATCTAGTTTCTAATTTTAAAGTGTTTCATAGTGTAGTTTGTTTATTGCAGTTTGATTTCTAAAGTTATTTGTCTATTATGGAGACAAATTCATATGTTTATAAAACTCCTTATTTTTCTGGTAACTGACTAATATTCTAGGTAGGATAAAAATTTTAAGTATTTTAAAAACTAAATTATGAATATGAGGATATTATGACAATTTGGTTCTAAAAGCTAACATTTATTGTGCTTTTAATGTCTGAAAAATACTGTGCAAAGAACTTTATTGTAGTATTATTCTTGCCCCTTTTAGTAGTTGAGGAAATCCAATCTGAGGCACATGAACAAATTGACCAAAGTCTTCCAGCTGAGAAGTGGTAGGGATTGGATTTAAACCCAGGCATTTTCACTTCCCTGGTGGCTCAGACGGTAAAGAATCTGCCTGCATTTCAGGAAACCCAGGTTCGATCTCTGGGTCAGGAATTTCCCCTGGAGAAGGAAATGGCCACCCACTCCAGCATTCTTGCCTGGGAAAGCCCATGGACAGAGGAGCCTGGCGGGGTGCAGTCCACAGGGTTGCCAGGAGCTGGACACAACTGAGCGAATATAGATGTTTGTATTTTCATTCTCAAGCTTCTTGTTCTTAACAATTTTGTATTTTTCTTGCCATTAGCATCTAATAGTAACATTATACAGATGAGAGAATTTTTTTAAGCCCTATGTACACCCCCAAGTGATAACTGTAGCATTTAGTCCCCTTGCCTAAAAGGAAAACACAAAACATTTATGGGAAGATGGAGAGCTCAAAATCTTGGTACCTCACCACATGCTGACTGTGTCAGTGATCTTCAACATGATCAGGAGTGTCTTGCAACACAGATATCATCTCATAGTTTTCACTAGAAAGATTTTCAAATATCCCTTTATGGTTTTGCTTTAATTGTGCCACTTTGTGGATACAATACTAACATCTATTTTCCTTCCCCAGAAGAACTTGTCTTTGGTTCAAAAGATTTTAAAGAGCAGTATGATGTAATTTCTACTTACATTATTTTAGTTATGCCTTAACCCAGAACTATCAATTATTGTTGAAACTTATTAAATGACTGTCTGTCAGATATTATTACTAGTTAGCACACTCCATTTATTTTGTCATTTTTCATAGGAAGTATCCCATTGGATACTTCCATAGGACATTTCCATAGGAAATAAATTGGTCAAGATCACAGCTAGCAAATGATGTTTGTATGCATTTGATTTTTTTCTTTGGAAAAAAAAAAAACTGGAAATCTAAAAGTGTCCAGCTAATTATTTTTATAGAGAGCTTTTAACATTTCTGTCTCTAACAGATGGCTACTTGTAGTTTCTATTGACACTGATGAGAATGCTTATAAGATTAACTAGGATCAACAATGTCATGAGGTACTGCTGGAAAAAAATTTAATATTGTAGAAGTTCATTATAAGGTGGTTCTTAAGAGGCAAAATGTTCTTGTAGGCAAGCTGTCTGAAATATCAAAAAGAATAGACACATCTTTTTTCATACAATAACATGAGACATCGTTTTTCATGTTGCCGGAGTCTTAAATGAAGAAAGACTTTGCAATTTTGGGAAATGGAAGGAGCTATCCCATAGTTATTCAACATTAAGATTTTATTCAGATTATTTCTGTTGGTGTCTCCATCAAAACAAATTACCTAACGTGGAGAATGCAAGAGATAAACAATAAAATTATCATTTTATATAATGCAGAGATCTTGCAGAATTATTTGGCACTTTGTTTTTTTTCTCTACATTTTTGAAGTTACTTTTTTGAGAAAATTATAGATTTGCACACAATTTTATGAAATAGTACAGAGAGCTCCCATGTACCCTTTACCCACTTGCCCTCATTGGTAACATTGCAAAACTGTATAGACAGTATCCCATTTAGGATGTTGATACAGAACATTTCCATCATCACATGGGTCTTTCATGAGAAGCTTACACAGCTACATCTGCTTCCTTTCCACGTCTTTAAGCCTGAAAACAACTAGCCTCTTGTGTATTTCTATAGTGCTGTCATTGCAAGAATATATAAATGGGACCATATAGTGTATAACTTTTGGGGACTGATTTTTTTTCACTCATCATAATTCTGTGGAGTCTCATTCAGGTGCTGCAAGTATCACTAGTTGGTTCTTTTTTGTTTCTAACTAGTATTTCATAGTTAGACTTCCCAGGAGTCTGGGAACTTCCTGGACTTCACCTGGATTTCACCTGTACTTCCCAGGTGACACAGTGGTAAAGAATCCGCCTTCCAATGCAGGAGACATGGGTCTTATCCCGAGCTCAGGAAGATCCCCTGGAAAAGGAAATGGCAACCCACTCCAGTATTCTTGCCTGGCGGGCTGCAGTCCATGGGTTGCAGAGTCGGACACGACTGAGCATACGCATACAATATATGATCGTGTGGATGTAACACTGTGTAACCACTCACCCATTAAAGAACATCTGGTTTGTTTCCAAAGCAACATAAATCTGATTTCTGTCCCAGCACGAATATTTTATACTTTTACAGTTTACACTTAAGTCCATATCTAATTCTGAAGTTATATTTGTATAAGATATGAAACTTAGGTCCAGGTTTTTGTTTTTGTGGGGACAAGGAGTTAATGGATTTGTTGAAACTGTCTTTGCGCCATTGGTTTGCTTTTGCATCTTAGTAGAATGAGTTGGTCTCATTCGTGTAGCTGTGCTTCTCAGCTCTTTGTGTCCCATCGATTTATATGTCTGTCCTTTCTTTACCAGTGTCGTGTGTGTGTTAGTCAGTATTCTCAGTATTCTCAGTATTCTCTGACTCTGCAACCCCATGGACTGTCGTCCACCAGGCTCCTCTGTCCATGGAATTCTCCTGGCAAGAATACTGGAGAGGGTTGATGTTCCCTTTTCCAGGGGATCTTCCCAACCCAGGGATCAAACAGGATCTCCTGCACTGCGGGCAGATTCTTTACTGTCTGAGTCGCCAGGGAAGCCGTCCACCAGTATCATAAAACCTTGATTACTGTAGCTATATCATGTCTCAAAATCGGACATTTTATTCCTCTTTTTATTTTTTTCAGAATTGTTTTAATTTTCTGGCTCCTTTAACTTCACATAAATTTCAGAAATCATATCTATATCTACAAAAATTCTCACTGTGATTTTGATAGGAATTGAATTCAACTTGTATTGGGTGGGCCAAAATGTTCGAATTTTGGCCAACCCAATGTACTAGTGTGGCAAGTATTGAAATCTTTACTATATTGGATCTTCCAGTTAATGAACACAGTATGTTTATTTATTTAGAATTTTTTATTTCTTTCATCAGCATTTTATAGTTTTAGCATCTAAGTATTGTCACAAAGAATCAGACGTGACTGACCACATGCACACACGTTCTATGTCTTAACTAGATTTATAACTAAGTAGTTCATTTTTCTTGAATGATTTTAAAGAGTATGGTATTTTTGCATTTTGGTGTCTACATGATCATTGCCAGTATGTAAAAATATAATTAGTTTGTGTATTTCTCTTGTATCCTGTAGCCTTGCTGAGCTCATTTATAATTCTAGAAACTTTTTGTGGATTCCCTGGGATTTTCTAGATAGATTATCATGGCATCTGCAAATAGGGTCAGTTTACTTTGTTTTCAATCTGTGTGCATTCCTTTTTCCTGTCTTTTTGCCCTGGCTATTACCTTCTAGCACTGTTTTCAATAGGAGTAATTTAGAGAGGATATCCTTTCCTTATTTCCTATCTTAGGGAGAAAACATATTCTTTTACCATTAATTGTAAAATTAACTGTAGGTTTTTGTAGATAACTCTATCACATTGAAGTTTTCTCTAATCTCATTTTTATGAGTTTATTTTAAATGATGAAGTGGGTGTTGAATTTTGTCAAGTACAAAATTTATGCATGATTCATATTATTCATTATTCATTTCTTTACCTTTTTAAATACCAAGTCCTGCATTGATTTTTCAAACATTGAACCAGGCTGTGTCCTTGGAATAAACCCTACTTGGTCATAGTGAAAAAATAATTTTATATGGTGTTGAATTTTAGTTGCTAGTATTTTGTTAAGGATTTTTGTATCTATATTTACAAGAAATATTGTCTATAGTTTTTTTATACTGTCTTTTGTTTCTGAATCAAGATATTACTAACTTCATAAAATGAATTAGAGTTCTATACTCATCTGTTTTCTGAAAGACATTGTGCAGAATTTGCATCAATTCTTCTTTAAACATTTGGTAGGATTCTGATGTGGAGATTTCTTTTAGTGGGAGTTTTTTAAGATGATGAAGATGAATTAAAATTCCTTAACAATCATTGACTTATTCAACCCAATGGAATTATGGATATGTTGGACTATGGAAATTATGTTTTATTTTTGGTGAGTTTTGATAGATTGTAGTTTTTGAGGTAATGCATTCTATAAGTTGTCAAATTTATGTGTATGTGAGTCTTTGTAATATTCCCTTTTAACCCTTCTGATATATACATAGTTTATAATGATGATGCTGTTTCATTCCTGATATTGATAATTGATATCTTCTCTACTTTTTCTTTGTCAGTTTTGTGAGCAGTTAGTCAATTTTATTACTCTTTTTGAAGAACTAACTCATTTCTTTGATTTTTCTGTATTTTTTCTGCTTTGAATATCATTGATTTCTGCTCTTTATCATATCCATTCTTCCACTTAATTTGGATTTATTTTGATCTTTTTTCTAGGATCTTGAGGTAAGAACATGACTGTTGATAAGAGACTTTTCTTCTTTCCACATGACATTTAATGGTATAAATTCCCCTCTCAGAACTCCTTTCACTGTGTCATGTGTATTTTGATATGCTTTATTTTTATTTTCACTTAGTTCAGTGTACTTTTTAAAATTTGTTTTGAGACTTTGTCTTTAGTCTGTCTTATTTAGAAGTGTGCTTTGTAGCTTCCATTGTTTGAAGATTTTTCTGATATTGATTTCTAGTTAGATTCTCTGATGGACAGAGAACACACTCTATCATATTTTAGTTCTTTAAAAGTTGTTGAGGTTTGTTTTACAGGCCAGGATGTGGTCTACCTTGGCATATGTTCTGTGGACCTTTGAACACTGATATGGGTGGAGAATTCCATAAATGTTTATTAGATGCTGTTAGTTGATTCTATTGTCAGATTTTATATCTGTCCTGATCTTGTTCTACCCTTGTTGAGAGGGAGATGATGAAGTCTCCAACTATCATTTGGATTGTCTATTTCTCCTTTCAGTTTCATCAGTTTTTGCCTCACACACTGTGGCTCTGCTGTTCACTGCATACACGTTTCAGATTGTTATGCTGCACTAATGCACTGATCTTCATACCATACAGTATCACTGTTTGTAATTTTTTGAAAACTATTTTTTCTGATATCAATATAGCCACTCCTGCTTTCTGTTGATTTATGTTTACAAGGTATATCTTTCTCTATCCTTTCATTTTCAACCTAACTATATTATTATATTTGAAGTTTAATTTCTTGTACACAGCATATACTTGGGTCATGTTTTTTAACCCTCTCTGCCCATCTCTTTTAATTGACAATGAGACCATTTACAGTGAATATAATTACAAATATATTAGACTTAAATCTGTTTTCCATTTCTCTGTTTTTTTCTGATTTCCTCTAGATCGCTTGAATATTTTTAGAATTTCATTTTGATTTTAGTGTTTTTGAGTATTTCTTTGTTTAAACTTTTTAAGTGTTGCTCTATATGTATACACACATAACATACACATCCTTATTGTTGTCTGTTGGTATCGTCATATTACCAGTTCAAGTGAACTGTAGCAGTCTTACTTCCCTTGATGTTCTTTTACTGTCTCCATTTATAATATATTATAATTGTCTTAAGTATTTGCTTACTTACATTTAGAGATACCGTATACAGTGTCATAATTTTTACTTCAGCCATCAAATACAATTTAGAAAACTCAGAGTAAAATGTATTGTTTTTAATCATATCTTTTGCTCCCTGCAGTCTTTGTTCCTGATATGCCAAGATTTCTTCTTTTATCATTTTCTTTCCATTTAAAGAATTTCCTGCAACTCTTTTTATATGATATCCCCTGGTAGCTCCAATGGTAAAGAATCCGCCTGCAATGTGGGAGACCAGGGTTCAATTCCTGGGTTGGGAAGATCCCTGGAGGAGGAAATGGCAACACACTTCAGTATTCTTGCCTGGAGAATTCCGTGGACAGAGGAGCCTAGTGGGTTACAATTCATGGGATCACAAAGATTGCTGAGACTTTCCCATTTTCATTCATTTAGTGTGTGTTCTTAATCCTTGAAACATTTAACAATCTGCTTAAATCTTTGTCAGATAATTCTAACATATCTCTTATCTGGGCACTGGCATCATTATCTTTTTCATTCAGTCTGAGTTCTTCCTGGTTCGTTGTCTGATGAGTAACTTTCGGTTGAAACTTGAACATTTCTTTGTTCAGAATTATAGTGTGAGACTGAGTCTTATTTAAAACCACTGCTTCAGCCGACTGCCTCTGATATCTGCCCAACAGGAGAAGAAATATATTCCTCATTACTGCCAGCTGGGGACAGAAGTTCTAGGTTTCCCAGTTGTCTTCTGTTGACACCTGGGGGCTTGTGGAACAGGGAGAGTTTCTCGTTACTGCTGAGTAGGTGTGGAATCCAGCTCCCCACAAGACCTTGACCGATATCCCAGGGGTAGAGCCTCATCATCAGCCAGTGGGGATGAAAGTCCTGGCTCCCTGCTGGCGTTCTTTGACACCACTTCTGCAGGATTAAACTGTGCCTTCTTATGGACTGGCAGAATGGAAATCGAGGCTCCATACTTAAGTTTGGGTAGAGTGGTCACAGTATTTTTCTGTAATATTCATTTGGAGTAGGTCAGGTATTACAAAAACATCAGCCCTGCGGTCTCAAGGAACAGAATGATGCCTTCAGAGGAGAACCTAGCCCTAAGCTAACATTTTGACTGTAGCCTTGCAAGAGACCCTCCTAAAAAAATATCTGGATTCCTAGGCTGCAGAAACTGTCAGACAGTAAATGTGTTTTGTTTTAAGCTGTTTGTGATCATTCAGTATATCCTAGTAACTAATAGACCACCCAGATATCCATAACCACTTCCCACTCATAAGATAATCTCACCTATCTCCTCTCTCCCTAGTTGTTTGTTGGGAGGAATCCTCTTTTCCATTTCGTCTGTGCTCCTGGCTTTTCTGTCCAGAAGGATCTTGTTTAAAGCCACATGTAAATTGCATGTTGAAAAATATGCTTTTCCTGTCAGATGTACCTATTTGAGATCCACTTTCTGCTGGTGTGTTTTGGGGAGTCCATTATTGATTTTAGGGGTTAAATAGAAGATTTTATAAATAATATATATGAGTTCTTAAAAAAAATTCTCTCAAATTTCCAGCTTCCAGTTTAGCTGATTCCAGTTTGTCTTATGGGCAAGTAACCAAAGTCAAAAATTTCAAATAGAAAAAAGTTTTATACTTAAAAACTCTGGTCTTTTCATTTCAGGCTTCTCTGCTTTGCCCATTCCCTGCCTCAGCTAACCCAAGGCCATCTGAAGCAGTATGTTTCCTGTTGCTCTGGCTTTCATTCTCTCAAGTACAAGAGGCTACTGGGAGCTGTAAATGCCTCCATTAAAAAAGGAGAACAATCTCAGATCAATGACGTTTACTTCATACTTTTAGTAGTGCATAACTCTTCACATGATGAGAATCTACCCTACATGGTAGAATGTACAAAGCCTGCTGAGTCTCAAATAAAGATAATGGAAAAGAAAAAATCAACGGTAACTCCTAGATTCTGTCCTGAGCAGAAGGTGGTGCCATTTTTTAAGGGAGGGAATAGAGGAACAGCAATTTACAGAAAGGCTGTAGCCTTAGGGATCTGAGAGAGTAAGTTTACTATTTGATGTGTTGAGTCAGAAGTTCCTGAAAGACATTAAACTAGATATGCCCATGAGTCCATTCATGAATATGGACCTTGGGACTGGCTTAGGATAGGATGTTCTTTGGATTCACTCCCTTTTGTGCAATATGTGGCTTTTGAAGCCAGAAATGTGGGATGAAATCATCCAGGGATGTGCGTAATGAAAAGAGATGACAGAGTAGGACAGAAGCTTGAGAGATAACAGCAGTTAAGAAATGAATAAAGAAAGGAGAGCATGCCAATGATACTGGAGGCAGAGTGTAGAGAGGTGAGAAAATCAGGAAAATACACATTATTCAATCAAGGAGAAAAGAATGTTTCAAGAAAGAAATCATAATATGTATTATCATACATTACCCATACATTAAGGACTGAAAATTATTCTTTGGATTGAGTGAAAAGTACACATATGATCTTCCTGAAAACAGTTTCTGTGGTGATGATGGAAACCTATACTAGATGAGGATATATGAAGGGGTTTGTAGGAAAAGAGAAATATGATTTGAAATTAATATAGCTACGCTTCTTCCTTATTTTACAGGTTTTCCATCCAGCAATGTTTCAGTTATTTTTCATTGACATATGATTGAGCACATATGGGAGGATTTGTAGTAACTTTTTTTTGTTATCTTCCCTAGGATGAACCCACTAAATTTCACTCTTCACGGGGCTCTCTGTTTTACTCAGAAGGAATGACTGTATATATCCTGCATCCTCAGAGAGATGCCAAAAATGATATTTGTGTTCTCCTGAATGACCTTAACTTTTAAATAACTTTGGTGCTTTTCATATTCGATACTCAGGCTGAAATCTGAGCTCTGCTCTCTTTTCTTCTCTGCTAAGTACAAAAGTTTAAATTAACATTATACGGTTTGGGTCAAGGAGTAAATAGTTTGTTTATGGAGTGATAGAAGAGTTGTTTTTTATGAAAAAATGAATTACTTGAACACTTCTGTTTAAAAAACTAAGTGAAAAATATAGACATGAATAAAAACTTGATCACTAATTTTATATTTACAAATAAGTTCTAGTGGGAACAACATTGATTTTGTGCAGCTGTTTTATCCTTTTCGCTTTTAACTTGAAGTAACATTAGTCTTACCAAAAATTGCAAAAATAATAGAGAGTTATATAAGCCTTTCACATAATTATGCCAAATATTAGCATTTTGCTTTAGCATTCTCTCTTTTCTCTGAAACTCTTTAGTCTTGAAGCTGCACATGTAACATCCTTTAACCTCTAAAAATTTCAATTTATTTCCTAAAAGTAAGGAAAGTCACACAATCTCAATTATCAAATCAGGAAGTTAACACTGATATAAACCTGTGCTTAAGATACGATAACCATAGCCACGTGTGGCTATTTAAATTTAAATTAAATTAATTAGAAATTTAGTTCCTCAGTCACACTGGTCTGGTCATGTTTCAAGCACTCAGCAGTCGAGTGGCTATTGTGTTGGAGAGCATAGGAATAAACCATTTTCATCATTGCATAAAGTTCTATAAGACAGTAATGCTCTAGACATTCAAATTGTGTTGGTGGTTTCAATAGCAGGCTGTGCAGCAGAAGAAAAAGGGCTGTTTCAGATTTTGTTCGACATTCTGCTGCTCTAACCTTGGCTCAGGGACCTCTTTCTGCATTCAGTTGTCACGACTCAGTCTCCTCCACTCTGGGATAATGCCTCAGTCTTTCTTTTTATTTCAGGAAAAACAATTGTTTTTCTAATTTTATAATTTATACCACACTTATTAGTTGGAATTCTAAGAAAGAACTTTCTTTATTTACTTCTGTTGATATCAACTTATGGATTCTTTCATTCTGTGGTTAAAATCCATTTCTATAATTAGTTATTTGTTTTTCAAATTATCCAAGAATTGACCAGTGAAAGCCCTTTGGGCTGACCAGGTCGCCTGATAATGAGATTGTTTTGCAGTATTGGTGACATTTAATTTTAAAAGTCATGTGGGTCTGCTGAATATCTTAAAGCTTTTTAAAATATCTGAATCATCACTATACACCTAAAAATCAAAAATTATTCATCAGATGATTGCCTGTATCTCATCTTTGGGTTATCCCATATCTCATGCCCATTCCTGAGAACAAGATGTTTTCACTACCATTGCTTCATTACTGTTTAACTTGGACATTCACTAATTTGTTCCCTCTTCAGTTTTGAAAAGATCTTTCACATAATCAGCATTCAATTATTTTTATCAATTTTTTCTTTCAGATTTATTGAGATATAGTTGATATATGATACTGTATAATTTTAAGGTGTACAGCATAGTGACTTCATATACATTATGAAATGATTACCACAGTAAGTGATAAAGTCTGAGCTCTGTCCTTCTCTAGGAATTTAACCTGCTGTCCACATTGGAAGTCTTTGCATTACTTGCTACATGTGTTTAGCAATCACTATGGCTCAAGGACTGTTAGTGTTTATAATTCTTCCTTTTTCCAATAAGATTCTCATTATGGTTATTCTGTTTCCACATCAGCATTGGATAGTGGGTAGGGAGGAAGCAGACAACTTGACTTTTTGTTTATAGATAAATAGACCATATTTCAATAACCTCAGATATGCAGATGACACCACCCTTATGGAAAAAAGCAAAGAGGAACTAAAGAGCCTCTTGATGATGGTGAAAGAGGACAGTGAAAAGCTGGCTTAAAACTCAACATTCAAAAAATGAAGATCATGGCATCCGGTCCCTTCACTTCATGGCAAATAGATGGGGAAACAATGGAAACAGTGACAGACTTTATTTTCTTGGCTCCAAAATCACTGTGGATGGTGACTGCAGCCACGAAATGAAGAGACACTTGCTCCTTGGAAGAAAACCTATGACCAACCTAGACAGCATATTAAAAAGCAGAGACATTACTTTGCCTACAAAGGTTCATATACCTTATCCAGTAGTCATGTATGGATGTGAGAGTTGGACCATAAGGAAGGTCCTTATGGTCCAAAGAATTGATGCCTTCGAACTGCGATGCTGGAGAAGACTCTTGAGAGTCCCTTGGACTGCAAGGAGATCAAATTAGTCAATCCTAAAGGAAATCAACCCTGCATATTCCTTGGAAGGACTGATGCTGAAGCTGAAATTCCAATACTTTGGTCACCTGATGCAAAGAGTCAACGACTCATTGGAAAAGACCCTGATGCTGGGGAAGGTTGAAGGCGGAAGAAGGGGACAACAGAAGATAAGATGGTTGGATGGCATCAGTGACTTGATGGACATCAGTTTGAGCAAACTCTGGGAAATTGTGAAGAACAGGGAAGCCTGGAGCACTGCAGTCCATGGGGTCGCAAAGAATCAGACACGACTGAGCAACTGAACAAAAGCAAATAGACCGTGAGAAGAAAATTCATTCTCTTCTTCAATAACAATAGAGCCATAGCTTTTATGTGACCGCCTAGCCTGGACTACATTTCCAGTCTTCCTTGCAGCAAAGCCAATGTTATATGCAAAGATTTCACCAATGGAATGTGAGAGAAAGTAATGCAACTTCAGCTTCCCTTGCTTAAAAGAAACTCCCTGACCCTAGGGGTTTTATTTTGTTTTTTTGTTTTTTCCCCTAATTCAGTTTATTTGAACCACAACGTGAAAGTGTTAGTCATTCAGTCGTGTCTGACTCTTTATGACCCCATGGACTGTAGCCCTCCAGGCTCCTCTGTCCGTGGGATTCTCCACACAAGAATACTGCAGTGGGTTGCCATGCCCTTCTCCAGGGCATCTTCCTGATCCAGGGTTTGAACCCATGTCACTTATGTCTCCTGCATTGGCAGGCATGTTCTTTACTACTAGCACCACCTGGGCCAGAACCAAAACCAGAACTAGTTCATTCATTTCTCATATCCCCTGCTTTTGGCAATCACTTTTCTCTGAATCTGTGAGGTTACATATAAACATAGATTGACTCTGAGTTTAAGAATGATCATGTGGTATTTGTCTTTCTCTGTCTGACTTGTTTCACTTGGCATGATGCCCTCAAGCTCCATCTACGTTGTCACAAATGGCGAGATTTCATTCTTTTTTATAACTGAATAATGTTCTTTTGTGCACACACGCATTCACATGCCAGTTTTCATTATCCACCCACCTCTGGGCACTGAGGTTTTTTTCATATCTTGGCTATTGTAAATAACGCTGCAATGAACATGGCAGGTTGAGGGGAATGTATCTTTTTGAGCTACTCTTTCTAGTTTCTTCTACCTGGGAGTGGAATTGTTGGATCACATGGCAGTTCATTTTTTAGTTTTTTGAGGAAACACCATAATATTTTCTATAGCGGCTGCACCAGTTTACATTCCCACCGACAGTGCACAAGAGTTCTCTTTTTTCCACAGCCTCATCAACACTAGTTACCTCTAGTATTTTTTATAATAGCCACCCTCATGAGGATACAGTAACATCTCATTTTTGTTTTGCATTTCCCTGATGAGTTAATGATATAGAGCACCTTTTCATGTACCTGTTGGCTATTCGTAAGTCTTCTTTGGGAAAATGTCAGTTCAGATCTTCCCCTCATTTTTAACCTTTTTTTTCTTATTTTTAAATTATTTATTTCTTTATTGAAGTAATGGTTGATTTACAACATTGTGTTAGTTTCAAGTGTACGGGGAAATGATTCATCAGATATATATATATGTCTACATCCTTTTTCAGATTCTTTCCTATTATAGGTTATTACAGGACATTGAATGTGGTTTCCTGTGCTATACAGTAGGTCCTTGTTTATCTGTTTTGTATATCTGTTATCCCAAACTCCTAATTTATGCTCCATTCATCCCACTTTCCCCTTTAGTAGCCATCAGTTTGTTTTCTAGGTCTGTGAGTCTATTTCTGTTTAGTAATTAAGTTCATTTATATCATTTTTTAGATCTTACATGTAAGTGATATCATATGATATTTATCTCTCTGTCTGACTTACTTACTTAGTATGATAATCTCTACCATCCGTGTTGCTACAAATGCCATTTTTTCACTCAGGCTGAGTAGTATTCTTGTGTGTGTGTGTGTGTGTGTGTGTGTGTGTGTGTGTGTGTGTGTGTACCACATCTTTATCTATTCATCTGTCAGCGGACATTTAGGTTGCTCTCATTTTTTTAATTACATTTTTTCACTATTGAGTTTTATGAGTTCATTGTATTTTGTGGATATTTGTCTTTTACCAGATACATGATTTGTAAATACTTTCTTAGGTTGCCTTTCATTTAGTTGATGGTTTCCTTTGCTTTGCAAATAATTTTTTATATAATTCCACTTATTTTTGCTTTTGTTATTATCATTTAGGAATTTTTGCTTATTAAGTGACTTTACTAATGTCAGGGCTTGTGAAACAAGGCTATCACTGCATTAGAGTTGAAATTGGCAGTTTATTTATGTAACAGAAGTATCTCTCAAAAAGATTCCAAGTCTTTTGGGGGGAAATGTGAGGCTGGGGTTCAGAACAACTTCCTAAAAATGTCAAAGCTTTATACAGTGTCTAGCTTATGTTTGGCACTATTAATTCTCAATAAATATTTGTTGTGTTAATGAGTAATATGTAAAGAAAGGTCTCAGCTCCCTTCTGTTTCTTTAGTCTTAAATTCCTTTAGGTCATAACCTAATTAGCCTAACAGTGTTTCCTAGATGGGCCACTTTTACACATAACGTTTTGCTGCTTAAATATAATTATCAACTAAAGCATTACCAAATTGTTTGCTGTGGAAATATATGTGTTTTGAAATTTTCAAAAAAGGGTTGGGAATTTCATGTGCAAAAGGCAGGCTGGTTTCCTTTCCTGTATTTTGCTCACAGAGACTTTTTTATGTTAATGTACACTGGAAATCTCTTAGAGGAAGGAGAATCCTCAGCATTTTTGAAGTTTATTAAAGATAAAACCCATTTTTTTTTCTCAGTTTGTAAGGGACTGTGATATCAAGGAATATACTTTGAGAAATACTTATCTGATATTTAAAATTCTGCTTAACTTTCTTTAGGCTGATTCTTTTATTACTTTGTATCATTTTGCCATTTTAAGTCTACTTGTTATGACTCCAGTGAATTTTCTTTCGTGCTAATCTAGACAGCCTCTTTTCAGATAAATATGACGTGTCCTAGGAAGGTCATTGATTTCCCAAAAAGCTGAGACCATGAATTGTAAATGACCTTAAGAAGATTACCCATCTGAACATTTGTCACACACTCATCAGACAACTTTAATGCAATTTTTCAAAATCATTTAGATTTTTTTGTAAGCCATTCTGTACACCTTGGTAGGAGATATTTCCTATTCTAATAGACAAAGTAGTAGAAATTTTAAACATTCAAGGAATGTTGAGTCAGTCTCTTAAAGGCAGAATTATACACAGTAAGAAAAAAGTCCATAGAAATAGAACCAAGAAGAGTCTATATAAATAGTAATGTGAAGAAGAGTGAATTCCTTTTTAGCTGTAACATCACATTTTTTGCATGTTGCACACATTGTTTAGCCGTTTCTAAACACATTTCCATTTACGTCATTTGTAAAAACTGCCTAGCCTCATATTCTGGAAAACTGACAAAGTTGTAATGAACAGATGCAGATTCCATAATTGTAATTGGCTTTTACTCTAAACTAATGTTCTGACTCATGCATCATTAATGATTTCTGTTTGTCTCTATTATTACCTTACAAATTTGAAAGGGTATCTTTCAGAGTGGAAAACTTTCCTTGACTTTTTAAAATAAGGGCTTATTATGAATTATAGATTCTCCAATCACCTGTATTTAAACCTATAATTTTATTTTGCCATATTCTTTTTTACATTTCTGTTGGCTACTTGACTTCATATAATCTTTTTCATTTCCTGGTTGTATTTCCCAGAGAAGCATGTCAGTTTTAAATGACAACCTTCTTTTTATTACATTTTTCCTACTATTAAAATTTTCTTATTTTTAAACTAGATGTTATAATGTAATATAAATTTTGTGCTATTTCACAAATTAGACTCTTTCTGAAGAATGGATAATTAATATTAGTAGAACCCCAAAGGGAAATAAAAAGATGTGCTCTCTTGAAACTTTTTTTATGATAAGATTTTGACAATGACATGGAAACAGTTTCCACTTGCCAAAGTGGGGCTAATTTAGGTGAATAGCTGAAAGGCTCAAAGGTACCAACTAATCTTGTTCTAAGCATAATACATGTATATTTTCATATAAAATGGAATTAAATCCCCTTATCCTGATCTTTGACCAATTCTTTTGATAATTCCTGACTGTGGCTGAATTTTGTTATATGAAAGGAGAACACAGTATTTATTAATGAAGGAATGATTGTTTTATAATTATTTTTTTCAGTGTTTCTAAGTTCTTTTCATTAAAGTACTGAAATACAGAGCAAGTGTTTTGGCATATTGTTGCTTCTTGTAAGGAAGATTTAATAGCTTGTTATGGACTATTAATATGAACAGAAGTCATTTAGAGTTCAGGTATATATTTAGAACTAGCATGTGTGCAAAAAGATACAAAGTGAATCAAGAAATTCTGGAAAAGATTGTTTGAAAAGGAAAAATTGCTATTTTCTGGCTAGCATTGATGAAATAGATATTTAAATAAAGAGATTTAAATGTTTTATTTTGAAGAAATGTCTTAAGAACCTCACATATAACTTAGAATTGATACAATTAAATCAATGAAAGTGTAAAACTCTTTATCTAAAATAGTAAATATAATTTAATTTCAAATATTATCTAGGAAACTCAAAAAGTTTACAGCTGTTAGTTATTTGAGATAATTACAAATAGAATGTCTGTTTGAGTTTAGTAATAAACTAAACTATTTGTTACTGCTTACTGTAAATTTAAAATAAGCATATACATAAGCTAGATCTCTCCAGTTTTGAAAATGTCTTTATCATACTATTTTACATAAAGAAGAGAAAAATCTTCATGTCCCAGATACTTACTGAGCAAATGTTGATAGGAATGCAAGTAAATGATTTTTTTCCATCTAATTTGTTGATTAAAAGGTGTGTATAATGGAAGCACATGCCAAGTAGTTTTGCCACATGAATTTTGCAGCATATGGTAAACTAAAACCCTGGTGACCTTTTGGTCTTGTTGATCACATGCATGAAGATGATCATCTGTTAATCTCTACTAATCACTGGTACATCCTTGTACAGAAGACAGAGCAGTTTTTATTTGTGCTTCATTTGCTCTTTTGGAAAATGCTTTCACAGGGAATTTTTTAAAACCATTTTATACTCTTAGGATTATAAAATCATGACTATTTTATATCTAAGAAACATTTTAAACAAGAGAATTAGAATTTTCCACCTGTACATAGCCCCATATTTTTTATGTTTATTTTAAATACCAGTAATAATTTTCTGGAAGTCATGGATATTAGTACCTCTTTTAGGCTTATTAACACACACACGTAGGAGTTCACACACTTTTACATATACAATAGGTGTTGTTTCTTGTTAGAATTGTAAAACAGAAGGAAAGCACCAGCACTTCTCAAATTTTGATAGGCCTGTGAGTTACCTGGAATCTTGTTAAAATCCAGATTCTGATTCTATAGTTCTATGGTGGGGTGTGAGAGTCTGCATTTCTAGCAAGCTCCCAGCTCATAAATAATCTGCTAGTCTGTCTCAGGTTAACAAACTTTTTCTTTTAAGGACTAGGTAGTAAATATTTTAGACTTTGTAGGGCAAGAAGCAAGTGAGGATATTTATAGGTGTTTATATAGCAAAAGGAAAATGTCCTCAAAATTTTTATTGATGAAATTTAAAATGTAATAATTATTCAGTACTTTGTGGTATAACTATATAATAGAACTCTATTCAGCAATAAAAAGAATAATCTACTGATAGACACAACAGGAGTGGATCTCAAAAACATTTTGCTTAGTGAAAGAGGCCCTACACAAAAGTTACTTATATACTATGTGACTCCATTGATACAAAGCTCTAGAAAATGCACCCTAATCAATGGTAGCAGAAAGCCAAGTTTTTCCTTTATGGAAAGAGAGATAAACCCTGGGTGTAAATTATGAAAAGGAAGAAAAATTCCCCACTAATGAGCTTTCCAAAAAAACACATATATTCACAGCATGAGAAAGCCCATCTAGAATAGCATCTTTAAGAGGCACAAGAATTCCAGGTCAACAAACTGATGAAGAAAACTGAAAAACTGGAGGACAATACCATTTCTAAGCAGCTTACATTAGAGCAAGATTGTTGAGGGGATTAATCTGTCCTCTTACTCCATGCATATTAAGTTCTGTCATCCCTCTGATGCAGAGTTGTTCAAGTATGGACTTGACAACAAGAAATAAGTTTTAAATGGTGACCTGATACACTAATGTTTTTGTAACTATATGTGACTGCAACAGGTTTTGTGAAACTGTGCTTTTAAGAAAGAAACACACACACACTCCAGAGTCAGAACTCAGAGGAGGAGGTACCTGAGGGAATTGTTTGGATGATAGGAATGTTCTGCGTCTTCAGTGTGGTAGTGGTTATGCACTGGTATCTGTTTTTCAAAACTCATTAAATTTGGGGATTCCAGCCTATATTTTGTGAGGACACTTAAGCAACCCAGTGAGGAGGTCTACATGGTTAGAAACTGGGGCCAGTTCCTAACAGCTAACAACCAGCAAGTAACTGAGACCTTCCACAGAGAGCCAAGTGAGTGAGCTGTCTTAGAAGTCAACCCTCTTGCCCCACTCTAGCCTTCCCATTAGTCTAGACCCAGGCTGATAATTTAATTACAACTTGTAAGAACATTGTTAAGAGTTATTTAAGACAGTGGAGTGGAAGGATGTGAGCTCATCTTCTCGTGACAACTCCAAAATTACAACTCACTGCTGAACAACCATTGACAGGAGAATGTTGGATCCCACCAAAAGAATATACCCCATGTGCAAAGGCAAAGAAGCCTCAGCAAGACGATAGGAGGGGTGAAATCGCATTTAGAATCAAACCCCATACCCGCCAGAGACATTCGGAGGGTTCAAACAAAACCTGTGCTCACCAGGAGACTCCACGGAGACTGAGCAAGACCTGCCATTGAGTGTGTGAGTGTCTCCTGTGGAGAGATACAAGTCAGCAGTGGCCTGACGCAGGGGCAGGGGCTCTGGGTGCAGCAGACCTGGGTATGGCATAAGCCCTCTTGGAGGAGGTCGCCATTAACCCCACCATAGAGCTGCCATTATTAACACAGGACTGGGGAAACAGACTCTTGGAGGGCACAAACAAAACCAGGTGTGCACCAGGACCCAGGAGAAAGGAGCAGTGACCCCACAAGAGACTGACCCAGACTTGCCTGTGAGTGTCCAGGAGCCTGTGGTGGAGGTGTGGGGCAGGGGTAACCTGGTACAGGCTCAGGGACACTGAGTGTGGCAGTTTTGAAGGAGGTCGCCATTATCTTCCTTACCTCCACCATAGTTTGGCCTCAGGTCAAACAACAGGGAGGGAACACCCCCTGCCCATCAACAGCAAATTGGATTAAAGATTTACTGAGCAAGGCCCTGCCCACAAGAAAATACCCAGTTTACCACTCAGTCCATCTCTCCCATCAGGAAGCTTCCATAAGCCTCTTATCCTTATCCATCAGAGGGCGGGCTGAATGAAAACCACATTGACCAAGTGAAAACTAATCAAACTGATCACATTGACCAAGTCAGTTCAGTTGCTCAGTCGTGTCCAACTCTTTGAGACCCCATGAATCACAGCATGCCACGCTTCCCTGTCCATCACCAACTCCCGCAGTTTATTCAAACTCATGCCCATCGAGTTGGTCATGCCATCTAGCCATCTCATCCTCTGTCTCCCCCTTCTCCTCCTGCCCTCAATCCCTCCCAGCATCAGGGTCTTTTCCAATGAGTCAACTCTTCGCATCAAGTGGCCAAAGTATTGGAGTTTCAGCTTCAGCATCAGCCCTTCCAATGAACACCCAGGACTGATCTCCTTTAGGATGGACTGGTTGGATCTCCTTGCAGTCCAAGGGACTCTCAAGAGTCTTCTCCAACACCATAGTTCAAATGCATCAATTTTTCAGTGCTCAGCTTTCTTCACAGTCCAACTCTCACATCCATACATGACCACTGGAAAAACCATAGCCTTGACCAGATGGACCTTTGTTGGCAAAGTAATGTCTCTGCTTTTTAATATGCTATCTAGGTTGGTCATAACTTTCCTTCCAAGGAGTAAGCGTCTTTTAATTTCATGGCTGCGGTCACCATCTGCAGTGATTTTGGAGCCCAGAAAAATAAAGTCTGACACTGTTTCCACTGTCTCCCCATCTATTTCCCATGAGGTGATGGGACCAGATGCCATGATCTTAGTTTTCTGAATGTTAAGCTCTAAGCCAACTTTTTCAGTCTCCTCTTTCACTTTCATCAAGAGGCTTTTTCGTTCCTCTTCACTTTCTTCCATAAGGGTGGTGTCATCTGCATATCTGAGGTTATTGATATTTCTCCTAGCAATCTTGATTCCAGCTTGTGTTTCTTCCAGCCCAGGGTTTCTCATGATGTACTCTGCATATAAGTTAAATAAGCAGGGTGACACTATACAGCCTTGACATACTCCTTTCCCTGTTTGGAACCAGTCTGTTGTTCCATGATCAGTTCTAACTGTTGCTTCCTGACTTGCATACAGGCTTCTCAAAAGGCAGGTCAGGTGGTCTGGTATTCCTGTATAATTCAATGAAACCATGAGCCTTGCTTTGTAAGGCCACCCAATACAGACAAGTCATGGTGGAGAGCTCTAACAAAACCTGGCCCACTGGAGAAGGGAATGGCAAACCACTTCAGTATTCTTGCCTTGAGAACCCCATGAACAGTATGAAAAGGCAAAAAGATAGGACACTGAAAGACGAACTCCCCAGGTTGGTAGGTACCCAATTTGCTACTGGAGAAAAGTGGAGAAATAACTCCAGAAAGAATGAAGAGATGGAGCCAAAGAAAAAACAACACCCAGTTGTGGATATGACTGGTGATAGAAGCAAAGTCCGATACTGTAAAGAACAATATTGCATAGTAATCTGGAATGTTAGGTCCATGAATGAAGGTAAATTGGAAGTGATCAAAAAGGAGATGGCAAGAGTAAACATTGACATTTTAGGAATCAGTGAACTAAAACGGACTGGAATGGATGAATTTAACTCAGATGACCATTATATCTACTACTGTGGGCAAGAATTCCTTAAAAGAAATGGAGTAGCCATCATGGTCAACAAAAGAGTCTGAAATTTAGTACTTGGATGCAATCTCAAAAATGACAGAATGATCTCTCTTCATTTTCAAGATAAACCGTTCATTGTCTCAGTAATCCAAGTCTATGCCCCAACCAGTAATGCTAAAGAAGCTGAAGTTGAACGATCCTATGAAGACCTACAAGACCTTCTAACACTAAAATAAAAAATTTTTTAAAGTCCTTTTTGTTATATGGGACTGAAATGCAAAAGTAGAGAGTCAAGAGATACCTGGAGTAATAGGCAAATTTGGCCTTGGAGTACAGAATGAAGCAGGTCAAAGGCTAACAGGGGTTTGCCAAGAGAACACACAGGACATAGCAAACAACTCCTCTTCCACAAGACAAGAGGAGCCTCTACACAAGGACGTCACCAGATGTTCAATGATGAAATCAGATTGATTATATTCTTTGCAGCCAAAAACAGAGAAGCTCTATACAGTCAGCAAAAGTAAGACCAGGAGCTGACTGTGGCTCAGATCATGAACTTCTTATTGCCATTTCAGACTGAAATTGAAGAAAGTAGGGAAAAACACTAGATCATTCAGGTATGAACTAAATCAAATCCCTTACAATTACATAGTGGAAATGACAGATAGACTCAAGGGATTAGATCTGATAGACAGAGTGCCTGAAGAATTATGGGCAGAAGTTCATGACATTGTACAGGAGGCAGTGATCAAGACCGTCCCCAAAAAGAAGAAATGCAAAAAAAAACAAAATGGTTTTCTGAGGAGACCTTATGAATACCTGAGAAAAGAAGAGAAGCAAAAGGCAAAGGAGAAAAGGAAAGATATACCCATTTGAATACAGAATTCCAAGGAATAGCAAGGAGAGATAAAACAGCCTTCCTCAATGATCAATGAAAAGAAATAGAGGAAAACAATAGAATGGGAAAGACTAGAGATCTCTTCAAGAAACTTAGAGTTACCAGGGAAACTTCTCATGCAAAGATGGGCACAATAAAGGACAGAAATGGTATGGACCTAAAAGAAGCAGAATAGAAGAGATGGCAAGAATACACAGAAGAACTATACAAAAAAGATCTTCATGACCCAGATAATCACGATGGTGTGATCACTCACCTAGAGCCCAGTCTTCCTGGAATGTGAAGTCAAGTGGGCCTTAAGAAGCATCACAAAGCTAGTGAAGGTGATAGAATTCCAGTTGAGCTGTTTCAAATCCTAAAAGATGATGCTCTGAAAGTGCTGCACTCAATATGCCAGCAAATTTGGAAAACCCAGCAGCTGCCACAGGACTGGAAAGGGTCAGTTTTCATTCCAATCCCAAAGAAAAGCAATGCCAAAGAATGTTCAAACTACCACACAATTGCACTTATTTCACATGCTAGCAAAGTAATGCTCAAAGTCCTTCAAGCCAGGCTTCAACAGTATGTGAACCATGAACTTCCAGATGTTCAAGCTGGATTTAGAAAAGGCAGAGGAACCAGAGATCAAATTGCCAACATTTGTTGGATCATAGAAGAAGCAAGAGAGTTCCAGAAAAACATCTATTTCTGCTTTATTGACTATGCCAAAGCCTTTGACAGTGTGGATCACAACAAACTGTGGTAAATTCTTCAAGAGATGGGAATACCAGACCACCTGACCTGCCTCCTGAGAAATCTGTATGCAAGTCAAGAAGGAACAGTTAGCACTGGACATGAAATAAAAGACTGTTCCAGATGGGGAAAGAGGTACATCAAGGCTGTATATTGTCACCCTGCTTATTTAACTTATACTCAGAGTATATCTTGAGAAATGCTGGGCTGGATGAAGCACAAGCTGGAATCAAGATTGCCGGGAGAAATATCAATAACCTCAGATATTCAGATGACACCACCCTTATGGCAGAGTATGAAGAGGAACTAAAAAACCTCTTGATGAAAGTGAAAGAGGAGAGTGAAAAAATTGGCTTTAAACTCAACACTCAGGAAACTAAGATCATGGCATCTGGCCCCATCACTTCATGGCAAATAGATGGGGAAACGATGGAAACAGTAAGATACTTTATTTGGGAGGGCTTCAAAATCACTGCAGGTGGTGACTACATCCATGAAATTAAGACTCTTGTTCCTTGGAAGGAAAGTTATGACCAAACTAGACAGCATATTAAAAAGCAGAGACATTACTTTGCCAACAAAGGTCCATCTAGTCAAAGCTATGGTTTTTCCAGTAGTAATGTATGGATGTGAGAGTTGGACTATAAAGAAAACTGAGTGCCAAAGAATTGATGCTTTTGAACTGTGGTGTTGGAGAAGACTCTTGAGAGTCCCTTGGACTGCAAGGAGATCCAACCAGTCCATCCTAAAGAAATTAGCCCTGAATATTCATTGGAAAGACTGATGCTGAAGCTGAAGCTCCAATACTTCGGCCACCTGATGTGAACAACTGACCCATTGGAAAAGACCCTGGTGCTGGGAAAGACTAAACACAGGAGGAGAAGAGGACAACAGAGGATGAGATGGTTGGATGGCATCCCCATCTCAATGGACTTCAATTTGAGTAAACTCCGGGAGCTGGTGATGGACAGGGAAGCCTGGTGTGCAGCAGCCTACGGGGTCACAAAGAGCTGGACATGACTGAGTGACTGAACTGAGCTGTAAGAACATTGGAATCTAAGCACCCAGCTAAGCCATTCCCAAGTTCCTAAACATTGATCATAAATCTTTGTTCTCTTAAGCCAAAAACAAACCAAAAAACTCAAACCATAAGCTCTAAGGGCTTCCCCGGTGGCTCAGATGGTAAAGAATCTGCCTGCAATGGAGGAGACCTGGGTTAGATCCCTGAATCAGAAAGGAGAAAGGATACTTGCCTGGAGAATTCCAGGCAGGAGAGGATCCTGGCAAGCTACAGTCCATGGAGTCACAGAGTCGGAGACACCTGAGGAATTAACAGCTTCCCAGGTAGCGCTGGTCGTAAAGAACCTGCCTGCCAGTGCAGGAGGCATAAGAGATGTGGGTTTGATTCCTGGGTCCCCTGGAGAAGGAAACGGCTACCTACTCTAGTATCCTTGCCTGGAGAATCCCATGGACAGAGGAGTCTTGGGAGGCTACAGTCAATCATGTCACAAAGAGTCGGACAGACTGAAGTGGCTTAGCACACAGCACACATCTGCTTTAAGTGGATGTCCTTTGTTTTGTATTTAAGTTATACCTCAGTAAAGTAAATTTTAAAAAGTAACTTGTTTGAGGGTCTTCAGCTAAGATAATATGTGAAATGACATTGTAAGTTATAAATTTGTATCCAAATATGTTGTTATTGTTCTTTTAAGTACTACCAAAGAGGCCTTTACATTATAGGTAGGGCCACTAGTAATCTGCATCCCCTTTCATCAGGAGACTGTTTATTCTGAATTTATACCTGACCAGTATACATTTAGGGTAAATAGTAAGTAGATAACCACTCTGAGAATATGTCTTACTAACTTCCTCAATTGAAGGGTGGGGACTTCTGAACCCTTCGCTCAGGGACCCAGGATTTAAATATGCTATAGTTACTACTTGACACTTTTCAAAATAGAAATGAAGGTAGAATGGAGGTATAATATATTGAGTAATAAGTTTTAGACTTAATATCAGGAAGCCTAGGGTTCAGTCTCCACTGAGGCGCTAATTGACAAACAGTCATGGAGAAATTCTCCAAACTTCCCTGGATCCCAGTTTTCTCCTCTCTCAACTTTAAGTTGTTGGACTAGAAGATCTTACCATGCTTCAAAATCTATGATTCTATAAATTAGGAAACATTAAAAGATGATGAGGATAGAGTATGAAGCATTAAAAAGATGCTTCTATTTCTATGATGATATTGGATGCCATGGACCTTCAAAGACAGTTCAGAGTGATGCTTTTCTAAATTCCTGGTTTTTGAAAAGTATTTAAAAGAGAAGATTTCAATTTAGCAACCTGAGATTGTAGGCTTTATTGGAGCATTGTGGTGCAAAAAAAAAGAAAATATCTATTTTTACACATTTGTCTTAAACATCTTGTTTCCCTTTTTAGTCATTAAAATCTTTTCAGTTCCAAAATTCAGAAATAATCTGAATTTTTTCCTTTTATTACTAGAATTTTTAGTCATGGAAAATGGATACATGTACCACGGTTAGGAAGTTATTTCATTAGTCTTCAAATAGAGAATTTAAAATAAATGTTTTTAAACTTTTGCAGATGTTTTTATTCCTAGGTCTTGCATGTCATATCAGAAAACTAGTTTGCCCTGTAAACTAGTTACACAAGTGTAGTAGTCAGTGATCAACACACATAAACATTATTTTAAAGTGTGTTATTCCAGCTTCCCCAGTGGCTCAGAGGGTAAAGAATCTGCCTACAATGCAGGAGACCTGGGTTTGATCCAGTTACATTAAGTGTAGTAGTCAGTGATCAACACACATAAATGTTATTTTAAAGTACAGCTCATTAATTTTCTAACTGTGCTTTCTTTTGTTGAATCTCAACTTTGTCACTTACCAACTGGATACCAGTTATTAAAACTTTCTGAATCTGGTTTCTTTAGTTTTTTAATGGAGCAATAATACCTGTCTCATCAAATTGTTGATTAGTTAAGGATTTAGCAAGCTTAGCAAAAGTACCCAGTTGTGGGAACTTATTTTCTTTTGTTCCCTAAAGTTGACCTAACAGTTGAATTTTTTTTTTTTTTTTTTTGTGGCCACATGATGAATTAGTAACAGGAAAAAACGATTAATTTTATTCCTTAAGTTCCATCTTCTCCATCTGCATAAGCTTTGGCTTGATGGGTGACTATTTTTTTGTTTTTTGTACTTTGCTGGCTCTGAAGTTTTCCAACATGGATTATAAGTATTCAGACATTTTTATAAGCATAAAATTTTAAACTTTCACTAGTTCACAAATATTTTGATTTACTTTAGCATTACATAGTGACTAAATATGTAAGATATTTAATGAAGATGTGATGTGGTACTTTGTAGCCAGACAGTAGTAGGTTTGAATCCTCACTAGTAAATATGTGAACTTGGACTACTTGTATAACCTGTGAGCCTAAATTTTCTAAGAAATTAAATGGTGATAATGATTAAGTGCTTAGCTTTGTACCTGGAACATATTAAACACTCAAAAAATACTAGTTATAAACCATCAATTCCATGGACTGTATAGTCCTTGGGGTTGCAAAGAGTCAGACACGACTGAGAGACTTTCACTTTCACTTTCATCACCATCCTTAGATGACAATTTAATTTATATATGGGTTTAATCCTATATGGGTTATTAAATTAGCTATTAGTGATTTCTGATTCTAACCAAAGTTTCAAATTTGTGTGACTGATGAACTTATTACCATTATTCAAAAGTGCACACTTTGTTGATGGTGGGCTAATAGTAATATCTTTACTGAAGATGCCATGTTACATGGAAATTTGAAGCAATGTTTATTTTGCTGAGATTTTTGACCAGCAGATTTACCAAGTTATCATTACTGTTGCATCATGCCAGACTGACTCCCAAGGGTTTCCCTGGTGGCTTAGATGGTAAAGAATCCACTTGCAATGCAGGAGACCTGGATTCAGCCCCTGGAGAAGATTGAACCTTCCTAGGTCAGGAAGATCCCTGGAGAAGGACATGGCAACCCACTCCAGTATTCTTGCCTGGAGAATCCCCATGGACAGAGGAGCCTGATGGGCTATAGCCCATGGAGTTGCAGGGAGTTGGACACTATTGAGCAACTAACACACATACAGACTGTCTTGGTGGAAAGTTTAACATATTAAAAGTACATGTCTTTACCTTCTACAGAACTTACCATAGCAGTAAGCACATTGTAGGCAGTATGCAAATATTAATTTGTTAATATTAGCCATTAAGTTAATAAGTTGGGAGGACTTAAAATGTATAGCCTTCTTAACTTAATATACAAATTGAACCCTGAAAGTTAACAGAGGAAGAAATTAATTTACAATTATTAAAAACAATTTTTCATCATATCCTAATAGTTATACATTCTGAAAATGAGATTCATACCAGAAGAACTATTACCTTGTCTCTGCCTCAGCTCAGAGAGTATAGGAATTTCTGTACATCTCTATTTTCTTTTGCAGTTTCATTTTTTATTCTTTTTACAAATTGAACTCTTTAAAATGAATATTTTTTCTTATTACAGCAATAACATACATCACCCCCATACCACCAAGAAAAAAACCTTCAGGTAATACAAAGAAAAAAATGAAAAGTACCCATAGTTTTACTCCCCAGCAATACTCACTGTGAATATTTGTACTCTTATGGGCTCTATTTTTTTTAATGTATTTACATACATACCTACATATTTATATACATATACATACGCACACACACACAAATATATATGTGTGCTCAATTGTGTCTGACTCTTTGCAACCCCATGGACTGTGGCCCACTAGGCTTCTCTGGCCATGGGATTTTTTAGGCAAGAATACTGGAATGGGTTGCCATTTCCTCCTCCAGAGGATCTTCCTGACTCAGGGATCAAACCCGCCTCTCCTGTGTCTCCTGCATTGCAGATGGATTCTTTACCCACTGAACCATTGGGGAAGCCCAGAGCAGGAAAGTATATCCGTAGGTAAACCAACTGACTATTACCTACATTTCTCTGTTGGGAAGTACTTCTCTAACTACTTTTCCAAAGCCTAAAAATCAAAGGTTACAGAGTCATCTTATTTTAGTCTCTAGTATATCTTTTGCTGAAAGTAAGAAACAGGCTTAGAGTAGAAACCCTGAACCTAAAAGAGGTTAAGGAGGGCCACCTAAATCAAACAGTTTACTTCCCAGCATTGCTTTTAAAAGCCTAGATGACAGCCTTACTTACATGTTTTCTAGAGACACCACAGTAAATAAATGTTCAAAGACACAGATGTGAAATATGAGTGTATCTTACACATATATGAGCACACAGTGTTCTCCCTCCTGCTTTTTGCCCTGTTTCTTCCCACTAATGATCTGAAGTCCCCAAAGAGTTTACATATTCTCCTGGCACTGGGGAAGGGGAATCTGATCATCACCGTCTATACTACCTACTATAAATTATTCGTGACAAATATAATTCTTGATTTATTCTCTTATTCAGAGTCCAAGTCTGTTGCTTATTGGCTGTGCAAAGCTTCTCACTTCTCTGTGGGTCAGTTTCCTCATCTTTAAAATAGGAGACTATAATTCTATCTTATAGGATTGTGAGGATCGAGCTCATCCCTGTAAATTACTTAAGCAGCACTTAGTACTTAATACCTGCTTTATGACGGTCATCATCAGGCTTCCCTGGTAGCTCAGACAGTAAGGCATCTGGTAGCTCAGACAGTAAGGCATCTGCTGCAACGTAGGAGACCCAGGTTCAACCCCTAGGTTGGGAAGATCCCCTGGAGAAGCAAATGGCAACCCACTCCAGTACTCTTGCTGGAAAATTCCATGGACGGAGGGGCCTGGTAGGCTACAGTACATGGGATCACAAAGAGTTGGACACGACTGAGCGAGTTCACTTTGTAGTCATCATCATCATTATCAAGGGCAGAGTCTAGTGATTGAAGAGTTCAGCTGTTCCCTGCTAATTACGCCCCTTCTGTACTTCTCAGTTTGGGGCTGCCATTATTGATCTATGCCTTTTGGCTCTTTGCCTGCCTGCTAAGTTGTGCGGTCGCTTCAGGCATGTCCTACTCTTTGCGACCCTGCGACCGGGCTCCTCTCTCTACGGGATTCTCCAGGCAAGGACACTGGAGTGGGTTGCCATGCCCTTCTCGAGAAAATCTTTCTGACCCAGGAATTGAACCTGAGTCTCTTACGTCTCCTGTAATTGGCAGGCAGATTCTTTACCACTAGCATCAACTAGGAAGCCCAAAAACTGTTAGTTGCTTCAGTCATGTCTGACTCTTTGTAACCCCATGGACAGTCACCCACCAGGCTCCTCTGTCCATGAAATTCTCCAGGCAAGAATACTGGAGTGGGTAGCCATTCCCTTCTCCAGGGGATCTTCCTGACCCAGGGATCAAACCCAGGTCTCCCACATTGCAGGCAAATTCTTTACTGTCTGAGCTGTAGGTAAGTGTCATTTGGCTCTTTGCTTCTATATTACTCCTGGCAAGTATACTGACTTCAACCTCAACTGTCCTTCATGCCCCAGGGATAGGATCAGCAGAACACTGAGGAGCTTCTCTGGATCATTTCTACACTTTGATGGAGATAAGAGAAACCTGGAGTGAGTTTGGGGGTGATATTTCAGGTCTCTTCTGTCATCTTTTGTGACTGTTTGACCAAGCTTCCTCCGTGTTAGCTTTTTTCTCCTCTGTTTCATCAGAGGAAACTTTAGTTTCATTCTCTGAATCTTCTTCGTTTAGTAACCTTGATTGACTTATTTCTCGTCTTTAATCCTTTGGTAAGTGCTTTAAGGACTTTGAAAGCCAGATCTAAGGAGTAGGGAGATAGATGTATAGGTAAACCAGACTACATTTCATTGTAATTTTTCTCCAATCATCCTTCCAAGACCTAAATGTCTAAAGTTAGAGAATTGGGGAAACTCTTTTGCCCCCTTCTGATGCCTATGTCAGAAGCTTTCTCTATCTCCTTTATACTTTAATAAAACTTTACTACACAAAAGCTCTGAGCGATCCAGCCTCGTCTCTGTCCCTGGATTGAATTCATCTCCTCCGGAGGCCAAGAATCCCGCGTCTCATTGTTCAGCAGCAGCCTTTCATCTTGGGGGCTTGTCCGGGATCTTTCAGGACAAGATGGGCCTGATAATCTATGTGAGCCTACTTCTGCTGACTCCAGAAATCCTGATTCTGCCGTTTGATCCTCAAGACAATGCCTTCCTGTCCTGGGCTCACTCCTATGCTGCATTCCACAGTCTAACTGCTGGGTCTGTGGACCACTCCCTTCTTCATCCGTGAAAGGTGTCCCATGGTGGACATCTCCACTTCAAGGAAAGGACTTTCTCCAAGTGTGCAAATACCTTCAACAATCACATGTGATGCCTCTTCTTAAACCGATGACATCTAACAACCTTAAGATAGACTGATGTAACTATGGACATAATGTGACTTTTGATTTTAACTTGGTTTAGTGACTATTTTGCCTTACATCTATAACTGTATAATGGGGTTTTCTAACTGTCTAAAAGCTTTTAATTTACAAAAAAAAAAATAAAAATAAAGTTAGAGAATTGTCTTATCTTAGTCTTTAGTATAACGTTTTCTCAAAGTAAGAAAAGGCTTAGGTTAGCCGCTATTTCCTACCTTGCCATAAGGCGGCCATTAATAGATACATCCTCAGAGCTTGATGGAGGAGGAAATGGCAACCCACTCCAGTGTTCTTGCCTGGAGAATCCCAGTGACGGTGGAGCCTGGTGGGCTGCCGTCTATGGGGTCGCACAGAGTCGGACACGATTGAAGCGACTTAGCAGCAGCAGCAGGACTTGAGATTCTTAAAATCAGGGCCTTTAGGAATTAAAACAAAACCGGTTTTCTCTTTAAACGTGAATCTAGATCTTAGAAATAAAAGCCATACAAAGAGATCCTGTCTTGGAGTTCTAAGCCAAGCACTTAGCGCTCTTATTTCAGGCTTTATCTGCTGGTTTCCCTGAGAGTAATATTTATATATATATATATGTATATTTATGAATCAAGAGAAATGGGTAAAAGAAGAACAATACAGAGTGGAAAGAACAACCTTTCAAATATCTAAAAACATCTCATTACATTTGTGTTTGAAACAAGATACTTTCGCTGTACCTAGAATATGTAACTGTAGAATAATTACAAGCATATATCTTTTTAAGAACTTCTGCCTTCCCACCTTTTTTTAGTCACATCTTCTATAACTTATTGAATATATAGTCAGAGGGTATTTCAGCTTTATTTTTGGCTATTTAACAAATTGATTCTTAGATAGCTGTAATATTCATCAGTCTTTACTGTAAATAAATTACTTTTTCACTCCATCACTTTAGGACTTGAATATTATAGGCTGTAGTAATGAATTAATGTCAAAACAGAGGACCAGTGTGTGGTAATAGCAACAGAAACAAGTAATAGATGGTCAGGTGACTTTGTTATCTATATCAGTCCAGGGGATTGCATCTTTCTTCATGCATTGGTGGTGGTCGTGGTTTAGTTGCTAAGTCATGTCCAACTTGTGCAGCCCCATACACTGTATGTAGCCTACCAGGCTCCTTGGTCCATGGGATTTCCCAGGCAAGATTACTGGAGTGGGTTGCATTTCCTCTCCAGGGGATCTTCCCGACTCAGGAATCCAACCCAGATCTCCTGCATCACAGGCAGATTCTTCACCGACTGAGCTCCCAGGGAAGCCCTCATGCCTTGGTGCCTGTTTTTAAGTGTGATGGCATTCCTGGGCTTCCCAGGTGGCACTAGTAGCTAAGAACCCATCTGCCAGTGTAGGAGACAGACACAGGTTCGATCCCTGGGTCAGGAAGATCCCCTGGAGGAGGACAAGGCAACTCAGGTGCTCAGATAGCAGCAACAATATAGTTTATTGAGGTATATAGTCGGTTTACATTATGAGAATCAGGTATACAATAATCACTCAAAAATTTTATGGATTATACTCTTATTTATAGTAATGAAAATAGTGGCTATATTCCTTATGCTGTTCAAAATATCATTGTAATTTATTTCTTTAAGACACAATAAAACAGTTCTGTGTACTACCTCTTTATCCCTACCCCTGTCCTGCCCCTCTCCACTCCACCTCTCCTCCTGGGAACCACACGTTTGTTCTCTGTGAGTTTGTTTCTTCTTGTATTCTCTAGTTTGTTTTATTTTTTAGATTCCACATGTGAATGATAACATGCAGTATTTGTCTTTCTCTGTCTGATCTACTTCACTAAGCACAGTACCCTCCGTGCTGCGCTTAGTCGCTCAGTCGTGTCTGACTCTGTGTGACCCCACGGGCTGTAGCCTGACAGGCTCCTCTGTCCATGGGGACTCTCCAGGTAAGAATACTGGAGTGGGTTGCCATGCCCTCCTCCAGGGGATCTTCCCGACTCAGAGATCGAACCCAGGTCTCACACACTGTGGGCATATTCTTTACCATCTGAGACACCAGGGAAGCACAATACCCTCCAGCTCCATCCATATCATTGCCAATGGTGAAATTGCATTCATTTTTATGGCTGGGTAATATTCCACTGCGTGTGTGTGTACACCACATCTTCTTTATTCATTCATCTGTTGATGGACACTTAAATTGTTTTCATGTCTTGCCTGTTGTAAATAATGCCGCTATTAGCATTGAGGTGCATGTATCTTTTTGAATTAGTGTTTTCATTTTTTTCAGATATATACCCAGGATTAGAATTGCTGGATCAGATGGCACTTCTGTAACATTTCTAGGTTTTGAGAAATCTGAATACTGTTTTCCATAGTGGCTGAACCAATTTATATCCCCACTGATATATGGTTCCCTTTTCTCCACATATTTATGAGTATTTTTTTTTTGTAGTCTTTCTGATGAGAGCTGTTTTGGCAGGTATAGGGTGATATCTCATTGGCAATGATAATAATAGTAATAATTAAAGGCAACTGACATTTATATGATTCTTATACACTTTAGTCATTTTATAAGACTTTCATATATATATATTGATTCATTCATTCTTCACAACAATCTATGAGATAAATTTGTTAATACTTTCATTTTTACAGTTGAGGAAATTGATGCCCAGAAGTTGAATGACTTTCCCAAGGTCTAATGACTAATAAATAACTGGCTAAATAAATAACTAACATATATACAAGGCATCTGGATTCAGAATCTAACTCTTAACTACTTAGCTACACCATTTGTTTATTGTTTATGATGTTGAATGAATGAAGCCCACCTGTGAATTGCCATTATGAAAACATTGTCAGAGGGTTGATTAAAGTGCATTATATAAAACAATTTAAATTACTGTATAAACTTAAATTTTTATGTCATCTAAAAATCTGAGAATGACTTTTTCATAAAATAATTTTTTTCCCTTCTCTGGAATACTAGCTGCATTTCATCTAAAAATGATCTCTAGAGAATGAATTCTATAGGTAACCTTCATTATACTTTGAGGGTGTGGCTATTTCCACCATAAGAATATTCTAAATAGTTAAACTTTAGCAGATCAGCTTTCTTTGACAGTATTCATAAATGCTCTTTTATTTGCTGAAATTTGTTTGAAATTAGAGAGATTTTGCAAATTTCTTATTAGCAGACCCAAGCATGCTTCAAATAATGTAAAGAAAATAGAAATTGCTGTTCTTAGAAACAGATTGTTTCAAAAGTAAATACTGTTATTGATACATTATTAGATTTTGCTGAGTAAAGCTGTTCCTGCACACAAACATCTTGGCCACCTGCAACTGTTTGTCAGTGGACTTTGAGAACACTAGTAGTAATTGTAAACTTAGGAATGTGTGGCAAGCTCACAGCCAGCTGTGCATATCCTGACTTCTTCCAGGTGTTAAAATAAATAGGACCATTTGGTTCACTTGTAACTCAACAAAAATATTTCATGATTCATTAACTTAAAAATCCATTTATAATTTTTTATTGGAGGGAGTAGATAATGTTATATTCATTTCAAATGAGAAAATACATCCCCAGAAATATTTGTGGTATCATTACTTATTATATTCCATGTTCTCTTCATAAAATGAAAAGAATCTTAATGTAACATTTGTGTAGGTTTTTTTCACATTCTTTTCACAGGAAGACACTACTGAGCCACTTCTGCCTATAGGCATCAAAAAAAATTTTTTTTAATGAAAGAAAATATGTTTTTGTATTCAGTCAGAGTTCGCTTGCCTTGGCAGGATCCAGTTCAAATTAGTCTCATATTAATTTTTATCTTTGGTCATATGTTTGATCATTACCTGATAATAGCTACTCTTTATTGAATACCTGCTGTTAGATGTTAGCTCAAGAGACCCACATGCCTAATTCTTTCTTGACTAAAACTACCCATTTTCGTATGATTCCCGAAGGAAAATATACACATGAGTCAACTGCAAAGTGGAAAAATCCAAATCCATCTGTTATTAGATTATCTTGTATCTGTATATTATTAGATTAGCTTGTATCTGATACTCCAAACCTGAAGCTAGGGTACTCAGATAAACTGGAGTAGAATATACGGCCCCTCCACCCCAAGGAAATAAACGAACTTGGGAAGAACAAAGAGGTGGGGTGAGCAAAAAGCAGAAAAAGCTGATATAGCTCTTGTACCCCTGCCTTCCTCCCAGCACACACACTTTTATTTCCAGTCTGTTAACCCAGTCATTGCTAGTTTTCAGTCTTAAGGTAAAGCAAAAGAGGGGCTCTACCCCTTGGAAGGGAAGAATCTTCCTTGCTTTTTTCTGGAGAGAAGTATAAATTAACATAATTGGTCAGATTCCTGGACACTAATTAAGCCTTAACCTCTGGCAGACTTTCACTGTTTTTAAAAAGAAATATGCTGATGCAGACGGCTTTTGAATTTTCTTCAGTGAGACTGGTCATATGGCTAGCCAGAGGATATCAAGGTCATTATAGTGAGGTCCCTGATCCCACCTCTGTGGCTGATCCTATGATATTTATTACTACTTTTAATAGAAGTATAGCAGGCCTACAGAGATGCCTTTTTTGATATCAGTCATAGGAAGTTATTAACTCCAACTCCTGACTAGATAAAAAAATGTATGCCTTTTCTACTTTCTGTTCCAAATAATGCCCAGGTTTGCACTTCAGCCTATGTCAGATTTTAGAATATGACCCTGGTGTTTTGCTCTGTCTTTGACCATTATTGTCTGGCCAGTGCTTTGAAATGCCCAAATTCTACCTCAAGGGATTCAGAGGGAATAAACAAGCCAGGGAATAAATATGGATTTCTTCTCCTTCTAATCAGGTCCTCATACCAATTGCAGCTTTATAAAGAAGAAGGCAAGGGAAGGAGGGCCATACCCATGATCTTTGCACACACACATACCCCAGTATTTGCTCTGGAATATGACTAACCAGGTTAACAGTTACTCCCTGGCTAGGAAACATATAGCATCTCCCTCTCCTTCTCCTGGCCCTGCACACCTCATATTTTCAATAGGTCAAAATCCTGATTTCACCTACCTCCTACTGGATGGTATCATTACATCTTGTCAATGTTCTTACATTTTAAAATGCTTTGTAACAAAGTATCATGCTCAAGTAGGCCATGTTTAAAACTATTTTGATACACATACAATGAATTCTCATACAAATGGCTTGAACATTAATATTTTCATAGATAACATTATCAATCTAAAGAATGAAAATTGCTGAAAACCATATTAGAATACATGAATATGTAAATGTTACAAATATTAAATGTAGAAATTAAAGACAGTACCTATTTTTTTTCACTTTCAACATTTTTATAAAGGTGAAAATATAAGCAGGATTGAAATTGGGGAAGAAACAGACTACTACAAGCAGGTAATATGATTTCTCACAAATGAAAAGTAACCAACTGAAAAACTTTTAGATCTGACCAGATCCAAGACACACATATACTTTAAACAATTAACAGTAGTCACTTCTGGGAAGAGAAAAGAGATGTTAGTGTTAAGGCATAAAGGTGGACATTTACTTCTTATAATGTACTGTACTTTGTTATGTACTCGGATACTGTTTGAACTTTTACAGTAAGCATATATACACAATTTTTACATGAAAAATTTTCTTTACATGAAAATCTATTTAAAAAATTTTAACACTGTATCATGCAAGATGCTTCACTGTAAATACTGATTTTTTTACAGTGTATAAGTTGGATCACTATAATACAGTGGTAGCAACCACATTTTACATTGCTTTGGAAATAACCCAGATATGCTTCAGTGGGTGAATGGTTAAACAAACTTAACAAATTCATACCATACAATACTACTCAGCAATAAAAAGGAACTGTTGATACATGCAACAACTTGGATAAATATCCAGCAAATTATACTGTGTGGCAAAAGAAATAGTTCCCAAAGGTTAAATACTGTATAAGTGCGTTTATATAACATTTTGGGTTCCCCAGGTGGCTCAGGGGTAAAGAATCCACCTGCAATACAGGAGACGCGGGTTTGACCCCTGGGTTGGGAAGGTCCCGGCATGGCAGCCCACTCTAGTATCTTGCCTAGAGAATCCCCATGGACAGAGGGGCCTGGCAAACTATAGTCCACAGGGTCACAAAGCGTCAGGCACAACTGAAGCAACTGAGCATGAGCATATAACATTTTTAAATGACATTGTTCTAGAAATAGGGAACACATTAGTGGCTGCTCAGATTTAGGGATGGGAGGGGGAAAGAGGAGGAAAATGAGAGTAGTTATAAATGGGCAGCATTAGGAATTCTTGTGATAAAGGAACAGTTGTGTAGCTTGACTGTGGTGGTGTATACACAGACCTACACAAGTGGTAAACTGGGGAAATCTGTATAGATTAGTGGTTATATGTCTATATTTTGTTTTTGATATTGAATTATGGTTTTGTAAGATGTTACCATTAGTGGAAACTGGGTAGAGATAGGGGATCTGGCTGTGTTATTTCTTACATTTTCATATGAATTATCTCAAAAATTCACATAAAATGAAGGATAGCTAAAAATTCCCCAGAACTTATGAAAAATACCACAGCTCAACTAGCTCAGATGAGCCCAAGCAGAGTAAGTAAAGGAAACCTGTAAATAGAGTGGTAAAGGGCAACTTCACACACTTGCAAATTCATTAATTTGCAATTTCTCTCTCTTGCTTAGTAGTCAAGTACCAAAGACATGACTTTTCAACTACTCTACATTTTCCAATCTTCTGTATGGTCTAGTGTGACTTAATGCCTGATTTCTTGCGTATATAATGTTTTCAGCTGGGG
The DNA here is from genome assembly GCF_023699985.2 of Odocoileus virginianus. Taxonomy (NCBI): domain Eukaryota; kingdom Metazoa; phylum Chordata; class Mammalia; order Artiodactyla; family Cervidae; genus Odocoileus; species Odocoileus virginianus. The sequence continues at coordinate 1,186,056 of NC_069686.1, read as the reverse complement.
ACCTTAAGGAATAAACAGACTACCTCCATTTTCTTTGCCTTTCCTGTAAACCAAAGCAGGAAATGCCTGAGACCTGGTTTTGACTGTTGGAATGTCATTGAAACAAGGTGGAAGGAAGCTGGGTTGCTGAGTAACACTGTGGATAAGAGCCCAGGTATCAACTTAGGATAGGCAGCCTAGATAGTCCCTGTCGCTTTGAACTATTTTGTGTTTAGTTTTCCTTATTACACATCTAGTGCTTCCCTAAACTGATAACACACATAGACATTATCACAGTGTAACTGCAGAACACCAAAAAGAAAAGACAAAGCACTTTTTTTAAAGGAGCTACTGTTATTAACAGAAACAAACTTTTCTCCAAAGGTTACCACTATATTGAATTTTATATTTATCATCCCCATATTTCTCTGAATACTTTTATTAAATATGTATCTTTAGCAATATGGCATCATTTTGCTTGTTTTTAACAATGGAGAAGGAAATGGCAACCCACTCCAGTATTCTTGCCTGGAAAATCCCATGGACAGTGGAGCCTGGTGGGCTCCAGTCCATAGGGTCGCAAAGAGTCGAACACAACTGAATTGACTTTAGCATATAAACGGTGTCACTATGTATTTTTCTGCACTTGCCTTTTTTGCTCAGTGTTGTTTTATCAATATATTTGAGTTGAAACGACTTTGTCATTCACTTTCACTCTGAGTAATATTCCATTGCATTGATACACTGCTTCAATTTATTAATCTATTCTTTTGTTGATGGTCATTTATGTTATCCAGATGTTGCTGTTTCAAACAATAGTGCTATGAATATTTTTCTACATATATTTTATGTGAGAATTTCTTTGAGTTTTGTGCTTATGAGTGGAAATATTAGTCATAGAATCTGCACATTTTCATAAGATACTGTCAAGTTGCTCACCAAAATATTTATACCAATTTATACTCATTAGCATATAAAAGTTTATTTCTACACATCCTCAGTATTGTCAGATATTTAAAAATTTGTAATAATAATAATGGAATTATATCTCCCTATGGCTCTAACTTGCATTTTTTAATAAGGTTGATCAACTTTTCATATATTTATTGGCCATTTAGTTTTCTCCCTTCATGAATTGCCTTTCATTCTCCATTAGTGTTTACTACTCAAAAAATAGCCTGAGAGGCTAGTTCAGTTCAGTTCAGTCACTCAGTCATGTCTGACTCTTTGTGACCCCATGAACCGCAGCACACCAGGCCTCCCTGTCCATCACCAACTCCCAGAGTCCACCCAAACCCATGTCCATCGAGTTGGTGATGCCATCCAAACATCTCATCCTCTGTCATCCCCTTCTCCTCCTGCCCTCAATCTTTCCCAGCATCGGGGTCTTTTCAAATGAGTCAACTCTCTGCATCAGATGGCCAAAGTATTGGAGTTTCACCTTCAGCATCAGTCCTTCCAATGAATATTCAGGGTTGATCTCTTTTAGGATGGACTGGTTTGATGTCCTTGCAGTCCAAGGGACTCTCAAGAGTCTTCTCCAACACCATAGTTCGAAAGCATCAATTATTCAGCGCTCAGCCTTCTTTATGGTCCAACTCTCACATCCATACATGACTACTGGAAAAACCATAGCTTTGACTAGACGGACCTTTTTCAGTGAAGTAATGTCTCTGCTTATTAATATGCTGTCTAGGTTGGTCATAGCTTTTCTTCCAAGGGGTAAGCATCTTTTAATTTCTGGACTGCAGTTGCCATCTGCACTGATTTTGGAGCCCAAGAAAATAAGTCTGTCACTGTTTCCACTTTTTCTCCACCTATTTGTCATGAGGTGATGGGATTGGATGCCATGATCTTCATTTTTTGAATGTTGAGTTTTAAGCCAACTTTTTCACTATCTTCTTTCACCTTTATCAAGAGGCTCTTTAGTTCCTCTTCACTTTCTGTCATAAGGGTGGTGTCATCTGCATATTGAGATTGTTGCTATTTCTCCTAGCAATCTAGATTCCAGCTTGTGCTTCATCCAGCCCAGCATTTGGCATGATGTACTCTGCATATAAGTTAAATAAGCAGTTAAATTGAAATGGGTGTCAATGGTAAATAAAAGAGGCTTTGGATGGAACCTTGGGACATTCTAGCATTTTGAAGTTATTGAAGATGTGAAAGAATCTCAGAGGGAAATGAGTAGTATTCAGTTAAGGTAAAAAAGGAACATGCAGGGTCCTGGAAGCCTAACAAAGGCAATGTTTCAAGGAGGGAGTGACAAGCTATTAATTACTGCTGGTATTTCAAATAAGATGATGTTTGAGAATTAATAAAATTGTACTAAAAAAATCATGTCTGAGATAAATATTACGAAGGGGTAGCACATAGTACTATATAGTCATGTAATGGAAAGATTTGAGTTAAAGACTTCCCCTAAAAGTGATAATGTACTGAAAAGTGAAGCAAGGATAATTGAACTGAGATGTGAAGAGTAGATGGAATAAACTAGCTGATATGAGAAAAAAAAATCTTCCACTTAAGGACAAGGAAAAGGACCAATGTGGCTGAATTAAAGGGAAATGCAAGTAGGAAAAGTAAGAGACCTGAGAGGTGGACAGGAGCTAGATATACACAGCCTATAGGTCGTGTAATGGGCTTTTGTTCTGAAATTATCCTAGTGTTAATGGGAAACCAATGTTTTTCATGAGAAGTTCAATGATCTTATCACTGTGGATGGTGACTGCAGCCATGAAGTCAGAAAACAGTTGCTTTTTGGCAGGAAAGCTATGACAAACCTAAGCAGTGTATTAAAAAGCAGAGACATTACTCTGCTTACAGAAGTCTGTATAGTCAAGGTTATGATCTTCCCATTGGTCACTTATGGTTGTGAGAGCTGAACCATAAAGAAGGCAGAGTGCCGAAAAATTTGTTGCCTTCAAACTGTGTTGCTGGAGAAGACTCCTGAGAGTTCCTTGGACAGCAGGAAGATCAAACTTGTCAATTTTGAAGGAAATCAACCCTGATGGACTGATGCTGAAACTGAAGCTCCAGGATTTTGGTCATCTGATGCAAACAAACAACTCATTGGAAAAGTCTCTGATGCTGGGAACGATTGAAGGCAGAAGGAAAAGAAGGCATCAGAGGATGAGATGGCTGGATGGCATCACCAATGCAATGGACATGAACTTTGGCAAACTTCAGGAAATGACGAGGGACAGGGAGGCCTGGCGTGCTGCAGTCCTTGGGGTTACAAAGAGTTGGACACGACTAGGCAACTGAACAACAACAACAACAACTGATGACATTTTTATTATTGGTCCTTTGTATATTACTTGTTTCTCTCGGGGAGCTTCTGAGTCTTTGTGTTCCCAGTTTTCTAAAATTTTATGATGTTCCTTTTTCTAGATCTCCTGTCTTTCATTTTCATGGACATTCATTGTGTACTTTCAGGCTTAAGACCTATGTTCTTCAGTGTTTGGAAGTTTTAAAACTTATTTCTTTGATAGTTTCCCCTCAATTTAATTTCTCTTCTTTTTCTGAAACTTCTTTTAAATGATGAAAAGATTCTCTTATTGTCTTCTTTTTTCCTCTCTTATGGTTTATATGTGATTTGCATATATTTTATAACAGTCTTGTCTTGTGTTATCATTCCCTGACAAATATTTTTCACTGAGCAGTTTTTAATTTTGACAAAATCTGATTAACTTATTTTTTATGGATTGTGCTTTTGGTATCATGTCTAAGAACTCTGCTTAATGTTAGGTCATGATTAGGTAAGATTTTCTCTTAGTTTTCTTTTGAAAGTTTTATTGTTACTCGTTTGACATTTATGTCCATGATCTGTCCTGTATTACTTTTTGCATAAGGTGTGAGATTTAGGCTGAGTTCATGAATATCTCTGTCTCTCTCTGCTTTCTTTGTCGCACAGGTGGTTGTCAAATTGTTCCAATATTATCTTTTCCCCATTGAATCACTTTTGCGCCTTTTACCTGACAAGTTCAATTCTGTATGACAGTTTTTTTCCTTTCAGCACTTTAAAAATATTGTGTCTCTTTTGTTTTCAGTTGTGAAAAAAGATATAATGTGAGATTTATCCTCTGAACTTTTTAAGAATACAGTATTGTTTACAATTAGCACAGTGTTGTGGAGAGATCTCTAGAAGTTTTTCATCTTACATATCAGGAACTTTACACACATTGAACAGTAATTTCTCATTTCCCCTTCATTCCAGTTTCTGCAACTACCCCATTCTGTTTTGTACTCTGATGAATTTGACTACTTTAGATAACTCATGTAAGTGGGATTGTTTAGTACGTCTTTCTGTGACTGGCTTACTCCATTTAACATAATACCCTCAAAACCAGATCTGAAAGAGACACGTGCACCCCAATGTTCACCACAGTGCTGTTTATAATAGCCAGGACATGGAAGCAACCTAGATGTCCATCAGCAGACGAATGGATGAGGAAGCTGTGGTACATATACACCATGGAATATTACTCAGACATTAAAAAGAATTCATTTGAATCAGTTCTAATGAGATGGATGAAACTGGAGCCCATTATACAGAGCAAAGTAAGCCAGAAAGATAAAGACCATTACAGTATACTAACACATATATATGGAATTTAGAAAGATGGTAGCGATAACCCTATATGCAAAACAGAAAAATAGACTCAGATGTATAGAACAGACTTTTGGACTCTGTGGGAGAAGGCGAGGGTGGGATGTTTCAAGAGAACAGCATGTATATTATCTAGGGTGAAATAGATCACCAGCCCAGGTTGGATGCATGAGACAAGTGCTTGGACCTGATGCACTGGGAAGACCCAGAGGGATCGGGTGGAGAGGGAGGTGGGAGGGGGGACCGGGATGGGGAATACATGTAAATCCATGGCTAATTCATTTCAATGTATGACAAAAACCACACACAAAAAAAAAATTTGGGTACAAAATCTATTTTTTATTTCCTTGTTAACAATTAAAACTATGTATGGTAAGGCAAAAAAAAAAAACAAAAACCATAATATCCTCAAATATCATCCATGTTGTAACATATTACAGAAATTCTTTCTTTTTAATGGCTAAATAATATTCTGTTATATGTATATACCATGTTGTCTTTATCATTCATCTGTTATGAACATATAGCTTGTTTCTACTTCTTGGCTATTGTGAGCAATGCTGCAGTAAATATGGGAGTACAGATATCTCCTTGATACCCTGATTTCAGTTTCTCCAATAATACCTAAAATACCTAAAATCTAATAATACTTCCGTAAGCTACTGGGTCATATGGTAGTTCTGTGTTTTATGTTTTGTTTTATTTTATTGCACTTCCACACCATTCTCCATAGCAGTTGCACATGTTATATTCCCACCAACTGTTCAAAAGCATTTCAGTTTTTTCACATCCTTACCAATCATTATTTTCTGTGTGTGTGTGTGTGTGTGTGGGGTGGGTGTGGTTGTTTTTTAAATGGCCATCCTCACAGGTATGAAGTAATCTTATTGTGTTTTTTATTTCCATTTCTCTGAGGTGAAAAAGACTTTGAGCATCTTTTCCTATACTGGTTAGTCATTTGTATATAACTCCTTGGAAGTCCACTTTTTAATATGGTTATTAATTTTTCCTGCTGTTGAGTTGTAGAAGTCCCTTTATCAGTTATACGCTTTGCAGATATTTTCTCTCATTCCATAGGTTGTCTTTTCACTCTGTTGATTTCTTTCCTTTGCTTTTTAGTTTCATGTAGTCTTATGTTTTTATTTTGCCTGTGCTGTGGTAATCATTCTCAAGGTGATCATTGTCAAAACCAATGCCATGAAGCCTTATCCCTACATGCCACCTCCTTCTAGCCTCTTGATTTATTATGCAGAATCCACTATTACAGGTCCCCTTCAGGTACTGTATTGTTTATCAATGACTGCTTTCAAGAGTTTTTCTTTGTTTTTACTTTTTCAGAAAGTTGGTTATGCTATCTGAGCATCAGTTTCTTTGGGCTTATCCTATCTACTGATTTCTTTAGTGAGCTCACTAAGTTTCTTGAACCTGTAGGTTTATGTCTTCTGTCTTTCATCAGATTTGGGAAGTTTTCAACCATTACTTCTTCAAAAAGTTTTTCACCCCAGCATTCTTTTTTTTTCTTATAAAACTGCAGTAACATGAATATGAGAGCTTTTGTTACTGTCCTAACTAGTCCCTGAGGTGCAGTTCTTTTTAAAATATCTGTTTTCTCACTTGCTTATATTTGTTAGTTACTATTGACTTATCTTCTAGTTTCCTGACTCTTTTTCTGTCATCTCCATCCTTTCACTGAGTCCATCTAGTGATTTATTTCAGCTTGGTTATTGTATTTTTCAGTTCTAAAATTTTCCTTTGGTTCTTCTTTATATCTTCCATTTCTTTTCTGAAATTTTCAGTTTTCCGACTTGTCTCAAGAGTGTTTGTAATTACTTCTTGGAGTATTTGTATGATAGCTCTTTAAAATCATTGTTTGAGGGGGAGTTCCCTGCTGGTCCAGTGATTAGAACTTTGCATTTTCACTGCCAAGGGCCCAGGTTCAATCCCTTAGTCAGAGAATTAAGATTCCACAAGCTGCACAATGCAACTGAAAAAAAGTCATTGTTTGATAATTCCAACAGCCATATTATCTCAGTCATGATATGTATTGATTATTTTTTCTCATTCAAGTTTAAATTTACTGCTTCTTGATGTGATGTGTACTTTTGAATTTTATCTTGGATATTTTGAGTATTATGTTACGAGAATATAGTTCCTGTTTAAGTCCTGTCTTCTAGCAGACTGTCATCCTTTTTAGGTTCAGAACACACATCCTGACCCATTTTTTTGTTGACTGTGGCTTGAAAGACAGTTTAGTTTCCAAAGCAGTTGTAGTGCAAATCTGGCATGTCTCTCTGCTATCCAAAGGTTGGTTTGAAAACTGGTAATAGTCTGCATTATAGTTCAGTTTTCACGACTTTCATAGTGTTGATTCTTTTGTTTCATGGCAGGGCCATTTGAGGTTGTGCCCAGGGCTTTGTAGAGATATTCAGGAATCCCTTTCTCTACCTCTTCTCTCTTTGATCCTCCCTCCGCCCCACATCTAGTTTGGGAGGAGATGGGATGCTGCTCTTTGCTCTTATGTTTAGTGCAAGATGGAAATGGTCACCGGAAGCCCCATTCCCACAGTGCCTGGTATGGAGGGAGAGGGGAACTGTTCCTTCCATGATGCTTGTCTGGAGTTGGGAGGATGTAATTAGATGGGTTGCATTCTACAAAGCCATCCTTCTCCTAGTCTTTTGACACTAGAAAAAAATGGGTTTTCCTTGGGGCTTTTGTTTTTGTTTTATCTTGGTCTGTGCCCATTGCACATATAGGAGACAAGCAACAAACAGGAAAAAAAGATCATCATCTCACACAGGTGATTTCTCAGATTCCTTGGTACCTAGTCTGCCTCCTTTTCTCTCTTTTTCACCATCTTCTGATAATTGCCTTGTGTATTTTGTCTGTAGGCTTTTCACTGTCATCAGCAAAAGGGACAGGGTTGAATGTGCTGGCTCCATCTTGTCCAGAAGTGGAAGTTTCTCTGAGAATTTAAATATCATTTCTTCTAAGTTTTCTTCTGCTCCTAACATTCTCTCAGTCTGTTCTTGATTTGATTGCTTCTTCTTGCTATATTTTCATACTGGAAGCTAAATGTAAATTCATTTTTCATATTTAATAGCGAGGCACCAAAAATCAGATTTCAGGCTCTTATTTATCTGTGGGGCTTGATGACCAGCAGTTGTTATTATAGGGCAATCTGTTGCAAGCTGGCTTTTTTACTGGATGCCACTCTTAAAGTACAACTTTCAAAAAGATTAAAAAACACAAGTCATATACATAAAAATGACAAGTACCAAAGAATTTATTTGATTCAGTAAGCTGTTATAACTGATTCAAAGAGCAGTTGATAGTCTAGTATAACACTCACATGCAGGTATTATGCATACATATACACACACAGGAGTATCTTCAGTGTATTGCAGAAGAGGAAGTCAAAGTGACACTATCTGTGTGACCTCAGAAACATACATCCATTCTGTGAAACGCCTATGGGGGCCATGTGGAAAAGAGCTGACAGTTGCCTATGTATGACGGCCAGCAAGAAAAAGGGGACCTCAGTTGTACAACCCCAAGAAACTGAATTCTGCCAACAGAAGCGTGATCTTGGCAACCCAGTGCTCTGTGACAGCCCAGAGGGGTGGAGTGGGGTGGGGGCGGGAGGGAGGTTCAAAAAGCAGGAGACACATGTACACGTAGAGCTGAATCGCACTGCGGTATGGCAGAAACCGACAGAACATTGTACAGCAGTTATCCTCCAATTAAATAAAAGTGAACTTGGAAGCCCTGGGCTCCAACAGTGAGCCCCAAAGCCTCCTTATGAGAACCGACTCTAGCTGACAACCTGATATCAGCCTTGTGATACTCACAGCAAAAAACCCTTCCTTGCCTTGTCAGACATCTGACTTACAGAACTGTGAGCTAATGAGTGAATGTTGTTTTAAGCTGCTACGCTTCTAGTAATTCATTTTACAATAATAGGAAAACTGATACAATGCCAAAAAAAAAAAAAGTGCAAATAAACTAGTAAACTTATAAGTAAATCTAAACATATACATGTAAAAAATAACAGCATTATCTCTTTGGGAGGGTCTTTAAGGATGACAAAAACAAAACTCTTAAGCTAAAGCACATCAACTGAAAGAGAGTTGGCTGTAGTTAAAATATTTTCAGAGCTGTATTTGAGAAGCAGAGATTTGTAGGTGTGGTATCCCTCCTAAAAGGGGATCAGACTCTAAATCTTATCTCCTCTCCTTCTTTGGCACATGATCATTTAATCAGAGAACATACTTCCCTGACCCCAATATAGCGAGGTGGTCATATGTTGAGTTCTCACCAATCTTATGTGAGTTGGAGTCAGGTATCCCCCTTTCATCTTGTTTTCTGAAAAGAAATTTTTTATCCTTGAATTCTCTTCCTCCTTTCTGACATTTGGACATGGAAAATACAGAGACCTAGCTTTGAACATACAACCACAGACATGGGGGCAGTGGAACAACAGAATGGACTCATCTGGGTCCCTGAATTACTGAGTAGAGCAGAGTCATACAGCTAACCAGACTCTAACTTGTGACCATCACATGAGATAGAGATTTACATTACTTAACTCTTCATATTTTTAGATTTATTTCCTAGAGCAGCTTAACCTTAACATTAACTAAATTGGTCCCTGCAGCTGGAGTGCAACAATCATAGGAACCTAAAATATGGGGCATTTGGCTTAGCAAAATTTAGGGCTTAGCAGTGAGGCAGTAGATCTTATGTTGTGTGGGGTACAGAAGCAGTTGGCTTTTCCAGCTTGTAAGGCTCAAATTTCTGGATTCTGTATCCCCTTCCTTCTCTGCTTGCAAATTGGCATATTCTTGCCTTAGCTCATCTTTTTCTTATAATACCTTGCTAAAAGCAACAAGAGTAGTGAACACGTATTCCTTATTGCTTTTAGTAATGTACTATAAGAAATAGCATGAGATAGAACTGTGACTTGCAACTTTTCCCTAGATCTTCATCAAGAAAAACAGTCTTTTAACAAAGATCAGACTGCACGTGCTGCCTTCCAACCTAAACCTACTGTTGAGATAGCCTCAAAGCAGTCATCACCGAAATGAAAAAGAGGGAGAGAGGGCAGTAAGACAAGCAAGAGCTGGTTTAGAAGCTTTGCCTAGAAAAAAAAACAAAACTCAAATTTTGATGGGATTTCTGGCATATAAACAAATAGGAAATAAACAGAACTAAAGCCAAATAAGGTGTTTTGTGAATTACATTTCCAACAAGTCTATAAGTAACATTTTGTGAAAGACTGTGGTTGTTCAATCCTTGATGCAACCCTCAGGCTCCCAAAGCTGCTCTAGCAATGAAGTGGGCTATAAAAACAGTACACTCCTGCATTCCTAACCTACCCTACTACATTCACTCCAAAATCACAAAGGACCACAGAAAATTAGGAACAACGAAGACCGTCTAGAACGCAAAGGCAGGGCCCATAGTTAATAAGGGAATTGTTCTAATAGATTAGAACTGGTATATAATTAAGAAATCTTTGCTACTAGGCCAAAGGGTTCTTTGTAATTCCTGCTCAGCATGATTTTCCTCCCTTTTGTGGGCAGGTGACTACACGTAGTTCTAGTTTTTCCTTTATCCAAAGGGTTTTCCATCATAGTGTAGTAGGGTTCAGGTTTGTATAATTTCTATTAGCATATTGTTCATAGGACTACAAGGCACCTCATAAGAACTGAACGGAGAGAATTTTGGAGCACCTGGATGTTTGGACTTTGGATTAGGCGGGATCTAGGATTGTGTTTCATAAGGAGGCAACAGACCTTTTCTGTGTATGGAAGGAAAGTAGGAACAGGTATTTAAATGGCCAGACTTCCGGTTGTTTCAAAAAGGTCTATTCTCCCTCTCTTCCTAGGCACTTGGTCCTAGCAGCAAGAGACTACATTTCCCAGTCTGACTCACAGATGGATATTGCCATGTGACTGACTACTTGCTTTTAGACAGGAACCTGGGTAACTGCTGCCTCATTGACTTGAAAGAAAATTGCTTGCACTGGATTTTTCCTGTTTCTCTTTCTTGTGTAACATAGATGTGGCAGCAGTCCAGCATTGACCATGCAGACGAGGAAAGCATCCCAGAAGATGATGGTGCAATGACATGAAAGCAGGCCAGAGCCCTGAGTGATATGGAACAAAGCTCCACGTATCCTGGACTGCTTTTAACCTGGACTGCTCATGTCAAGATCAAATGGAAAAATGCTTTTTTGTTAAGGATCTGTATCTTTGAGTAGCTTATTAATTCAGAAACTTAAGATAGTCTTAAGATAGAATTTGTTAAGCACATATGACAATATCTTAAGGGTAAACACAAATAAAAATATAATGCATAACTTCTAGTCTAAAAGTCTTAATTCTCCTTCCCACTCAAAAGACAAGAAAGTAATAGAAGCAAAGGAGAAAAGCAGGACAAATAGCACAAAATGAGATTATAGTAACAAGCCCAGAAGCATAAATAATTGGAATAACATATTGAAGTACTAAATTCATCAATTAAAAGTCATCATAATATAGAAAGGTACAAGTAAAAAGAATAGCAAAACTATATGAGGCAATACAGTAGGTCCCCTACATACAAAGGTTCAAGTTGTGAACTTTCAAAGATGCAAATGTGAGTTTGAACGAGGAGTCCAAAGAAGTCTTCAACACCTCAGTGGCTTCAGCGAGAAGCCGGGACTAGATCTGCAAGAGAACCACTTCACTGAACTCCTTGCCATGCAACACGAGGAGCTGACTAATGAAACCTGATGGAATTGCAGGCCCAGAGAAAGGACAAAGAGAGACAAGGGGAAGAAGCAATTAAACAACCAGAGAGACCCATGACGCAGGAGATGGCAGGGGAATTTTCTTCCCTGGAACAGGCATTGTTAGCTTTTGAGGCACGGGACCCAAATGTAGAACGCTGCAGGAAGGTTGCAGCAGCAGTCCAATGCCACTGTGTCATCCATGGTGAGGAGAAAAGAGCTCCCACACAGACATCACTGGGTCTCTTCTCCAAAGGGTAGACAGAGCTGAATCCAGCAAGGAACCAGAACCATCATGCATGAGTGAAACTGCGGCTTGCCCTCTGTCTTCTCCTGCTGATGATCCTTCAGCTCTGCCATCTCCCACCTCCTCTCCCTCCTCCAGCCAGCAACCTTCCTCCCTCTCCACTGGATGCCAACTCTTATACTGTACTACTGTGCTTCAAGGTACTGTACTATAAGATTAAAAATGTTTATTTTTGTGTGTTTGCTTCGTGTGCATCATTTGGGTGAAAAGAATTATAAACCTATTATAGTATAGTGCTGTATAGGTGATTGTGTTACTTTGGTACCTGGGCTAACTTTGTTGGACTTACAGACGAAATTGAATTTATGAACGTGCCCTCAGAACAGAGCTTGTTTGTATGTAGAGGACTTACTATAATCAGAATAATATTGAGTTAGTCGGGAAGAGAAAAATATCATATATTAACGCATATATATGAAATTTAGGAAAATGATACTGATGAAACTATTTATGAACCAGGGCAGGAATAGAGATGTGGATGAAGGAGAGGTGGGGATGAATTGCGAAAGTAGCACTGACATATATAAATGACCTTGTGTAAAATAGATAGCTAGTGAGAAGCAGCCCTACAGCACAGGCAGTCAGCTCAGGGCTCTGTGATGAAGGGATGGGATGGGATGGGGCATGGGGTGGGAGGGAGGTCCAAGAAGGAGGTGATGCATGTATGCTCACAGCCGATTCACATAGTCATACGGAGAAGCCAGCACAACCTTGTAAACAGAGCCAGGATATATATGAGTATTTTTTTAAAAGATGTTGAAACCTATCTAGGAATGTCTCCTTGATTCTGGGTATAGAAAAATCTCAAGGAATTCTCAAAAAATTACTTTAACTTCTAAATAAATCAAGCAGGGTGGCTCAGATAAATTTCAGAAAAGAGTGGCAATGCTTGTATACTAAAAAATTTCCCAACAATGCTGGGAGAAGTTAAAGATCTGAATTAGTAGAGAGAGATTCCATATTCGTAGGTTGGAAAACCCAATGTTGTCAAGATGGTCTTCTGTCTAAATTGATCTACAAATTCAATTAAATTCTTATCAAAATCCTAGCAGATTTTTTTTTTTGGTAGAAATGAACAAGCTGATCCTAAAAATTTTTATAGAAATGCAGAGGACCTAGAATAAACAAAAGAATTTTAAAAAGAAGACAATTTTACTTTTTTCTTTACAATTTGGATGCCCTTAACTTATTTTTGTTTCTCATGGCACTAGCTTTCAGGACCTGTATTACAATGGTGATATAAATGATAAAAGTAGAACTTCTTGCCCTTTCTTTTTCTCATTTTAAGGTGAAATTATAAGTTTTTCACCATTACTTGTGATGTCAGCTATGAATTTTTTGCATATATTCTTTGTAAGATTGAGCATACTTTCCTTAGTCCTTAGTTGTTTAGAGGTTTTTGTTTTTGTCATTAATATTTGACTTTGTCAAATGTTTTTGATTCATCAGTTGAGATGATCATGTGGTTTTTGTCTTTTATTCTATAAATACAGTGTATTGTACTAATCTATCTTCAAATGTTAAACCAAGCTTGTTTCCTCAGATAAATCTTAGTGGGTCCTGGTGGTATCATCCTTTTTATATGTTGGATTCCATTTGCTAATATTTTTAAGGATGTTTGTATCTTACTCTTTGCGACCCCATGGACTGTCGCCTACCAGGCTCCTCCATCCATGGGATTTTCCAGGCAAGAATACTGGAGTGGGTTGCCATTTCCTTCTCCAGGAGATCTTCCCGACCCAGGGATTGAACCTGGATCTCTTGCACTGTAGACAGACGCTTTACAGCCTTAGCCACCAGGGAAGATTTTTACATGTTGGATTCCATTTGCTAACATTTTTAAGGATGTTTGTGTATTATTTATGAGGGACATTTGTCTCTACCTTTCTTTTCTTTTCTTGTGATGTCTTAGTCTATCTTTGAAATCAGGATGATATTGATCTCATAGAATAAGTGGGAAATTGTTTCTTCCCTTCTCTTTACTGAAAGAGTTTTTGAAGAAATAGGATTTGATTACTTCTTTGTTTGATAGATTTCACCAGAGAAACCATCTGGACCTGAGCTTTTCTTTATGAAAAAATTTATAATTAACTCAGTCTCTTTTTTTGTTATATATCTGTTAAGTTTTTCTACTTCTTAATTTTTGTCATTTGTGTCATTCTAAGTATTTATCCATTTCGTATAAGTTTTCTAGTTCATTGGTCTAAGTTGTTTATGATGCTCACTTGTTTAGTCTTTTTCTGTAGGACAGTTAGAATTGACGTCTTTCATCCTTGATTCTGGTAACTTGTGTCGTCTCTTTTCCTGGTCATTGTAACTGTAAACACTGTCTTAGCTGCATCAATTGGGTATGTTGTGTTTTTGTTTTCATTCAGCTTACGATATTTTTTAATATACCTTGTGTTTTATACTTTGGATTATTTTGAAATATCTTTACTTTCCAAATATTGCAGAATCTCAAAGGTTTTTCTTTGTTAATTTTAAGTTGAATTCCTTTGTGGCCAGAGGACATAACTCTGTGGAAAAAAAATTATTTTAAGAGTTTTTTATATTAGTATACAAATTAAGATTTCTTTGAATATGTTCAAAAAATGAAATTATAATTTTATATCTTAATGTCAATATTTATGTCTAAAGCCCTTATAACTTCTGAAGAATAGTTTTAGGCATCAGCTAAAAAATTCGTGAAGGGACATATAGATGTAGATTTTCAAAATTCTTATGGGGGATATGAGAACACAAGTTTGAAAATTATTGCTCTAAATCATACCTCTGTTTGTGGCCCTAAATAAATATGGACATGACATTTATTTGAAAACTGACATAAATTCAGTTTTCAAATCTGATAGTGTTTTCAGAGCGATTTAAGGACAATCCATAAGAATACAAGGTGATCAGAGTCACTTCTTCAGACTTTGCAGACCAATTGTCATCTTCCACTCAACTCTCTTCAAGTCATATTTTCTGCCTATCTTGACCTGCAAGCAACAAAAAGTCTTTGCCCACTATGAAGCTTGTAAATGGTACCATACTGTTTATTTTCAGTTACCTTTCCTACAAGTGTATTTGTCATTTGTGAGGCTGCATTTACTTAAGAGTGTAGCTGAGGCTGGAACATCCAACATAAATCTTGGCTGAAACAAGAATAACCATCAGCCTCATCCTCCAGGTCTTCTTTCCCCAGTGGCCTCAAATCTCTCATTAGTGCAAGCTTGAATTTGTATAGCATAAGAGCTGAGTTTTAGGAGGGCTGAAAGAAAAGAAACTAGTCCTTTCAGTACCTGAGAACAGAAGACCTAAAACATCACTTCTGTCCCACATCATTGTGACAGTGACATTTGACATGACTTCATGAAGCAAGTCACAAAGCTAGTGCAGATTCAAGGGAAGGAAGAACAGACCCCATCTTTTCTTGATGTGAGGGATGTGTGTGAGATAGAATTCAGGAACTCTTAGACATGTAGATTTGTTCCTCAATTTTCTATTCATATCAGTTTTTCCGTTCAGATTCCGCATTGTCTTGTTCTAACAATATTTGAGTTCTTGCTATATCACAGATATCAGTCCATTATGTCAGCTGCAGTGAAAAAAATTTTTTTGCCTAAATGTCATGTTTTTTGTTTATAATTTCTTATGCCATACATGTTTGGGTTTATTTAAAGTAAGTTATTTATTTTAATTGGAAGCTAATTACTTCACAGCATTGTAGTGGTTTTTGTCATACATTGACATGAATCAGCCATGGGTGCACATGTGTCCCCCATCCTGAACCCCCTTCCCCCTCCCTCCCCATCCCACCCCTCTGGGTTGTCCCAGTGCACCGACTCTGAGTGCCCTGTTTCATGCATTGAACTTGGACAGGTCATCTATTTCACATATGTTAATATACATGTTTCAATGCTGCTCTCTCAAATCATCCCACCCTTGCCTTCTCTCACAGAGTCCAAAAGTCTGTTCTTTATGTCTGTGTCTCTTTTGCTGTCTCACATATATGGTCATTGTTACCATCATTTTAACTTAGTCAAACTTGTTTTATGTATGATTTTTTACTTTTAGTTTTAAAAAGTAAAATTTTGGTTTTACTTTTTAGTTTTAGATTAAAACTTTTAGTTTTAATCAATTTAGAATTTAAGTTTGCATATGCTATGAGATCAGGGTCCAGGTTTATTCCTGGCAGATGACTGGCTAATTGAGTCAGAATCATATATTACATATAGCATCTTTCCCCAGTGAATTCAAATATCGCATTTGTCACATATACGCTCAGACTGATTTCTGGATTATTCTATTCTGTTTAACTAAATTGGGTGTTTTTTAAAACCATTTTTTAAAAAACAATTAAGTACATTTATATTATTGTGCACTCATCACCACCCATCCATCTCCAGAACCTTTTCATCTTCCCCAGTGAAGTTATGTACACATTAAACAGTCCCCACCCACCACCCACCTTCTGGCAACTACCATTCTACTTTCTGTCTCTGTGAATTTGACTATTCTAGGTACCAGACTTCCTTGGTGGCTCAGACGGTAAACAATCTGCCTGCAATGAGAGAGACCTGGGTTCGATCCATACGTTGGGAAGATCCCCTGGAGGAGGGCATGGCAACCCACTCCAGTATTCCTGCCTGGAGAATCCCATGGACAGAGGAGCCTAGTAGGCTACAGTCCATGGGGTCGCAAAGATTTGGATACGACTGAGCAACTAAGCACAGCACATTCTGGGTACCTCATACGAATGAAATCATGTAGTATTTATCTCTTGTGACTGGCTTATTTCACTTAGGCTTATGTCCTCAAGGTTTATCCATGTTGTTGATGTCAAAATTTCCTTTCTTTTTAAGGCTGAATAATATTTTGTTGTGTGTATACTATATTTTGTCTATCCATTCATCCATCAGTGGACATTAGGATTGCTTATACTGTTGAGCTGTGAACATGGATGTACAAATATCTCAAGTCCATGCTTTAAATCTTTGGGGTATATGTCTAATAACTGAGCCGTTTTATCTATTTCTGTGCCATGCAGCTTCCCCAGGTGGTGCAGTGGTAAAGAATCTGCCTGCAGGAGATGCAAGAGATGCAGGTTTGATCCCTAGGTCAGGAAGATTCCCTGGAGTTGTTGTTGTTGTTCAGTCACTCAGTTCTGCGCCAGTCTTTGCAACCCACATGAACTGCAGCATGCTGGGTTTCCCTGTCCTTCACCATCTCCTGAAGTTTGCTCAAACTCACGTCCACTGAGTCAGTGATGCCATCCAACTGTCTCATCCTCTGTCATCCCCTTCTCCTCCTGCCTTCAATCTTTCCCAGTATAGGATCTTTTCCAGTGAGTCCCCTCTTTCACATCAGGTGACCAAAGTATTGGAGCTTCAGCTTCAGCATCAGTCCTTCCAATGAATATTCAGGGTTGATATCATTTAGGTTTGACTGGTTTGATTTCCTTGCCTCCAAGGGACTCGCAGGTGTCTTCTCCCCCTCCACAGTTCAAACGCATCAGTCCTTCGGCACTCAACCTTCTTTACAGTCCAACACTCACATCCGTACATGACTACTGGAAAAACCATAGCTTTGACTAGATGGACCTTTGTTGGCAAAGTAATGTCTCTGCTTTTTAATAGACTGTCTAGCTTTGTCATAGCTTTTCTTCCAAAGAGCAATTGTCTTTTAATTTCATGGCTGAAGTCACCATCCGCAGTGATTTTGGAGCCCAAGAAAATAAAGTCTGTCACTGTTCCCATTGTTTCCCCATCTATTTGCCATGAAGTAATGGGACCAGATGCCATGATCTTAATTTTTTGAATGTTGAGTTTTAAGCCAGCTTTTTCACTCTCCTCTTTCACTTTCATCAAGAGGCTCTTTAGTTCTTATTCACTTTCTGCCATTGGGGTGGTGTCATCTGCATATCTGAGATTATTGATATTTCTCCCAGCAATTTGATTTAAGCTTGAGCTTCATCCAGCCCAGCATTTCTCATGATGTATTCTGCATAAAAGTTAAATAAGAAGAGTGACAATATACAGCCTTGACATACTCCTTTCCTAATTGTGAACCAGTCTGTTGTTCTATGTCTGGTTCTAACTATTGCTTCTTTACCTCCATACAGATCTCTCAGGAGGAAGGTAAAGAGTTCTGGTATTCCCATCTCTTTAAGAATTTTCCACTGTTGTGATCCACACAGTCAAAGACTTTAGAGTAGTCAATGAAGCAGATCTTTTTCTGTAATTCTTTTGCTTTTTCTATGATCCAACAGATGTTGGCAATTTGATCCTCTGCCTTTTTTAAATCCAGCTTGAACATCTGGAAGTTCTCGGTTCATGTACTATTGAAGTCTTGTTGTACAGTCACTCAGTTGTGTCCGACTCTTTTTGACCCTATGGACTTCAGCATGCTAGGCTTCCCTGTCCTTTACTATCTCCCAGAGTTTGCTCAAACTGATGTCCATTGAATTGATGATGCCTTCCAACCATCTCGTCCTCTGCCATCCCCTTCTCCTCCTGCCTGCAATCTTTACCAGCATGAGGGTCTATTCCAATGAGTTGGCTCTTCAAATCAGGTGGTCAAAGTACTGGAGCTTCAGTTTCAGCATCAGTCCTTCTAATTATTATTCAGGGTCGTTTTCTTTTAAGATTGACTGCTTTGATTTCCTTGCTATCCAAGGGACTGTCAAGAGTCTTCTCTAGCGCCACAGTTCAAAACTATCAATTCTTTGGTGCTCAACCTTCTTTATGGTCCTACTCTCACATCCATACGTGATTACTGGAACAACCATAGCTTTAACTATACGGATATTTGTTGGCAAACTGATGTCTGGATTAGGTATCACTTAGCAGAGATATCACTCATAGCTATAAATCTATACCATTTTTGCCTTATAAAATCTATGATATCCTCCAGGGAGGCACTAGATACAGTAATGAATGTATTTGATGTCATACTGTGTAAACAGCAGGTATGTGGAAGTCAAGAGGTGGGAGAGAATCATCCTGTCGACCATGGTGTTTCAACTTTCCTAAAGATATGAGCCTCCATCAAGCAGTCAGTTGGCTGATATGCACTTGGAATCTTAAAAGTCTTTTTGAATGAGAAACCAAGATAAGACTTATGAGATTGGTTTATATTAGTTTTGCAAGTTGCCCAGTTCTTTCCAATACTGTGGACAGGGGCACAAATAAAGCCATATTTATACATACCTTGTGTAACTGTAGACTGGGCACAAGTCCTATGCAATTCTAAACTATACTAAGTATATCTATACTGTTAAGAAAAAGTATGTTGAGACATATTTAAAATTATGTCATTGAAGACCAGTGCACATGTGTAATTTGTTTAGGTCTTAATTAAGGCTTGAGAAACCTTCATTGTGCACTCAAATTCACTCATACTGATTCTAAAGTTAATTGTAAACTTCTGGTTACAACCCCACATACATCTAATAATCCAGTTCTTCAGTATTTCTAACCTAGATTATTGATGTACTTACTCTGCCTATGTATCTTTTGCCTCGTTGTAGAGGAAAATCTCTAAATACATTCATAATCAATTCAAAATGATTAATGTCTAGAGGAATTACAGTTATGTCTCCAAATCAGGTATGAGCATTTGCAGTTGTTTAAAAATTAATCCTTCTTTTTGTGTATCTGTTTTTGAATTGTACTTCTTAGTTTGGGTTGAATATAATCACCTCTTCCTAACTCTTTTCTTACATTGTTATCTCTTCTTTCTATACTTGCTACTAATATGGAACACAAGGTTGAGATTGATTGGGGAACTTTTGTAGTTTCTAAGTAATATTTGAAGATCCAAGTAATTAGTTAGACTTCCACTTTCTACAGTTCCACTCATTTATCAGTGTATGATAGAAAAGATGAAACTAGCAGAGATTTTATCACTTCTCGGCCTTTTGGCTAAGATCAAGTGTAGAAACCAGCAGAGATTTTTCCATGTCTGGGTGAATAAGGAACTACCAGGTAACCCAAAATAAAAGTAAAACACACTTATTCTTATAAACCACACAGATTCATTAAAGTTAACCATCTGCTTACTGGTCAACCAACCTCTAATTCATGACTTTTCTGATACATCTGCCCAATGACTGTTCTTAACAGACATCTATTATCATGATAGTTTCAGCTGTCCTCCCTATCCCTTCTACCCTTTCCACACACATTCTAAAGACTCAGTGTATCCTCATTTCCTATATAACCTGAAGGATGAGTTTATTATCCCATGTTTGAAGTTCTCTACAATAAAGTCTCAACCTATTTTTCCATCATTCACTAAAATATTTATTGAGTACCTGTTATATGCATGTTTGTTTTCTTTATAATTGATTTGTTCTTTCTGCCTTTTTCTTCATTCTTTGGCAATTTTGAAAGCCCTTCGTCTTTAGCAATTAAGTTCACAGTATTATCTATTTTAATCTTAGTATTTCTACTTATTAATTTCATAGTATTATTATTTTCATCTTCAGTTCTTTTTCTTAGCTCATCCTTTTCATTCTAACCTAATTCTGTGTTATGATCTTTTAGCTTTTTTTTCTTACTTTACAGATTTCATGCTCTCTAATATGAGAAATTTGTTGAAAGTTTTCTTCTGTTTCCTGGAAGGATGTCTACTCTCAGAATGTATCTTCTGTCTGTTTATTGTGTGGTGTCTTTCATCTCTCTCTCCTCCTCTCCCTTCTTCCATAAGTTTCCCTTTATTTCTAGCAGTTTTATCTTCATCCCTCAGCTCCTCCTCACTTTGAAAGGTCTTGTTCCTATCTTTCCTTTAGAGCTTCAGTTTGACAGCAGGTTATTTGTGGCTTGTGTCCCATATGATTACATTTTTTAAATTATGTGAAATGAGTTTGGGAAATAATATAATGAACTTCCATGTGTTTATCACCCATTTAAGGAAAGAAATTGTTCTTTTGCATTTGTGTTGTTCAGAGTTAGTGTGAGTGGTCAGAGAAGTGTGATTAGCTATGTCTACAGGCAATCATGATAGCTGGATTTATTCTCTACTATTTGCTTTCTACTCTCTCTTTTTTTTTTTTTTTTGGTAATTAAATAACAATTTCTTACTATATTTTACTTTACCTAAACAGAAATACTTTGAATGTCATCATCTCCTATCCAGTGTGAATGTCAAACTTTTGATTCTAACAAGGATAGACATTTCTGGAGATAAGCAAAAACTTAAAGATTCTGGTGAAGATGTTATTAGTACAGAGCTATTCATCTTATAAGGTGAAGGTTTCTTTTCAAAGGTCTGTTCCCTTAGTATTTGTTGTCTTTGTATCAGAAATTACACCACCAAAATGGCAAATCCCAAAATTTCTCTAATCTCTGTTATTTGTCTGTAATAGTGGGAAGTGGTGTCTATTGCAGAAGGAGAATTTTGCTATTTCCTATGGTTGTATAACAAATCCTTTCAATTGCTTCTCTTCGAACTAGGAAGTACTGTAAGCGTTTTCAGAGTTTACCCACTCATATTATTCCTCCTGTACCAAACATGGCAGTGAGATTTGTTGCCAACTGTTAGTTATCAGAATCTTCTTTATCCTTATCTGGATAATAATTTTTTCATTTTTATAGTGTGAGATTGTGTGTCTTCCTTAGTCTAAGTGCTAGTATACATTTTTCTGATTTGGTTGCTATTTTTGTTGTTTTAATTTCAGTTTATCTTGCTTTTGCTATTATTCATTTTATTGTGTTTTTTAATGAAGGGAGGACTTCAGATTTCTAGTACCTTCTCCCTAACCACCATTTCTTCTCTCTTGAAATCTCTCTCCTCAATTTATATTACTCTCCTGATTCTCTTCATGACCTCTTTTTTGCCTTCTAACTTCCATCTTCTGCCTTTCTGTGAAATGTTGAAGTTTCTCAAAATTTTATGCCTGATTTTCTTTTATTCATCCCCAGGGTATCAGCTACCCTCTGCACACTAGTGCCTGCCAAGTTTATAACTCTTGATCAATCTTACTAGACTTAATATTTCTCACCTTCTGTTGGTCATATTCTCTTGGTTGTTCTGTAATCACTGCCTATTTAACATCTCAGACACAGATTGTTTTATCTTAATGGAAAACTTTTTCCTTTTTCTGTATTTCTTCCCAGTTGGCTCAGTGGTAAAGAATTCGCCTACAATGCAGGAGATGAGGGTTCAATATCTGGGTGGGGAAAATCCCACAGAGAAGGAAATGGCAACCCTCTCCAGTATTCTTGCCTGGAAAATCCCATAGATAAAGGAGCCTGGTGGGCTATATATTCCTTGGGGTCGCAAAAGAATTGGACACGACTTAGTGACTAAATAACAACAAATCTCTACTTTTGGCATTACTCTCTATCCAATTGTCCATGATGGAGATATATTCTTTTTAGACACCTCTTTCCATTTTAGCTCTCACATCCAATTTGTCACTAAGATCTACCAGTTTTATCTCTTAAATATCCATTCAGAGTGTCAACCTCAAATTTAATCTCACTGCTTCAAGTCTTATCTCTTTTTCTATGAATACTCTATGTTAATATTAGAGTGATTTTTTTTTCCTTGGTTGCACTGGGTCTTCATTGCTACATGTGGTTTTTCTCTAGTTGTGGTGAGCAGAGTCTACTTTCTAAGTTGCAATATTCAACTCATTGTGGTGGCATCCTTTGTTGTGGAGCTCAGGCTTGATGGCTGTGGCACATAGGCCTAGTTGACCCAAGGCATGTAGGATCTTCCCAGACCAGGGATCAAACCAGTGTCCCTGGCATTGCAAGGCATATTCTTAACCACTGGACAACCAGGGAAGCCCCTAGAGTGATACTTTCTAAAAGTAATTGGATTGCTTCCAAATTTGAATTTTTAGTCACACACTGTTTAGTACAGGATAAAATTCAAAATCTTTAGCAGGGCACACAAGGTACTTCAGGATCTGCCCCTTGTTACCTTCAGATCCTCACTTCCTCTTCCCATTTTCTATCATCTCACATCAGGTGTCCACAATAAATATTATTTTAATATAGTTTGGTAGCATTCACATATAGTAAATAACATTAACTCTTTTTTTGTGTATATTTCTATATATTTTGACAAACGTATGTACAGTTTACTTAACCACAATAGTAACTTAGATACAGAAGAGTTTCATCATCAAAAATTACCTCATGACTATTGAGAACAGTATGGAGTTTCCTTGAAAGTAAAAGAAAGTGAAGTAGCTCAGTCATGTCTGATTCTTTGCATCCCCATGGACTGTAGCCTGCCAGGTTCCTCTGTCCATAGGATTTTCCAGGCAAGACTACTGGAGTGGATTGCCATTTCCTTCTCCAGGGGATCTTCCCAATCCAGGGATTGAATACAGGTCTCTTGCATCACAGGCAGACTCTTTACCTTAAAAAGCTAAAAATAGAGCTACCATATGACCCTGCAATCTCAATCTTGGGAATATATCCCAGAGAACAATATGGTCCAAAAAGATACATGCACCCCAGTGTTCTTTGCAGTACTGTTTACAATGGCCAAGACTTGGAAACAACTTAAAAGTTCATGTGTATATATATATATATATATATATATACACATATATATACATATATATGTGTATATATATATATATGAATATATATATATGAATATCATTCAGCCATTAAAAAAGAATGAAAAAGGACCATTTGCAGCAACATGGGTGGACCTAGAGAGTGTCATACTGAGTGAAGTACGTCAGGCAGGGAAGGAAAAGTATCATATGACACCCCTTATATGTTGAATCTAATAAGAAATCGTGCAAATGGACTTACAAAACAGAGACTCACGGACTTAGAAAATGAACTCATGTTTGCTAAGGTTGGGGTGGGGCAGGAAGGGATAGTTAAGGACTTTGGGAAGGTCAGGTACACTCTGCTATGTTTAAAATGGATAACCAACAAAAACCTATTGTATAGCACATGGATCTCTGCTCAGTGTTATGAGCCAGGCTGGATGGGAGAGGTGTTTGGGGGAGAATGGATACATGTATATGTATGGCTGAGTGCCTACATTGTTTACCTGAAGCTATCACAACGTTGTTACTTGGCTATACCCCAATACAAAATGTTTTTGGTGTTGAAAGAAATAAAATTTTTAAAAATTACCTCATGCGAGGTCCATTTGCAGTCAACTTCTACCCCTACCCCCAACCTCTGGTGATCTCTGATCTGTGTTTTTTCCCTGCAGCTTTGCCTTTTCTGGAGTGTCATATATATAGTCTTTGAGTCTGGTTTCTTTCACTTAGCATAATGTATTAAAAATTCATTTGTATTGTATAGATCATGTGTTCTGAACCATTTATATTGACCCTAAGTAAGGCTGTCTCTAACCTCTCATATCTTCATGACTTTGAGTGTCTTTATTTCTGGAATGCCTTGTTAGTCTGTTGAACATCTACCAATTTTTAAAAAATTTACCCATCTTTCACATTTTTGTTAATACAACATGACTAGGCAGAATTATGCATCATTGTTTTCATATTATTTACAGTGCATTGCCATTTGCAGACTATGGTCGTGGGCTACATTCAACAGGCCAATTCCCATAGTCCCAAACTCCTTGATTTTGTATATCCTGGAACTGTGAATGGCTTTAAATTTTCTTCTTTTTAGAACAGTTCATTGTTTTGGTGTTAACTTTTTGAAGAGTTGTTTTTTTTGTTTGTTTGGTTTTGTTTTTGTTTTTTGTTTTTTATCTAGGACATAATTTTATTAAGTTTATGCAGAGAATGAAGAGTTGTTAAGAAAAAGAGAGAATATATGACAGGGCCAATATGTAGCACACAAAACCTAAAACAATAAGTTACTCTACAGGAAAAGTTTTTCATCTACCCTATACAGCTGTGAAATCTTTGCATATCCAGTATCCAGTTGTATTAGTTAAACCTCAGTTAGGAAAACAAGTTAGGTATTTCAGCATACAAGCTTTTAATATAGGGAAGTGGTTCAAAGGGTAAGAGGAACTTAGAGGAAAGATTGTATTAAACAGAGCCCACACTAACAATGGACTGGTTCAAATTGTGAAAGGAATACATCAAGGCTGTATATTGTCACCTTGCTTATTTTACTTATATGCAGAGGGCATTCTGTGAAATTCTGGGCTAGATGAAGCTCAAGCTGGAATGAAGATTGCCAGGAGAAGTATCAATAAACTCAGATATGCCAATGATACCACCTTAATGGCATAAAGTGAAAATGGCACCCTAATGGCAGAAAGTGTAAGAAGAGAGTGAAAAAGTTGGCTTAAAATGCAACATTCAGAAAATTAATATCATGGCATCTGGTCCCATCACTTCATGGCAAATAGATGGGGAAACATGACAGACTTTATTTCGGGGGGCTCCAAAATTACTGCATATGGTGAATGCAGCCATGAAATTAAAAGAGGCTTACTCCTTGGAAGAAAAATTATGACAAACCTAGACAGCATATTAAAAAGCAGAGATGTTACTTTGACAACAAAGGTCCATCTAGTCAAGGCTATGGTTTTTCCAGTGGTCATGTATAGATGTGAGAGTTGTACTATAAAGAAAGCTGAGCACCAAAGAATTGATGCTTTTGAACTGTGGTGTTGGAGAAGACTCTTGAGAGTCCCTTGGACTGCAAGGAGATCCAACCAGTCCATCCTAAAGGAGATCAGTCCTGGGTGTTCATTGGAAAGACTGATGTTGAAGCGGAAACTCCAATACTCTGGTCACCTAATGCAAAGAATCGACTCATTTGAAAAGACCCTGATGCTGGGAAAGATTGAGGGCATGAGGAGAGGGGGATGAAGGAGGGTGAGATGGTTGGATGGCATGGATGGCATCACCAACTCAATGGACATGAGTTTGAGTAAACTCTGGGATTTGGTGATGGACAGGGAAGCCTGGCATGCTGTAATCCAAGGGGTAACAAAGATTCGGACTCAACTGAGTGACTGAACTGAATTGAACTAGTGGCAGAAAGTGAACAGGAACTAAAGAACCTCTTGATGAAGGTAAAAGAGGATAGTGGAAAGAACTGTATTAAAACTCAACTTTCAAAACAACAAAGATCATGGCATCCAGTCCCGTCTCTTCAGGCAAATAGATGGGAAAAAATGGAAACTGTGAAAGACTTTATTTTCTTGGGCTCCACAATCACTGTGGAAGGTGACTGCAGCTGTGACATGAAAAGCTTGCTCCTTGGAAGGAAAGCTACGGCAAACCTGGACAGCATATTAAAAAGCAAAGGCACCACTTGGCAGACCAAAGTCCGTACAGTCAAAGCTATGGTTTTTTCACTGGTCATGTATGGATGTGAGAGTTGGATCATAAAGAAGCCTGGGCACTGAAGAATTGATGCTTTTGGATTGTGGAGTTGGAGAAGACTCTTGAGACAGCAAGGAGATAGTTGAATGGCATCACTGATTCAATGGACATGAGTTTGAGCCAACTCTGGGAGACAGTGAAGGACAGAGGAGCCTGGTGTGCTGCATGCAGTCCATGAGATTGCAAAGAGTTGGACATGACTGAGCAACTGAACAGCAACATTTCTAATGGCCTTATTATACCTGGCTTTGTAGCTGCTGGAAACAAGAAAATGGCTATTATCTAATTCCTACCTTCTGATTGTATGTGAGTGCCTCAAAATGGCAGAATCTAACCAGAATTCACTTGGCGATGGACTTTGGAAAATGTCATTTTCAAGCGACTAGTCCCAGTGATTCAAGGGATAATACAAAAGTGTCAATGTGTAGGAGATGAGTGTCAATGAAAAGTTCCTAGGACACTGGCATGCTGTCTTGCATACAGCATGTTCTTAGTAAAGGTTTATTGAATTAAACTGAAGGAACATTTTGGTCATTTAGTGTGCTAGGCACTTCACAGAATGCTTATGTAATAAAACCATTTCTTGCTTTCAAGTAGTTTACAATCTACTCCTTGTAAGCCAAGCCAGCAAGAAAGGCTGAAGTGTAGACAACTAACAATGCCTTGAGTATAATGTAATAGTTGGTGAATAAAGATTACAGGTGAAGTCCTGAAAGAAATCAGGGCAAAGAATAAATTCAGCTTGGAGGACACAAAGAGGATGGCTTCTTGGAGGAAATGGTTCATATTTTAAATATTGAAAAGGTTTTTGAAACTGAAAGAAGATTGGAGAAATTAAATTGAAAGGAAAAAGCAGGAGTCATGGCAACAAGATGTGAAAGCAAATGGCATTTTGGGGGAGTCAGTACAGTGTAGCTATAACTTAATGATTTTTTTCATGTTAAAGTAATTACTTAAGTTTCTAAAAATAAGAGAAATTTTATTTTTCAACAAAAAATATTAATTTACTCAAGTCTTTTAAATATATATATTTCAACTATGAACGTAAGTGTAACCCAGGTCCAAAATTCCATGATTAGAATTTGGGAACAACTTTACTGCATGCACTGAAATATAAGTATTTAAATTGGCCCTTGGAAAGATTATATACCTTAGCATTAACTTTATACTCAACACCATTTGTTAAAAGAGTAATATTTCTTGCCCCCTAACCCTTGCCCTCACCCCACATGCCACATTATGTTCCAAATCCAAGCCAAGGACATGCGTGCACAATGCTGTACTCTTAATAGAGTCAGTGGGAATCACGTGGTACTACGTACTAGAGATCAAACTTGACTTGAGGTTTCAGCTAACTAATTTCTCTATCAGGTTTCACATGCTGTATATACCAATCTCTTTTCTCATAGAGGGAGGAGTACATATAAACACAGCCTCTTGGTAAATTTTGTTTTCATTTCCATTTAAGCAGGAGGAAATAAATTAGAATGAAGATTTAAACAACATTCTTATTTTTAAATAAAGTAATGTTCATAAGTCTGCCACAGTTAGCACCCAAAATTCAGTGTGACCTTTATGGCAGCTGGTGATACTCTAATATTTCTGAGTAGTACATAAAAGGTGAAAGGGCATATCTCTTTTCAGTGTGATATGTAACTGCAATACGTATTAATAGGAGTACATACTTGTGGATAATCTTGGAATGTACATTTATAATTAGGAATAGTTTTGTGAATTTGATATAAATATCTGTCATCAGTGGTGTTTGATTATCAATTTCCCTTGTACATTTTGTAAGAACTATAAGGAGATGGTAGCCCACTCTTTGGTTTTTATAAGAGGTAATGAAAGAATGTTCAGAATTCCTTAAATTCTTTCATGTGTAACAGTATTTGTTCAAAATCCATAAATTGAAATGTGAGGATGCTTATATGTGTGTTTTTTTGTTTGTTTTTCTGCAGACCTATAGCAAATGATCAGACCAGGTATTGGCAAATTTCAATATGTAATTTTGTGTATGAAATTCAATTCTTAACTGCCTGTTTTCTGTAACCCCAGAAGAAACCTCAGGAGCAGAGGATGGTTGTTCTAGTATATTCTGCTACCCTCTGCTCACATTTGCCTTATTTTCTGGTTTCCCTTAATTTCCCTTTCTTTGTTTAGCTTTTTGATTACCCTCATTACCTGCCATATGCTTCAGACATGTACAGTAATTAGTGAGAAATGGAACGAAACATAAAAGCATTTTTGTGTAGAGTATTTCAGGTGGTTTTACTTTCTCATTTATGTTTTTTTCTATGTTGTTTGGGGTATATAAGAATTAGAAAAATGAAAAAATTATTCTGATGGCAAAAAACTAGCATTGGACATTCTCAGAATTTTAAGAACTTAATCAGTAGGATTCTTAACGTGTAGGCTTTAGAGACAAGCCTAGTTTCCCATGATTGAGATTAATTTTCAAGTGAATTGATTTTACTTGTTCAGGATGTTGCTCTTCCTAGATGTTTATGAAACAATTCACTGAATTTTAGAAATGGCTTTGCATTATATGTCAAACAAAATGATAACTCCTTTCTTTTTTAAGACTGTGAGGGCATGGGACCCTGCCTCCTTTCCTCTTTATATGGAATATAGCTGTAGCTCTTATTTCTTTAATCTTCAGTAGATATTTGTTGAGTTATGAGCACATGGTACACTTATAAATCAGTTTAAGAAATGCTTCAACAGAAAAAATGGCAAGGTAAATGAAGTACATTTTTGTGTAAATATAAAGTAATGCAATCCATAATTCACAAAGAGACATAAATGTCCAATAATCATAAAAGGTATTTTACCTTATAAGAATCAAACAAGACAAATGGTAACAGTTGATATATCTTTTTTTCAAAGACTCAAAAATACTTGCTTATTCTCAGGATTGGCAAGGAAATAGAAAAAATGTACACTTTCGTTCTCTCCTGATAAGAATGAAAGCTATTTTGGTTCATCCTGGAAAGCATGTTGGAAAAACTGTATCAAATGTAAAATATAGGGAGCTTTTGATCCCATAATTTTACCTCCAAGAATTTATCTTAAGATAGTCACGTGTGGTAAGATGTCTGTGAAGGTTTCTGTGGCAGCATAGATTATAATATAGAAGAATTAGAACTCTAAATAGCCATCAACAGAAACTTATTATAGCTAGTTTATATAGTGGAATTCCATGCAGCCATTAAAATGATAATGTATATTTATTGATCTGTAAAAATATTAACAGTATGTTGAGTGAAAAAGTAAGTTATAATACAATATATGTGGTATGATTCTGCATATCAAGGTTGTCAGAATTTTCCTGTAAAAAGCCAGGTAGTAAATAAGTTCTGTAGGCCACACAGTTTTTTGTCATGCTATTCAACACTCCTCTTGTAGTGCAGAAGTAGCCGTGGATAAGGTGTAGACTATGACCATGTCCTGCAAGTGACTATGGCTGTGTTCCAATAAATCTTCATGTGCAGAAACAGATGATCGCCTTAGCTGCTGACCCCTGCAATATATGTAAAAGAGTGTGTGTTGTTGGGAGAGGAAGAATGTACATTTCTAGAAGAATGTTCACCCAAATGTAAACACTATGGCTCTGTAGGGGGATTCTAGATGATTTTTACTCGCTATTTTTTAGTTTTTGTATTATTTGGACTTTATAGGCATCAGAAAAAGTTGTAAACAATTATCTATTTCCTTAAGAGACTTTTTGTCCTTGAGAAAAACAGGTTCATAGACTAATGTGCCTGAGAATTCTAAGATCTTCTGTGTTACATATGTGTATACCAAATACAGTAATATTTAAATATAGTTCACCATTTTATTTGGTAGAGAATCACCTCAAGCCAGCATTACTGTATTTGCTTCTTTAATGGTACCCTTGCCCCTAATTTTTATAGCCCTTTCTCTTCCCAGTATATGCACAAATGCCAGATTTAGCTAAATATATATATATGTATATTTAATCTAGAATTCTATTATCCTGGCCTTCTAGAATCTATCAGAATTAATCCAAGTTTGTAATAAAAATAAATATGAACACACACACACTACTTTCTTGGCTCTGCTCTTTCTCTTCCTGCCAACGTTCTGGTTTATCTTCCTGCCCCCTTAATAGAGGAGTTCCCCAAGCTTGTCCTAGCTCTCATCTCTCAGCACGTGGTTTTCTACGGCCTCCTCATGAGTTCAGATGACACCTCCATGAAGGTATCATCTGGACTTGTGAAAGTGACAGGTAGCCAATTCTGTCTTGGGAACTTATTCAAACTCACACCCACTTATAATAATCAGTCCCCCATAACTACTTTCAGCTCCTCATGTAGACTTAGGCTTTACATTGAACTCCTATAGATGTGCTAAAATTTAGATTTACTATTAATAGCTCAGCTTTAACATTTGACTCATCACAGAGTGCCTAGATTGTGAACCTGGATTTCCAATATCAGCATTAGAAGTGTATTCAGAGATTGAGCAGTGAACAAGCAGAGAAGCCAGCTAATCTTACCTGTAGTTGTCTAGGCAAGATATGATGGTGACTTTCACTAGTTAGATTGCAGAGGAAATGAAAAGAGGCAAATTGATTCTGGGATTTTAAACACTAACAAGAGTTAGTGATGGACTAGATTTGGAGCGGTAAAGGAGAATGTCATCAAGGATAACTCAGTTGTCTAGCGTGGACGGAAGGGGCCCACTGAGTGCCCTTTTTCTCATGATGCAGAAGGCTGTCATCGTCTGCTGAAAAACAAAGGAAGTGAGGGATAAGAAGTTTGAGGATTTTGCCAGGCAGAATGTGGATGGGTTCTTCAGGCAGAAGGAGTAATATTAACGAAGATTTGAAGGTATAGAAATGATCAGTAATTCCTGGAAATTATGTACTCAAATATTCATTCGGTTGTATAAGGTGTGCATTAGGGAAGGTCACTATAGAGAAGTAAAGTCTGGGAAAGCAGCCAAAATCCTGATTGTGAAGGATCTTGAATCCATGATAATTAGTTTTTACCTTATCCTTATAAATCATCAGTCTTCAGATGTTTAAATTCAGACTACTAAAATTTCGTATCTAATTCATGAGACCAACAAGAATTGCCTGCTTTTGTTTTGCACAATAAAGCATTAAAACAATAATAAAAACTATTTTTCCTTTATGTTCTATGGCTTATAGTTTTCTGCGAAAGACTTTTAAAAAACTGAACACTGGGTATTTTCTCACATTTCAAGAATATTACTAGAATTGACATAACTCTAAATTACATTATAAAGGAAGCTAAAGAACATATAAATCATGCCAAAAATACTTAGGTTTGGGAGGACTGAATGCCTCAGGGAATTGGTAATTTGATCCAAAGCCTGTCACCTGTTAAAATTTATCCTGGGTCAGTAGTGACTGAAAATCATCACGAACTGACAGGTGTTCAGGATCTTGTGTAAAATGAAGTGGCAGACTCAGTATAGTTCCTATTTGACACGTGTATGCATTACTGAAACCACTGCAATATTAATTGATAACTATGCTGGCAATCTTGATTGAGGTGCCAAGGACTTACTGGCCTGAACTCTCTTCACCCCTACTAATGTGCGTTTTTAAATAGGCTCAAGAGTGCTTGTGTAATAGAAAAGTCCCTGGGTCTGCTCCTTTGACTAGATTACTTTACTCCTAAAATTGACCATATGTGTTTTTTCACAGTGGACTCCTTTATTATTACATCTAAGGTTTTTTTCCTTGGTGAAATGTTTTGTCTATCTTTTGAACCATCAAATAATATAAAGCATTAAGTTCCTTCTTCTTAGCACCCACAGGGATTAGTAGACTCATTCCTCTAATTTATTCCCTCCTTGGAATTTAATTTAGAGGTATCAATATGCTCCTAAATGTTTAAGAACTTGCATCACTAATAATTAAATATTACTGAAAAAATTGTCTTTCGGTGTAGTTAATATTTGTCATTCAAAGATTGTTGCTTTGTATATTATAGAGTTGCAGATAAAAGCAGCCCACTCGGTCTTCCCCAGCTGGTAGTGGGTGAAGAGGAGAAAGAAAAATGTCCATCCTCACTGGTATCATGTAGTAAAAATAATTCTTTTTCCTCAGTAAAGGAGCATGATGGTATGCAAGTCTATATACATGAATTTAATCTCAGCCATGCCAACAACAGGATTTTAGTCAGGTGGAACAAAGAAGCTGATTAGTATTTCAACACTAATCTGATGATTTTGTTAATTGCAAGTTTCTACTCTTAAGATTATCTGCTTAGGAAGTGACTCAGTAGTGATCCTTGGTTATTGGTTATGTAGTCTCTTCAACTTATTAATAACTAGCAAGTTATTCTCTCCTACAACTTCTTCTAGAATGCTCAGGATAGGCTAAAAAGAACATATCTTAAATACATGTATTTACAGACAAAAAATAACGACGGTATGAAGTTTACATTGGTTTTCCAATAGAGACAATAAAAGCATATCCAAAGTCTGGCCTCAGGGTTAGTAACATACCTTTATAGACTAGCTGACAAGAGTTGTTGACATATCTTATGACCATCAGACAAAACCACTTTAGCTATTTGTAAAATAAATTCATGAATTCATTAGCAATATGCATTAGCAAATTGCACAGTTCCTGGACCTGACAGTAACAGATTGGGCTGATTATAAATGAATTATTCAGTTTTGCTTTGCTGCTTCTCTGTAATTACTCCAGGCAGTCCCCAAACGGGCTTTGTGCTTCTGCCTGCATATCTCACTAGAATCTGCTCTTTTCCTTTCTCCCTTCTTCCCTTCCCTCACATCCACACCACTCTCCTGGCCAAGTAAACTTCCAACTCAAATTTCTAGGTTTAGAGAGTCTATAGATTCTCTCCTAGTCCTCTCACCATCTCTCACCAACCATATGCACTCTGCACAACAGATACTGTTAATTTTTTTCCACGTATTCAGCAACTGTGTTGTAGCTGGTTTAATTTGTTTTTGTGAGCTCCTTGAAGCAGATACTATTATGTGTTTAACATGTAGAAACTTGAGAGCTGTTTATTGAAGAATGATTGCATGAATAATTTTGCCTATTCTTTTCATTTTTGTTACATTTAAATAAATGTTTTGTGGGAATTCCCTGGTGGTCCAGTGATTAGGACTCAGTATTTTCACTACCAAGACCAGAATTCAATTCAGTTCATAGTCAGGGAACTAAGATCCTGCTAGCCATGTGGCTTGCCTAATAAATAAATAAATGTTTTGCCTCATACTTATATGAATCCTAAAAAAAGACGTGGATAGGTTTAGATAGGTTTAAACCTACCTAGGGATGGAAAAGACCTGTACTCTGAAAACTGTAAGACACAGATGAGAGAAATTAAAGACCACACAAACAGATGGAAAGATATACTGCGTTCTTGGATTGGAAAAATCAATATTGTTAAAATGAACATATATCCCAAGGGAATCCAAGATTCAGTAAAATCCCTATCAAATTACCAATGACATTTGCCACAGAGCTGGAGCAAAACATTTTTTAAAATTTGTATGGAAACACAAAAGGCCCTAAAAAGCCAAAGTAATGTTAAGAAAGAAGAACAGAGCTGGAGGACTCAGGCCCTGACTTCAGATATGCCAAAAATCTATGCTAGTCAAGAACAGCGTGGTACTGACACAAAATCAGACGTATCAGTGAAAAGGGATAGAGAACCCAGATAAAAACCCACACAGAATTAATTGAGAACAAAGGAAGTAAGAATATACAGTGGAGAAAAGACAGTCTCTTTAATAAGTGATGCTGGGCAAACCGAACAGCTTTATGTAGAAGAATGAAATTAGAACATTCTCTAATACCATATACAGGAACACAATAAACATGGATTAAAAACTAAATGTAAGACTGGATACTATAAAACACCTAGAGGAAAGCATAGGCAGGACACTCAACATTATAAATCACAGCAATATTTTTTTGGACTCATCTCCTTGAGTAATGGAAACAAAAGCAAAAACAAATGGGACCTAATTAAACTTAGAAGCTTTTGCACAGCAAAGGAAATGATTAACAAAACAGCCTATGGAAGGGGAGAAAATATCTGCAAATGATGTGACTTTCCAAAATATACAAATGAGCTCATATAGCTCATTATCAAAACTACCAACCCAACCAAAAAATGGGCAGAAGACCTAAATAGTTCCTTCGCCAAAGAAGACATACAGATAGCCAACAGGCACATGAAAAGATGTTCAACATCACTAATGATTAGAGAAATGCAAATTAAAATCACAATGAGGTATCATTTCACACCGCCCAGAATAGCTATCATCAAAAAGTCTGCAGTTAATAAATGCTGGAGAGGGTATGGAATAAAAGGAAACCTCCTACACTGGTGGTGGGAATGTAAATTGGTGAAGCCACTATGGATAACATTGTGGAGGTTCTTGAAAAAATTTAAAAGTAGAGCTACCATATGATCCAGCAGTCCCACTCCTGGGCATATATCCACAGAAAACTCTAACTCAAAAAGATACATGTACCCCAATGTTAATAGCAGCAGTATTTAAAATAGCCCAGACTTGGAAAGAACCTAAATGTGCAATAGATGAGTGAATAAAGAAAATGTGGTATATATACATACAGTGGAGTATTACTCAGCCATAAAAATGATGTAATGCCATTTGCAGCAACATGAATAGACCTAGAGATTATTATACTAAGTAAAGTACAGTAAGTCAGAGAAAGACAAAAATCAT
This sequence comes from Odocoileus virginianus, assembly GCF_023699985.2. NCBI lineage: Eukaryota > Metazoa > Chordata > Mammalia > Artiodactyla > Cervidae > Odocoileus > Odocoileus virginianus. Next base: position 1,151,369 of record NC_069686.1, on the reverse strand, counting down.
ATGTTATTTGTATGTGAAATCTAAAAAAAAATACAAATGTACTTATTTAAGTGATACAAATAAATTTATTTATAAAACAGAAATAGACTCAAAGACATAGAAAACAAACTTATGGTTACCAAAAGGGGAAAGGGGGAGGGATAAATTTAGATTTTGAGATTAACAGATACTACTATATACAAAATAGATAAGCAGGGACCTACTCTACAGCACATGGAACTATTTTCAATATCTTGTAATAACCGATAACAGAGAAGAATCTGAAAGAGAATATATATATATGTATAACTGAATCGCTTTGCTATATGCCTGAAACACTGTAAATCAACTACAATAAAAAATTAAAATTAAAAAAAGAAATTATCATTGTTGTTCAGTCACTAAGTCATATCCGACTGTTTGTGACCCCATGGGCTGCAGCATACCAGGCTCATCTGTCCTCCTCTGTTTTCCGGAGTTTGCTCAAATTCATGTTGAGTTGGTAATGCTATCTATCCATCTCATCCTCTGCCACCCTCTTCTCCTTTTGCCTTCCATCTTTCCCAGCACCGTTGTCTTTTCCAGTGAGTCAGCTCTTCGTGTCAGGTGGCCAACGTAATCTAGTGTCCTAGTTTTTCCAAAAGGCAGATTTATTGAGGTCTTGTTTGTATGACAAGACCTCTTTAGGTTGTAAAGTTTGAAGAACTGGGACACTCATACACAGTTGTGCATGCCTTTAAGATATAGACTGTTTCCATTACCAAAAAATTTCCTTCACTCCACTTTGTAGTTGGTCTCTTTACTCACCCTCACCATCTAGCAACCACTGATTTCTTTCTGTTACTAGTGTATTGCCTTTGTCTAGACTGTCATATACCTTGGAGGAGGGTATGGCAACCCACTCCAATATTCTTGCCTGGAGAATCCCAATGGACAGAGGAGCCTGGTGGGCTACAGTCCACGGAGTCGCCAAGAGTTGGACATGACTGAGCGACTAAGCACAGCACAGCACAGAATGTCATATAAGTGGATTAAAATGGCATGGAGCCTTTTGTGTCGGACTTCTTCCATTTAACAGAGGCTTTTGAGATTCCTCCATGTGGCTACATGTATCAGTAATTGTTGTATTATTTCCTTTGTTATATATGATATATATTTATATATTATATATGTTTATATATATATATATATATATGTGTTTTATATATTATTCTTTCAGCACAGCATCACATATTGCATTGCATGCATGGTCAGTCATGTCTTACTCTGTGACCCCATGAACTGTAGCCCTCCAGGCTCCTCTGTCCATGGAATTTTCCAGCCAAGAATACTGGAGTGGGTTGCCATTTCCTTCTCCAGGGGATCTTCCCAACCCAGGGATGGAAACCACAGCTCTGGCATGTCTCCTGCATTGGTAGGCAGACTCTCCCACTAGTGCCCTCGGGAAGCCCCGTTTTATAGACATACCTAGGTTATCAGCAGGTGATAGACCTTGAGGTTGTGTCCCGTTTTAGGCTATTATGAGCAAAACAATTTTGAACATTCGCATTTGGGCTTTTCCATAGATATATATATTTATTTCTCTTGGGTAAATACCTAAGCGTGGAATTTCTAGGTCATAAAATGACTGTGTTAACTTTTATAAGAAATAGCCAAACTGTTTTCCAAAGTGGGCACACCATTGCAGTGAAAAGTTCAGTGTATTTTGGCACAAAATTTTAAGTGAAGAAAACGATACAACTTTTTTTTGAAGTTCTAAATTTCTCTTACTAATAAATCTTTGATCTAAAGTGCTTGGTTATTTTTATTACTCCAAGCAGTAAGACTCACTGAAGCAACTATCAGGGCTGCTTGATATTGCTGCTTGCTGCTGGCAAGATCCTGGCTGGAGTTGTCTTGGACAGAGCATGGTGCAGCCTGGCCAACTATGTGCTCCCCAAATCGCAGTGTGGCTATGAGCCATGGTGCAGTGCAGCTGACTTGATCTTTGTAACGTGTTTGGATTTAGGAAAGTCGGGGCTTAAATCAGCCTGTATCTTACAAGACTGCAGAGGAGAAGATTCATTTTTCTGGTTAAATGAAACTGCCACTGAAGAAATAAGCCTTATTTGTAGTTAAAATAGCTTCTTGTTATGTTAAGTATCATTTCCATTGGGTATTTTTCAAATAAAGTATAAATAGTGGCATCCTAGTATTAATGCATTATCCTTTGCCCTGGTGAAATAATTTGGTTGTCAAGCATTCCAGATTCTTGACAGAATTGCTTTTTTGTCATCAGAGTTTTGAAAGGTCTTGGATTTAAGACTATGATCTATTTTCAATTTTATTAGAAAATTAAAAGTGCTTTATTAGTTATTGCTTTAGCATGGTATAGAATAGGTTCAGATATATTATTACTGTCAACATTTTATTTTTAACTACCATTAATTGAGTACTACCAATAATAAGGCATTATGCTAGATCTATATCTAGTGTACCTTCTAAACATACCAGATAAAATTAAAACTGCTAGAACCACAAAGTGCAAGTATTATTTAATCTGCAATATCAATGCACAAGAGTTATTCTATGCTATTAAATAAATTTGGGCAATTTATAAAAGAAGCATTTGTATGTTATATCTATCTTTGAAATCCATATCTATCTTTGAAATCTGCACAACACAGCAGATGAACTGTCAACCAAGAAGGTATGAGGTCTCATTTTATTTTCAGAGAAGGCCAAATAGCTTCTTGATAATGATATTGTTAATGATTCCTTGAACTGGGAGAAAGTTCCAGTGAGACCTGAAATAACTCAGTCCCCAGGGATCAGACAGCCGTTTTGAAGTCTAGCCGAAGCATGATCAGACTTGATTTCTTTGGGCTTTCTAAGACTTGATCTGATGCTTTGCCATAGCTACCCAGACTGGAAGATGGACAGGGTCCCACAATAATATTTATTTGCACCAAGTGCTGTAATCATTCAGAACTTGTCTAGGATGCCCAAGGTTTTAGACGCAGCCTACACCTGCAACATAGAATGATTGTAAATCCTAGAGATCCAAGTCAGCCTGAGGCCAGAGCCGGAAACTTGAAGGGAAAAATGCTATGCGGAGCTTGGACCTTTGCTTGGACTTTGAATTTTCAAAGTATTGAGATTTTTCGGGGGAGGGTTGCGGTACTGGGCAGAGACAACTAAAGTCTTAAGTGCTGGAGAATGAACTCCAAAGCCAGGGCAGAAGGAACACCTCCAGCTAGTATTGGGGGAGTTAACAGTTTAAAAGGACTAAAAAAACCCTAGTGGAGCTACGTTAGCTTCACAAGAGGCATGACTCAGAGCTGGTGCTCACGCTGCTCTTAAGTCTGAGACTCTAGCTCCAGAGTCTGATGAATCACTTTTCTTTCTTAGGGCCTGTGATGTGACCCCACATCTGGTGGACTGGAGTTGTAATGGTCACAAACTGGGGTTGAAGAGATCTAGTTTTCTTTAACTGCTCTCACCTTGTTTTTAAGCCTCCTCTCCTTCTAATGATGGAAAATGCTTGATTGAGTTTGCCAATCAACATTTCCAGGTTTCCAGGGAAATTTTTAGGCTTTTTCAAGGTAAGTACTGTATGATTCCACTTATATTCTGCTTATATAAAGTACTCAAACTCATAGAAGCAGAAAATAGTGTTGACCAAAGGCTGCAGGAGGGAGTGGTGAGGAGTGGGATCTGTTGCATAACATGTGAATATAGTTAGCCTTAGCAAAATTCACATTTAAAAATGCTAAGATGGTAAATTTTATGTACAGGTTTCTTTTACCACAATTTAAAAAATACAACTAAATTAAATATTTTAAATATTTAGGGGTTTTTGGGGGGGGGCATTTTTTCAATATTTCTCACTGTAGGAAGGCTCTCCCCCTCCTCCTATTCTGCTTTTCTAAGTGAATCTGAACGGAAAGCCTCACCCAGCTTCCTATCTCTGCAGAAGTGTTTTCTAGTCCTCCCTCCCAGCCTTTTTCTTGACATGGTTTGTATTGCCTGGTCTCAGGGCCTTATCATCCCCTCTTGATGGATCTGCAAGGCTCCCTGCTGACTGTGTGTAAGGCCACTGATGTGCTGCTGATTTCACCTGGGTTTTGGAGAGCGTGCTGACAAGTGCTGCTGATGGCAGTGGTACTGCCTTCGGTTAAGAGATCCTTGTCATCCTCGTCTATACCCAGCAGCCAATCCAGCAACACATTCAACTAACTGTCCTCTTTTGGAGACTGGGTGGCTCTTAGATACTTTCTCAGAAACAATCCAGAGAGTTCAGATCCACTGTGGATGCTCTTGGCTTAGGTACCTTCTTAGTCATTGCAGCTCAACTCCTGTAACATCATATCAGATACAGGACCATATCAAGCAGAGCAATTCTCTTAAAGCTTTCTGACCTTCCATGCTACATAGGAGTCCGGGCACCAGCGCCAATATTCTTGGATTCACTCAGATTTGTCTGAATTTTTCTACTCGACTTACCTCTTTCAGCTGTGTTTGGCCTCCCAAAGTGGAGAAAGATTTTTTGGATGTGATTTCTCCTTTTTCACTCCCTTTCTCTCTCTTTCTTGGTCCAGAAAAAAATAATATTATATCTCAATTTCCTAGTTAGTATTTTCTTTACTTTTCTGGGGGCAATAATTCTCACCCTCATGATTTACCCTTACTGACTAAATGAGGGCAGCGGGGGAGGAATTACCAAGAAAGACAAAACAGTGGGTGGCAAGTATTTTTACAGTATCCCCCTTGACCTCCGCTTCTCTGTAGATGCCCCTCTCTCCTGCTCTCCATATCCTGTTCACCCTGTTTCCCACATGCTTCTAATACATTTTTTTACCACTGTTTCTACTGTCCCAGTAGTGGATAAGAGTGAAGTTCTGGAGTCAGACTAACCCAATTCAAAACCTAGTTCTGCTACTCACCAGTTGTGCAAACTGAATAAAGTTCCTTAACTCTCTGTGCTTCAGTCTCTTCGCTTGTAAAAATATAGGTTAATAATGGCCCTAACTCTGCAGATGAGATACCATATAAAGCACTTAGAACAGTACCCAGAATATAGTAATTGCTCAATTTTATTAGTATATGAGCTATTACTATTCATACCATCATCACTTCTCCTCTAGACTAGTAAAACAGATTTCTAATTGAACTCATTGTCCCTATTTCCACCTTTAATTAATACTATTGTATAGAATTCAGAGGATCTGAGAATTGGATTGGAAAAATTATATTTATTTTTTGCTCACAAAATTAAAATTGGCATTTCTTTCCATTTTGAATATAGGTGTTAAGGCACAAAACTATTCATAATATCTTTTACCGTGTCACCAACAAAAATCACAAATGTTTCATGTCAAGTTGTAGCTGTTGCAATTATCTCATATATGCTCATGACTACTTTTGTTTATTTATTTTTGTTGAACTATAGTTGATTAATAATATATTAGTTTTAGGTACAGCATAGTGGTTCAGCATTTTTGTAGATTAAACTCTATTTATTATAAAATATTGGCTAAATTCCCTGTCTGTGTAATATATCCTTGTAACATTTCTTTTATACATAGTAGTCTGTACCTCTTTTATACATAGTAGTTTGTACCTCTTAATCCCCTACTTCTGTCTTTCCTGTCCACCCCACTAACCACTAGTTTGTTGTCTATATCTGTGAGTCTATTTCTATTTTGTTACATTAATTTGCTTGTTTTATTTTGTTTAGATTCCATATTGTTGTTGTTCAGTCATCAACTTGTGCCCAAGTCTTTGAGACACTACGCACTATAGCACACCATACTCCTCTGTCCTTCACTACCTCCCAGAGTTTGCTCAAATTCATGTCCATTGAGTTGGTGATGCCATCCAACCATCTCATTCTCTGCCTCCTCCTTCTCCTTTTGCCTTCCATCTTTCCCAGCATCAGGGTCTTTTTCAATGAGTCAGCCCTTTGCATCAGGTGGGCGAAGTATTAGAGCTTCAGCTTCAGCATCACTCTTTCCAATGAATATTCAGGCTTGATTTTCTTTAGGATTGACTGGCTTGATCTGCTTGCAGTCCTTGAGACTCTCAAGATTCTTCTCCATCAGCACACTTTGAAAGCATCAATTATTCGGTGCTCAGCCTTCTTTATGGTACAACTCTCAAATATATACACAAAAACCATAGCTTTGACTATACGGACTTTAGGTGGCAAAGTGATGTCTCTGCTTTTTAATACACTGTCTAGGTTTGTCATTGGAGAAGGAAATGGCAACCCACTCCAGTATACCTGACTGGAAAATTCCATGGACAGAGGAACGTGGCAGGCCACGGTTCATGGGGTCGCAGAGAGTTGGCCACAACTGAGCACATCAGCACTTGGTTTGTCATAGCTTTTCTTCCAAGGAGTAATCGTCTTTTTATTTCATGACTGCAGTCACCATCCGCAGTGATTTTTGAGCCTAGGGAAATAAACTCTGTCACCGTTTTCGCTTTTTTGCCATCTGTTTGCCACAAAGTGATGGAACCGGATGCCATGATCTTAGTTTTTTGAATGTTGAGTTTTAAGCCAGCTTTTCCACTCTTCTCTTTCACCCTCATCAGGGGGCTGTTTAGTTTCTCTTCTCTTTCTGACATTAGAGTGGTATCATCTGCATATTTGGGGTTGTTGATATTTCTGCCAGCAATCTTAATTCCCAGCTTGTGATTCATCCAGACCTGCATTTTTGAATGATGTGCTTTGCATGTAAGTTAAATAACCAGGGTGACGATATCCAGCCTTGTCGTACTCTTCTCCCAGTTTTGAACCAGTCGTTCCATGTCCAGTTCTAACTGTTGCTTCTTGACCCACTTACAGGTTTCTGGAGACATGTAAGGTGGTTTGGTATTCCTATCTCTTTAAGAATTTTCCACACTTTGTTCTGATCCACACAGTCAAAGGCTTTAGCCTTTAATAGTCAATGAAGCAGAAGTAGATATTTTTTCCGAAATTCCCTTGCTTTCTCTATGATCCAGTTAATGTTGGCAATTTGATCTCTGGTTCCTCTGCATACAAGTGATAACATACAGTATTTGTCTTTCTCTGTCTAACTTATTTCACTAAGCACAGTGCCCTCCAGATCTATTCGTGCTGTTACAAATAGCAAAATTTTATTTTTTAAATAATTGAGCAATATTCCATTGTATCTATATATATTCCATCATCTTTATCCATTTACTGATCAGTGGACACTTAGGTTTCTTCCATATCTTAGCAACTGTGAATAATGCTGCTATGAATTTTGGGGTTCATGTATCTTCAAATTAGTGTTTTTATTTTCTCCAGATATATACCCAGGAGTGGAATTGCTCTGTCATTTGATAGATCTATTTTTAGGTTCATAAGGAACCTCCATATTGTTTTCCATAGTGACTGAACCAATGTGCACTCCCAACCAACAGTGTGGAAGGGTTCCCTTTTCTCCACATCCTCATCAGCATCTGTTGCTCATGGCCTTTTTGATGACAGTCATTCTGACAGGTGTGAGGTGATGTCTCATTGTGGTTTTGATGTGCATTTCTCTGCTGATTAGTGATATTGAGCATCATTTCCTGTACCTGTTTGTCATCTGAGTATCTTCTTCACAAAATGTCTATTCAGGTCTTCTGCCCGTTTTTAAAAATCAAGTTGTTTGTTTTTTTGATAATGAAATATATAATCTGTTTATGTATTTTAGATATCAGCTCCTTTTGGCCATGTCACTACTTGTAAGTTACTATGGATGTTCTACTACATCTAGTTCTACTACTAGATGTTATTCATTTTAATAAGTTTCTGTGCTATCAGATTTTATTATATGACACAATTAAATATTTTATAATTATGTATTATATTTTAAACCATTTATTTAAACAAAAAATAATTTATATCACTATTCTGAGAAGGGATAAAGAGGCTTGATCAGACATCGAAAGGTAGGTGCTTGGCACAATAAAATGTTAAGTACTTTGTTTAAAATGTTTTTTCTTTTCTCTTGCTACTGTTTCCCATGTTCTCAGAGTCCGGGGGTAGACAGACAAAGCTTCACAATTTTGGAGCAGATATGGGTCAAAAAATCATGGTGTGCTGAGTCTAGACAAATGTTATTTATACACACATCCAAATTTGAAGAAAAAATGTATTTCTTTAGGTTTCGAAGACTGTAATAGATTATAAAGCAAAAATAAAAACCTGTTGGAAAATTTTTTTAAAAGTGTTTTGTTTTTTTTTTTAACTTACCACTAACCATGCTGCTCCCTCCTTAAAATGTCTCACTAGCCTTCATCACTGACAGTATCAAGTACAAGCTCCAGAGAAAGACATACAAAGCATGTCCTGGTTCAGTCGTTTCGATCTACCCCTAGAGCCTCACGGCTTGTCACTCACTGTCCAAGGCCCCACCCCTCCAACCATTCTGAATTACTCGCAGGACCAGGCAGTCATCCTGTTCTTTCCTGCCTGCATTCATGTGTATATGTGCTGTGGGAGGGGACTTTGTTCTGGAATGCCCTTCCTTCTTTTTTCTCCTCATTTGTCTTTTTCTCCTTACTCATCCATCAAACTTTTATTCATTATTAAAGACATCTAACATCAACTTCCCTTTTTAAGTCTTCAGTGAACTCCCAGTATGGTGAAATGACTTTCCTCTTCCCTCCCACAGCACCCTGTGTAAACCGTTTGTCACATTTTATTAAAGTTGACTGTGCTTTTCTGCTTTCACTCGCCTGTGCATTCCTTGAGAAAGAACCATGATTTCACTCCTCTCCTCTCCTCCCTCTCCAGTTCCTGCAGTGGCATCTAGGATTCAGTAGATGGGTAAAATCTGATAGGATATCACACAGATATGAACAGAATTAATATGTTATTTCAGAGGAAAAATACCAGAGACATTCTGGATCATTTTCCTGACCTCCTCTTCTCATGACACTGGAGGGACAATATTGCTATTTCAGGAGGCTGAATGATTGAGAATATTTTTTGTGACTGAGGGAAGAGGAGAGTGTCATTTTTTCCTCTGGAGTTGTGGGAGAAAGGGATTTGGGCTTCAGTAGAGGTAAGGGACATTGTCCTGGATGGACTTGGTTGTTATGGACTAGGTATGCCATACCCAAGGCAAAGCAGGAATTAAAATATGACAATAGTAGACTTAAATTTTTGACAGAATAAGTGAAGTAATATGAATATGCATAAATATATCTGGTCATTTCTGATTGGACAGAAACTGTGTAATCATCAATCATGCTACTGTTTTCATATTCATCTGTACTTGTTTGTAGTTTGATTTCAAGAAGGTGACTGATTTGACACTAGGATCATGTATTATTGCTAAATTCTCTAAAGATGACTTTTTGGATGTAAGGATCCATGTGGTCAGAACAAGTGTTCACCAAGCACCATTTCACATTCCAAATCACTAGGGGAAAGATACTATTATAAATGGCAACAAATGGATAGTCATCGAAAGAAAAATAAATTGGATTCCTACCTCACACTATGATGAAATAGAGTTGAGCTGGATTAAAGATTTCAAAGTAATTAACAAGCCATAAATGTGTTAGAAGGAATTATAACTTTAAAAAATATAAACATATACTGTAGAAGTCTCTAAGTATGACCAAGGTTTGGAAACCAGGAAATTCCCTGACAGTCCAGTGGTTAAGACTCAGTACTTTCATTGCCATGGCCCGAGTTCAATCCCTGGTCAGGGAACTAACATCCTGTTAGTTGCATAGAATAACCAAAAAGAAAACAAATGGAACTCATAAAAAAATACTGAAATATGTGGCATCATGCAAATATTTTGAATTCTATATATAAAAAAACATGGAACCACAAGTCAAAAGACAAATGACAATCTGGGAACAAATCCACAAGTCAAAAGACAAATGACAATCTGGGAATAAATTGTTATAGCTAATTTTTTTGACTGTACCCCATGGTCTTAACTACTGGACCACCAGATAATTCCCCAGTTGTAGCTAATTTCTTAAATATGCAGGTTTTGTTTTAATACTTACAACCTAATAGAAAAAATAAGCAAAGGATAAAAGCAAATAATTAATAGAAAAACAAGTACAAATAATCCTTAAATATAAAAAGATTATTAACCAAACTCAAAATAAGGAAAAAGATGCAATTAAAACCATGATCAGATACCTCTTTTTACCTCTCATACCAGAAATAAGAATGATGAGGGTGCAGGAAAATAGTAACATCATGCATTGTTAATGAAAATATAAATTGGTTCAATCTCTACAGAGTACAAATTGGCAACATCTATTAAAACGAAAGATAATCATAGGTACCTGTATGTACACACATGTTATATATCCATATTTATTTATTTGGAATACTTTCAGCTGTAAATAACAGAAACCCCAATTAAAATATGACTTTAACAGTAAAAAAATCAATTATATGTCCAGATGTAAGGCAGCTCTAGGTACAGTAAGATCAGTATCTCAGTAATGTCAGTGAAGACTTAGATTCTTTCTGCATCTCATTTTCTTCCTCATGGTATTTGCTGTGTCCCCAGGCTGTCTTTAAATTTTAATGTGCTATTGTTATGGGCTTTCCAGGTGGTGCTAGTGATAAAGAACCTGTCTGCCAATTCAGGAGACATAAGAGATGCAGGTTCAATTCCTGAGTCAGGAAGATCCACTCCAGTATTCTTGCCAGGAGAATCCTGGCAAGCAGCCTGAAGGGCTATAGTCCACGGGCTTGCAAAGAGCTGGACATGACTAAAATGACTTATCATGCATACATGCTATTGTTATCTATCATAATCAGTGTAACCATTTCTTATTGTTGGAGATATAACTTCCAATTTTAAAAATAGTAAATAGCACTGTGATTTCATGTAAATATTTTTATCTTTGTTTTCTTTGGATAAAATTTTACCAGCTGAACCACTGGGTAAGCCCTGGATAAAATCTTAGAATTAAAATTACTCCGTAGAAACTTTAAGGATTTTATTATATATTGGAAGGCAACTGGTCAGGGTCAGGTTTAATTTTTATAGAAGGTACTTTTCAGATCAGAATCAAGAAAAAAAAGTATTTAGAAAAATTTTAAGTTCAAGGGTCTAGGGTTCAGGTATGAAATATAAAGTTTTAGTGAATAGACTCAGATAGCTAGATCCTATTCCTATATCCTCTCACATAAAGATCTCATGAGCTTATGATGGAAATGAATTTGATGGAAAGAGAGAAGTTTTAGACAGTGATCTTTTTTGACGCCCTACTTCATAGGCTGAACAAAGAGAAACACGTTACAGTCATCTTCTAAATTTGGAGACTTGAGAATAGGGGGATATTGTTCGCCATTTTCTGGGTGAGGTTTGTGGAGGTGAGAAGCATTACTAGAGCAGGTTCCATTGATATCACAGTGCCTCTATAGAGCAGAAATGTGATATAGCACAGGAAGCTTGAGATAAAAGCTGATGTCAGTTTCATAATTAGGGAATTATATTTTTTCACATCTGAACTAATAGCTTTACTTCTGAACTAATAGTTTCACATCTGAACTAATAGCTTTTCTTCTACATTGCGAGGTTTTGGCTGTTTTACATTTTTAACTGAAGTATAGTTGAATTACAATGTTGTGTTTGTTCCAGGCGTATGGCACAGTGATTCAATTTATATATGTGTGTGTCTGTGTGTGTGTGCTCTTTTATAAATATATATAGCCAGAACCTATTCCTATATTCTCTCCTGTAAAGATCTCATGAACTTATGATGGAAATGAGTATTCTTGCCTGGAGAATGGACAGAGGAGCCTAGCAAGCTACAGTCCATGGGGTCGCAAAGAGTCGGATGTGACTGAGCAACTGAGCACACATATTCCTTTTTAGACTCTTTTTCCTTTATAGATTATTGCAAGATATTGAGTATAGTTCCCTGTGCTATTTAGTATGTCTCTTTTTACATTTATTTATTTATTTGCATAATAAGGAGAGTAAGTCCTTTTTTTTAGTAGGTCCCTTTGTAATTTTTTATTTTTTTCTTTAAGTATAGTTGATTTACAGTGTTGTATTTGTTCTGTATTTGTATTTCTCTCATCATGTTTGCACCTGTCTTAGTCACTTGGTCACAAACATTTCTAAACCTCAACCTCCTCATTTTAAAAGTGGAGATACTAACATCTATGTAATGTACTTCTCCCTTGTAAATAAATCTTCATGCTTCCTGTCCAAGACTCCATGGGTCGTTTATTTCTTGCCAATCTAAACAGGATATATGAGGCCCAGGAATACTAACCAGGTAACGTACCCAGTTACCAGATATATTGTGTCAACACAATACATGTTGTATCAACAGATATAAAGCCGTATTCCAGCCTTTGGCACAAGTTCTGCCCTGAAATAACACTGCTCTCTTTGACCAGTACCAGGATTGCTTGTTCAAACATCTGGTAAAAGCAAGGTGGGGCTCACTATTCACAGTCTACCCTCCCCTGTCATCGAAGGAGAGAGTTCTGCTGCCCCTGCAGTGTAGGGTCTTCCGCTGGGAAAATCCCAGTTGGTGCAAGTTATTTCTGTCACAGAGATGCATCCTGACCTGTGGGTAGATGCGAGCCCAACTAGCTTCCCATCAGTCCCATGCAACTTCCTTGGAATTTTGTATGACTATGGAACTATAAGGAACTATAATTCACTACTTCATAAGTTATAGGTCCTGATAAATTCTAGACTTTGGGACAATTTTACTGTCTGCCAGGGAACATCTACAAGTAGGAACCAATACTCTCATCTGTTCTCTTTTGCTCTATCCCAGAGCACCTGGCCTGGTTCAGAGCCCAAGATGGCCTCAGTAGATCCTTTACTCAGGGTGCAGGCAGCTACATAACTCAGGCCATTTCTTGAGTTGCTGAGAAGTATGCAGCTTTTCAGGAAGATATTCTTGGAGCTCAAGCCAAGCAGTTGCCTCAATGACTGCCCGATTGTTTCCGTTTAACAGTTTGGGTTTTCTCCCACAGTCACTGCAGTGTGCCCAGTAAATTGGTGTTTTTATGCTTGATTTTCACTTTCAGAATCCTATCTCAGCATTTTGAAGATCTGATGTCATGATGTAGGCGAACGTTCCTGTATTGACATGTTTTGTTTTTGGCTAGTGGAGAGGTAATGCCAAAATTCTGAGTTCCATGGGAATAGAGCCAAGAGACGTTTGGCTTCTTAGAGTTAGTGTCCGTGGGAGCGGATATGGGAAAGTCCTGTGGAGGATCCATGGCCAAAACCGCATAATCAGATTTTGTTCTGAATAGGGTCCTTCATAAGATGTTAGGGGAAGTAAAAGAACATAACATTATAGGAAAACGTTTTCTTAGTAGAATGGTCTTGAATGGCTAGGAAAACAAATTAAAGATGAGAGTTAGTAGGTTAATCTCTATTTTTTTGGTTTACCTAAAAGCTTACCTTTAAGATTAATTGAATCAAATTTGTCTGTTGGCCCTTCTTGGAAGAATGCTCCACAGATCTCCTTAAGATAAGAATCTGTTTTAGATAAGTTTATTCCAGTGAATAGTGTTTTATCTATAGTGCATATGCAGAACTAATAAAAGAAAATATTAAAGTCAGTTTTTCAAGAAAGTCAATATATGTGTGTTTAATAAATAATTACCTTTATTATAGAGCCTAAATAATAGCATTGTACTATTTTAAAAACTTTTCTATTTTGAAGTAATTCAAAATTGGAATCAGTGAAAATACTAAGCATGGAATTTTTTTTTTTTTTTTTTGCTTTATTGACAAAACTATGTATTTCTGTATCAGGAACATTTAGTGTAACGTTAAACAGTAGCTGAAGTGAACTGTTCAACCATTGTAACAGATTATTACAATGGTTACATGTATATTTTATGCCTGTCAAATAAATTAGACAGCTTCATATATAAAGTCTTACATTCAAGAGCATTCTGTGTTGTTGACAGGATGTGACATTCATTGAGGTCTTTTGACAGGTAATCTACTAAAGTATTGGTAAACAATCTATCTAGTGTTTTAAATGGTAGCAAAGATAATCTTGCTGTAAATGAATGCTCTCTAATGAAAATGTATTAATTTTTTAAAGACTACAAAATTCCATCTGGGCATGAATGAACTAAATTTAGTACCACTTTGCATTGCTTGACATTGTACTCAAGAGATGACCAAAATTAGTATTGTTTACTTTGATATGTTTTGCAATGTGTAAACTGGAACTGAATGGCCATGCAAATGAAATTTCAACACTATATGTCATGTGCCAGGCAAGTCATGACTTGCATATCATATTTTAGCCTAAGGCTTAATTTCTTAGTTATATTACTGGGTAGTATTCACGTGTCTTATTTTTTAAAGTGATCATGTGATATTTTAAGTGGAATTTTGTTTGCTTGCTTTTTAAAAATTTATTTATTTTTAATTGAAGGATAATTACTTTACAATATTGGTTTCATTTCTGCCATACATCAACATGAATTAGCCCTAGGTATACATATATCCCCTCCCTTTTGAACCTGCCTCCCACCTCCCACCCTTTCCCACCCCTCTAGGTTGTTACAGAGCCCAGGTTTGAGTTCCCTGAGTCATCCAGCAAATTTCCTTAAATGAAATTTTTTATCATGCTACATTTTTAATAAGTACTATTGGAATGAATTATCAAGCAAGTTTAACATTTGACTTAGATTTCTGTTTCTTATATAATTAATATACAAATATAAATGCTATATTTCCTGTGGTGGTTTGATTAATTTATTTTAACTTCAGTTCCCTCTATGAAATGGGCATATTAATAATACTTTAAGCATTATGAAGATCAAATTACATCATTAATGTGAGGGTACTTTGAAAAATATTGTTCATTTTTATTACTGTGCAGAGTAAAGTAGTGGTTTTAATGGCATACTGCCATAGATTTCCCTTTGGAGTCTATTTGTCCAAGAAAATCTCCAGTTGAGAAGAGATTTATTTAGATACATGTAAGCTGTTTTTGTCTTACAGATATTTAGTTAGTGCCCAGCATGGACATTCCTCAGCCACCAAATGAAGACTCAGAGCTGGTTTTTGTTTATAGCTCTCCTGTGTTGTGCCTCCTGGAATATTTCTTCTCACTCTGACTCACAATCCACTCTCCTCCAGCACTGCAGAACTCTTGTTTCAGCCTGTGAACCAGTTGAGTGTCTGACTTTGGGCAGCCCTCTCTAGACCTCAGTTCTGTCCTTTAATTAGATGGTCTCCAAGGCCTCTCGCAGTTCTCACACCCCCTGACACTGGTCCACCCCTGTCTCCGTATCTTGTGTTTCTCGGCTTTGCTAGCCACCTGCTCTTCTACCTTCTCATAATACTTCTTATTAAAATACAGCCACACAACATTTGCAGAAACCGATGCTGAATATAGATAAGGATATGTTACAAATTATAAACATGAAAAAACATGGCTTCACTTTTTCATTAGGATTTGGTGAAGAATTGCTGTGACTAGAGCAATGACTCCTTATGTCAAATTTCTCTGAGTTCAAATCCAGACCAGCCACTGCTTCCTGGTGTCCCACTTCCTCGGGGCTCTCTTCTGTGAAGCGAGGAAGGTAATGTCTCCTACACTGACCATGTGAGGAAGGTTCTGAGCACAGATCTGGTGCTCAGCAAATACTGTCCTCCCACACCTGCCTAATTCTGATACTCAGACATCAGAACCCTGATGATTTATTGATTGTGCTTTTGACACAAAAAAATAATGTGGGTTCATAATTTGAAGTGCTTTTTATTCAGCTGTCTAGTTAAATCTGCCACAGACTTGCCAATTGACGATTGGATGATCTTCAAGAAACATAGAATGTTTTATAATTAGCAAGGGTTTTAGTCAGGTTATAAAACATTCTATGTTTCTTAAAGATCATCCAATCATTAATTGGCAATTAGAAAGGGTTTTAGTCATGTCGAGCCTTCCCTGATAGCTCAGTTGGTAAAGAACCCGCCTGCAATGCAGGAGACCCCAGTTCGATTCTTGGGTCGGGAAGATCCACTGGAGAAGGGATAGGCTACCCACTCCAGTATTCTTGGGCTTCCCTTGTGGCCCAGCTGGTAAAGAATCCACCCGCAATGCAGGAGACCTGTGTTTGATCCCTGGATTGGGATGATCCCCTGGAGAAGGGAAAGGCTACCCACTCAAGTATTCTGGCCTGGAGAATTCCAAGGACTGTATAGTCCATGGGATCGCAAAGAGTCAGACACGACTGAGCGACTTTCACTTAGTCATGTTAAGACATCTAGGATTATTTGATATTCATTTTCCTTTTCAAACATTCAAATTAGTTAAGAATTAAAACTAATTAATGGGGAACCAGGCCCTTATAAATGTATTTTAATACTTCATAAATAATTTTTTACCTTAAGAAGGAAAATTTGATATCCTTCCTAAGGGTTTGTAAATTAGATTCTGTGAATAAACTCTAGGAAGACCTTAAACTCCCTGATATTATATGCAAAATTGTGAGTTTCCTTTTCCTGGTGAGGGTGTCCCTAGTTTTCAACAGACCCAACAGTGTCATAGATATTCTTCAATGAGTATATGGTAGCTTAAAATGAAGTAGATCTGTTTTTGTTTGGGGAAATAGGATAATTGAGTTATAATTTATCTGCTGTCAGTGTCAACATACTGCTTTTTTAGTTTAAGAAATTAAAGTTCTATACAGAAGTGCAAAAATAAATTTAAATACAAAAAGAACCATAGAGTTTATAAGGGTTTTCTGTTTGTTTTTTATTTGTATTGTGCTTTTAAACTAATATAGATTCATGGGAAGCATGAAAAGTATTACAAAACATTCAGAATGTTAAAACAGATATACTACATTGAACTTTACATGATGTTTTCTGAAGACTTCAGGGATTAGTGTCACATGTCACAGGTGGATGTTCTTGGGGTGCTGAAAATGAAAGTGGTGTGCCCACAGAAAAGACTAGCAGAGCACCTTTGCCATTCCTGTGACTTTGGGAAAATAGGGGGAAAAAACCTGCCTAGGTCTTGTCACAAAAGAAATTGGTCCTGATGCTTTCTTTCATGGTCTTACGGGTTTTGAAAAGGACTACCAAATGGAGAGATTGGTGATGTGATCCTAGGGGTCCATGGGTAAGGCTGAGTATGAAGATTGAGGACTCCTGTGACTGGGCCCTTGGAAACTGAGAGGGATATTTCCTCACATGTCTCACTGTAGGGGTCAAGGGCCCCAGTTATTTGTACTCCAGAGCCTAAGGTGTCTGAATGCACCTGCTCACCCAGACTTTTAGGTCATGTGTATTCATGGCCCGGGAAAAAGTAGGTTCTGATACGAGCAACCGAAAAGGGGCCCTAGCCCGTCACCACAGTTGGCTCCTTCCTGCGCCCCCACCCCCCGGGAGCAACTCACGTGTAGCTCCAGCCTTGTCAGTGTGAAACATTATCACAATTAGAAGAAGTAGTACATTTTGTTTGTATGACTGTAAATTGCTGTAATATAGTTTAAAATTGTACTTATCATACTTATAAATTATTTATTTAAGAACCAGAACACCAGAGAGAATTAGTCACTGCTAATGAAACATAGTCACTTCTTTAGAGCTAAGTTATTGAACTGGCCAGGAGTGGAGAAGAGAGCTCCCTTCAAAAACATGTATAAATAGTGCTGCACTTAAGGATTCTAGGCACTTCATAATTATTTTTCAGTTCAATTTGAAAATATATTCCCCCAAACTCAGATAAACGTGTCAGTCTCATTAAGTGCTAGGAAAAAGATGCAGCTTCCCCGTGTCCCTGCAGCTTCAGTAGAACTTGTAACTCTAGGACCATATACCCTTGCCAACTGCAATGCATTTGGAAATTGAACCTAAGAAAACATATAAATAGTTTTCAGGTCAAGATAAAGAGAAATGAAACAGATGTAACTAGTCCTTGCTTTTGTATGTTTAAAGCAACTTGACCAGGACCAATTTAACAGGAATTTCACTCATAAACTAGAGTAGCAGGCCTAAAATTTCTAAACCAAACTTTTGTGCTCAGTCATTAAACTTTTGTAATAAAATGGAAATCAGAAATCTAGAGTTAATCATTATAACATAAAACTGTTGTCTTTCAAAAAAGGTGAAAACACTTTAATATAACTTACATTGTTTCTACACATTAGATGTAAGAAATAATTTCACTTAATCATAAGTACAATTTATTTGATTAACAAAATCCTAATTTACAAAACAGTA
The DNA here is from genome assembly GCF_023699985.2 of Odocoileus virginianus. Classification (NCBI taxonomy): domain Eukaryota; kingdom Metazoa; phylum Chordata; class Mammalia; order Artiodactyla; family Cervidae; genus Odocoileus; species Odocoileus virginianus. The sequence goes on along the minus strand of NC_069686.1, from coordinate 1,133,190 downwards.
GTAAATATATGCAGAAATATATTCATTATCAAATTATAAAATAAAATTAACAATTTGTAAGATATCATCAGTTTATTATTCTGATTTAAGATAATAGAGTTAAATCATTTTGGTATGCTTAATATTTATAAGTATTAAAATAATGGAACGTTGAGATTTGAATACACTGACAGTAAACCATTGAAATTTCACATTCACATTATACAGCCATCATGAATCCATAAGTGAATGCTAATAATGTAAAAAAATATAAAATGATTGTAATATAACCATCTAACCATTAGCATGTGGAGTTTTAAGACCACTATTTAATCAACTAATTTGCTCCGAAATATAAGCATTTGCTTTTATGTCCTACATGACATGTCTTTGTACCTTAATACTCAATTTGAATGTCCTTACTGTAAAAATATACCAAAGTAAATAAAAAAGGAGACGTTTATTTACAAAACAATATTGTATACATATTATATAAATGCAACTGTTTCAAAGTCTTTTTATACAATATTGATAAAATCAGTCATTTCCATTATTTATCCTAAAAGCTGCAGTATTGCAAAGGCAGGCTATAATTTTGAGATTTTGACAAAAATGAATACTTTCTGACTGCCTTTTAAATGCAGCTTCTCCAAGTATGCTACAGAATTGAATGTAGACCTCTAGAAAAATGATTTTTCTTTTTTATAGAAAATCCATTGCCCATAGGGAGGAGTGTGAAAATGCACCTGAAGAAAGGAGAAACTTATTACTTTACTGAATGTTTTTTACTTGATAAACCTGATAACATCATCCATTCAGCCTATTGTATTAGCACCATTGGCATAAACTGTTAATGTACTGTATCAATCAGAATAGGAGTGGTAACTTGCATATGGTGTACCATCCCTATTTTATGGAATCTCATCTTACCAAGTATGCTATCATACAATATAAATTCAAGTGTTTAAGGATGTTTCAAATAATGGTATATAACAATACTGCATTTTACCAATACTACATATAGATTTTTCTGTAAATATTAAGTGAAACTGTAAAGAAATAGATTTTAAAGCATACTCCTTTAATTCACTGGAAGACAAGGAGAATTGCTTTCACTCACCGGCATATGTTGCAATATATTTGAACATAAATGGAATTTGATCTCCTAGTTCAAAAACTCTGGAAATCATAAAACTTATTATACGATTTTGTTTTGATGGTTAAATGCCAACCATTGCATATATTCTCTCTTTTAGTTCATATACTGTAGCTTGTGCTTAAGTGACCGTAGCATACTCTAGGCTTATAGCCTGTGGTACATAATTTCACAGTTTCAAAATTGTTGAGGGGAAGACCTTCCGTGTTTTAGGAAGCTATGAACCAAATAGAAATCTCATGAGCACCCACAGCGATCTACTACCATAGCTGGAATCTTCCCATATATTATTTGTTCTTTGTCATTAAAATACAGCATATTAATTGGAGACATCTTTGTAGGAGTACAGCAGGGGCCGGCTGAACCTCTGGGGTTCGCTTGGTGCACAAGGTGGGTATGAGGATACTTTTGCAAAAATACAAATTCACATTCTCCAGAGCAGTAATTGGCCTTATATCTTTTAGGTGCAATAATCCAATCCCATCCAAAAGCTTCAAAATCCACAGTTAGAGGGTAACGACAGCATCGAGATTCTGTGGAGTGCTCATCACAATCGAGCCCAAAATCTCTCCTAGATCTTTTTGGTGTGTCTGTTACCTTGACTTCTAAAAAAGGATTCTGTATGGAAAGGAAAGAAGAGTTAGTGATAGATCCCAAGACACTCTCCTACCTCAAGGACTCATTATTAAAGAAAGAAACTGATCATTTTGCTTACATCACATTTCTTTTTAAAAGGCACAGCATGAAGGAATTTTCATTTACACTAGGCTTGATTCTGCCTTTATGGCTCAAAAGTCTACAGTAGCCATAGGGATTCCCCTGAGGTCAGATCTTTGTCTTGTTTATCCTTGTTTTCCTCAGTTTGAGTATCTGAATGCCTGACATAATAGATGCTCTGGAAATACTGACGGATGACAGTAAAGGAGGAAAGGAAGAAAAAGGAGCGGGGAGGAGAGAAGAGGGCCCAGGGTAGCTTATGTCTTCCTGCGTGTTGATTAAATATGGTGGCTGAACGTGTCTGATGACTCCTGGAGGGATGGCATGCTCATTCATCCTCCATTCACTTGGTCTTATTCAGGGACACTTGGATATTAACACCGAAACAAAATAGTTGCCACCAAGTACTGCACAGATGCAATGGGAAGAAGGAAGGTAAAGTGATGAAGACAGTGGTAAGCACATAGGGTTGGAAAGACCAACTCCACGAGAGAGGCACAGATTCAGAAGAAGATACAATGATGTTCCCTTTATTCTTTCACTGAAAAATGTTCCCACTCAGTTATTTAAACAGTTTGCTAATCCTTCCCCTGTACCAATGTACTTTTCATGAATTTGTACTTTTCCCTGTACTTTTCATGAATTTGAGACATTTTTCCTTCTATGTGGAAAAGTTTGAGGAATACATCTTATTAGTCATCTGTTTAATAATAACTAAAATCTGTCACATAACCAACTTTGATTATTAAAATGCTACCTAGAAAAAGAACACATTCTTTTTTATCCTATACTAAAATCAAAATAGACCTGGTAATTATTGGTATTTAAGATTATACAAAATAACATCATTTTGGGAGTCAATAACATTTTATGTAGTATATTTAAAGAAAAATTGATCACTTGGAAAATTTTATAATCTCTTGAAGAATTTGTTATCATTCAGATATGATTTACTTTACATTTAGATATGATATTCTTTACAAATAACACCATTTAAAAACTAAAAAGCTTGCAAGTATAATCTTCTGCTGTAAATTAAATCAATAAATGGAAATTAAAAGTATGGTCACATTAAATAAGTTTTTGAAAACAGAAGTAAATACAAGCATAGATAAGCCAGAAGAGTGAGTAGCTCTAAACTTATACTAGGTTTTAAAATGTTTTTCTATTAATTTTTATGATATATAAGGCATTATTTTCTGTTTGATTTTATATTAAATTAGTTGATATTACCTAAGTTAACTCCTACTAAAGAACAGTAAGACTGTTCAGAAAATAGCTGGGTAGTACAAGTTAACTAGCCTGAAATTTTTCATTTTATCAGGGGTAATTCACAAAGTAATCCACATATATATCAGTGCATCACTAGTCTATAAAACAGGAAACCTATTTATCATGAGAGATCTTAAATATAGTATATTTAATAGTATATAAGCCTAAACACATATCTAGTTAATTTCTATAAGTAAAAGCATCTTATTTTAATTACAACTTTTAGAGTTTATTTTTCTGCTTTATTAAGCAAAAGAATTTAAACAAATTTGTCACTCTTCTGGGGGAAAAATGTGTTGTTAGGTGTGTACTAGAATCCACTGTGAAGACTTCATGTTTTTATTTATATAATCATGTAGCACATCAATGGAAAGCATTTTATATTTCATGCTCAATTCAAAAGAATTCCCTAAAAAATTAAGGACCATGGTATACCTTTTTTTTTAAATCCTCACACAAAGTAAAAGTATCAAGAGAGTGTTTCATAGGATGTGAAACTGGACACCTACTTTTATTGGGTACAGGGCTACCATTGGGGTAAGGCACCTTTGTCTGGCTTATAAGCACAGGAAACTGGTAGTTATTTTTCACTACTGTTCATTCACATTATTAATAAATACATAACAAGGTTTTTAGCATGTTATTTTCAGTAATACTTACCAGTCCATCTTCTCCTGGTTCTGGGAAGGTTACAGCAAGATCGTGGCCATTCTCATCTAAAGCTTTGATCTCAATGCCTAAGTTGGATTCAGGTTGTTTGAGCCAGTTTTGCAACACTGTCTTCACGTCAATGCTCTGCCAAATACCAGTGCCTGGGTTCATGTCAAGTTTCAGAGATCGGATTCCAGTATACCTTGTACCGTCTTTCATGGGTTTGATGAGTCTCAGGATTTGCACAAACACTGTCGTAGGAGTCTTGACAGGTCTCAGATATATCCACAGTTGGGCCTTTACTACTTTATTGTATTGTATCTTAGAGCTAAACTGAAAGAAGCAACATTTGGGTTTTCCTTCCACTTGCGTTAGAAGATCAGCTACAAATGAATAAGAAAAAAGTTACAAAGATCATTTTTATGAAAAATGAACAAATGCCTCCATGTCCATCTATGAGCATTTTTTTAGTGGAATAATGTGTGCATATTTAGTCTTTTAAAATGTAAAAATATGTAGCATTTCATTCATGACAGCAAAATATCAAGTATAACAATTATTATAGCTTTTCAGAATCTTTTAGGTATATGTTTTTTCAGCTGTTTATGAGCAGCCTACTTCCTTTCCAGAGAACTGTGGACTAAGGAAAATTCTATTAAGGAATGAAAAGTGGATGAAATTTTAAAATGATGATGATTAGAGAGAACAAGAGACACTGCAGAAGAACATCCACTTAGAATTCTTTGGGAATCTGAGAGTTCCACTTACGGAGCAGCTGTACCGATCAGTCTGGAGAAAGGAACCCCTCCCCCAGGCCTGAATTACCTGGGGGCAAGACACGCTGAGCAAGAGCTGAGCTCGGGAATTAGTAGAAAATACAGTGCATCTGCTATGCTAGGGCGCTGGGACAGCCTTTCAAAGGGGGAAAAAAAAAAAAAAAACTAGCAGGTAATTAGCACCAAAATTTAGATGTTGTATTCAAACTATTTCAAAACTTAGAAAACATTGTCTTTAGGGCCAGGCTGTCATTGTAAGCAGAAGCACTTAGCAATTTCTTGCCTTTTTGTTTTCTCAAGATTGTTTATAAATAAGGCAAATCTATTCCAGGATTATCTGATAGCACAGTCCTAAAGGAAATCTATTTGTTGCCTTATAACCTAGTTACTTAGTAAGAAAAATCAGTATTTTGAAACTGTTTTGAGTCCAGTTTAAAGTGGGTAGAGCACTGTATAAAGCAAGATCAGAGAGAGACACACGGCACAAAAATCTTTCTTGTCATGCCTTCTCTGTTAGGGTGCCCCTTCTCCCTTTCCTTGAGTATAGGTTTTAACTGCCGGCAACAGAAATGGTATGAAACATACTATCTTTCAGAAACAACACAGATACTACATACAGGTAATAGTTCTCCCTCCTATAAGGAATAAAATAATATTTTAGAAGGTTATTAAGCATGTGCCTCCTAGATATGTGCAGACCAGGTACTCTCAACAATAGTACCATGGTCAGGGTATAAGTGGAACTTTGTAAGCCATAACCTACTCAATTAAAGTGTTTATTTCTTAGCATTTTCTGCTAATTAGCTCATGATTTATCATTATGCAGTGTTTACTTCCTTATTGCTCTTACTAATACATTGTTTATTAAGAATATTTTTTATCCTTTTCACTGTAATGGCTTTCAAAATTAGATACTCTGTGAAGAACATAAAAACCCCATGAGAAATAGTTTTGAATAGCAGAAGTCATTCTAAGTGTTCAGCAAATGTCCAAATAGGCTTCACCATCTACAGATTTCTTCCTTTCTCTTTTATTAGTGAAAAAAAAAAAAAACCCTGTTATTATAAATGCATATTTCAGGCAACCAAATGCAATTAGGAAATTTCATGTAAACTTTTCACATTGCTGTTACTGTCTCCCAATCCTTTACCTTGGTAGCATTAAGCTGTGAACACATAAACATGTTATAGTTGTGTAAACTATATAACATGAATGCTATGCAAGCATTGCATTTTTTATTTTTAGCTTTTTAGCTCTCTAAGGAGACAGTGGAGCAGCTTTCAGTCTCATTAGTATATTTCTCGGGAAATCTTGAAAGAAGCTCTTTTCCCTCCTGCTTACATGCAAGCCAGCAGCTTGTTAAAAGAGCCTGAAAATAGATCGGTTTCTCATAAACACTAGAGCAACAGTCAGCAGAATCGTGGCTCTGCCCTAGCAGGACTACTCACACTCCGTGGGCATGGTGATGACCGTTTCCGTCGTAGCGTGGTAGTCATCATCTTCCAAGGAGCCGTCACTGCTGTCATCTCTCTGGACATCGTACTGATCAATCAGTTCCCGGAGTGGAGGAGCTTTGGGCAGAAGTTGTCTTACAGCATCTTTGCTGATGTTAGGAGCTGTTTCCAGGCGAAGTTTACTGAGGATTTGGATTTTTATGGCTTCTAGTCTTAAGGATTTAGTGTTTTGTCTCCACAAACATGCATTACACAGCCCCTCTTTTTCCACATTTTCCTTCTGCTCGCTGTTCTCATTCAGATCCACGGGGCCAGCAACAATCAGCATAAATAGGTAAATATAAACACAGATTTGCAGTTTTTGCATGGTTTTAAAATCAAGACAATCTTTTCCCTTGTTCTTCCTTCTTCCGTTTACTTTTCTTTTGCTTTTGAGTAACGCCAAGCCAAACGTTAATGCCTGCCCAGGCTGAGAGACAACTTGACACACCAGTGAATCTTTTATACTGTATTCCAAGTGGCTTTTTATATTCCAACTTTGATGAGACAAGTGTCGTCGGGATCTGTGATTGGTTCATGCTCCACAATGATCTCGCTGTCAGAGGTTAAAACCCTGTCTGTCACAAGTCACCAAACAGTATTTTGTTACAGTCAAGGGTGAGCTGATTCATTTGACTACTTCTTAAAAGGAATAAATCTATGAATAATAAAGGCTGTATGTGACATTCAAAAAATTAAAAACTATATTAACAATAACATATACACTTAGATCTTATTCATCTTTATATGTGAAACTTTAAAATTATTATTTAAGTGAATAAATCTTAATTTACACTTCATGCTTAAAAAGTTGACATGTTCTTCCCTCAGAAAATAAAATGATTTTATATTATTTAAGCAAGCATTTGAAGTAAAAAGAATTTTATTTGTTATATTAAATTATTTTTAGTCTTGTATAATTAGAAAGTACAGATTTATTTAGGAAGACTTAAATGAAAAGATTGTGATACTAGTAAAAGATTTTCTGCTATAATTTGAGAAACTTGTTTCCCTAATAAATTCTTAGCACATAATGAAAAATCCTACTTTAATATTAAATTGCTCGTGGAATTATTTTTAAATAATACCTTTTATTCGTATGAAAATTGCATTTCAGTTTCAATTGACTACTATTAAGGTACTTCCTATCCTAAAGTTGCAGATTAATATTGCTCAGAGGATGTGTTTTTTCATTGTTTATTAAAAAAGGGATATTGTCAGCTATTTGAACTTAGAATAACTTAGAATGACATAGAATAAGAAGATAGTGAATTTTATGATGGGTAACGAAGTTTTCCTCCGCTTTCCAGTGGTAAAAGAAAAAATGTAGTTACCTACTCTCTGTAAATTATATCTGAACATTGTGAACGCAGAAAAGGAAAGGAACACCGTAATAAAGGGTGCCCATTTTTCTACTCTCACTACTGTGCTAGCACATTTTTATACTTCCTAGTACTGGGCTACTTCCTAGTACTTCCTTTGTCCGTTTCTCATTTGACCAGAGGGCAGACACCTGGCAGGGATTTGGGGTAAGGTTTGGGAGCAGAAAATGGAGCTTTTTGTTCTCTAGATTTAAGTGGCCCCCGTAGGGATCAAACTCTCAACCTTAGCTTTGGGAGCCACAAGGTCTAATCAAATGCACTATTAAAAAGCTAAATAAATATAGCTAGCAAGAAACAGAAGCTGTTTCCAGGCCACAGGAGATTTATTTTTCCTACTACTTTTGGGGAAGCTAAGGACTCCTAAGAGAGTTAATCCATTACTTTTTTTCCCAAGAGAGTGCAGTGGTTCATATCAAATATTTATTTTTTAGGTCACTACTTTCGCACATTGTACACTAATTTACTGCCTCAGTGCACTAAAATGCAACTCAGTAGCCTGAAAAGTTAATGCATTTTCATCAAATTCTTAAGAGGTATCTACATCTCTTGAGAAAAAATGGCCTTACATAATGCATTAGATTTGCCCATCATTAAAGATTAAGGAAAACCAGACACAAACCAGATGCCCTGAAGGATTTCAGATAGTCTTTGTTGTGGAGCAGTATTAGATCAGGCTTATAAAGTTTTATTTGTTCGGTAAATTTATTTTTCAACATATAAATCTTTGTAATGTTATAATTGTAACATATGCCCCTATGCACTTCTGAGCAAATCAAATCTTTTTTTCCCTTTTAACTTGATTAGAATTGTGTAGCAATTGAGATCTCAGGTCCTGGAGTTGGATAGACCTGAGTTCAGATCTCAATTTGCCACTGTGTAATAATGAATGAGATACTTCTCTAACCTTCAGTTTCCTCATAGAGTGTTGGGGGCATGTAATTCAATAATACGTGTAAATTGTTGAGTACAGTGCCTGTCATATAGTAAGTGATTGATAACTGGTACTTGAGTACTTAGTCTTTGTTTCATACAGAGAGGTTTGAGATTATAGTTAAATTTATCCTCCACATGAACTAGAACTGCTTCAGTTTGTAGTTAGTTGCCAGTTACCAACATAGGCTAGCTCTCTAGTAAAATGTTGTAAGGCAGCCCTGTGAGCCCCTTCTCCTTACTGCCTGGAATAAAGGAAACAAAGATTATCATTTCCATATAGTCAGTGCTCGTTATTCATGGATCCCATGTTTTCACATTTATCTCTTGCTGAGATTTATCTTAACTCCATAATCAATCACAGCGCTTTTATAAGCATTTGTGCACATGCACAGAACAGTGAAAAATTTGAGGCTTGTAACACACAGGATCCCAGTTGAGGTCAACCAAGTCAATTTTCTGCCTTGTTTCAGCCCTCATACTTAGTGAGTCCCCTTTTTGCAATCGATATACTACCATGCTTTTTATATTTTTGTGTGCATTTAGTGGGGGTGGGGGGTGATCCTGTTGCTTACAGTGCCCCCCAAGCATAGTGGTGAAGCGCTGTGCTCCTAGGCACAGGATGACCGTCATGGAAAGAAGAATGGTGTTGCCAGGGGGCTGGAGGAAGGGTGCGGTGTGATGGGGGAAAGCTACTGTTCAACAGATTCAGAGTTTTCAATTTGGGAAGATCAAAAAGTTCTGGAGATGGATGCTCATCATAGTTGCACAGCAAGGTAAGTGCACTTAATGCCACTGAACTATACAGTTAAAAATAGTTAGTCAGTTTCATGTTATGTATGTTTTGCCCACAATTTTTAAACAAGAAGGCTGTGATAGGACTGAAGGAAAATTTTTTCCTCAGAGAAAAAACAATGTGTGTTATGTAAGCTTCATTCAGGTTTCAGTTATAGGGCTTCTAGCTGTGAATCCAATGTTGAAGAATCAGCAGTATGTATTAAATAAGATATTTTAAAACAGAAATGCACACAAAACAAGGTTATTTAGTGATTGGCTAACAAAAACATGACCAGAGGCTGACGGGAATCTAACCTTGTAGTTCCCCTAGGGGCAGTGGTTCAGTGATCACTTATGCTGGCAGTGATTGGGTAGAACATAACTACTGTGAATAATGAGAGTCAGCTCTATCCAATCAGGATCTCCAGAGGTCAGTATTGAATAAATTAAGAGGTACTCAAGAAGTTTCAAGAACATATTTTCCTTCTCCAGTGTCGGTGATTGCAACCTTCCTGTGACTTCCGAGCAGCAAGCTTCACCAGCAGTAGGAAGCTTCACTGCCGTCTGGCAGCTGGGGGCCTAACTTTGGACAGGACTTTGTTGCTACAATGAGTGCGTAGAAAATTCCTTCTAGTCGACTGGGAGGGCGTGCCAGCCACCTTGCTGGCTTTGTCTTAGCCAAAGCAGTTTCTGCTCACGGGAGTCCAGAGCTCCTCTTCCTAAGACCTGTACTTTTCCTGCCCCTGTTCCTTGTACTCGTGGGCCTTACATCTGTGTCACCATGAGCAAGGTAGCAAGCAAACTCCTCTCATCTCTCTTACAAACACCATGCGGCGGAGGGGAGGGGTGTGCATTTCAAAACAACTTTGAGAGTATAAAGCATATTTCCCAAGAAACATTAATGGTTTTCCTGTTGGCATTCTGGAAGCTCCCAACTGTTACTAACGTAAAATTTTGCCAGAAGTTTAATGATGTGGCCAAAGAAAGGAGGAGACTCAGAATAAGGATGAATCATGAAAAATTCAACTTTGTTGTGGGAAAAGAGAGCAAGGTGCATTTTATCTGATCACTCTTGCCATTTCCTTGTGATGATAGCCCTTTGGTATAACACTGTTCTGATTACACTTAAAGCCAGAAAAAGACTGTATAGTGCTCAATTCACATAACAGGATGAGAAGGTGCCATCCTACAGTGGCAATATCTGATTATCCATGCTCTCAATAGATTACAGACCAAAAATGAACAAAAACAAAAGTACCCTTGACTCAGAGAGTAACAGTATGGAATAGAGATCTGGAATATAGTTCTGGGTTTCTTGCTGACATTTTATGTGACCTTGAATAAGTCAGATGGCAAAGCTTTCATTTAGAATGCATGTGTGTGTGTACTGTGGACCCTTGGACCACACAGGTTTGACCTGCATGGGTCCACTTATATGCACATTTTTCACTAAATATGTACTGCAGTACTGCACTATCTGAGGTTGGTTGAATCCTCAGATGCCGAACCTTGGATATTCATGTATCCAAGGCTGACTGTAAAATTATATGTGGATTTTCAACTTGGACAAGAGTTGGCACTTCTAACCCCTGTGCCGTTTGAGTGTCCACTGTATTAATTCACTTATTGTTTTATGAAATATTATAATGCCTATTATGTGTCTTATAGAGGACGAGATAGTTGGATGGTATCAGTGACTCAATGGACGTGAGTAGGAGCAAACTCCAGGATAGTGAAGGACAGAGAAATCTGGCGTGCTGCAGTTCATGGGGTCGCAAAAAGTCAAAGATGACTTAGCCGCTGAACAACAACAAATTATGTGCCTGGCATTGTGCTAGATTCTGAGGAGAAAACAGACAGAAACAGTCACTGTCTTCATAAAACCTACAATCTTCAATTGTAGGTTCAGTCTTCTAGATTCTTCAGTATAGAATGGAAATTTGATGAGGTGCGCTCTTTCACTTGAGGTGTATCCCCTAAAACAGTAATTCTCAAACCTTTTGGTCTCAAGATTACTCTGAAAAGTTATTTAGGATCCTCAAAAGCTTTTGTTTGTTTGGATCATATCTATCAATATTTAATGTATTATAAATTAAAAATGAGAAATGTTAGAATATAGACATATGCAAACATATATTCTATTTGCTGATAGAGTAATGATGATATCACATAGCTTGGAACCTCTGGAAAACTCGACTGTACATGTAAGAGAAAATGAGAGTAGCAAGGAAATCTTAGCTTTGTTATGAAAACAGGTCTTACTCCACAGATCGTCTAAAAGGGTCTTCACTTCAGGGATCTGCAGATCACACTTTGCCCCACAGTAATGAGTTTTATACAGTTTCAATTGAATATTTTCCCATCTAATTTTAAGTCCCATCATCTTAATATTTGTAACTTTGTTTCAATGAGGCATCAAATATGGTGATTTTTAGACAATGTATACTTTTTAACTGATACATAATTATTGCCAAGAGCAGAAATATACACTTTATTGTTTTATACTTACCAACTGCTAACTTACAGTTTCTCTAGAGGACATTTGGCCAACGTTTGTCGGTTCAAGGGGGTAGACCGAAATCTGGTCTTGAGAGTTCTCTTTATTTTGGTTTTCAGGTCAGTCTTGAAATGACAACACTCATATTATGGCAACATGTCATTAATATCCCCATTAACAAAACTTCTGCATTTCACTGTCCTTTAGAAATAGTATTAATTCAGGAAAGCTGCAAAATGTGATTTCTCTTCTTCCTTTCTGAAATGGAAACTCCAGCTTATTAATTACACATTTGTAATACAAAGAATAAGAATTAAATTATAATTTGGTTTCCTCTTCTTTTCCATTGAGAAAAGAGACTAGACTCAAAAACCTGGTGTTAAAATTATATGTGTGTGTTAGATTTTTACAGTTCCCGAATGTGTTTACTGATAACTGAACCAATAAGTGAATGACTGTCCCCTTGAATACAAAAAAGTTCAACTTGGTGATTTTTCAGCAGGTATATTTTTACTTTCATATTCATAATGTGTCATTATATTTATATTTACAGACTTTCTGAGTGGCTCTGGTTGTGTTTTTGTTTGCTCTGTGGCTCGCAGCGTTTCTATCCGGTTCCCTCTTGCTCACCCTGGTGCAGTCCCAGGACTGGTGGGTCCTGCGTCTTTGCCTCCTCTCACAGTTCTGTGAGAGCGTGCATGGGTCTCAGACATTCCACTGGAGTTCTGCACTCAATGATCTATGACCGCACAGACAGACTCTGTAGCTAGTGATAAGGCCTTGCTAGGGAGCGACCGTGCTTGCTCTGATACTACTGAAGACTGCCGAAGCCCTTACCCGATGCAGGTCCTGTCTCGGTCACACTGAGTCAAAAGCAGCCAAAGAGGAGGAAAGAAATCTCAAAAGGGGTGTGTGTGTGTGTGTGTATATGTCTGTGTGTGTGTGTGTGTATCTGTGTGTGTGTGACTGTGTGTGTGTGTGTGTGACTGTGTGTGTGTCTGTGTGTGTTTAGGCAAGGCAAGGGGTGTGTGTGTCTGTGTGTGTGTGTCTGTGTGTGTGTGACTGTGTGTGTGACTGTGTGTGTGTGTGTGTGTGTGTGTGACTGTGTGTGTGACTGTGTGTGTGACTGTGTGTGTCTGTGTGTGTATATGACTGTGTGTGTGTGTCTGTATGTGTGTGTGACTGTGTGTGTCTGTGTGTGACTGTGTGTGTGTCTGTGTGTGTGTGTGTCTGTGTTTAGGCAAGGCAAGGGGTGTGAATCAGTTTATACATATGCATATATCCACTCTTTTTGGATTCTATTCCCATGTATATCATTACAGAGTACTGGGTAGAGTTCTGTGTGCTATACAGTGGGTTCTTATTAGTTACCTATTGTACATATAGTAATGTGTATGTGTCAATTCATATCTCCCAGTTTAATCTCCTCCCATCCCCCTAGGTAACCATAAGTATGTTTCTACATCTGTGACTCTATTTCCATTTTGTAAGTAAGTTCATTTGTACCATTTTTAAAACTTAGTTTTTGATGCATATTTCATATTCTGGATCATTCAGGTAACCACTTTACATCTTCAGTGTCTTCATTTTATACAGTGTATAAAAATACAGCATCTACAGTGTTATAAAAAAAATGTTTACAGCTGAGTTATCTTACTAAAAACAAATTGGCTTCAAGTGGCATCTAAAGTGATAGATTTTACTTTTATCTATGAGTTCTCAAAAAAAATTGTTTTTCCTTGGAAAGGAATCCTATTATTCAAGCATTGAGAACCAGGCTCAAAAATTTCTTTAATCTACTAATAGTAAATAGGCATAGCTACTTAAGTCCATTTGCTCAAATCATTGACTGTTGTTTGGCAAAAGTCTGTGATTCACTAATTTAGCCCTTTTTACTGGACTTGATGTTGAAGCTGAAACTCCAATACTTTGACCATCAGATGCGAAGAGCTGACTCATTTGAGAAGACCCTGATGCTGGGGAAGATTGAGGGCAGGAGGAGAAGGGGATGACAGAGGATGAGATGGTTGGATGGCATCACTGACTCAATGGACATGGGTTTGGGTAAACTCTGGGAGTTGGTGATGGACAGGGAGGCCTGGCGTGCTGCAGTTCATGGGGTCGCAATGAGTCGGACACGACTGAGCGACTGAACTGAACTGAACTGAACTTGACTTGAATTTTCTTCTTGTTTATGTTGAATGCACATACAGTGAGATAGCCTGTAGGGAGTTTCAGATTCTCTGATATGTTATAGCAGTCTCTAGTTGGGCTGTCATATTTCCTGCACCCACATCCTTACTTCTGGTCTAAACCCACAGCATTACCCACCTCTCTGGATTAAGAAGGCATAAAATTCCTGCCTGCAGCTATACATTGGTCCCAAGACCTAATGAAGTTAAATTTTTTTAATTTATAAATAAGAAAAAAATGAGTGTAAGAGCTTCGTTTTTATTATTTTTGATGGCCGATTTTCTTCATGATAGTTTAGTTTACTTTAGAACAAGCTCAGGGTTTCCAGAGCAGATGACAGTATGGATTGAACTGATAAAAACAGATCTTTAGTTTTGAAGTCATTACTCTCCCTTATTATTGAGTTAATAAGCCTTCCAGTAAACAAACACTTCCCAAGAGAAAATCTTGCAATTCTTGGGGTTTTGTTTTGGGGGGATCTTTGGTAACCATAGACTTAATACAAAGTATGTTTCTGCATGTAAAAAAAATTAATTTTTTTTAGATTTCAATTTTAAATTTAATGTTTTAAACCCTTAAAAAAAATAACTCCCTCTTTACTCAGGTAGTGTTTTAGATGTGGTGATAACCATAGAAGAATTCAGTTTTTTTCAAGAGTATTCAGAAAATGTTTTCTCATTTCCTTGAAACTGCCTAAAGCGTTGTTTTTCATAATTCACGGAAGATTGGCTTTCAGAGGCATTCTGTTTCCAAATTCTTCTGTAAATTCCTAGAGAGGAACTCTCTAAAATTATTTATTAATTTATTTGCTCATTTAACATTTCCTGAGCACCTGGTTTGTGCTAGAGACCATGCCAAGAGCTAGAGACAGGAAAAAAATGATGCCTTTTGTCTAAGAGAAAAAATTGAATTTTAGGAACATCAGAACTTTAAGATTATCATATCTGATCTACTCATGAACAGATGGAGAAACTGAGGCCCTGAGAGAGGTTACATGACTTAAATTAGAATTAAATTTTAAAAGTTCATTTGATTTGCAAAGGCAGTTTGAATTGAAATACTTTTGAAGCACCAGTACTTTTTTATATTGAGTTAAGAATTTTTTTTAATATTCTAAAATTAACAAATAAGGTCAGTGCTCCATTTCCTGGGTCAATGCCAGAATGGTGCCCTTTGTTCTTGGACCCGGTCCATGGTCTGGCTTGGCAACCAAAAGACCCAGTGACCTGAGTTTGGCAATTAGTGTAGGGGTTTTAGTGTCTCCTGACTTAAACTACTTAGGCTTCCCATTTGCTCAATATTGGAGTTAGTTAGCCTTTTGTTACAGAATGTTACTACTTCTGTCAAGCTCATTTTTTTGATATTTTGAATTTATATTTACATCCTTAAATTTTTAAATGAATAAGTCAGAAGTTTCTAGTAATTTTAACTATAAAAAGTTCTATTTGACTTTCTTATTGGTTTTAAAATAGATACAATCTTGAATTACAGTAAAAACATTGTCATTTAACATGAATGTTCATTAATATGAACATTCTGGCCCCTGCTGGGAACTCTAAGAACTACATCACCTGTACTGTTAATTTTTCTAAGGTCATAGGGACTTCAGGTTAAACTTTGAACTCAGTTTTATGTATCTACTCTCTTTTTGTAACATACAGAAATGTATTGAATAAAACCCATAAATAAGGCATCACTATTAAGACTCAAAATCTGTGTTAAATAATGGACATTTTAACATGTCCATTATTGAGACAAAGAATTTAAATCCACTGTAATACAATCAAATATTCTACCTTAATTTAAAATTAATAAATCATTAATAAATGAATAAATCTAATAACATTTTTCATCTTCACTCAGAGGACAAATCAGATGATAGAACAGGTGAAATTTAAATACTTGATGAAATGTGGTAAAGACCCTACTTAGAATTTCATCTCAACAAATTTATTTAACACTCACTGGTTGTGGTTGGCATTGAGTATACTTATGTACACCATTGCCCTACACCTAAAGAGAAGTGAGTCATAGTTATGAAACAGTATTTGAGCAAGGGCCAGGTTATGGAATAGAGTGTGGACCGTGGGACAGACCAGCAGCTTCTTGGTGGAATGGTAGGTACCTGGGACAGTTACAGTGCTGAGCGGAGGGTCAGCAGATGACTAGAAATAAGATCACAAAACCTCCCCTCTCCAAAACCTGTGAATAAAGGAACACATTTGCCAGTTAGCACCGATGAGCCCTCAGACTCTGGAGAAATTAGGAAACCTTCATTTCCTCATCTGCAAAATGGAAATGTTAGGCAAGTTGTAAGAACTACGTGAGATAATAATGTAAGTACCAAGAACAGTGCCTGTTGTCAAGTAAGTGCTTAATAAATATTAAAGTCACTATCACTATCTAATAAAAATACCAATAGTACCTAACAGTATTCCTATTACTCATACTAATTTGTGCTAGAAATCTTTTTAAAATTGAAAATGTATAAATTTAACTTTTGTAAAGTGAGGGATGGGTATACATGATATACACAGAGGAAGATCTAAAGCAAAATGACTAGAAAACTAGAGAGAAAAAATGGGGAAAGATCTGCAAGGCAAATGCTAGCAAAAAAGAAAGTTAGGGTCATGATATTAGTCAGACAGGATGACATTTAAGGCAGAAAGTACAATACAAGATGAAGGGGGAAATTTTATGATGGTAAAGGATCTACAGAAAGGATATACCTTTCATAAATCTTAAAAGGATAAATAATAGTAAAAGTAAATAAAGAAAAACTGCAGAACTACAAAGAAACATAATCAGAAACAAAATAGCTGTAGCCTGCTTTAATTCACTTCCTGGATCAAGACATCAGTAGTTAGTAATTTTGAACAGTGAAGTCAATGAGGTTGATGAAATAGATTTGGTTGATAAAATAATAGATGCAACGGATATCCTGTTAACTGAAAATCAATCTTATTTTTAAAAGCTCATGACTCTTCCCTTCCGTGGCCATCGCTGAAGCGCCAGCGGCCAAAATGAAGTTCAATACCTTTGTGACTTCTGACCTAAGCAAGAATCGAAAAAGGCATTTCAATGCGCCTTCTCACATTCGCAGGAAAATTATGTCTTGTCCTCTTTCTAAAGAGCTAAGACAGAAGTACAGCGTTGGATCCATGGCCATCCGAAAGGATGATGAAGTTCAGGTTGTACGAGGGCACTACAAAGGGCGGCAAATGGCAAAGTGGTCCAGATTTACAGGAAGAAATACGCATCTACACTGAACCCGTGCAGCGGGAGAAGGCTGATGGCACAGCTGTCCAGGTGGGCGTTCACCCCAGCACGGTGGTTATCACCAGACCAAAACTGGACAGAGACCGCAAAAAGACCCTCCAACGTAGAGCCAGATCTCGCCAAGTAGGAAAGGAAAAGGGCAAATACAAGGAAGAAACAATTGAGAAGATGCAGGAATAAAGTCATCTTGTCTACAGCTTTCATCAAAAACTGTTAAAATGAAGAAAAATAAATAAAAGCTCATGAAACATTTACAAAATTGACTCTATGTTGGCCTGCACACACACACACGTACACACACACAGATCTCTCAGTTAATTCCAAAAATTAGAAGTAATCCAGACCACATTCTCTGAAAACCATGCAACTGAACAAAAAATGAATGACCAAAATAAAAATGAACATCTCCACTACTTGGAAATATGAAAACTATTTAATGCAACCTTGGTTAAAAAAAAAAAAGAAAGAAAGAAAACTGAATGCATACAAAACAATAATTAAAACATTATACACCCAAAGCTGTAGAATACAACCTCTGTGTTCAGTAGATAGTCATGGTTTCAAACACAAACACAAGAAAATAACATACTATATAAGTTAAAAAAATAGAAAGTGAACTATAAAATAGACTACAAATTAAACCCTAAAAAGCAGAAAAGAAATAAAAAGGTAAAATGAGAAACAGCAAGGCAGTAGAATTGATAATATAAATCTATAGCTTGTTTCCTTAAGGAGAAAAATAAATGAATATACTAGGCTGAGTCAGTCAATATTAGAAATTCCAAAGAAGGCACTATTATTCTAAATCAGAAAGGACAGAGAGAAGTGACTTACAGACTGTGAGAGAGTTAAAGAATTAGAGCATACTGCAAAATTATTATGCAAATAAATTTTAAGACCTATGTGACATTAAGAATATATAGATTGTCTAGAAAAAAAAACACAAGCAAGGAAGAAAATGGAATAATTACCAGAGAGCTACTTTCTGAAAAAAAACACCAGTTTATAGATGGTTCTTCCAAATCCTCAAATAACATAGACTATTTTTCAAAATATTGTTTTTAGATGTGCATTTCTTTATGCTGAAACAGAATAGTATAAATTCAAACTCATGGGACAAGTATTATTATTTGAAACTTTTGTTACAATGCATGTATTTATGTCAAGTCCCCTTTTAAAGTTATATTTCTTACTCTGGGTCACAATCGAAATACTCTGAAAGCCACTGTTCTAGAATTTTTGGAAAGTAAAGAATAAAAATAATACAGAAAGCTTACAAAAAATTTAAGCTACCACAATACTGCTAACACCTGTCAGTGAAAGCAAGAAAAAAAAATTAACCCAAATTTTTAAATCAACTATTAGCAAATAGAATTATGCAGTACACAGAAAAGAACAATATACTGTAATGAAGCCAAGTCTTTCCAGCAGCACAAACATGGTTCAACATCTGAAATCTATTCATAGTTTTCAACATATTATTAGGTAGAAAGAGGGAGAAAAGATACGATCATCTTAACTTATTCCTGGGAAACACTTGATAGAATTTAAATAGGAACCCTTTAGTTAGGACAATTCCTTATTTAAAAAACCCTTAAGATGGACATTTTCTTGAAGTGATAAACCAGCATTATGCTTAATGGTGAAACACTATACATAGTCTCATTAAAATCAGAAATATGTCAAAGATACCATAACTATTACTTGTTACTTTTCTGGAATTATTAGCCAACACAAATAGACAAGGTAGTGGAATAAGACTTAAGTATAGGACAAGAAAAGGCAGAGCTGTCATTATTTTTGTAGGTAGTATAATTTAATGCCTATAAAATATAATTGAAATATGTATATTAAGCAAATTCAATAAGGTGGCAAGTTACAAAATTAATACATTCTGAAATCCTGGATTTTCTTTATGCAGAAAGTAATCAATTAGAAAACATAATGAACAAAACAGACACCATTCAAAATAACAGCCCAAACTAAGCCAAAACAAGTAAAAACACCTAAGAAGAAGTCAAGAAGCATGCAGGCCGGCTTTGCTAGTTCTTAACCCTGACTAGGGTTAGGCTCTTAACACACAACTCCTGTGCTCTACACGAAAACCAGTCAAGCCTTTGGTGTTGGGGCCTAAACATCTGTATTTTTTTAACTGTCTAAAAGTCCCTTAGACTGCAAGGAGACCCAACCAGTCCATCCTAAAGGAGATCAGTCCTGGGTGTTCATTGGAAGGACTGATGCTGAAGCTGAAACTCCAATACTTTGGCCACCTGATGTGAAGAGTTGACTCATTGGAAAAGACCCTGATGCTGGGAGGGATTGGGGGCAGGAGGAGAAGGGGACGACAGAGGATGAGATGGCTGGATGACATCACCTACTCGATGAACATGAGTTTGAGTAAACTCCGGGTGTTGGTGATGGACAAGGAGGCCTGGAGTGCTGTGATCCATGGGGTCGCAAAGAGTCGGACACGACTGAGCGACTGAACTGAACTGAAAATGAGTATGGCTTCCCTTATCACTCAGTTAGTAAAGAATCCGTCCACAATGCAGGAGACCCCAGTTAGATTCCTGGGTTGGGAAGATCCTCTGGAGAAGGGATAGACTGCCTACTCCAGTATTCTTGGGCTTCCCTTGTGGCTCAACTGGTAAAGAATCCGACTATAATACAGGAGACCTGGGCTCGATCCCTGAGTTGGAAAGATCCCCTGGGAAAGGGGAAGGCTACCCACTCCAGTATACAGTCCATGGGGTCGCAAAGAGTGGGACACGACTGAATGACTTTCATTTTCACTTTCAAAGTGATTACAGTGTACAACCAGGGTAAAAGACACTGCTTCATATGAAGAAAATATTAAAACTCAAATGGAAAGACATACCCTGTTCTTGAATAGGAAGACTCAGCGATTTATAAATGTGATTCTTTTTAGTCTATAAATACAAAGTAGTTCCATTTAAAACATAAATCAATTGTATAAATGTAACAAATATTTCTGAATAGGTAGGTAAATTTTGGTAAGGAAGAGGAATGAAAGGGGACTAGCATTAATGGATATGAAAACATTTTAAGGACCAGTAGTTTAACATAGCATGGTGTTTATGGGAAAATAAAAAGAGATGTGAAACAGAAAAAAAAGAATGAAAAATAGACACAAGCATGTAAGAAAAATAATGTACATTATTACATTTAATGCATGCATGTTCAGTCATGTCTGACATTTTATGACCCCATGGACGGTAGCCCACCAGGCACCGCTCTCCATGGAATTTTCCAGGCAAGAATACTGGAATGGGTTGCCATTTCCTACTCCAGAGGATCTTCCCAACCCAGGGATGGAACTTATATCTCCCGCGTTTCCTGAATTGCAGGCAGATTCTTTACTACTGCGCCACCTGGCAAGCCCCAAGAAAACTACATAAGAGATAAAAAGTGTCATTTGAAGTTAGGCCGTTAAATAGCTGGGTTATATATTGGTGCTGGGACAGATATAGCCAGGTAGACCTCTGGCTACTAGACTATAACCTCCATGAAGACAGGCATAGTTTCATATTCATCAGAAATTTAAATCTCAGAAATGAAACAGTATGAGAGTAAAATGTGAGTGGTTTTTAAATACCATGATGTAAATTTTGGATTGGGTATCACAAAGACGAACCATGTATACATTCATGAATTAGTTTGAGGTTTTCTTTGCCATGATGAAATTTAAAATTAACTTGGCCCATTTATCAATCTTTTCTATTGTAGCTTGATAAATGTGCCCAGTTTAAAAAATTTAAATTTCAGCATGGTAAAGAAAACAAAGTCATGCACAATACAAAGTATTTTCTAATTCTTCTTATGATTATTTCTTTGACCTTTTAATTATTTACAAGTACGCTGTTTAGTTTCCAAATATTTGAAGATTTTCTAGATATATTTTTGTTACTGATTTCTACTTTAATTCCAGTCCTTTTACATTCACTGCAGCTAGTTTTATGACCCAGCAGATGGTCTATCTGTGTGAATGTTTCAGGAACACTTGAAAAGAAGGTGTATCCTGTTGTTGAGTGTATGATTCAAGGTGTCAATTAGTCGGGTAGGGTTGTTTAAGTTATATATAGCCTTACCTATTTTCTATCTATTTGGTTTATCAGTTACTAGGACAGGAATGTTGAAGTTCTGTCAGTTTTTGCTTCAAGTGTTTTGAAGCTCTGGGCTTCCCAGATGGGTTAACAGTAAAGAATCCACCTGCCTTATCCAGGAGATTCAGGTTCGATCCCTAGGTTGGGAAGATACCCAAGGAATCTTCTCCCTTGGGAGAAGGGAATGCAACTCCAGTCTTCTTGCCTTTAAAATTCCATAGACAGTGCAACCTGGTAGGCTACAAGTCCACGTGGTGGCAAAGAGTCAGACACAACTGAGTGACTAAGCGCACACACACACAGTTGGATGTATACATGCCTACAATTGTTACCTTTTTATGATGAATTAAATTGATTATTTTTGTGGTTATGAAATGTCCCTCTGTATATCTGGTAATATTTCCTGTTCTTTAAATCATCTTTGTCTGGTATTAATATAATGCATCAGGTTTCTTAGCCATTGGACTGCCAGGGAATTCCTAACTCCAGGTTCCTTAGGATTATTAGTGTTTGCATGGTATATCTTTTCCCGTCCATTTACTTCCAACCTGTCTGTGTCTTTATTTTTAAAGTGGGCTTCTTGGGAGATCCCTGATTGTCTAGTGGTTAGGATTGGGTACTTTGATTCCCATGGCCAGAGTTCAATTACTGGGCGGGGAATTGAAATCCTATAAGCCACACAGTGTGGCCAAAATAATAACAATAAGAAGAAAAACATTTAAAAAATAAAATAAAGTGGGTTTCTTGTAGACCAGATATACTTTGGTCTTGCTTTTTTAATCTTGCAACCTCAGCCTTCTGTTGGGAATGTTTAGATATTTACATTTAATGCATGCATGCTCAGTCATGTCCAACTCTTTGTGACCATCAGGCACCACTCTCCATGGAATTTTCCAGGCAAGAATACTGGAGTCTGTGTTTCCTACTCCAGGGAATCTTCCAACCCAAGGATCGAACCTGAGTCTTCTGTGTCTCCTGCGTTGGAGAGAGATTCTTTACCACTGCACCACTGGGGAAGCCCTTACATTTACTGCAGCTCTCAGTATGACCTGGTTTTAGTCTAGCACGTTTTACTTGTTTTCTATTTGTCCCACTTGTTATTTTTTTTCCATTTTTCTTCTTTTTCCATCTTCTTTCAAACTGAGTGTTTTTTTAGAGCTTTATTCACTGCATCTGTTTCATTTACGTAATGATTGCTCTAGAGTTTTAGTATGCATCTCTAACTTATCACAGTCTACTTTCCAGTAATATTTTACTGCTTTTATTTATAATCTAAGAACTTCCTAATAATACGCTTCCATTTCTTCTGTCCCATCCATTGTGCAGTTGCTGTCACACATTTTATCTCTCCATGGATTATAAATTTCCTAATACATTGTTGTTATTTTTGCCTTAAACAATTAAGTCCCTATGTGTATATTTATTAATTCCAATGCTTCTCATTCTCTTGTATAGATCAGGATTTCTCACACTCCGCATAACTGACGCTTCAAGCTGGATCACTGCTGTAGGATGCTGTCCTGTACACTGCGGGATGTTTAGCAGCACCCCTGGCTCTATTTATTAGATGCCGGTAACAACCTTCCCCCCAAGTCGTGCTAACCAAAAATGTCTCCAGATACTGCCAGATGTTTCCCCAGGGGACAGAACAATCAACAATCAAGAACCACTGGTAGAGCTCAAAGTTTCTATGTGAAATCATCTTCCTTCAGCCTAAAAGAGATTCTTGAGCATATAGTTTACTTGAGGATGTTGGTGAAACTGTCTCTCAGGTTTTGTCTGTCTAAAAAAGGGCATTTTTCACTTTTGTTTCTGAGGGATATTTTCACTGGGTGTAAAATTCTCTGTCCCCATTATTTTCCTGTATTTTAAAGAAGCCATTTCATTGTCCTCTACATTGCATTGCTTCTGAGAGACATCGGTGGTAATACGTATCACTGTTCTTGTATTATTAGTATGCCTGTTTCTTTGACTGCTTTTAAGACTGTTGTTAGTTCTCAGCAGTTTTAATATAATGTGCCTTGATGTGGTTTTCTTTCTGTTAATTCTCCTTGTGCTTGTAGTTCATTTGCTTTTCTGAATTTGAGGCTTTGGAGCTTTCATCTGTTTTGAAAAAGTTTAACCATTATTATTCAAATGTTTTTTCTTCCTCATTCCTTTCTGGGACTGAAATTGCACATGTATTAATTAGACAATTTGATGTTGTCCCACAGGTCACAGAGGCACTATTAATATTGTTTTTCATTCTCTTTTTCTCTGTGTGCTTCAGTTTTGACAACTTTTTGCTATTTTTCTGGTTCATTGAGTTTTTTTCCTCCAATGTCTAATCTGTTAGTCTCCTCAAATGAGATTTTAATATCAGATATTATATTTCATCCCCCAAAACCCATTTGGTTCCTTTTTATACCTTCCATTTCTTTCCTTATTATGTTCATTTATTTTCTTTCAAGGCTTTGAGCATGTTTATAATGACTTTTAAAATCCTTGTCTGCAAATTCCATCATCAGTGTCTTTTCTCTGTGTCTATTATATTGACTTATTTTTTCTCTTTATTTTGAGTCACATTTTCTTGCTCACTTGTATATTTGCTATTTTTTATTAGGTGTATGGAATTGTAAATGCTGTGTTATAGAGGGTCTAAATTGTCTTTCTGTAATGAGTGTTGAAGTTGGTTTAGACAAGCAGATAAGTTACGTGTAGATCAACTTGATGTTTTTGAGGCTGATTTTCAGGCTTGCTAGGGTGCGTATGCTCAGCTGCTGCTAAGTAACTTCAGTCGTGTCCGACTCTGTGCGACCCCATAGACAGTAGCCCACCGGTCTCCCCCATCCCTGGGATTCCCCAGGCAAGAACCCTGGAGTGGGTTGCCATTTCCTTCTCCAATGCATGAAAATAAGAAGTGAAAGTGAAGTTGCTCAGTCATGTCCGACTCTTTGCGACCCCATGGACTGCAGCCTACCAGGCTCCTCCATCCATGGGACTTCCCAGGCAAGAGTACTGGAGTGGGGTGCCATAGCCTTAGGCCTAGTTTAATCTAACTAGGAACATACAAACTTTCCGAGGTCTTTTAATGCCCTTGAAACTCAGCAAGTCTTTCTCTCTGGCTAATCAGAAGTTGGAGCCCTTTGTGACCTTGAAGAAGTACTCAACTTACAGTTCCCTGGTTATTCTTTGCCTGGCCCATGAAGTTTTACTCTATTCATTTGCAGCCTGTTTCAGTTTCAAGGGGACCCCATGCAGATTTCTGGAGTCTTCCTTTGAATAGCTCCCTCCTCTCCAGCATTCCACCCCATAATATCCAGTGCTCTTGACCTCCCCCACTTCTGATCTCTGTTTCCCCAGCTTAGCAAGATTATTGTACTCCGCTTGGCTTTCACTTCTCTGCATTGTGATCCAAAATGTTTGTCCAGGGCAATTCTATGGATCAATCGTTTCCCTTCTCTTAGAGACCACAGTCTTATTCCATCTGTGTCTACTCATTCCATGAGGTCAATATCACCCTGATACCAAAACCATAGAAAGATACACAAAAAAAGAGAACTACAGGCCAATATCACTGATAAACATAGATGCAAAAATCCTCATCAAAATACTATTAACAGCAATCCAAATGCAACAATACATGAAAAGATTATACACTATGGTCAAGTGGGGTTCATCGCAAGGATGCAACGATTTTTTGGTATCCACAAATCAATCAATGTGATACATCACATCAACAAATTAAAGAATAAACCCATAGGATCATCTCAACAGATACTAAAAAAGCTTTTGACAAAATTCAGCACCCATTTATATTTATTCTGTCTGTATCCAGTTTCTGAAAGAGTTGTGTTTTTTTGTACTTTATCCTGTTTTCTAATTGTTTACAGCAGGAAGGCAAGTACAGTACCAGATGACAAATGTGACCAGGGATAGAAGTTCCTGGGAAGACAAACATTACAACGGGGGAAGTGAAATACTTATGAGAGTGAAAAGACTACATTTCTCTTACCTTCAGTTACCCTTAAGAATAAGAAAAAAAGTTAACAACCCAGTAGGAAAATAACAAAAGAGAAATACAGATTTCTAATAAATCTGAAAAAATGTTCAATGTCACTCACAAGTAAGAATATCATTAAAATATCAGTGAAATGCCATTTCTCATTTGAGTGGTAGAATAAGCATTGGAAAATAGCCCTCTTTCCCTCTTAGTAGGAGTGTAAATTTTACTTTTTATCCACTCTGTAGAGCATTTTGGCATTCTCTTTCAAAATTTTAAATATGCCAGGCACTTTGACCTGCAAATCTGTTTTCTAGAATTTTCCCCTGAGATCAACATGTACAAAGTATTAAAAACTATTTGTGGAGTTTATGATATTGAAACATTGAAAATACCCTACTTGTCCAATAATTAGAAATAAATTAAACTAAATTGATTTTAATATGTCCAGGTACATCTAGGTATACGCAGTGACATAGAAAGATGAATATCACATGCTAAGTAGAAAAAGCAAATTTTAGAACAGATTTGATAACTATGAAAAAAAGAAAAGTTACATTTAATATGTATGTATGTTTTCTCCATAGATATTTCATCCAATTCTATGACTTTAGTATTAAATATTTGCTGATGTTTTCTCCAGACTCATATTCAACAGACTACGTTAATCCCTTTTGGATAGTTAATACGAATTTCTAATTTAACGTGGCTAGTTACTCATCCTCTCCTCCCCACTCAGACCTCTCATTTTCAATACATAGCAGCATCATTCAACCACTTGCTCATGTCAAACATGTGAGACTCGAGGAATTTTTCTTGATAAGTTCCCAGCTCCGTGCTGTTCACTGCAATAAAGGAATCAGAAAGCTGGAAGGTTAATAGAGTATTTTCTGGTTGCGGGATAATAAAATGGCTACCACTCCTTTTTTAGTAGCAATAAATTAGTCACTGTATCAGACACTTCATATATGTTATCTCATTTAATCCTCACTCAATCTGTAAAGCAAGTGTTATTTCTCCATTTTATGACTGGAGTTTAAGTTTTCAGGTGATAAGGCTTTAGTGTGAAATGAGGGGTGTGTATGTGTTAGCGTGTTTATTGTATAAATCCTCTCATGTTTCTCTTTGTTGCAACCCATGTTACAGTGACCAGGTATTGTAGATACACTGAGAACTCCGGTTTGGTCCCTAGGTAGGTGCCAGTGGAAGTACGTCAGGCACTTCCTGTGAGGTATTCATTCTCACAGCTGATGTGTGCAGCTAGGCCTCAGATCTCACTCTTAACCAGGTCAGACTCTGCGATGCAGGATTCACTCTTCCTGAGTTATATGAAAGTTGTCCTTCCCCAGTTATATAAAGATGTTAGCTGGCTTTATGTGTAGAAAGATATCATTTTTAAAATAAATATATTCAACATGACATTATTTAGTCAGAAGAATTGCAAACGAGTTTTGAAAATTAATTGCCTCAGATGCTGTGCTAAGTACCGGTAACAAAAAAAAGTAATAAAGACATGATGCCCCTGATGACCTCACATTCCAGTGGGGGAGACAGACTTGTAAACAGATATGTTAAAGTAGAAGGTGGTAAGTGCCCTTCTGAAGACTGAGCAAAGAGCTGTCTGTGCAAAAGCCCAGACGGCTCTGCCTCAGGGAATCAAGAGGTTTAACAGAATAGGTGACATTTGAGCTAGATCTTGAAGGATGGGCAAGGGTTTGCCAGATGAATGAGATGATCTCTATATAAAGTGCCTAGGACAGGGCCAGGCAGTTGGGAAGACCCAGTAAATGTTAACGTCCAGTTCCACCAGAAAAGTGTCCCAGGCAGAGGACACAGGTCAAGTCAATTCAAGGAACACTTATTGAGTACCCTGTATACATCAGGCACTGTTCCAGATTTCTTGGCCCTTTGTGCCAGGCACATCCTGTGAAGGCAAATAATTACACAAGGGTCTGGTGTGAGCCACGTCCAGGTCTCCTATTTATAGACTTTGCTCTCAAGATGGAGCAGGGATGTTTGTTTTAACACTGCTGACACATTCCATCCTGATGCAACCCCCTACGGCAGCACTGACAGCCCTGAGACTGAAGCGGCTAAAGACTATTCTGGACTCACTTTCATGATGGCAATCGTGACGTCTAGCCTGGCTCCCTGCTGCGTTCTGGCCCACTTTGGTCTGCACTTGGGTCAGGTACCAGCCGCCTCTCTTCTCAGAGCATGGATGGAAGACTCCAGATGCCTGCATTTCTCGTCCCAGCTCATCGACCCAATCGGCTCCACCTGTACTCTCTTCAATACCCTTTATCATACTCAATCATCAAGTCTTTATGCTTTTATTCTGTAGCACAGTATGGAATAGTATAGAATAAATAGAATCCACACTGTCCTTTGAATTTGTTATACTAAACAAAAAAACCTGTACATTTCCACATCTAAAACATAACATTTCTAAATATAAGGAACATTCTATAACTGTTTTCAATGACTGTTTTACTAACATAGATTACAAACAATAGGAAGAATATGCCAGGTTTTTCACAAACGTTTATATAATTATCACAATTCTGTGAGATAGGAATTACTATAACTGTTACACAAACTAAGAAACAAAGCCACAGAATATTTAACTTACAAAAATCTAAAAATACTAACACTGGAATTTGAAATCAGGTCTATCTAACTACAACCCCACTTTCTTCTCATTATAGCACTGTCCAGTTTTAATGCTGACATTTATTGTATTTCTACTACTTGCCAGACACGGTGTGAGATGCTCAAATACATTGTCTGTAACCAGCATGAATTTTTTTAATATGACGCTAGGTACCTTGCTAAAACAGCCAGCATATTATAGCTCTCAAATTCAAGCCTAGGTCTGATACTCAAACACCAGTGGTTCTCAACCCTGGGAATATACTGGAATCATATATGGAACTTTGATTTAAAAAAGCCCTGCCTGCATAGAGCCTAATTTAGTTGGTTGGTCTGAAATACAGCCCAGATGATTTTAAATTGCTGTCGGCTTTGAGACCATAGCTCTCAAAACTGAATAGAAAGCTTTAGACAAGGCATGCTTTCACTTATCAGGATACATCAGCAGAAAATGTGGACTATTTTTAAAGTGACTGTATTTTCTAGAAAGTACTAAAGTACATAGAGGAAGGAATGTGGTCTTCGGAGGAAGAGAGTGCTCAGTCACTTTAGTTGTGTCTGACTCTTTGCGACCCCATGGACTGCAGCCAGGTAGGGTCCTCCGTCCACGAAATTCTCCAGGCAAGAATCCTGGCGTGGGTTGAAAACTTAGTTTGATACTCTTGCTGAGCGACCTTGGCAAAATTATTTTGTCAGGTACTGATTCTGAAAGAAGTAAAATGTGTCTTTGAGGAAAGGATTCTATCTTGGAACAAATGGAGTGAATGCCGCTTCTGGCGGCCTGGTGGGGAGGGTGCAATCTGCATGTGGTGCCCTGAGAAGGCCCCCTCTGCCCCCCACGCCCGCCACCACATGCTCCTCAAGCCAGCAGGGGTGATTCCTGGACTGTCAGACCACATGGAATCACTGAGAAGTGACCAGGACAGGGGGAACTCCCCTTTGGCCTCAGATGCCAGAGTTGGTCTGTATGCTTAGGTGAGATGGAAAGCGTAAGAATATTTTCAATGTCTTATAGTAGATGTGAGGTATATTTTATAATAGAAACATTGGATAGTAATTAGGCTTCCTGGTTATTCACTTAAAGCTTATTTATAATTTTGCCAGAAATAGACTGTTTTATATACAAACAGTAACTTTTAGGGTTCAATAGTCTTTGAAGAATGTGTATAAAAAAAACCATCATTTATAACATTGTTTCAATGAAAAATATGGGGAGACTCAAGAAACTTCTTTCCTCTCTCACTCAGCTTAACAAATACAAAGGGAATGGAGCAGCTCAAAGAATGCTGTTTGCTTTCCAGAGTGTAGGAGAACTCTTTTAGCTACCAATTATAAGATCACAACATATTTGAGGTCAGGGCCCATTTCTTTCCTTCATATTCCCTTCTTCCCAAGCAGCCTAGCACATAATATGAGCATATAGTGGACATTAACATGTACATAGGTCACATTTGAAATCAGTAGTGATCTGGGAGTGGAAAACAAGACACTAGTAGTGAAAAAACCTGCCTGCAATGCAGGAAACATAAGAAATGGAGGTTCGCCTGGGTCAGGGAGATCCTCTGGAGGAGGGCATGGCAACCCACTCCAGCGTTCTTGCCTGGAGAATCCCATGGACAGAGGAGCCTCGCGGGCCCTGGTCCATGGGATCACACGGAGTCACACACTACAGAAGCGAGTTAGCATGCACGCACAGTGGCTGTTACAGTAAAATTATCCAGGTGGAAATTATGCAAGCTGTGGGGTGTGGTTCTGATTACACTAGAAAGCTTACCTAAATGACAAAGTCAGAAATTTACAATTTTAATTCAGGGCACTGTCAGAATCAGAAACTTTCCTTGACTACCTAAAAAAATGTCATTTCTTGAACCAGTGGGGTTGAAGTATCCAAAAAACAAACCAAAGTTTTATTCTGCAGCTTTGTGCATTGCAATTCAGGCTTTTGAGGCATTAATTAGGAGAGTGGGATCCTGAAATTGGAAATGCTTGGGTAGCTTCTAATGAATCCAACTGCCTTGAATCCCCAAATCCCACTGAGTCTTAAGTACATGTGTGCCCATTCGTGTCTGACTCCTTGCAACTCCATGGACTAGAGCCCACCAGGCTACATGGAATTTTCCAGGCAAGAAATACTGAAATGGGTTGCCATCCTCCAGGGGATCTTCAAGACCCAGGGATCAAACCGGCGTCTCTTGCGTCTCTTGCATCTCCTGCATCGACAGGTGATTCTTTACCACTTGCACAACCTTACCAGAAGCAATCCTTTCTCCTCTGTCTGATAATCTAGTGTCTCTGCCTGATACCCCATTTTATTTATTTATTTATTTATTTATTTGCCCTACCTTTTGGCATGTGGGATCTTAGTTCTGCTACCAGCGATTAAACCTGCAACACTTGCATTGGAACTGCTGAGTCTTTTGTGTGTGTGTATGTGGTGAAGGAAGGTACAGCATTTATTGACAGGTTGCCAGGTACCTGGTGGAAGCACTGAGTCTTCCGCTAGGAGGTGGTGGAAGTGGAAGCGCTGAGTCTTAACCACTGGACCACTGGGGAAGTCCCATGATAACCTGTTCTAGTATCACCCAAGATAGCTGATTTGCCAGAGGATAAGGCATCTCTTCAAAGTCAAACCCACTGTTTCTCTTTGCTTCCAGACACAAGCCCATCCATAATTAGATTCAGATACTGAAGACCTCAGAGAAGAAAATGAAAAGGAAAAAAAAAAGAAAATATACATGATGATTACAGTCCTTATTTCTACAGAGTTTATGGGTTGTCGTGGGTATTCACAACTCCCTTCTTCTACAACCTTTCCACTGCTCTCTTTGTCTTCAGAAAATACTTTCACTAGTTGTGATTGCCACTTAGGGTAGCCTAAACTTCCACCCCTGAAAAAAGCTGAGCCATTCATGATTCCTGCTTGGCTATGGTTGCTCTAATCCTCTAGAGATGTTACATGGACCTGGGAGTACTAAGAGTTGCCCAAAAAACCCCTGGGCTTCTAGACACCGTCTTCCCTCCCTGCGCAGTGTAGTACTAACCCTGATCTTATCTTCTAATTATGATCAAGTCCCCCAGTCAGTATAGCAGTCAGGGCCCTTCTTTGCTTGCTGGTTCAGTGGCATGAAGAACTCAAGTGGCTATGTGGTGGTCTCAGCTCCTATTCTGTGAAACACTTCTGGTGTTTCCAAGAGGAAGTATTCCTCCCTTGGAAGCTATGAGTGTAACGTTGAGATGAGATGAGAGTTATGTGACTGAGTCATTAGCAATTATATTGAAGGGACCACTGTTCATTATAATTTTGTATTATATATTCTGGCTCTGGGAGAAAGAGCATTATATATTGGTTGCTGGCTCAGAGAATTCAGTATAGCTTGTGGGGCAACTCCACAGCCCCACATGAGGCAATATACATGCGTTATTCATAGATCATCCCACCATTCTATCAAGGCAGCTTCTTCCTCTGGACATGAAACCATGTCTTCAATTCTTATTCTTTTGATGGAGTTCCTTAGTCAAAATTTTTATGGGGTTCCCAGAGAGTAAACAGAACAGTCCCTAAGTCCGTGAATAGTGGTGCTAGCAGAAACATTATAGGCAAAAAGGCAAATCCAAATCCAGACGGTGTCTTTCCTCTGTAACCCACCCGCCATTAGGTGACTGACAAG
Organism: Odocoileus virginianus; assembly: GCF_023699985.2. NCBI lineage: Eukaryota > Metazoa > Chordata > Mammalia > Artiodactyla > Cervidae > Odocoileus > Odocoileus virginianus. The sequence continues at coordinate 1,101,662 of NC_069686.1, read as the reverse complement.
CCCTGGATTCATGCCATTTTGGGAGTTCAGTGTGATTTCTAATGTTGATTAGATAGGTACTATCAGGGCAAGTAGCCAGATCAGCCTGAATGGAAGGGAGCCTATATTCCTTAGCCCACATTCTTGCTGGGCCCACTGTCAGGCACCAGGGTGACTGGGGAAAATAGTTAACTGACATTCACAAGATGTATCATACCACTTACTTGATTACTGAGGATCTTTTTCAATGGGTACCTTTTAGTAAACTTCTGTGTGGGACACAAATATCCTCGGTCTGCCCACTCTGAGAGGTCCATCCACATAAGTCTTCTTCAGACTTCCTTTTAATCAGTCTGCTAATCCTTTCCTTCAAGCCCCTGCCTCCTTGGTCAAATAGCACTTGCCTGTGAACTGATGTAGGTCTCCACTTCTGTCTGTCTCTCTGCAAGCAGAGTGGACAGTCATGTTTTAATATCTCTGTCATGAAGTCTTCTATCTGGAGGTCTTGCCACCTTCCTCAGGGGCAACTTCAGGCTGCGCGATGTGAAAGCAATAAACCTCTATAACCTTTCTAGTCTAAGTGGGACAGACTTCCATCTCGTTCTCATTGCCTACGTCCCTCCTCTTCCTTCCTTCTCCAAGGGTTCCTAGCATAATCTTTTCTATAAAAGATAAGAGGAAATTTTAAAATCTCAGATAGCTTAAGTTCCTCCTGTGCAAAAAATTTCACCAGCAAAAAAAAAGAGAGAGAGAGAGAGAATCTGGCTACCTGCTTGAATAATAGTTGGAGAGGGAAAAAAATTACAAAGAAAATGATAAAAATAATATCTCAGAAATTATTCTATGCAAAATTCTTTGTGTTTTTCAAATCTCTTTCAAATACTTCATCTTATTTGAACCTCACTAAACACTGTGAGTGACTGAACTGAACTGAAACACTGTGAAGTAAATATAGCCAATATTGTATTTATTTAAATGTCACAGAACTGAAAATGTGGAAGAAGAAAAGTGGCTTTGCCAAAATTTTCATGGCTACCTGTGAATATAAACAGGGACCGGGATCTTGCCTCCCTGGTACAGTGACAGGAGAACTGCACAAACCCTGGGGTCATCCTGTGTCTTGGGAGCTCTGATTTACAGATTGGAGAAGGAGAGATGTTGATGGAAGGGAGAAAGATGAAGAAGCAGAGCACTCAGGAACGGGTGACCCCAAGGCCCAAAGAAATATTTTAAAAGGATCAAAACAGCAGAGGTAGAGAACATAGGTAACTCAGTGAAGCACAGAAATTAACATTCCAAAAATACACTGAATTCTGATATGACATTGTATAAACTCATAAAGACCAAAGAGGAAAGAAAGAAAAATAAATGTCATGTTAGTGTGGATTAGAAATTTGCCTTTTCAGCAAAATTGAGTCTTCACTAACCAAATCAACTAAATAATTTATTTTAAAATAAGTCTAATTCCTGATATGTTGCTTGGCCTCTTCATTTTGTGTGTTACAGATACTTTTAGTTGTTGTGACACAAAACTCCACCTGTATAAACAGGCCCACAAACTGGGCAGATGTCTTTCTTTCCCTGGTAATCCCAGTTCTGTGTACTCTGGCCTAAAGACCCATTTCATCTGTTATGAAATAATAAAGGGATGCTAAATGCTCTCTAAGCCTCTACCCAACTTTCAAACTCAATTACTCTGTAGAAGTCGTAATTATCTTTACATAGGCCCTGACTTGAGTTCTCGTTTAAAAATAAAAATATAGGCTCCAGCAGGGGTCACTATAGTTCCATCAAGCCCTAAGTCTGAATCTTTCCTGTAACTGACTGTGCATCACCTCTACCGTGTGTCTGGGTGTCCTGTTTGAGACCACACAGACCTATCTGCACCCAGCTGTTAACTGAATTCATCTTCAGGTATTTTCTTCTTCTGTTTCTTTTACTTTATTTTATTTATTTATTTTTCCAGTCACAGGTGATCATTCACCTCCATTGACTTGGAGGTTTTTCAGGAGAATTTATTTTAATTAGCTATGTCATATTTTTCACCCCTTAAAATTGTGGTAAATTTAAAATAGTGTGTATTTCCTTAAAAATATAACATTATATTAAAACACAAAACAAAATTCAATCTTTTTTTCTTAATCTATGAACACCTAAAAAAAAAAAAAGCTTTCACTTCCTCTAGAACCCATCCTTCCTTTAGAATTCTGTTAATTGCTTATACTTCCCCATAGTTACTTTGCTTTTCATATAAAATGACAAGTTTATATATATCCAACAGTTGGGTAAGGATTTCAAAGACAGCTCTAATTTCCAATAACCCTGTCCATTGTCAAATTATACCATATGTTTTTGTCCTGAAGATATTGTGACTGTACATATCATGCAGACAGCTGGAGATCACTGTGCCTGTGATGCTGAAAGGAAGACATCCTGCAATGTCAGTGTTACTCCCAAAAAGTCGTGGGACTCCTTAGAGTCCTCAGTTTGGGGATTAAGTCCTGAGTCTTAAATCCCAAATCTTGGGACTCTTTAGAGCTATGATTCAATTTAGGACTACTCTGAAGAGGTTCTCTGTCTGCCCTAAAACCTTTCCCCACACTCCATGTGCTTTGCAAAACCTGACATTGTCTCCATTGCACCAGGAACCAGAGAGCTGACTTCTTATTCAGTGAAGCTCTGTATCTCTGGTCCTTTGGCACGATGTATATGGCACCCCATCATGACACTGCTTAGCCCAAAATAGTTCTTATAAATGTAAGTGAATGGTAGACACATTTCAGCTCATTTTCCATTTTCCTTCTTATACATACCTGCCTCCCCTTGGAGAAAGATTGATATCGCCCATCTCAGGGGCTGCTGCCATTTCCAATAGTATTATTTTAAAGTCCTAGTCTAGCAGATCATTGGGTTTATTTGTTAATAAGGAAGGACTCAACGGACACGAGTTTGAGTAAACTCCAGGAGTCAGTGATGGACAGGGAGGCCTGGCGTGCTGCAGTCCATGGGTTCACAAAGAGTCGGACACGACTGAGACTGAACTGATCCTAACTGAAGTAAGGAAAGCCTCCCACAGTGAATCAGGGTGGCCTGGTGACTCATATGGCAAAAGTCTGTGATCTCTGTGACAAGGTCATAGGAAGAATTCTTCTGCCTGGGTCTCCTGGGTTGCTTCCTGTGGGAGAAGCCAGCTGCCATCCCTCAAGGAGGCTGTAGAGAGGAAGTGAAGTCCCATGACGGCAGCCAGCACCAGTATGCCAACCACATTAGTGAGCCATCTTGGAAGCAGTTCTTCCCAAGTGAGCAGAATCCACCCTCCTCGCTAGGCTTCTGCAGGGCAGCCTTCTTTTCTCCACTTGTTTATGTCTCAAGCCACCACCTTGGTTCTATTGCCTAATTCTAACCTATGTGAATAGAATTTCGCTTGTATTGGGCTTACTGCTAGAAGCAGAAGAAAACACAGAAGAAAGGCTATGTTGCCACTTTCCATTTTTAAGACTATTTCTCTATTCATGAGGTTTATGCTCTTCTGGATCCCATATCTACAGAAACCTCAAACCATAGAAAAGTTTATCAATAGTACAGATAGGCATGTGCACCTACAGATAGGTGCTCAGTCATGTCAGACTCTGCGACCCCATGGACTGTAGCCCACAAGGCTCCTCTGTCCATGGAATTCTCCAGGCAAGAATACTGGAGTGGGTAGCCATTCCTTTCTCCAGGGGATATTCCTGACCCAGGGGTCGAACCTGCATCTCCTACATTGCAGGCCAATTCTTTACCTTCTGGAACCACCAGGGAAGCCACTGCAAACATGAATATGAGGGCAAAATATGAATGTTTACAGCTTTTAAAAAGTCATTAACTACTAACCTAAAGTAATTATAATACACGTGGCAAGAATCAGAAAATAAACATTCTCTAATGCCTTACAGCATAGTTAGGGGGAAATAAGTACCCTTGAGCCTTGCAATGCAGGAGGTCCAGGTTCAATTCCTGGGTGAGAAAGATCCCGTGGAGAAGGAAATGGCAACCCACTCCAGTATTCTTGCCAGGAGAATCTCATGGACAGAGGAGCCTGGCAGGCTACACTCCATGGGGTTGCAAGAGTCAGACACGACTTAGTGACTAAACTACCACCACCACCCTTGGCCCCAGAGTTTTGTAAACTATTGTCTGGAACACAATAATGTTTTGTTTTTTTGTGTCTTCCTTTCTTCATCCATAATTTCACTCTATTTGAGGGTCATATGATCTCTTCACGTTCATTCAGTCTTTCGGGGAATAGTTGCCCATAGTCTTGGTGTTAAATTTGACTCTGTGTGTAATTGTTAAAATGTTATATATAGATTTCAAACACAGCTGTTGGTGTGTTTTCACTTTGGGAATTCCTTGGCTTGGTACCCTGACCACAGGAACTGATGGAAGAAGGTGGGACACAGCTGGAGGCAGTGGGAGAGGAAAGTAGTCTTCTCACGCACTCAACTCCAGGTTGGGCCAGGAACGGCCTGCCCTCTTTCCATCCTCCCCTGTCTTGTAACCAGGCACTTACTCCAGCTACTGACGTAGCAGCTCCCTGAATGAGGACAAGGGCCGTGCTTTCTCTAAGGTTCCACACTCCTGTCACGAACTTCCATCTTCTCACGGCCGTGAAGAGGGCCAGCTCCTGCACTACTTTAGTTTGACCTCAGTGGATGTTAGAGCTGGAAAGTAAGATGAAAGGGCCTAAGCAATTGGTAGACATGCCTCAATTAAAAGACGCATACTCCTTGGAAGGAAAGTTATGACCAACCTAGACAGCATATTAAAAAGCAGAGACATTACTTTGCCAACAAAGGTCTGTCTAGTCAAAGCTGTGGTTTTTGCAGTAGTCATGCCTGAATGTGAGAGTTGGACGGTGAAGAAAGCTGGGCGCCAAAGAATAGATGCTTTTGAACTGTGGTGTTAGAGAAGACTCTTGAGAGTCCCCTGGACTGCAAGGAGATCCAACCAGTCCATCCTAAAGGAGATCAGTCCTGGGTGTTCACTGGAAGGACTGATGCTGAAGCTGAAACTCCAGTACTTTGGCCACCTCATGCATAGAGTTGACTCATTGGAAAAGACCCTGATGCTGGGAGGGACTGGGGGCAGGAGGAGAAGGGGACGACAGAGGATGAGATGGCTGGGTGGCATCACCGACTCGATGGACATGAGTTTGAGTAAACTCCGGGAGTTGGTGATGGCCAGGGAGGCCTGGAGTGCTGTGATTCATGGGGTCGCAAAGAGTCGGACATGACTGAGTGACTGAACTGAACTGATAGGGCTTTTCTAGGACATCATTTTCAGAGACATATATTTTTAAAGGTGTTAACAAAGGGGATGCAACTGCTTTTGGGCTGTTTAATAATAGTCTTTTATGTGCTAGAAGTTTTACATATTATTTTTAATCTTTTCCACAATCCTATGAGTTTGGTATTATTACTGCCATTTTGTCGATAAGAAAATTGGGCTTCTGAAAGCTAAGTCATTGGCTTAAACTCACAGCGCTGCAGAGTGCCAGAACCATGGTTTCAACCCATGACTATCTGAATATCAGACCTCCCACTCTTTCCAGGCTGCTTAAGTTTTGTTCCAAAGCAGGCCCAGGGAGGGGAATTACAAGTTTGCAATGTTTGTTCTTATGTTTCTGGCAGTATGTGCAGGATTACTTCATTTTTTATTTTGAACTGTTTTCCAGCAATCAAAGGATTGATTACAGGATGTTTTCCTGCCAGCAAAGTCTATTGAGCTGAATCACAAACATTGTCTTGCCTTCTGTCACTATTCATAATTTATTCATGGATCACTGGTTCCTTATTAGCAGTATATCTGCTGTGTATTTTGAATGATCCTTTCAAGACTTTTTGGAGGGTGTTAGAGGAGAGGTGAGGGGAGGCGTTTTAAAGATAGCTTTACGTAGGAAACAAATGATTACTCTATCTGAATGAGTTGTTCATGTTCTACTGATCCAAGAAAAATAGTAATCAGAAAAAGTGAGAGATAATTTAAAAGAGTAAATGACCAGAATAATCATCCATGAGCGGCACTAAATATAACTCCTACAAATCACAGAAATTGAAAAGAATTTTTGGTTATATCTAAAACAAATATGATGGAGACCAAGAGTTCAGAGGAGCAGGACATATGTATACACATCAGTTCAGTTCAGTGGCTCAGTAGTGTCCAGCTCTTTGTGACCCCATGGACTGCAGCACGCCAGACTTTTCTGTCTGTCACCAACTTCCGGAGCCTGCTCAAACTCATGTCCATCGAGTCAGTGATGCCATCCAGCCATCTCATTCTCTGTCATCCCCTTCTCCTCCTGCCTCCTGTATACAAACACATTATCTTAAAGTATAGTTGAGTTGCAATATTGTGTTAATTTCAGATGTACAGCAAAGTGATTCAGTTATATTTTTTCTTTTTTTGGTTGTTTTCCGTTATAGGTTATTATACAATATTGAACATAGTTCCTCGTGCTACACAGTAAATCCTTGTTTTATTTTATATATAGTAGTGTATATCTATTGATCCCATATTCCTAATTTATCCCCTACTCCTTTCCCCTTTGATAACCACAAGTTTGTTTTCTATGTCTGTGAGACTGTCTCTCTTTTGTGAGTAAATTAATTTGCATTATTTTTCAGATTCCACGTATAAGTGATATAATATTTGTCTTTGTCTGACTTACTTCATTCAGTATGATCATCTCTAGGTTCATCCATGTTCCTGCAAGTGCCAATAATGCATTCACTTTATGGCTGCATAATATTCCACTGTATAGATGTACCATTTTTTTTGCATTCATCTGTAGATGGACACTTGGTTGTTTCCACGCCTTGGCTTTTGTAAATAGTGTTGCTACGGACATTGGGGTGAGTGTATCTTTTCAACTTAGAGTTTTCATCTTTTCTGGACATATGCCCAAGAGTGAGATTGCTGGGTCATATGGCAACTCTATATTTAGTTTTTTGGGGAACCTCTATAGTGCTTTCCATAGTCGCTGCATAATTTACATTCCCACCAACAGTATAGGAGAGTTTCTCTTTCTCCATCCCTTCCCCAGTGTTTATTACTGATCAGTGATTGGTGTGAGGTAATTCCTCACTGAGTTTTGGTTTGCATTTCTCTAATAACTAGCAATGTTAAGCATATTTTTGTGTGCCTGTTGGCCTTCTGTCATAGACATTCTCTTATATTCATGGAGAAGGAAATGGCAACCCCCTCCAGGATTCTTGCCTGGAGAATCCCACGGACAGAGGAGCATGGCAGGCTACAGTCCATGGGGTCACAAAGAGTCAGACACGACTGAGTGACAAACACACACAAACACACACATATCATATTCAAGGTATTTATTACAGTAATTTGATTTTGTGTAATGGGGGAGCTGGGTAAGCAGACTCTGAAAGGCTGTTATATTCACATCTAAACTGGGAGTTTGAAGTCCACAGCAGGCAGATGGGAAAGAAAGAGAGAACGCAGGAGGAAGCAAGAGCCAGCCAGAACCCGCGGTTTGAGATGGAGCTGACGAGACGCACCTGTGTCGGTTCTAATTGCAGCTGCTCCTGGGGGGGCGGGTTATTCTGCAGTAGGAAACTAATACAAAGGCAGGGCTTTCCTCAGGGAGCTAAACACCCACCCCTGGCGCAGGATTTGGAGAAGGAGGAGGAAGCTCCAGCGGAAGGGGAGGCGGTTCGGCAGCATCGGTGGGCTGGCGCCATTGAGGCGAGCCGGCAGTTAAGTGGCCCCACGGCTGAGCTCCTCTTCCCTTTCTGCCCTCTGCATCCCCCGCGGGAACCTCTCTTGGGGGCACTCCCCCGGTGGCCAGCGGTTAAGACTCCAGCTTCCACTGCGGGGGCAGGGGTTCTATCCCTGGCGGGGAGCTAAGGTTCCATGTGCTGCCCCATGCCCACCCCCTCCACACACACAGAAACACCTCTCTCGGGGCCCACCCCAACCTACAGGAAAGGAAAACCAAGAACTCTAGTACACGCTAGCCACGTTACCACATTACAAAATCACCACACTAAACAAAAACAGTATTATGGGTATAGCACTGGAAAAGAGGACGACATACTAGTGGCCAAAATAAAACAGACTCTTCCTAAGGCTAATTAAGGTGCCTTCCAACACACACGGCCCTTTTCTGTGGGCGTCTCGCTGTCTCCCCGCACGTTGCCAGGCTTGAAGCTCGGGTCAATACCCTACCTATCAGGGAGCCTGCCGCCTGCCTCTGTGCTCCGTGGGGAGCAGCGTCCTGGGCTTTTCTCTCTGCTGTTAACTAATCTCCATGCTGGGTTTCTGCTTCTGCTTGGGTACGGCTGGACCTCTCCTCCTCCCAGGTAACTCCCTCTTTAAACTTCCAGCTCTCAAAACTATGTCTGTGCCCTTTGCATGAGTCTCCTACTGCAGCTGTAACATATCACGGCACTAATTTATCTTAGAGTTCAGAAGTCTGACGCGGGTCTCACTGGGCTAAAATGAGGGTGTTGGCAGAGCTTTGTGCCCTCTGGGGGCTTTAGGGGAGAACGCTCTTCTTTTCCTTTTCCTTCTAAAACTGGCCCACATTCCTTGGTTCATGGCCCCCCTTCCATCTCCAAAGCCATTGCTGGTCACTCAGGTCTTTCATGCTGCATAAGCCTGACACTGACTCTTTTGCCTCCCTCTTCCATATTCAGAGATCCTTGTGTTACATTTAAGTCACCTTAATTTAATGTCAGATGTTTAGTATCTTCATCTGCAATCTTATTTCCCCCTTGCTGACTAGCCTACCACATTCATGGGTTCCAGAGATTAGGACGTGGACGTCTCTAGGGGAGCCGTTGTTCTGGCTATCACGCCTTTCCATTCTTATCATAGACTGGCCTATTGGTATACTAGAACTTAGGAGCATGTTTCAGACACTTTGCTTTCCACCTTGCCACAACTCTTACCTTGAGGCAATGAGCACAACCAACTCTTTATAGGGGCAAACACAATAGGGAGAAAGAAATACAAGGAAAAACATCAATTCATATTCAGAAATAATTTCCTACCACACAACAGCATTCTGTGTTTCTGAAGATCAGCTGAATGGCGGTTCTAATCTCTGTACAAGACTTTATTAGTCCAGGTTCCCAGGCAATCTAATGGAGTGGCTGGATTCCTGTTGCCCAGGTGATAAATTTCTTTATCATTTTCTCCTGGGTACTTTCTTCTCCACCCATGAGAAATTTCCACTCTTAAGACTCACCATCCAGCTCTCTTGTCATTACTGTCATTTACCAACATTTACCAACTGCCCACCCTTTCACTGAAGGCCACAGCACCTCATTCAGTTTTCCTTTCTACCACACTCCAGCAGCTCGTCAAAGATGACATTCTGTAATCACTTTATTTTTAATCATCTACTTCATCCATCTCAGCTGCTGTGGAGAGACATTTAGTCCTCACTAAATATCCATGTGCTCTTTTAAATTCCTGCCCCACGGCAAATAAATGGGGCCATATGACTACTTATGGATAAAGGACTGTGAGCCGAAGTGACATGTTTTTCTTCTAGAACAAAGCATCTAAGACCTCAGTACAGTCTTTTCATCCCTGCTATAGAAACCTGAAGGCTATGTGTTGAAATGGCAGCATGCCAAAATAAAACAGCTTGAGTGATAAATAAAGCTTTGTTTTATTTGAGATTTTATCTGAGATTAGAATCAATCTTTTAATGCAGAATAGCTTATATTTTCCTGACTAGTACAGCTACCATTCCCAGATTCAAACTCTAGAACTCATCACTGAAAAGTTCCACCTTTGAAACCACTTCTAGAAACTTCACATTCTTAGTATATAGACATTGAGCTTTTTGGCTTCCTCACTTGGATCTACCACTACTTCACTTAACAACTTTCAGTTCTTGACCATTCATCTTGGTCTGTTAGGGTTACTGTAACAAAATACCACAGACTGGGTAGCCTATAAACGAAACTTTATTTCCTACAGTTCTGCAGGCTAAAAGTCTGAGATTAAGGTGCCAGCATAGTTGGGGGAGAGCCTTTTCCTGGGTTCATAGCCAGCACCTCCTCTCTGTGTGCTCACAAGGTGGAAAAAAGGGAGCTAGGGAACTCTCTAGAGTTTCTTGTATTATACAAGGGCACTAATTCTATCCATGAGGATCCCATCCTTAAGACTTAAGCACACCCCTCACCCCCAAAATGCTTCTTCCTAATACCATCATCTTTGGAGATTAGAATTTCAACATGTGAATTTTGACAGGATACATTCAGACCCTAGCACCAGTCTATTATCTTCATCTCATCATCTCCGTCCTGTATTTAGTTTCCTCCCTTATCCAGTGTATTATAAACCATCATTTCCACCAGTTTCCTGTCAGTATTCTAATTTACCTTGCCTCGTTGTCTTTTTGTAGCACCTGTCAGAGCCCCAAGCTGACAAAGCCCATGCTGGATGAATCCAGCTACCCATCTTCTCTATACTTGTACCCAGGCTGAATAGAAATAAATAGAAATAATAGAAATAAATCATTTAAAAAAGCAAATTTCTGAGCTGTCAACATTCCCTGGAAATCCCCGTGTGTCTTTACAGTCAGTTCAGTCTTAAACTTCCTCAAGCCTCTGTCCTTCTGCCTACCCTATTACATGGAACAGGTGAACTCACCATCAACTTTACACAGAAAGTAACACACTGTCAGAGAACTACCATGGCTTCTCAAAAATCAGCTTTACAAACCTGTCCGCATCTGTCCCCATTCTGCCTTCCTTCCCTCCTGTTTCAGTGTTGTGTCCCCATCAAAGAACAGTCCTTCTACCTCTGCACTTAACCACTATCCTCTTCCAGATTCTCAGGAACTTTATGTTGGCAGTTGTCTTTCCTCTGTATAGTGACTTCAGCCTTCTCCTTGATGTGCTTCCTATCATCAAATATCCTCAATCCATTCCATCTTAAGGAGAAAAAAGTCACCCTTGATATAACATTCCTTTCCAGCTTTTCTTGGCTTTTCTTTACCTCTACCTAACCACTAGGTGATGGAATTCCTCAAGGTGAATCACAAACTCTCTTCTCTTTTCACTCTATACTCTTTTTAAACTTGCTTACTTGTTTATGTCTTTATGTCTTTTATTGAAGTATATTTGACTTATTAGTTTCAAGTATACAACATAGTGATTCAGTATTTTTACAAATTATATGCCATTAAAAGTTATTACAAGATAATGGCTATAATTCCCTGTGCTACAATGTATCCTGTTGCTTATGTATTTTATACACAGTGGTTTGTATCTCTTAATTCCACACCCTTAAATTAATACGCTTCTCTTCCGTTACCTCTCCTCTCTGGTAAGCACTAGTTTCCTGTATCTATGAGTCTTTCTGTTTTGCTGTACATTCATTTGTGTTTTTTGATTCCACATATAAGTGATAACATACAGTATTTGTCTTTGTCTGATTTATTTAACTAAGAATAATGTTATCTAGGTCCTTCAATATTACTGCGAATTACAGAATTTCATTCTTTTCCATGGGTGAGTAACATTTCATTAGGTATACACACACACACACACACATATATATACATCTTTTTGTATTCATTTGTCTGTTGATGGACATTTAGGTTGCTCCCATATCTTATCTACAGTAAATAGTGCTGCTATGAAAATTGGGGTGTATCTTTTGAATTAGCATATTCATTGTTTCAGATATGTATCAAGGAGTGAAATTGTTGGATCTTATCATAGTTCTTGAAATTTGGCCTTGGAGTACAAAATGAAGCAGGGCAAAGACTAATAGAATTTTGCCAGGAGAATGCATTGGTCATAGCAAACATCCTCTTCCAACAACACAAGAGAAGACTCCACAGATGGACATCACTAGATGGTCAATACCGAAATCAGATTGATTATATTCTTTGCAGCCAAAGACGGAAAAGCTCTATACAGTCAGCAAAAACAAGACCAGGAGCTGAGTGTGGCTTAGATCATGGACTCCTTATTGCCAAATTTAGACTTAAATGGAAGAAAGTAGGGAAAACCACTAGACCATTCAGGTATGACCTAAATCAAATCCCTTACAATTATACAGTGGAAATAAGATATTGGATTCAAGGGATTAGATCTAATAGAGTGCCTGAAGAACTACGGATGGAGGTTCGTGACATTGTACAGGAGGCAGTGATCAAGACCATCCCCAAGAAAAAGAAATGCAACAAGGCAAAATGGCTGTCTGAGGAGGCCTTACAAATAGCTGTGAAAAGAAGAGAAGTAAAAGGCAAAGGAGAAAAGGAAAGACATACCCATTTGAATGCAGTTCCAAAGAATAGCAAGGAGAGATAAGGAAGCCTTCCTCAGCGACCAATGCAAAGAAACAGAGGAAAACAGCAGAATGGGAAAGACTAGAGATCTCTTCAAGAAAATAAGAGCTAGCAAGGGAACATTTCATGCAAAAATGGGCACAATAAAGGATAAAAACAGTATGGAACTAACAGAAGCAGAAGACATTAAGAAGAGGTGGCAAGAACACACAGGAGAACTATACAAAAAAAATCTTAATGACCCAGATAACCATGATGATGTGATCACTCACCTAGAGCCAGACATCCTGGAATGTGAAGTCAAGTGGGCCTTAAGAAGCATCACTATGAACAAAGCTAGTGGAAGTGATGATACTCCAGTGGAGCTATTTCAAATCATAAAAGATGATGCTGTGAAAGTGCTGACTCAGTGTGCTAGCAAATTTGGAAAACTCAGCAGTGGCCACAGGACTGGAATAGGTCAGTTTTCATTCCAATCCCAAAGAAAGGCAATCCCAAAGAATGCTCAAACTACCACACAATTGCACTCATCTCACATGCTAATAAAGTAATGCTCAAAATTCTCCAAGGCAGGCTTCAGCAGTATGTGAACTGTGAAATTCTAGATGTTCAAGCTGGATTTAGAAAAGGCAGAGAAACCAGAGATCAAGTTGCCAACATCCGTTGGATCATCAGAAAAGCAGGAGAATTCCAGAAAAACATCTATTTCTGCTTTATTGACTATGCCAAAGCCTTTGACTGTGTGGATCACAATAAACTGGAAAATTCTGAAAGAGATGGAAATACCACACCACCTGATCTGCCCCCTGAGAAATCTGTATGCAAGTCAAGAAGCAACAATTAGAACTGGACATGAAACAACAGACTGTTTCCAAATAGGAAAAGGAGTATGTCGAGGCTGTATATTGTCACCCTGCTTATTTAGCTTATATGCAGAGTACATCATGGGAAATCCTGGACTGGTTGAAGCACAAGCTGGAATCAAGACTGCTGGGAGAAATATCAATAACCTCAGCTATGCAGATGATACCACCCTTATGGCAGAAAGCAAAGAGAAACTTAAGAGACTCTTGATGAAAGTCAATGAGAGTGAGAAGTTAGCTTTAAACTCAACATTCAGAAAACTGAGATCATGACATCTGGTCCCATCACTTCATGGCAATAGATGGGGAGACAATGGAAACAGTGACAGACTATTTTCTTGGCCTTCAAAATCACTGCAGATGGTGACTGCAGCCATAAAATTCAAAGACACTTGCTCCTTGGAAGAAAAGTTATAACCAACATAGACAGCATATTAAAAAGCAGAGACATTACTTTGCCAACAAAGGTCTGTATTGTCAAAGCTATGGTTTTTCCAGTAGTCATGTATGGAAGTAAGAGTTGGATTATAAATAAAGCTGAGTGCTGAAGAATTGATGCTTTTGAACTGTGGTGTTGGAGAAGACTCTTGAGAGTCACTTGGACTGCAAGGAGATCCAATCAGTCCATCCTAAAGGAAATGAGTCCTGATTGTTCATTGGAAGCACTGATGTTGAAGCTGAAAGTCCAATACTTTGGCCACCTGATGTGAACAACTGACTCATTGGAAAAGACCCTGATGCTGGGAAAGATTGAAGGTGAGAGGAGAAGGGGATGACAGAGGATGAGATCTTTGGATGGCATCACCGACACAATGGACATGAGTTTAATTAAACTCTGGGAGCTGGTGATGGACAGGGAGGCCTGGCATGCTGCAGTCCATGGGTTTACAAAGAGTCAGATACGACTGAGTGACTGAACTGAACTGATGGTGGTTCTGTTTTTGGTTTTTTAGTTCTCCATTCTGTTTTCCAAGTGGCTGTGCCAATTTGCATTCCTACCAACAGTGTACAAAGGTTCCCTTTTCGCAGACTTCCTTGGCAGTCCAGTGGTTAAGACTCTGTAATTACATTGCAGGGGGCATGAATTTGACGTATGGTCAGGGAGAATCCCACATGCTGTACGGTGAGGTAAAAAAAAAAAAAAAAAAATGTTCTCTTTTCTCTACATCTTTGCGAACATTTTTTATTTGGACACCTTTTGACAATAACCATTCTGATAGATGTGAAGTGATATCTCATTTAATTTTGATTTGCATTTCTTTAATTGTTAGTGATGTTGAGCTTCTTTCTACATGCCTGTTGGCCATCTGTAAGTCATCTTTGGGGAAATGTTTATTCAGGTTTTCTGCCCATTTTTTGATTGGTTGTTTGGATTTTTTCATACTGAGTTATAGGAACTGTTTATATCATTTTGGTATTAGACCTTTGTTGGTTATGTCATGTACAAATATTTTCCATTCCATAACATGTCTTTTCCTTTTGTCAGTGGTCTCCTTTGTTGTGAAAAAGCTTTTAAGTTTAATTAGGTCCCATATGTTTATTTTTGCTTTTATTTCTGTTGCCTTGGGAGAGAAATCCAAACAATATTGCTGTGATTTACATCAATGAATGCTCCACCTGTGTTCTCTTCTAAGAGTTTTACGGTCTTACATTTAGATCATTAATCCACTTTGACAAAGGATTGTGGCGACTTTGAAATGAAACTTAGGAAACACTTCCCAACAGCCCACATAAACAACAAGAAGGTTTATAATATCCCAGGATCACAAATGAGAAAACCTCACCTACAAGAAATCAAAGCCCCAGATCTGTGCCACATGCAGATGGAGAGTCTAAAATCACATTCCTTGTGTGAAGGGACCTGAAGCTGCGAGATCAACCTGAACAGAAACGTGATTGTTTTGCTGAAGTTGAGAAGAGCAGCACCCTGTAGGCTATTTCCCCAGAGGGAACTCTCTTCTAATGACAGTCACAAATGATAAATCATTCCTTAAAACAGCCACTATCTGTGAGAGTCAGCAGATGAAAGCAAGAGGAGCCAGAGCATGAAAGAGAAGATTAACCAGAACAAAATGTTGCCAATATGTTTTAAAGTTCAAAGCAATGAAGGAAGGAGTATAAAACATAAGGGAAAAAAAAACAACACGAATAAATGATAAGGATTTTTATAAACCAAATGAATTTAGAAATCAAATATAATGTTCTGTTCCATCTGAAAACCTTTAGTAAGGTTTCCCTCTGCCTGGGCATGCATGCCTCACTCTCCACCTACAAACTCCTACTCATCTTTGCAGTCTCAGCAAAAGGGATCCTTTGCTGACCTGTGAGAAGATGTTGGTTTCCTCTGTAATAAATTCTCATGGCTCCTTCGTTTCCCTTTTTAGCAACATCCATCACTGTAATAATGCCTTGTTCAATGTTTGTCATTCCTAGATGACTATAAACTCCATGATGACAGGTGTGATTTCTGCCTAGTTTTCTACCTTATCCCTAGTAACTAGCACAGTGTCTATCTAATATGTGGATTATTGATTGGATAACGATATCCTAGGGACATTCCAGTTTACATCTGCTGCCTGGAGTAATGATTAATAATTTCTTTCACTTCCTCTCACTGTTTGAGCAATAAAACTTATATGAATACCCTGATTGTGAGCTGATTGGTTTATTAAACCAAAATGCCTAATTCACTGTCTTCCTCTCTCCTGGCCCTTTAAATCTCATTGAGACTTCTGGTTTCTTCGATCCTCCTCCTTTCTTTTTATCTGCAAACTCACCTAACCTGTTTTAGCTTACTCTTGCCTAGCTCCTTTAGACGGAGCTCTTTCATGAAAAATATTAATACCCCATATCTCTTGATCCTTTTTTTTTTCCTATCCAACAACCCTTACAAATCTCTGCTGCTGCTTCTCCTAAGTCACTTCAGTCGTGTCCAACTCTATGTGACCCCATAGACGGCAGCCCACCAGGCTCCACCATCCCTGGGATTCTCCAGGCAAGAACAATGGAGTGGGTTGCCATTTCCTTCTCCAATGCATGAAAGGGAAAAGTGAAAGCGAAGTCACTCAGTGAAGTTGCTCAGTTTAGGGCTACCATAAATCCACTTGGTTTCTTTGCTTTGTGTGTGTGTGTGTGTGTGTGTGTGTGTGTGTGTGATTTTGCTGTAGCAGCAGACTGAAATTGATTCCACTGCATATTCACTGTCCCCATTCTTAGTGGCCCCTCAAGGCTTCCTAGTAATGTTTCCATGCTACTCCTGTCTCTGAAATCCTGGCAAACTGCAGGTGTACCTCTGCCCTCGCATTGTCACCCTGTACTGGGGTTATGTGATTGTGAGTCCAGTTATCCTGCTGAATAGAATTCCTTGGCAGTGGGGCCCTTCTCTTACTC
The DNA here is from genome assembly GCF_023699985.2 of Odocoileus virginianus. Classification (NCBI taxonomy): domain Eukaryota; kingdom Metazoa; phylum Chordata; class Mammalia; order Artiodactyla; family Cervidae; genus Odocoileus; species Odocoileus virginianus. The sequence continues at coordinate 1,085,111 of NC_069686.1, read as the reverse complement.
ATCTCTTCCTCTAGCATCTAGCAGATTTCCTGGCATAGAGAAATTGCCAGAAATAAGTACTTGAACAATGAGTGAATGAGGATGAGAATGAAATGACAAGAAATGAATACAAGAAGCATAAGTGGGAACAATGGAGCATGTGACAAGATTGTGCCTAATTTATAAACTTTTTAAACCATGGCAAAAGAGACAAGAGTATATTATCTTTCTTCATTTGCCCCAACATGAACAGACCTAGATGTTCTCAAACTAAGTGAAGTCAGACAGAGAAAGACAAATATCATACAATATTGCTTACATGTGGAAGCTAAAAAAAAATTATACAAATGAGCTTGTTTATAAAACAGACATAGAGAACAAACTTATGGTTACCAAAGGGGGAAAAGGGGGATAATTAGGAGTTTGGGATTAAAATATACACACAGCTATGTATAAAATAAATAACAATAAGTACCTCCTCTCTCTGCCTCCTGAGAAATCTGTGGGTCAAAAAGCAACAGTTAGAACCACACATGGAACAACAGACTGGTTCCAAATAGGAAAAGGAATACGTCAAGGCTGTATATTGTCACCCTGCTTATTTAACTTATATGCAGAGTAAATACATCATGAGAAATGCTGGGCTGGACGAAGCACAAGCTGGAATCAAGATTGCTGGGAGAAATATCAATAACCTCTGATATGCAGATGACACCACCCTTATGGCAGAAAGTGAAGAGAAACTTAAGAGCCTCTTGATGAAAGTCAAAGAGGAGAGTGAAAAAGCTGGCTTAAAACTCAACGTTCAAAAAACAAAGATCATGGTATTCAGTCCCATCACTTCGTGGCAAATAGATGGGGAAACAGTGGAAACAGTGACAGACTATCTTCTTGGGCTCCAAAATCACTGCAGATGGTGACAGCAGCCATGAAATTAAAAGACATTTGCTCTTTGGAAGAAGAGCTATGACAAACATAGACAGCATATTAAAAAGCAGAGATATTACTTTGCCAACAAAGGTGTGTATAGTCAAAGCTATGGTTTTTCCAGTAGTCTTGTATGGATGTGAGAGTTGGACCATAAAGGAAGCTGAGCACTGAAGAATTGATGCTTTTGGATTGTGGTGTTGGAGAAGACTCTTGAGAGTCCCTTGGACTGCAAGGAGATCCAATCAGTCCATCCTAAAGGAAATCAGTCCTGAATATTCATTGGAAAGACAGATGCTGAAGCTGAAGCTCCAATACTTTGACCACCTGATGTGAAGAACTGACTCTTTGGAAAAGACCCTGATGCTGGGAAAGATTGAGGGCAGGTGGCAAGAGGATGACAGAGGATAAGATGGTTGGATGGCATCACTGGCTCAATGGACATGAGTTTGAGCAAGCTCTGGGAGTTGGTGATGGACAGGGAGGCCTGATGTGCTGCAGTCCATGGGGTCACAAAGAGTCGGACACGACTGAGCAACTGAACTGAATGAACTGAACCTGTTGTATGGGCTTCCCAGGTGGTTCAGTGGTAAAGAATCCACCTTCCTTGAGTTGGGAAAATCCCAGGAGGAGGAAATGGCAATTCACTCCAGTATTCTTGCTGGGACAGTCCCATGGACAGAGGATCCTGGTGAGCTACAGTCCATGGGGTCGCAAAGAGTCAGATATGACTGAGTGACTGAGCAGGCACATACCTACTGAAGCACTAGGAACTATATTCAAAATCTTATAATAGCCTATAATGGAAAGAATCTAGAAAAGAATATATCTACACATACATGTGTGTGACTATATATATATATATGAATCACTTTGCTATGCATCTCAAACTAACACAGCATAAAAATTTAAGAGTGTATTTTTCTTATTTATAAGTTATGTAATATGAGATAGCATAATAATTAAAGCTGTAGATACATCATACTAGGATTTAGTTGTATTTTTATGCTTGCATCTAACTGACTTTATATTCTTCTGTGTTGTCTGTTCTGAGGCGCCAAGACACTGAGATCAAGGATATCTGAAAATTCTGTCACTGGAGGTTGCCAGTTCATATATTTCCAAATATACTCTCAGTCTTATAAAATGTTTTCAGTTTTGCTGAATTGTTGTAGTTCCTACCCTAAGAAAAGTGCCTTCCTACATTTCCAGCCATCGGTGCCATCATCTGGAAGTTCTCATCCTAGTCCTTATCCTGGTTGTCCAGTACCTGTCCATCCTGTTCTATCTCTGCTGACGCTTCTGTTCCTAATTGTTGTCTAGCTCTTGAACATTGGTAATTTTACATTTTTCTAGCCTCTCTCCTTATCACCTATCTTCTATACTCATGGATGATCCTGAATTTGACAGTCATAAGGTCTTTATCTCTTGGATGCAGATTAATTCTTATCTCAGCAAATCCTAATCATAGTCCAAATAAAGTATCTTAAAGCAATCAGCCTTATCCTAAATTGCCAAGAAATGAGACCAATTCAAAAAATGTTTTTTAAGTGACTGTATTCTTTGTCCCTGTCTCAAAAAGAGGGGCTAATAGTTCATTAAAACATATTCTCTCATTAGGATTTAGGTTAAACAATTGTCTAGCAACTCAAGAGGGATGTTTTTTGTTGTGGTAATATTAAGTGGTGACCATCACTGAGGAACAGCTTAAATTCACCCAACTGAGGAGATTCTATTCCTAGATCCTACTATTCTGCCAGCAAGAAACATAAGCTGGAGAGAGAAGAGGTGAAATTAGAGACTGTTAAGTAATCTTTGGCAACTCTGTGAGCCACATCTAGGTGTGCTGAAGAGAAGGGCCATATTTATGTGGAATATAGTACTTTTTACTCATATATCTGTGCTGTCACATGTTTATTAGTCAGTACCTAAAACATGAGAGACAGGGTGATATAGTAGGGAGAGCATTCAAACTGGCCTGGATTCTAGTTGATTCTGCCTTTCTTTATGTGTGACCTTTGACAAGTCACCAAATTTCTCTGAGATCTTGTCTTCATCTGTAAAATGGGAAGAATAATAGCTACTTCACTGGATTGTTAATACAGTAATTTTTTAAAAGATATTTAAAAGTATCTGAACATCTGTCATGAAAGAGGCAATTATTTAAAACAAATTTTCATTAAAATTTCATTTTGTCTTATTTTTCATCTACATGATCTTGGTCTCAGGACTTCAAGTTGGAGAAGGAAATGAAGTGGGTTTTTATTTCAGTTTGAGAAATATGGAGCTGGGCTGGTTTGCCAGTAGGACTAGGCTATTTAGATGAGTCTATTTGATTTCAGGATGTTGTCCAGCTTCATCCTTCACCAGCCTGAGTACTGCTTGTTCCAGAAGTGCATTGCTGAAAGAGTGGAGTCATACAAAGTCAGGCGTGGGTGTCTCAGGAAAGCAATGCCAGGACACAGTTTTGGAAACATGGTCTGATAGTCATCCAATAACACTTATTAGTATTCTGTGCATAGAAACAACTAGACAATGTGAGGTGATGCAACAGAACAGATCAAATTGAATTTTACAGCATGAAAAATTGTTTTGGAGTTGACCTTAATTACTATTAAATATTGCTAAAGATCAGAGTCTACTTCCTTCATTTTATGGATGAAGAAATGGTAGTCTGGAGAAATAACATGGCCACTTTACTGACAATCCAGTATATTTGCCACTAAACTCTTTTGGTGTTACAGTTTCTGCTTCATGTAGAAATAAAGAAGTTGTCCAAATTTTACATAGAGACAACTCAAAAAGATCTATTAACCAATGTAATCACTTCTGGTTACATAAAGAAAACTAAATTTGTTACTATAAAAAAACTTTCCTATAACGTTTGGGAACTTTATAGGAAATTCCCTCTGATTTAACTAGGAATTATTCTTGGAACTTATATGGCAACTTCTCCCTGTAGAATGTGGCCATCCCCTGAACAAATGCTGAAGTTATTGAAATGACTGGATTCAGGGGGCACAAATCAGGGAATATATTAGGCAAGATGTTTCTCTGGGCAGCCTGGATTTCAAACCCATAAGACATGCGTAGGAAGAGTCTGTTGGGATCAGAAAGAAAATGGGAGTTTATGACGTTTAGAGAGAATAGAAAGCATGTGATGCGCAAGTAATAAATGCTATGTTGCCCATCCATGTTTGTTTTTCTTGACTCCTTAGGATTCTCAATAAAATTTCACAAAGGCCTCATTTCAAGATAGAGGAGAAAATATTTCCTTCTAAAAATTTTTAAACATAAATTTCAGACTCTCAAGCAAAAGTCAGAGGCCTAAGAGGTTGACTGGACTCTAACCAAAATTTGCCTCACTTACTCAAATTCTTACTGGCAAAAGGCAAAGGATAGCTAGCTCTCTCAACATGCCTATCTGGGGTTTCTGTTTTCTTTACTTTCTGATCACTTCTCAGGTGATGTTATATAATATTATAGGAAATATAGAGGAATAATCTGTATTAAAGACATGTTTTTACAACACCTTTGAATTAACTGAGAAATTATATTTCCTACCTTTCAAATCTCATTGATTTATAGCCAGGGCTAAGGGGAAAAACTATGCATATTGTGAGTGTAAGAAAAGCAGGCAAGCAGTGTTAGAATCAGAGGTCAGCAGACAAGAAGTGAAGGAGTTTGTGGTATCGAGGCCATGCAGCAGGTGTGAATGTGTGTCCAGGGATGAATGCATGTCCAGGTATCTTCAGCCAGTCGGGTAACCTTCATTTGTTTTACCAACATGACATTGCCTGCAGCATCCATCCTGCCTTTAGCCTCTACGCTATTCTCTCCGGTTTTATCTGACAGTGGCCCCAAAACGTCACACAGATTCCTTAACAGGCCTGCATGCCACCTTCTGCTGATGCTGTCTCACAAGATCCCGCTGCTGGATGGACAATGCCTTTTCCAGGACTCTAGTCAATCTTCTGCTGGACATGAGCCCACAACATCCCATCTGCTGGGGAGGCACTCGTCTCTGCTTGGCCACTCTATCCTAGGAGGAACAGACCCCCCTCTTCCCAAGGCCCACATAACCACCAGGCTAGAGAGGGGGAAATAATCCCACAAACCTGAGAACTAGGGTATGCTCCTAAATGCCTATTACCTATCCCAGGATTTGCTTCTTTTCTAGAGTTCTCAAAGTAGGACTGTTCATTTTCTTCTAAAGAAACTGTTACCTCAAGCTGTGGACTTGCCCTCTAAGCCCCAGGACATTTGATTAAAAAAAAAAAAAAGCAATTGCCTGGCTTAAGAAAATTTGATTCCTTTAGCCCTCCCTGGTACTACCATGGATGCTGCATATTGAGGGTATAATTGACCTATGGTGATGGCTTTCAGACTGAAGCAAGCATCAGGATTACCTGAAGTTTCTCTTAAAAGAGACTACTGGACACAAACTCCAGAGTTTCAATTCAGTTGGTCTGATAATTTGTAGTGCCTAATAATTTGAGTTTTCACAGGTTCTCATGTGATCCTGTTGCTGTTGGCCCAGGAATCACATTTTGAAAACCACTGGCCTGGTGTATGGTGAGATCTAGACAAAATCACAACAAAATACAGTGGCCCAACATCAGAATGCCTGGAGCTCTCACTCATCCCTGCTGCTGCCATAAATATCACATAATGAGGGTATATTTGGCAAAAAAATGTTAAGCTATTTTTCAGTAAGATAAAAATATTTTAAACTGACAACATGCAGACAGAATATCACACTGTAAGACAAAAAATCACTAAGAAAGCTGCCAAGCATCACCATGGCACCATTATATTCAAATCCTCACAGAGAACAAAGTGCATTGTTTTCCAGACTCAAACAAAACAGTGGTCCTCGAATCCTGCTGTCCACTATTTTCCCTTTGATATCAAGGAATGAATTGAGTATTTTTTTCTTTAGAGGTCCTTTACTTCTTTTAAATCCTGAATTTAGCCCAGACTCTGCTTCAAGGTAAGCTGAATACAAAAGGACGATAAAGAAAGTTGACATCAAAAAAAAAATTAATTCATTAAAAAAATAAAAAAATAAAGAAAGTTGACATCATAAGGTAGACAGATATAGTAGAATCAGCAGAAAAGCAGATTATTTCCTTCTCTTGTATAGGATGACTCTGTAATAAAAATAGCATCACTATTTATTACCATAGATTCACCTGCTCTTAAAAATGATCTAGAAGTTGTGATCTCTGATATTCAGGAAGGTAAACTGGGGAAGGAAATGCTTCTGGCCATGTCTTACAGCTGTTGATGGATGCTGGCCCTTGGTGTGGCTATGTTTACCGTCACTGAGAACCAGTCTTACCCTCTGTCACACACATCAGCCTGCCTGAAGAGATTAAGAATGTGGAGCACACCCATCAAGGCAAGGGGCTTCTGCAGTGTCCCAGGATCTAACGCTCAGAGCATTTAAAAGCTCAAAGACAGGCTGCAAGATCGCAACCATGTCTTCATGACTCCTAGCGATTCATGGGGTCGCAAAGAGTCAGACACGACTGAGCGACCGAACTGAACTGAACTGAATCTTTCCAAAGACAAGTGGTCAAGAACTGGAAAGCAGTGATTCTAATTCTGTGGGGAGAGCAGATGATTTAGGCCTCCAGGAGAGGAGAGAACCCCTCAGAGTACGGGAAAGGTCTGTTCTGTGTGTGGACAGGGCAGGGAGATTGCAAATTGAGCCATGCCTCAGAGTTGCCAGGTGACCCAGATACCTTGTCAAAATGCCCACTTTGAAAACAAAACACAACCTGAGTTGGAATGTTTCTGTTACTTTGCTTCTTTCCATCCCAGAAATGAAATCAGATTCCTTCTCATGGCTGAGTCCTATTTCTGGTCATCAAATTACTGAGTGGGACATCATCTCAAATAGGAGACTGAGCCCCAGCGTGCCCAGTATCCATTAGCCATCACGTGGAGTGCATTAGTAAACCCAAGTAGAGGTATGATATTACACTGAAAATGCATTGGGAGGATTTTTACTATCATTCTAACTTTGTGAGTGTGCCAACAACATCTCTTTCAACTCGAGGGAAACTAAGCTAGGTATTTAGAGAGATTAAGTTTTTCAGGCCCAGACTAGGTCACCCCTGAAGGCACTTGTGCAGGGAGAAATAAGCCTCTGTGGGTCTTTAATGTCATCCTTCAAGAAGAATATATGGATGTATGTAAAAACACATCATAATCAAGAAATAGAGTTCATACCAGGAATGTATATATGTTCATGTGTATGTATGTGGAAATGAGCAGTATGTATCCTTAAAAATACATAGTTTAGTCTTTGGTTTATAAATTTTACATAAATTGTACATAAATTCACTTATTTTTTCACTCAACATTATGTTTTCAGTTTAGAATAACATTTTTTCCTTCTCATTTCTGCCTGAGTCATGATTCCAGTAATAAATGTAGTATTAATATATACCTCTAATTATTCAGATCTTGTAAATTTTAAAAAGTTTTGTTGTCTTATGTTTAACTTTTAGAGAATTTTCTAGACTTTCTTTATATATTCATTGCTGATTTATGTAGTCTTCTTAGTTTTTTGGTTTTTTTGTTACTACTGTGATATCTTGCCTTCTACTTGTTGGAAAGTGGAATGCCACAAATTTTTATATGCTCATTTTCTACCCTATTTCTTATTTCTTTTTAGTTATGCACTTTTGAACTTTTATTGGCCAGGACCTGCAGTGTTCTGTTCCAGTGATAAGGAGAATCTTCATCTTGTTCCTGAATGTAAAGGGAATGCTTTTTAAGTTTTTCCATTAATATGATTCTTGCTAAAGGTTTTTTGATAATTTTATCAAAGTAAGGGTCTTTCTTCCCATTTATAATTTTGTTAAGAGCTTTTTAACATATATAGATTTTGAATGTAATGAGATTATTTTTTTGCATCTATTCCTTGAAAGAAAAGCTATGACCAACCTAGACAGCATATTAAAAAACAGAGACATTATTTTGCTGACAAAGGTCATCTAGTAAAATCTATGGTTTTTCCAGAAGTCATGTATGGATGCAAGACTGGACCATAAAGAAAGCTGAGCGCTAAAGAATTGATGCTTTTGAACTGTGGTGTTGGAGAAGACTTTTGAGAGTCCCTTGGACTGCAAGGAGATCCAACCAGTCCATCCTAAAGGAAATGAGTCCTGAATGTTCATTGGAAGGACTGATGCTGAAGCTGAAACTCCAGTAACTTGGCCACCTAATGTGAAAAACTGACTCATTGGAAAAGACCCTGATGCTGGGCAAGATTGAAGACAGGAGGAAAAGGAGATGACAGAGGATGAGATGGTTGAATGGCATCACTGACTCGGTGGACATGAGTTTGAGTAAACTCTGGGAGTTGGTGATGGACAGGGAAGCCTGGCATGCTGCAGTCCATGGGGTCACAAAGCATCAGACACGAATGAGCAACTGGACTCATTGAGATGACAGAGGATGAGATGGTTGGATGGCATCACCAATTCAATGGACATGAGTTTGAGCAGGCTCCAGGAGTTGGTGATGGACAGGGAAGCCTGGCATGCTGCAGTCCATGGGGTCACAAAGAGTTAGACATGACTGAGCAACTGGACTGACTGAGTTGGTCATATGCCTTCCTTCCTTAGACTTGACCTTCCTGGCATGAACTCTACTTAATCAAAATGTTTTGTTGCTCTTCTTGTCCTTGTTATTATTATTTATAGCACACTGGGTTCTATTATTTGATACCTTGTTTAGTATTTTTGCATCAATGTTATATATATAATTGCCCCTAATTTCCTTTGCTTCTCCCATCCTTATTATATTTTGTATGAAGAGAATACTAGTGTTATAAAATTAATTGAATAGCTTTCCCAGTAACTGGAAATTATGGGCTTTAGCCAGTTTTTCAAGTTTTTAAAAAAATAATTGATTAAATTTTCTTAGTACTTATTGATCTATTCAAGTTTTCTTTCACTTGGCCAATTTTATCTTCAATATTTTCATTTCATTAATTTTTCAAGTTCATTAATTCATTTATGGTATTCTTTCATAATTAAAAAAATATGTTATCCTTTTGACTATTTTAATTTTTTGTCCCATATATTATTATTTACATCTTCCTTCCCTTTTCTCTTAATAAGCCTTATTCATTTCTAAATATTTTGAGATCTTCCTCCTGATGTTTCTTTTAATTATTTCCATTACTGAGAGAGGGACAACTCAATAGAGTGAGCAAGAGTTTCACTAAAAGACACTCAACATTGTTACATGCATATATGTGTGTATATATATGCATGTATATGCATATATAGATAAGCATGTATGTATATGTATACACATATATGTGTGAATATAATACAGGAAGACAGCACTTTTTATGGAAGTTAGTTGAAAATGTTTAATAACAGAATAGATTTTTTATCTATTTACATAATTAAGATGTGATCCATTAAAAATATTTAACTTAGGCTAGGTGACATTTTTTACCACCAGGTTTTTTTTTTTATTTCTTTTATTATGGTAAAAAGACCTAACAAGATCTACACACCCCCCAACAAATTTTAAATGCATAATATATTATTGTTGTCTGTAGGTAGTGTTGTTCAGCAGATCTCTAGAGCTTATTTATCTTGCTTAGCTGAAACTTTACACCTGTTGATTATTAACTCATTTCCCCCTCCCCCAACCCCTGGCAACCAGTGTCCCACTCTTTGATTCTATGAATTTGACTATTTTAGGTATCTCATATAAGTGGAATCATGCTGTATTTGTCTTTCTGTGACTGGCTTATTTCACTTTACATGGTGCCCTCAAGGTTCATCCATGTTGTTATATATTGCAGAGTTTCCTTCTTTGTAAAGATAAATAGTATTCCACTATATATATATATATATACCACATTTTTAATCCATTCATCTGTCAATGTCCATTTAGATTGTACCCGTGTCTTGGTTGTTGTGAATAGTGCTATGATGAATTTGTTGTTGTTTAATCACTAAGTCCTGTCTGACTCTTTTGCAACCCCATGGACTACAGCACACCAGGCTTCTCTGTCCATGGGATTTCCCAGGCAAGTACACTGGAGTAGGTTGCCATTTCCTTCTCCAGAAGATATCACTTTTCTATTGAAAAGAAGTTACGTAAATGCAGTCAATTTTATTTACAATTTATTTAGTTTGCTGTTGTTCAGTCTCTCAGTCATGTCCGACTCCCTGCTGCCCAGTGGAGTGCAGCACACAGCCCGCTATCCTTCATTACTCTCCCCCAGAGTCTGCTCAGACTCATGTCCATTGAGTTGATGATACCGTGCAACCATCTCATACTGTCTCCCTCTTCTCCTCCTGCCCTCAATCTTTCCCAGCATCAGGATCTTTCCCAATGAGTCAGTTCTTTGGATTGGGTGGGCAAAGTATCGGAGCTTCAGCTTCAGCATCAGTCCTTCCAATGTGTATTCAGGGTTGATTTCCTTTAGGACTGACTGGTTTGATCTCCTTGCTGCCTAAGGGACTCTCAAGAGTCTTCTCCAACACCACAGGTTGAAAGCATCATTTCTTTGGTGCTCAGCCTTCTTTATGGTCCAACTATCACATCTGTACATGACTACTGGAAAAACTTTAACCTTGACTATATGGATCTTTTCCACCAAAGTGATGTCTCTGCTTTCTAATATGTTGTCTAGGCTTGTCATAGCTTTTCTTTAAAGGAGCAAGCATCTTTTAATTTCATGGCTGTGGTCACTATCTGCAGTGATTTTGAAGCCCAAGGAAATAAAGTCTGTCACTGTTTCTCCTTTTTCCAATCTATTTGCCGTGAAGTGATGGGACTGGATGCCATGATCTTCAGTCTTCATGCTCCCCATTTTCTCCTACATCCCCAAGCCTCCGTATGGCATCATTTTTCTTCTACATTTAGAATGGGTCTTTTGGTCACTGGTTCTCTCAGCTTTATCTGAAAATGTCCTTGTTTAATGTTTATTTTTAATTGGTTATGGAATTTTTTTCCAGCCCTTCAAAGCTATCATTTCATTGTCTTCTGGGTTTTTTTATTAAATTTTTAAATTATTAAATTTTAAAATTATTAAAATTTTTTAAAATTCAGCTATGAATTATATTGTTTTCTGTGTGTGTGTGGCAGTGAAAGTGAAAGGGTTAACCACTCAGTCATGTCCGACTCTTTGCGACCCCATGGACTGTAACCCACCAGGCTCCTCTCTCCATGGGATTCTCCAGGTAAGAATGTAGTTGGTTGCAATTCCTTTCTCTAGGGGATCTTCCCGACCCAGAGATTGAACCTGGGTTGCCTGCATTTCAGATGGTCTCTTTCACCTTCTGAGCCACCAGGGAAGCCCCCTGTGTGTGACAGTCGGTGGGGCAGGTAATCTGTTTTTAAGATTTTTTCCTCTTTCTACTTGTTTTAGCAGTTTTACAGTTGTATTCCTTAGTATTTTTCCTCTAGGTTTATTCTTCTTTGTTTATCATTCTTTTGAACCTGTAACTTGTTACTGTTTTTGAAAAATTATCAGTCATCATCTCTTCAAACATTTCTGTCCCATTTTCTTTCTCCTTTTTGGAATACCAATTACATGGATATCAGACTGTCCCACTCAAGTTCTGTCTTTTACATTGTTTTCTCTACTTACCATTCTTCTCTCTGTCCTTCAGTTTGGACATTTCCTTGTGGTATATATCTATTCATCATATTCATCAATCCTTTCTTAAGCTGTCTGTAATTTGCCTTGAAAACAATCCCTTGCTTTACCATTGTACTTCTCAGTTCTAGAATTTCTATTCAGCTATTTTGTATAGTTTTTAGTTCTCTGTCAAAATTCTAAATCTTGTTTGTAGTTCCTTGATAATGTTGTGTTATTTTAAAAACAGTACCATATCTGATAGTATCTGTATTTTTGTGCATCTTTTTCTATTGTCTGTTATTTCAGCATGTTTTCTAGTATGCCTAGTTTTTTAGATCGAGTGCTTGCATTGACTCTGAATAATTGTAGAAAATTTTGAGGCGAGACTGTTGCTGTTTTTCTTCCAAAGAAGATTTACCCTTGCAGGCAAGTGTCAAGGGGTACAAGTGATCTCAGATTATTTTAACTCAGTCTAGTTGTTTGGTGATTTGAAGCTGGCTTTTGTATTTTAGTTCACTTACTCCTCAAGTGTAGCATTTGGGGATGCCATCTGAAGCTGGGGGTGTTACTAGCCCCATTTACCACTCAGTTTGGTCTTGAACTTCAGTCTTTATGCTGCTAACCCTATGAGTCTGTGAAAAGCTCATTTCAGCTTTTGGCCTAATTAGCTGATTCTTCAGTAATTAATAGATGTTCCTAATAGCAGGCTTCCTATCTGTATTTCTTCTCCTGGGCCTTGGCACTGTGATTCTTCCCAGGCTCTCTGATGCCAGTTTTTCTAGTTGTTCTCAGAGGGTGCATTGATTGCAATCACCAGGTTCACCATTACAGGAAAAATACGTAATTTTTAAACCTTGCAAGACATTAATACTGCTGTTTTATATCACACATTGTTATATAGGTTTACCTACATATTCATCATTTTATTCATCTATAGATGCTTTGAATTTTCTTTACTGTGAGTGTATTTTGATAAATGCCTTCATTTTTGTCACAAAATGACTATTTTGTCTTTATTCTTAAAAATATTATTGCCGAATCTAGTTTGACTATTATTTTTCAGCATAACAGAGGTGCCACCCTACTTCCTTTTAGCTTCCATTGTTGCTGTAAAAATCAGCTGTAAGTTTTCTTGTTGGTTGTTTGGATTTCTTGAATATATAAAAAGCTGTCTTTCATAAATTCTATACATGGCTTGGTTGCTATCTTTGAAAATATTGATCAGTCTCTTCTTTCATCTGAAACTCCAGTTGATTGTTAGACCTTCTATTCTGTCCATTAACTATATTACCCTCTCTTTTATATATTCTATCTTTTTATCTCACAGGGCTGCATTTTGTATATTTTCTTCATTATACCAATTCTCTCTTCAGCTGTTTGTAATCTGCTCTTTTACCTATCCACTGAGTTCTTAATTTGGTTCATTGTAGTTTTGAGTGCTAGAGGTTTTGGTTTCTTTTGGGTATAATCTATCAGTTTTTAGGTTCTTCTTCCTTGCAAACTCTTCCCTCCAGATTTGTCTCATTTATTTAAACATAGTTGTTTTATAGTCTATGATTGATAATTCTGGTATCTGAAGGTTTATAGATCTGTTTCTTTTGTCTGCTGTTTTTTCCATCTCTTGTTTGTTGTGTTCTATTTATTGGTTATCTTTGGCTGCCTTGTAGCCATTGTACTTAAAAAATATTACAGAAAATTCTGAGATCTAGAATAAAGTTACTTTTTTCCAGAGAAAATTTAAATTGGCTCCTACTGGATACCTAGGAACATTAATTGTATCACTGTAATGTGCCACCCTGAGGCAAGTTCAAGACTTAAGGTCCCTCAGTCTGTTGCAATTATGGAAATGTAGGCTATTATATGTATATGTGCTGATTTGTTTCCTGTTAACCCCAGTCTCAGAGTCTTTGAGATCCCAGCTTATCGTGAGAAATGTCTAGCATTAGATTCCTCACCTTGTCTGACACTGAGCTTTTTTTCTGATCTTCTCATTCAAATGAAGTTATCAAAATGAAAGTTCAAATTTACTGCTACTGACCTTCAGGTCAAAAGAGGACCTGTATGAGCTTGCCTCTTTACCTTCTTTTATGCCCTTCAGGCTTTGCCTAGTAATTTCTTACAACCTTGTCAACTCTTCATTAATTTAAAGAAATCTTTAAAAATCATATATTCAGTATATTTAGATTTTTTTCAACAGAAGGATTCATCCAGTAATATAGTTTGCTATAACCAAAATCAGAGAAGGAGGACAACCTTGTGAATATTGTGAATGATTTTCCCTTCTAATTTCATTGCATTAGAGTCAGAATATACATTGTGTCAAGTCGCTCAGTCCTGTCTGACTCCCTGTGACACCATAGGACTGCAGCACACCAGGCTTCCCTATCCTTCAGCATCTCCCAGCTTGCTCAAACTCATGTCCATTGAGTCGGTGATGCCATCCAACCATCTTGTGCCTGTCGTCCCTTTCTCCTCCTGTCTTCAATCTTTCCCAGTATTGGGGTCTTTCCAACGAGTCGGTTCTTCCCATCAGGTGGCCAAAGTATTGGAGCTTCAGCTTCAGCATCAGTCCTTCCAATGAACACCCAAGACTGATCTCCTTTAGGATGGACAGGTTGGATCTTCTTGAAATCCAACAGACTCTCAAGAGTCTTCTCTAACTCCACAGTTCAAAAGCATCAATTCTTTGGCACTCAGCTTTCTTTATAGTCCAACCTCACATCCATACATGGCTCCTGGAAAAACCATAGCTTTGAGTAGACAGACCTTTGTCGGCAAAGTGATGTCTCTGCTTTTTAATATGCTGTCTAAGTTGGTCATAGTTTTTCTTCCAAGGAGCAAGTGTCCTTTAAATTCATGGCTGAAAGTCACCATCTGGAGTGATTTTGGAACCAAAGAAAATAAAGTCTCTTTCCATTGTTTCCCCATCTATTTGCCATGACGTGATGGGACCAAATGCCATGATGTTCATTTTTTGAATATTAAATTTTAAGCCAGGTTTTTCAATCTCCACTTTCACCTTCATCAAGACACTCTTTAGTTCCTTTTTGTTTTCTGGAATAAGGGTGGTGTCATTTTCATTTCTGAGGTTATTGATATTTCTCCTGGCAATCTTGATTCCAGCTTGTGCTTCATCCAGCCCAGCATTTTCAATGATGTACTCTGAATATAAGTTAAATAAACAAGGTGACAATATACAGCCTTGATGTACTCCTTTCCCAATTTGGAACCAGTCTGTTGTTTCATGTCCTGTTCTAACTGTTGCTTCTTGACCTGCATACAGGTTTCTCAGGAGGCAAGTCAGGTGGTCCGGTATTCCCATTTCTTTAAGAATTTTCCACAGTTTGTGGTGATCCACACCATCAAAGGCTTTAAAATAGTCAATGAAGCAGATGTTTTTTCTGGAGTTCTCTTTCTTTTTCCATGATCAAACAGATGTTGGCAATTTGATCTCTGGTTTCTCTGCCTTTTCTAAATCCAGCTTGAACATTAGGAAGTTCTCAGTTCCTGTACTATTGAAGCCTAGCTAGAAGAATTTCCAGCATTACTTTACTAGCATGTGAAATGAATGCAACTGTGTGATAGTTTCAATGTTCTTTGGCATTGCCATTCTTTGGGATTGGAATGAAAACTGACCTTTTCCAGTCCTGTGGCCTCTACTGAGTTTTCCAAATTTGCTGACATACTGAGTGCAGCACTTTCACAGGATCAACTTTTATGATTTGAAATAGCTCAACTGGAATTCCATCACCTCCACTAGCTTTGTTCGTAGAGATGCTTCCTAAGGCCTATTTGACTTTGCACTCCATGATATCTGGCACTAGGTGACACACCATCGTGGTTGTCTGGGTCATTAAGATCTTTTTTGTGTAATTCTTCTGTGTATTCTTGCCACCTCTTCTTAATGTCTTCTGCTTCTGTTAGGTCCATAGTGTTTTTGTTCTTTTTTGTGCCCATCTTTGCATGAGATGTTTCCTTGGTATCTCTAATTCTCTTGAAGAGATCGCTAGTCTTTCCCATTCTATTTTTTTCTTCTATTTCTTTGCATTGACCATTGAGGAAGGCTTTCTTTTCTCTCCTTGTTATTCTTTGGAACTCTGCATTCAGATGGATATATCTTTCCTTTTCTCCTTTGCCTTTCACTTCTTTTCTTAGCTATTTATAAGGCCACCTCAGACAATCATTTTGCCTTTTTGCATTTTCTGGGATAGTTTTGATCACTGTCTCCTGTACACTGTTACAAACCTCCATCCATAGTTCTTGAGGCACTGTGTCTACCAGATCTAATCCCTTGAATCCATTTCTAACTCCCACTGTATAATCATAAGGGATTTGATTTAGGTCATACCTGAATGGTCTAGTGGTTTTCCCTACTTTCTTCCATTTAAGTCTGAATTTGGCAATAAGGAGTTCATGATCTGAGCCACAGTCAGCTCCCGGTCTTGTTTTTGCTGACTGTGTAGAGCTTCTCCATCTTTGGCTGCAAAGAATTTAATCGGTCCGATTTCAGTATCGATCATCTGGAGATGTCCATGTGTAGAGTCTTCTCTTGTGTTGTTGGAGGAGGGTGTTTGCTATGACCAGTGCAAAACTCTGTTAGCCTTTGCTCTGCTTCACTGTGTACTCCAAGGCCAAACTTGCCTGTTACTCCTGGTATCTTTCAACTTCCTATTTTTATGTTCCAGTCCCTTTTGGTGAAAAAAACATCTTTTTTTGTGTGTTAGTTCTAGAAGGTCTTGTAGGTCTTCATAGAACTGTTCAACTTCAGCTTCTTTGGCATTAGTACTGTAAGCATAGACTTGGATTACTGTTTTACTGAATGGTTTGCCTTTGGAACAGAGATCATTCTATCATTTTTTAGATTGCATTTCCAAATTTTGTTGACTATGCAGGCTACTCCATTTCTTCTAAGGGATTCTTGCTCACTGTAGTAGATATAAAGATCATCTGAATTAAATTCACCCATTCTGTCCATTTTAGTTCACTGATTCCTAAAATGTCAATGTTCACTCTTGCCATCTCATGTTTGACCACTTCCAATTTACCCTGATTCATGGAACTGACATTCCAGGTTGCTATGCAATATTGTTCTTTACATCATCAGACTTTACTTTTAACACTAGACACATTCACAGCTAGGCATTGTTTCTGCTTTGGCTCAGCCTCTTCATTCCTTCTGGAGCTTTTTCTCAGCTCTTCTCCAGTAGCATATTGTGCACCTACTGACCTGGGGAGTTCATCTTTCAGTGTCATATCTTTTTGCCTTTTCATACTGCTCATGGTGCTCTCAAGGCAAGAATACCTAAGTGGTTTGTCATTCCTTTCTCCAGTGGGCCACGTTTTGTCAGAACTCTCTCCCATGACCTGTCTTGTCTTGGGTGGCCCTACACGACATGGCTCATTGTTTCGTTGAAGTAGAAAAGGCTGTGATCCAAGTGATCAGTTTTGTTAGTTTTCTGTGATTGTGGTTTTCATTCTTTCTCCCCTCTGATGGATGAGGATAAGAGGCTCATGGAAGCTCCCTAATGGGAGGGACTGGCTGTGGGGAAGACTGAGTCTTGCTCTGGTGGGTAAGGCCATGCTCAGTAAATCTTTAATCCCATTTTCTCTTGATGGGTGGGGCTGTGTTCCCTCCCTGTATTTTTCTGGTAATTACCCCTAAGGTACTGAATCAAGGGCATTTACCTAAAGTTTATCAATATCTCAGTCGTTACCACAAGCAAACCGGTAATCTAAACTTGTTCTTTTTTAAAAACTAATTTTGATTGATTTATCTATTTTTGGCTGCACTGGGTCTTCATTGCTATGCACAGACTTTGTCTAGTTGGGGCAAGCGGGGGCTACTGTCTCACTGTGGTGCATGGGCTTTTCATTTCTTGGCTTCTCTTGTTGTGGAACATGGGCTCTTCAATCGTGGCATTGTTGCAGGAAGGGGGACCCCTTCCAGGGCCTGAAACTGGGCCCTTGCCTAACACTCAGAAGTGAGTTGTCCGAGGAGACACATGTGCTGACAAAGCAAGAGATTTTATTGGGAAAGGGCTCCCAGGTGGAGAGCAGGAGGGTGAGGGAACCCAGGAGAGCTGCTCTGCCACATGGCTCACAGTCTCGGGTTTTATGGTGATGGGATTAGTTTCCGGGTTGTCCTTAGCCAATCATTCTGACTCAGAGTCCTTCCTGGTGGTGCACGCCTTGTTCAGCCAAGATGGATGCCAGAGAGAAGGATTCTGGGAGGTGGTCGGACACGTGGTGTCTCCTTTTGACCTTTCCCGAACTCTTCTGGTTGGTGGAGGCTTATTAGTTCTGTGTTCCTTACCAGGACCCCCTGTTGTAAAACAACTCATGCAAATGGTTGCTATGGTGCCTGGCCAGGGTGGGCGGTTTCAATCAGCTTCCCCTAACACCTCCCCCCTGAGAGACTTCATACTCAAAATACTTCTTGGGGATTGGGGCAGAGGTCTCTTCTGTAACTTCTTCCTGCTGTGCCTGGGCGTAGGCCTACCTAGCAGAGAAGAAGTCTCTCTCTACCTGATCTAAGTTGGGCTGTTCCACATCTGAAACCAGCTTTCACCCTTGTGAAACAGAACTTGAGTTTGAAACTGTTGGCTCCTCTCAGAGATGAAATAGAAACTGGCCAAACAGGAGACCTAACAGGATGGTCATCACTGGTCCCCAAAGAGAGGAGGCAGTATTTGGGGTGAGGGCTGCAGGGTTTGTGACTTTTTTTTTTTTTTTTTTTGATTGGTTGGTGGTGAAGCAACAGAGCTGTGCTCTAGGAATCTTGTGTTTAGTCTGAAGTCACCGTCCTCCACCTGGGCGGGGGCTCCGGTTCTGTAGAAGAACTCACAGACATTGCTATGCATGTTCCTTTGAGTAGGAACCAGGCCCCTGTCAGGAGGCTGTGCCACCATCTGATTGTTTCTCCTGTTTATATATCCCCTCCCTTCCCTGATTCCCAATTGTTTGAATCCACCCTCTGGAACTCAGGGAAGGTCAAGGAGGCTGAATGAAGCCTAGATCCTACAGATAAGAAATGGAGAACACACAGCAGATCTGTACTCCAGAGTCGCCACCCCACGGAGTCCTGCTCAGTTTTAATTTAGGGAACAGGGCAACTATGACTGTGATAACTTCCTGCCAAAATGGGGCATAGGACTTCCTCCGCTTGGAGAATAGACACTGGATTGGAAGTATTCCTGAGTTCCAAGTCCTAGATCTGAGCCTTGTATGATTAAAATCTCAATCCCTTGGTCTGCCATTTTGTTGTAACAGACCCAATTAGAAGTAGCTGGAGGAGGGATAACTGGAATTTTAATAGGCAAAATAAATTTCATTTCTTTTTAGAAGAATAGGCCTGAGACCCAGTCTGGACCTGGCACTTCAGGGAGACTTGTAGCCAGGTAGCCAGTTGCCTAGTTTTATAAAAGGTAAGGTTGCAGTTACTAGCTTCCAGCAGACATTGCTTTGAGAATGGTGGCATCTAAGCCTGACACGACTCAGAAAACTCAAGTGTTTAGCAATACAATGTCTAATCTGAAATTACACCCATAGTATCACCTAGTTATTTCCCAGGATATCTGAAACATTGCTACTTTATTTTGACTTTTAATGTAAAATTTTCCTTAATAGTCAAAGCAGATGTCACCATTAATGATGTCAGTGTTTCTCTAGGTATGAGAAGATGCAAGAATTGGGACTCATTAAATCTTCTCCTGAAAAGGTCTAATTATCTGAAGACCTGTTCTCAGAGCACAGAATGCCTCATTCCTGATTTTCACCCTGAATTCCCTTCAGGGGAGTTGAAGGTCAGCAGTTGCACAGGCCATGATTTAATCTCTGTAGATGTAGATGGCAAGTGTCAGTTTTCAGTTGGCAGAGCCCCTTTTTGTTCATAAACTTGACTGTGACTTTGAGGGGGGCATTTCATGACCATTTTATCCCATGGTGCTGAGAATGTCCATTCTCAGGTTTGGCAAAGATTTTGTTGACAGGTCACTCAATGTGCTGTTACTGAACTAGGCCATAAAACAGTATCCAAAATTCTCTGGACCACCTGTCTCACTAGCTCTTGGTCCAGGAAAACATTCCCTCTTGTTGCTTCTTCCCATATCTAGTTACACTGTTACCATCACTGATCTCACATGGAACTATATATTATTTTATCAGAGGCCTCAGTCACATATTTGGCAGTGGAAGAAACAGCAATTTTGTAAAACAGGTGAAATACAAAAAACATAGATAGCAGTAAGTTTTCTTTATTTATTTTAGTTGGAGGCTAATTACTTTACAATATTGTAGTGGCTTTGCCATACATTGACATGAATCAGCCATGGGTGTACATGTGTTCCCCATTCTGACCCTCCCTCCCACCTCCCATCCTCCAGGGTCATCCCAATGCACCAGCCCTGAGCACCCTGTCTCATGCATCAAACCTGGACTGGCAATCTGTTTCACATATGATAATATACATGTTTCGATAATATTCTCTCAAATCATCCCACCTTCACCTTCTCCCACAGAGTCCAAAAGACTGTTCTATACATCTGTGTCTCATATAGGGTTATCATTACCATCTTTCTAAATTCCATATATATGCGTTAGTATACTGTAGTGGTGTTTTTCTTTCTGACTTATTTCACTCTGTGTAACAGGCTCCAGTTTCATCCACCTCATTAGAACTGATTCAAATATATTCTTTTTTATGGCTGAGTAATATTCCATTGTGTATATGTACACAATATACACAAGGAAGCTTGTGTCAGTGTTCTGGTGGGTGGAGCTGAATTTCTTCTCTCCGGAGTGCAATGAAGTGTCCAGTAGTGAGTTTTGAAATGTCTATGGGTGTGGTGTGACTTTGGGCAGCCTGTATATTGAAGCTCAGGGCTATGATCCTGAGTTGCTGGAGAATTTGCATGGTATGTCTTGCTCTGGAACTTGTTGGCTCTTGGCGGCGGGGGGGAGGGGGGGTGCTTGGTTTCAGTGTAGGTATGGAGGCTTTTGGATGAGCTCTTATCGATTAATGTTCCCTGGAGTCAGGAGTTCTCTGGTGTTCTCAGGTTTTGGGCTTAACCCTCCTGCCTCTGGTTTTCAGTCTTATTCTTACTGTAGCCTCAAGACTTCTCCATCCATACAGCACTGATGATAAAACATCTGGGTTAATGGTGAAAAGATTCTCCACAGTGAGGGACACCCAGAGATGTTCACAGAGTTACATGGAGAAGAGAAGAGGGAGGAGGGAGATAGAGGCGACCAGGAGGAGAAGAGGGGGAATCAAAAGGGGCGAGAGCAAGCTAGCCAGTAATCACTTCCCTACGTGCTCTCCACAGTCTGGAACACCCAAAGAGATTCATAGAGTTGGATAAAGAAAAGAAGTGGGAGGGAGAAGATAGAAGTGACCTGGGGGAGAAAAAGGAGAGTCAAAAGGGGGAGAGAGTAATCAAGCCAGTAGTCACACTCCTAAGCAAAAATGGGTACTGAAGATTGGATTCTTAAAGGTACAAAATTGATAATGAATACCAAAAAGCAAAGATTAAAAATCTAGAGTAGAGGTTAGACTCTCAAAAATACAATATTTTTTTTAAAAATCACAAAAATTATAAAAATATATATATATGAAGTTTTCTTTAAATATAGGGTCTTTTTTTGCAAGGTAATAGTAGGTTATAAAAATGAAAATTAAAGGAGTAATAGAGGACTTAAAATTTTTTTTAATTTAAAAAATGATAATAGTAAAAATATATCTAGGAATTTCTCTGGAGCTGTTGTGGGCAGTGTGGGGTCAGTTCAGGTTCAGATAGTTCCTTGATCCAGCTTATACTTCTCAAGGCATATAGGCCACTTCCAATGTAGTCAGTGCTAACTACAGGTTTTAATCTGTTGCACCTGTCACTTCCAAAGCGGTTCCCTCTGTTTATTTTGGCTTCCTCTGTTTGCAAGTCTCTTCAGTGTCTAATTTCTGCCCTGACACAGGGGGCAAAGTGGTCACTTATTTAGGCTCACTTGTTCAGTTGTGCTGCGGGGAGGGAGGAACTCTGCAAACAAACATCACTGGCATGTGTGGGGAGTGCTCACAGTGCCTGGGCCACACTGGGTTTGTCCCTGCTCATGATGCATGCGCTTTTCCCATCTACACTGCTCAGGCTCCAGATTGCTCTGCAGGGGAACTGTCTAAAGCGGGCCCTGGGTTGCATGCACTTCTCAGGTCTAAGCCGCTCAGGTTCAGGTTCTCAGGTACTCCACACAGGTGCAGACTCGGTTGGGCCTGCGTTTTGTGCCCGTCCCAGGTCCAAGCAGCTCAGGCGACCAGGTGCTTGGTGAGCGCAGTCGCCCCAGGTGGGCGGTGCATCTTATCACCTCCCTGGTCCCAGC
The DNA here is from genome assembly GCF_023699985.2 of Odocoileus virginianus. Lineage (NCBI taxonomy): Eukaryota > Metazoa > Chordata > Mammalia > Artiodactyla > Cervidae > Odocoileus > Odocoileus virginianus. The sequence goes on along the minus strand of NC_069686.1, from coordinate 1,063,210 downwards.
CTCTCGGTTTCCTGGGTGCGCAGCGGGCGCAGGTGCACCATCTCAGGTGCCGTGTGTCTCTTCTGGGGAGCTGATCTCTGGCTGCCACCCTCCCAGCGGATGTCAACCATCCAGAATCCCAGGAAGTCTTGGTTAGCAACTGGGAGCCTGCTCGCAGTTTGGTAGAGGATGCCTCTCTGGGGCCGAGATTGCCCCTTTCTGCTCTGGCTGCCTCCCGCCTGCCTCCCTGCCTCTGGCGGGGGATGGGCCAGTCCACAGCCAGCTAGCTCTCCTCTGGTATTCGCTCAGTCCTTTGTTCTGTGAGCGGGCCTGGCAGTGCCTTAGGTTAGGGCATTTTGAGGAGTAGTTCTCTCTCTCTCTGGCTATCCTACAGTTTGGGCTGCTATCTTAAGTTAGCTCCCTCGGGGCATTCAGGCTCGGTTCTTACCCTATGCAATGCAGCCTGCGCCTCCCTGTTCAGCCCCCACTTGCTGGTTGCAGATGCAAGCGTCTGGGCTGCTTCTCTGCTGGGAGTTAGGCTCGTAATCTGTGGGATTTATTTATTTATTTGTTTGTTTTACCTCCCAGCTACGAATCCCAGAATCTCCCTCTGAGATTCCAAAACTCCCCACAGACCCGCTGGTGAGAGGGTTTCCTGGTGTTTGGAAACTTCTCCTCTTTTAAGACTCCCTTCCCAGGACGGGTCTCCATCCCTAACTCTTTTGTCTCTCTTTTTATCTTATAATTTTTTCTACCTCCTTTCGAAGACAATGGGCTGCCTTTCTGGGTGCCTGAGGTCCTCTGCCAGCGTTCAGAAGTGGTTTTGTAGAATTTCCTCAGTGTTCAAATGTTCTTTCAATGAATTTGTGGGGGAGAAAGTGATCTCCCCGTCCTATTCCTCCACCATCTTAGGACCGCGCCTCAGCTAGCAGTATTAGTAAAGTGACAAGTAAGACTTAAGTTAAGAGCTTCCATTAGATGTAGCCCAGTATATCCTAGGTCATCTGACTTAGTCTACTCTGTACGAATCTTTATCTTCCAGGGAAATTATATATTGGCACTGTCTGTAAGGCACATAGCCCAGTTTCTAGTGTTACTAGACTGATTATTATTAGTATGATTTAATTGTTTCCAACATAGAGGAGACTTTAAACCTAAATTACCGTAGCCTGGTGTTATCTATATAAATCCATCCCATAATTGTGGGAGATTTTTCCTCCTTGGCTGAAACTTTGCTTGTTGCTCTGATTGAGCTTGAGTAATAGAAGAAAGCTCAATTTTATGGCCAGAGTCAGAGAAGGCATTATTAATTGGCCCGGTGAGGGGATCCCATCTAGTAATATCAATAGTGGCCTGAATATGACTTTAATTTTTTTTAATAAATTTTCTCAAGACCAATCAGTTAGAACCTTGTAGTAGAGAAATTTACCAAGGTAACCCAGAACTAGACACAGGTAATTGGCCACAAACCCAACAATTGGATTGATTTCTAAAACTAGCATAGGATCAGGCCTATGATAGAAAAGCATTTGATTTATATACAAAGGTCTAAGAAGTCAAGAAAACATTATAAATGATCATATGAATCAGGTCCAGCATCTTGGGCAAGCTGTCTATCTCCAATGTCATCATCTTCTCATCCTGGTGTAGCATAGTTTCTCCTCTGATTGAGCATCATTTTAAGGTGAGATCAGGTCAGCTGGGATCCCTATAGAGATCTTCTATAGATCTGGTCTTCTCTATAGACCAGTCCAGTGTAGGGGCCTTTGGAAGTGGGGATTAATCTAAGAGTTAATTTCCCTTCAGTTTCATTGTGCATGAGCTAGTTAAGAGTACCTGATTTTTAAAAAAGTCCCTTAATTTATGTTTTTTTCCAGTCCTGGTTGCAGGTCATGAGGCATCTGATCTTCATCTATATACAGATTACTGAGATAAGCTTCAGAAACAAACAGGGTGTTCTTTAAGAATTCAATTAAATTTTACATTAATATCATGTAACAGCAAAGAACTATGCAAGAAATGAGTCTTACTAGATGCAGGCCTCCATTAACAAACTGGGATTCAACATTTATTGAAACATCTTTTTCTCCCTAAAATTACCCTCATTGTTATCAAATATAACCAAATTAAGGCTAGTTTGTTTGCAAAATAGGTCTACTCTAATTTTGACCTGATGATTTATATAACCATAACTGGTCATAGACTTTTTATTTTGTTGAAACATTTATAGAGTTTCAGACTGAGCTTTTAAAATAAAATAAGGCTGGGAAACTCACACCAAAGGCTTATCACAGATTTAGCTTAACAAATCTAGGTGAATTCTTCCATTTTTAAGGTCTCAAAAATTCCTTGAGATTTTTATACCTGTTAGTGAGATAACCTTCCTAACTCATTTGATAAACTCACTGGAAACCTAAGAGTTTCCAATTTCTGGAGGAGTCAGATAGAAAATATAGTTGTTATGTTTATAACGTATAATTTTACCAAATTATTGTCATAATTAGTTTGAGAGGAAGGTTTCCCATACTCCTGGAAAACACAAGATTCAAACCCGTAATTTTTCAGATAGAAACTAAAAGTTATAAACATATTCACTGGTTCATTCAGTCCTTTGCTAACTTTTGTGAAGTTGTCAGGTTTTTCATTAGAATATCAGGACATGTCAGAATGTTAGGAGCTCCATATAATTTCTAGGATATCTATATTAGTAATATTTACCATACATTAGAAGGACTGATGCTGAAGCTGAAACTCTAACACCTTGGCCACCTCATGCAAAGAGTTGATTCATTGGAAAAGACCCTGATGCTGAGAAAGATTGAGGGCAGGAGGAGAAGGGGACGACAGAGGATTAGATGGCTGGATGGCATCACCAACTCGATGGACCTGAGTTTGGGTAGACTCCCGGAGTTGGTAATGGACAGGGAGGCCTGGCGTGCTGCGATTCATGGGGTCACAAAGAGCTGGAAACGATTAAGCGCCTGAGCTGACTGAACTGAATCATACATTATAACATGAGAGGAGTTATTACTCATTTGATAATATTTTTCATGTAATTTAACCAAACATATAAACACAGTTTAATATATCTCTTTGGGATGTTTCAGGGGCCCTCTGAAGCACCCCAAATTTAGCTAGAGGTCAAAGGAACTTCAAAAGAATTCGATTTAAGAAGTTTTGTCCAAAAGATCAATTAAAGGGGTTTAGAACATTTGGTCAGATTTAGTCAATGTGATGGGTGTATCATTTAGCTTGTTGATATGTCACGATGGGCATATATACCGAGTCTTAAGTTCTAGTGAAAGTCAACTCTGCTATCTTGAACCTAACCAGTTTTTGCCCTAACCAGTTTTCCTATGGCTGTGTTACTCCTAACAAAATCCATTTACCTAACCAATTGTAATCCAATTTTTAAAAAATTCTGATCATGTATAACGCTTTTTAGTATTTTTTCATACCTTTTTTTTTGCTGGAAACACACTTCCTACTTTCCTTTAGCAACCAAGAACTAACTTTTATATTAGCAATTTATAGATTGGTGAGCATAAATACCAGTGATAATTTCTAAAACCGTTGCTTTCTTAAAACATTTTAGGATGGCACCAAACACTATTCATTTATAGTCCCAAATCTCTTTAGTTTTTCTGTAAAAGCAAATCACTATTTAATAGTAAATGTTTCAAAATCTTATTTTATTTGGAAATGACCTAACTATTCAATAGACTTTCAACACTTAGTTTAGCACACCCTTAGAAATTCAAGTTACCCCAATCTGGAGAGACTATTTTAGATAGATATTCCTAAAGCATAGTTATTCATGATAGAGCTTATCTAAAAGCTCATATCTCATTTACATTTTTTTAAGAAGTTTCTTCACTCAAGGTAATGTCCTTGTTGACAAACTTGTAACAGATATGATAATATTTAACTTACATTAAACCTAGGCACGATGAAAATATTCTATTTAATGTTAATTACTCTAAGACATGTCTATATTAGATAGGTCAACAAATAAACATCAATATCAGGTAGTTAATACTGAATATTTACTAGTTCACATGAACCTGGAATTTATCGTTTAATTTAGAATTATTTGATTTGTAAGCATTTACCTTTCATTAAGCCAATTAAATAGAGCTCATTTACAAATTAACCTCAAAAATATCACCCAGAAACAAAGACATTCCAAGACATATTTAGACAGACACAATGCAAGATCTAGCTTCATTTTGTAAGTTTAGACATGAATTAGATATTATAATATAAAATTTACTAGTTTATAAAAAACAGTTGGAATAAATAAAAATTTTAAAGGCCTTTTCCCATTTTTCCTCAGCCTCAGAAGTTAGAGACGGTCTAGATAAGTGTTCCTGAGAGCCCTGGTCTCAAGGCACAGGGGAAGAAAATCAAGTTCCAACAAAATGGTGGCAGGTCTAAACCAAATGGTGGCCAGACAAAGCAAAGTGGCCATCAAAAATCACAACACAGAACACAGAGTTAAAACACACATATAAACCTGGCAGTCCTCATCAGAGACTCCCTTAAATACAAGAATATTGTCTCTCAGAAAACCTCCTATAGAGACAAAGAACTCAGATCCAAGTATTAACAGAGTAAGGGGAAAATGTCTCAGGTCTGCAAAGATATCAAAGGGAGGAAAGGAAGCCAGGTTGAAAGAAGAAGGAGGAGGAGGCAGGAAAGGAGACAAAAGGGGTGGCCTTACAGACATCTCCTGGCGCCTGCAGATACACAGGCGTTACGGGACTTTTACCCTGGGCCTCCAGAGAAGGGAGGACTGGAACTCGACCCTACCAGCAATCAGACCAGAACAGAACCAGAGTTCGAGGTCTCTGCCAAGAGGAGGTGATCAGTCTCCAATCCTCAGCTCAGGCTGAGGCCCTTCGACCAGATTCCTGCGTCCAGGACCGGAGGGCTAGACAAACAGGGAAGGATAGGAAGGGCTAAGAAGAGGAAAGAGAGGGAAGGGGAGAGAGGTCAATAAAGTCTCTCGTTCCTTACCCGGTCGAGGCACCCTGGCCAGGTGTCCGCGTCAGGAGGAGACCAGGGACAAAAGGGTCCCAGTTGTGGCCTCTGGGTCTGGTCCATTGGCAGGCAAGCTGGCCCCTGAGTACCCCGAGTGGTCAGGATGTCAGTCTCCGCAAAGAAGAGTCCTGCCACAGTCGCCATTTGTTGCAGGAACGGGGACCCCTTCCAGGGCCCGGAACTGGGCTCTTGTCTAACACTCAGAAATGAGTTGTCCGAGGAGACACATGTGCTGACAAAGCAAGAGATTTTATTGGGACGGGCACCCGGGTGGAGAGCAGGAGGGTGAGGGAACCCAGGAGAGCTGCTCTGCCGCCTGGCTCGCAGTCTCGGGTTTTATGGTGATGGGATTGGTTTCCAGGTTGTCCTTAGCCAGTCATTCTGACTCAGAGTCCTTTCTGGTGGTGCACACCTTGTTCAGCCAAGATGGATGCCAGAGAAAATTCTAGGAGGTGGTCAGACATGTGGTGTCTCCTTTTGACCCTTTCCAAGTTTTTCTGGTTGGTGGAGGCTTATTAGTTCCGTGTTCCTTACCAGGACCTCCTGTTGTAAAACAATTCATGCAAACCGTTGCTATGGCGCCTGGCCAGGGTGGGCCGTTTCAATCAGTGTGCTTTCCCTAACAGCATGCAAACTCTTAGTTGCCACATATGGGATCTAGTTCCCTGACCAGGGATTGAACCCTAGCCCCCTGCAATGGGAGTGTGGAGTCTTCCGCACTAGATCACAATGAGGGAAGTCCCTCGCTGTCTTTGATACTGTTAAATTTTGTTGTAATTTGTCTGGGTTTGTTATCTTTATTTCAAAATGCTTGTGTTCCTCAGAAATTAAGTATTTTCCTCTTTAAACTCATCTTTACTTTTTGGCACAATGTACTGCCTTTTTTTTTTTTTTTTACTTTGAACAAAAGCCTAAGCTGTGGCTTATGTTTCTCAAAGGGAATGTGTGTATGTGTGTGCACACACACTTTTGCATGAGAAAGGGATGGGGGAAGGGAAGGAGAGTGGGGAGAAGAGAGGAGAGGAGAGATGCTTGTGCTCCTTAATCTGAGCTTCCCTTGTGGCTCAGATGGTAAAGAGTCTGCCTGCAATGTGGGAGACCCAGGTTTGATCCCTGTGTCAGGAAGATCCCCTGGAGAAGGAAATGGCAACCCACTCCAGTAATCTTACCTGGAAAATCCCATGGATGGAGGAGCCTGGTGTTCTACAGTCCATGGGGTCACAAACAGTTGGACCCCACTGTGCGACTTCACTTAATGAGTTCTATTATTTCCTACTTTCTATTCCAACAGTCCGCTTCTCCCTTGGGGTATTCTCAACCCCTCCACTAGAGGCACTGTTAGTGTCTCAAAGCAAATGGCTTTGTTTTTTGCTTCCTTTCCTGGTCAGGGAGTGAGGGACAGGGGAAATACTCAGAGGCCAGTGGGTACTACTTCCTCTGGCTTTCCACTTGGCAAGGTCCAGGCTCTGCCCTGTATCCATATGGCTGCTTCCAGTTGATCCTGTTGTTTTCCATCTCTGTGGGATCAACATAGATCACAGTTCTGAGTCTGGGAAATCTGTGCTCATGCAATACATTCGTGCTTCTGTGTGTGTGTGTGTGTATGTGTGTGTGTGAATGCACACCCAGTGCCCTGTTTTGCAGAATTCTACACAAATCTACAAGCCTTTAATGTTGGTCAAACTTGGAACGTTAATCAGAAGATGTGTATTCTCGTTCTGGTCCCAGTTCAGCTGACTATGATTGCAACTCCAGTTATAAGTTCCTACAGGAGAAGACTCTTGAGAGTACCTGGAACAGCAAGGAAATTCAACCAGTCCATCCTAAAGGAAATCAATCCTGAATATTCATTGGAAGGACTGATGCTGAGGCTGAAATTCCAATATTTTGGCCACCTGATGCAAAGAACTGACTCATTTGAAAAGACACTGATGCTGGGAAATATTGAAGATGGGAAGAGAAGGGGACAACAGAAGATGAGATGGTTGGATGGCCTCACTGAGTCAATGAACATGAGTTTGAGTAAACTCTGGGAGTTTTTGATGGACAGGGAGGCCTGGCGTGCTGCAGTCTATGGGATCCCAAAGAGTTAGACATGACTGAGCGACTGAACTGAACTGAACAGGAGGATGAGGGGGAAAGAATCTAGCATGAGCACGCTCCACATCTATGCATACCCCAGTTGTAGCCCTATGGCCCTTCCCTCCATCCTCATCACCATTTGCTCTCTCCTTTGGACTTCAGCTGCTTTCTGATTCTGAAGGACCACTAATAGGGCTTGTTTCCATTGCTGAGCCTGACTCTGGGTTCATAAATTTCTTCCTCTCTCTTGTGGCCTGCCCAAAGTTGAGTGTAAGGTGAAAACTATTAGCCTGGACTCATCTGGCAGAACTGCTGCTGCTGCTAAGTTGCTTCAGTCGTGGCCGACTCTGTGCGACCCCATAGACGGCAGCCCACCAGGCTCCCCCGTCCCTGGGATTCTCCAGGCAAGAACACTGGAGTGGGTTGCCATTTCCTTCTCCAATGCATGAAAGTGAAAAGTGAAAGTGAAGTCGCTCAGTCGTGTCCAACTCCTCCTGACCCCATGGACTGCAGCCCACCAGGCTCCTCCATCCATGGGATTTTCCAGGCAAGAGTATGGGTTGGGGTTGCTTTATTCTTCAACTCTCACGTGGTTGTTTAACTTTGCATAAGTGCATGTAGGCAGATTAACTTTTTCCCCCAAGATGCCTGACCTAGTCTACTATAAACAAATTCCAAAACTAGTTTACTATGGGAATAACACCTTAAGCTGGAGAGAGGCAAGATAACATAGTGATTAAGAGGGTGTAGCATGGGGTCAGGTGACCAAGGCTCAAACCTCAGCTGTTGAGGTAAACTGATGCTTTTTAACTGAATAAGTCCCTTCAGCCCACTGTATCTCAGTTTCCTAATCTCCAAGGTATAGCTGACTAAGGCACACCTTTTTCCCCTTTATTTTTCTTTACCAGGTAAGCTCTATTACTGACCTTGCATTTAATGTAGGTGGCAGCCAGGTGGCCAAGGATAGTGGAGTTGAAATACAGCAGCCTTTTTGAAGAAAACAATATGAAATTAGACACAGGGCCTTGGAAGGGGCTATGCAAGTGAAGACCCCTAAATTTTTTTTAATTAATTTTTGAGTATAGTAGCTTTACCAGAGAAGGCAATGGCAACCCCACCCCATACTCTTGCCTGGAAAATCCCATGGACGGAGGAGCCTGGTGGGCTGCAGTCCATGGGGTCGGTAAGAGTCGGACACGACTGAGCGACTTCACTTTCACGCATTGGAGAAGGAAATGGCAACCCACTCCAGTGTTCTTGCCTGGAGACTCCCAGGGACGGGGGAGCCTGGTGGGCTGCTGTCTATGGGGTTCACAGAGTCATACACGACTGAAGCAACACAGCAGCAGCAGTAGCTTTACAATGTTGCATTATTTTCTGCTGTTTGGAAAAGTGAATCCACTATGTGTGCACACATGTCCCCTCCTTGTAGATTTCCTTCCCGTTTAGGTCACCATAGAGCACTGAAAACTGCCTGTGCTGCGCAGTAGGTTCTCACTGGTGATCTACTTTATGCATAGTATATACAGGGGCTCCCCTGATGGCTCAGATGGTGAAGAATCTGTCTGCAGCGGAGGAGGCCCAGGTTCGACCCCTGAGTCAGGAAGATCCCCTGAAGAACAGAATGACAACCTGGTCCAGTACTGTTGCCTCGAGAATTCTATGGACAGAGTAGTCTGTGGGTTACAGCCCATGGGATCACAGAGAGTCGGATACAACTGAGTGACTAACACACACACACAGAATATGTATATATATATGTCAATCCCAATCGCCCAATTCATCCCACCTCCCTTTCTCCCCTTGATTTTCATATGTTTGTTCTCTACAATGTGTCTCTTTCTGCTTATCTGTACCATTTTTCTAGATCCCACATATACTCATTAATATACGTTATTTGTTTTTCTGACTTACTTCATTCTGTGTGAAAGTCCCTAAGTCCATCCATGTCTCTGCAAACAGCACAATTTCATGCCTTTTTATGGCTGAGTAATATTCAATTATATATGTGCCATGTCTTCTTTATTCATTCCTTCACTGAATGATGGCCATTTTTAGTTGTTTCCATGGAGGACCCCCAAGTCTTAAGTCTTCACTTCATTGCATATCCACTGCTACAATGGTAATGACATGGAATCTACTTTCCTGTTTTTCTATTCTCTATTCTATTTAAGTGTTCTTAAATACAGTCCCTGACAGATACAGTCCCTGACAGATAATATGTGCGCAATCAGGGTTAGCTTTTATTATTTTTGGAGGGGAAAATAGGGATCTGTGTTGAAATATAAGTGTGGAAATGCTATACAGCCTTTCACTCTTGGAAATTTACAATGCATGTTAACATAATTTATATGTACAGATAGCTTGTAGCTTCTTCACTTTGTAGCTGATCTGGTCTTCTTCCCATGCTCACCATTCTCTGCTTAGAAAAACAAACAATAAAACAAAAAAAAAAAATGTACAATCCAGTTAAAAGTCCTATCCAATATTTTAAATAATTCTTTTGGGTAGTGCTTGGGTTTTCTTGCATAAGATACCGAGTCTCTTATCTACTTTCTTCCTCCAGGAAGGCCAGATACCTGGGGTGAGAGGTACCTGGCTTACATGATCTTAAGACACAGTGGCAAGACAGGCTCCTGCGACCCCAGGACTCTTTTGGCTGCCTCCTCTCCATGAGGAGTAGTGGCCCCTGATGCCTGGTGGCTGAAGGAGACTGCTGCTCCTTCTCAACTTGGGCAAAGCCTCCTGTGGACCTCACTGACAGACTCAGCCTCACCTTTAGGCTTCCAGTGGCTATGGACCGGTGCTTCTCAAGCTTTAACATGAATCGGTCATCTGTAGAGCTTATTAAAATGCAAATTCCTTGGTTTTGAGAGAATCAATTCCTAGGCAGGTTGATAAGAAGTCTGGGGTCCCCAAGGAGGAGAAAGGGGTCAGGGGCTCTCAAAGTGGAGATAGGGGTCTGGAATTCTCAAGGAGGAGCAAAAAACAAACATCTTTTTTTTTTCCTCTACATTCCTTAGCCTTAGTCACATAAAACGTTTTTTTCTTTAAACTTGGAACTGATGATTATAGAACAAACAACTCAGTTTAAACTCTGTACTGTACTAAGGATTATATAACAATAATGTATCCTGTTTGAGGAGAGTTCCTCCTTCCTGAAAACCTTCTGGCTAATCCTGTTAGCTTAAAATGTAAATTGTGGGAGTAGGTCTAGTAAGATCTTTACAACCTTGAGACATTCTTTTGATTTATTGTAATAACTAATTTAAAAAGTATATAACTCCCTTGCTTAGACTAGTGAGGGGGGCACTCTCCATCCCCCTTCTGATGTCTGTGTCAGAAGCTTTCTCTGTCCCTTTTTCACTTTAATAAAACTCTGCTACACAAAAGCTCTTGAGTGATCAAGCCTGGTCCCTGGTCCCTGGTCCCGAAGTTAAATCTTTTTCTTCGGAGATCACGAATCCGACATCGTTCATAGTAAGCTATAAATTTCGACCCCAGAGATTCTAATTAAGTAGATTTAGGGTAGGGCCTAGGGCTTCCCTTGTAGTTCAGTTGGTAAAGAATGTGCCTGCACTGCAGGAGACCCGGGTTCGATCCCTGGGTTGGGAAGATCCCCTGGAGAAGGGAATGGCAACCCACTCCAGTATTCTTGCCTGGAGAATCCCATGGACAGAGGAGCCTGTCAGGCTACAGTCCATGAGGTTACAAGAGTTGGACACCACTTAGCAACTAAACCACCAAAACCACGGTAGGGCCTAAGAATTTAAATTTCTAACAAGCTCTAAGCCAGTGGTGATGCTAACGCTGCCCAATATGGGAGCACACTTTGAGTGAGCAAGCTCCCCTCTGAAATTTGTGACTGCCATTTAGCCCTGCCTGAGAAAGCCAGCTTCTGAGGATGGTCATCGTCCCTGCCCATGGCCACCATCTGATAAGTTTCTCAGCCCAGAAAGCTAACCTCAAGCTAACCTCAGCTTCTGTCTGTGGGCCCATGCTTGGCAGGGGTGGGAACGGGAGCGGGGATGTGGGGGTGGCATGCAGAGAGAACTTGCTTCTAGAAAATGGGGGGAGGCAAAAGCGGTTCCCCCTGCCCCGCCTTTCGTATCTTCTTCATTACTGAACACTCTTCCCATCTCCGGGGCCAAAGTCAGGAAAGCAGAAACAGGTTCACATAAAGGCTTTCCTCAGTATCTTCTCCAGAAAAGTTTGTGATAGCTATCTCCACCACCGTAAAACACCCACAGAACCGAGTCATTTGTGGAATATATTTACAGGCACTTCCATTAGAAAATATTCAAAAGAATTCAAATGCATTACCAATAAGAAATTATTGTTTTGTTTCCCTGTTTTATTTCTGGATTTTCTCTTTTAAAATAAGAAGTGTCAAGTTCCTTTAAAAATACACCTTTAGGGATTAAAGAATGACTATTATCTGAAGTTTTTTGGGGAAACTACTAGCGCAAGTGCTGACAGAAATTACAGAGAGGTGGACTTTTCAAAGGAGTCAACCTCCATGGCCTTACGTGGAGATCTCAGGACCCCGTATAAGCAATGAAACAAAGAGGAGGAAAATTATGTACCTGTTACTTAACCATTCTCTCTACATTGAAACTAGAGGCTTAAAATACCCAAGGAATTATATGGGGGGGCTACATGATTATGTGCTTGAAATGGAAGGAAGTTCTTAAGGAGGCTGCCTGCTGATAAGTGGGAGCATTTTGATAGGCAATATGTGAGTTTTGATTCTCTTGAAAAACGGTGTGTCTGCACGGCATTTGGATGGGCCAGTGAACTGATTGTTAAAATGAAGGTGGCTTCTGTCAGCTTTTGTCACAAGAGGAAAGTAATATGTGTTAAACCACTAAATGGTTAACTGCTTATGAATGGATTTTTTTTTTTTTTTTGAGCTATAATTGACATACAGCATTATATGTTTCAGGTGTGAAACATAGTGATTCACAACGTTTAAAGCTTGTATTCCATTTCTAGTTATTATAAAATATTGATTGTATTCCCTGTGTTGTACAATATATCCTTGTAGTTTATTTATTTTATGCATAGTAATTTGTTCTCAAAGGAGGGGTTGAGCTAAGACTGCAACCTAGTGGTGAGTTTGTTATTGAAAAAAGTGGCTGGACCATTGATGAATGCAGCCTCTGAATTCAGAGTGGGAACATCACACAGACAATGTCCTGTGTGCCATTCTTGTGTAGACTGACCTTCAAATTATGTTGTAAGTGGGCTAGAAATGGAGGAAGGATAACTTTAATCAGATTCCTGAAGCTGTTCACTTGATGTAGCGTTTTCTACAGGGTCTGAAGCTTCTGATTACATCTCTCAGTTTGTCTCTTTCAAGATGCTGTAACACAGCATTGTAAATCAAATATACTCCAGTTTAAAAAGAGAGAGAGAGAGAGAGAGAGAGAATAGATCTAAAGAGAAGTTTAAATTAAAAAAAAATTTTAAGCTGGAAAAAATAATTTTAGAAAAGAGGCAGTAAGATCTTGATGGGACCAGTGGGCTAATTTCTCTTATTTGCTTGTTTAATCAGGTCTACTTTATAGCAGACTTTTAGTTGCTTTTATCTTTGTGATTGAAGAGATTACACTATTCTGTAATCCAAATGAATTTTTCATGTAACATGACACTAGATGTCATTCTCATTATAATGTTCCACTTTTTGCAGCCGTGGGGGTTTTGCTGCTGTTGTTTTGACTGTGTCACGTGGCTTTCAGGATCTTAGTTCCCTGACCAGGGATGCAACCCAGCTCACCTGTAGTGGAAGCTTGGAGTCTTAATCACTAGAACACCAGGGAAGTCCTTTAACGTTTCTTTTATATAGCTTTATTTTACCTGCAAAACTGTAGCTGTGGTTCTTTTTTCTTTGTGCTCCTCCAAAATCTTTTTCTGAAAAACTTGGTATTTGGGTGTGAAGTCTGCTTATTCCTCATGTGATAAATCCGTCTTGTGCTTTTGTAAAGGTTATCAAGAGATAATATGATTAGCTCTTAACTTCTTTCTTCACCTCAAGTCTTCCACATTTAATTCAAGTGTATTTTTAGAAAATGTCTTTTTTTTTTTACATTTTCATTACTAGCTTTTTTATTTTGAAGGACTGTATAATGTGTCTTGTCTTTCTCATTATAATATGCAAATAAGCTTTCTTTACTGAAGGCAAAAATAGGATCTACTTCTCTTAGTCCCACAAACTCTAATCCTGCCACGGGCAAGACCTGGTGTGAGGCTTTTCTAGAACTATCCCAGGAGGCAGGTAGCAGGGTGCTGGTTGTACTTGAACACTGGGTGGGTAGCAGGCCTTAATTCTTTCAAATTTATATTCTCCTAAATTTGGAATATATGACTCTGTAGCATTGCCAAAAGCAGATAGCTCACAATTACAAAACTTACTGAAGTACGTTGAGTACACGAAGCCCATCTGTCAGTGAAATGATGTCCTCTACATAATTCAAAGTATTTTTTTTTTGTCTCAAATGCCACCTTAATGAAATGGTGTTAGATTCTCTTGTGCTCTTTAACACAGCTTTTGTCTACAAAAGACAAGGACTTGACTTAAAGGGGGGGCAGGGGGTGGTGAACCAAGAAATCAGCCTCTGTACTTGATTCAGGAATCAGTGCTGGAGTAGTGAGTTATCTGAGAGAGCTTTCTCTTTTCCTACTCCTTTTTGGGGATATATGTTGAGAAGTCTGTTACACAAAGATCACAGCACCTGACATGGCACTCTAAAGGCAATCTGCTATTAATGAAAGTTCATAGGACTTGCAACAACATGAGTGGAACTGGAGGATGTTATGCTTAGTGAAATAAGTCAGAGAAAGATAAATACTGTATGCCATCACTTAATGTAGAATCTAAAAAATAGACTAGAGAACATAACAAAAAGAAACAGGCTCAAAGATATAGATGACAAACTAGTGGTTCCCAGTGGGGAGAGAGTAGGGGAGGAGAACAAGATAGGGGTAGGAGATTAAGAGGCACAAACTAAATAAGATACAAGGATATATTGCACAGCACAGAGAATATAGCCAATATTTTATAATAGCTATAAATGGAGTATAATCTATAAAAATTTTGAATCTGTTACATTGTACACCTGACACTAATATAGTATTGCAGATCAACTGTATCTCAATTTTAGAAAGTTCATGGGCAAAACACCTTTCTGTTAACTAATTAATGAAAGGTTGAGGGCAACAAAATAAGTCTCCCCTCCCCAACACACTTAATTATACTGTGGAAGGAGGAGGCAAGTTAATAAAACAGCATGACAGGTCTCAAAGTTATTGATTTTCAATGAATACTTACAGAAAGCTATGTAAAATGTATGACATGAGAGAGTTTTAACCTCAAAATCTTTTTTAAAGCAATGTCTTTAATAATTCATGTCTATTAATTGTTCTAGAAGTAATGTATTAAAAATGAGGATACATTGTATACTGGAAAGTGTCATTATATAAGTTTTTACTAGCAAAAAATCATGTTGTGTTAAATATGTATAAACTGCAGTGATCTGAAAGCACCTTAACGGTATCCTTTAAAAAAAAAATGCTTATCCTTGAATAATGCCGTAGTTCTCATATATAAGCGAAATCTACAAGGTTTATTTTTCAGCTCTCAAAAAACTATTTCATGTGGCATTCTAAATATATCTAAAATAAATATAAGTAGTATTGTACTATTTTATTTCCTTCTCTGACAACAACAAAATCTTCACTTGGTAGTTAATGTTACTTTAGATCCATAGGGAAAGCTCCTGGATATGGAATTGTTTACATGCGTATTAGAATAAGTTACAGAATTAGGAGTTTAAATAAAGAAAGACAAAGCAAACAAATTTTGACCCACAAAATCATAAATGTGGGGAGGGTAAAAGTGGTAAGAAAAAGGGGTGGAGTAGGTAGTTTTTATTTAAAGAATAGACATGTAAATGACATGAAAAGAATTGGCATGCTCCTTTTTTTTTTACTCTATGGGTTTAAATAGATGATTTCCAGGCAAGAATACTGGAGTGGGTAGCTATTCCCTTCCTCCAGGGGATCTTCCTAAGTCAGGGCTCAAACCTGCATTACAGGCAGATTCTTCACCATCTGAGCCAACAGTTGTTCAGTTGCCGAGTCATGCCCAACTCTTCACGACCCCAAGGACTGCAGCATGCCAGGCCTCCCTGTCCTTTGCCATCTCCCAGAGTTTGCCCAAGTTCATGTCCGTTACATCAGTGATGCCATCCAGCCATCTCATCCTCTGTCACCCTCTTCTCCTTCCGCCTTCAATCTTGCCCAGCATCAGGATCTTTTCCAATGAGTCGGCTGTTCACATCAAGTGACTAAAGTATCGCTTCAGCATCAGTCCTTCAAGTGAGTATTCACGTTTGATCTCCTTGCTATCCAGGGAATTCTCAAGGGTCTTCTCCAACACCAGTTCAAAAGCATCAATTTTTCAGTGCTCTGCCTTCTTTATTGATT
Organism: Odocoileus virginianus; assembly: GCF_023699985.2. Classification (NCBI taxonomy): domain Eukaryota; kingdom Metazoa; phylum Chordata; class Mammalia; order Artiodactyla; family Cervidae; genus Odocoileus; species Odocoileus virginianus. Next base: position 1,047,619 of record NC_069686.1, on the reverse strand, counting down.
GTCCAGTTCTCCCAGCTGTACATGACTACTGGAAAGACCATAACCTTGCTTATATGGACTTTTGTTGCAAAATAATGTCTTTCCTTTTTAACACACTGTCTAGGTTTGTCATAGCTTTCCTGCCAAGAAGCAATCATCTTCTGATTTCATGGCTGCAGTCACCATCTGCAGTGATTTTAGACTCCTGAGAAGAAGAAATCTGTCTCTCTTTCTACCTTTTCCCCTTCTATTTACCATTGATGGGTGCCGGAGCCTGCCGGCAAACGAACCGGTCACGGGCGCAATCGCCGAAATACCTGAGAAATAAAAGAAAGGACTAGGAAAGAAAGACTAGGAAAGAATGGGGTTGAGAGGGACGGAGTCAGCTCTCGACTGTAACCGACAACCGACAACCGACAACCGCCAACTTTATTGAGGAGTGACATGCTTATATATGAGCAAGGGAGTGGCGTCTTAGTATGATTACAATCAGTTAAAAGATTATCATGATCACAATCAATTAAAGATTATCTAAGGATTACTTAGACATAAACCATACACAGGAGCCTGACAATCTCGTCAGGAAAATGGGTAAAAGGTCGCTACAGCAATTTCCTTGAGGGAGGTGAGAAAGGTCAACCTGTACTTTAATAAATCAGGGGTGGCGGGACAGAGAGGGACCTCTTGATCTCTCTCAGGGCCAAGAAGGAGCCTGAGCGGTCAGGCTGGCTCCCCGCAGATGGGACCGGATGCCATGATCTTAGTTTTTAATATTTAGTTTAAAGGTGGCTCTTTCACTCTCCTCCGTCACCCTCATCAAGAGGCTTGTTAGTTCCTCTTCACTTTCTGCCATTAGAGTGGTATCATCCGCACACCAAAGGTTACTGATGTTTCTCCTGCCTATCTTGGTTCCAGCTTGTAACTCATCCAGCCTAGCGTTTCTCATAATGTGCTCTGCATATTAGTTAAATAAATCAGAGTGACCAGGGAAGCCCCTAAACAGTAACAGACGGCTAGACGGAGAACACACACTCTCCTCAGGTTCTGACATATTTGTGTGTTTGGCTGAGGTCACACAGACTTAATGGAAGCCAGCTGGCCACATTTCCTGGCATACCTCAGTGCAGCGTCCCTTGGCCACCAGAGCCCCTGAAAAGAGGGATTTACAACTGCTAACACTAACTGCGCGAGGCAAGTCTTTCCAGATCTGGAAAACTTCATTTTGTCTTGTGCTTTGTATACCAAGGACATATATCACTGTTTAGAAAGCCCTTAGGAAATATATGGGCTTCCCTGATAGCTCAGTTGGTAAAGAGTTCGCCTGCAATGCAGGAGACCCCAGTTCAATTCCTGGGTTAGGAAGATCCATTGGAGAAGGGATAGGCTGTCCATTCCAGTATTCTTGGGCTTCCCTTGTGGCTCAGCTGGTAAAGAATCTGCCCACAATGCAGGAGACCTGGGTTCGATCCGTGGGTTGGGAAGATCCCCTGGAGAAGGGAAGGGCTACCCCCTCCAGTATTCTGGCTTGGAGAATTCATGGACTCTACAGTCCATGGGGTCACAAAAAGTCAGACATGACTGAGTGACTTTCACTTTTTTTAGGAAATATATACCCCATTGTTTAAAAAAAAAAAATGGCATCTGGGACTCTGGTTTTCTAGTCTAACTCAGTGATGAATTCATTCAGAGGAAAAACTAGACTGAATGTCCAAATATTCACAAGTGGTGTCCAGATTCCAGCTTTCTAGTATCTTGGAAAGCTGTCTTTCTACCACATACTCTTTCCTCCTTCAATCCCATATCCCCAAGGCATTACCCAGAGCAACAAATCAATGGGATACAGAGAAATGAATAGTAAATTTATAGATGATAAATCTTGGACAAGGTCAGTGCTCAGGCAGATCTGAGAGAGCCAGTAAGCTTTGCACTGTGTAAACATACTTTGTAAAAACAATTATTTATTTATTTGATTATGTTGGATCTTAGCGGTGGCATGATCTTTCATTATGGTGCACAGGCTTAGTTGCACTGTGGCATGTGGGATATTAGTTCCCTGACCAGGGATTGAACCCATGTCCCTTGCATTGCAAGGTGGATTCTTAACCACTAGACCACAAGCAAAGTCCCTAAACGTATTTTTTATACTACTACAAAATTAAAATGTATGTGGAAGAAAGCATCATAAACTGTACTTGCCTTTCATGATCAGCAAGAAGATGATTGAAAATGAAGTAAATTTTTTCCCAGTAAATTCTCTTAGTCACATTTTTCTTCCTCCTTAACTATTAGCATAATGTTTGGGATAAGAGTGAAGGGAATAAGTCAAAACTGAGTTCCAGTCTCAGCTTACATTTCTCTTCATTCTTGTCACTTGGTGTGAAATACATGGACCAGTGAAGTCAGCATCATGGGGGGACTTGTTAAAAATGTAGAATCTCAGTCTTCATCTTATATCAACTAAATTAGAATCTGCATTTTAAAAGACCCGTAGGTGATTCACAGCATATTCAATTTTTAAAAACACTGCTTTATGTAACTTTTTGTAACTGAATATCTCTCCTCCTTTGTTTCTCTTTGACAAGATGATGAGAGTGATCTAGATGTTGTATAGGAATTTTTGAACTGAAAGGAACCTATAGTAAGGGTTAGTGGTTTAGGGCATATGGACTTGGAACCATTGTGTCTGGATTTGATTCTCAATTCTGCCACTTACTAAGTGGGCAGATTACACAGCCTCTTTGTGCCCCAATTTCCTCACTTGAAAATAGGAATTTTAATACTTTCTACTTCATAAAGTTGATGTGAATAATTGAGTTTATTATAGATAAAGTAGATTGGCGCTTGATACAGAATAAGCACTATGTAAGCATCAGCTCTCATTATGAGTTAAGATTCTTGACTGATAACATTCTAGAACATATGGAGGTGCCAACTGACTTGAGAGTTACTAGTGAGTATATGTGGAATCTAAAATATGACACAAATGAACTTACCTACAAAACAGACTCACAGACATAGAGAACAGACATGTGGTTGCCAAGAGACAGGGGGAAGAGGGAGTGATGGATTGGGAGTTTGAGACTAGCAGATGCAAACTGGTGTATATAGCACGGATAAAGATTCTACTGTATAGCACAGCAAACTATATTTAATATCTGTGATAAACCATAATGGAAGAGGATATATGTATTATATGTATATAATATCCTATATATGTAATACATATAGAGCATATATGTATTATATCTTCCATAATGGAAGGAAAAAACATACATGTATTAATATAACTGAATCATTTGTACAGCAGAAATTAACACAACATTGTAAATCAATTATACTTCAATAAAAAAAACTTAAGTTACTAATTGAGGGTGTTCTGTTGGTGTGAGTGTGAAGAATTGAGGAAGCTTTATGGAGGAATGGGAATTCAAAATAGTTTTATGGGATAACTAAATTAGGAAATGATTAGAGACAAAAACCTTAAGCGTTTTCCAGGTAAAACAGACTTAGAGACAGTAATGAAGGTTTGGAGAGGGACAGAGAAAATCAGGGATCATGTCTGCTAGGTGCCAGGAACTTTGAGGAGGGCATAGGGTGACTAGAGCAGAGGCTTGTTGGACAGTTGAAAGGCTAAGATCCAGTTCAGTTCAGTTCAATTGAGCCACTCAGTCATGTCCAACTCTTTGCAACCCCATGAACCACAGCATGCCAGGCCTGCCTGTCCATCACCAACTCCTGGAGTTCACCCAAACCCATGTCCATTGAGTCAGTGATGCCATCCAACCATCTCATCCTCTGTCGTCCCCTTCTCCTCCTGCCCCCAATCTTTCCCAGCATCAGGGTCTTTTCAAATGAGTCAACTCTTCTCATGAGGTGTTCAAAGTGTTGGAGTTTCAGCTTCAGCATCAGTCCTTCCAATGAACACCCAGGACTGATCTCCTTTAGGATGGACTGGTTGGATCTCCTTGCAGTCCAAGGGACTCTCAAGAGTCTTCTCCAACACCACAGTTCAAAAGCATCAATTCTTCATCGCTCAGCTTTCTTTATGGTTCAACTCTCACATCCATACATGACCACTGGAAAAACCATAGCCTTGACTAGATGGACCTTTGTTGGCAAGTGATATCTCTGCCTTTTAATATACTGTCTAGGTTGGTCAAAACTTTCCTTCCAAGGAGTAAGCATCTTTTAATTTCATGGCTGCAATCACCATCTGCAGTGATTTTGGAGCCCAGAAAAATAAAGTCAGCCACTGTTTACACTGTTTCCCCATCTATTTGCCATGAAGTGATGGGACCGGATACCATGATCTTAGTTTTCAGAACGTTGAGCTTTATGCCAACTTTTTCCATCTCCTCTTTCACTTTCATCAAGAGGCTCTTTAGTCCTTCTTCACTTTTTGCCATAAGAGTGGTGCCAACTGCATATCTGAGGTTATTGATATTTTCCCCAGCAATCTTGATTCCAGCTTGTACTTCCTCCAGCCCAGCGTTTCTCATGAGGTATTCTGCATATAAGTTAAATAAGTAGGGTGACAATATACAGCCTATTGGATCCCCTTAATTCCAGACTTAAAAGAATGTTACCTTTAACTGTAAGGAATAGAATATATATACATATTTGTGCTGAAAAGTAGAATAAAGTGATAGGAAAACATCAATAAGATGGCTCAGTAGAAGAGAACAAAAGGAATAAGAAGCTAGATTTGATCATTAGACACAAAGAATGTGTAGGGGAGGAGGCAATTATGACTCCAAGACTTGAAGTCTGAAGGACCAGCAATGTGATGGTACTTTGGGCAAAAATGAGAAGCATAACCGCTTTCAGGAGAAGTTTGCTTTGAAAGTGTTGTGTGCAGGTGATGGGAATGTGTGTTAAAAAGCAAAGACATCATTTTGTTGACAAAAGTCTGTATAATCAAGGCTATGATCTTTCCAGTAATCATGTACGGTTGTGAGAGCTGGACCATAAAGAAGGCAGAGCAGTTAAGAACTGATGCTTTCAAACTGTGGTGCTGGAGAAGGCTCTTGAGAATCCCTTGGACAGCAAGGAGATCAAATCAATCTGAAAGGACATCAATCCTGAATACTCATTGGAAGGACTGATGCTGAAGCTAAAGCTCCAATGCTTTGGACCCTTGATGTGAAGAGCTGACTCATTGGAATAGACCCTAATTCTGGGAAAGATTGAAGAAGAAGGTGACAGAGGAGGGCATGGCAACCCACTCCAGTATCCTTGTATGGAGAATCCCATGGACAGAGAGCCTAGATGATTGGGACAAATTAATAAAACCACATGAAAGGTCTCAAAGCTACTGATTTTCAGTGATTACTTTTATCAGTTCAGTCGCTCAGTCATGTCTGACTCTTTGTGACCCCATGAATCACAGCACGCCAGGCCTCCCTGTCCATCACCAACTCCCGGAGTTCACCCAAACCCATGTCCATTGAGTCAGTGATGCCATCCAACCATCTCATCCTCTGTCATCCCCTTCTCCTCCCACCTTCAATCTTCCCCAGCATCAGGGTCTTTTCAAATGAGTCAGTTCTTCACATCAGGAGGCCAAAGTATTGGAGTTTCAGCTTCAACAGCAGTCCTTCCAATGAACACCCAGGACTGATCTCCTTTAGGATGCACTGGTTGGATCTCCTTGCTGTCCAAGGGACTCTCAAGTGTCTTCTCCAACACCATAGTTCAAAAGCATCAATTCTTTGGCGTTCAGCTTTCTTTGTAGTCCAACTCTCACATCCATACATGACCACTGGAAAAACCATAGCCTTGACGAGATGGACCTTTGTTGGCAAAGTAATGTCTCTGCTTTTTAATATGCTGCCTAAGATGGTCAAAACTTTTCTTCCAAGGAGTAAGCGTCTTTTAATTTCATGGCTGCAATCACCATCCACAGTGATTTTGGAGCCCAAGAAAATAAAATCAGCCACTGTTTCCACTGTTTCCCCATCTATTGCCATGAAGTGATGGGATCAGATGCCATGACATTAGTTTTCTGAATGTTGAGCTTTAAGCCAACTTTTTCACTCTCCTCTTTCACTTTCTTCAAGAGACTCTTTAGTTCTTCTTCACTTTCTGCCATAAGGGTGGTGTCATCTGCATATCTGAGGTTGCTTGATATTTTCCCCAGAAATCTTGATTCCAGCTTGTGCTTCATCCAGCCCAGCGTTTCTCAAGATGTACTCTGCATGTAAGTTAAATAAGCAGGGTGACAATATACAGCCTTGATGTACTCCTTTTCCTATTTGGAACCAGTCTGTTGTTCCATGTCCAGTTCTAACTGTTGCTTCCTGACCTGCACACAGATTTCTCAAGAGGCAGGTCAGGTGGTCTGGGATTCCCATCTCTTTCAGAATTTTCCACTGTTTATAGTGATCCACACAGTCAAAGGCTTTGGCGTAGTCAATAAAGCAGATACATGCTTTTCTAGAACTCTCTTTCTTTTTTAATGATTCAGTAAATGTTGGCAATTTGATCTCCAGTTCCTCTGCCTTTTCTAAATCCAGCTTGAACATCTGGAAGTTCATGGTTCACATACTGTTGAAGCCTGGCTTGGAGAATTTAGAGCATTACTTTACTAGTGTGTGAGATGAGTGCAACTGTGCTGTAGTTTGACATTGCCTTGCTTTGGGATTGGAATGAAAACTGATCTTTTCCAGTCCTGTGGCCGCTGCTGAGTTTTCCAAATTTATTGGCATATTGAGTGCAGCACTTTCACAGCATCATCTTTTAGGATTTGAAATAGTTCAACTGGAATTCCATCACCTCCACTAACTTTGTTCATAGTGATACTTCCTAAGGCCCACTTGACTTCACATTCCAGGATGTCTGGCTCTAGGTGAGTGATCACACCAACATGATTATCTGGGTCGTGAAAATCTTTTTTTGTGTGTGTGAAAATCTTTTTGTACAGTTCTTTTGTGTATTCTTTCCACCTCTTCTTAATATCTTCTGCTTCTGTTAGGTCCCTACAATTTCTGTCCTTTATTGAGCCCATCTTTGCATGAAATGTTCCCTTGGCATCTCTAATCTTCTTGAAGAGATCTCTAGTCTTTCCCATTCTATTGTTTTCCTCTATTTTTGCACTGATCACTGAGGAAGGCTTTCTTTCTTATATAAAGCTATGTAAAATACGTGACATGAGATATTTTTACCCTCAAAACTGTTTTGAAAACAATGTCTTTAATTATTGAGGTTTATTAATTATTCCATATGTATTAAAAATGAAGATACATTATAAACTGGAAAGTAGCATTATATAAATTTTTATTAACAAAAAAGCATGTTGTGTTAAACATGTATCAACTAAAGTGATCTGAAAGCACCTTAATAGTATCCTTTAAAAAAATGCTTATCTATGAATAGTGCCCTAGTTCACATATAAGAGAAATCTACAAGGAGCTATTTTATGTGGCATTCTAAATATATCTAAAATATATATAAGGATTATTGTTCTATTTTATTTCCTTCTGTAACAACAACAAAAATCTTCACTTGATGGTTGATGTTACTTTAGATCCATAGGAAAAGCTCCTGGATATGAAATTGTTTACATGCATATTCAAATAAGTTACAGAATTAGGACTTTAGGTAGAGAAAGACAAAATAAACAGATTTTGACCCACAAAGTCATAGATTTGGGGAGAGTAAAAGTGGTAAGAAAAAGGGGGTGGAGTAGGTAGTTTTTTATTTAAATAATAGACATATACAAATGACATGAAAAGAATTGGCATGCTCCTTTATTTTTACTTTATGGTTTTAAATAGATGATTTCCAGGCAAGAATACTGGAGTGGGTAGCCATTCCCTTCTTCCAGGTTATCTTCCCTTCCTTTAGGGGATCAGTCGTGTCCAACTCTGTGCAACCCTATGAACCAGAGCCCTCTAGGCTCCTCTGTCCATAGGATTCTCCAGGCAAGACTACCAGAGTGGATTGCAGTTCCTTTCTCCAGGGAGTCTTCCAGACCCAGGGATCGAACTAGTGTGTCTTATATCTCCTGCATTGGCAGGCAGGAATTATAACAGACTGAATTATGGGAAGACAAACAACATAGCCTGCTGTTACATAACTTACAGTTGTCAATCGGCCTTAAACATATGCCCATTTCCATTCCCTTTCACTGATTGATTGTGCGTACAAACCCTACTTTGCACCAAGCAGAACCAAAAGGAGGAGACTGGAAGTATAAAAGAGGGAAGCAAAGAGGGATCGATAGGAAGGATGACCTATCGAAGGATGATTGATAGGAAGACTCCTTTGGGAGTGTCTGATTAATAAAAGATTTGTCTGCTTGAGCTGAACTGAGCTTTAACTTGTCTGTTGGTCTGCACGTTTTAGTCTGTCACTCCAAATTATTGTTGCAATGAGACAAGAACTGATGAAGAGCAATAAACCAACATGACAGAAACAAAGCCAATAATGCTTTCTCCTTTTATTGTATTACTGAGCACTTCACTAGCATCAATACAAAGGTAAGACCTTAAAATTCTAGAATGATAGCATCTTTGTTTTCTTTACATATTTCAAATTCTTGTCTGTCTTTCCCACTAATCTAAATGAGCTGCATTTATATTAATTATTAATTTGTATTAATAATTAATCAATTATTAGTTTGTTTATGAATCAACAAAAGAACTTGAAAGAAAAATGAGTCTCAGATCCATTATGCCGTCATTCTGCTCCCTGGACAGCATTTGTACTCAGACTCAAAGAAATTTAAAAATAAATGAAGCAGGTAGCTTTCAGGCTTTTCTACATCCTCCTAGGAGGCAAAAATAATGTTTTTGTCCAGGAAACAGCCCAGCACAATTCAGTATCCCTGAGACTATTAACCATCACCAATAATGTTTATCAGTCTCTTGCCTTTAATGAAACAGGAGCAGAGAAATTGATTGCGAGGGGGTATGTGTGTTATCATAATACTGATCCTTGGGTAAAAAGTGCATTTATGAGCAAATCTAGTACTGCCTAGCAACTGTCTCTAGGCAAAAGGTGGCTGGGAGTTGGGTGCTGCCGCCGCCTTTCAGGAGCCATCTGCCTGTCTCTCCACACCTCCTGGGATATCTGTTTTGGATGATTTGAATTCCAGTTTTAAGGTAGAATTTTTCTTAGCCACTCTTAATATTATTTTGTTTTTTAGTGACTGATACAATAAATGTACAATTATTACTTTTAATCCATCTCTGAATATAACCTAAATATATAAATCTTCTAAACTACACTATATGTCTGAAGTCAGGAGCTTTAGTGAGTTTTTAAAAATGTTCCTATCTGTTCCTTTTAGGCTTGACACATTCTTGAGTGGTCTAAGATGATAACCCAGGTTTCCAAGAGTATAAGATATGGTGTTAAACATACCCCAGGAACTTTCAACTGCTCCTGAAAAACCCATCCCTGGCCACCTTTTATTTCCACATTGTATTTCTACATTTCTACTCCTGCTACTGACTGGGATTTATTTTCTTGATACAGCTCAGCTAATAGCAGTGAAGCAGGCGTTTTCAGAGGAACCAAGGGTTACACCAGAACTTGATGAGGGGCAGACAGGCCATCTTGTGGAGAAGTCTGTCCAGGGAGAAGGATGGTAGTCAATGCTGTAGCCTCACAGTGGCTGAGTACTTCCTGATACTCCTGGTCATTGAGCCCCTCTAACCACGTCCACGCTGCTTATTCCCAGAGTGCCCACGTGCTTCCCTAAGTATTCACGGCGTCTGTTCTTTGATCCCTGTGGATGCTTGGGAGCCTCACCCTCTTTCCTTGCCCATTTTCTTACCACTGTCCAGTCTCTAAATTCCCAGTTCCACGGGGTCCTCTGAAAGCCCTATGCCTTTGCAAATGCCTTCCCTCAACCTGTTTAGAGTGTATTCCATTGCATCTTTATCTCAGACCTTATTCATGTTTCAGCCCCCTCAAACAGAGCCTGCTCTTTGTGCATAACCTTAACCTCATAAACCAGAGCCTGGGGGCAGGTTGTCATGCCCTTCAGCCACCTAGGCCACTTCCAGACTTCTCTTACTTTCATGAGAAGCCCTTCTTCATTTGGGAGACAATGCATATAGCATTTAGGATCATGGGATTTGGCTTTGAACCCATATTTTGAGATGTTGAATAGATCACACTACATTTCTGAGTCTTGATTTCCACATCTGAGAAAGGGGAGTTGTTTTTGTAAGGCTACGGAGATTAAATGTACTCATCCTTTTCATGAATCTTTGCTACTTACCATGTGCTGGGCATTTTCTTCTAAGTACTCAACAAAACAAATCCTTCCCTCATGAAGCTTGTAGTTTCATGAGGCAAGAAAGTTGAATATACACAGATAATTACAAAACCTAGTGTGGGAGAAAATACAGAGTGTGGTAACAAAGGTTTATTTGGAGATGTAACTTAGGTGGAGAGGTGGCCAGGAGGCCAGGCCTGAGGAGGTGCATTTAAAGTGAGGGGAGCAAGATGGGTAGGATATAGGCAGTGGGGCACAGGAAAGAGAGAGTTTCATAGACAGAGGGGACCTTACAGGCTCTGTGAGAGGAAGTGTGTGTCACAGAGCGAGGCTAGAGATGGAGCAGGGCACGCAGAGTGTGGGCCAGATGAAGGAGTTTTAATTTCACTTTAAATGTAATGAGAAGCAATGATTTTACATAAGGGTGTAACACGACTTACACAGGTAAAAACCGTCTCTGAGGGCAGCATTTAGGACAGTACTTATTCAGTAATTGCAGTTACATTCACGTGGGCTTTGATCTGTAATGTTTTTTGAGTGTGGTCTCCCTGGGTCACAGTTTTTCTCTCTAACCCAGACTGCTGCTGCCTTCTGTTGATAAGCTCAGCTTCTTCTCCTGTTTCAGAGCACCTGACATCCTCAACTCCAGGAGCCACCCCACAGGAGACATCTTGTATGCCAGTAAACTGCAGACCACAATTTCTGACTTTCTAATTCCTGCCACACTTACCCATGTCCAGGCCTCCAGGATGGTAGGAGATAAGGAAAGAAAGATAGGCCAGAGCCAGCTTGTGAAGGGTTGCTTTGAGGCTAAGGAACTTGAGATTCATCCTCCAAGCATAATAAAGCAGCACTGATGCTGGCACTGGCTGTTGCCTGTGCGTGCAACGCCCTCTCTCCCAGGGTCCTCTTCAAGTTCCTAGTCATGCTTTAGAGTCTGGCTTTTGGCTCAGATGGTGAAGAGTCTGCCTGCAAAGGAGGAGAACCAGACTCGATTCCTGGGGTGGGAAGATCCTCTGGAGAAGGGAATGGCTCCCCATCCCAGTATTCTTGCCTGGGATATACCATGACAGAGGAGCCTGATGTGGGCTGTAGCCCAGAGTCAGAACATGATTGAGCTACTAACACTTTCATTTCACTCTTGGCTTTTGTCTCTTCTAGGAAGACTGCCTTGGCAAAGAAGGTAGTTAATCATGTTACATATTGCATGTAGTTCTTGGTGCTCTTACACTGCATAATCAATGCTTTTTTTGTGATCTTCCCTACAAGCCTGAACTCCTTGAGAGCAAGAACTTGTATTCTTACTGCATCCTCAGTACCTGACATAAATGATGTCATTAAAATTTGATTTTGTCAAGTTTTTTGAGTTTTCAGCTTCCACTAAAAAGGAAATACCCTAATAAAAGATTGGCACATTGAAAGTAAACATTGGTAATTTCCTCATATAAGTCTCTAAAACTACGTTACTTTGCTAAAGTGTATCCAGATATCTTGGCTCTAAAAATTGGCATGAGGTTTTAAGAAAACTTTATATTTTTATGTATTTTAATTTGATTCAGTCAGTTCAGTTTCTCAGTCATATCCAACTATTTGCAACCCCATGGACTGCAGCACACCAGGCTTCTCTGTCCATGGGATTTCCCAGGCAAGAACACTGGAGTGGGTTGCCATTTCCTTCTCCAGAAGATAACACTTTTCTATTGAAAAGAAGTTACGTAAATGCAGTCAATTTTATTTACAATTTATTTAGTTTGCTGTTGTTCAGTCTCTCAGTCATGTCCAACTCCCTGCTGCCCAGTGGAGTGCAGCACACAGCCCACTATCCTTCATTACTCTCCCCCAGAGTCTGCTCAGACTCATGTCCATTGAGTTGATGATACCGTGCAACCATCTCACACTGTCTCCCTCTTCTCCTCCTGCCCTCAATCTTTCCCAACATGAGGGTCTTTTCCGATGAGTCAGCTCTATGCATCAGGTGGCCAAGGAATTGGAGCTTCAGCTTCAGCATCAGTCTTTCAGTGGATATTCAGGACTGATTTCCTTGAGGATGGACTGGTTGGATCTCCTTGCTGTCCAAAAGACTCTCAAGAGTTTTCTCCAACACCACAGTTCAAAAGCATCAATTCTTCAGTGCTCAGTTTTCTTTATGTGAAAGTTTTCTCAACTTTCACATCCATACATGACTACAGGCCATAGCTTTAACTAGATGGACCTTTGTCAGCAAAGTAATATCTCTGCTTTTAATATGCTTTCTAGGTCTGTCATAGCTTTTCTTCTAAGGAGCAAGTGTCTTTTAATTTCATGGCTGTAGTCACCATCTACAGCAATTTTGGAGCCCCAGAAAATAAAGTCGGTCACTGTTTCCACTATTTCCCTATCTATTTGCCATGAAGTGATGGGATAATATACCATGATCTTAGTTTTTTGAATGTTGAGCTTTAAGCCAGCTTTTTCACTCTCCTCTTTCATCTTCATCAAGAGGCTCTTAAGTTCCTCTTTGCTTTCTGCCATAGGGTGGTGTCATCTGCATATCTGAGGTTATTGATATTTCTCCTGGCAATCTTGATTCCACTTTGTCCTTCATCCATCCTGGCATTTCATATGATGTACTCTGCATATAAGTTAAATAAGCATGGTGACAGTATACAGCCTTAACGTACTCCTTTCCCAATTTGGAACCAGTCCGTTGTTCCATGTCTGGTTCTAGCTGTTGCTTCGTGACCTGCATACAGATTTCTCAGGAGGCAGGTAAGGTGGTCTGGTATTCCCATCTCTTTAAGAATTTTCCACAGTTTGTTGTGACCCACACAGTCAAAGGCTTTAGTGTAGTCAGTGAAGCAGAAGTAGAGGTTTTCCTGGAATTCTCTTGCTTTTTTGATGATCCAATAGATGTTGACAATTTGATCTCTGGTTCCTCTGCCTTTTCTAAATCCAGCTTGAACATCTGGAAGTTCTCAGTTCATGTACTGTTGAAGCCTAGCTTTGAGAATCTTGAGCATTACTTTGCTGGTGTGTGAGATGAGTACAATCGTGTTTTTGAACATTCTTTCCAGTCCTGTGGCCACTGCTGAGTTTTCCAAATTTATTGGCGTGTCAAGTGCAGCACTTTCACAGCATCATCTTTTAGGATTTGAAGTAGCTCAGCTAGAATTCCATCACCTCTACTAGCTTTGTTTGTAGTGATGCTTCCTAAGGCCTACTTGACTTCCCATTCCAGGATGTCTGGCTCTAGGTGAGTGATCACACCATCGTGATTATCTGGGTCATTAAGATCCTTTTTGTATAGTTCTTTTGTGTATTCTTGCCACCTCTTCTTAATGTCTTCTGCTTCTGTTAGGTCCCTACCATTTCTGTCTTTTATTGTGCCCCTCGTTGCATGAAAAATTCCCTTGCTATCTCTAATTTTCTTAAAGAGATCTCTAGTCTTTCCCATTCTATTATTTTCCTATATTTCTTTTTATTGATCCCTGAGGACAGCTTTCTTATCTCTCCTTGCTATTCTTTGGAACTCTGCATTCAGATGGATGTATCTTTCCTTTCCTCCTTAGGCTTTTGCTTCTCTTCTTTTCAGCTACTTGTAAGGCCTCCTCAGACAACCATTTTGCCTTTTTGCGTTTCTTCTTCTTGGGGATGATTTTGATCACTGCCTCCTGTACAATGTTACAAACCTCTGTCCATAGTTCTTAGGCAGTGTGTCTATCAGATCTAATCCTTTGAATTTATTTGTCACTTCCACTGTATAATCAAAAGGGATTTGATTTAGATCATACCTGAATGGTCTAGTGGTTTTCCCTACTTTCTCCAGTCTAAGTCTGAATTTAAAATACCAGTTTATTGAAGTCTCATTCCTACCTGGGCCGTCTCATGTTTTTCTCTAGCTACACTAGATTACCTTTTTTATTAGTTTATTTGCTGTCCTTTCAGTATTTCTTTATGCAAAAACAAGTGAATGTATTTTTATATAAAAGACTGTCTTGTGCTCTTTTACTCATTTGTGTCTGATTCTTTGTGACCCCCATGGACTGTAGCCCACCAGGCTCCTCTGTCCATGGAATTTTCCAGGCAAGAATACTAGAGTGGGTTGCCATTTCCTCCTCCAGGGCATCTTCCTGACCCAGGGATTGAACCTGCCTCTCCTCTGTTTCCTGCACTACATAGCCTAAAATATATACACACTTTTACTCTTGGCTTTTTTTAACATGAAAATTTATCCTAGAGATATTTCCAAGTCAGTAGTTGATACAGATATTCCTTAGTCGTTCTTGTGGATGCAGAATTTTTTTATATACCATGATTTATTCAAGTATATAAATACTGCTGAATATAAATCCATACTGCTGGATGCTGCATTCTAGTCTTTTGCTTTTACAGACAATTCTGCAAAGAAATAAACCATCATTTCAAACTGTCGTTTCAAATTAGCACAGATATATAGTTAGACACTCATGTGTATATATTTGTATGTGTATGCACGTTACATACAATATCTGTATCTTCCTATGTTATGTACACCTATACACACACACACACACACACACACACACACACACAGGCTTCCCAGGTGGTACAGTGGTAAAGAATCTGCCTGCCAATGCTGGAGACTCAGGGGATGTGGGTTTGATACCTGGGTCGGGAAGATCCCCTAGAGAAGGAAATGGCTACCCACTTCAGTATCCTTCCCTGGAGAATCCTATGAACAGAGCCTGGCAATCAATAGTCCATGGGGTTGCAGAGAGTCAGACATCACAGAGCACATGCAGCAGCAAAATAAATCTCCTACACATATGCATGAGATTCTTAAAATTCAGACAGTTAAGTCGAGAGTAAACACATCTGAGATTTTGGTTGATAATTCCAGAAATTCTTTCCTAATGGTTATTTCATTTTCTGCACCTACCAACAATGTTTGAAAGTGTCCATTTCTCCATAGCCGCCTCTCCAACAGCATGTTATAATATTTTTGGATTTTGCCAATCTCATGGTTAAGCAGTTATATCTCAGAGTAGTATTAATTTGCATTTTTACTAGTGAAGTTAGCATCATTTTATAGCCATTGATTTAGTGGCTATGCTACTGGTTTTTTTCTGTGACTTGTCCATTCTTATCTTTTGGTTACTTTTCTATAAAGTTAGTCTTTTTCTTCTCTATTCCTAAAAGTTTTTCATGTATATTGAGAATGTAAGCGTTTGGTCTGTGCTATGAGTTGGAGATATCTTGCCTATTTTGTTACGTTTGTTTTAACTCTGCTAATGACATGTTTCTGACATGCAGAAGTGCTGATTTCATTTGTATTTACGTCTAACTGTTAGCCTTTCCAAAATTTGAGTCACAGTTAGTTACGATAAAATACTTTCCCCAGGTTATAATAAAAACCACCTTTGCTGCTTTCTAATACTTCTAAATTTCATTTTCTTACATTTAAACATTTGATCCATTTGTATCTATTTGTTTAACTTGATACATAGCATCAGTATGGAATCTGCCTTATTTTTTCCAATTTGCTACCCAGTTTTCCCAAGACTATTTATTAAAAAGTCTATCTTTATTGTTTGACTTGATGTGCAGTATTCATTGCACACTAAATTCCCATAGGTATTCAAGTCTCTCTCTGGACTTTCTATCCTATTTGATTAGTCTGTCTTCATGAGCCACTCCTATAATTTAATGATTGATGCATTATAGTACTTTTACACTGCAGAATTTTCCAGATGATTCTTCTTTGATCACTTATTTTTTCCTGGGCACTTTAAGATTGGTTTATCTAGTTCCAGAAAATAATCCATATTTTTACTGTTTGTTCTTTGATAATTTAAAAATATCACACATTGTTTTATGATATTGTCTTCCCACTAAAGAACACAATACATCTTTACATTAATCTGAGTCAAATTGTTTTCACTGCAATATAATTGACAAATAAAATTTAGTTAATAGCTTCAGGTGTACAACATAATAATTTGATATAGTTGCTTGGCCAAAAAGTTGGCTCAGGATTTAGTAGCGCTTAGTCTTCAACTTCATTCAAAACATTTTTTTAGATTGTATTATGACAGCTGTCATATTGGCATGCATTTTTTTAAAAAATTAGCAAATTTTTTGTAGATGTTTTATTATTGAAAATGGGAGAAAAGCAAAATTTTTAGCATATTATGCTTTGTTATTTCAAGAAAGGTAAAAACACAAATAAAACACACAAAAAAGATTTTTGCAATGTATGGAGAAGGTTCTCTGAGTGACCAAATGTGTCAAAAGTGGTTTGTGAAGTTTCATGCTGAAGTTTTTCACTGGATGATGCTCCACAGTCAGGTAGACCAATTGAAGTTGATAGCGATCAACTTGAGACATTAATTGAGAGCAATCAACATTATACCATGTAGGAGATAGCCAACATACTCAAAATAGCCAAGCCTTGATAATCGTTTGTACCAGCTTGGTTATGTTAATTGCTTTGGTGTTTGGGTTCCACATAAGTTAAGCAAAAAAACTGAACTGGACATATAAGTCAGTCAGTCAGTTCAGTCACTCAGTCGTGTCTGACTCTTTGTGACCCCATGAATTGCAGCACGCCAGGCCTCCCTGAACATATAAGTAAGATCATACAATACTTGTCTTTCTCTCATTGTTTTATTTAGTCTTTCTCTCATTATTTCACTCGGCATAGCACTCTCAAGGTCCAGATGACAGGATTTCCTTCTTTTTATGGCTAAATTATCATAAATATTGACTCAACATCTGTCTTGTCCATTCATCCATCAGTAGTAGACATCTCAATTGCTTCCATATCCATATCTTGGCTCTTGTGAATAATGCTGCAGTAAACATGAGCTTATCTTTTCAAGTTAATGTTTTTGTTTCCTTCAGAAAAACACCCAGAAGTGGACTTGCTAGATGCTATGATAGTTCTAGTTTTAAGTTTTATTTTTATGTTTATTTTATGTTGGAGGATAGTTGATTTACAGTGTTGTGCTTCAGGTGTTCAGCAAAGCGATTCCATTTTACATATTCATGTATCTATTCTTTCTATTCTTTTTCAGATATTTTTACTGTTTAGGTTATTACAGAATATTGGATAGAGTTCTCTGTGCTATCCAGTAGGTCCTTGTAGATTATTTAATATATAATAGTTTGCACATGTTATCCCAAACTCCTAATTTATCCTGCTCCCCCACACCTTTCCCCTTTGATACCTATAAATTTTTTTTCTAAGATCTGTAAGTCTGTTTCTGTTTTGTAAATAAGTTCATTTGTATCATTTTTTAGCATCCACATATAAGTGATATCATATCATATGATATTTGCCTTTCTCTCTGACTTATTTCACTTAGTATTATAGTCTCTAGGTCCATCCATGTTGCTTCAAATGCATTATTTCATTCTTTTTTATGACTGAGTATTATTCCATTGTGTATGTGTACCACATCTTCTTATCCATTCTTCTGTCATTGAACATTTAGATTGTTTTCATGTCTTGGCTATTGTAAATAGTGCTGCAGAGAACTTTGGGGTTTATGTATGTTTTTGAATTATGGTTTTCTCCAGGTATAGGCCTAGGAGTGGAATCACTGAACCATATGGTAGTTCTACTTTTGAGTTTTTTATGAACCTCCATACTGTTTTCCATAGCAGCTGCACCAGTTTACATTCATACCAACAATGCACAAGGGTTCTTTTTTCTCCACATCCTCCCAAGTTAAGTTTCATATCCTTTGTATTAGAAAGATTCTCCCCTGGGTTCTGGGTATTTCCTAAGCCCTGAATATTTCATCTTTTGTTGTTATTGAAAGGGAGTCTATTTACATTATTTCTGTCATTGTTATTTTAATAGATTAATTTCTGTATAATAATCATTTTATATCAGACTACTTTGATTTCTCTTTAGTTGTCAGTTTCATTCGCTGTCTCTTGGACTTTTTCAGGTGTATGATCATACCATCTGCAAAATGGAGATAATTTAATTTTTTTCCAATTTCTGTACCTTTAACTTCCTATAGTTTTGGAGGTATTAGGCAATTAATTAGACAGTGTGAAGTAGTAGTGATTGTTGTAGAAGTTTGATAGTTTGATAATGAGTTTGTCTAATTTCTGACTTTAAGAGAAATATCTTTGGCCTTTCTCCATTAGGAAATACGTTTGCCTTAGGGCTTAGATACAATATGTCCAATCATAAAAGTGAAGTTTTCATCAACTCTTATTCTGAGTGCTTTTTTTGGAAATCAAGAGTAGATTTATTTTCAGCAAATTTATTTTCTGTGCCTATGTGCATACATGCTAAGTCGCTTCAGTCGTGTCCAAGTCTTCGCCACCCCATGGACTGGTGCCTGCAAGGCTCCTCTGTCCATGGAATTCTCCAAGCAAGAATACTGGAGTGGGCTTCCATGCTCTCCTCCAGGGGATCTTCCCTCCTATGATTATATACAAATGTAATTTTCCATTTTATTAATATGCTAAAATACAGGACTAAATGTTGTACTATTGAACAATTCAGACGTTCTTGTACAGGAGGGGGGGAGGAACCTGAGTTGATTATGACAGATATTCCCTTACTGTGCTGTTTACTAATATTTTACTGTCTTTTTGAAGCGATATTCATAAATATAATTCATCTTTTTTCATTCTATCAGTTTTAGTATCAGTGATTTATGAGATAATTTTGAAGTTTTCATTATTCTGAGAACTGAGACATTTTTCTGAGATCTGAGACAGTTTAAATAATGTTAGACTTACCTATTCTCTAAAGATTTCTCTGTGAAACTAGGAAATAGTACTTGTGGAAGGGTGGAGTAGATATATGCAATACATATAACCAGCAATTAAGCTAGTTTGCAACCACTTCTTTCAGATTTCCCTCCATTCCAATACACAACTTTAGTATCCGACAGTGCTTTACCGTGATACTCTTAACTGTACTTTAGCTACGACAGCCTAATTTGTAAGTTCCAATAGAAATCAAGTTCAGTGGAATTCCTAAACCTGCTGGGGTAAGTTTTGGTTGAATACTTTTTCCTTGGAATTTATCTATTTCTTTATTTATTTTTCACACAGTTGTACAAAATAGTTCTATAATCCCTTTTGTTTTTGTGATTATTTCCATTTTTTTGTATCTTATTTTTTGACTGTTTGATATTTTTGGATTGGTAGGTAAATTAAAGTATCCTGTTTGTGGTGTATTTCTGTTTCTCTGTGTATAGTCTATGGGTTTTTACTTCATGAAAGTTAGTTAGTGCTAAGTCACTTATTTGGTACCTAGGTATTCATTTCTTATATTCTTTTTGAATTCTTACCCTTAGCATTAAAAAAAAAAAGTCTTTTAAAATTGCTTTTTGATTTCAGTTCTGCATTCACTGATACCAAAATCACTGCCATGCTTTCTTCTTGTTAGTATTTCTTCATCCTTTTATTCTTCTCTTTACTGACTTGCATCCACCCAGTTGTGGATGGGACTGGTGATAGAAACAAGGCCAGATGCTGTAAAGAGCAATAGTGCATAGGAACCTGGAATGTTAGGTCCATGAATCAAGGCAAATTGGAAGTGGTCAAACAGGAGATGACAAGAGTGAACACTGACCTTCTAGGAATGAGTGAACTAACATGGACTAGAATGGGTGAATTTAACTCAGATGACCATTATATCTACTACTATGGGCAGGAATCCCTTAGAAGAAATGGAGGAGCCATCATAGTCAAGAAAAGTCCGAAATGCAGTACCTGGATGCAATCTCAAAAATGACAGAATGATCTCTATTCGTTTCCAAGGCAAACCATTCAATATCACGGTAATTCAAGTCTATGTCTCAACCAGTAATGCTGAAGAAGCTGTACAGTTCTATGAAGACCTACAAGACCATCTAGAACTAACACCCAAAAAAGATGTCCTTTTCATTACCGGGGACTGGAATGCAAAATTAGGAAGTCAAGGAACGCCTGGAGAAATGGGCAAATTTGGTCTTGGAGTACAGAATGAAGTGGGGCAAAGGCTAATAGAATTCTGCCAAGAGAACACACTGGTCATAGCAAACACCCTCTTCCAACAACACAAGAGAAGACTCTACACATGGACATCACCAGATGGTCAACACCAAAATCAGATTGATTATATCCTTTGCAGCCAAAGATGGAGACACTCTATACAGTCAGCAAAAACAAGACCAGGAGCTGACTGTGGCTCAGATCATGAACTCCTTGTTGCCAGATTAAGACTGAAATTGAACAAACTGGAGAAAACCACTAGACCATTCAGGTATGACCTAAATCAAATCCCTTATGACTATACAGTGGAAGTGAGAAATAGATTTAAGGGACTAGATCTGATAGACAAACTGCCTGATGAACTATGGATGGAGGTTCATGACACTGTACAGGAGATAGGAATCAAGACCATCCCCAAGAATGAGAAATGCAAAAAAGCAAAATGGCTGTCTGAGGAGGCCTTACCAATAGCTGTAAAAAGAAAGGAAGCAAAAAGCAAAGGAGAAAAGGAAAGATATTCCCATTTGAATGCAGAGTTCCACAGAATAGCAAGGAGAGATAAGAAAGCCTTCCTCAGGGATCAATGCAAATGAATAGAGGAAAACAACAGAATGGGAAAGACTAGAGATCTTCTCAAGAAAATTAGAGATACCAAGGGAACATTTCATGCAAAAATGGGCTCAGTAGAGGACAGAAATGGTGGGATCTAACAGAAGCAGAAGATATTAAGAAGAGGTAGAAAAGATACACAGAAGAACTGTACAAAAAAGATCTTTATGACCCAGATAATCATGATGGTATGATCACTCACCTAGAGCCAGACATCCTGGAATGTGAAGTCAAGTGGCCTTAAGAAGCATCACTATGAACAAAGCTAGTGGAAGTTATGGAACTCCAGTTGAGTTATTTCAAATCCTGAAAGATGATGCTGTGAAAGTGCTGCACACAATATGTCAGCAAATTTGGAAAACTCACCAGTGGCCACAGGAATGGAAAGGGTGAGTTTTCATTCCAGTTCCAAAGAAAGGCAATTCCAAACAATTCTCAAACTACTGCACAATTGCACTCATCTCACACGCTAGTAAAGTAGTGCTCAAAATTCTCCAAATCAGACTTCAGCAATACATGAACTGTGAACTTCCAGATGTTCAAGATGGTTTTAGAAAAGGCAGAGGAACCAGAGATCAAATTGCCAACACCTTCTGGATCATCAAAAAAGCAAGAGAATTCCAGAAAAACATCTATTTCTGCTTTATTGACTATGCCAAAGCCTTTGACTGTGTGTATCTCAATCAACTGTGGAAATTTCTGAAAGAGATGGGACCACCTGACCTACCTCTTGAGAAACCTGTATGCAGGTCAGCAAGCAACAGTTAGAACTAGACATGGAACAACAGACTGGTTCCAAATAGGAAAAGGAGTACATCAAGGCTGTATATTATCACCCTGTTTATTTAACTTATATGCAGAGTACACCATGAGAAATGCTGGGCTGGAAGAAGCACAAGCTGGAATCAAGAGTGCTGGGAGAAATATCAATAATCTCATATATGCAGATGACACCACCCTTATGGCAGAAAGTGAAGAAGAACTAAAGAGCCTCTTGATGAAAGTGAAAAAGGAGATGGAAAAAGTTGGCATAAAGCTCAACGTTCAGAAAACTAAGGTCATGGCATCTGGTCCCATCACTTCATGACAAATAGATAGGGAAACAGTGTAAACAGTGGCTGACTTTATTTTTCTGGGCTCCAAAATCACTGCAGATGGTGACTGCAGCCATGAAATTAAAAGATGCTTACTCCTTGGAAGGAAAGTTTTGACCAACCTAGACAGCATATTAAAAGCAGAGACATTACTATGCTCGCTTCAGCAGCACATATACTAAAATTGGAATGATACAGAGAAGATTAGCATGGCCCCTGCGCAAGGATGACACACAAATTCGTGAAGCGTTCCATATTTTTAAGTACACTTGATTCAGTCCAGACTTTAGTGTATTTTAAATTTTTCATAGTTTATAAAATAAAGTTATAAGTAAAACAAAAAAATAATAAAAAGCAGAGACATTACTTTACCAACAAAGGTCCATCTAGTCAAAGCTATGATTTTTCCAGTGGTCATGTATGGATGTGAGAGTTGGACTATAAAAAAGCTTAGCACCAAAGAATTGATGCTTTTGAACTGTGGTGTTGGAGAAGACTCTTGAGAGTCCCTTGGACTGCAAGGAGATCCAACCAGTCCATCCTAAAGGAAATCAGTTCTGAATATTCATTGGAAGGACTGATGCTGAAGCTGAAACTCCAGTACTTTGACCACCTGCTGCAAAGAACTGACTCCTTTGAAAAGACCCTGATGCTGGGAAAGATTGAAGGTGGGAGAAGTAGGCATGACAGAGGATGAGATGATTGGATGGACAGGGAGGCCTAGCGTGCTGCGGTTCATGGGGTTGCAAATAGTCAGACACGACTGAGCGACTGAACTGAACTGAACTGAACTGATGTTCGTCCCATGATAGCTTTCTGTTTAAGCAGAATATTCTTCTCAACCACTCAAGGCAATAAAGTAGTTGGGAAAAAATGGAGTGAAAGTGTTTGGAAGGAAAAGAAGCCATAAATGTGGAATATATACAGCAGAGACAATTATAATTTAAACTTTATGAATCATAAAGAAGTCTTGGAAAAGAAAATACAATTGCTAATAGAGCCACAGAGGCAACACCCGAGAGAAACATGTTGGCCAGTAATCTCTCTCCCATTTAGGACTGCAGAAGTAAGGCAGGAGGGCTTTATGCCTTTTGATTCCTCCATCAGTAAAATTGGAATGATCATGTCCCCATGCTCACTTAACAAAATACCAGGGAAATAATTAAAGAGTCTTGTTTAAGGTTTATTGGTAATAAACACAACCAAACTTAAACTCTGATAGACATATCTGAGGAAGCCTATGGATTTTTCTTGCTTAAGATGTTGGGCTCATGGGAGCAGTTTCTCAGGAAACATTTTAATGAAAATTTCTTATCAATACACTGATGATAGATTTATCATTTTAAGTAGTTACCTATTTATCTAGATATTTGAGAGTAAATTTTTTTATTTCACTAGAAATAAATGAATAAAAGTTCTTATACAAGCAAATACCATTAGAAGGTAAGCAGAAGAGTGCATTATAATAAATGTGAGCAAGACTGTCCCAATGTTGAAACAGATTACTGTATCATGTTGAGATAGACATCATCCAACTGCTGTGTTTTTTGACTTTAGGATTTGGTTTCTGTTAGGTCACCCAGGGGATATCAAGTTCTACAAAGTTTTGTCTTGCCCTGTGATTTACAAATCTGAGATCTTAACTTGGAATTCACAGTTTTCTCTGGTGTATTTATAACTTTGGTTTTCCTCTATTTGACACATCTTAAGTTCCCATTAGGTACTAGGTACTCAGCTAGGAATTGGGCATGCTAATGAAAAGACATCTTCTTTTTTTTTTTAACTTTTCTATTGGAGTACAGTCAATTAACAATACAGTGTTAATTTCAGATGTACAGCAAATTAAGTCAGTTATACATATAAATGTTTCTATTTTTCAAATTATTTTCCCAATTAGGTTTTTATATTGAGCAGAGTTACCTGTGCTATATGGCACGTCCTTGTTGGTATCTCTTTTATATACAGCAGTGTGTACATGTCCATCTCAAACTTGCTAACTAAAACATTACTTCTGTCATTTAAGTGAGAATACATAAATGCAAACTGTTCATTACAACTAAGTATATCTTATTAGGGACACATATATAAAATGTAATGGGAGGATAGGGAAAAGTGCTCCTAAATCAGTCATGTAGATTATGACTAGTTCCTTGGCCACTAGGTCTGGATCCTTGGTTTCCCATTTTCAGAAAGAATATATAGGAATTTTAACAAATCATATTTACCAAGTTCCAGTATGTGTGTGTATATATTTTTTAAACCAATGATTCTTAGGATTAGGATTACATCTTGTAAATCTTTTTCAGCCATCATTTAGAAAACATAGCATGAGAGGTCTTGAAAAAACAAGACTCTAACATCTATGGAGGAACCATTCAGTTGGGCTCACAACTATTGAAGGAGACTGGTAATAGTTTAGTGAACCTGATAACTTCAGGTTATTTTTTCCTGCATAAAAACCCTGAAGTTATCTGATTCACTTGGCCACAGTTAGTAGCCAAGATGTTAACTGATGATTTATAGTGAAGTAACAATTTTTTTTTCTCTTTGCAAGATATTTACTTTAAAAACTTAGTTCTGAATTTCAACAGGGAGACGAATCTTTGTTCCAGAATCATAAGAGCATGCCTTTTAAAAATAAAATTGAATCTAATTTATGCCTAATGTTGGAATTCTGGTACTTGAAAGAAAAGAACTTAAGGATTAAATTTATTATAAATTTTAACAATTCTTGAAGTAGTAATTATTTTATTTAAGTACTTCCAATTACTATATTTAATTAGATATTTCTGAGCAGATGTTTTTGGTTCTCAGCTAGGTTGATTTTTTATAATGTACAATAGAATGAAAAGATTTTCATAGGCTAAAAAGATAATAAAACTTATATTCATTGAGTGCACACTAATTACCAGATGTGGTTCTAATAGTGATGAGCATTTCTAATTTTGGAGCTACCATAAATAATGATGCTGTAAATATTCTTGTCTCTTGGTGCACATGCACATAAATTTTTATTATGAATGTGATTTTCATATCTTATGACAGGAAAATATTTAGCTCTATTTAGCACCAAACATCTTTCAAAATGATTGTCCCAATTTTCTTCCCATTTGTAGCATATGAGAGTTCCAGTTGTACATTATCCTAACCAACATTTGGGGTTCTCCCAAGTCTGATGGGTGTCTAGTCGTATCTTATTTTGATCTTAATTTGCATTTCATAGTGACTAGTAATGATGAGCATATTTGCATATATTTATTAATCCTCTTTTGTAAAATGCCCACTTGGATATCCTCTTCTGTAAATTCCCCATTAAAATTTTTAGCATTTTAAAAATTGTGTTATCTTTTTCTTGCAGAAGTTACTTTTATTTTATATGTGAGTCCTTTTTAAGATATCTTTATTGCAATTATCTTTTCCAAGATATGTTTCATATATTCATTCTTAGTATCATTTCATGAAAAGAAGGTCTTTCTTTTCATTTAATATTATTACTTAGTCTTATTTATGGATATCCTTTTTGTGTTCTGTTTAAAAAATATTTGCCTATGCAGGGTTATGAAAAAAATTGGAATATTGGCAGGTTTTATTAAATACTTTGATGTCATTTCTATTGTCTTTTAGCTTTCATCAATTCTATTCAAAGGCAGTTGTAAATACTATTGATCTTTTGAGAATAATTTATAATATCTCTCTTACTCTGCTATTCTGAGATCTTCTGTTTGTTTTTCAGCAGTTTTACTAATAGGTGCTTAGATGTGATTTTATTGGACTTTATCTAGCTTGGTATTCATCAGTTCAGTTCAGTTCAGTCGCTCAGTCGTGTCGGACTCTTTGCGACCTCATGAACCGCAGCACGCCAGGCCTCTCTATCCATCACCAATTCTTGGAGTTCACCCAAACCCATGTCCATTGAGTCAGTGATGCCATCTAACCGTCTCATCCTCTGTCATCCTCTTCTCCTCCTGCCCCAAATCCCTCCCAGCATCACGGTCTTTTCCAATGAGTCAACTCTGAGCATCAGGTGTTCAAAGTATTGGAGTTTCAGCATCAACATCAGTCCTTTCCAATGAACACCCAGGACTGATCTCCTTTAGGACGGACAGGTTGGATCTCCTTGTAGTCCAAGGGACTCTCAAGAGTCTTCTCCAACACCACAGTTCAAAAGCATCATTTCTTCTGCACTCAGCTTTCTTTATAGCCCAACTCTCACACCCATACATGACCAGTGAAAAAAACATTGCTTTGACTAGATAGACTTTGTTGGCAAAGTAATGTCTCTGCTTTTTAATATGCTGTCTAGGTTGGTCATAACTTTCCTTCCAAGGAGTAAGCGTCTTAATTTCATGGCTGTAATCACCATCTGCAGTGATTTTGGAGCCCAGAAAAATAAAGTCTGACGCTGTTTCCACTGTTTCCCCATCTATTTCCCATGAGGTGATGGGACCAGATGCCATGATCTTAGTTTTCTGAATGTTGAGCTTTAAGCCAAATTTTTCACCTCCTCTTTCACTTCCATCAAAGGCTTTTTAGTTCCTCTTCTCTTTCTGCCATAAGGGTGGTGTCATCTGCATATATGAGGTTATTGATATTTCTCCTGGCAATCTTGATTCCAGCTTGTGCTTCCTCCAGCCCAGCATTTCTCATGATGTATTCTGCATATAAGTTAAATAAGCAGGGTGACAATATACAGCCTTGACGTACTCCTTTTCCTGTTGGGAACCAGTCTGTTGTTCCATGTCCAGTTCTAACTCTTACTTCCTGACCTGAATACAGGTTTCTCAAGAGGCAGGTCAGGTGTTCTGGTATACCCATCTCTTTCAGAATTTTCCACATTTTGTTGTGATCCACACAGTCAAAGGCTTTGGCATAGTCAATAAAGCAGAAATACGTGTTTTTCTGGAACTGTCTTGCTTTATGGATGATCCAGCGGATGTTGGAAATTTGATCTCTGGTTCCTCTGCCTTTTCTAAAACCAGCTTGAACATCTGGAAGTTCATGGTTCATGTATTGCTGAAGCCTGCCTTGGAGAATTTTAAGCATTACTTTAGTAGCATGTGAGATGAGTACAATTATGCGGTATTCATGGAGGATCTTGAATCTGTGGCTTGATGTTTTTCATCAGTTTTGGAAAATCCTCTATTATCTATTCAGATATCACTTATGCCCTATTCTCTATATCTTCTCCTGGAACTCTTAATTTCACCTATAATACATATTTTCCTCTCAGAAGTCTGTTACATTTTTCATCTTTTTAAGATCTGAAGATTTAGTCTGGATATTTTTTGTGGTCCAGTCTTTCTCTTCATTACTCCTCTTATTGTCGTGGTCTAGTTGCTAAGTTGTATCTCTTTTGCAACCCCACAGACTAGACCCCACCAGGCTCCTCTGTCCATGGGATTTCCCATGGAGTAGGTTGCCATTCCCTTCTCCAAGGGATCTTCCTGGACCAGGGATCAAACCCACATCTCTTGCATTGGCAGGCAGACTCTTTATTATTGAGCTCCCAGGGAAGCCATTTCTCTTATTATTTGTATCTAATCTGCATTCAGTCTATCTGAGTTCTTAATTTTAGTTATTGCCTTTTTCAGTTCTAAAGCTTCTATATGATTTAAAACAAAGATTTTGTGTGGGTTTCTATTTTTTACCTTATTCAGTTCAGTTCAGTTCAGTCACTCAGTAGTGTCTAACTTTTTGCAACCCCATGAACTGCAGCACGCCAGGTCTCCCTATCCATCACCAACTCCCAGAAGTTACTCAAACTCATGTCCATCGAGTTGGTGATGCCATCCAACCATCTCATCCTCTGTAGTCCCCTCCTCTTGCACCCAATCCCTCCCAGCATCTGGGTCTTTTCCAATCAGTCAGCTCTTTGCATGAGGTGGCCAAAGTACTGGAGTTTCAGCTTCAGCATCAGTCCTTCCAATGAACACCCAGGACTGATCTCCTTTAGGATGGACTGGTTGGATCTCCTTGCAGTCCAAGGGACTCTCAAGAGTCTTCTCCAACACCACAGTTCAAAAGCATCAATTCTTCGGCGCTCAGCTTTCTTCACAGTCCAACTCTCACATCCATACATGACTACTGGAAAAACCATAGCCTTGACTAGATGGACCTTTGTTGGCAAAGTAATGTCTCTGCTTTTTAATATGCTGTCTATGTTGGTCATAAATTTCCTTCCAAGGAGTAAGCATCTTTTAATTTCATGGCTGCAATCACCATCTGCAGTGATTTTGGAGCCCAGAAAAATAAAGTCAGCTACTGTTTCCACTGTCTCCCCATCTATTTCCTATGAAATGATGGGACCAGATGCCATGATCTTAGTTTTCTGAATGTTGAACTTTAAGCCAACTTTTTCACTCTCCTCTTTCACTTTCATCAAGAGGCTTTTTAGTTCCTTTTTACCTTATTAACCATAGTTATTTTATAATCCGTGTCTGGAACTCTTGTAGATCTACTTATTTTTCCCATTTTTCTCTTAGTCTTTGGCCTTTGTCTTCAGAATATGTGTGGCAGTAATTAATTGAATCTCAGACATTGTGATTTGAAAATTTTAGGAGTAATTTGAGACTCTGGGTGGTGTTTTGCAGTCTGCTAGACTAGGAAAGACCTACATAATGTATTGAGCCAATGAAGACTAGGTTTAGTCTTTGTGAGAGCTGATTTACTTTCACTTTATTTATGATATATTCTTGCTATTCCTGTAATGTATCACTTCAGCAGTTCCAACTCTCAAACTCTGTGAAATGAATGAAAGCTTCTCAGCCTCTTGGCTGTTGTTTACAAATTGGCAAAGGCCTCAAGTGGACATGCTGCACAAAACATCAGGTTCACTTTTTAGCATCTATATTCAAATAAGGGTCTTGGTTCCTTGAGTCTTGACTGCCCTGATAGTTTTTGGATGCTTCTAGTCAATTTTTTAAGATTTTGTCCAAATTTTATACTTATTTCATGGGGAAAGTTGCTATAATATAAATTAGTCTGCTATAATTGGAAGTAGAAGTAGCTTGTTGTTATTTGCTCAAGAAGTATTAATATTTTTAGTACCTACTGAATCCCAGGTACTATTATCCTGCTGCTGCTGCTGCTGCTGCTAAGTCGCTTCAGTCATGTCCAACTCTGTGCAACCCCATAGACGGCAGCCCACCAGGCTCCCCCGTCCCTGGGATTCTCCAGGCAAGAACACTGGAGTGGGTTGCCATTTCCTTCTCCAATGCATGAAAATGAAAAGTGAAAGCAAAGTCGCTCAGTCATGTCCAACTCTTAGAGACACCATGGACTGCAGCCTTTCGGGCTCCCCTGTCCATGGGATTTTCCAGGCAAGAGTATTGGAGTGGGTTGCCATTGCCTTCTCCTAGGCACTGGTAAATAATGGGGGTTTTCTTGTTTTCTAAATTATTTATTTTGACCGCGCTGGGTCTTTCTTGCTGTACATGGGCTGTCTCCAGTCATGGCTAGTAGGGTGGTATGCAGGCTTCTCGTCGTGGTGGCTTCTCTTGTTTGAGAGCACAGGGTCCAGGGACGCAGGCTCAGTAGTTGTGGCACATGGGCTTAGCTGCTCTGTGTCATGTGGATCTTCCTGGGCCAGGGATGAAATATGTGTCCCTTGAGTTGGCAGGCAGATTCTTTTCCACTGTACCACCAGGGCAGTCCAATAATATTTAAATGCTATTAAAAGTTACTCTTTTCATGGATCTCAAATTCTAGAGAAGGCAGATAAAATAAAAACAAATAAGGTAATTTCAAGTAGTGATAAAGGCTATGAAGGAAATAAACAGTGTAATGTATAAAAAAGTAGCTGGTTATAGAGAGAAGGCTGCTTTAAGAGACAGTCATGAAAGTCATCTCCAAAGAGGGGACACTTAAATGAGACATGCAAGATGTGAAGGAGACAGCCAAGTGAGAAAGTAGGAAAAATAGAGGAAATGGGAAGTATGAGGGGCCCTGAAGTGCACAGGTAAGTGTGGCTAGGACTTAGTGAGAAAAGGAACCACCTGTTCAAGGTAAAATTGAAGAGGAGGTAATCTAGGTAACAGCTAGCAAACTGTATATAATAAGAGGAGGGATAATACAAGTAGGAAAACTGAAAATGACTCCTAAGTTTGATTTTATTAATAGCCACTAGTTACCATTTACTGAGTTGGAGAAGACCAGAGGAGGAACTTATTTGGAGGATAGGTGTCAAGAGTGCTGCTTTTGACATGTTAAATTTGAGGTGCCTGTTAGGCCTCCAAGGCAAGACACATAAATTTGGGATACTGGCAGAAGGATGATATGAAAGCAGTGCAAATGGATAAGCTCCTCTGAAGAAATACTGCAGAGAAAGCAGAGAACCTACACCAGACCCTGGGTGACAAGAGTATTTAGATTAATCAGAAGACTAGGAGCAGTTAGAGACTCAGGGAGGAAATCAGCATCATATAATAGTGTTTCAGTTCTCATAAATCACTAAAAATTAAGGCCTAAGAAATGTCCCTTGAATTTTATGATGCAGGAAACATTGGTGACTGGCAGGAACAGGCATCTTAAGAGTGACTGGAAGAGAAGCCAGGCTGGAGTATGTTGAAGAGCAAATGGGGCCTCCAATTCTAGCAAAAGGAGGACTGAACTGATACATGACTCATTACTCTCTAAACACATAGCCATGCTCAATTCAAATAACAAATTGAAATGTAGAGTGTCCTCACAAGAAAGGAACAGAAATTACCTGGTACCTCCCTCCAGAGAAGCAACTGAAATCTAGAGTTGTATGCATAGCAGCTGACATCAAGAAGGTGTGGGCATAAGTGGAGCAAGAAGGATAGGGTCATCTCAGCCAGAAAGAGACCCTAAAGCTTAGTAGCTTAGGCTGTAATTCACTCATAGTAATAGCAGGACTGGTCTTGGTCTTATGCACTGGAGGAAATGTGAGCTGAGATCCATGCATAAAACTGAGATAATGCAGTTGTTGTACAGATGTTCTGTTGTACTTTACCCTAGGTAGATTCACTCTTTTCTGGTCTCTTTAGACTTGTAGAGTCAATCTCAGTTGTTAGATCAGGCTGGAATCAGATTAGGAATCTGTGATGTTGACTGTAGATAATGTGTATTGCACTTCCTTATCCATAAAGACTGAGTAATCCTAGATCTAAATAAGTAGTAATGTCCCAGAAATTGACCTCTTTCTGGAAATGAGCTAGGCATTCTCCTGGGAAATAACTGATGGGCTCCCAGTAACCGCTTTTAATTGGAAGCTAATCCTTTAATTCGAGATGATCAATGTAGCTCAATTGCAAGTAATACATTAGGTGGAGGAGGGGTCATAGGAGGAACTCTGGGAAGCCAATGAAATTATTTGAAGCATTTGGCTCCTTTGTTTTAGGTCATAGGTTATCCATAAATTGCCTCTTGCACCAATAATTCTAATTCTCTATTACAACATGTAAATAAAAAAATTTTTTAAGGTAAACAGTGAAAATACTGTCCAAAATATTTTACTGAAGGTCAAGCAAGGCCTGATAGAGAAGCTAAAACTGTACTAGCTAAAATTTTATTAAAACTAGTAGCTAATTCCTAAACAAGGACCCTGTAACATGATCATGGTTTCTTAGAGGTGGCCTAAAACTATTCAACTTTTCTTTTCAAACTGTAAATTGTCTTACTGGGTTTTTTTCTGACTCCAAATGCAATCAGTGTTCATTACAAAAAGGTTAAGTTCTCAAAACAAAAGCCTTTCTCAAATTTCAGTAATTTCAGTCTCAGCTAATAACTGCCTTATTTTTACTGATCAAACTGAGTGATTTCTTCAACTCCACTCTAGAAATATGTACGTGGTAGATACTTTTTATTGCCTGAGCAAATTTCTTATTATTGAAATACTTAAAATCCAGTGTATACTTAAGTAATACTTAAACTCCAGTACGCTTTAAGTGTTTCAGATCTTGGTAGTTCAGATCTTGGCAAGAATAACCACAGATAAAGTTTATGAATGGAACATAACAAAGCATCTTCTATGAGTATTTTTTCATTCTCAGGCATTATAGTAGGCCAGGTATTTTTCCATCTGGATTTCTGCAGAATGATTTGCTTGTGCCACAAATCTCTACCTAATTACTTAGAGTTGCCAAATTAACCCTAAATCTATTCTAGTCGAGGACAATTTTTATTACATCACTTTACAATTTAAGAACTTTCAGTGGCTGATTTATTTCTCTAAACAAAACGAATCACTGTTTCTCTTGGATTCATTCTCTTCCCATTCATATGTGTTCCAGGCTCATTGACACCCCTGTGGATATAGCATCAATTACACATCTTCTTGCAATAATTAAAATTCTATGCTTGTCTCATGACCCTAATCAAAACTTACTCACTTTTCGCCGACCTCTTATGATTTACATTTTACAGTATATTCTGTCCTCTATCCACTGGTGTGTACTTACTGGCTGGTTTGCTTATAGCTCTTCTTTAGCTATTTCATGACTATTATC
Organism: Odocoileus virginianus; assembly: GCF_023699985.2. Taxonomy (NCBI): domain Eukaryota; kingdom Metazoa; phylum Chordata; class Mammalia; order Artiodactyla; family Cervidae; genus Odocoileus; species Odocoileus virginianus. Next base: position 1,015,274 of record NC_069686.1, on the reverse strand, counting down.
TCTGTGGCTGGCTTTATGGAGGTATTGTGTGCACCTTGAGCACATAGTGAACTAACACTGATCTCTCTGTGTGGAATCCAGAGGTCTCTTACGGATCACTGCAGCACAAAGTTGGTAAGCGCTTAAAGTGAGAAAAGGGAGGGCAAACAGTGACACCTTCAGTGAAGAATTAGGCCTAATAGTAGAACCTTGCATTTGATCCTAATTATTTAGCATGATGTGCCTGAAATATATAGAACTAAATACGTGTTTTATCTTAGTGTGGTCAACTGGTATACATTAGAAATTAATACTGATCAGACAAATCAATTAATATAAGTATTTAATATTCTAAAATTGTCAGAATGTGACTACTCCAATTCCATCAATATTATGCTGAAGGAAAATTGTATTCCTGAGCTACCATCTTTGTGCATAAAAGTTACTTAAGTTAATTTAAGCATTGTAATAAGTAGGAATGTTTCATTCATTTAAAGTCTAAAAAAGTCTGAACTATTTAGATTTTGTATAATTTATGCTTCTCCACCACTCCGCAATCTAGGCATATTCTTTACTATACCTCTAGAGAGCTAACCTTCATGTTAATCTACAGACTGTGAGCTGTGTAGGTGCCAGCCTTTCTTTTTCACATTTAGTTTTGCCACTGGACTCTGGGCCTCTGTCCTCACCTGTTATGTAAAGAAGTCAGGTGAAGTTATCACCAAAGTCTCTTCAAGCGTGAGTTTTGCATGACTAATCCGTTGTAAAACACAACTAAAATAATGGTTCTTCTGTAGTTCTTTTGGGGCTTTTATTGTTGCTAGGAATCACGCTGGAAAGATACAGGCATCACGGGGAATGTGCACGGAAATACCACTGGATTATGGCCATGTTTTGAGATAGAGACTTAAGCACCAAAAAGAGCTAGTAAAGGATGCTTTGTTAGTGGTGTTTTAAGGAGAAACATGCTTGGGAAATGTTGAGTATTTCTGGATAGAGAAGTACCAAATGGATGTGTCCTTTTAAATGTTTAATTACATCAAGCACTTTTGCTCTGCATACTCAGCGTGCACGCTAGTTAGGAAGGGCAGAGCCTCCAACCTAGGCTTGCGCGGTGTGAGGTTCTGAGGTCAAAGTGGGTTTGGCTGCTCAGCCTGGACCGGGGCGCCGGAACCCTTAGCTGGGAAGACCTTGATGAGGCTGCTGCGTTTGTGCACGTGGGCTCCTGTTCTCCCCACAGCCCCACAAGGGACCAACCCCTCTTCTCACCTGGGCAGAGCCCAGAGTGTTAGCAGGCCTGGTGGCTCAAATCAGGGGCCAGGGCAGTGAAGTGACTTGCTCGTTTATGTTGTCTTTGAAATTTGGGGGGTCTCATTCCTGATGGATCGGGGATAGCCGCAGTCTGGATAGTGTACAGGGGATGGGCCCGAGGGCGGTGGCCGGACCCGCTGGCCTGACGCGCTAGCCTCACGGCCCAGCTCCGCCCTTGCCCCCAGCAGCGCCTAAGGACGTGATCCCGGCTGCCCGGCCGCCCCGCCGGGAGCTGGAGTGCCGCCCGCAGAGGGCGTGCCCTGGAGCCGAGCGCGCCCCTCCGCCGCCACCTGCGGTGCCGGTCGGCCGGGTGCTGGGCGCAAACCCTTCTGGAGCGCGCGGCGGGCGCGGCGGCGGCGAGAGGAGGAGCCCCGAGCCGGGCCGAAGGACACCCCGTCCTCCAAACGCTGCCACTTGACTGAGCCGGCCGCTGGCGAGAAGGCGGCGCCACTGCCCGCACAGCTGGACCGCACTCCGCGCCGGGCCCAGCCTCAGCTGCCCGCGCCCTGACGCCCACCCGCCTCGGATGCCTGCTCCCGCCCCGCGCCAGCCAGACGCCCGAGAGGCGCGCGCCTGCCCGCGGTCCTGTCGTGTGAGTGAACTCCTGAGAGGTGGGCGACCTGTCCGTCGGCCTCTGCTCCTCCGTTTTGCCTTTTTGATTTTGAGTGACAGAAATCTGAGTTGCAGGAGGCTCTGATTCAACCGGACCTTTCTTGGCCAGCTGCCTGCTAGAGCCTCGCGTTTCCGGCTCCTAATTAAGAACTTAGCCCCCGCCCCATCCCCCTTGTTCTCAGCCCCCAAATTCAAAGCTTTGCATTAATGAATTGCAGTTTCACCTTCTTCCCTCCTTCTTACCTGAAGAGTGAAGAAGACTTTCAGGTAAAAGATTTGCCTATGAACGTTTAATTTGTATGCCAACTGTCAGGCTTGTGATCCGAATGGCATGTCAGGAGCAAAATGTGAGCTCCCGTTAGAGCTGTGGGAGGCTGAATCTGGAGGTGAATTATATTGCAAATGGGAAGTGAAGCAGAGCTGACGGTAAGATCCTCTGGCTGTTAGCGAAGGGGTCTGGGAAGCAGAGCAGAACAATTAGGCTCTCTCCTGCGTCCCGTCTGCCCGCTCCCCATCTCTTATGAAAACAGTAAACATTCTCATCAAAGACCCCATCGTTTTCGGATTGGAGATTCATGGTGTTTATCTTAGGGAATATTTTAGTTAAGAATTCAGAGGAATAAAGGATCTATTATTATTATGACAGTGTATAAATCACATCAGGATCAACAGTTGAATATACCCTGAATATTTGGATGAGGTAGTTTTCAAGTACTTGATATAGATACCATATATAAGTGGGAAATAACTAATGTTTAGGTATTCAGCAGAATAGTCTGTTAAAACCATAACTCCAGTTTTTAACTTCTTTGTTTTGCCAGCAAACAAAAATTACTTATTAGGCCCACGGTCTTACAATAAAAGGATACTTTAAGATCATTGACCAAGCTCCGGTCCATTTTAGCGCTCCCTCTGTTGCTCTCCTGACAGACTGGCCACACTTTGCAGGGAGCACTTCAGTGACAGGAAGCTACAACATTGTGAGGCATCCCTCCTTTCTGTCACTGTCAGCAAGGCCTTGTTGACACTGAGCTGACAACTGCTTCCTTGGACCAGCTTCTCATTAATCCTGCTTTTGCCAGTAGCCCTCTAGCTTGTGAAATTATATATAGAATTTTTCGGCAGAGAAGATCTAAGACTTTCATCCATCTGAAAAAGTTTGTGACCAAAAAATTGTTAAGAAATGGAAAGTCTAAACTGGTTTAGAGTAAGACTTTTGTCTCCTTTACTTGACAGCTTTGGCTTCCTCATCTGTAAAATAGGAATGATCATATACTCTGTCTACCTATAGGGTTTTTGTGAGAATTAAATTAGATAATATTCATAAAGTACTTATCATAGTTGCCTAGAAGTTAGTAAACATTTGTTATCATCATTAAATAATATTCATTTTGTTTCCCCTTACCTAAGACCTGTCTCTGTGCTAAAGATCCTTAGTCCCAAATTGAATTCAAAAATGCAGTCTAGTCTGAACAGTACAGACTGCAATGAGTTTCTATCTTCAAACAAAATCGTCTGATTTTTAATCGGCTTTTGTAGTAAATACAACAAAGCTGACTAAAAAACCCACCACCACCACCATCCTCCCACCCCGGCCCTCGCCCACCCCACCACACACACACACTTTGCTGTCTAGGTAGGCATTATTCATTTTTAAATTATGCAATTAATTTCTTGAATATGAACATTTTTTCTCTTGTTGTCTATTACTTTAAGTCTCTCTCCAATTTCCAGCTTGTTGCTGTTGTTCAGTTATTAAGCCCTGTCTGACTTTTTGGAACCCCATGGACTGCAGCACACCAGGCTTCTCTGTCCTTCACCATCTCCCAGAGCTTGCTCAAACTCATGTCCATTGAGTCGGTGATGCCATCCAGCCATCTCATCCTCTGTCGCCTCCTTCTCCTCTTGCCCTCAAGCTTTCCCAGCATCCAGGTCTTTTCCAATGATATGTTTTAATCTTGATTGTGGCTTTCATCATGTTCACTCTGCCTCTGGTTTTGTGTTACCTGCACATGTGGGGAGTTTGTTCACTAGATATTTATATCATTGATAATACATGGGACAAGTCCTTTTGGCATGTGGCATCTATAGAAGCCTGTGGCACATAGAAAGATGTGGACTTTTGGATCCTGGTTTTGGAGCCTGGCTGCTAGCTTTGTGACAGTGAGAAACCTCTTTTCCATATCAATAAATTGAGGTTAGGAATTTCTGCCTTTCAGGTAATTATTAGAATTCAAAGTAATGTACTGAAAGTGCCAACTACAGTACTGGTTGGGAAGATGTATTTGGCCCTCAGTAGGTATTGCTGAGACTATTTAATCTGCTGAACTTAGCACTGTCCTTCAGATTAAACTCTTCTAGCCCACAGATCAGTCTTCTTCATACAGACATTATGAGACTAATTTTAATCAAATGCTTTGCTAAAATTAAAGATCCTGCATATACTCTAATTCATCACAAAAGTAAATGATGTTAGCTTAAAAATGATTGATTCTCAGTGAAGTCCCTGTTCTTTGAAACTCTCAGTATTTTTCCCCATTTTCTGATTAAATCTTGAATTTTCCTGGAGATTGGTATTATATTAACTGGTTTGCCTAGGAATTCTAATTCTTTCCTTCAGTTTTGAATTCTTTTTTAATTAGGGGAGAAAAAGTGTGTTTCAGTCTCTAGTCTCTTGAGACTTCCTTCCTTTTCCATGTTTTCCTGAGGTTGTCAGAATATTTTTGTGCTTACATTTGCCAATTCTCTCTGGAATGTGATTCACCAGATTTTGAAGACATGAATTCTTTTAAAGTGACCTCTTCTGCTTGTGCGTTGGTTCTCTCTTAATGAGGTTTCTTCTGTACTTTGCAGCTTAAAGATCATTTGCTTTTAAGAAAGCAAAACAATTGCTAAGCAGTTCTGTTTCCTTTCCCAACTAATTAACATACCATCTGCCTTGGATTGGGGATTTTTTTTTTTTTAAACTGGAGCCTATTTTCCATAGTAAGACTGATATGAACAGAATGGTGGTGGAGAAATACTACATTATCATGTTGCAAGTTTAGGGAGTAATAAATTACTAGTCAATATATGATATAGGAAGAGCCTGTACTTTAAGAATTTATTCCTTATAAATTAAGAGTTGTGAAATAAAGGAAGTTTCACAAGGGGCTTTGACGGTAACAAAACTAGTGAAGCAGATGGGTTCTAGACACAAGAGAGCAACAAGAGTCCTGCAAACTGGAGAGTGAGCGCCCAGCTTAGAGCTATTCTAATTCAGAGCAGTTGGAACATTACACGGGTCACAGGAAACACTGCTAACACTGTGAGTGTGTGGCTTCTGCCTGCTGCAAGTATCCTGAAAGAGGTAGAACTGCATGGAGTTTCACTGTTTTATCACCAGTATCTAACACACCTTGAAGCACATGGGTATTTGATAAACAGCCAAACTTTAATTAGCATTCATTAAGTGCCTCTAGGTAGAGAACTGTTCTCTGCCAAATAACAAAAGGAGAAATTGCTCCTGCCCTTGAGGAATGTTTGATCTCATTTGAGGAGGCAGCGCTTATAAATTAATAGGCTGGACACAAGTTCGAGAAGAATTCTGGGTAATGGTCTGAGGAATTCCAGGAGGTCTGCACGAAGGAGACAGCGTTTCCTCTGGCCTTAAAGATGGCACAGATTTGGTTTACGCAGGGAAAGGGGAAAGGGTTCTGGAGATACAGGGAAGGTGGTGTTTTTCAACCTAAGAGAAAGTCAGAAGGAGAAAATAAGGATGTGTGTGTGTTTGTGGTAAGGATAATAGCTTGATGGGGGAGGAAGTGTCCTTGGATTAGTGAGAAATTAAATCCAATAGGTAAAAAGAAGATTTTTTAGAAATGTTTAAATGTACCTCTGCTGTACATTACCTCCACCACCCATCCTGAAATACTGTACCATCAGCTACAGAGACTAGGGTATAATCACTCTATAATCACTTCTTAGTAGATTGGTATATGTATCATGAGAACGTTATAAAATTTTAAATAGCAAAGCTTTCAGAATTCTTGGTCATTTGATCTAGCGTCCAAGTGGATTTGGATACCATGTTTTCTCATGTCTCTACATAAGAATAATGGTTCTTTTAGTTATTCAAAATTATGTGTACTGCTGCCTGGAATTTAATTCAGTGCATGCAATTAACACTCATTATTTATGCTTCCTACTTGTTCTAAAATATTTGAGGTGGCTTCACTACATAACATAAGGACTAATGTATTTTGACTATGTAGGGAATAAAAAGAAGATCATCTACTCTCTTAGGGTCATTGGCTGGGCCTGCAAATCAGAATAGTTAACAGGAGAAAGGAATTAATTGCCTCTGTACGCGTGGGAGTTCACAAAAAAACATATTTCAAGGGTTAGGTTAAAATTGCAGACTTACGTATCATTTTAACAAAGGATGTTAAAAGTGTGGAAAGAGGCTAGGCTAAAGAAAAGGGCATGACAGTGAGTTCTGTGAAGGTGGCTAGGAAATATATGATAAATAGGGTTGCTTGTTCTGCAGAGAAGAATTGTCTCCAGAGTGGCACTCTTCTTGGTATAGGAGAGTGAGACACCTTTACAGAGGTGCTTTTGCCCTGCTTTTGGACAAAAAGTTGGAGGGCAGAGGCCTAATTGCCTTTGGCTCAAAACAAGGCTTGGGCAGTGTGGCATATTTTGGGGTGACAAATTCTAATCCCTCTCAAATTCCTTAATGATAATTGAGATAAATAAAATGTAATGGCTCAGAAAAAAATGTCAGTTAAGATTATTTGGTCAATTAAAATGATTAAGATTTACATATTTTGGACCAACCTTGATTAGACCCTACATATTAAGGTTCAGGCTTGACTGAGGCAAAGTGTCTACCCTCCATGAATTCATAGGTTTGTGAAAGAGCCTGACAGACCCACCATCCATCCCACTAAAATGGGAAATGCATTCACAGTGAAATGTAATTCCACAAGGACCAGCATTTTAGAATTGTTTGGGAGTATGTGGCTTCTACCTTTAAGGGAAGTTTTGAGGTTGAGGAATCTGATGTGTTTCTTATGGGTAGATTTTTGTGGAAGAGATTGTAAGAACTGTTCAGAACCAGGAAATGTGAGTTACCCAACATAATCTACTCAACAGTCATCCTTTCCTTCCTTTTCAGTGTTTTCTTCCTTCTTTTTACCTCCTTATCAGTTTAGTAATAATAATAGCAAAATAACTGCTGCATTTCTATGGTACTTTCTGTTTTTCCTTATCACTATTCCTGATGGATTTTGGGCAGGCATTATTACATTTAGTATAAAGATGAGGAAGCAGAGTCTCAAAGAAGAAAAGAAAAATTCCTGTGGTTGCACCGCTAATTAAATTCCTCTACCTTTTTTTAGACAGAAGTCATGTGAAGAGCTCTCTAGTTAGAATCTATTGGTTTTTCTGACTTTTCTGAGTACAGAATGACACAGGTTTGCTGTGCATGATAAATTTCTCTCCTTAAGCTCATGATGTTCAAAGAAAACTCTGTGAGAAAAGGATTTTATGCATTGATTTTGAGGGTAAACTCATTTTGTTTAGTGGATCCTTTTAGGTTTGATATTTTGTAATATCAAGGTGTCATTTTTCAAAAGAACTTCATCTGGGTCTTGGATGAATGACCTGTCTGCACTCAGAGAAGTGAGAAATAACTCAACAAAAGTTAATTTTACCAAGTCCTAAAATCTGAAACAACTTTCCCCTTCTCCCTATACATAAAACTTTAATAGAATACACACTTTATACTGTACAGAGAAAAAAATCCTCAAAGTTGATATGGGCTAGAATGTAAGATTCAAGCATATTTGGGTAAATCATGCTGCTGCTGCTGCTAAGTCGCTTCAGCTGTGTCCGACTCTGTGCGACCCCATAGACGGCAGCCCACCAGGCTCCTCTGTCCCTGGGATTCTCCAGGCAAGAATACTGGAGTGGGTTGCTATTTCCTTCTCCAATGCATGTATGCATGCTAAGTCACTTCAGTTGTGCCCGAGTCTGTGCAATCCCATAGACAGCAGCCCACCAGGCTTCTCTGTCCATAGGATTCTCTAGGCAAGAATACTGGAGTAAGTTGCCATTTCCTTCTCCGGGTAAGTCATAGGTGATAAATATTGAGTTTATGGGAGATGGAGGAGTTGCTCGGCTCTTTGATGTTCTAATTTATTAGTACCCAGTACCGTGGAGCTCGTCTGTCATATCCCCTCACAAACTCATTCCTGCTTCTGAACCCTGCATTAACTCAACTCTCACCTGACTCTCAGCATCGAGGCTACTTGTTCATCTTTTTTAAAAAAAGAAATTTAGATATACTATATTATTGATTTTTTACTTGCTAATTGAGTGCTATCCCCTAAATCTTAATATGGATTCAGTGCTATTATCCTCTCTCTTCATAAACTGATTGAGTCTTTTATTCACATTAAATCTTGGTTTGAAGCAGTTAAAATGTGTTGCATCAAATTATCAGTTTGACTTTCTTAAAAAAGATGTATTTGATGGTAAAAAATAATATATGCATTTGAAAAATTGGGGAGCAGATAAAAGTGCAAAGAAGAAATTTAAATTACCTATAATTCCACCATCCAAAGAGGAACACTTGTTGTTTTATATTTTTTTAAAAACTCCTTCATGGAATTGAGTCCATCTTTTAAAATTTTATTTATTTATTGGCTGTGCTGGTCTTTGTTGCTACATGGGCTTTTCCTTAGTTGTGGCAAGTGGGCACTCTGGTTGCAGTGCTCAGGCTTCTCACTGTTGTGGCTTCTTTGTTGTGGAACACAGGCTCTAGGGCACAGGCTTAGCAGTAGTTGTGGCACATGGGCTTAGCTGCTCTACAGCATGTGGGATCTTCCTGGACCAGGGACCCAACCCACATCTCCTGCATTGGCAGATGGATTCTTCACCACTGAGCCACCAGGGAAGCCCTGTTTTCTATTCTTTTAAAACCATATGTATTTTAAAAATTAGAATAATACATGTATATTATAGTCTTCTGCTTTTAAAAATTAACTATGATTTCTAGAGACTTAGAAGAATCTTCTAATCTTTGCAAATTTTTCTTTATTTTAGGCAGCAGACTGTAATATCTTCAAATGTTTGGTGTCATTTCTTTAGCAAAATGCTAATTACAAGTAAGATTATATGATATTACAAGGCAGGCTTATAACAGTCTTGAAAATATTTTCAATAAATAGAAATATTATAGGAAATTATTAGTTCAAGTAACAAATATGTGAGTGCACAGTCTGCTTTAAGCAATATTTTTATTATTTACAGCCTGAGTTTTTTCATTGTTTTGCTATGGATAAATAACCATTTGACCAGTAATTTAAAAAATGAACATATGAACATTTTCTCATGTTACTAAATATTTTTAAAGTTATTTTCATATAATGAATTACCCTATAACTTAATTGCTTAAAATGACAAACATATATTTATTTCACAGTTCCTGTGGATCAGGAAACTGGATACAGCTTAGATGAGTAACTCTGCTTCAAGATCTCTCAAAATCAAGTTGTCAGTTGGGGCTATAGTCTTATCTGAAGACTTACCTGGGGGAGAGTTCTTTAGAAGATAGGTTTATAAAATAAATTGTTCCATAATTAGGAAATTTATTTGAATTAGCACAAGTCATGAGATATGAAAGGAAAGCACTGTGATATAGCAAGATCCCTGAAATTAGAATCAAAAGATATGGATGTTAGAACAGGCAGTGCATTTGAGTATCATCATACAGTATCATCAAGGTCACATGCTTCCCAATGTAAGATAGTTAAGCTGCTTACTTACAGAATTATACATCAATGTGTTTTGTACAATGAGGAAAAATAATCCCTTTCAGTTGTATAAATTCACTTACAAGATACCAGGAAAAGAAGAAAAGAGAAAATGCAAATGAAATATGCTCAAGAGAAATAAAGATAGATGGGTAATTTACTCTGAAAAACTCCAGACACTTGGTTATCATTTGTAACTCAGGACTATACATATCCTGTTGCTAAGAGTATTGGACTTTTATCTAAAATATCTAAACTTAAATTATTTACATCAGTTATGGACGCCCCTCACTGTGCTAGGCATATAAGAGTGAGATACAGAGATGAACAATTACTTATTACCCATCTTCTTTCACAGAGAATTTAAGAAGACTCTTTGTCTGCCTTCAAGAGTCTAGCACACTTATAAACAAGCAGAATGAGAAAAGTACAGTGACAAAGATAACTATGTTATGGAAACCCAAGAGAGGGCTAGAGTACTATCAGGTAGTGAGAGGGCCTTTACACTGGAAGTGTACTTGGGATGGACACATAAGAATGGGTCTATCTGGGGATTTCCCTGGTGGTCCAGTGGTTAGGACTCTGTGCTGTCACTGCCAAGGGTGCAGGTTCGGCCCATGGTTGGGGAACTAAGATCCCACAAGCCACAAAAGACCTATATATAGAAAACTAAAACACTGATGAAAGAAATCAAAGGTGACACAAATAGATGGGGAAATATACCATGTTCATGGATTGGAAGAATCAATATAGTGAAAATGAGTATACTCCCAAAAGCAATCTATAGATTCAGTGCAATCCCTGTCAAGCTATCAACAGTATTTTTCACAGAACTAGAACAAATGATTTCACAATTTGTATGGAAATACAAAAAACCTCAAATAGCCAAAGCAATCTTGAGAAAGAATAATGGAACTGGAGGAATCAACCTGCCTGACTTGAGACTATACTACAAAGTTACAGTCATCAAGACAGTATGGTACTGGCAAAAAGACAGAAATATAGATCAATGGAACAGAATAGAAAGCCCAGAGATAAATCCACGCACCTATGGACACCTTATCTTTGACAAAGGAGGCAAGAATATACAATGGAGAAAAGACAATCTCTTTAACAAGTGGTGCTGGGAAAATTGGTCAGCCACCTGTAAAAGAATGAAACTAGAACACTTTCTAATACTATACACAAAAATAAACTCAAAATGGATTAAAGATCTAAATGTAAGACCAGAAAGTATAAAACTCCTAGAGGAAAACATAGGCAAAACACTCTCTGACATAAATCACAGCAGGATCCTCTATGACCCACCTACCAGAATAATGGCAGTAAAAGCAAAAATAAACAAATGGGACCTAATTAAACTCAAAAGCTTTTACACAACAAAGTAAACTATAAGCAAGGTGAAAAGACAGCCTTCAGAATGGGAGAAAATAATTGCAAATGAAGCAACTGACAAAGAATTAATCTCAAAAATATACAAGCAGCTCATGCAGCTAAATACCAGAAAAATAAATGACCCAATCAAAAAATGGGCCAAAGAACTAACTAGACATTTCTCCAAAGAAGACATACAGATGGCTAACAAACACATGAAAAGATGCTCAACATCACTCACTATCAGAGATATGCAAATCAAAGCCACAATGAGGTACCATCTCATGCCAGTCAGAATAGCTGCTATCAAAAAGTCTACAAACAATAAATAAATGCTGGAGAGGGTGTGGAGAAAAGGGAACCCTCTTACACTATTGGTGGGAATGCAGACTATCACAGCCACTATGGAGAACAGTGTGGAGATTCCTTAAAAAACTGGAAATAGAACTGCCATATGACCCAGCAATCCCACTGCTGGGCATACACACTGAGGAAACCAGAATTGAAAGAGACACGTGTACTCCAGTGTTCATCGCAGCACTGTATACAACAGCCAGGATATGGAAGCAACCTAGATGTCCATCAGCAGATGAATGGATAAGAAAGTCGTGGTACATATACACACTGGACTATTACTCAGCTATTAAAAAGAATGCATTGAATCAGTTCTAATGAGATGGATGAAACTGGAGCCTATTATACAGAGTGAAGTAAGTCAGAAAAAAAAACACCAGTACAGAATATTAATGTATATATATGGAATTTAGAAAGATGGTAATGATGACCCTGTATGTGAGACAGCAAAAGAGACACAGATATAAAGAACAGACTTTTGGACTCTGTGGAGAAGGCAAGGGTGGGATAATTAGAGAGAATAGCATTGAAATATGTATATTACCATATGTGAAATAGATGACCAGTCCAAGTTTGGTGCATGAAACAGGGCACTCAAAGCTGGTGCACTGGGACAACCCAGAGGGATGGGATGGGGAGGGAGGGGGAGGAAGGTTCAGATGAGGGACACATGTGCACTCATGGCTGATTTATGTCAGTGTATGGAAAAAACCACTACAATATTGTAGCTCAGTTCAGTCACTCAGTCGTGTCCGACTATCTGCGACCCCATGAATCGCAGCACGCCAGGCCTCCCTGTCCATCACCAACTTCCGGAGCTTACTCAAACTCATGTCCATCGAGTTGGTGATGCCATCTAGCCATCTCATCCTCTGTCACCCCCTTCTCCTCCTGCCCCCAATCCCTCCCAGCATCACGGTCTTTTCCAATGAGTCAACTCTTTGTATGAGGTGGCCAAAGTACTGGAGTTTCAGCTTCAGCATCAGTTCTTCCAATGAACACCCAGGACTGATCTCCTTTAGGATGGACTGGTTGGACCTCCTTGCAGTCCAAGGTACTCTCAAGAGTCTTCTCCAACACCACAGTTCAAAAGCATCAATTTTTCAGTGCTCAGCTTTCCTCACAGTCCAACTCTCACATCCATACATGACCACCGTAAAAACCATAGCCTTGACCAGACGGACCTTTGTTGGCAAAGTAATGTCTCTGCTTTTTAATATGCTGTCTAGGTTGGTCAAAACTTTCCTTCCAAGGAGTAAGTGTCTTTTAATTTCATGGCTGCAGTCACCATCCACAGTGATTTTGGAGCCCCCAAAAATAAAGTCTGACATTGTTTCCACTGTCTCCCCCCATCTATTTCCCATGAGGTGATGGGACCAGATGCCATGATCTTAAAGTTTTCTGAATGTTGAGCTTTAAGCCAACTTTTTCACTTTCTTCTTTCACTTTCATCAAGAGGCTTTTTAGTTCTTCTTCACTCTCTGCCATAAGGGTGGTGTCATCTGCATATCTGAGGTTATTGATATTTCTCCCGACAATCTTGATTCCAGCTTGTGCTTCCTCCAGCCCAGCATTTCTCATGATGTACTCTGCATATAAGTTAAATACGCAGGGTGACAATATACAGCCTTGACGTACTCCTTTTCCTATTTGAGTCTGTTGTTCCATGTCCAGTTCTAACTCTTGCTTGCTGACCTGCATACAGGTTTCTCAAGAGGCAGTCAGGTGTTCTGGTATTCCCATCTCTTTCAGAATTTTCCACAGTTTATTGTGATCCACACAGTCGAAGGCTTTGGCATAGTCAATAAAGCAGAAATAGATGTTTTTCTGGAACTCTCTTGCTTTTTCGATGATCCAGCGGATATTGGCAATTTGATCTCTGGTTCCTCTGCCTTTTCTAAAAGCAGCTTGAACATCTGGAAGTTCACGGTTCACGTATTGCTGAAGCCTGGCTTGGAGAATTTTGAGCACTACTTTACTAGCGTGTGAGATGAGTGCACTTGTGTGGTAGTTTGAGCATTCTTTGGGATTACCTTTCTTAGGGATTGGAATGAAAAGTGACCTTTTCCAGTCCTGTGGCCACTGGTGAGTTTTCCAAATTTGCTGGCATATTGAGTGCAGCACTTTCACAGCATCATCTTTCAGGAGTTGAAATAGCTCAACTGGAATTCCATCACATCCACTAGCTTTGTTCATAGTGATGCTTCCTAAGGCCCACTTGACTTTCCATTCCAGGATGTCTGGCTCTAGGTGAGTGATCACACCATTGTGATTATCTGGGTCATGAAGATCTTTTTTGTACAGTTCTTCTGTGTATTCTTGCCACCTCTTCCTAATATCTTCTGCTTCTGTTAGGTCCATACCATTTGTGTCCTTTATCAAGCCCATCTTAGCATGAAATGTTCCCTTGGTATCTCTAATTTTCTTAAAGAGATCTCTAGTCTTTCCCATTCTGTTGTTTTCCTCTATTTCTTTGCATTGATTCCTGAGGAAGGCTTTCATATCTCTCCTGGCTATTCTTTGGAACTCTGCATTCAAATGGGAATATCTTTCCTTTTCTCCTTTGCTTTTCGCTTCTCTTCTTTTCACAGCTATTTGTAAGGCCTCCTTAGACAACTATTTTGCCTTTTTGCATTTCTTTTCCATGGGGATGGTCTTGATCCCTGTCTCCTGTAATGTCACGAACCTCCATCCATAGTTCATCAGGCTCTCTGTCTATCAGATCTAGCCCCTTAAATCTATTTCTCACTTCCACTGTATAGTCATAAGGGATTTGATTTAGGTCATACCTGAATGGTCTAGTGGTTTTCCCCACTTTCTTCAATATAAGTCTGAATTTGGCAATAAGGAGTTCATGATCTGAGCCACAGTCAGCTCCTGGTCTTGTTTTTGCTGACTGTATAGAGCTTCTCCATCTTTGGCTGCAAAGAATATAATCAATCTGATTTCGGTGTTGACCATCTGGTGATGTCCATGTGTAGAGTCTTCTCTTGTGTTCTTGGAAGAGGGTATTTGCTATGACCAGTGCATTCTCTTGGCAGAACTCTATTAGCCTTTGCCCTGCTTCATTCCATACTCCAAGGCCAAATTTGCCTGTTACTCCAGGTGTTTCTTGACTTCCTACTTTTGCATTCCAGTCCCCTATAATGAAAAGGATATCTTTTTTGGGTGTTAGTTCTAAAAGGTCTTGTAGGTCTTCACAGAACCATTCAACTTCAGCTTCTTCGGCATTACTGGTTGGGGCATAGGCTTGGATTACTGTGATATTGAATGGTTTGCCTTGGAAACGAACAGAGATCATTCTGTCGTTTTTGAGATTGCATCCAAGTACTGCATTTCGGACTCTTTTGTTGACCATGATAGCTACTCCATTTCTTCTAAGGGATTCTTGCCCACAGTAGTAGATATAATGATCATCTGGGTTAAATTCACCCATTCCAGTCCATTTTAGTTCACTGATTCCTAGAATGTCGGCAGTCACTCTTACCATCTCCTGTTTGACCACTTCCAATTTGCCTTGATTCATGCACCTAATATTCCAGGTATCTATGCAATATTGCTCTTTACAGCATCAGACCTTGCTTCTATCACCAGTCACATCCATAACAGGGTATTGTTTTTGCTTTGGCTCCATTCCTTCATTCTTTTTGGAGTTATTTCTGCACTGATATCCAGTAGTATATTGGGCACCTGCCGACCTGGGGAGTTTCTCTTTCAGTATCCTATCATTTTGCCTTCTCATATTGTTCATGGGGTTCTCAAGGCAAGAATACTGAAGTGGTTTGCCATTCCCTTCTCCAGTGGACCACATTCTGTCAGAGCTCTCCACCATGACCCGACTGTCTTGGGTGGCCCCACACACGGCATGGCCTAGTTTCACTGAGTTAGACAAGGCTGTGGTCCATGTGATCAGATTGGCTAGTTTTCTGTGATTATGGTTTTAGTCTGTCTGCCGTCTGATGTCATCTCGCAACACCTACCGTCTTACTTGGGTTTCTCTTACCTCGGACGTGGGCTATCTCTTCACAGCTGCTCCAGGAAAGCATAGCCGCTACCTTGGCCTCCAATTAATTAAATTATTTTTTTTTTAAATCAGTCACTTTGTAAAGATAAAAGATCCGTGTGAATTAGAAGGGAAAAAAATAAGAAAGCCCTTTTAGAACAGAAAGCATTTTACAAATGTGATATAGGAGTCTGTGGAGTCAGTAATTGGCTTAGTATAAAAGAATGAGTGGATCATGATCTTCAAATTGCAGTGAATTGAGGACTGAACATTCATTTATGTATTTTGTGTTTTATTAGTTTCATGTTCTGATTTGGGCTCAGATTCTTAATTTCAGTTACGAGGTCTAAATAATAATCCAGTTGTAACAAACTAACAACAATATTCTGACATTGTTACCCAGTACCCACCACTCCCCACCTCCATTTAGCAACAGTTGCTTAAGGAACTGGCTTAAGAATTTTACAGAGCTTAATTCGTGTGTCATTAGTACAGTTGTGTCATTGAATTAGAACATGACATGACTAGGAAATGAGTACAGAATATAAAGTTTAAATGTTTTACCATCTTAGTGGTGATCTAGATCAGGTATTCTTCAACTAGTTGATGAGGAGCTACTTGTCATTTTCTACAGGGGTTTAGATTACGGGGCTGGAGACTGAAGTTCAATATTTATAGTCGTAAATAGGCATGGTCAGGTGAAGCAGAGTTGCCCCCAGAATAGAGCCTGTTTCCTGTTGCCACCTGGAGAACCTGGTCATTGAGATGGAACATTGACACCTGACATAGGTCGGTCACCTGATAACTCTTTAACATCCCAAATGACTGTCAACATTCTTGGGCTATAATTCTCTTTCCTAATTATAATTCTGAAACATGACCCTATATGTGAGACCGTAAAAGAGACACAGATATTTTCTCTCTTATCCATTCGTCTAAAGCACTTAAAATAATTAATAATTTGATTTTAGTAGATTTAGGAGGCAATCTAAGAGAAGGAAAAGAAATCTTACTGAACACCTTCCATGTTCCAAGGCAGTTCTAGATGCTTTAAGTGTAGAAGCACATGTAATTTTTATGATGAACATCTGAGGTAGATTCCCAGTTTACAGAAAAAGACACCACATGGCTCTACTCAGGTTTATGAGACTCTCAGATATCATCCTTTCACTTCTCAATGTGGTTTTCTCTGCCTCTCCATGGAGAAGATTTGGCCCCACGTGTGACTTCATGAAGAGCCCCTGTGGCAGTCTGCTCAAGACCAGCTGCACACAGCGTGTGTTGTGTGTGGCTGAGGACAAAACCAGCTACTCGGTTTCCAAGACTGTACAGTAGTGCCCTTCAGGTGACCTTCAGATGGGAAAATTCCATGAATGGAGGAGCCTGGCAGGCTACAGTCTGTGGGGTCACAAAGAGTTGGACATAACTGAACGACTTCACTTTCACTTCACTTTCATATTCAAGTTATAGCTGTTTGGTGAACCTTCCCTGATGTATTCCCAAGGAGCTTACTCACCAGGCTCAATCTGCTGACATTGAATCCAGGATGGAGGGCCACAGCTTCAAGATAAAATATACAGAATGAGCTGCTGTAGACTGCATCTTCTATTTAAAGAATCTAAGATCCACTAGAGAAGGGCACGGGTACCCATTCCAGTGTTCTTGCCTGGAGAATCCCATGGACAGAGGAGCCTGGTGGGCTACAGTCTATAGGGTTGCAAACAGTAGGACATGACTGAGCAACTAACATTACACTACATTAAATGGAGGGAACCAAGTAAAAGGGGCTTTCTTTTCTTTATCTATGACTCTGATGTATGTGTATGTATATATGTATAAGTGTTGGGATTTGGGGAAGGAATGGTGGGGGGGAAGGCATCTCTGTATTTTATTTTTATATTATAAAAATTATATATTTTATTTTATATTCATGCAGTGGCATGAACAAATGGCCACTTCACATACTGGGACAAAGATAATGCTAAGGATCCTTTCTGGGCATTTGCACTAATTATAGCCTGAATGAGTTGTCATCTCATTCTCACTCTATCTCCCTTTGATTTTATTTTGTTAAGTACATTTTGAAAGCACTTATATTGATGGTCCTTAACACAAACTTACTAAATACTGGCTAGATGGTTAAAAAATGTTCTCACTGACAGCTCTTTATGTATCTTAAGATGTTAAACTATAATATAAAAGAAATTGATTTTCAGTATTTTTGAAAAGTGTATTTTAAAAAACATTTTATACTTATACTTCTGTATCAGCCAGTTACAATGACAAGAGAGCCAAAAAAACTTTTCTTTGCTAACATCCAGCATTAAATATATCATACCTTTAACTGATAGCTGTGTTAACTTTCTAACCTGTCAGATGAATAATACAGTCTAAGAATTAACTTAGGAGAGCTCATCCTAAGGCCAATCCTTAGAAGGCCAATTATATCTGCTCAACTATTGGCATGCATTAATAGTGAACACTATTGAAAGTATTGCTTCATTATGAATCAACTGTCTTATTAGAGGAGACTGAAATTATATAAAGGTTATTCTTCAGTGACATACAGGTTGGGATTTCATTGCCTTTAAGGTAATTTTATTCACTTCTTTATTCACCTCTGTAATTTTATTTATTTTTGGCCATGACACACAGCTTGGGGGATCCCAGTTCCCCAACCAGGGACTGAATCCGGGCCACGTGGTGAAAGCACCAAATCTTAGCACTACTCGAGACCAACAGGGAGGGCTTCCCTGGTGGCCCAGTGGTAAAGAATCCACCTGCAATGCAGGAGACATGGGTTCGATCCCTGGGGTGGGAAGATCCCCTGGAGAAGGAAATGGCAGCCTACTCCAGTATTCTTGCCTGGGAAATCTCATGGACAGAAGAGCCAGGAGGGCTATAGTACACACAGTCACAAGGAGTCAACAACAGAACCACCAGGAAACTCTCTATTTCTGCCTTTTACCATGTCTGTCAAGTGTTTGAACAGCTGTTACCATGAACAGAAGTAGCATAAACTTTTTGTTTTCGGCTCTGATTTTCTTTTCAGGATCACTCTTCCAGAAAACCACAGAATTACAATCTGATTAACAAACATATGGGATTAACAATCCTGTTCTATCAGGGCAAGTACATCTTTTCTAAGCATGTGATGATAAGAAATTCCATTAGACAGTTACTGGACCAGTTGTACCCAATGACATGAACGTATCAGTGTCATTTTATCCCAGATAGGCCCTGAAGACCAGAGCTGACAGCTGGTCCTAGGTAGTGGTCCCTGGGAGCCTGGGAAGCTCTGAACTGTAATGTCCCTGCTGATGGAGACCAGATCAGACACTGGGCCAGTGAGCAAAGAGAAACAGTAAAGCCTCGAAAGGAGCTGTATTGGTCTTTGTCAGAATTAACTTCAAAACTAGAGGTGGGGAGGGAGACTCTATAAATTCAAGAGGGGGAGGATGTTTAACACTTAAAACCTATAAGTGTTAAACACTTAAAAACTATAAGATAAAGTATTATTGGAGCAACTGTTATTCCCAGAAGAACCTGTAATTAGGAATGGGAGCTCACACTGGGAAGTGTAACCTCTCTGGGTCAGTTTCCTCTGCAAGTGGAAATATCCAGGCCTGTCTGCTTATTGGTTCTATTAGTTGGAAAGAAGCAGATGGTAAACATGATATAAATTAATGAACTGAAGTGATAACTATAGAATATTCTATCCATGATAGAAGCACTATTGCTAAACCTAGTTGGTGGCATAAATATTTTACCACTTAGATATTTTGTGGTCCTGTAGATAATCAAGATAATGTACTCAAACTAACGACTGTATTGTAGGGAATGGAGTATCACTAATTCATTTCTTTAGAAAGGCTGTCTATTCCTCTCCCCACTTCACTCCCATTAGCTACAAGTTCAGGAACCATACTGTTAAGGACAAAGGACCATCATATCCAATTTGTAAACTGATTTCTCTTTTATTGACATTATTTCAACTCAAAGCACTTGACATTTCCATCAAGACATAGAACATTTCCATAACCTATACATTTCTTTCATGCATCCTTCCAAGCAGTCCTTACCAACTCCCACTCAAAAGAACTGCTCTTATGATTTCCATTCATAGGATTAGTACTGTTCATTCATATAAATATGACCAATCTTTTGTATCTGGCCCAACGTATTTCTGAGATTCATCCGTGTTGCTGCATAGATTGTATTGACAAGTAGTATTCCATTTTATGGATATCCCAGTTTACTCATCCATTCATCTATTGATAGACATTTGTTTTCAGCTTTCAGTATTATGAATAAAGCTACTATGAACATTGGACTAAAGTTTTTTTTGCAGACATGTTTGCATTTGTAATAAATAAATACCTAGAAGTAAAATGGTGAGTTCAGTTCTTTGAAGTGGTTGTACTGTTTTCCACTCACACCACAAAATGTGCATTCCACATCCTCACCAACACTAATCGTGGCTGGGCTTTTTAATTTTAGCAGTCCTAATGAGTGTATAATGGTGGTATTGTTTTGAAAACACCTTTTTAATTTTCACTTTACATACAGCAAAGCTGACTTTATTTTGGTGAATAGTTCTATGAGTTTGGATATATGTATAGATTCATATACCACTATGACAATCAGGATATGTAACAGTTCTCAGTTCAGGTTATCACTCAGTCATGTCTGACTCTTTGTGACTGCATGCATTGCAGCATGCTAGGCCTCCCTGTCCATCACCAACTCCCGGAGCCTGCTCAAACTCATGTCCATCAAGTTGGTGATGCCATCCAACCATCTCATCCTCTGTCATCCCCTTCTCCTCCCGCCTTCAATCCAGCATCAGGATCTTTTCAGAGGAGTCAGTTCTTTGCTTCAGGTGGCCAAAGTACTGGAGTTTCAGCTTCAACATCAGTCCTTCCAATGAATTTTCAGGACTGATTTCCTTTAAGATGGACTGGTTGTATCTCCTTGCTGTCCAAGGGACCCTCAAGAGTCTTCTCCAACACCACAGTTCAAAAGCATCAATTCTTCAATGCTCAGCTTTCTATATGGTCTAACTCACATCCATACATGATTACTGGAAAAACCATAACTTTGACTAGATGGACCTTTGTTGGCAAAGGTCTTTAATACACTGTCTAGGTTTCTCACAGCTTTTCTTCCAAGGAGCAAGTGTTTTAATTTCATGCCTGCAGTCACCATCTGCAGTGATTTTGGAGTCCAGGAAAATAAAGTCTGTCACTGTTTCCATTGCTTCCCCATCTATTTGCCATAAAGTGACGGGACCAAATGCCATGATCTTCATTGTCTGAATGTTGAGTTTTAAGCCAGCTTTTTCACTCTCCTCTTTCACTTTCATCTTCGCTTTCTGCCCTAAGGTGGTGGTGTCAGCTGCATATCTGAGGTTATTGATACTTCTTCTAGCATCTTGATTCCAGCTTGTGCTTCATTCAGCTGGCATTTCTCATCATGTACTCTGTATATAAGTTAAGTAAGTTTAACAGTTCTAACACCCCAAAAAAGTTCCCTTTTGCTGCCTCTTTGTAATCACATTCTCCTCTTACCCTGACCCCTAAAGACCACATCAGTTGTCTGTTCCTATAGTTTTGCCTTTTCCAGAATCATGCACTATGCAATAAGTAAAATCATGCAACATGAAATCTTTTAAGACTGGGATCTTTCAATCAGCATCATGCCTTTAAGAGTCATCCATATCGGTATCAGTATCTTTTAAAATCATGCAACATGAAATCTTTTAAGACTGGGATCTTTCAATCAGCATCATGCCTTTAAGAGTCATCCATATTGGTATCAGTATCTTTGCTACTTTCAATTTTTGGCAGTCATGGATAATAAAACTGTGATAAATATTTACATAAAGCTTTTTATGTGAACACAGGTTTCATTTCTCTAAATACCTAGGTGTGTTGGGTTATATGATAAGTGGATGTTCCCAGCTTTATAAGAAAATGCTAAGCTGTTTCCCAGAGTAGCTGTGCCATTTTGCATCCCCACTAGCAATTATGAAAGTTTCAATTGCTCTGCATATGTACCAGCACTTGATATTGCATATTTTAAATTTTACCCATTTTAATAGATGTACAGATGTATCATATCATGGTTTTCATTCTTCAAATGGCCAGTATTGTTGAGCATGTACTGGTAGACTGCAGTCCATGGGGTTGCAAAGAGTCGGACATGACTGATCAACTTCACTTTCATTTCATGTACTTACTTGCCATCCATAGATGATGTCTTGAATGAAAATTCTGTTACACATCCTTTAAAAATTGATTTGCTTTTTATTACTGATGACTTTTGGTGTTTGACCATTCTAGATTGAAGTCATTTGTTGGGCAAATGATGTGCAAATATTTTTTTCTCCATCTGGGACTCATCTTTTTATTTCCTTAACTGTGTTATACTCAGAACAAAAGATTTCAATTTTCATTTAGTCAAGTTTATCAGTTTTTTTATGGTTCATGCTTTTGGTGTCATATCTAGAAGCTCTTTGTCAAACCCAAGATCATGAATATTTTCTGTAATGTCTTGTAAAAGTCTTTTATGTTTAGATTTATGACTCCCTTTGAGTTAATTTTCTATATAAAGGGTAAGGCATAGATCTTTGAGGGAGTGGATATGACTGTCCAGTTGTTCTAGTTCCAGTCATTGAAAAAATTAGCCTTTTTGCACGGAATTATTTTTGCACAGTTGTCAAAACTCAATTGACCATATTTCTGTGGGTCTATTTCTGGACTCTTATGTTCCAAAAATCTGTGTGTCTGGTCTTTCATCAATATCGCACTGTCTTGATTATTGTAGCCTTTTAATCATTCTTAAAGGTGGGTAATGTGAGTATTCCAAATTTGATATTTCTCAAAATTGTTTTGGCTATTCTAATTTCTTTGCATTTCCATAGTGAGCTTAGACTTGGTGTGTTTATAACACATCCTGCTGGGATTCTGAATGGAATTTTAAAATCAGTTTGTCAGTGTCTACAAAAAAGCCTCCTGGGATAGTGCTTATATGTAAATTTATATATATATAAATTGGAGGAGAACTGATATCTTAACAGTATTATCTTTGAGATCATGAACACTATTTAGTTTACAATTTATATTATTTACATATGGCATATACAATATACAATGTAGTTTTTCATATATTTTGTTAAATGTATCCCTAGCTGTTCAGTTTTTATATATTGCAAATGGCACTAATTTCATCTTTCAATTACTAAGTATACCAAAATACAGTTAATTTTTGTATATTAACTTTGTATCATGAGACTTTGCTAAAATCATTTATTCTAGTAATTTTTTCATATATAATCCTTTGGATTTTTTACATACATATACAAGTCATGTCATCTGCAATTAAAGGCAGGTTTTTTTCTGACAAATTTTATGCTTTGTATTTCTTCCCTCTAGTACAATATTAAGTAAAAATTGCAAAATAAATAGAAATTGTGATAATAAACACTGTTGCCTTGTTCCCATTATGGCTAAAGTAATTCAGTCTTTCACTGTTATATATTTGTTTGAGGAAGTCTCTCCTATTGCTAGTTTGCCAAGAATTTTTATCATAAACGGTTGTTTTATCAAATGCTTTTACTGCATCTATTGAGATAATCATCTGGCTGTTTTTTACATTAACACAGTGAATTATGTTCATTGACTTTTGAATGTTACAATCAAAATTTACATCATGTTCTGGTATAAATCCCACTTGGGTCATGATGTAGTAACCATACTATATATATGCTGGATTCAATTTGCCATTTAAAAATTGTTATGTGAGTCTGTATTCATGAGGGATATTGACTTGCAGAGTGTTCTTTTCTCAAACTGTCTTTGCTTGTGGTAGCAGGGGGATCCTGACTTCTTACAGAATGAATATGGAACCCTCTCCCTCTATTTTCTGGAGTTTAGGCAAGATCGGTATTATTTCTTTCTGAAACATTTGAAAGAATTTAGAACTTTAGAGTTGCCATTTGAGCCCAGAGATTTCTTCTTGGGAAAGAATTTCCCAATAAATTTCTTCTTAAGATATAAATACAATTTCTTTCATTTATATAGGGATGTCAGACTTTCTGTTTTCTCTTGTGCCAGTTCTGGTAACTTGGTGTGTACAAAGTTGCTTATAATATTCCCTTCTTAGTCTTTTAATGCGTAAGGAATATATAGTAATGTCCTTTCCCCCATCACTTCTTGGTTATGGGTGTCCTCTCATTTTCTTGATTAGACTAGACAGACTTAGCTATTTTATGAGATTTTTTTTTAAAGAACCACTATTGGTTCCATTGATGTTTCTCCCTTATTTGCCTTTTCCTTTTTTTTTTTTTTTTTTTTCTGCTCTCATCTATACTACTTCCTTCCTTCTGTTTACTTTGGGTTTAATTTACTTTTCTTTTTCTACCTTTTAAAGGTGAAAGCTTAGATCACTGACTTAATGCTTTCTTCTTTTCTGTTACAAGGATTTAAGTCTTATCAGTTTCCCTTTAAACTTTCAACAGTGCATTTAAAAATTTTTGATATGTTGTGGCTTCTATTACTTGGTTGAAAATATGTTAATTTCCTTATGACTTCTTCTTTTCCCTATGGGTTATTTAGAAATTTGTTATTTAGTTTCCAAGTATCTGGGACTTTCCTGGATATTTTATTATTTATTAATTCTGTGATGGTTGGAAAATATACTCTAAGATTCCAAGCTTTTGAAATCTGTAGAGACTATCATGTAGTCTATCTTGGTGACTGTTCTATATTCATTTTATAAAAGTGTATCCTACAGTTTTTGGGTATAATCTTCTATAAATGTCAGTTAAGTCCAGTGGAATTATAGTGTTGTTAAAAAATTGAATTCCTTACTTTTTTCCTTTGGGTATTCTTATCAGTTGCTGAGAGAATACTGTTTCTGCCTTTATCAGTTTTTCTTAATGTGTTTTGAAGCTTTGTTATTAGTTACCTATACACTTATGATTATCATGTCTTCTCCTCACTGACACATAAAATATCCCTGTTAATTTCTGTAATACTACTGGTTCTTTGAGGTTTGATTTGTCTGATATTCATATAGCCACAGCAGCTTTTTATATTTCTTGTTTGCATTGTATATCCTTTCTCATCTTCTCATTGCAACTGGTATATTTGTATGTAAGGTATATCTCTTATAATTAGCATACAGTTGGATTTTTTAAATAGACTTCCTTTTTTAGAGCATAAGACTGCTCTAAAATAGGTTCACAGCAAAGCTGAGCAGGAAATACAGTAACCTTCTTCCCACTCCCCTCACACCCTCCAACACACACAGCCTCACCCACTGTCAACATTCCAATCTGAGTGTTACAGTCAGTGAATCTACATTGACATATGACCCCTCTAAGTCTTTACTAGACGTTAGGGTTCATTCTTGGTGCTATACATTCTGTGGGTTTGACAGCTGGCACATTATCCATCATTATAGTAGCATACAGAGAATTTCACTACCCTAAAACTTCTCTGTGCTCCACCTAGTCAATCTTCCCTCCTCTCTACTTGCTAGCAACCCCTGGGCTTTGTACTCTCTCCATAATTTTCACTTCTTCAGACTGTCATACAGTTGGAAAGATTGTCTTCTTTAGAGCTTAGTAATATGCATTTAAGGTTTTTCAGTTTCTTTTCATGACTTGATAACATATTTCTTTTTAACACTGAATAATATTCCATTGTCTGATTATTCCACTGTTCACCCATTCACCTACTACTGAAGGACATCTTGGTTGCTTCCAGTTTTTGCAATTATAAATAAACATCCACATATGAGTTTTTGTGTAGACGTAATTTTTCAGCTCATTTGGGTAAATTCCAAAGAATGTAACTGATGGAGCATATGGAAAGAGTACATTTAATTTCGTAAGAAACTGCTAAGCTGTTTTCTGCAGAGGCTGTGCAGTTTTGCATTTCCCCTAGCAATGAATGAGAGTTCTGTTTCTCCACATCTTCAACAGCATTTTGTGCTGTCACTGTTTTGGATTTTTGCCATTCGTATAGATTGTACTGATATCACAATGTTGTTTTAAAATGCAACTCCCTAATGATATATAATGTTAAATATTCCTTCACATGCTTATTTCCCATTTGTCTTCTCTGGTAAGTATGTTTGTTCAGATCTAGTGTCCATTTTTTAATCAACCTGTCTTCTTACTAAGTTTTAAAGAGTTCTTGTATATTTTGGATAAACAATCCTTTATCAGATATGCTTTTGCAAATACTTTCTCCCAGTCTGTGGCTTGTCTTCTTTTTTTTTTTTTCCATTTCAGTAACTTTATTGAAAGGTATATCCCTTAGTACCAAAACATAATGGGAGTTGGTTAGGTTACCTCTGGCAACTCAAAATTAACACTGATGTATTCAAAATATTGAAATTTATCAGTATTTTGGGAAAACTGTAAAGTTATTCATAAAACATGGTTTACCAAAGTATAAGATACACTGTGGTTCTTTGGTTCATTTTCTAATGCCTCTATAACCATAAAATGATGTCAAAATTGGGTACAGCCATCTTGGATGGATTCAGGTTACACACTGCATTTAGTAACTCTCTGCAACACTTTAACCCTGTAGATCTCTGAACACTACACCTCGGCAACCTTATAATTATGAAGATGCCTACTTGCCTTTCTTAATACTTCCTTTTGGCACACAGTAGGGGCAATTAATGTAAGCATATTCTCTTCCTTTTAAGCAAAATTCTAAGTTAGAACCAAGTTTTATAAAAACAGTCCTCAGTAAAAACTGATGGAGTGTTAAATCAAAAAGTTTTCTGAGTGACACTAATTTGTTTTGAGTTACTAGTACAGTAAAAACTAACTTTCTTGATGGGACTAGACTGAGGCAGTAAATTTTGTATAAAACTTTTAAAATCATGGATACAAACATCACCAGTTTTCTAGAAAAATATTAAAGATAACATGCCAAAATTAACAGGTTGGTAGTTTTGCTTTACATAAATGCCCTCAAATTTAAATGTGATTTCTATGTAGCAGTAAGGGCCACATCTCTGGGTTAATAATTACTTGCATCATAGGTGCCAAGAAACTAACTATTCTCACTGCCTAGAATAGTGACCCTTATTGTGCCTTAAAAAGTGCATTTGTGAAATGGTGTTTTTGATGTAAACCTCCTAATTTAAAGTTTAAATTTAAGTAGGTTACCTTTTTTAAACACCACCTAAGTACAATATTGTGGCTTGTCTTCTTATTTCTGGGAAGTGTGTTACACAGAAATCTTTACTTTTGACAAAATCCAATTTATCAATCCTTTCTTTCATGAATCATACCTCTGATGTTGTATCTGAAAGGTCATTGCCAAACCCAAGGTCATTTAGATTTCTCTAGATGTAACTCCTGGATTTTGTCTTTTAAGTTTTACAGTTTGCTTTATATTTAGATTCACTTTGAGTTAACTTTTGTGAAAGGTGTTAGGTCTGTCTAAAC
This sequence comes from Odocoileus virginianus, assembly GCF_023699985.2. NCBI lineage: Eukaryota > Metazoa > Chordata > Mammalia > Artiodactyla > Cervidae > Odocoileus > Odocoileus virginianus. Next base: position 988,363 of record NC_069686.1, on the reverse strand, counting down.
TTTTTTTTTTATAATGAATGTCCAGTTGTTTCAGTACATACTGAAAAGACTGTCTTTGCTCTATTATCTTTGCTCCTTTGTCAAAGATTAGTTGACTACATGTGGATCTTATTTACCTAGTCTGCCTTTTAATTGAAATTTTTAGTTCATTAAGTAATTTTTGATATCTATGGTCAGCGACTCTGCTGTTTTCTAATTATCCCATTATTTTTTTCCTCCTATGTTCATCCTTTCCTGCCTTCTTCTAGGTTAAATATATCTAATGTCTCATTGTTTTTAAGTCATATTAACAGTATCTTTTTAGTGGTTTCTCTGTTCAGTTTTTTAAAATCTTTCCCCCTCTTTTTCAGATTGGTTGTATCTATGGATTTATATTCAAGTTCACTAATCTTTCTTCTCTAATGCCCAATAGCCCATATAATGAGTTTTTCATTTGTTCTTGAATTTACTTCCTGTGTGTTTTGTTACAATTTCTATTTCTCTGCTGAGATACTGTATTTGCTCACTCAGTGATCATTTTTCCTTTATGTCCTTGTGTACGTGTGTGTTAGTTGCTCAGTCGTGTCTGACTATTTGTGACCCCATGGCCTGTAGCCCACCAGGCCCCTCTGCCCATGGAATTCTCCAGGCAGTGATACTGGAGTGAGTTGCCATTCCCTTCTCCAGGGTATCTTCCCACCCCAGGGATTGAACCTGGGTCTTCTGCATTGCAGGCAGAAGCCTTGAAATTATTTACATTGCTGTTTAAAGTTCTATTAAGTTCTGTTAATTACCAAGTGCTCGGTCATCTGTGGATCTGTTTCTAGTAACTTTTATTTCTTGAATAGGCACATTTTCCTGTTTCTTTGCATTATTGGTAATACTTTATTATGTGGCAGACATTGTGTATAATTTGTAGGAATTTGAATTATACCATCTTCATTTAAATAGTATTGAATTTTATCCTTTGTTCAGATGGAACTGTTTGTGTGAACTTAGTCCAACATGGCCCATTGGACTGGCTGCCTGTTTTTTAAAAATTAAGTTTTATTGGAACTTACTCCTTGCCCGTCTGTTTACAAATGATCTATGGCTTCCTCTGCACTACAATAGCAGGACTGAGTAGTGTAACATAGGCCATATGGCTCACAAAACTAAATTATACACAGTAAGTCCCCTATATGCGAAACTTCAAGTTGCGAACTTTCAAAGATACAAACGTGTCTTGTCACTTGTTAGTTCCCACGTCTGGCCTACCTGTGTAATCCTCTGCAAGTGGTTCTTCTTTTGCATATGTTAATGCACAGTACTGTATACAGTTGTAGTACAGTATCTTTATTTCAAGTTTAGGATGTCCAGAAGCAAGCATAAAAGCAGCAGTGATATAGCTGGTATGGTTAAGAAGCACCAGCTATTGTTACTGTACTATTGTACTTTTCAAGTAAAAATGTTTTACTTAAAAATATATATATATATTTTATTGAAGTATAGTTGACTCACAATGTTTCAGGTGCACAGCAAGGAGATTCAGTTATACAAATACACATGTATTATTTTGAAATTATTTTCCATCATAAGTTATTACAAGATATTGATATAGTTCCTTATGTTCTACAGTAAACCTTTGTTGCTTGTATATCTATTTTTAATTAGAAATCAAAATTATATTCATACTAAATCAAACAGAATCAAAATGTCATAACTAGGCCAAAATTCATGTTTTCTAATATATATATTATACACATTTGTGTATATATATATGTATACAAAAGCTTTTCTTCTACACTTGTTAAAGGCTTGAGAAAGAACATCAAATAAAAAGAGAAGGAGAAATTGGAGAACATAAACTAAATGAAATGGGAATGCTGAATATGAAATAGAAAAAGTAAAATAAACTATATGAAAACAAAAGATCAGCATATAGTCCAGTTGTTTTTAAACATGACTGCTCTTTAGAAACATAATATCTGGAGCTCTGAAGAAAAAAGCAATACCCAGCATTTGTATTTTTCAAAAAATTTCAAGATAATTATGATATGCATCTGGATTTTAAAAACTGATTACAGGTTTTTCTATTAAATCCTAGTTTTGGTGATATAAAGTTCTATTATTTTTCTGTTGACCAATCATGATACAGTGGTATTAAGTGAGTAATAGTTACATAATCACAATAGTTAAAGATGTTTATCAGTTTTCACAATCAATAGTCAGACAAAAAATAGAAGATAATTATAACTGTAAGTCATAATGGGAACATGATTAAGTTAACAATATAAAATAACCACATACAATTGGAGGGGGTGTCAAGCTGAGTGATGTGGTAAGTTGAAGTGCATACATCCACATTTTTTCATCCAATAGTCAGTCTAAGTCTTTTGGTTGGTGTATTTAACCCATTTATATTTAGGTAATTATCAATATGTATGATCCTATTACCATTTTCTTAATTGTTTTGGGTTTATTTTCATAGGTCTTTTCATTCTCTTGGGTTTCTTGCCTAGAGAAGTTCCTTTAGCGTTTGTTGTAAAGCTGGTTTGGTGGTGCTGAATTCTCTTAACTTTTGCTTGTCTGGAAAGCTTTTGATTTCTCCATGAAATCTGAAGGAGTCTTGCTGGGTAGGGTATTCTTGGTTCTAGATTCATCACTTTAAATATGGCATGCCATTCCCTTCTGGTTTGTATCATTTCTGTTGAGAAATCAGCTGGTAGCTTGATAGGAGCTCCCTTGTTGCTTTTAATATTTTCTCTCTGTCTTTTGTCTGTCAGTTTGATTACTACGTGTTCCTCCTTGGCTTTATCCTTCCTGGGACTCTCTGTGCATCCTGGACTTGGTTGACTATTTCCTCTCCCACGTTAGGGAAGTCTTCAGCTATTATCTCTTCAAATATTTTCTCAGGTCCTTTCTTTCTTCTCCTTTTGGGACCCTTATAATGTGGATGTTGATGTGTTTAATGTTGTCCCAGAAGTCTCCTAGGCTATATTCATTTCTTTTCATTCTTTTTTTTATATTCTGTCCTGTGGCAGTGATTCTCACCATTCTGTCCTCCCAGTCATTTATCTGTTCTTCTGCCTCAGTTATTCTGCTATTGATACCTTCTAGTGTATTATTCATCTGTTTGCTTGTTCTTTAGTTCTTCTAGATCTTTGGTAAACATTTCTTGCATCTTCTCAATCTTTCCCTCCATTCTTTTCCTGAGATCCTGTATCATCTCTACTATCATTATTCTGAATTCTTTTTCTGGAAGGTTGCCTATCTCCACTTCACTTAGTTGTTTTTCTGGGATTTTATCTTGTCCCTTCATCTAGAACATAGCTTTCTGCTTTTTCATCGTGATTAACTTTCTGTAATATGGTTTTTGTTTCAGCAGCTGTGAGACTGTTCTTCTTGCTTTTTCTGTCTGTCCTCTGATGGATGAGGCTAAGAGGCTTGTGTAAGCTTCTTGATTGGAAGGACTTGCATGGGAAAAACTTGCTCACAGGGCAGGGCCTTGCTCAGTAAAGCTTTAATCCAATTGTCTGCTCATGTGGGTGGCGGGTGTTGCACTTCCTCTCTGTTAGTAGTTTGGCCTGAGGAGACCCAGCCCCGGGGTCTACAGGTTCTATGGTAGGGTTAATGGTGAACTCCAAGAGGGTTTACACCAAGGGGGACCTTCCAGTGCCCCCATCCCTGTGGTGAGCCCCTGCCGACCCACACCTCCACAGGAGGCCCTCCAACACTAACAGGTAGTTTTGGTTCAGTCTCCTGTGTAGTCACTGCTCCTCTCCTGTGGGTATTGGTGCATGCAAAATTTTGTTTGTGCCTCCAAGACTGGAGTGTCTGTTTCCCTCAGTCCTCTGGAAGGCCTATAATCAAATCCCACTGGCCCTGAAGGCCAGATTCCCTGAGGAATCTCAGTCCCTTTGTTGGATGCCCAGGCTGGGGAGCCTGACTTGGGGTTCAGAGCCTTCACAACAGTGCAAGGCCTTCTTTGGTATTACTGTTCTCCAGTCTGTGGGTCACCCACCCAGCAGGTATGAGATTTAATTTTATTGTGATTGCATCCCTCCTACCAACTTGCTACAGCTTCTTGTCTTTGGACGTGGGGTATCTTTTTGTGATGGGTTTCAGCGTCCTCCTATCAATGGTTGTTCAACAGTTATTTGTAATTTTGGTGCTCTCACAAGAGGAGATGAGTACATGTCCTTCTCTGCCATTTAAAAAAAATGTTTTATTTTTTATGTATTATTTGTGTGAAAAGTATTATAAACCTATTACATAAAGTACTACATAGCTGATACTGTTAACTGGGTACCTAGGCTAACTTTGTTGGACTTAGGAACAAACTGGACTTACAAACATGCTCTCAGAATGGAATCTGTTGCTATGTAGGGAACTAACTATATTATCTAGCCCTTTAGTGAAAAGTTTTATTAAACTCGGCTCTAGGGTTCACTCCTAAAGTGTCACACAGAGTAGTAGCTAAATGCCTCATGTGTTCAGTGAGGTTTCTTTACTTTGGCTGGTGTGGAACTTCACGAATTCCCTAGCACTATTGAACTTATAGCATCACTGTTCAATTCTAAGTCCCAGAGCAGGTATTCATTTGCTAAGTCTTGCAAATGTTTTCTGTATATACACACCCCAGCCCTCAACCAAACCAGATTTAGGTCTGCTTTTCTGATGCACAGAAAAGCTAAGCAACTGACACCAGGTCGTGGTGAGGGAAAGCAGTGTTTATTGCAAGATGCCTAGTGTGGGGCCAAGCAAGAATAAACAGATCGTGGTCAAAATCCTGAACTCCTTGATGGCTTTTGGTGAAGGGGTTTTTAAGAAGCTTTATTGCCCGTGTTCAGATTAATTAAGGCTACTGTAGCGACAAACATACAGAAACACTGTTTAAAACATAGTCGTTAAATAGAAGTGTCAAATTTATTTTTTATCATTGGACATTTTGTCTTTAAGTTTTTATTTTACATTGTAGTAAAGTTAATTAACAATATGTTAGTTTCAGGTGTGCAGCAAAGTGATTCAGCTAGACATACACAGGTATATATTTTTCAAGTGTTTTTTTTTAAAGGCAGGGTGAGGGAGAAGGTCTCGGGATGTGTGATCACCTCATGGACATCCTTCTGATTGCTTAGTGGTGAGGTAACTAGGTGGCACTTTGGAGTTAATATCATCAGCCTTCTAGTTCCAGTCAGTCTGGGGTCTGCATGCTGGTGGTCAGCAGACAGTTAACTTCCTTCACCTGATGGTTTTAGTATCTGCAAAGCAAGAATATGGCTCAAGGTATTATCTATAGCACTTGAAGAGGAATTAAAGATCCTTGACTTTGTTTCATGGCTATTATTATTTTGGCTTGCTTGACTGTTTTCCTTTATTTTTGCATTTGTTCTTTGGAACTCAGAGAAGGCCTTGGAAAAGGCAGAGGACCCACGAGTCTCTCCCGAGGAAGGCCCTGCAGGGTCCTGCTTGGTTTTAGTGAGACCTCATGAAAATTTCTGCCTCCCTCCCAACTCCCCTTTCTCTTGAATTCTCCTGTAATTTTATCTGCTTCAGTAATTCAGTCTCTGCCTCTGTAACACAGCAGAGTTGCCACTCTGCTTGGACTCAACCTTCTAGTGTTAATGCTGGAAGATGCCCCAGGCAGAATTTCAAGATGATCCCTTTTTTTCTTGGTGAATCTGGCTGAAAGTTTATCAATTTTATAAGAAAGCCAGCTTTTTTTCCCACTGATACTTCTATTGTTTTCTTTGTCTCACTTATCTCTGGTTTTTATGATTTCTACTAACTGGGTTTTGTTTGTTCTTTCTCTAGTTGCTCTAGCTGTAAGGTTAGGTTTGTTTCCTGATGTAAAATTGTATGGCTATAAACTTCCTCTTAGAACTACTTTTCCTGCATCCCATAGGTTTTGGATCATTGTGGCTTTCATTTTCTCTGATTTCTTCAGTGATCTATTGATTTTTTTAGTAGCATACTGTTTAACCTCCATGTGTTTGTGTTTTTTACAAGCTTTTTCTTGTAGTAGATTTGTAATCTCTAATGTTGGGCTCAGAAATGCTGCTTAATATGATTTCCATTTTCCTAAATTTAAACAAGATTTGCTTTGTGCCCCAGAATGTGATCAATCCTGGAGAATGCTCCATGTGCACTTAAAAAGAGTGTGTATTCTGCTTTTGAATAGATTGCTCTATAAATATCAATTATCTCCATCTAGTCTGATATGTCATTTAAGGCCTGTGTTTCCCTTTTTCTGTCTGGTCTATTGATGAAAGTGGGCTATTAAAATCTCCCACTATTATTGTTACTGGCAATTTCTACTTTTATAGCTGTTAGGAGCACCTGAATATATAAGGCAAATACTATTTTGGGTGCATATACGTTTATACTTGTTATATCTCCTTGGATTGATCCCTTTGTCATTATGTAGTGTCCTTTGTCTCTTGTAACAGTCTTTCTAGTCTATTTTATCTGACGAGTATTGCTCCTCCAGCTTTCTTTTGATTTCTATTTGCATGGAATATCTTTTCCCATCCCCTCATTTACAGACTGTATATGTCCCTAAATCTGAAATGAGTTTCCTGTAGACAGCATATATAAAGGTCCTGTTTTTTTTAATCCATTCGGCCAATATATTTCTTTTGGTTGGAATGTTTAATTCATTTACATTTCAGGTAATTATCAATATATATGGTTCTTATGGCCATTTTGTTAATTGTGGTGGATTTTTTTTTGTAGGTTTTTTTTTCTCCCCTTCCTCTTGTTCTTTTCTCTTGTGACTTTTAGTACTGTATTTGGATTCCTTTTTGTGTGTGTGAGTGAATTTATTGTAGATGTTTGGTTTGCGGTTATCATGAGGTTTTGATATAGCATTCTATATATAAACAAGATTGTCTTAAGTTACTGGTCTTTTAATTTCTAATACATTTCCAGTATCCTGCATTTGTACCCTGCTCACAATCGCTGGCTGTGATACTGTATTTGTGTCAGATGATTTCCTACCTTTACTGTATGTTTGCCTTTACTAGTGAGCTTTTCCATTCATAGTTTTCTTGTTTCTACTTGTGGTCTTTTTTACTTTCCTGCTTAAAGAAGTTCCTTTAGTGTGTTACAAAGCTGGTTTGATAGTGTCGAATTCTTTTTGCTTTGTTTATCTGTAAAACTTTTGATTTCTCTGTCAAATCTGAATGGAGAGACTTTCTGGGTAGAATATTCTTGGTTGAAGGTTCTTCCCTTTCATCACTGTAAATCTATCATACCCTTCTGGCTTGCAGAGTTTCTGCTGAAAAACTTTATGGGAATTGCCTTGTATATTATTTGTTGCTTTTCCCTTGTTTTAGTATTTTATGTCTTTGATGCCCACCATTCTGTCTTCCAACTCACACTTATATCCATTTTTCTGCCCATTTATTCTGATGATTTATTCTCATGTATTTTCAGTTATTGTCATTGTTCATCTCTTTAGATCTTCTAGCTCTTTACTAAACATGTATTTATCTTTTTGTACTGTGCCTCCATTCTTTTCCGGAGCCTTTGGGTCATCTTTACTGTCATTACTCTGAATTCCTTATTTGGGGGTAGACTACCTAGCTTCACTTCCCTTGGTGGTTGTTTAGGGCTTTTATCTTGTTCATTGTCTGGGACGTATTCCTCTGCCATCTTCACTGTGTCTGACTTTCTGTGACTGCCCTTTCCATTTCACAAGCTGCAGGGCTGTAGTTCCTCTTGCTCCTGCTGTCTGCCTCCTGGTGCATGAGGCCGGTGTAAGAGCTTGTGCAGGCTTCCTGGTGGGAGGGACTAGTTCCTGTCCATTGGTGGGCAGGGCTATTTCAAGGGGTGTGTTTAGCTGGCAGTTATGGGTTCATGAAGACTTTAGGCAGCCTGTCTGCTGATGGGTGGGTCTGTGTTCCCACCCTGTTGGTTGTTTGCCTTGAGGGTTCCCAGTACTGGAGCCTATAGGGTCATGGGTGGGGCCAGGTTTGGGGGAGAAAATGGCCACCTCTAAACTTCCCTCGTGGCTCAGCCAGTAAGGAGTCTGTCTGCAGGAGACCTAGGTTCGATCCCTGGGTTGGGACAATCCCCTGGAGAAGGAGATGGCAACCCACTCCAGTATTCTTGCCTGGAAAATCCCATGGACAGAGGAGCCTGGCAGGCTACAGTTCATCGGGTTGCAAAGAGTCAGGCATGACTGAGTGACTTCACTTCTCTCTATGGCCACCTCCAGAAGAGCTCACTGTTGTTCTTCAGTCACTCAGTCGTGTCCCAACTCTTTGCCACCCCATGGACTGCAGCATTCCAGGCTTCCCTGTCCTTCACTATCTTCTGGAGTTTGCTGAAACTCATGGCCATTGAGTCGGTGATGCCATCCAAACATCTCATCCTCTGTTGTCCCCTTCTCCTCCTGCCTTCAATCTTTCTCAGCATCTTACCTGGCCAAAGGAGCTCATACCAGTGAGTTTTCCCCAGTACTATAGCCACCAGTGTTTTTGTCCCTGCAGTGTACTACAACCAAAGGCTATATATCATTTGCTGAACCCTGGTGTACATAAAAAAAATCTAAGGTAACAACAGTTTGACTGTTTTCAGTTTTATAAAATTTTCATGATCTTGAAAAAATGTTTTCCTATTTCTTAATTGCCAGTTTTGAATGATTATCTTTTCTATTGGCAAGATAAAGCTGTTGATACCTTAGTAAAGTGGTAAAGATTTGTTTCTACTTGCTACCGAATTGGGCAGTATTTGCATTATATGACTTCAAAATGAACTTTACCTTCTCTTGACAGATAAAACACTACATGTGAAGATTGGTGAAAGGGAATATTGATTTCTGAAGTGTCCTGGAGAGGAAAAACACTGGTCAGTATCAAGTGGACAATGCTTGGTGTTTTCCAAAGATGCTATTGAAGTAGTCTTTGCTACTGCTTTCCTTCACTCAGTCAGAGCTCTTCATAACATGGGCTGCATGAAATCAAAGCAAACTTTCCCATTTCCCACCACACTTGAGAGTGAGAAGAGGCATGTGAGTGAAGAAAACTTTATGCCTGAAGAGAAATTTCTACCCAGGAGACCTTCTCTAGTTAGTGTCAAAGAGGAAGTGAAGGAAACCCCAGGGCCTCAAATTGTGGTCTTCGAATTTGCACAGCACCTGTCCCAGGAAATCTTGAGTGATGCCTTGCAGCAGTGGGCAGGCAACAACCTCAAGTACTATGACATCCCATATATTGAGAGTGAAGGGCCTTGATTCTATGTATAAGATGACAACACTTTCTTGAACTGTGGATCAAGTTGGTGCTAGTTTAAATACATAAAACAATAGCAGAAACTGGTGTGAATAAATACAAATAACTCCATCTGGGTGTAAAGAAAAATATTACAATAGCTTCAAGAGTCTAATACCTAAAATGAAGTATTTTAAGCAGTTCTACATTAACAGCAGTTTCTCTCTGCGTGGTCTTGGATTTTAGTCACTAAAGGTTTAAATGTAAGTCCTCTGGAGCCACAGGAATCAATTAGCTGTATGTCACACCACTTCCTTCCAGAGGCAGTAATGCCATCACCAAAGAAATAAGAATTTTAAAAGCATCTTGGGTTTACAACTGGTTATTTTAAAGACATTTCTTTAAAATAACTGTCAGTTTAAACAAAAACCACATGGTACGAAAAGATTTTTCTTGAAATGCCTGGGTAAGGGAATGGCACTCAAGTCAGAGTGGTTAACGATGGGTTTTGTTTGTCAAAACCTTTTGGGTCAAGGTTTGGATCCCTCCTTAACACAAATGGTCAAACATAAGAAAGCAACCCATGTGGAAGAGGTCTACCATGAACCTTGTCCTTAATTAAATCATTACTTATGTAGATGAAAAGCATACCTATCACCTGGATAGTTAGTCAGGGCCGTAACTAATCACAGCTGTTATTGGATGATTCAGACTGCATATAAGCATCTTAACAAGATACAATTTATAGAAGTCATGACAATGTTTACTACATTGAATTAGGTAGCCCAGTGATATTACTATACAAGAAAACCAGCATGCCTAGCTTTTATAAACAGCAATCCAGAGAACTATAAAGTAACAGAAGCCCTAGCTGACAAGGTGGGAAGAAGAGCCTGATCTCAGCGCCACACGTGTATTAAGTGTTACTGTCTCACAGACACAAGGGACTGGTACATGGATAGGCACCCTTCAGATTACTATCTGGATTATGCATGAGATGTGCAGTTATTACAAAAGATCAAATACTCCTCTAAAGGGAATACTCACATATATATTTTTACTGGTAAAAAAGCCCATGGGGGCATTTACAGCCATATGTGATAATATTTTCATAAATTTGGCTTTTTGGGGAAGTTTTCTGAAAAGATAATTAGTTTAAGATAGTGACGGAAAACTCAGGAAAGCAGAAAGAAGATACTGAGAAGACATTAGCTTGCAAGAAAACTGATACATTATAAGATACTTTTACTAAGATATGGTAGACCCTTATAATCAAAAGTGAAGAAAGGCAGAAAAAAGCTTGTGACCTCTAATGACATAAATGTATATGACGTTATGACCTCTAATTTTAGCATTATACTCTGAAGCCCACAGTCAAACAGACTAAATTCTCCATGGTAAATGGGCAAAGAAAATTCTTCGAAGTGACAGGTCTGTCATCTTTCAGCTGCATTTGTACAGCTGGTCATTTAACCTTCACCTACTCCCAGGGTTTGTACTGTATTGCTGTACTTATAATCTAGCAACTTTACAAAAACCACCACCCCGTTCATACAAAGATCTGAAGTCACAAGGCTAAGAATAGAAAGTTTCCCAAATGTGCAAAACATATTTCTAGCTCATGAAGAAAAATTTAGTTTTATGAGTGTTTATACTAATGACTCAGACAAAAGCCTAGATGTTGTCATTTTTCATTCATTTTATATCTCACATCATATACTTTCACTACAAGGTCACTGCTGTTTAAAAGATATAAGTATATAAGATAATACATATTATGGTGAGAACACAAAGCCATATGAAAGTGCATTACACTAGATTTTTCAGCATACATAGGGATATAGACTAGTAGGCTTAGATTACACCTAAATATTTAAACCTCAGGTTCCCCCTTTGCCCTAGACCTTTACTTCCTAGGGGAGTAATACAAGGATGTCTGCCAGGATGTAATCTAGCTAAAAGCCTAATCTCTGTTGCCACCCTCTCTGATACTATGGCTTTGTCACTGAGCACCACCCCCTTGCTCCCAACTCATTTTAACAGAGTTATAGTAGCTTGTGACACAGAGACTTAAAGCTTGTATAATCAGTGAGTTAGTGGATAAACCATGTTGGGGGCAGGCAGGAAACAGCTGGATCAAATGTACTGCATATGACTGTTATCAAGTTATAGTTTGGTGTGATGGCAACATAAATGAGAACATCTTTGACAGGATAATTCAACTTCTAACCTGCCTTCATATTTAAAGATCAGATTTCCTCCATTTGAAGGTCTTTCATGAGCAAAGTTAGAAAGGCTGTTTTAGAAGGAGACATACATTAATAAAGCAAGACTGAAAGAATTATTAGCTACTGGAATTGAAAACATTTGTTCCAACTTAGATCACGAACACGAGGAAATAAGAATAGTGACCAGAATATAAGGGAAAGGATAGTGGGGAAAAGAGGGACCAAGAAACAACATTCCCATCAGGCTCTAAAAACAAGCTTCCAGTGTTGCCATGTGAGGGCAAGACCCCCCCCACACTCCATTGGTTACCACATGACACGTGCGAAACCATTCATTCTTTTACCTCAAGAACATCCAGCGGAGGGGGCGATGAGTGCCAGCCGGTGACGGAGTACCTGCAGGGGCAGCTGTGGAAGCAGCAGATGAGCCGAGAAGAGGTGCCAGCTCCTCACTTAAAACCCACACCCCCCGCAGATGTGCTCCCACCGCCGCCTTCCCAAGGCAGTGTCTGTTCAGCGCTAGTTATCACCTTTCCTTCACAGGCCTTTGATCCGAGACCTCTCCACTTTCTGTTGCCTTATCAGTTCTTTGCAAACTACCTGTGGTTATTAGCACTTAAAGCACAAGTTTGAAGGGGATAAAAGTGATCTTAGTCCCAAAGGAATCGTTTGTGTCAGACTGCCTTATTAGTATCAAAGAGAGACATGCTGAGTGAATCAAGTAACATGACACGCGCATAGCCCACTCGGTATCGTTGGCATTTTATGAGATAGGGGAACTATACTTTTGTAATTATATAGTTTTAGAAATCAAGAGGTTAAGAGACAAATTATAATATCAAGGAACAGTAATTTAAAAACAAAGCTCTAACAAATAAATGGCTTGATTAATCATAATGCCCTCATCCTGTATCTTTGTGACCAAACTGGACATGTCTTCCCTGGAGCAGTGGGCACAAGCTCAGACGTACTCCCTACATCTTGAAATGATATTTGTTAGCAAATTCTCTTCGCTGTAAGACTTACCTATGAAATGGTATATTTTTTCCAAGTATTTTTGTGAAAACACTTTCCCTAACTGTACAATAAAAGTCCAGTTGCAATTAACTAGTTATGAGTTCTTATTTAATTGATGCAAGCAACTGCTTTTTCCCATTGTGTGATTTCAAATTTTTTAACATAAAGGACTTAACATTTTCTGCATTTCTAGCAAATACAAAGAAAATAAAAATCCATTTATACAAAATATTTTCTTAGATCATTTGCATCCACATTTAGGAGCTTTAAAAATATAAACGTAGGACTTCCCTTGCGGTCCAGTGGCTAAGAATCCATGCTTCATCTGCAGAGGGCATGGGTTTGATCCCTGGTCAGGGAAGCCCTCATGCAGTGGAGGGCAGCCAAAACAAACAAAGAATGTAAATGTAAACATGTTCATTCATTACTATGGCATCTTTTTTCCAAATATGCTCCTCATTTGGGGGGAGGGGAGGGATGATTCATGTTAAATATATTGAGAACAGAAAATGTAAAGCAAATCCTTCTGGACTGCAATTTCCTCATCTATGAAAAGAGTGCTAGATATAATCTTTGTCACTTTCAGTTCTGCCTGCTTTTCAGTTTTCAAAAGTAAAGTTCTCTAGTTCTGAGGGGTTTGGAATGAAGGAAAAACTGAATCAAATTATACAATAAATTATAAGCTGATCTTTAAAAATGATTCTTACCTGGACATTAATGTTCCAAGTCTGGGACATTCACAACTGTGTTGTTGTTCACTCAGTCATGTCCAATTATTTGTGACCCCGTGGACTGCAGCATGCCAGGCTTCCCTGTCCTTCACCACTGGGAGTTTTCTCAAACTCAAGACGACTGAGTCAGTGATGCCATCTGACCATCGCACCCTCCATCGCCCCTTCTCCTCCTGTGGTCAGTCTTTCCGAGCATCAGGGTCTTTTCATATAAGCTGGCTCTTCACAACAGGTGGCCAAAGTACTGCAGCTTTAGCTTCAGCATCAGTCCTTCCAATGAATATTCAGGGTTGATTTCCTTTAGATTGACTGTTTTGATTTCCTTACTGTCCAAGGGACTCTCAAGAGTCTTTTTCCAGCACCACAGATCGAAAGCATCAGTTCGGTGCTCAGCCTTCTTTATGGTCCAACTCTCACATCCATACATGACTACTGGAAAAACCTTAGCTTTGACAGTTGTGTACCTTAAACTTATTTTGTCAACAGTAGCAATTACTGAAGGTATTTCATAGAACAAACGGGTTTCAAGTATTTTCTTGAAACCAGAAAACCAGAGGGTTTTCAAGTTTTTTCTCCTGATTTGAACTACTGGAAGGACAGATTACTGTTATCACACCAAAGTCTGATGTAAATTGCAGAGTATCTATCTTAAGAGATAAGAATTTTCTAATGTCTCATTCTGCCAGATTAGCAAATATTGCAAGGAACAAGAAATAATGCTTTTATCACCATAGGAAGGGATTCTGATTAACTTCAGGGAAGGCCAAGGCTGAGTTAATAATGAAGAGACAATCTCATAATAACCTTTTCCTCTCTGCTTGAGATTTCTAATGTTATAAAAGGAACACTTCAGCTAAACTCAGAATTCTTTAAAATAGATTTTTAACTAATAAAAATAAATGGAAAAATAAAATAGATTTTTATACTATGAAATTCTATGAAGTGTTAACAAAGTATCCAAAAAACATTTTATAACCTACATATAAGTTTACTTAACATTAAACTTAACATTAAAAGCTTACTCCTTGGAAGGAAAGTTATGACCAACATAGCATATTAAAAAGCAGAGACATTACTTTGCCAACAAAGGTCTGTCTAGTCAAGGCTATGGTTTTTCCAGTAGTCATGTATGGATGTGAGAGTTGGACTATAAAGAAAGCTGAGCGCTGGAGAATTCATGCTTTTGAACTGTGGTGTTGGAGAAGACTCTTGAGAGTCCCTTGGACAGCAAGGAGATCCAACCAGTCCATCCTAAAGGAGATCAGTCCTGGGTGTTCATTGGAAGGACTGATGCTGAAGCTGAAACTCCAATACTTTGGCCACCTGATGCGAAGAGTTGACTCATTGGAAAAGACTCTGATGCTGGGCGGAATTGGGGGCAGGAGGAGAAGGGGACGATAGAGGATGAGATGGTTGGACGGCATCACCGACTCAATGGACACGAATTTGGGTAAACTCCAGGAGTTGGTGATGGACAGGGAGGCCTAGCGTGCTGCAGTCCATGGGCTTGCAAAGAGTCAGACACAACTGGATGACTGAACTGAACATTAAAAACCAATTTCCAGAGCCAAAACATAAAATTCCCATTTCAGTTAGATATACTAACTCAGGAATCGCTAAAGACCTTCAAATTTTTCCATCTTTTAAAATAGAGGTTGGCAAACTTCTTGTGAAAAGGACCAGATAAGTAAATATTTTAGGCTTTGCAGGCCTTACAATCTCTACCGCAACTACTCGAAGCAGCCACAGATAAACAAACAGATGAGTAAAACCATGTTCCAATGAAGTTTTATTTATACATAATGATATTTGAATTTCATGTAATTTTCACATGACATGCCATACTTGTCTTTGATTCCTTTTCTCCCAAATTTAAAACGGCAAAAACCATTTTTAGCTGAGCAATACATAAGAAAACCGGCAGCAGCTTGGCTTTGGCCCATGTGCTATGGTTTGGCAACCTCTGCTCCAAAATAATATTTTAAAAATCCAATCATTTCAAAATATCAAATCATTACTTCCCAGAGATTTGAAGTAATCATTCAAATCTTCATCAGTAACTTCTTTTAGGTCAGCTGGTTTCCACTTTGGACTCTGGTCTTTATCTATTAAAACTGTCAAGTAGAGACATAAGAAATGTTAATTTTTTTTTTCTGGTATTACCAGATATTAATTACTGAACTGACACAAACTACCTTGGACTAGGCATATTTTTCTATAGCACATCTTTTTCTGCAAAGTTGAAATTTTTGTATATGTTCCTTCCCCTACCCCCCTTAAATTAAGTCCCCACAGAATCTGGATGATGACCTAACATGCTAAGCCTAATGCTTCTAACTTGAACACAGCCTACTGAACTAATCCAGTGATTTAAGCCTTCAAACTTTTTCTAATAAAATCATAAATGAAATCTCTGCTGTATAAAGCTAGAGTTGGTGTGGTTTGAATGGAAGGCAGGGGAGGGTGGAGGGCCCAGATATGTCTTCTAACCTCTACACTGAACTGAGGAAAATTACTTAAGGTACAGGGAAAGAGACTTTATACATAATTAATATGCATCCCTACTGTTTTGCTGAATCATCTAGCTCACACTGAATTAAAACACCAGACCACCTCAGGTTATCACGAGAAGCTCTACTTCTCTTATTTCAAGTGTAATCATCACTTAGCATAGCCACACAGTATCCCCACAGGATTTTAGGCATGAAGCAGTCCATAACCTCCTCCTAAAAGGGAGGAAAATGTCAGTTTCCTGGTTGTGATCACATACTACAGTTACACAAATGTTACCATTTGGGAGACTGGGTGGAGGGTATGGGGGACCTCTCCATGTTTCTCACAACTACATGTAAATCTACAATTATCTCAAAAAAATTCAAGAAAGAGAATGAGGCTATACTTAGTATGGCTGTGGTAGGGAATTTCAACCATACTTTGAATGTGCATAATTTTTGTGAGGAATGAAAATATTTAAACATACAAGGCCAACCGGCCAACGCATTAAAAAATGAGTTTATCACTAAAAGGCTAAATAATTAAAGAAGCAATCTGGGAATCAAAGGCAGCAAGTTGCCTCAGGAGATAGAGGGAAGGGGGATTTATGCATAATTAAATGTGGATACTGGAGGGTTCCAAGGTTTGGCCGCCTGACTACAGGATTCCAGTATCTGATCAGTGGTGATACTGAACACTGATGCTATGATCCCAGCCAATTTGAAAATTTTACATTCCCTGGACAGAGTAAATAAAAACAATCCTGGAACATTCTACAAGAATCTCTTTTAAGCACTCAAGTCAATGCTATATACCTTCTGAACAGTCAGTCTACTGAAGGACAAAAGGAAAGAGAATATTAATCAAATCTTCAAGGTTACTTAATTTCAAACTAACAACATTTTTAATCCAGCACAGGTAAAACATTCGTGCCATGTAGGAAACTCAGGTTTTTCAGAAGGTTTCATGAGGTACCCACTCAAAACTCCAGCTGGTAACTCTCCAGCAAATCTGAGTTAATCCTTTTAAAATTCTTTTCTGTAAGTTCTAAAGGAAGAAGTTTATTCTAGATGTTAAGAGCATTTCTGACAACCATTCCTCTAATTTGGTAGCTTAATTCATTTGCTAACATACTTTATAATTAGCAAATTATAGCAAACATTTGGTTATGCAAGAACATTTTAACAGTTTTACTCAGAATAGATACTGCTTTCTGAATAAAGAGGTTATGCTGAAAAATGAGGCTGCATACTTAGCCTTCATTAAAAAGTAGCTTGATAAGCCCCTGCCCTGTGAATTAGAACTTTGATGTCCCTTGGTTTCAGTCCTTTTTCCTTAAAATATCTAATGGTATATCTAAAAATACCTTTCTTTTTTAAGTGAAGAAGGGCTTCTATTAACACACACTGAATACTATAGCAGCATAACCAAGTAGCACACAGGTCCTCCTCACGACAGAGGTCTAAGCTCTGATCCACACGCAGCAAGAGTCTGCAGGGAACCAATGGGAGGAAAGTATGTTTTCTATAAAACATACAACCATCTCTGCAGACTCAGCTCTATGTGTTCCCTAAAAGGACTTTTTATTTCTTATACTCTATCATGCCAGAAATGAAGAGAATTCTACCATAGTGACCAGTGTTTACTGAAGCTTACCACTCAGAGAATATAACCTTTTATTCAGATAGAGTATATCCAGAGTCTGTACTATATTAAAGTGATAAATAAAAACACAAGAAACGTAGATATGTAAAATACATGCAGAGGGAAAGAACTCATTTTATACAACATAAATGACATAACATAATGACAGCTATTATTTATAGGGATATGAGCTCATACATAAAAAAATGATTTCAAATTTGCTAGAACAAAAATCAATTGCTTGCTTTTTTTAATATTCTGACTAAAGATGACAAGCAAAAATAGGAATTAATGCCATTTGCAGATGCTGCTAATTACGTCATGCAGTTTTTTCTCAAGGCAATGTTGAGCTGCTAGGTACAGGCAAAGTGGTAGATGGCAGGGCTCAACATGGCTGGGGTTTCCCCAGGCGGTACAAAAGAACAGGGGCTTCCGGGCTTTTTGCAAGAGAACAAAGGCACCTTTCAGAGGCTGCAGCTGCAGAAAGAGTTGATAAACCCACACTGCTCTCAGCAGAGGTAGTCCGTGAGACTGCTGGGAGCAGGATTACTTCTCATAGAAATTAGGGAGTTAGTGATAAGGCTACTGGAATTTTTAAAACAATTTTGGTTTCAAAGATTGATCTTCCCTCACATTGGTAATATTAAAAAATTTTTTCAATCTGTATAAAAGTTTGATTTTGACTAATAAAACAACTGTCTTTTTAAAACAATATATGCCCCAAAATCCTATTTTCATAATAGCCAGGAAGGAAACAAGTGTCACTTACCTGCCCTAACGCCTTCACCAAAGTCATGGCCTTTCTGAAAGAAAATCAAGATTCAGTGAGGAATTTCTGGGCATCCTCCTTCCTGATGAGCCCTGCTCTTCCACCCCCTTTAGTCCCCAGTCTCGTGGCCACACCCTGAGCCACAACTTTCAGAGACTGGACCACCTCTGATCACCTCCTCCTATTCTTATTTGCCAAGTATCTCCACTGCTTCAAACCGCCAATCTTACTGAGCTCCCGTGACCTACGATTTTCTCACCATTTGTTATGGCTTCACTTTGCTCTTCATCCAGCCCGGTTTCCCCAGTTATTTAATGCGGTCATTATTTTCTTGAAAATGCACTCATCTCCCTCAAGCCTTTTTCTCCCATTTATTCTATCCTGCCAAAATCTCAGCACCAGCTAAACCCTACCATTTATCTCTGCCTGTGTTCACACAGCTAAATCTCACTGCAGAAGAACCATACAGCTGTGACTGGCTTCATAAAATTCATGATCACACATCTCAAAAGGCACAGAAAACTGCATCACAATCCATGCTCTCTTTCCCACTGCTGGATATGACTTCCACTGTCTTCATCCTCTCAACCTCTACCCCTAGGCAAGTTCTACTCTCTACACTAGATTCTCAACTAATGATTTAACCTCCTACACTAGATTCTCAGCTAATGACTTAACCTTTATTTTTTAAAAAGAGAGAGAAGCCCTAAGACATGAACATTCTCTTATTCCCACTATCAAAACACCTACAGTCCAACTACAGCCATCTGCACCATGCCTTCCGATTCCCAACCAAGGCAAGAAGGGACTCTCCCCTGCCAAAGGCCAGTCCTCCCTGCCTTCCCATTCATCTGCCCTCCTCTCGAGGGCTATGCCTGAGGAGGTCTTTCTCTCTCTTTTCCTGGCATGGTCAGTGTACACAGTATAACTCAGTGGTTAAATGCATGCACTTCAAATATCTGGGCTCATCTCCTGGTAGCTACATGACCCTGGGCCAGTAATTTCTCTACTTCCCAGTTTCCTTATATGAAATGATAATATCAATACCTCCATCCTAAAATTATTTTAATCAATATCCCAACACAACATCTGACAGACAGTAAGTGCTCAGTAAATGTTTACTATTATTAGTAGCATCAACATAATCCTTTTCCCCTGTTGGATCATTCCCAATCATTAACAAACATGTTTTAGTAACTTCCACCTTACAAAATCAAAAAGGAATCTCACTTGATTTCACAGTCTCAGCTTCTACCCTGTTTCTCTTTCAAGAAGAAAAGGTTATGAACACAGTCTTAGCTTCTTCACATCCCATTTACTCATTTCCCCTCCCCTCTCCAACTTACTACACCGTAACTTTTGCCTCAACACACCCCTGAAATGGCTTGCCAAAATCACCTGTCACTTCAGTGTTCCCATTGCACAGTATGTCTTTATTCTTGTCTACTAGAGGCTTCGCAGCACTCCTCCTCCTTGGAGCGCTCCTCTCCGGCTTTCACGACACCACACTCTCCTGGTCCTCCCACCTCTGTCCTCCTCCTCTTCCACTGCTCACTTTCGGTCTATATGATCTTGCTGTGCTCATTCAGTCGCTAAGTCATGTCCGACTCTGTGACCCCATGGACTGCAGCACTCCAGGCTCCTCTGTCCTCCACCCTCTCCTGGAGTTGGCTCAAATTCATGTCCATCGAGTCAATGATGCCATTTAACCATCTCATCCTCTGCTTCTCCCTTCTCCTTTGACCTTCAGTCTTTCCCAGAATCAGGATATGATCTTATCCACTCTAAACTCAACACAGCAGTGCCTAAGTAATCAATTCTGTTAAAATATAAGATTCTGGCCCTCCACTGCTCAAAGGCACATCCGGTGCCTTCCCATTTTACTCAGAACAAAAGCAAGCAGTTGCCAGAGCTAAAACAGATGACTACTGCACAGGACATGTTCAGGGAAGATTACTACCCCACCTAAGCCACATGTTGAAGTGAAGTGAAAAGGAGAATCGATTAAGTCTTCTATGAATTTAACTTCAGCTTCGCAGGAACTCATTCTTCTGCCCTCAGTGCTGTATGGACATGATCCCATAAAAGCCATTATAGCAATCGTACTCCACGTTCCTGCCTTTCTGGTTGCAGGCCATGAGAATTAGGGCACCCCTGCAGCAATCTTATAAAGTCTTAGAAAGACCTCCAAGGCCATATATGCTCTGCACAGCCGTTCCCTACCCTGTCAGCTCCGACCTTCCTCTCGCACCCACCGCCCACCCTGCTCCTCTCAATCCACAAGGCCTACCTGCATTTCCTAGAACAGGAAGGCCACCCCCACTCCCCTCAGAGCTCTGTGCTTAGGTGCCCTCCAGATATGTGCATGACTCACTACCACACTTCTTTCAGGTTTTCACGCAAAGAACATCATCTCAGTGAGGTCTTCTCTGGTCATTCTATCTACAAGTTCTACTTATATCCTCCTTATTCCATACCCTTCTTCCCAATTTACTTTTTCTCCTTAGTATTTATAATAATATACTACATATTTAACAAATTTATCTACTTATAGTTTATCCGCCCCACTGTAAAGTAAGTTCCATGAGAGGAGGGATATGTCTGTTTTGTTCACCTATGTATTCATGCCGAGCACATGGCAATAAGCACTCTTATTTGTTAAGTAAATAAGTAAATCTCCAAAGTCTTGTTTGTTTTTAAACTGGTGCTGTCTTTCAGACTTAAATTTCTAATCCACACCTGTAAACTCCAGCTCCTAAATGCATTCTGTCCTTTCCATCAAGGCCTATCTATCTCCTTCAGTTCAGTTCAGTCGCTCAGTCATGTCCGACTCTTTGCGACCCCATGAATCGCAGCACACCAGGCCTCCCTGTCCATCACCAAACCTATCCCCTACATCTATCTCAAATCCACTTATTCCTCACCACTGCCACCACTTGAGTCTAAGCCACTACTATTCTGCACCTGGATTACTGCAGTAAACTCGTATCTGATCTTCACCCCCACTCTGAAACCCCTCCAGCCCCATCATCGCTCAGCAGGAATAATTACCTTCTTGAAACAAATCAAACCAAACCACTCCCTGCTGAAACCCACAAGGCTTTTCAACATGCTCATGTCTCACCCTTCAGGTCACAGGTGAGCTAACAATCTCAAGATGTTTTCCTGGACCTACTTATCTCTACTTATTCCCTCTTTTCCCCACATCACTCTATCACCAACCTTGTATGTCTCCTTTAGAGCACTTACCACAATTGGTAATTATTTTACTTATTTTATTTGTTCTTTATAGTCTCAGGAAGCTATAAATTACATGAGAACAAGGACATACAACAGCATAATACGCAGCACAGTGCCTGGCATTTGGCTAATGTATTTGCTGGGAGAATGAAGGAAGGAAGGAGTCAACCCATCCAGTCAGTGCACTAAACGTGAAAAACAGGGACTGGGCGAGGTGTCCCGGGTGGTCGTCAAGACTCTGCCCACCTGGCTTCACCTGCCATGTCTGTGCCACTGAACAGCTGCATCACCTTAAGCAGGGTACTTTTCTACGCCACTGTTTCCTCAGCTGCAAAGTGGAAACAATAATCATACCTGCTTTCTAGAGACAGTGTAATATTTAATGGAAAGAATGCATATAAAGTACCAAGCATAGTACTGACTCATAATAAAAGACCTCAGTGCAATTTACATCCTATGGAGTAACCTCAAGATATGACTAATAGAGCTTAATTTATGATTGTATGAACTATTTTGAGTATCTTCACAATAATATTCCAGGACATGGAAGTCCATTAGGTATATCTGCTTTCTAAATATTAAACATAATATTTCCTTTAGGCAATGAGTTTATTAATGCAAAGCTTCTCTACACATAACACAAAAGAGATAATTTTGCTTTAAAAGAATTTATCTGGAAGAAGAAATCACTATGACTGAAATATTTCATGAAATCAATAATATTCTATGTGATTATTGCCTATTTAAAGTGTATCCATAATGGTATTTTAATGCTAGTCTATTAACTGAAACATGTAACTGACTAATAACTTCCCTTTGTCCATTTTATATATATTTAGATTTAGAGAATTTATGCTTCTTGCCTGTGCCTGAAAATGGCATATAATTTCTGAAAATGGTTATAATTTCTATTTGAATTTCAAGAGGTCAGAGTCCTTCTTACAATTACATGCAAATGTAACTGCTATTTCATAAAGGCTTAACAATCTAGTATTTCCACACACCTTAAGCTAACTGGCCCACTGTATTTTCACAGAGTAGGTTTACAGACAGTTTCAATTTTCTTGTTTATAAATTTTCTATATTTATCATGTTCTATAATGAACATATATGACTTTCACAACTAGAAAATGAAAATAAAGAAAAATTCTTACCATACAAGCTTGACTCAGCCGATATTCCATAGTTAATACTTCCGGCAAGGTCTTTGAAGACCCCTCCATGAGTTGCCTTAGTGTGATCTTTAGCGAAGTTGGAGACATTTTATTAATTACCTATTAAAGAAAAAAAAGAATTTTTTTTTACTAGCTTTAGCCCAATACTCCCTTTACTTTTTAATAATAAACTAGCCAAGTTTTGATACAAATCACATTAAAATTTGCTCCTTAACAATACCTTCATACAACAAAATCTCACAAAAGTAAGATTATGCCTTAGCCTAATCCTGGCAAAGCACCGAACAAAAGTTTTTAGTCCAGTACCACAAAGATCATTTTTTCTTTATTAAAAAAAAAATACATAAAACGTTCTCTAAATTCTGTCAGATTTAATCTCAAAAGAAGGAACACTAACAGAAATTCAAGTAAATTTAGATCATTTTACTCTTTAAAAATGCATTAAAAGTAGAGCTGATACTGACATTAAATAGAGGGTAAAGACAATGAACAGGAACTGAGAGCTTAAGAAGCTAATTAAAGGCAACAAATTGGCTTATTCTTCACCTAACTCAAAAGAATATATAAAGGTATAGGAAAAAATATAAATGCATATAATCCTGCTCTCTTCTGATGAAAGACTACAGAATATTCCCAATCTATTAGCATACTATGAGATGAACTCTCTAATCCTTCCATTAAAAAACCAAAGTCACTATTTTAAAGTCTTTGGGGCCTCCCTAGCGGCTCAGCGCTAAAGAATCTGCCTGCCCCAGCCCAGGCTGGATGCATGAGCCAAGTGCGCGGG
Organism: Odocoileus virginianus; assembly: GCF_023699985.2. Lineage (NCBI taxonomy): Eukaryota > Metazoa > Chordata > Mammalia > Artiodactyla > Cervidae > Odocoileus > Odocoileus virginianus. The sequence goes on along the minus strand of NC_069686.1, from coordinate 965,103 downwards.
CCTGGTGCACTGGGAAGACCCAGAGGAATCAGGTGAAGAGGGAGGTGGGAGGGGGGATTGGGATGGGGAATACTTGTAAATCCATGGCTGATTCATGTCAATGTATGACAAAAACCACTACAATGTTGTAAAGTAATTAGCCTCCTAATAAAAATAAATGAAAAAAAAGAAAAGAATCTGCCTGCCAATGCAGGAGACACAGGGTTGATCCCTGATCCGGGAAGCTCCCATGGCGGCGGAGCAACTAAGTCTGTTTGCCACAAAAGCTGAGCATCTGCTCTAGACGCCGGAAGCCACAACTACTGAGCCCATGAGCAGCAACTAAGGAAGCCCGTGCACCCGGAGCCCACGTTCTCCAACAAGAGCAGGCACCGCAGTGAGAAGCCCATGCACCACAACGAAGAGCAGTCCCTGTTTGCCGCGACCAGAGCAAAGCCCCATGGCAACGAAGACCCAGCACGGCCAAAAATAATAAATAATAAATAAATAATTATACAAAAGAAAAAAATTGCTTCAGTTCAGTTCAGTTCAGTCGCTCAGTCATGTCCGACTCTTTGCGACCCCATGAATCGCAGCACGCCAGGCCTCCCTGTCCATCACCAACTCCCAGAGTTCACTCAAACTCATGCCCATCGAGTCGGTGATGCCATCCAGCCATCTCATCCTCTGTCGTCCCCTTCTCCTCCTGCCCCCAACCCCTCCCAGCATCAGGGTATTTTCCAATGAGTCAATAACTATACAAAAGAAAAAATAGCTTAAAATAAATTAATTAATTTAAAAAGTATAAAAAAATAAAAACTTTCTTTGAACTGTTAAAAATGCCATGGAGAAAAGCTTCAGTAAGTCACAGGTTGCTGCTGCTGCTGCTGCTAAGTCGCTTCAGTCGTGTCCGACTCTGTGCGATCCCATGGACTGCAGCCTACCAGGCTCCTCCTTCCATGGGATTTTCCAGGCAAGAGTATTGGAGTGGGTTGCCATTGCCTTCTCGAAGTCACAGGCAGTATTCACTTAAGAAGTATTCAATGTAGTTTTCAAATTACAGAGGTCAGAGAAGAAGAATATATCATTTGTTCATACAATAGAAATTAGTTAATCATTTAATTTGAATAGCAGATATTTTAAAATACTTGCAAGGCACAAGAGAAATAAATCAGTGCTAAACAGGTCAAAACAAATTATTTGAAAAAATATAGAAACCATTTTGAGTAGAAGTAATGTTTTCTACAAGGGGAAATGACACTTAGAAAATAAAAAGTAAGGAATACTAATTAGAGACACTGTATACAGTTGGATTTTTAATTTTTTAAAGAAAAATCTAAAATAATATATCCAATCACTTTTTAAGAAGTTAGTAAGAATAATAACATAGTTAAAACAACAGATATCAAAACCCCCAAATAACAAACTCCTGTCCTACATTATGGTCAATTAATGTAAAGAGTCTTTAATGAAATCTCCCATTTATGGGTCTGCCCCAAATCTTCAGGATACCTTCTTCACACATTTTGAATAGAAATAAATGCCACCATTAAGAGAGAAAAAAGGCAAGTAACAGATAGGAGGAAGATATATGTAGCTTATGTACTGGATAAAGGACTTAATATGGATAGAAACATCCACATCCATAGAAATAACTCCTACAGATTAACAGTAATAATAAAAGATTGAATAGACACTTCACAAGAAAGGATACCACACAATCAATAAAGGTATGAATTGATACTCAACCTTATTAGTCATCATGGGAAATGCAAATTAAAACCACTATGCAATGCTATTTTACATATATCAAAGTGACTAAATGAAAAAGACAAGTAATCTCAAGTATTGGTGAGAATGTGGAGCAACTTACTATGCAAGGTAAATTGGTACAACCATATTAGAAAACTTCTTGACAGTAACCAACATAAATGTACATACTGTTAAATTAAACAGAGGCCATCCAACTGAAGTGCTCTTAATGCTTTAGTAGCCTGTAAGCAAACCAAAATCTAAGGCTGTAATGCCTCAAGTTTAAAAATCTAAACTTTAAAAAAAAAATCTAAATTTAAGGACAACCAATCATAAACAACCAATTTAGGCTTTCCCAAATAAAGCTACTGCTTAAGCTACAGCCAATCAAATAAGCTTTGCTTCCACCTCCTTTCCATAAAAGACTTTGCCCATTTGGATCAATTTTTGCTCAAATAAACTCTTAAAATTTTTAATATCCCTCAGTGTATCTTTTAACAACACATGTGATTTTGCAGAACTACTCCTAGGTGTATACAGAAATGCATATCTTTGTTACCAGAAGACACAGACCAAATTGTTCACAGCAGCATTATTTCTAACAGTAAAGACTACAAATAACCTCAAATGTCCTAGAAAAAGCAAACTGCAGCAAATTTAATGCCTACTTCTATAGCACAAACTTTAAAACACAATTTGGCATATCATTTTATTTTTTAAATAATTAGTTTTACTGAAGTATAATTTACATATGATAAAATTCACTCATTTTAAGTGAATTTAGGTCTACAAATTTTGAGGTATACAGTTGTACAACTACCTCCACAATAAAGATATAGAACATTTCCATCACCCCAAAGAGTTCTACTTCCCTCAATTCTATCACAGAACAACAGTTTTCTGTGCCTACAGTTCTGACTTTTCTAGAATTTCATAAAAATACAATCATACATTAAGTAATCCTCTGTGTTTGCCTTCTTTCACTTGGCATAATGCTTCTGAAATTCATCCAAGCTTTTAATGTACCAACTCATCCCTTCTTATAGTTGAGTATAATATTCCACTGTATGAATTTATCACAATCTGTTTACTCATTCAACACTGCCAGGGATTGGATTGTTTCCAGTTTGGGGCAACTACAAAGTTACTATGAACATGTAAGTACAAGCACCTGTGTAGACATATGTTTATATTTTTCTTTGGTAAATCCTTAGAAGCAGGATTGTTGGATTTTTCCAGTAAGTGTACATTTAACTCCATAAGAAACTGCCAAACTGCTTTCCTGCCAGAAATATGAGATATAAGTGCTCCACATCTTTACCAACACCAAGTGTTGGTGCTATCAACCTTTTAAATCTTAGCCATTCTAGTAGATGCTCAGCAGCATCTCATCATGGCTTTAATCTGCATATTCCTAAAGATTAAAGATCTTGAGGGACTACCCTCGTCTTCAGTGGCTAAGGTTCCATGCTCCCATTGCAGGGGGCCTGGGTTCAATCCCTGGTCAGGGAACTAAAAATCCATCAAGCCAAAACTAAAACCTGGCACAGATATATTTTTTTAATAACAATAATAATAATAAAGATGCCGAGCATTTTTTCATGTGCTTCCTAGCCATTTGCATATCTTCTTTGGTGAAATGTCCACATTTCCCATTTTTAGTTGTGTTTACATTCTTATGTCATAAGAGTTCTTCACATATGGTGGATTTAGGTCTTGTTATCAGATACATGTCTTACGAATATTTCCTCCCAAAGTGTTGCTTCATTTTCCTGATAGTGTCTTTCAAAGAGGAAAAGTGTTTGACTTTAAATAAAGATTTATCAACTTTTTTTTCTTTTGCAGTTCCAGCTTTTCACATTAAAAGATAATCTTATCTAACCCAAAGTCACCAAGATTTTCTCCTATGCTTTCCTTTAGAGTGGTACAGTTTTAGTGCTTACATTTAGGTTTGTAATCCATTTTGAACTGCATCTGGGTGTGAAGGACCTCAAAGCATGTTACCTCAAGATATGCCACCGTGGCATACTGATTATTGAGTTAAAGGCATTTGGGAACCAATAGGTATAAGAAGGGCACTTTGACCCTCCTTTTCTTCCTGAAAGCAGGAGATGCAACCCCCATGTGAAAGGTACCCTCCCTGTGCCAGGAGGAAGGAAGACATCCTGATCACCAGAAACAGGGAATTTGGGGCCAATGGGTGCGTGCTAATTCGCTTCAGTCATATCTGACTCTGAGACCCCATGGACTGTAGCCCATCAGGCACTTCTGTCCATGGGATTCTCCAGGCATGAATACTGGAGTGGGTTGCCATTTCCTTCTCCATTGGGGCCAATAAATCTGAACAAATAAGCCTTGCTTACTTCTTCACCATGTACTACTCCTAACAAAAAGTTCTTTGTCTTGTCAATTCTTCACAAATGTATTGTCTTTTTTATCTAAAAGGTATGAAAGCTTCCTGCTCTGGTCATCCCTCAGGTCTTCATTCTCTTGTACATACATCCATGTACATGTAAAAATTTAATAAAATCTTTTCCCATTGATCTGTCTTATGTCAGTGAGATTCCTAGACCAGCCAGAGAACCTAAGAGGATGGAGAAATTTTTCCTCCCTACAAGGGCAAAATAAGAGCCAATAACCATTTTTTGTCTTGCATATGGATAGCCACTTGTTTCAGAGCCATCTGTTGAAAAGGCTTTCTTCTCCCCACTAAATTATCCTGGGAGTTCAGAGCAAGTTTCACTCTAGTATTAATTTATCCCCACTGCTCAAGTGTAAACCTTCTGGCTCATGGCAATGTGAACACTTCCCAGACCTGTGTGAGCCTTGCTAACTATTCAAACTATTGTTTTCCTGTGACTCTTTCCCTGGTCTTGTGGAGTTTTACCCATAACATTTACAGATCAATATCCTGGAAATTCCTCCAAGAAGAAAGCTGAGTCAGTCTTAGGGCTCTCTTGTTTGTTTCCCTTCTCTCAGGAATCACACGTGCTGCCTGCTTTGTCCAAAATACTTATTTTATACATTTTGTCCAGTTCTCTAGTTGTTTACAGCAGAAGAACAATTCCTGTAGCAAATTTTCTGAATACAGGTCACTTTATTCTTAAATAGTACAGTATACAGGTAATTCTCAAAGCTTACAGAAAGACTAGTAATCTTTTAAGTTTCTCTTTTTAATACTGTGCTACTACTCTTTCTTAAAATCTATGCCCTGGTTAATGTTCTCAGTTTTCCTATTTTTCCTCCAATTTTTCAGGGCACGAATTCTTTAAAGAGGCTTGTCATACTGGTGTATGTTAACTTCTTCAAGTAAAAACAGTTTCATTTTATTCTTCGTGAAATGAGCATTGTAAAATAAAAACACACATAAATCTCACATTGGTGATTAGAGAGAAGAAATACCTAAGACTCTAATAAATTTTCTAGTACTGGCAAAGGAACGTACATGCCCTCTCTCTAAGCCTTTAACACAGCAGGCTGTCCTACATCAGTAACAAGAAAACACCTAGAGGACAAGTCCAAAGCAACACTGGATTCCCTGGTCATTTGCTCAGACCACCTTTCTGGGCTCTAATCTGACTCACTGCTCCCTGCTCTTGCTTCTCTGCCTCTCTTAGCCGTGAACCTCATTCCTCAGTGCTCCTAAGGCTTAGTGTTCTTGCTGAGAATTGAGGTGAGGCAGGTAGTCTCAACCTCTCCTACTTATGATTCCTTTGATTACTGACATCACTTGTAATCCTGGAAAAGAAATACTTCTCTGATTGGCCCCCAAGAACCTTCTTTACTTTGGCAAGCCTGCATGTCTCATTAACAGAAAAGGGAGACTGAAACAGGAGAGCACAACCTACAACTGAACACCAAGAAAACCAACAGCTAATTTAAAAATGACCAAAGAACTTAAACATTTCTCCAAAGAAAATACAAATGGTCAATATGCATAGGAAAAGATGTTCCATATCACCAACCACTAGGGAAATGCAAATAAAAACCACAATGATGTATCACCGCCCAGTCATTAGTACGGTTATGAGAAAAAAAAAGAAAGACAAAATAACAAGCGTTGGCAAGGATGCAGAAGAATGGAAACCTCTGTGTACTGTTGTCTGTGGTGCACCTGCTATGGGGAGGAGTACAGAGGTCCTCAACACATTGAAAATAGAACTACCATGTGATGCAGCAATTCTACTCCTGGGTGTGTACTCAAAGAATTAAAAGCAGATATTTGTACACCCATGTTCACAGCAGCTTTATTCACAAAAGCTAAAAGGCAGAAGCAACCCAAATGCTTCCAGATGGATGGATAAACAAAATGTGGCATAAACATACAATAGAATATTATTAAGCCTTAAAAAGGAATGAAATTCTGGTACCAGCTACAACATGGATGAACCTTGGTATCTCATCATGGTAAGTGAAGTAAACTAGTCACAATAGGAAAAAATGCTGTATGATTCCACTTATGCAAGGTGTCCAGTGTAGTCAAATTCACAGAAAAGGAAAGTAGAATAGTTGTTGCCAGGGACTGGGAGGAGAGGGACATGAGGAGTTATGGTTTAATGGGTATAATGTTTCAGTTTTGCAAGCTGAAAATATTCCGGAGATTGGCAGCACAACAACGTGAATATACTTAACAATGCTAAACTGTACACTTAAAAGTGGTTCAGAAGGGACTTCCCTGGCAATCCAGGGAATCTGCCATGCAATGCAGGGGTCACCAGTTCAACCCCTGGTGGGGGAACTAGAATCCCATATACTGTGGAGTAACTAGGTCCTTATGCTGCAACTACTGAGCCCGTGAACTCTAGAGCCCGTGAAGCACACCCAGAGAGGCCACAACAAAAACCTCATATGATGCAGTAAGGATCCCACGTGTCACAACTAAGACCCGACACAGCCAAATAAATTCTTGGCACCATGAATAACGTACTCCATAAGGACAGGAGGTTTGATGAATTCCAACCTTAAGCATTATTTAAATAATGAAAAATGGTATACTGGAACTTAAGAGGAAAATCTAAGAAAGCACATTAGAAGCCATAAAATAAGGTACAATGAAAATTCCATCAGTTGTAAAGAATTTACCACTTCCCTAAATCATTTTTTAAGCCCATATGTTATCCTATAGTGAAAGTGAAAGTTGCTCAGTCGTGTCTGACTCTTTGCAACCCCATGGACTATACAGTCCATGGAATTCTCCAGGCCAGAATACTGGAGTGGGTAGCCTTTCCCTTCTCCAGAGGATCTTCCCAAACCAGGGAGTGAACCCAGGTCTCCCGCGTTGCAGGTGGATTCTTTACCAGCTGAGCCACAGGGAAGCCCAACAGTGATTAGTAGCTAAAAATCTAAAGAAAGGATTAAAGAAAAACCTTATGTTACTTAATGATAAACAAGAATGTTGAAAAGAATTCTGTCCTTCCTCATGGACAATCCAGGAGAGAAAAGAACCCCTAAGACAGAGCAGATGTTTGCACCTTCCAGCATCAGCACAGCCTAGATCACTAGGGCTTGCAGAAGACAGACAGGAATCCCTGAAAAGCCCACAGGGTTAGGAGCAATCCTTGAGGTTTACTGACAGAGTTAGAATCTTCTTTAAAATTTGTTCAAACACATGATCGGCAACCCTGTCACTGAAGCACTAACAACTATCTCCTCCTTCGGGGTTGTTTTCTGGTGTGTGTTCTGGCTGACATAATTAAAAGGAGCCCTATATCTAAACTCTGTCAGGGAAGCCTCAGCGGGAAATTTTGATCCCCATATCATGTTATACCCACCAGATACTAATATGTGGAGCCACATTCATTCACCAGAGCAGGTCAACTGAATAAAAATGAACATCGGTCCTTCCTGTGAGAGTGCTCAGTGCTGATCCTAGCTGTGATAGGTGATTTGCCAAGTAGCCTCCTCTGAATGCAGAATAAACATGCTGCCAGAGGAATGGGAGGAAAACTGATCAAAGTTCCACCCCTCAGTTTTGGGGTAGGCCAGTGGTTTTAAAACAATACGGCTAGTTGCTTTTCTGTACTGCCTTAAAGTGGTACTATATAGCCTATGAGATAATATGCTGCCCCATGACTACTTTCAAATGAAACTGCCGAGTGCATACTTAACACTATTGGGGGTGGGAGGGGGGGAGGCGGGGCCAGGAATGCTGGTTTCAGTGTTGCTCTGAAATCAAGAGAATCAACTTCCAGGTCAGAATCCTTGAAATAGAAAATGATTACCAACATTTATGCAAACATTCCTGAGAGTTGTTAATGGTAACATTACTTTTGTGAATTAGGGAAATCTATGGCTATTTGGGGCTTCCCTTGTGGTTCAGCTGGTAAAATATCCACCTGTAATGTGGGAGACCTGGGTTCAACCCCTGGGTTGGGAAGATCCCCTGGAGAAGGGAAAGGCAACCCACTCCAGTATTCTGGCCTGGAGAATCCCATGGATGGAGGAGCCTGCTGGACTATAGTCCATGGGGTCACAAAGAGTCTCACATGACTGAGCAACTTCACTTTCACTTTAAAAGTTAATAAAATCCCCATACTAAATAAGATCCTAAGAGACAAATTAACATTCCCTCAAGAATGAGGAAACGTTTTCATCTTTACAGGTAAGATTTAACTTAAACTTCTGTCAGTAAGTTATCTGACAACTGAAATGCTATACCTATAAATTGAAAAATACTATCAGATAATGAGAAGCCACCTTGTCTTTTCAGGATAAGGAAACATACTTTTTCTTCACTTTGTCTAGAAGTCTAAAATAAGTTTAACAGTCACATGATGGCTCCACAAATGTCAGTGTCCAGTGTGCACTCATTTACACAGAAACAGCTTTCTTCTGCTGTCACAAGATGAGTCATGTTGAAGAAAGACCAAAGGGTGCTAACACTGGGGAACACCACTAAGCACTCAGCTGTGGCTGAAGATGGAGCCTCTTGCTAGTTTAAAAGGGATCACTTTCTTATTAAACTTTCTGCTAAAAAGACCATATCCTGACATGTTGCAAGTTTAATATAACTCACATTTTAATGTCACAATTGCAATAAATTATAAGGTGACTGCTGTCCATCAATCCAACCCTTCTAATAAAAATGTCCCTGAACATTTCTCCCTCAAGACAAAAAGGACTACTGGAGATGAAGCATGCTTATGAAGTCCTTCTCTGTTCCATTCAAAGAACCTAAAAACAGCTTAGCTTTGCTGTCAATATCCAGTGGGTAGACAAGGCCCTTGAGTTTGGGTAAAGGTTTTGTGGAACCACTTTGTGATGCTCAAGGGAGTCCAGAAAAAACACTGCGCAGTGGGCTATGTCCACACCACAGAGCTCTGACACCTCTCAGAGGCTGCTCTACCACAAGAATTCACCACACTCCAGGCAGAAACAATCTATTTATTACCTTCAGTTGCTCCAGGGCAAAAGATGAACCGTCTTGCTGTAAATTGTCAACAATCTGTTCCACAGTATTAGCTGAGAACCAACTATTAAAAAAAGGAAACATATGACTTCAATAATATGCAAGCTATTTCTTCTTTCCATGATAGCAATGAATCTAAACATAGATTTCCCTTAAACTTTATTTCAAAAATGAAAAAAATTTCCAACCTATACTATAGGATGATGAAATAAAATACTGCCTCTCTGGGTATGTGTTTGCAATCTACCTTCACTAATATGAATAAAGCCTAAATTTTCTCTTCTGCTTTCTTGAATCTACTATATATACATAAATGACATCTGAACTATTAAAAAAAAACTGATGCTTCTAAAGTATAAAGCTGGTTGCCTTACATCCCAGTGGTTTTTTCCCTCCCCCTATGTTTCAGTCAATCTGTCAGTCTCTCAAACACTGCACAAAACTTTTTGCTGACCAGCTTGATATGCCCTTCAGAGAAGATGACTTCACAAAGATAAAAGACAAGTTAATTGTTATTTTCCAGCCTCTCTTCCCCATTAAAGAAAAAGAAAGATGTTTTGTGATAAAATGAAACAGCATGATAGATTACTTAAATATAATTAATTTATTTTCCCCTGAAAGAGTGGGCAGGAAGCCACTTTCAAACACTATTGTTATCTTATCTCAGAATTCAGTGCACTGTCAAACAGCACAATTACAGTGTCAGTAAATTCAACTTAATATAGTCTTTCCAAAGGAACAGATATAATTGAGATCTCTCTTTAAGTACCTGTTTATTTTGTCCATGTGTTCCTCAAGTACAAAAGGCTTGTCTTGACCAATCTTTGACTGTTTGAAAAGAAAACCTTTAATTAATTTGAAGTAATACAAATTTTTGTAAACCTTTAAAATTTTCACCATATTTAATGATATATTTTGAGGGAAATTATAACTTTCAGTTAAAATTACATCCAATCTCATAAATAACTACCACTGTATGTTCAAAAGTCAGACTATGTATTATTCCAGACTAGCACTTGATAAAAGTATCAACAGCAAAAAAAAACTGTTTTTGTATTTTTATTTGTAGGCATTGTACATGATGATGTCATCATCAAAGTGTGTCAGTGAATTTAAGGATTGCAAGGGACCTGAGAAGTCATCCTGCCCCAATTTCTGATACAGAAATTCCCACCACATCTCTGATGTTCCCACAGCATTGACCTCCAGGGGAAAAACACTACCTCAGAAAAGAACTCATGAGTGCGTGAAAAACTATAATTAGGATTAAAAAAAAAATTCTGGACCAAAAACCCACCCTCTCCTGTTTATAGTTCTAGTTAATCCCCCTGAGTTAATCTCTTCTTGCACAGTGCAGTTTTGAGTCCCCTTACAATCCGGAGCCACCTTACGTACTAAGGGGTTTATGAAGTTCATTCTCCAGGAGTGTGGTACAGTACCTTAGCTGCAGGCGTGGCTGAATCATAGCACAGCACAAGGATCTGCAGACCCCGGCTTGTTTTGGAAACAATGCTCTTTACAACAGGACTAACTGTTGGGGGAAGCACACTAACTGAAACTACCCACCCTGGCCAGGCACCATCTGCGTGAGATGTTTCAGGACAGGAGGTCCTAGTAAGGAACACAGAACTAATAGTTTACTACCAACCAGAAGCATCAGAAAAGATCAAAAGGAGATGCCACGTGTCCTACCATCTCCCAGAACCCTTCTCACTGGCATCCACCTTGGCTGAGCAATGTGTAGACCACCAGGAAGGACTCTGAATCAGACTGACTGACCAAAGACAACCCAGAAACTAGTCCCAAACCATAAACCCCGAGACTGCAAGCCACGGGGCAGGGCAGTTCTGGGCTCTTTTACCCTCCTGCTCTCCATCAGGGCACCCCTTGCCAGAAAAATCTCTTGCTTTGTCAGCCCGTGTGTCTCCTCAGTAATGCATTTCTGAGTGTTAGACAAAAGCCCACTGTCAGGCCCTGGAAGGGGTCCCCCTTCCTGCAACAGCTCTGGCTTAGTTTGGGCGCAGTCTTATTACGCTTCTGGTTTCAACTGAACAGTTAAGACTTTTTTTAAACTGGTGCCATTTTAGGCTACATTTCTCCCATCCTGTACTTATGAATTGGGTACCCTGGACTGAAATTCAATTAACTCTATTGTGACATTGTGATTTAAAATAAAAAATATGTAGCTGGTCTTCACCCATATATTTGGCCATTTATTCCAGGCTCACAGTTCCCAAAAACCCATGGAAATCCATAAGTGGAGCATCTTTTGTTATAATATTTGGTCTTTTGTCCTCATGAAACGGGTGTCTTCTGTTATTCACAACAAGCCCTTTTCAATCATACCTTTGTTTATGTTCCTGAGGAAAGCCCCCAGGTCCCGGGGGAACCAACCAAGGGAACTTTTGAGTCTCATCCCTCACTGTCCACACTCTCCCACACCTCCCCCTCCTCCACCTCCAGTGAAGGGAAAGGGGCTGGAAATTGAGTTTGATCACCAATGGGCAATGATTTAATCAACTGTCTCTATGTAATGAAGCCTCTGTAAAAACTCCAAAGGATGGGGTCTGGAAAGCTTCCAAGGTGATAAACATGCAGGGAGAGTGGTTCACCCCAACTTCATGGAGACGGAGCTCCTGGGCTTGGGCCCTTCTGGACCTCACCCAGTGTATCTGTTCATTGAGCGGTGCATTCATATCCTTCATCGTATCCTTTATAATAAACCAATAAATGCTATGTGTGTCCCTGAGTTCTATGAGTCATTCTAGCAAATTAGCAAAGCCAAGGAGGGGATCATGAGAACCCCGGTTTACTGCCAGTCAGTGAGAAGTACAGGTGACAACCTGGAGTCTAAAGGACGGTCCATCTTGTGGGACCGGACCCGTGAGCTGTGTGATCTGATGGTAACCTCAGGTAGGCAGTGTTAGCACTGAAATGAGTCACAAGACACCCAGCTGGTGTTGTGGAGAACTGCCTAATATGTGGAAAACAAACATGTCTGGCGTCAGACATGTTGTGAACATGGTAGTAGTGAGAGAATAAAGGAAACACATGGAATGTTTCCCCATATATCGATCAAATTTCATATTTTTACATTAAACATGTTACTCTGAACTTTAAGTGTTTTTTTTTTTTGCCCACATGTTTACCCAACTTATTTTCTTAGTTTCAAATCAATCTGATCAAAATGCCATCAACATTCTTATCCAAATAACTGAAAAAAAAAAAAAACACTGAATAAGGCCAAAATGACTTTACTTACAGACCAACAGCCACACACTTATCAGAACTCTCTGATAAGGCCCTTCAACCTCCACACACTATAATCCATCCCACATTTATCCAACTTGGCAACATAAGAGACTGTCAAATGCTTTGACAAACTCTGATGAAACCCTCACAGGCTTGCATTCATATTCACAGCACTAAGTATTCAAGGCCCATGAATCTCTACACATGTTTTTCAGTTCTAGGTAATGTTAGGGTGAGGGGGAACTATTTCTCTAAATATTTCCTATCCTCTATTACAAATTCCTGACAGTTAAGATATTGGACCTCCTGGAATAATTTTCCTTTCTCTTCATTTTTCATCTTATTATCCTCTTAGAGTTTTCCTCATCCACCAATTTTAGTCTAATCTATTGTGGGTTTTTCTTCTCCCTTTCACTGTCATATTTTAAATATCTTTTTTATTCTTTAACTATTTGTCTTAGTAACAGCTGTTATTTCACAGATAAAATATTTTCCTCCTATCTGAAGATTAAAAAAAAAAACACAGCCAAATCTGTAATTGTTTAGTTTCCTTTTCCTTGCACTGTCTACTCCCTTCAAGTACCTTTTTTGGCCAATCTCTGGTTTTTAATGCCTGACAGTCCTTGTTTTTCTGTGTGAAGTACTAAAATTTAGAAGCTTTGTAATGTCAATTGCAATTACAGAACTGTCAACTATGTATACATTATGAGGTGATCACACAAAGGCCCGAATGTTTCTTTCATTAGCGGGGTCCTCGAGTGTCAATAGCTACACATTTTCTTTTCCTTCTAATGAACTGCTTGGGAGTGGAATGGCGCTATGGACTAAATGTTTGTGTCCCCACAAAATTCACATTGAAACCCTAACTCCGATGTGATGGTATGTGGGGGGTGAGGCCTATGGGAGGTAACTAAGTCAAGAGGATGGAGCCCTCAGGATGGGATTAGTGCCCTTATACGCAGAGCCCTGAGAGAGCTTCCTTTCTCTGCTGTGTGAGGATATAGCAGGAAGGCATTCATCTGCAGAACAGGAAGAGGGCCTTCACCAGGAACCTAATCAGCTGGCACCTTGATCATGGACTTGCCAACCTCCAAAACCATGAGAAACTTCTGTTGTTTAAGCCACAGGTCTACAGCATTTTTGTTATGGGTGCCCAAACTAGATAGATGGTATGTAAGAATTCTAGGAGCCAACCAGGAAAAGAGGCCAGCATTCTTCCCATTTAATATGTTCTGCACCTTTTCAGTAGAACATCTGCCCTGCCCTTAGCCAGCGAGGCCCTGTCAGAGCCTTGGTACCTACAAAGAGTCCACAGCAAGAATTGGTTTGCTTATTGGCTTCCCCCATTGAAGGATAAGTAGCTGCCCTCATCCTTCCACTTTCAAGCTTCCAAAATAGTGACATCTCATACCTGCCACTGTCTCCTCTTCTGTTCTGCTTCTCTTTGTGGATTCCTGCCTTTTCTATTCCTTTATTATAATTTTAGTGGGGTTCAGGAGGGAGCATATATTCAATCTATTGATATCATTTTTAACTAGAAGTCATGTAGCATCTTTATAGATTCTCAGTGCTCAAAAGAAAACATAAGGTAGGCTACATAAGCAATTAAAAGAAAACACTGCAATGTACTTCATTATTATATTCAGACATATACCAGAGTTTCACTTTAGCAGCTCCACAAGTAGCATCTACATTGAACCTACATTAGAGAAAAGTCACAGTGTGTTGTAAAAAGCCCTTGCAAGGGCCAATCACGAGGCTGTGCCCTGAAATTCACCAGCAATGAGAAAACAAGCCATGTAGCTGCAGGTAAAAAGTCATCTTCTCAGACGGCTGTCCTAACAATTGTGAAACACTGACACTCCTATCAGGTTTTAACATAAATGAATCCCAGTGTGTTTATTTATATTCACAAACTATAATATTCATCAACTTCTAATTTTTCAGTCACTCCCCCTTTCCCATGAGTTAAAATCTGAGGTTAGAATACTGACAAGATTACCTTTGCATGGTAAGTTTCTAAGACATCTGCAATATTTTCTTTTGAAGGAGATTTCAGGGCTAACAAATCTTCTTCTAACATGCCCAACTACAGGTGGAAAGAAAGGAAAACATTTAAAAACCCATAGAAACACAATTTTTTTTAAAAGAAATCTTATTTTTTAATAAAAATCCTTGTCTTAAAATTATGACACTCTCTTTTCAGCTGAGTCAATGAAGGCAATTTTCACTTAGGTTGAAGGCACACACATTCCCACAAAGCAAATGCTGCCTTGCAAGGAATGGATGAAGATGAAAAAAACTGAAGAGGAGAAATAGAGACATTCATCTTTGTTTCCCTCTGGCTATTGAGCACTCGAAATGTGCTACTGCAACCAAAGATCTCACTATAAATTTTACTTTAATCGATTTTAATTAAAAACTGCCACATGTGACTAATGGTTACTGGAGTCAAGGCACAGCTCTATAATACAGCCACACTTAACTCTTGAACAGCTGTTAACATAACTGATGCCATCTTGCGCCCATACACTTTCTTCTGTTCTCCCACCGACCCTACCAGGGCTGTGCTGGGCAGTAACCCCTTCTCTATCAAGTGCTCTGTAGTTAACAGACATCATTAAATGATGTCTTAATAATCATTAAGGCCAGGTGGTCAGTAACCCCTTCTCTATCAAGTGCTCTGTAGTTAACAGACATCATTAAATGATGTCTTAATAATCATTAAGGCCAGGTGGTCTTCAAGGTCTGTTAAGTCCCCAGACGATGATGAAGACTCTCGATAACATACTCCCAGTGCCCAAGAGATGCCATGGAACTCATGTGTGTGCTAAGTTGCTCTAGTCGTGTCTGACTCTTTGCGACCCTATGGACTGTAGCCCGCCAGGCTCTTCTGTCCATAGAATTCTCCACGCAAGAATACTGGAGTGGGTTGCCATGCCCTCCTCCAAGGGATCTTCCCAAGCCAGCGATCAAACCCACGTCTTAAATCCCCTTCAATGGCAGGCAGGTTCTTTACCACTAGCACCACCTGGGAAGCCCACCATGGAATTCCCCAGGCAAGAATACTAGAGTGGGTAGCCATTTCCTTCAAGGGATCTTTCTAACCCAAGGATAGAACCTGTTTCTCCTGCATGGCAGGCAGATTCTTTATCATCTAAGCCACCAGGGAAGCCCAGAAATGAATTAACCATTCATAAATCCTGATTTAGGAATCCATGTCCTGTTTCCAAGCACACACCCCCATATCCAAAGGTCAACTATAAAACCGTCCCACTGGCCCCTCAGCTGTGAATGCTGCAAGATCCCCGTCCACCCGATCCCACCCTGAGAGTACGTTATCCTATGATAAACTGACCCAATGATTATACAGAGACACTTGCCTCAGTGTTTTGGTCTCAAGATACTGTCAGTATCACAGTTTGGTGGGTACTTTTTGTTCCCTCCATCTTCCAACAGCTCTCCATCTATATCCCTCACATACCTATTCCTAAGATCAGCCAAATGGACTTTTTACTGTTTCTAAAACAAAGCTAATGCTTTCCTACCGCTATGGGCTTGCTCATTAAAGCTTCCTCTATCCAGAAAACCCTCTCCTGACTTAAGGCCCAGTTGGCCTGTTAAGATTCAAGTTGAACTGCAACCTCTATGAGAAAACTTTCAGTCCTTTATTATAAGTAAGCTCTTCCTCCTTTCAGTCCATTGAATCCTTTCTTTGTGTTCTGTTTGCAGACTTATCATACTCTACTCTGTCAGGTGATCCAGGTGGTTTTTTATCTTTTTTACCCCTAGCTTCATTCCCAATGTGTGTTACTCATTTCTGTTATCTGCTGCAGGCCCTGTAAATGGCAGCCGATGCACTGCAGATACTACTGGGCAGACTGACAAAAAAAAGGAAGGGTTGTGGTTCAGTTCTCCCCACCAGCCTTAACCAAATTCCACTATAATCAAGAGTGTCCCTCCAGAGTAGATAACGGAGTGCCCCTGTTTGCGCCCTGTTATAGCTCGGGGAAGAATAAGACAGCCACCTACTCAATGCGACCGAAGATGCCCATAAAGATCTGAAAACTCAGGCAAATGTGATGAAAGGCCCTCATGTCAGCGTTACAGGGACAACCTTCAACTTTGTATACATTCATACATTTTAATAACATTCCCTCTGCTATCTCCTAACACTCCTCCTGCAAGATCAGAAATCCCTGAGTTTCCTGGGAAGCTGACTTTACCCCCACAGTTCCAGGGGCTGGGAGAGATTAGTCAGTGTATTCCACCCACCCACATGATTCAGGCATTATACAAGCCAGCTGAATCAGACTGAGCTAAACTAGTTGAAGAATAAATCTCAAATCTCTTGCTGAGAATTCTGAGGCAAAACCAACTTGAACTGTGGTTTCTGTTACATTTAACACAATGAGTTTCAACTGCTAGGATAAGACTACTGTCCTCACTTTGGAGATGGGAAAACAAGCTAAAGAGGCTAAATTCAAGCTAGGATATAAAACCAGACTGTCCATCTGCACATCCTTTGCCACTACGCTATCCTGTGCTAAGAAAACTGACCATGTGGCTTAAAAAAATTTTTTAAGACCAAGGTAAGTAATATGGGTTCCTTACAACAAATACCCTTTTAGAAGAGTTTTTAAGATCATATTTTACAAACTTTTAAATGCACTGGGGAAACTAACAGGAGAACCTTTCAAAAATATCTTTATAAAAGCCACTGCTGTCGTTCAATCACTAAGTCATGTCCAACTCTTTGCAACCCCATGGACTGCAGCTCACCAAACTTCTCTGTTCTTCACTATCTATCAGAACTGGTTCAAACTCATGACCATTGAGTTGGTGATGCCATCCAACCATCTCCTCCTCTGTCACCCCCTTTCCCCCTGCCTTCAATCTTTCCCAGAATTAGGATCTTTTCCAGTGAGTTGGCTCTTCATATCAGGTGGCCAAAGTACTGGAGCTTCAGCTTTAGCATCAGTCCTTCCAATGAATATTCAGGGTTGATTTCCTTTAGGACTGACGTGTTTGATCTCCTTGCTATCCAAGGAACTCTCAAGAGTCTTCTCCAGTACCACAGTTCAAAAGCATCAATTCTTCAGCATTCAGCCTTCTTCTTTTATAAATTCAGATTTTTATACATTAGACTTTCTTAAAATATTACTTTTTTTTTTTACACAGACTATAATTATTCATTAAAAGATACTCACTGGAGGTACCAGGCAAAACAGCCCTGGATCTAGATATAATTATCTCCATTTTGCATACAAAACTGAGGATTGAAGAGCTTAAGCACCTTCCCCAAGGTCACACAGCTTTAAGGGCAGATGCAGGATTCAGACCCATGTTTGCCAAACACTTATACTGTTATACTGTTAAACTGTTATCCCAAACACGTATACCACCTCCCCATGCAATATGAGTTATTCCAACAACACAAAGTGCAGCCATCCAAGTAATTACCTTTTCAAAATCTACAAAGTGTGTAGCAATTCCTGCTGTGTACACATCTCTTCCTTTCAGCCTGAATCCTGTTAATGCAAGGAAGTACCCAAGTTTTCCTTGAAGTCGTGGCAAGAAATAACCTCCACCCACATCAGGAAATAGCCCTGTAATTAAAAACAAACAGAGATAATGACTCAAATGGAAGAGATAACTGCAGCTCTCTTTATATCAAAGAGCCATTTTTCTCTGGGGTCTGAATCTATATTAAAACATTATTACTATACCATGGTACTCTAACACAACACACACAACACAATATCACAAGACTTGCTATAAACTGTGCTAACTTAATTGGGATATTTTTCAAATTTTTCATGTTTCATTTCTATAGAAGACAATAAAGGATTTGATGACACAATGTTTTCCATGTAACTACTTGATAAATATTTACCTAAATTTCTTATCTTTACTACTACTTTTAAAGAATCTCCAAGGATTTGAAATATTTGAAAACAAATATTTTCTGTCCAAATGATTAGCACAGAGAAAAATATAATCTGTGGCTATTATGTGGTGAATTATTACTAGCATTTAATCCATTTCTATACAGTCAAATATCTAATATTCAAGATACTTACAGTGATGTGATAACCATTAGTTCTAATACATGAACAAGTTTATACCTAATCAACAGAATTTGCACCTATTCTTTCCTTAATCATGAGGATTAAAAAAAGTCCCTTAAAAAAAATTCCCTTATTCTCTCTACTGGCAACAACTAAAAACAGCAGATATGCAAATACTTGTCAATATACTACTTTTTGGTGTTTAAGAGCTTCTTAAACAAGCTTGACCCTCTAGGTTTAAAAGCTATCTATTTCAAAATCACTTCAATTAAGTAAGCTGAGATAAAAATATAAGCATTCAAATTCTTTCCAGGTCTACTTGCCAAGTTCCTAGACTTGAAAGCATCAGTGGCATGTTACTGTAAATAGAAATATCTCTCAACATCTCAAACAACATAGGTCTAAAGTTGAATTCATAACCCCTGCCCACCCCCCAACACCCTCATCCCGTTCACCCAGCCCAATAAAGGGTACAACTATCCAGACTCAAACCTCCTCCTGTACCACCCCTTAACCCTCCATCAACAACTATCATCTGTTGCTTCCTCCTCTAGACAGTTCTCTACACAACAGCCAGTGATCTTTTTAATAACATAAACCTTTTTTTAATGTTCTTGTCTGACTGAATTTTTAAAATTATCTTAATAACACAAATTTTGATGAGTCTTGCATTCCACTGCTTAAAAGTCTTCCATGACTGCCCATTTCTTTTAGATTAAAACTAAAACCTTTATCAGTCTTCAAGACCCCTTACCACTTTCTCAATCACATCTCTTACCATTCACTCACTATACCCCCAGCACTTTGGTCATCTTTCTGTTCCTCAGTGTTCATCCCCACTTACCCCTGAACCTCAGGAGCACTCTGCCCAAGCAAAACCACCTCTATCCTGAAGCGCTCTCATCTGTTCCAGAGCCCCACGTTCTCCCTCGCCCCTTGCGTCAGTGGCTGCCTCCTTCCAGTCCCCTCTTGGCTTCACTTCCCTTGGGCCTGCACACGCTGCTGTACCTTGGCCTCATCATAGACTATCCGCTCCCCACTACACATGTTTCCTTAGCTCTGACAGCTTTAGATAACATCGATGTGATGGACTGAACTGTATCCCAAATTGTGTCCCAAAATCTTAAGCTGATGTCCTAGCCCCACAATGTGACAATTTGGAGAAGGGGATTCTAAAGAAGTAACTAAGATTAAATGAGGTTTGAAGGGTGGGGCCTTATCTAATAGGACTGGTGTCTTTTAAGAAGAGGAAAGACTCCAAGAGAAAGGGACACAGAGAGAAGGCAGCTCTCTGCAAGTCTAGGAGAGAGGCCTTGGGTGAAACCAAATCTGCCAACACTATGATGTTGGACTTCCTGCCTCTAGTGCGAGGAATAAGTGGGAGAAATAAACGTTGTTTAAGCTACCCAGTCTTAGTATTTTGCTATGGCAGCCCAATACAGACCCAAATCTATCTATCTATTTATGATTTTTCCCCCTGGATATGAACTCTCATATCTGCATTTAACCACACAGATAATAAGCATCCCAGATATAACATGGCAAACACAAGCCTTGAGTCACATCCCTCCAGCCACACTGCTCCTTCTCTAGTGGCCTTACAGCCATCTAGCAGCACTAGTAAACACCTTGGAATTATTCCTGATTCACTACATCACAAGTTAACTCCAAAACATTTTCCAAATATATCCTCTCTATTCCAACTTTACAGCTTCTTATCACTCCAAGCCTAAAATTATCTCTCTCTAGACTTGTGCTGCTCAACAGAATTTTCTCTGATGATAAAAATGTTCTCTAATCTATGCTGCCACTAAACAGATATGGGTATTAAACACTTGCAATGTGGCTGGTGCAACTGAGGAACTGAATTTATTTAAATTAAATAGTCGTATGTGATCAGCGGCTACAGTATTATATACCAGAGATTAATGTGATAACCTTCTAACAAGCCTCTCTGCCATTACTCTTGTACCCCTACAATCCATTTTCCTTAAAGCAGTCAGAATGGTATCAGAATGTATACCAGACCACGTCACTCTCTGCTTTAAATTCTCCCACAGTTTCCCATAATATTTAGGTTTAAATCCAAACTCTTTACCTGAGTTCCCTGTGTATCTCTGGAAGAGCATAGTATATCACTCTGCCCCCGATTCAGACAGTAGACTCTATTTGGTTCTTTGAACAAATAAAGTGAGGCTCCATTCTTGCTTTAGACTAACTTTTCTTAATGCACAGTGTTCTGTCCTAAAAGATATTAACATAAATGCTTGCTTCCTTTTATTCAAATCTCAGTTTAAAGACACCTCTGTGGACAACTTCTTTAATCATCTAAGCTAAAAGAGACCATTCAGTTAAGACCTAAAACAAATCCCTTACGATTATACAGTGGAAGTAACAAATAGATTCAAGGGATTAGATCTGATAGAGTGTCTAAAGAACTATGGATGGAGGTTTGTGACCTTGTACAGGAGGCAGTGATCAAGATCATCTCCAAGAAAAAGAAATGCAAAAAGGCAAAAGGGTTGTCTGAGGAGGCCTTACAAAAAGCTGAGAAAAGAAAAGACGCAAAAGGCAAAGAAGAAAAGGAAAGATATATCCATCTGAAGGCAGAGTTTCAAAGAATATCAAGGAGAGATAAGAAAGTCTTCCTCAGTGATCAATGCAAAGAAATAAAGGGAAAAAATACAATGGGAAAGACTAGAGATTTCTTCAAGAAAATTAGAGATACCAAGGGAACATTTCATGCAAAGATGGGCACAATAAAGGACAGAAATGGTATGGACCTAACAGAAGCAGAATAGAAGAGGTAGCAAGAATACACAGAAGAACTATATAAAGATCTTCACGACCCACATAACCAGGATCACTCATCTAGAGCCAGACATCCTGGGATGTGAAGTCAAGTGGGCCTTACGAAGCATCACTACGAACAAAGCTAGTGGAGGTGATGGAATTCCAAATGAGCTATTTCAAATCCTAAAATATGATGCAGTGAAAGTGCTGCACTCAATATACCAGCAAATTTGGAAAACTCGGCAGTGGCCACAGGACTGGAAAAGGTCTGTTTTCATTCCAATCCCAAAGAAAGGCAATGCCAAAAAAAATGCTCAAATTACCACATAACTGCACTCTACAACACACTAGCAAAGTAATGCTCAAAAATCTCCAAGTCAGACTTCAACAGTACATGCGCTGTAAACTTTCAGATGTTCAAGCTGGATTTAGAAAAAGCAGGGGAACCAGAGATCAAATTGACAACATCCATTGGATGATTGAAAAAGCAAGAGAGTTCCAGAAAAACATCTACTTCTGATTTATTGACTTTGCCAAAGCCTTTGACTACAGATCACAACAAACTGGAAAATTCTGAAAGCGATGGGAATACCACACCACCTGATCTGCCGCCTGAGAAATCTGTATGCAGGTCAGGAAGGAACAGTTAGAACTGATCATGGAACAACAGACTGGTTCCAAATAGGAAAAGGAGTCAAGTCTGTATATTGTGACCCTGCTTATTTAACTTATATGCAGAGTACATCATGAGAAATGGTGGGCTGGATGAAGCACAAGCTGGAATCAAGATTACCAGGAGAAATATCAATAACCTCAGATATGCAGATGACACCACCCTTATGGCAGAAAGTGAAGAAGAACTAAAGAGCCTCTTGATCAAAGTGAAAGAGGAGAGGGAAAAAGTTGGCTTAAAATTCAACATTCAGAAAACTAAGGTCATAGCATCCAGTCCCATCACTTCATGGCAAACAGATGGGAAACAATGGAAACAGTGAGAGACTTTATTTTCTTGGGCTCCAAGATCACTGCAGATGGTGACTGCAGCCATGAAATTAAAAGACGCTTGTTCCTTGGAAGATATGTTATGACCAACCTAGACAGCATATTAAAAAGCAGAGATATTACTTTGCCAACAAAGGTCCATCTAGTCAAAGCTATGGTTTTTCCAGTAGTCATGTATGGATGTGAGAGTTGGACTGTGAAGAAAGCTGAACACCAAAGAATTGATGCTTTTGAACTGTGGTGTTGGAGAAGGTCTTGAGAGTAACTTGGATTGCAAGGAGATCCAACCAGTCCATCCTAAAGATCAGTCCTCAATATTCATTGGGAGGACTGAAGTTGAAGCTGAAACTCCAATACTTTGGCCACCTGATGTGAAGAACTGACTCATTTAAAAAGACCCTGATGCTGGGAAAGATTGAGGGCAGGAGGAGAAGGGGAGGACAGAGGATGAGATGGTTGGATGGCATCACGCACTCGATGGACAGGAGTTTGAGTAAGATCTGGAAGCTGGTGATGGACAGGGAAGACTGGCGTGCTGCCATCTATGGCACGCTGCAAAGGGTCAGACAGAATTCAGTGACTGAACTGAACTGAAATGACGCCAAAATAGCCATCCAGGAGAATTACACTTTGAGTAAGGTGCTGTAAGAGGGACCAAATTTACTCTTCTACCTGAAATAAGTATAGAAAAACAACTGCAGTATATGAAATAAGTTTTCAACATACTGGACCACCAAGCAGTAAAGGAAAGTGATGTCTGAATATCTGAAAACAAATGAGGTAAACCCTACTTAAAAGCTTCCTTGGTGGCTCAGTAGTAAAGAACCCACCTGTTAATGCAGGAGACATGGGTTTGACCCTGGGTCTGGAAGATCCGTAAAGAAGGCAATGGTAACCCACTCCAGTATTCCTGCCTGGGAAATCCACAGACAGAGCAACCTGGCGGGCTATATAGTCCATGGGGTCTCAGAGAGTTGGACATGACAAAGAGACTAAACAACAACAAGCCCTACAAAGCTCCATCTTCATGCCTGGAGAGAATGTCCAGGCCCAAAACAGTCCTAGATTTGAGGGGAATTAAGCTAAAAATTCAGGGAGACAGAGGCAGAAAGAATTCCCAGAACAGAGTACCAGAGAGGAAAGAACTGCACAGAGAGAAAACACTGGAGATCTGCAGTATTTCCCTTAAGTCCCCAGCTTGGTACTGATAACTACATGTGTTCAATGAAGAGACTGTGAGGTTAAGGAAAGAACCACAGGGAAGGATTACAGAGAACAGTACTGGGAACCCACACAGGGCTGAGAATAGTACCTGTTCCCACCAACCAGACCAGGAAAGCTCAGGATTCATGGAGGCACAGAGCAGAATGCAAAAAGGGTCTCTTCAGTAGTAGGAAATAATCAGCCCTAGTCTGAGCACTGCTCCAATCCTACATTAAAAACAAACAAAGAAACAAAAGACCTAAAAGGAGAACAAACTATTTCCAAGTAACTTAACCTCATCCCAGAAGCAAGGTAAAGAACATCTACAAGAAAACAGATTTTCCTCAACTTACAGTGGGGTTGTATGTGTGGGTTACATTCTGATATATCCATCATAAATTGAAAATACCGTAAGTCAAAAATGCATCTAATACACTTAATCTATCAAAAAATCATAGCTTAGCCTAGCCTGCCTTAAATGTGCTCAGAACACTTACATTAGCCTACAGTTGGGCAAAATCATCTAACACAAGGCTTATTTTATAATAAAATATTGAATATCCCATATAATTTATTGAATATTATACTGAAAGTGAAAAACAAAATGATTCTAAGTACCAGATATATATCTTAGTGATTAGATGACTGCCTAAGAGGTATGGCTCACTGCTACTGCCCAGCATCACAAGAGTATGGTACCAGATATGGCCAGCCAAGGAAAAGGTAAAAATTCAAAGAACAGTTTCTACTACATGTATATTGCTTTTGTACCATTGTAAAGTCATAAGTCAGACCATCATAAGTTAGGAATCATCTATGAAGAGGTAGACAGCACCCAACAAAGTAAAGCTTACAATGTCTAGAATCCAATCAAGAAATACCAGGTATCTAAAACCAGGAAGATGTTACCCACAATGACATGATAAAACAATCAAAATTGACTCAGAACTGATATACACATGAAAATTAGCAAACAAGGAGATCAACAGTTATAATAAACATATACCATATATTAAAAAAGTTCAGCAAAAACAAAAAAGATATTTTAAAAAACCACCCACATGATGGTACTACAGATGAAAACTAAGATGAATGTATAAGCTAAAAAAAATTACCTAAATGGGATTAAGGGCAATTTTAACTTTGCAAAAGAAAGGATTAGTGAACTTCAAGATACAGGCATAGCTAGTATCTTGGCAACTGAACATCAACAAGGTGAAAAAAAGAAAATTTTAAAAAATGAACAAAGCATGCGTGAGCCTAAAAAAAATTTTTTTTTGAGTCTTCCAAAAAATTTTTAAATGGAGTTCCTGAAAAGGAAACAGTGGGACACAAAAATATTTGAAGAAATAATGCCAAACTTTGCAAATCTGACAAAAACTATAAACCTAACAAGACAAATAAACACAAGCACTAAAAAACACACACACAAACATAAGAAACAAGAAGAAAGCTACACAAAAGTACATCAAAATCAAATGATCAATAGAAAATTTTAAGAGCAGCCAGAGAAAGTAAAAAAGAAAAAAAAAAAAAAAAGACAGAGGAACCACGATAAGGGGAAGAACACATTAAATGTCAGAACAGAATTCTATACCTGAGCTCAGGTTTAACCTTAGCAGACTAGAGAAAGAGGTAAAACTTAAAGTAGAAGGAAGTAATAAATATCAGAGCAGAAATCAATAAAAGAGAGAATAAATAAAACCCCCCAAAATTTTTGAGATCAATAAAATTAACAAACCTCTAATTAGATTGATCAGAAAAAAAAGAAGACATAAATTATAATATCAAGAATGAGAGACCCAGATACTACTATAGGTTCTACAGATACTGAAAAGATAATAAGGAAATTAACTTTATGCTAATAAATGGACAAACTCTTTAGAAGACTCAAATTACCAAATCTTGTGCAAGAAGAAATAGACAACTTGCAAAGTCTACATCTATTAAAGATTTTGAATTTGTAGCTAAAAAACCTTCCAAGGCCTAGAAAAGGAAACTCCAAGCCTAGATAGCTTCACTGGTGAATTCTACCAACCAGAGAGGGAGAAAAATAAAAAGAACCAATTCTACACAAACTTTTCAAGAAATGAAGCCAGCATTACCCTGTATCAAAATGAAGCAAGCATGTTTCCAGAAAACTACAGACAGTATCCCTCATGAACACAGATGCAGAAATTCCAAGCAAAACCTCAGTGAACCAAACCCAACAACATATAAAAAGCAGAACATGTCATACTAGAGTGAGATTTATCCCAGAAATGAAGAGTTAGTTTAATGTCGAAAAAACAATCAAGTAACTCACCATTAACAAGAAACTAAAAAAGAAAAACTAAAAACTAAAA
This sequence comes from Odocoileus virginianus, assembly GCF_023699985.2. Lineage (NCBI taxonomy): Eukaryota > Metazoa > Chordata > Mammalia > Artiodactyla > Cervidae > Odocoileus > Odocoileus virginianus. Next base: position 939,298 of record NC_069686.1, on the reverse strand, counting down.
AAGAAAAACCAGTGGTCATCTGAACAGATGCAGAAAAAAAAAGACAAAATCTAAAATCAGTTCCCAAGCAACAGAAGGAAAGTTCCTCATCCTGATAAAGGGCATCTATGAAAAACCTATACCTAACATTATACTTAATTGGTGAAGACTGAATGTTTGAAGGTCCACTTTCAACATATCTGTTCAACACTGTATTGGAGGTTCTACCCAGCAGAATTAGACAAGAAAAAATAAAAACTATCCAGATGGGAAAGAAAAAAGTAAAACAGAATTTATTTGTAAAGAACATAACTATCTGTATTTGGAAAATCCAACTCAATCTACAAAAAATCTATTAGAACTAATAAGTGAATTTATCAAGTTTGCAGGATACAAAGTACAAAAGTCAATTTCTATATATTCATAACTAACAATTAGAACTAGATTTTTAAAATATCATTTATAATATCATTGAACAATATTAAATTCTTAAGGAAAAATCTGACAAAGGATGTATAAGAAATTGAAAACTACAAAATTTGGCTTTGAGAAATTAAAGAAGATCTAAATAAATGCAAAGAAACACCTTGCTCACAAGTTTGAAGACTCAATATTGTTAAGATGTCAATTCTCCCTAAATTGATAGATCCTAGACAAGCCAAATAAAAATTCTAATAGGCTTTCTTGCTGAAACTTACAAAATCACTCTAAAATTCATATAGAAATACAAATGATCTGTATAGCCAAAACAATTTGGGAGGAAAAAACACAAAGAACAAAATTAGAGGATTATCATTATCAAGACTTACTGTAAAGCAACAGTAATCAAAACAGCAGGGCACTGGCACCACGATCAGCACTTAGAAAGGCACAAAGGCAATCAGCGGAGAAACAGTAGCTTTTCCCAAAAAATGATGTGGGAATGATTTAATCTCCCTAAGCAAATAATAAACTTTGACCTATACCTTTGACCTAAACTTTGATTTATACCTTTGACCCACACCTCACACCTGATAAAGTTAATTCAAAACAGAGAATAGATCTGAATGCAAGAATATCTCCTCTAATAATTTTTTATCTAAAATTAAATATATGTACAGCACAACTTAGCCAGTTGATTGTAAATCAACTATACTTCAATAAGAATGAATAAATAAAATCAACTATAGTGTGCTAGTTTTTCCAGTTAAATATGCTTGCTTTTGCATTTTCAGATAAAACTATGAGCCAATATAAACTTAAAGGTATCTTCCGATTACAATTTTGTTTTAAAAGTTCTTTCATTGCTGTAGCTCACACAAAATTCCATCAATTCCTTCAATAATAATATAATCTGAAATATATCAAAAGATGATAACTCTAAAAGTAATTATGAAAATTTTGGTGTTTTTTTGTTTTAATTTACCTATTGCTGTTTCAGGCATTGCAAAAACAGACTTTTCAGTAGCCACTCGGAAATGCCCATGAACTGAGACACCAGCTCCCTAGGAAAAAGGCAGAAAATCATTTTAAAATAAAGTGGGGGCAAAAAATAAATAAATAAAACTCTCACATTTATAAACATCAAAAGCCAAGTAAATTATCCCTATATACTATATATAAAGATATACGTAATATGTATTATATACAACTCCTCATAAAGCACATCTATAAAGGAATTTCAGGAGACAGATGAGAGGGAAAACCTAAACCACACAATTTCAGAACTTACTAAGCAAAAAGATACATGGGTGTCCCCGATACCTGGAACAGATGTGTTTTAGCTAAGTCACTTTCCATCAGGGTCCTGTGTTATGCTTCACGTCCTCTCCCCCAATTCCTTCTCATTTCAAACTAGATGGAGCATTGCAGCGTACTGACTATTCCCAGAACCACTGTTCGCAGTGGAACCAATCATCAAAAAAGCATAACCAGACTATTCTAGCAAATTTCAGTGGCCTTAAATAGAATATTCACACATTTATTCACATTATTTCATCAAATAAAATTAGCAACATTTTTCTCAGACACAGAGTTAGTATCTGTTTAACTCTTAAAATTGGTAAGCAAAAATTTTACAAAATAAAAAGATTTGGCTGAAAGTCTATTTCTGATTTGATAAATATCACTGAAAAGGGCAAACTTAAGAGACGTCTCTGAATAAACAGACATTCGAATAAAATAAGAGGTATACATGTGATAACAAAGAATCCAAGTTTGTGTCAATGCTCACATTTTGACATACATTTCCTATGTTATGTTCTTTTCACAATATTCAAAACATCTACTCATTCTTAATCCTTTTGAACCAGTGTATTCTATCTTTGGCTTCCCTGGTGTCTCAGACGGTAGAGTATCTGCCTGAATTGCGGGAGACCTGGGTTTGAACCCTGGATTGGGAAGATGCCCTAGAAAAGAGCTACCCACTCCAGTATGCTGGATGGGAGAACTCCACGGAGAGAGGAGCCTGGCAGGCTACAGTTCATAAGGTCACAAAGAGTTAGACACGAGTGAAGTGAGTTGGCACACATGCATGCACTAGTTTTATTAATAATTTTTTGTATTATTGTAAGAAACCTTGCCTCGCATTCTACTCTCCACTTTTGTTCATCACAATGTTTTTGCTGTTGCTCAGTTGTGTCCGACCCTTTGTAATCCCATGCACTGCAGCACGCCAGGCTTCCCTGTCCTTCACTATCTCCCAGAGTTTGCTCAAACTCATGTTCACTAAGTCGATGATGCCATCCAACCATTTCATCTATTTGTCACCCCCTTCTCCTCCTGCCCTCAATCCTTCCTAGCAACAAGGTCTTTCCGAATGAATCGGCTCTTCGCATCAGGTGACCAAAGTGTTGAAGCTTCAGCTCAGCATCAGTCCTCCCAATGAGTATTTAGGGTTGATTTCCTTTAGGATTGACTGGTTTGATCTCCTTGCAGTCCAAGGGACTGTCAAGAATCTTCTCCAACACCTCAGTTCAAAAGCATCAATTCTTTGGTGCTCAGCTTTCATTACGGTCCAACTCTCACATCTATACATGACTACTGGAAAACACACAGCTTTGACTATATGGACCTTTGTCGACAAAGTGACGTCTCTGCTTTTCAATGCGCTATCTAGGTTTGCCATAGCTTTTCCTCTAAGGAGCAAGTGTCTTTTAATTTCATGGCTGCAGTCACCATCTGCAGTGATTTTGGAGCCCTCAAAAGTAAAGTCTGTCACTATTTCCACCGTTTCCCCATCTATTTGCCATGAAATGATGGGACCAGATGCCATGATCTTAGTTTTTTGAATGCTGAATTTTAAGCCAGCTTTTTCACACTCCTCTTTCACTTTCATCAAGAGGCTCTGTAGTTCCTCTTCACTTTCTGTCATAAGGGCGGCATCATCTGCATATCTGAGGTTATTGATATTTCTCCCCACAATCCTGACTCCTGCTTGTGAGTCATCCAGCCCAGCTTTTCGTATGATGTACTCTGCATGTAAGTTGAATAAGCAGGTTGACAATACACAGCCTTGACGTACTCCTTTTTCTATTTGGAACCAGTTCGTTGCTTCATGTCCAGTTCTAACTGTTGCTTCCTGACCTGCACACAGATTTCTCAGGAGGCAGGTCAGGTGGTCTGGTATTCCCATCTCTTTCAGAATTTTCCACAGTTTGTTGTGATCCACATAATCAAAGGCTTTAGCAAAGTCAATAAAGCAAAGGAGATGTTTTTCTGGAATTCTCTTGCTTTTTCTACGATCCAACAAATGTTGGCAATTTGACCTCTGGTTCATCTGCCTTTTCTAAATCCAGCTTGAACACTTGGAAGTTCTCAGTTCATGTACTGTTGAAGCCAAGCTTGGAGAATTTTGAGCATTACTTGGCTAGTGTGAGATGAGTGCAATTGTGTGGTAGTTTGAGCATTTTTTGGCATTGCCTTTCTTTGGGATTAGAATGAAAACAGACCTTTTCCAGTCCTGTGGCCACTGCTGAGTTTTCTAAATTTGCTGGCATATTGAGTGCAGCATTTCACAGCATCATCTTTTAGAATTTGAAGTAGCTCAGCTGGAATTTTACCACCTCCATTAGCTTTGTTCATAGTGATGCTTCCTAAGGTCCCCTTAGGGCCTGTTCTTTCCTGGAGAACTCCATGGACAGAGGAGCTTGGTGAACTATAGTCCAAGGGGTTCCAAAGTCTTACATAACTGAGAGACTAACACTTTCACTTGCTATTGAAAACTAGCTTAATTCCATTGGGACCAGAGAACAGCCTGTAAGATTAATCCTTTGAAATATGTTAAGACTAATCCTGTGGGCAATTTTGGTAAATGCTCCATGCACACATGAAATGAACATGAAAGTTATTGAATACATATAAACTGGATCAAGTTTACTGAACAATTTTCAAATCAGGTGCATGCATGTAAAATGAATGTGTATATATGTTTATATACTGTTTATATGTGTTTCATCTGTTATTGAAATTAGTATGTTCAAAACTTCTCCTAGGGTTGTGGTTTTGTCTATTTCTCCTTTAAGGACTCTCCAGTTTTTTGAAAGACCACACGTTTTTAAATGCTTGAAAATATCACACCAGCAGAGTTATCTCAAAGAGGGAGAGGTTTGTTCCCGCTGTTCCTCAGTGTCATATGTTATGAAACTCATTAAGTCTGTTCTGCTTCATTGTTATAAACAGTTTTAGACAAGTATTTATAAAATATCTTTCTATAGTTGATTATAATCCATAAGATTACTTTCAGAATCTTATCTCACTGATCTTAAGAAGAAAGGCTGAACAATTTTTAATAAACTGAACTAAGTCCTACCTGCTGAGAGAACAAGAACTGAAATGTAGGGCTTGCTGAATTGAGCCCCCAAATGTTACATGTTATGAGTTACAGTGGCCTGGATTCAAATAATCCTTCACATGAAGTGAAGATCAGCTTAAAAGCCTCTTATTCCTGACTGAATTGAGATGATCTGGGATGCTAGTGCCTTTAGCCTAGATACTACTAGAAACAAAGGTCAGAAGATTGTATCTTAGGGCTCAAATAATACTGAAGTAGAAATAACTCAATCAGAAATAACCAGCACTTGATTAGAAATAATCTGACATACGACCACATGACTAAAGCCTAAGAGAAAAAATACACAATAGACTTACAGGACATACAAATTTAGATTTGTTATACCTAACTATTTTTATAACTGTGAAATGTCCTTCTATACCAAGTACAAGTTTTTGCCATAAAATGTACCTTATCTGGGCCTTCCCAGGTGGCACTAGTGGTAAAGAACCCACTTGCCAATACAGGACACGAAAGAGATGTGGGTTCGATCCCTGGGTCAGGAAGATCCCTGGGAGGAAGGCAGGGCAACCCACTTCAGTATTCTTGCCTGGAAAATTCCATGAATTGGGGAGCCTGGCGGGCTACAGTCCATGGCATGGCAAAGAGTCAGACACAACTGAAGCAACTTAGCATGCATGCAGACGGCTACCTTATTTGATATAAAAATAACTATCAGCTTTATTTTGTATTGGTATGGTATATTTTTCTAATATTTTACATTTAATCTTTCTGGGTCTTGTATTTATGATATTGCAAGCATTCTGACATTCTTTGTTTTTCAGTTGGATTATCATTAAATAATCTTAATTGCAGTACTGTAGGAACACTGCAGATAAAGTGAAATGAGTCTGATCCATATTTATAATCTCATATAAAGAATACTAATGTGGGTAAGCATGAATAACCAAATATATGAATGTAGGCAAACTTGTAACCTACTTTAAGTTTTGCATTTTTAAAGGCAAAATTTAGGCAATCTAAAACTTTTTTTTTAAATAAGAGACATAGCTAGATGAGTTTGCAGACTGTTTAATAGAGGGGAAAGGCTGGTATAGCTTTAAGACTTTTAAAGATCTCATCATAAATTAGAAAAGCACAATTTTGTTGTTGTTTAATCACTAAGTCGTGTCCAACTCTTTTGCAACCCCATGGACTACAGCCCGCCAGGCTCCTGTGTCCTGTGATTTCCCAGGCAGGAATACTGGATTGCCATTTCCTTCTCCAGGCGATCTTCTCAATTCAGGGATCAAACCCGCATCTCTCACATTGGCAGGTGAATTCTTTACCACTGCGCCACCAAGGAAGCCCCAAATTAAAGCCTTCAAAATGCAAATCTGTTTATCGGCAACTAGAAATAAGCATCACTTCTGTATTTCAATATTGCTATTCTAGACAAAAAAAGCAACATTAATTTTTAAAAACTGATAATTATACAGATATTTAAAGTTAATTTAATAGAGCCAACTGTTCCATGATTTCTACTAAAGACAAGACTAATCCCCCAACACAAGCAAACAAACAAACCACATGTAGAACAATTTAGTTTGGTGCCTGAAAAAGAAATGTTCCAGGTATTTCAGTGTTAAATTTCCTGATTTTGGTATCCTTATTCCAAGGCAATACATACTGAATAATTTACAAATAGAGAATTATCATGTCTTCAACATTCACTCAAATGGTCCAACAATTGGACACATGTCGGAGAAGAGAGAAGATAAAACATATGTGGAAATAACAGGGAATGTGGATTAAAGATACATTGGAGTTCTCTGTACTATGTTTGCAACTTTTCTGTAAGTTTGAAAATTATTTCACAATAAAACAGTCTTTTTAACCAAAATGAAAATAAAAATAAATGTTTCAGAGTAACCAGTACCAACAACTGCAGTAAAGAAAACAACAAAGTCAGGAAGGCATACAATGGGGTGATGTGACTAATGCTCACACAAAGAGTCATGAATTTAAATTATAATCAGAGAGAATCAGTAAGCGCCTGTCCAGAATGAACACTGCACCACAGTATCAGACAATATGTGAGGGAGTCTTCTATCACCATCATTCATGATTATAAATGGTGCTTGGAAATTAGATATTTTTGTTAGAAATTCAAACAGATTTTTCATCCCACATTATCTCACTATGGTATGAAAGTTAATATTGTAAATATCGTGAAGTTTCATAATGTATCTTCCAGACTACATGCTTTAAATTAGCAGCCTACACAGTAAAAGCAAAGACTTTTTATTACACTTCTCACATTAATATTAACAGGCTAATACTGCATATTAGTAGTAGTAACATATTGATTATATAACATTAATGTATACTGATAGACTACAGAGATTAGCACCAAACACATTTTTTATTCTGCTTTGGATGCACATAATTCATGCTATTTTTAGATAAAACATATTCAACAGAAATAACTGAGGTAGAAATATTTAACTTATTTATGAATCAACAATCTAACATCCTTGGAGGTACAGTTCGGCTTTAAATGAAAAGAGAGATGTGAAAGTTGCTAAGAGGATAAATCTTAAAAGTCCTCATCATAAGAAAAAACATTTTTTTCAAGTAAGTGTAGTGATGAGTATTAACACTGTTTTACAACATATACATAAATCACATTATTATGTTGTACACCTAAAACAAATTATACATTAATTATGACACACAAAAAAAGCCAGTGAGTAGAAATATGAATTTTGGTACATCATACTTTAAAACATAAATTAGAAATAACTCTTATTATACACCTCCTAAATTCATACTCAAGGTTTTTACTTCAATAACCACATCTTCCCAATACAACATTATCACATATTATATTTAAATGTCTGTATTTGTGACCGCATGGACTGTAGCCTGCAAGGCTCCTCTGTCCATGGGATTCTCCAGGCAAGAATACTGGAATGGGTTGCCATTTCCTCCTCCAGAGGATCTTTTCCACCCGGGGATCAACCTCAGGTCTCCTGCATTCCAGGGAGATTCTTCATCGTCTGAGCCACCAGAGAAGCCCCTATATATTTAATAGATGCTTAAAAAGAGAGGCTCTAAGAAAGCACTGCCTCATATCATATATTCAAACAAAAAGGATTATTATAATAGAGGAACTCTTAATAGACCTCAGATTTATCAAAGATTTCTATTAACTCCATAAAACATTAACTAATATCCATATTAGCTAGCATCCTGAAAGCTACTCTCTGATATGCCTGATACAGGGCTTCCCTGATAGCTCAGTCAGTAAAGAATCTGCATGCAATGCAGGAGACCCCAGTTCAATTCCTGGGTTGGGAAGATCCCCTAGAGAAGGGATAGGCTACTCACTCCAGTATTCTTGGGCTTCCCTTGTGGCTCAGCTAGTAAAGAATCCACCCACAATGCGGGAGACCTGTGTTCGATCCCTGGGTTGGGAAGATTCCTTGGAGAAGAAGGGAAAAGTAACTCCAGTATTCTGGCCTGGAGAATTCCATGGACGGTATAATCCATGGGGTCGCAAAGAGCTGGACACGACTGAGTGACTTTCACCTCTCTGATCTTTTGAGTTCAGAGTTACCAAATAACAGTCATAAATAAAGAATTGTTTCATGAGAATCAAATACTCTGGGAAAATGTGAAAAAGCTAAGTTACTAAAATAAATCGGTATAGGGCAAAGATAGCAATTATCTCAAGTGACTATTCTTCATAATAATGTTCATATTGTTATTCTGAAACTATTACACACATTAGGACAAAGCAAATTTGTCACAATGTTATTTTTTAACTTTTTCTTTTCTACTGGGAGTATAGCTGATTAACAATGTTGTGACAGTTTCAGGCACACAGCAAAGAGACTCAACCATATAAATGTTAGTTTTTAAAAAACAAGATATTCAACATATATGGGAAGAAAGATACAAATATCAAAGGAGTAAGAATCTAAATTTGAATAGGAAGTATTCAATTTAGGATCTATTTTCTCTTAAAAACAAAACACATTCTAAGTTCTCTTCAAAAAAGCCTACAATTACAAACTTAACTAGTGCCCAGGCTATTACCGGGGCCTCCCTGGTGCTCCATGGTGAAGAATCTGCCTGCAATGCAGGGCATCTTGCTGGAGAAGGAAATGGCAACCCACTCCAATACTCTTGCCTGTAAACTCCCAGGGCACAGGAGCCTGGCGGGCTACAGTCCATGGGGTTGCAAAAGAGTTGGACACGACTTGGTGACTCAACACCAACGGCGAAGAGTATTATTGCTAACCATCCTTGGAAAAACCGCTGATTTCTAAGTCTGGTGAATGAAATTTACCAGATGAACCTGGAACATGGTTCTTCACCACAGAGTAAACCATCAAAGGTTTCTGGGGGTACAGAAACCAACAGGAAGGTTCCCAGGACAAGTCCATTCTTCCAGTCTCCCCGCAATCTTCTGGGCTCCCTTTTCTCAATGTCTTTTATAGGCTCCTTGTTCTGCCTCGGGCCAATAAACTTGTGTATCCCATTCTGGACTTATTTTGGCTCTCACTCTATTTCGTCACATTTCCTTGCACAATCTTTTCTACTGACAAATTTGCAATCCAAGTATCTTTGCTAACATGAGTTACTGAAAAAATCCTCAGGTTCTACAAAACTGGACAGATCTTATAAGAAAAATAGTTTCAGCAGTCTGCTCAAAGCCTATGCAGCTTTGTAATCTGAGTGCTAATATAAAGTATAAATGGTCCCAGGGACTTGATTAGGACCGCCTGCTCAATATGAATACAGAAAGCCACAGCAATATTTAAAACGCACAAAAATAAAGTGGAAAGAATGACAAAACTTTAATCAGAGCAGAACTAACAGATAACTGTGACAAAGTGGTAGAAGTGTAGCTATGAGCCAGGGGGCCTGCCATTAAACACCAAGCGCCAGGAGGCGGGGGTTCGCCTGATGGAGGAGGTCCCCCCCAACTACAGGCATTTGTTTCTGTGGGTTTTTTTTTTTTTTCCTTAAAATACAGACAAGAAAATTCCTATTCACAGTACAACAACTGAGCTACTTAAGTGCTCTTTTCCTGTCTGAAGTGAAGTGTTGGTTGCTAAGTTGTGTCTGACTCTTTGAGACCCTATGGACTGTAGCCCACCAGGCTCCTCTGTCCCTGGAATTCTCCAGGCAAGAATATTGCAATGGGTTGCCACTTCCTTCTCCAGAGGATCTTCCCTGACCCAGGGATTGAACTCAGGTCTCCTGCATTGCAGACAGGTTCTTTACCATCTAAACCACCAGAGAAGCTCCACTAGATGATTATATATCTACTGCTTATCCTATCTCTCCTTGCATAGAAAAAAAAAGAAAATTGCACTTGAACCAATGTAATTTTTGCATTATCCTAATATCATTTTCCCATTACCAATCACTTACGACTTAATTCACGCTACAGAAGCCTACATCATGAAGCATAATGTGCCTGAGTCCTCAAGTTACACTTCCTACCTAGGCAGCACCCCGAGCTCCAGACCTGCAGAACTGAGGAAACACTCGTTCAGACAACACCCTCCCACATTGATAAGCTTACAGGCATTTCACACCTAACAAGGCCCAAATTAAATTCATCTCCCTTCACTCTCTCTCCAACCCACTCCCTAGCCATACTTTCTTCCAAATCTTAAACAGTCTATTGTTCATCTCACTGCCCAGTCTAAAAATCTGGGATTAATTCTTGCCTCTTTCTTCCCGTTATCTCTCACACCCAACACATCACTGAATCCCACAAGTCTCCTCCTAAGTACCTCCCTTAAACCTAATTTTCTCCCCCTTCATTATCTCTGCCTTAGCGGAACACCACAATCACTCACCTGGATCCCTGCAATAGCTACCTGAATAATCTCTTCACATCCGATCCTACCCATGCCCCCTACACCTGTTCTGTCTAAATTCACCATTCAAGCCGTTTCCCTGGCTAAAAGCACTTAAAAATGGCTCTCCCTTTTATTATCAGGATAAACAACTTAATACATTTTATACAAGAAGACTGACCTGGCTTCTTGCTTTCCTCTCTAACCAAAGAACTGAACCACTTTCTCCTTCACAATCTCAAATCTAGGCACATTTAACTTTTCTCAAACATGAATTTTCTCAGCTTCATATATACCATTAATGTTGTCTTCTCACACACTATCTTCTGTACTCCATCAACCTCTTAACGCACCTGCATCAATTATATCACATTTCTCCACTATCCCAACTTGTTTGTTCCTGGTTGATTTTTCTTTTAAGTCTCAGCTTAAATAAAGCTTTCTCCAGTATTCTCTCCCTACACCATCCCCATCACTAAAGTGCCTGCTCATACATACACCGTTAAGGCTGGTACTCATATATTTCCAGACCACCTTATACCCACCTCACAAGACACATAGCTACATAAGGAAAGAAAACAGATTTATCCTGCTCACTATCTTATCCCCAGAGGCTAACCAGTACATCCAGTAACTTTTTCTAGTTGTTGAAAACAACTGAGAGAAACCCCATATTATAGCTAAAGTCATAATGCACCTCTAGTTAGTCTTAAACCTCCTGTGTCCATATATCTTAGAAGAATGAGCTCATTTTACGGGCAAGTGGAGCTCCCCTGCCCCTTTCTTCTCTGGGAAATAATCTGATGCATCAATAAGGCACAAAGCCCTCTAGACCACAAATCGTCCCACTCAGCACAGTGGGGGTAAAATAGAGGCAGGATGAGAATGGCACAAAGGAAAGATGCCTGCCACTTGACCAAGAACCTAGCATGCTTCCCTGGTGGCTGAGACGGTAAAGAGTCTGCCCTCAATGCGGGAGAACAGGGTTCGATCCCTGGGTAAGGAAGATCCCCTGGACAAAGGGAATAGCAACTCACTCCAGTATTCTTGCCTGGAGAATCCCACGGACAGAGGATCCTGGCAGGCTACAGTCCATGGTGTCGCAAAAAGTCGGACACAATTGAGCGACTAACACTTTCACAGTTAAAAAGGAAATGAACCAAAATCATGACCATTAGCACCATAGGAAATGGCCAAGGAAAAAGGAAAAGAATTCTCTGTATATCTGAGAATCTGCAAGTTTATGAAAGTTGCCAAAAATACCCACACTCTTGGGAAGTTAACAAGTCCTACTTCCCAGAAATCAATACCTAAAAATGAGGATAGAGATTGAGCAGAGGGCAAGCAGTAAAGAGAAGTTCCTGGTTAGTAAATGGAAGCACTCCCCAATTCTGTACTAGATATGTCTGGGCTAAAAGCCAGGGTGAAAAGAGTAGAGGAAAGGACAGACTAAAAGGCCCTATCTAATAAGACAGACAATGGGTGACATTGGGTTAAATGATGGAGATATATTTGTTAGAGGGTAATCCATCATGTCTTGAAAAACAGAACCCCATGCTTACCTATGAAAAAGGCTTGCTGAGAAATGAGATAACCCTAAAAATCTATTATGAGAAATTGTGCAACTAAAAGCAACCTTTACTTTTTCCTAAAAAAGCAGAACAAAATATAAGTAGAGAGAATCCTATGGGCGAAGGGTAGGAACCTAACAATCTCTATCAAGAAAAAGATCTCCACCTCTTTGAAGAAATTTCATTAGTGAACACAAATGAAAATGAATGTACAATTTATTCTAAAGACTTATAAATCCAAGGAAAATTTCCTATTTTTCCTTTCATAGATCCTGCCATGTTACCAATCATCATTCTTTAAAGAGGCTCTTTTTCTCTTTTTTTGGCCATGCCACGCAGCTTGTGGGATCTTAGTTCCCTGAGCAGGGATCAAGCTCGGGTCCTGGCAGTGAAAGCACCTAGTCTTAACCGATGGACCACAAGGGAATTCCCCATATCCTTTCTTATCTGATTATTCTTCCTCTCTTAATATACTTTACTGTTTTCTCCATAAGACAACTTTGCCTATCAATACAGTTCTTTTAACTTCCCAGGGCAACTTCACTGCAATACCTTCCTTTAGCCTCTGACTGATCATCCTTTATCCTTGCACATTCAAGTCTAGTTCCATCATACTTGCAACTGACTGCTTCCACCCTAAACCCATAAAGGACAATCAGAGTTCAATGCATACTTGTCTCAGATTCATGTGTCTGAAATCAGGTAACCTTGATCTGCACAAACAGGCTTAGCAATAAAAATGTCTATCATTCTTATTAGACAAAAACACTATAAGAAAATTACAGAACAATATTCCTGATGAACACACATGTGAAAAACAAAATATCAGGAAACCAAATTCAACAATAAAAGAACCATATATCATGATCAAGTGGGATTTATTCCTGAGATGCAAGAATGGTTCAACATATGCAATCAACATGACACACAATATTAACAAAATGAAGGATAAAAATCACATGATCATCTCAATAGAAGCAGAAAAAGCATTTGACAAAATTCAACACTCTTTTATGATAAAAACCCTCAACAAGTTAAAATATAGATGAAACGTACCTCAACATAATGAAGACCATATATGACAAGCCCACAGCTAATATCATACTCAATGGTGAAAAGCTGAAAGCTTTTCCTCTAATGATCAGGAATAAAATAAGGATGCCCACTCTCACCACTTTTATTCACCATAGAAAGTCTAGTCCAAGCAATTAGTCAAGAAAAAGAAATAAAAGGATCTAAAGCAGAAAGGAAGTAAAACTATCTCTGAAGATGACATGATCTTATATATAGGAAATCCTAAAGATGCCACCAAAAAATTGTTTAAACTAGTAAATAGATTCAATAAAGTTGCAGAATACAAAATCAATACACAAAAGTCAGTTGTGTTTCTGTACACAAATAACTTTCAGAAAAAGAAACTAAAAAACAATCCCATTTACAACTGCATCAACAAAAAAATACCTAAGAATAAATTTAACCAAGGAGGTGAAAGAGCTGTATATGCATAAGCATATATATATACACATATATATACAGCTTATATGCTATATAAGACACTGATGAAGGAAATTGAAGAAGACACATATTATGGAAAGATATTCCGTGCTCATGAATTGAAAGAATTAACATTGTTTAGATGTCCATATACCCAAAGCAGCTACAGATTCAACATAATCTCTTAAAATTCCATTGGCATTTTTCACAGAAATAGAATAATCTTAAAAATTGTATGAAACCAAAAAAGACCCCAAACAGCCAAAGCAATCTTGAGAAAGAAAAACAAAAGCTGGAAGGATGACACTTTCTGACTTCAAATCATATTACAAAGCTACAGTCATCCAAACACTATGGTATTGGCATAAAAACAGATGCAGGTATCAATGGAATCCCACTCAAAACAAAAAAAAAAAAGGAAAGGGAGCCTACAAATATTAATAAAGCCACACAATATGGTTGACTAATTTTCAACAAAAAAGTCAAAAACCTACAATGGGGAAAGGACAATTTCTTCAATACATGGTGTTGTGAAAACTGGGATGGGAAAAAATGAAACTATCCACATGGGAAAAAATGAAATTAAATCCCTCACACCATACACAAAAATCAGCTCAAAATGGATTAAAGACTAGAATGGAGACCTGAAATCATCTACCATCTGAAATGGGAGAAATATCATATAACTGATAAGAGGTTAATATCCAGAATACACTTAACTCTCCAAACCTGCAGATCCAACCAGCTGAACTGAAAATATTTGGAAGAAAAAATTTCAAAAAGCAAAATTTGAATTTTGCTGTGCAACAGCAACTATTTACATTGTATTTACACAGCGTTTACATCATATTAGGTATAAGTAACCTAGAGATAATTTAAAGTTTATGAGAAGATATGGTTATATGCAAATACTGTGCCATTTATGTGAGGGACTAGCCACTCAGTTGTGACTCTGTGTGATCCCACAGACTGTAGCCCACCAGGCTCCTCTGTCCATGGAATTCTCCAGACAAGAATACTGAAGTGGGTTTCCATTCCCTTCTCTAGGGGATCTTCCCAACCCAGGGATCAAAACTGGGTCTCCTACACTGAAGATTCATTACACAGATTCATTACCATCTGAGCCACCAGGGAACCTGAAGGGGACTGAGGCTGCATGGGCTGGGAATCAAACCCAGGCCTCCCATGTGCCAAGCGAGAATTCTACCACTGAACCACCTATCAGCGAGCATCCATAGATTTTAGTATCCATAGCAGAGGGGAGGGGGCATTGTCTTGGAAGCAATCCCCTGTGGATACAAAGGGGCAACTGTATACAAAAAATTCACACAACTCAATAGCAAAAAAATGATTCAATTGAAAAGTAGGCACAAGACCTGAACATTACTCCAAAGAAGGTATATAAAATAGCCAACAGGTACATGAAAAGGTATTCAACATCTGTTAATACATATCAAGGAAATGCAAGTCAATACTACAATGAGGTATCACCTCACATTTGTTAGGATGTCTCATCAAAGAGACAAACGATAAATGCTAGCAAGTATGTGGAGAAAAGGGAACCCTTGTACTGTTGGTGGGAATGAAAAATGGTACAGCCCCTATGTTGGTGGGAATGAAAAATGGTACAGCCTCCTAGTATGGAGGTTCTTTAGATGCCCATCAGCAGACGAATGGATGAGGAAGCTGTGGTACATATACACTATGGAATATTACTCAGCCATTAAAAAGAATTCATTTGAATCAGTTCTAATGAGATGGATGAAGCTGGAGCCCATTATACAGAGCGAAGTAAGCCAGAAAGATAAAGACCATTATAGTATACTAACACATATATATGAAATTTAGAAAGATGGTAACGATAACCCTATATGCAAAACAGAAAAAGAGACTCAGATGTATAGAACAGACTTGTGGACTCTGGGAGAAGGCGAGGGTGGGATGTTTCAAGAGAACAGCATTGAAACATGTATATTATCTAGGGTGAAACAGATCACCAGCCCAGGTTGGGTGCATGAGACAAGTGATCGGGGCTTGGTGCACTGGGAAGACCCAGAGGGATCGGGTGGAGAGGGAGGTGGGAGGGGGGACTGGGATGGGGAATACATGTAAATCCATGGCTAATTCATTTCAATGTATGACAAAAACTACTGTAATGATGTAAAGTAATTAGCCTCCAACTAATAAAAATAAATGGAAAAAAAATAAAATCATAAAACAATGAAAAAAAAAAAGAAATTAAAAGCAGGGTGGACTCCGGAAGTTGGTGATGGACAGGGAGGCCTGGCATGCTGTGGTTCATGGGGTCGCAAAGAGTTGGACACGACTGAGCGACTGAACTGGACTGAACTGAACCATATTATCTAGAAATTCCACTTCTGGGTATATATCTAAAGAAAATGAAGTCATTGTCTTGAAGAGTTATCTGTACTCCCAGGTTCACTGCAGCATTATTTGCTATAGTCAAGACGTGAAACAACCTATGTGCCTGTCCATGGATAAATGGATAAAGAAAATATGGTGTGTGTGTGTGTGTATTCACATATATATATAATATGAATATATAGCATATTACATATAGTAATTATGTAATATACATGTAGTATAAATTACATATATATATAAAATATGGAATATCATTCAATCTTAAAAAAGGAAATCCTGCCATTTGCAATAATACAGATGAACCTGGAGGGTGTTATGATAAGTGAAATAAGCCAGAGGAAAAAGACAAATGCTTGATAATATCACTTATTTCGTGGGACAACCACAACAAAAAGTATGATTCATATACTCAGAGCCTTGAATTGAGGTTGCCAGGACTCGGCGGTGGGGAACATATGAAGACATTGTTTAAAAGATACAACCAAAAAAGACAAAAGTTATAAGATGAATAAGATCAGAGGATCCTTTCATAATATACTCCTTTCACAATGTATTTATATATCATCAAGTTACATACTTTAGTTGTAATTTACCTATCAATTACACCTCATTCTAGTTGTAAGAATTATTATGATTTTTATTTCACTGGAGGAAAGCTCGTCATTCTAAACTCTTTTTTTGTAATACGGCTAGGCCTCTCAATTAGTCTTCAAACAAAACATCACTAATGAATGGTGTGCAAGAGCAAATACATGATCGATTTTCTATGCATAGCCCTTTCTATCTTTATTGCATGAAAAAGAACACTCTTTGGTTGGTGGATGACAGCCTTCACAATGAAAGTCTCAAACATGAGCAACTGAAATGGCTAAAATGTAAATTTAGAATGTTTTCCAGGCTGTCATTATTAATGACTTAATAATATCTGATCTTTTGAAAGCCTCTTGGCAACAAAAAAAAAAAAAAAAGAAAGCTTCTTGGCTGGTTTCTCATTTAAAAATGGCATGGCCCATGAAAGTCTCACTGTTCTCATCATACTGCAACGTACACACATTAAAGAGTATTATAATAATGTTTTTTAATTAAGAGAGTTAAATGGCATGGGGGGAGAGGTGTACCAAAGTTAAAAGCTTCTTTAAAAATCTTCTTTAACATAGTTAATAAAGAAGACATACAGATGGCTAACAAACGCATGAAAAGATGCTCAACATCACTTATTATCAGAGAAATGCAAATCAAAACCACAGTGAGGTAATATCTCACACCAGTCAAAATGGCTGCTATCAAAAAGTTCTCAAACAATAAATGCTGGAGAAAGTATAGAGAAAAAGGAACCCTCTTACACTGTTGGTGGGAATGCAAACTAGTACAGCCACTATGGAGAACAGTGCGGAGATTCCTTAAAAAACTGGAAATAGAACTGCCGTATGACCCAGCAATCCCACTGCTGGGCATACACACTGAGGAAAACCAGAATTGAAAGAGACAGGTAAAAAAAAAAAAAAAGAAAGAAAGAAAGAGACACGTGCACCCCAATGTTCATCGCACCACTGTTCACAATAGCCAGGACATGGAAGAAACCTAGATATCCACTGACAGACGAATGGATAAGAAAGCTGTGGTACGTATACACAATGGAATATTACTCAGCTATTAAAAAGAATGCATTTGAATCAGTTCTAATGAGGTGGATGAAACTGGAGCCTATTATACAGAGTGAAGTAAGTCAGAAGGAAAAACACAATACAGTGTATTAATGCATATATATGGAATTTAGAAAGATAACAATGACCCTATACATGAGGCAGCAAAAGAGACACAGATAAAAAGAACAGACTTTTGGATTCTGTTGGAGAGGGCGAGGGTGGGATGATTTGACAGAATAGCACTGAAACATGTATATTATCATATGTGAAATAGATCGCCAGTCCAGGTTTGATGCATGAAACAGCACTCAAAACTGGTGCACTGGGACAACCCAGAGGGATGGGAGGGGGAGGGAGGGCGAGGGAGGGGGAGGGGGGTTGGGGACGGGGACACATGTACACCTGTGGCTGATTCATGTCAATGTATGGCAAAAACCACCACAATATTGTAAAGTAATTAGCCTCCAACTGAAAAAACATGAAAAACAAAAAAACAGACTTTCCTGGTGGCACAGTGGGTAAGAATCTGCCTACCTACCAATGCAGGGGACACAGGTTCAGTGCCTGGTCTAGGAAGACTTCACGCGTCACAGACAGCTAAGCCTGAGCGCCACAACGACTGAGCCAGCACTCTAGAAGGAGCTCTGCGACCACCGCCACCGAGCCCGTGTGCCACAGCTCCTGAAGCCCGCGCGCCTAGAACCGTGCTCAACAAGGGAAGCCACCACAGCGGGAGGCCCTGTGCTGCAAAGAAGAGCACAACCAGAGAAGCCTCACAAAGCCAACGAAGACCCAGGGCAACCAAAAATAGATAAGAAACAAAAAACACAGTTAATGAAACGATTCCATCTCTTCCTTCATAACTGCTCAGATTCTATTAAGTAACTAAAAATGCCGTTGTATGAAAAATCTAGCATTTCATTATAATAAAAAATGGTTTCTTGAAATGTCATCTATACAAATCGTCACTAACAGCAGCAAAACAAAGTATCCTTTAAAACCAGTCTTTTGGACTCTGTGGGAGAGGGCGAGGGTGGGATGATTTGGGAGAATGGCATTGAAACATGTACATTATCATATGTGAAATGGACCGCCAGTCCAGGTTCGATGCATGAGACAGGGTGCTCAGGCCTGGTGCACTGGGATGACCCTGAGGGATGGGATGGGGAGGGAGGTGGGAGGGGGGTTCAGGATGGGGAACGCATGTACACCCATGGTTGACTCATGTCAATGTATGGCAAAAACCACTACAATATTGTAAAATAATTAACCTCCAATTAAAATAAATAAATTTATTTTTTTTTAAAAGCAATGCAAGAAAAATAAAACAGAACAAAGATGTCTTACGTCTTACAGACCTTTGCAGTACATCAAGCTAATTCAATCTGTGAGACTATTAATTCTTTTCACAAGAACATGTCTCAGTGACATTAATCAGTGGCTAAACTTAATCTGATTCAGCAGGTCCCATCTAACTGAGCACTAGTCAGTTTTCCGTGTATCTGATCTGTGGCCCAAAAAGTCTTTCGGAGATTGTACATGCTCAGCGCTTTCAATCCAGTTCCTACTTCTTCTCTATTCATTAGAATATACCCCTTCTAAAGTATGCCTTGAAACTTTAATTTTCCATTTATATTGATCATAAACCCTTTTGCTGGCAGCATCTTCAGGACACTTTGAGAAACACAAAAGCAATACCATATTGTATACATATTTTGAGTTAGGGGAACTAATTTTGTTTCCAGGGTAAAATGCATTGGTGGAAAGAGAAAAGGGAGGAAGGGAGAGAGGGAGGGACAAAGAAAGGAAAGAATCAAAAGTTCTTTAAATTCAACTCAGCTGGGAAGGAAATGGGGCTAGTACTACATATACAAAATAAAAACGGGTTTTTTCTCTTCTATATATACTTAAAATTAATTTTAATTTTAAAGCAAGTTTGCCTTCCTGTTATATATTAACTTAAGAAAATATGACTTTAGATGTTTAAAATAAAAGGTAAAGGAACCTAAAATTCTTTCTTCCTGGAAACAGAATAAATTATTCTTTCGAATTTTTATCAGAATAATTTGGTATATTTCAGAAACATTGTAAAGATAATCTTACATAGTTTTGATTAACCAAATGGAAAACCACTCAGAAACATTTTATTTTACAGCATATCAAAATATCAAATAAAAATTTGTATTTCTGAAAGCTGAAACGTAATAGAAATTAGTCATCCACTCTACATAATGCATCCCCTCTACTCTTCATGGTAAACATTAAGAGACTGTAATTACAAACTGTCATTTTCCTTATTGAAATAAATTTTTTTTTCTATAGTAAAAAGAAAAAAATAAAAATCAAGCTCTATGGCGCCATCTCTTGGACTGTTCAAGTTTTCTTATAATTCGTTCTTAAGAGGAAACAATTTATTGATCAGAATCAAGATAAAGACAGAGACAAAACTATTTGGCTACCTTTTTTCTAAGCTACATTTGCCCTATCTTTTTCTCATACTTTTGTATTAGGATTTAAAACATATCCATAAAACAACTACATATAATACTAAAATTCTACCAAAAATTCTGAAAATAAAAAGGCCTTTTGCATAAAAACTATGTGCTCTCAACACTTTAAGGCAGCAGTTCCAAAAGTGAGGCGTGTTCACCGCTGCCAGCAGCAGCGCAGCCAGGACTTCTAGAAATGCAAATTCTTAGGCCACCCTTCAAACTGACTAAACTGGAATTCGAAATAGGAAATCTACCTTTTAACAGATCCTTGGATTTTGATTCAAGTGGTAAAGAATCCACCTGCCCGAAGACCTAAACAGACATTTCTCCAAAGAAGACATACAGATGGCTAATAAACTCATGAAAAGACGCTCATTAGAGAAATGCAAATCAAACTACAATAAGGTATCATCTCACACAGTCAGAATAACCATCGTCAAAAAACCAACAATAAACGCTGGAGAGGGTGAGGAGGAAGAGGAACACTCTTGTATTGTTGGTGGGAATGCAAATCTAGAAAGATGGTATTGATGAACCTGTGTGCAGGGCAGAAATAGAGACACAGACATAGAGAACAAACCTGTGGACACGGAAGGGGAAGGAGGGGGTGGGATGATCTGAAAGAGTAGCACTGCAACATACACACTGCCATATGTAAAATTAGATAGTCAGTGGAAACTGCTATATGACGCAGGGAGCTCAAATCTAGTGCTCTGTGATAACCTGGGGGGGGGGGGGGGGCGGGGGGGGGGCGGATGGGGCAGAACATGTGAGAGAGGTTCAAGAAGGAGGATATATATATATCCAGGACTGATTCATGTTGATATATGGCAGAAACCAAAAGAATATTGTAAAGCAATTATCCTCCAGTCAAAAACAAACAAATATTAAAAAAAAAGAAGAATCTGCCTGCCAATGCAAGAGACACGGGTTGGAACCATGGGTCGAGAAGATCCCCTAGAGAAGGAAATGGCAATCCACTCCAGTATTCTTGCCCGGAAATTCCTATGGACAGAGGAGCCCAATGGGCTACAGTCCATGGGGTTGCAAAAGAGTTAGACACCACTGGGAAACTAAACAGCAACAGCGGAAACTTGTAAGAACCACTGTCTTCGGGGAATTTTGAAAAAAGTCCACAGCTAACACTGAACTACTAGTTAGAAATCACTAGTAGATCAGCAGTTCATTACCTTATGTTTCACGTTGGAATTACGAGAGAGCTTTAAAAATGCCTCAGACCTGCTCCAATATCTGATTAATGATTCTGGGAGGTAAGTAAAGCCAGGACACTGGGATTTCTGAAAGTCTCTCAGGTGATTCTAAAAAGCAGCCAAAGTTGAGAGCCACAGATCTAGGGGGTTACATTTTCAAAAGTTAAAGTTCACTGAGTCTTAGGTTAAGCAATGTTTGTAAATGAGACATGAAAAGTTAGCTTTCAAGAAAAAGCATAGCCAGAAGGAACAACAGAAAAACAAGAGTCCTCAGCAAGGTTTCAGATTCCATCTCATGAGTTAGCTAGCCAGAAAGAGCCTCAGAAAGATGCAGAGACTAGGACAACAGATTGAGAACACTGCACACGAGTTTTGTTCTCAATTCAAGTCAGGCAGCACGGTGCCAATGACCTTTTTATCACTAACTCTGATGGAAAAGCGAACCACAGAGCAAGGATTTCAGTTTCATATTTCTCAGGGTATACAAACATGATGTCTAATGTTAGTAAGCCATGTAGTACCAGAGTAAAGACCCCCACGAGTCAGAGTTACAGGTAAGGTCCAAAGTGTGACCTGGCTGGAGGTCTTCTTATGTGATTTTATTTTGAGAACACTGCCATGTTAAGAATAACGTAATGCCCTTTCAATGCAACTTTTCATATCTAGTTTATTTCCTTGGCATGATTTTAGCTCTGTGTGTATTATTATTTTCAACCAAGGTCAAAGATTAAATAATTTGACATTATTTGAAATGTGAAAAAATATAACAGTTAGCTTTCAAAACCAAGATACATACAAAATCCCATTTTAAAAAGAACTGCTTTGTGTCCAGTCTGTAGATTTTACTCTTTCAAAGGCTACAAGATGTTTACTATCTAAAGTAGAATTTTCAATAAATAATTTGTTAAATATTTACTGTGTATGCACTAGTTGCTATGGAAATGTTAAAAAGTAGTTGTTGCCTTTATAAACCATCTAACATACTTAAGCACATTTCATAATAACTGACAACAAGAATAAATGCCATATTTGCAGTAAAGTTTGAATGCATCAAGTCAATGAAGAAAGAAATCACATCAAACCATAGTGGTATTTAAGACTTTAAAAAGATAGGGTAGAACTTCAGTCTTCAAGGATGAATTATATGTAGAGTACATATGGGGCACTATAGTTGGCAGACCAAATGGAAGAAAAGACATGTTTTTGTAAGTTTGTTTTAAAGGGGCAGGGCTGACAATATGTTGCTGTTGTTCAGCTGCGAACTCTTTGTGAACCCAAGGATAGCAGCATGCCAGGCTTCCTTCCTTGTCCTTCACCATCTCCCAGAGTTTGCTCAAAACTCGTCTCCACTGAGTTGGTAATGCCATCCAGCCGTCTCATCCTCTGTCGTCCCCTTATCCTCCTGTCTTCAGTCTTTCCCAGCATCAGGGTCTTTTCCTGTGAGTGGGCTCTTCACATCAGGTAGCCTAAGCATTGGAGCTTCAGCATCAGTCCTTCCAATGAATATTCAGAGTTGATTTCCTTTAGATTGACTAGTTTGATCTCCTTGCTATCCAAGGAATTTTCAAGAAACTTCTCCAGCACCAGTTTGAAAGCATCAGTTCTTGGACACTTGGCCTTCTTTATGGTCCACCTCTCACCTCTACATATGACTACTGGAAAAACCATAACTTTGACTATATAGACCTTTGTTGACAAAGTGATATCTCTGCTTTTTAATAGGCTGTCTAGGCTTGTCATACCTTCTCTTCCAAGGAGCAAGCATTTTTTAATTTTATGGCTGCAGTCACGGTCTGCAGTGATTTGGGAGCCCAAGAAAATAAAAACTGTCACTGTTTCTTTCCACTTTTCCCCCATCTATTTGCCATGAAGTAATAGGACTGGTTGCCATGATCTTCGTTTTTTGAATGTTGAGTTTTAAGCAAGTTTTTTCACTCTCATTTTTCACCTTCATCAGGAGGCTCTTTAGCTCCTCTTCACTTTCTGCCATTACGGTGGTGTCATCTGCATATCTGAGGTTATTGATATTTCTCCCCACAATCTTGATTCCAGCTTGTGACTCATCCTGCCCAGCATTTCACATGATGCACTCTGCATATAAGTTAAATAAGCAGGGTGACAATATACAGCCTTGACCTTCTCCTTTCCCACTTTTGAACCAGTCTGTTATTCCACGTCTGGTTCTGTTGCTTCTTGACCTGCATACAGATTTCTCAGAGACAGGTAACGTGGTCTGGTATTCCCATCTCTTGAAGAATTTTCCACAATTTGTTGTGATCTACACAGTAAAACGGAGAAGGCAATGGCACCCCACTCTAGTACTCTTGCCCGGAAAATCCCATGGATGGAGGAGCCTGGTAGGCTGCAGTCCATGGGGTCACTAAGAGTTGGACATGACTGAGCGACTTCACTTTCACTTTTCAAGTTCACACACTGGAGAAGGAAATGGCAACCCACTCCAGTGTTCTTGCCTGGAGAATCCCAGGGACGGGGGAGCCTGGTGGGCTGCAGTCTACAGGGTCGCACAGCATCAGACACGACTGAAGTGACTTAGCAGCACACAGTCAAAGGCTTTAGCTTAGTCAATGAAGCAGATGTTTTTTTTGAATTCCCTTGCTTTTTCCATAATCCAGTAGATGTTGACAATTTCATCTCTAGTTCCTCTGCCTTTTCTAAATCCAGTTTGTACATGTGGATGTTCTCGGTTCATATGCTACTGAAGCCGAGCTTGAAGGATTTTGAGCATCTCCTTGCTAGCATGTGAAGTGAGTCCAGTTGTACAGTAGTTTGAACATTCTTTGGGACTGGACTGAAAACTGACCTTTTCCAGTCCTGTGGCCCCTGCTCAGTTTTCCAAATTTGCTGGAATATTGGGTACAGCACTTTAACAGCATCATCGTTTAGGCTTTCAAAGAGCTCAGTTGGAATTCCATCATCTCCACTAGCTTTGTTTGTAGTAACGCTTCCTAAGGCCCACTTGATTTCACACTCCAGGATATCTGGCTTTAAGTGAGTGACCACATCACTGTGGTTATCCAGGTCATTAAGACCCTTTCGTACAGTTCTTCTGTGTATTTTTGCCACCTCTTCTTAGTCTCTTCTGCTTCTGTTAGGTCCTTGCCATTTCCTTGCCATTTCAGTCCTTCATCATGCTCATCTTTGCATGAAACATTCCCTTGGTATCTCCAATTTTGTTGAAGAGATCTCTAGTCTTTTTCATTCTATTGTTTTCCTCTATTTCTTCTCATTGTTCCTTTCTTACCTCTTCTTGTTATTCTCTGGAACTCTGCATTCAGTTGGGTGTATCTTTCCCTTTCTCCCTTGTCTCACTTCTCTTCTCAGCTATTTGTAAGTCCTCCTCAGACAACCACTTTGCCTTCCTGCATTTCTTTTTTCCTGGGGATGGTTTTGATCACCACTTCTTGTACAATGCTACAAACCTCCATCCGTAGTTCTTCAGGCACTCTGTCTACCAGATTTAATCCCCTGAATCTATCTGTCCCCTCCACTGTATAATTATAATGGATTTTATTTAGGTCATACCTGAATGGTCTAGTGGTTTTCCCTACCATCTTCAATTTAAGCTTGAATTTTGTGATAAAAAGCTCATGAGCTGAGCCACAATCAGCTTCCAGTCTTGTTTTCGCTGACTGTATAGAGCTTCTCCATCTTGGCTGCAAAAAATATAATAAATCTGATTTCTGTATTGACAACCTGCTGACATCTATGTGTAGAGTTGTCTCTTGTGTTTTTGTAAGAGGATGTTTGCTATGACCAGTGCAATCTCTTAGCAAAACTCTGTTAGCCTTTGCCCTGCTTCATTTTGTACTCCAAGGCCAACCTCACCTGTTACTCCAGATATCTTCTGACTTTCTACTTTTGCACTCTGATCCCCCATGATTGGATGTCGATGTTCACTCTTGCCATCTCCTGCTTGACCACATCCAATTTACCTTGATTCATGGACCTAACATTCCAGGTTCCTATGCAATATTGTTCTTTAGAGGGTCAGACTTTACTTTCACCACTAGACACATCCACAACTGGGCACTGTACCGGCTTTGGCTCAGCCTCTTCATTCTTTCTGCAGCTATTTCTGTGCTCCTCCCCAGCAGCATATTGACACCTACTGACCTGGGGAGGTTCATCTTTCAGTGTCGTATCTTTTTGTCTCTTCATACTGCTCATTGGGTTCTCAAGAATACTAAAGCAGTTTGCCAGTCACTTCTTCAGTGGACCACATTTTGTCAGAACTCTTCACCATGACCCATCCGTCTTGAGTACATAGCATGGCTCATAGCTTCACTGAGTTACACACGGTTGTGATGCATCTAATCATTTTGGTTAGTTTTCTGTGATTGTGGTTTTTATTCTTGAGACTATGGGATTACAGCTCTTGCTTCTTCTGTCCTGCCCTCTGATGGATGAGAATAAGAGGCTTGTGCCACAACAAAGGAAACGATAAGCAAGGTGAAAAGACAGCCCTCAGACTGGGAGAAAATAATAGCAAATGAAGCAACAGACAAAGGATTAATCTCAAAAATATACAAGCAACTCCTGCAGCTCAATTCCAGAAAAATAAATGACCCAATCAAAAAATGGGCCAAAGAACTAAACAGATATTTCTCCAAAGAAGACATACAGATGGCTAACAAACATATGAAAAAATGCTCAACATCACTCATAATCAGAGAAATGCAAATCAAAACCACAATGAGGTACCATTACACGCCAGTCAGGATGGCTGCTATCCAAAAGTCTACAAGCAATAAATGCTGGAGAGGGTGTGGAGAAAAGGGAACCCTCTTACACTGTTGATGGGAATGCAAACTAGTACAGCTGCTATGGAGAACAGTGTGGAGATTTCTTAAAAAACTGGAATTAGAACTGCCATATGACCCAGCAATCCCACTTCTGGGCATACACGCCGAGGAAACCAGATCTGAAAGAGACATGTGCACCCCAATGCTCATCACAGCACTATTTATAATAGCCAGGACATGGAAGCAACCTAGATGCCCAACAGCAGACAATGGATAAGGAAGCTGTGGATACACACCATGGAATATTACTCAGCCATTAAAAAGAATTCATTTGAATCAGTTCTAATGAGATGGATGAAACTGGAGTCCATTATACAGAGTGAAGTAAGCCAGAAAGATAAAGACCAATACAGTATACTAACACATATATATGGAATTTAGAAAGATGGTAACGATAACCCTATATGCAAAACAGAAAAAGAGACACAGACGTACAGAACAGACTTGTGGACTCTGTGGGAGAAGGCGAGGGTGGGATGTTTCGAGAGAACAGCATCAAAACATGTATATTATCTAGGGTGAAACAGATCACCAGCCCAGGCTGGATGCATGAGACAAGTGCTCGGGCCTGGTGCACTGGGAAGACTCAGAGGGATTGGGTAGAGAGAGAGGTGGGAGGGGGGATCGGGATGGGGAATACTTGTAAATCCATGGCTGATTCATGTCAATGTATGACAAAAACCACTACAATATTGTAAAGTGATTAGCCTGCAACTAGTAAAAATAAATGGAAAAAAAAAAAAAAGGCTTGTGCCAGCTTCCTGTTGGGATGAACTGGCTGTGGGGAAAACTGGGTCTTGCTCTGGTGGGCAGGGCCGTGCTCAGTAAATCTTTAATCCAATCGCCTGCTGAGGAATTGGACTGTGCTTCCTCCCAGTTAGCTGTTTGGCCTGAGCAATCCAGTCTTGGAGTCTACAGGCTCTATGGTAGGGCTACTGGTGACCTCAAAAAGGACTTGGGCCAACACATGCCTCCCAGGACTGTGGCTGCCAGTGCCCCTGTCCCTGCAGCAGGCCACTTCCAACCCATGCCTCTGAAGTAGGCCCTCAACACTGACAGGCAGGTCTGGCTCAGTCCCTTGTGGAATCACTGCTCCTTTCCCCTGGGTCCTGGTGGGAACAAGATTTTGTTTATGGCTTCAAAGAGCCTCTGTTTTCCCTAGTCCTGTGGAAGTTCTGTCATCAAATCCTACTGTACTTCAAAGTCAGATTCCCTGGGGATTCTCAGTCCCTTTGAGGGGTTCCTCATCTGAACCACAGATCACTACAAGTGACCTATTTTCTCAATTTTCCCAAGGACAGTGTAAAACTGGTACCATTCTAGAATTATAAGGCAGAAATAGGAATGCAGTTGTGTGTGCTAAGTCGCTCAGTCATGACTGACTCTTTGTGGCCCCATGGACCATAGCCTGCCAGGCTCCTCTGTCCATGGAATTTTCCAGGCAACTGGAGAGGGTTGCCATTTCCTACTGCAGGGAATCTTCCTGACCCAGGGATCAAACCCACATCTCTTGTGTCTCCTGCACTGGCAGGCAGATTCTTTACCACTAGCACCACCTGGGAAGCCAGAAGGAGGGAAGTTAAGTCACTACATACAATAGATAGCTTACTAGTTCTCACTTAACATGACTCAGAATCACTTAGATGGTTTATCAAGACACATACTGCTGGGCTCCACCCTTGGAGTTTGACTAGGGGGGTAGACCTCAAGAATTTGTATTCTGGGGCTTCCCTGTTGTCCAGTGGTTAACATTCCGTGCTTCCAATGCAGGAGGTACAGGTTCGATCCTGGTTGAGGAGTTAAGATCCCTTATGCTACACAGAAGAAAAAAAAAAGAATTCGAATTTTAAGAAATTTTATGCTACTGATACTGTTGGTACAGGGTTAAGGCCTTGAAAACTCTTGCCTCAGGGCAGTAAAATTTAATTATATGGTGATTTTCTGGTTAAGAATAGCCGATATAAAGTATATTTTCATTTTGAAAGGCATTCATACTTCTCAAAGTAAATACAGAAAACAAAGACCTGTAGGAAGAAGCACCATCCCACTTACTCCCTCTATTCAAGACAACATAATTTTGGTCTGTTTTACTGCAGTCTTCTTTTTGCAAATAAATGGGAGTATTCTCAGCTGTTACCTAGGAATGTGTGCAAACACTATAGCAATCTATACATGTCACAGAGGCCAAAAGGCATGGCAAATTCATTTACATGTGGTATGCCAAGACAATAATTTTTCTCAGGTTCCTATGAAAAGAAGTAGTTCTGTCCACTGATAGCAGAAAAAGGGCAGTTCACCAATCCTTTCTTATCAAAACTAGCCTTGTGTTATTCAATTTGAGCAGTCTCTCAGTCACCTAGACCACATATTTACTGATAATATTTTCAACAGTGGTATGTTAGCAATACATTTTCCTTTCATTTCTGAGAATTTTTCTTTTATACTAAATGATAATTTGGTTGGGTCTCAATGACTTTATTTCACAACTTTCTGTCTACTGACTTCTGGCACTCGGTGCAAGAAAGTCTAAAACCAGAATGATTTATGCTCCTTTGTATAGGATCAGCCAAAATTTTCATTTGGGCTTTTCCATAACATCATATGGGAAAAACTGAACAAACTTTTTGGCCAACCCAATACATAACCTATATCCACTAACCACCCACACATTAGCAGCGGCACTTGGCCTGAACACTTGCATTGTTTCCTAAAGTGTACAATTCAAAAAACCTTACCTGAGTTTTTATCTAGGTGTGGAGCTCTTTTCACAGGTTTTTTTTTTTACCTGAAAAGCTGATTTTCCTTTGATTGTACATATCTTAGGTTTGAGAGGGTTTTGTTGTTGTTTTTAATTAAATAAAAGAAAGTAATCTTTAATTATGTATGACCATTTGTTTGATTTACTTCCCACTGAATAGTTATTTCTTTGTTGGGTTCCTAGTATCTTTCTTTCATATTCATTACCTCAAAACATTTGGTCTCATCATTCTTATCCTTGTCCTTTCTTGGTGAGAGCTTGTCAAGTTTGTCCTCCACAGACACAACCTTATATCTGTAATATTAAATCTGACTCCTAATCTATGGCCTTCAAAGTGGAATGGCAGGTTCTGCTATTGTGTTTTAGTTTCCAGTCAGCCTTCCTTATTTGACCTGTTCCCCTGTGTAACCTGCTACCCTTTCATCTGAGCTTGTTGCCTCCTTACAGACTATCTTTCCTATTTTATTGGAGCCACATCATTTTACACGTTATTAAGTATGCCTAATGGTTTTTTGTTTATTTTCATTTTTTCCTAGTTCATTTCACATTAACAGGGGGCTCTTTCTTCAGTGCTTCCAATTATGCTCCTTCCCCTTGTTCTGCAGAATTTTTTCAGAGACTTCTCATTTTTCCCATGGTAACATTTCATTGGCAAAAAAAAGGCACAATAAACTCAGGCTTATTACCTGCCACTAACAAAGACGCAGATTGCCCTTGATCCTGTGTTGGGGTCCTTTAATGGACCGGAACCTGGTGGTACGGAGTCGACGATAAGAAAGTAAAAGAGAGAAAGAGAGAGGGAGACAAAAAAGACCCGGGACCTAAGCTCTGATGGAGCAAAGGTGCTTTAATGATTTTGCTATGAGTATATATAGGCTGTGGTACAAGTAACTTCTTTCGGGAATGATAGAGATCAGAAAACCAAACGTACAGCACCCGTTACCAAGGGAACAAGGGGTAATGTTAGTCACAAGGTCAGGAGGCAATCCATATCTCAAGAAAGGGGAACAAGACTAAGCAGTTTTGTCCTAAAGAGAATGTTTACTAAAGGAGACCCAAGTCTGCCCCACACAGTGACCTCCGTCCCTGGGAGCAGCGTGCAGTTCTGCTTGAAGAGGGACAAAGGACTCATGGGAGACAGCATGTAGGAATCCTCCCGTCAAACATTCCTTGACAATCCTGTTTCTAGCCACATGCGCTAATGGAAGCCCTTTTCCAAAATCACGTACAGAATCTAAGCAATTCCAGTACAGGGAGTTTGTGAATAGCAGATGCAAACTATTACATACAGAATGGATACACAAAAAGATTCCACTGTATAGTACAGGAACTATACTCAATATCCTGTGATAAACCATAATGGAAAAGAATATGAAAAAGAATGTACATATGTGTATAACTAAATCACTCTGTTGTACAGCAGAAATCAACACAGTATAAACCAACTATACTTCAATAAAATAAATTTTTTTAAAAATCTAAGCAATACCAAATGCCTAAGAGACCTCATCTAGTGTGTGGTTTTCCTAGAAGAAGGGAGACTTTTCCCAATGACAAAACCTTTGAAACACTTAACAAGTTCAAACACTGAAATTTCACCCTCCAGCTTCCTACCTTCTTAAACCGTCTTTTCCTGCCGTAAAGACCCAGTGTGATGTCTCACTTTAAAAGTTCGTCTTTGTCAGTGTCATACATTTGAACAGTTCTTCTGTAATTATTTCATGTCTTCTCCAACTTCTTATAAAGTTATTCAAGGCCAGTGACATCTAAGACTTATTTATTTTGCATCTGTGTTATTAAAAGGTGTGTCAATTGATAGAAATGTACTTTCTTCTCTGGTGGCTCAGACCTTAAAGCGTCTGCCTGCAATGCGGGAGACCCAGGTTCAATCCCTGGGTCAGGAAGATCCCCTGGAGAAGGAAATGGCAACCCACTCCAGTACTCTTGCCCGGAAAATCAGATGGACAGAGAAGACTGGTGGGCTACAGTCCATGGGGTCGCAAAAAGTTGGACACGAATGAGTTACTTCATTTCACTATAAAGTATCCAAACGCTTTCAGTGAGATTTTGTGCAGTAGATATAATTTAGGTAACTACATCCTATAAAGTCTAAAAAAACCTCAATATTCCAGTTTCTTTCATGAAACTGTTGAAAGCAATCAGTTCACTTGTAAACAGAAAAAGGGCTCTACATAAGAAAAAAGACTCAATCATTTTAGTCAGCTAAAGCGAAGTAAAAGTTACTCAGTCGTGTCCCACTCTTTGCGACCCCATGGACTATATAGTCCATGGAATTCTCTAGGCCAGATTCTGGAGTGGGTAGCCTTTCCCTTCCCCAAGGGGTCTTCCCAAACCAGGGATCGAACCCAGGTCTCCCGCGTTGCAGATGAATTCTTTACCAGCTGAGTCACAAGCGAAGCTTAAGAATACTGGAGAGGGTAGCCTATCCCTTCTCCACTGGATCTTCCTGACCCAGGAATCAAACTGGGGTCTCCAGAACTGCAGGTAGATTCTTTACCAAATGAGCTATCAGGGAAGCCCATTTGTCAACTAAAAAAATGTACTAATTTAAGAAGCAGAAATAGCATATAACACAGTCTTCTGAATGAAGCAAATATTATATCCCAAACCTGCAAGGCTCCAAATATGATGTTGTTTCAACAAGTTCTATTGTATTACATTCATCATCTCACTTTTGTTTAACAATCAACTTTTTTTGAATACCACTCACATAAAAATGATGAGAGTGAGCAGGCTACTTACCCCACCCATTGTAATTCCATGAATAAGTGCAATATATGGTTTCTGGCAAGAATCTAAAAGAAATGGGAGTTGTAATTAGTTACAATGTTTAAAATACATTTGCTTTTTCCAAAAATCACATGTTACATGAACTGTGAAATATCAAGTATACTAAATATAAAGCTTATAATACAAACATATTTTTTAAAACATCAATTCATATATGATCCTAGTCAGCTATTCATTGTTATTAAATAACTCAATACCTCAATTTGAAACAAATGAAAGCCCATATAATTCAGCTATTGAGAAAAACAATGTTTCCCTTATAAGTCATGAATGTTTATCTAACACAGTTCAGTTCAGTTGCTCAGTCCTGTCTGACTCTTTGAGACCCATGAATCGCAGCACGCCAAGACTCCCTGTCCATCACTAACTCCCGGAGTTTACTCAAACTCATGTCCATTGAGTCGGTGATGCCATCCAGCCATCTCATCCTCTGTCGTCCCCTTCTCCTCCTGGCCCCAATCCCTCCCAGCATCAGGGTCTTTTCCAATGAGTCAACTCTTCGCATGAAGTGGCCAAAGTATTGGAGTTTCAGCTTCAGCATCAGTCCTTCCAATGAACACCCAGGACTGATCTCCTTTAGGATGGACTGGTTGGATTTCCTTGCAAGTCCAAGGGACTGTCAAGAATCTTCTCCAACACCTCAGTTCAAAAGCATCAATTTTTCAGCGCTCAGCTTTCCTCACAGTCCAACTCTCACATCCATACATGACCACTGGGAAAACCATAGCCTTGCCTAGATGGACCTTTGTTGGCAAAGTAATGTCTCTGCTTTTTAATATGCTGTCTAGGTTGGTCATAACTTTTCTTTCAAGGAGTAAGCATCTTTTAATTTCATGGCTGCAATCACCATTTTCACTGATTTTGAAGCCCAAATAAATTAAGTCTGACACTGTTTCCAATGTTTCCCCATCTATTTCCCATGAACTGATGGGACCAGATGCCATGATTTTAGTTTTCTGAATGTTGAGTTTTACGCCAACTTTTTCACTCTCCTCTTTCACTTTCATCAAGAGGCTTTTTAGTTCCTCTTCACTTTCTGCCATAAGGGTGGTGTCATCTGCATATCTGAGGTTATTGATATTTCTCCCAGCAATCTTGACTCCAGCTTGTTTCTTCCAGCCCAGCGTTTCTCATGATGTACTCTGCATATAAGTTAAATAAGCAGGGTGACAATATACAGCCTTGATGTACTCCTTTTCCTATTTGGAACCAGTCTGTTGTTCTGTGTCCAGTTCTAACTGTTGCTTCCTGACCTGCATACAGATTTCTCAAGAGGCAGGTCAGGTGGTCTGGTATTCCCATCTCTTTCAGAATTTCCCACAGTTTGTTGTGATTCACACAGTCAAAGGCTTTGGCATAGTCAATAAAGTAGAAATAGATGTTTTTCTGGAACTCTCTTGCTTTTTTCAGTGATCCAGCGAATGTTGGCAATTTGATCTCTGGTTCCTCTGCCTTTTCTAAAACCAGCTTGAACATCTGGAAGTTTACAGTTCACGTATTGCTGAAGCCTGGCTTGGAGAATTTTAAGCATTACTTTACTAGCGTGTGAGATGAGTGCAATTGTGTGGTAGTTTGAGCATCTTTGGAATTGCCTTTCCTTGGGATTAGAATGAAAACTGACCTTTTCCCATCCTGTGGCCACTGCTGAGTTTTCTAAATTCGCTGGCATATTGAGTGCAGCACCTTCACAGCATCATGTTTCAGGATTTAAAATAGCTTAACTGGAATTTCATCACCTCCACTAGCTTTGTTCATAGTGATGCTTTCTAAGGTCCACCTGACTTCACATTCCAGGATGTCTGGCTCTAGGTGAGTGACCACACCACTGTAATTATCTGGGTCATGAAGGTCTTTTTCCTATAGTTCTTCTGTGTATTCTTGCCACCTCTTCTTAATATCTTCTGCTTCTGTTAGGTCCATACAATTTCTGTCCTTTATTGAGCACATTTTTGCATGAAATGTTCCCTTGGTATCTCTAATTTTCTTGAAGAGATCTCTAGTCTTTCCCATTCTGTTGTTTTCCTCTATTTCTTTGCATTGATCGCTAAGGAAGGCTTTCTTATCTCTCCTTGCTATTCTTTGGAACTTTGCATTCAGATGGGAATATCTCTCCTTTGCTTTTCACTTCTCTTCTTTTCACAGCTATTTGTAAGGCCTCCTCAGACAACCATTTTGCCTTTTTGCATTTCTTTTCCATAGGGATGGTCATGATCCCTGTCTCCTGTACAATGTCACGAACCTCCGTCCATAGTTCATCAGCCACTCTGTCTATCAGATCTAGTCCCTTAAAACTATTTCTCACTTCCACTGTACTGTCATAAGTCATGTGTTATCTAACACAGCTGTATTTTAAAGAACATAATTTGTTTTTTATGCGCCTAAAGAAGCATCTGGATATAAAGAGAAGCATGGACTGAGAAAAAGCAGGACTGAGAGTGAGAAGACCCAGATTTTAGCCTCTGCTTTGTCATTAACTGGCAGTTCAACAATATTCAATATATATGTTGGTATTAAATACTTACTGTTGTTGTTGTTGTTCAGTCGCTAAGTCGTGTCCAACTCTAGCAACCCCATGAACTGCAGCATACCAGACTTCCCTGTCCTTCACTCTCTCCCAGTTTGCTCAAACTCATGTACATTTCATGCTGTTACCTAACCATCTCTCCAGTGACAAAATGTGGTCCACTGAAGAAGGGAATGGCAAACCACTTCAGTCTTCTTGCCTTGAGAACCCCCAAAACAGTATGAAAAGGCAAAAATATATGACACTGGAAGATGAACTATGGACAAGAATCCCTTAAAAGATATGGAGTAGCCCTCACAGTCAACAAAAGAGACCAAAATTTAGTGCTTGGGTGCAATCTCAAAAATGACAGAATGATCTCTTGTTTCCAAGCCAAACCATTCAATATCACAGTAATCCAAATCTATGCCCCAATCACTAATGCTGAAGAAGCTGAAGCTGAACAGTTATATGAAGACCTACAAGACTTTCAAGAACTAACACCAAAAAATAGATGTCCTATTCATCATAGGGAACTGGAATGCAAAAGCAGGCAGTCAAGAGATACCTGGAGCAACAGGCAAGTTTGGCCTTGGAGTACAAAATGAAGCAGGGCAAAGGTTAACAGAGTTTTGCCAAGAGAACGCACTGATCATAGCAAACAGCCTCTTCCATACACAACAGACAGCTCTACATGTGGACATCACCAGACGGTCAATACCGAAATCAGATTGATTATATTCTTTGCAGCCAAGATGGAGAAGCTCTACACAGTCAGCAAAAACAAGACTGGGAGCTGACTGTGGCTCAGATCATAACCTCCTTATTGCAACATTCAGATTTAAATTGAAGAAAGTAGGAAAAACCACTAGGCCATTCAGGTATGACCTAAATCAAATCCCTTATGATTTTACAGTGGAAGCGACAAATAGACTCAAGGGATTAGATCGGATAGACAGAATGCCTGAAGAACTATGGAGAGAGGTTCATGACATTGTACAGGAGGCTGTGGTCAAAACCATCCCCAAGAAAAAGAAATGCAAAAAGGCAAAATGGTTGTCTGAGGAGGCCTTACAAATAGCTAAGAAAAGAAGAGAAGCAAAAGGCAAAGGAGAAAATGAAAGATATAGCCATTTGAATGCAGAGTTTCAAAGAATAGCAAGGAGAGATAAGAAAGCTCTCCTCGATCAATGCACAGAAATAGAAGAAAACAATAGAATGGTAAAGACTAGAGATCTCTTCAAGAAAATTACAGATGCCAAGGGAACATTTCACACAAAGACGGGCATAGTAAAAGACAGAAACGGTATGGACCAAACAGAAGCAGAAGATATTAAGAAGAGATGGCAAGAATACACAGAAGAACTATACAAAAAAGATCTTCATGACCCAGATAACCATGATGGTATCACCTAGAGCCAGACATCCTGGAGTGCGAGGTCAAGTGGGCCTTAGGAAGCATCACTATGAACAAAGTTAGTGGAGGTGATGGAATTCCAGTTGAGCTATTTCAACTCCTGAAAGATAATGCTGTTAAAGTGCTACACTCAATATGCCAGAAAACTTGGAAAACTCAGCAGTGGCCACAGGATGGGAAAAGGTCAGTTTTCATTCCAATCCCTAAGAAAGGCAACGCCAAAGAATGCTCAAACTAGCACTCAGTTGCACTCATCTCATACGCGAGCAAAATAATGCTCAAAATTCTCCAAGCTAAGCTTGGACAGTATGTGAACCAAGAACTTCCAGATGTTCAAGCTTGATAGAAAAGGCAGAGGAACCAGAGATCAAATTGCCAACATCTGCTGGATCATTGAAAAAGCAAGAGAGTTCCAGAAAAACATCTACTTCTGCCTCATTGACTTAAGCTAGAGCCTTTGACTGTGTGGATCACAACAAACTGGAAAATTCTTCAAAAGATGGGAGTACCAGACCACCTGACCTGCCTCCTGAGAAATCTGTATGCAGGTCAAGAAGCAACAGTTAGCACTGGACATGGAACAACAGACTGGTTCCAAATCAGGAAAGGAATATGTTAAGTCTGTATATTGTCACCCTGTTTATTTAACTTATATGCAGAGAACATCTATGAAATGCTGGGCTGGATGAAGCACAAGCTGGAATCAAGATGCCAGGAGAAATATCAATAACCTCAGATATGCAGATGACACCACCCTTATGGCAGAAAGCAAAAAGGAACTAAAGAGCCTTTTGATGAAAGTGAAAGAGGAGAGTGACAAAGCTGGCTTAAAACTCAACATCCGAAAAAATGAAAATCACAGCATCCAGTCCTATCACTTCATGGCAAATAGATGGGGAAACAATGGAAACAGTGACAGACTTTATTTTGGGGGCTCCAAAATCACTGCAGATGGTGACTACATCCATGAAATTAAAAGATGCTTGGTTCTTGGAAGAAAAGCTATGACCAACCTAGACAGCATACTAAAAAGCAGAGAAGTTACTTTGTCAACAAAGGTCCGTCTAGTCAAAGCTACAGTTTTCCAGTGGTCATGTATGGATGTGAGAGTTGGACCCCAAAGAAAGCTGAGCACTGAAGAACTGATGCTTTTGAACTGTGGTGTTAGAGAAGACTACTGAGAGTCCCTTGGACTGCAAAGAGATCCAACCAGTCCATCCTAAAGGAAATCAGTCCTGAATATTCATTGGAAGGACTGATGCTGAAGCTCCAATATTTTGGCCACCTGATGCAAAGAACCAACTCTTTGGAAAAGCCCCTGACACTGGGTAAAATGGAAGGCAGGAGAAGGGGACGACAGAGGATGTGATGGTTGGATGGCATCACCTACTCAACGGACATGAGTTTGAGCAAACTCTGGGAGTTGGTAATGGACAGGGAAGCCTGGCAAATTTCAGTCCATGGGGTCACAAAGAGTCAGACACGACTGAGTGACTGAACTGAACCATCTCATCCTCTGCACCCTCTTCTCCTTCTCTCAATCTTTCCCAGAATCAGGGTCTTTTCCAGTGAGTTGGCTCTTCACATCAGGTGGCCTAAGTATTGGAGCTTCAGCTTCAGCATCAGTCCTTCCAATGAACATTCAGGGTTCACTTCCTTTAGGATGGACTGGTTTGATCTCCTCCTGTCCAAGGGACTCTCATGAGTCTTCCAGCACCATAGTTCGAAAGCATCAATTCTTTAGCTCTCAGCCTTCTTTATGATCCAGCTCTCATATCCATACATGACTACTGGAAAACCCATAGCTTTGACTATGTTGGCCTTTGTTGGCAACGTGATGTCTCTACTTAAACTTATATACTGGCATTTCTATATGTGTACACATTTGTATACATATATACATATAAGCCATATGTATATATGCCTATCATACATGTGTATATCATGTATATGATACTTAAATATGTTTTCTCATCTGTTAAATGAGACTTGCCTCAGAAATCCCTTTCAGCTCAAAAATTCTGCAAACTGTTACTCCGCTCCTTTCCCTTTTTTGTTTTTCCTTCCTTTGAGAAAGGGAGTTACCCACAACATAAACACATCCATCACTGTACTTCTACTGCAGCTTGTTGCCAATCTAACTTCCTTACCAAAGACCAATATTAAACTTCAGTTTTGATCCATCTAGCAATTCTGTAAATATTCCCAACCTACTAAATGAGCCACCAAAGTACAATTCTGACTTCACATACACAAGCATGTCTACAGCCCTCAATTTTTAACTATAATTCCCTAGAAACAATGGAAACTAATGTCTCTATTGATTGGGGTGAAGATACATACAAATATACCATTTCAGCTACAGATGCATATATTTTAGTTATAAAGTATTAAAAGCTAACTGATGCAAGACACAAGGCCAAAATTTGTCAAATTCCTTAATGATTAAGATAGGTCATCATAATGGACAGAAATTATG
Organism: Odocoileus virginianus; assembly: GCF_023699985.2. Taxonomy (NCBI): domain Eukaryota; kingdom Metazoa; phylum Chordata; class Mammalia; order Artiodactyla; family Cervidae; genus Odocoileus; species Odocoileus virginianus. Next base: position 901,097 of record NC_069686.1, on the reverse strand, counting down.
TCTGGAAGGCTTTCTCTTGTATATTAATATTTTACCAAACTCTTCAAACTAGAGGTTTTCTCCCCTCTTTTATTTAGTATAGAACTGCACTAATATACCAGCCAACAGCCAAATGTAGTTAGATTAATTACAATTAAACAAAGGTAAAATTAGGCTTATTGATCACAAGTAGCCCCATTCCAAGTGCTTGTTAGTCACGTGTGACTGACTAGCAGTGGCCATATTACACAGCACAGAAGCAGAATATTTTCATCATTGCAGGAAATACTGTTGGACAGCACTGGCAGGAATTTTTAGAAGGAATAAAACATTCTAAGCGAGTCTGATCTATACAATTTTACAGATTATTAAAGAAATGAGAGTTCTCCACTAAAAGTGGCTCATTTAGTTAAATTGGGAAATAGCCCCCTTTGCTACTTCAAAGACATTGAAATTCTAGAAAAAAATTTTTTTTCAATGTACATCCAAGTTCAAAGCCAAACAAGGGAAATCCCCAAGTGCCAGAAACATACAAGAAACTCAAAGTTAATAGCCATGTGGAAGCTTCAGCCAAAGATTATAAGCAAAGGTATGTGCATCTGTTCTGAGTCAGGAACAAATTCTAGGCCACACAGAACATGCAATGAGCTGCCTACATAAAGCCTTACAGTAATAAGAGCCATGTGGTTTGTAAAACATAGCTAGGAAAACTCTATCTGCTGATACTGGGAGTCAGTAAGTTCCTGCCCAGGAGAGAAGAGAAAAAAGTCAGAAAAAGTGGATGCTCAAGTACTGGACCATTGCAACTGAACAAACAAAAGAAAGTACCCCAAACAACTTTGGAATAGAAATAATGTCTGTAACTTGGTGAAAGAGTGTCTACAAAAAGATTATACTAAAGAATAAAATTTTAAAAGCTTTCCCATGTACATCAGAAATAAGACAACACTACAATCATTCAGTATTATAACAGAGGTTCTAACCAAATATAACAAGAAAAGTCATAAATATAAGGACTGGAAAGAGATGGGGAAAAGTCATGTGCAGAGGGTAGAATTGCCTATACAGAAAAGCCAAGATAATCTACAGAAACATCTATAGAACTAACAATAAATTTCAGCAGGGTTGCTGGTTATAAAAACAAAATACTAAAATCAAAAGTATTTCTATATGCTCAAAATAGTCCATTAGGAAATGTAACAAGTAACAAAACATAAACTATTTAAGAGTAACACTTTAAAAAATATTTTTATCAGCAACATCTTTATAGAGAAAATTACAAAATGTGAAAGGACATGAAAGTCAATCTGAGGAAAATGTGCTAAAACTGGTTTATGGTGATGTCTGCATAAATTTACTAAACATCAAAATAATTTTAAGATCCATGTGGAAAATCAAGTCCAAGAGTAGCCAAGACAACCCTAAAAGAAAACAAGGGTAACTTGTAGTACCACACAGAGACGCATCTTTAAGCTATAATAATTTTGACACTATAGTTTCACCATAAGTACAAACAAACCAGTGAATAAAGTTTTCTGGAAACAGTTCTGATCACAAAGAAGAACTTGATATATGATAGAAGTATCATTAAAACCAGTGAGAAAGACAAGGCCTATTTAGTCAAAGACATTACACATCTAATTTTCTAAAAAGAAAATAAAAGATTATGTCACATGCAAAAAAATTCCAAGTACATTAAGGACTTACACTATAAAAAACAATTAAAAGAAGATATAAAAGAACATCTTAAACAGTCCCATATTATTGCTTTTTTTTTTTTTTAGTGCAAAAGAACACAAATCATAAAGGAAAAGAATGCATACACTTCATCTCAAACAAAAACTTGTATACATGAAAAGAGGAAGTAGCAGACTGAGAGAAGTGTGTTTATAACACACAAAATCTACCAAAGCAGAGAATTCAAAATACATAAAGACCTATAAAATCAATTAAGAAAAAGACAATCCATAAGAAAGAAAAACAAAGGATGAAACTGAAAATCTAGACAATTAACATAAAACACCTTCTGCCTCATGCACTTACTATGATACACAAATTAAAACCACAATAAGATATCAAGCATGCAAAGTTTAAAAACAAACAAATGATAGCAATGACATGCAGAAAAAAAGTCTTGTATTTTGGAGAGGAATATGGAAACATATTGAAGAGGTATAAACTATGATCCATCCATTTGGCTTCTGTTATTTCTAGAAACTTTTGCACCTGGGCACCAAGGATTTACATATAAGGATGTAACAATCTGTATTAATAAAAATTTTAAACAATCTAAAATATCCATTAATGTAAATAGGTAAGTAATACTGAGTAGCTGAATAATATAGAACAGTTACATTCCATGCTGTTAAAAAAACAACTTTTGGCATATGTAGTAAGAAAGTACTTATGAAAATTTCAAAAACACAAAGTAATACTACTTTTGTTCATAAATATGTAGCAAAAATATAAAGTATAGCCTAATCAGATGTGCTAAAAATTAATGGCAATGGTTCCTTCTGAGGAGGGATCAGGCTGCTTCTGGAGAAAGAAATGGCACTGAAGCGAGCAACGAAGCAGATTGGACAGTAATTTTAAAAGTTCATAGTCTTCTATTTAAATAAGTTTCAAAACATCAAACAAAAATAAAATATAGAGGTCTATTCATTCTGAGCTGGTGGGTATACAAGTATTCACTGTATCCACTGTAATTTAACATTTGAAACACATGCTAGATAAAAGTAACTACTACTTCACTTACAATGAAATCTGGAATGATGACTGTAAAGAAATTTCATCCCAGAGTTTCTCAGGAATTAGGAAATGATACTTCATTTTATAGAGAAAACTGGGACCCTACTTTTTTGTTTTCCAAGAAACCCAACCATGCGATCAGATTCCATGATTCCATGTTGATTGTAGGGCAAACAGTAGTTAAACCTGACTGTAGTCCAAAACAGGCTGCTCTGTCCATGGAATTCTCCAGGCAAGAATACTGAAGTGGGTAGACAGTCCCTTCTCCAGGGGATCTTCCCAAACTAGGGACAGAACCTGGGTCTCCTTCACGGCAGGCAGATTCTTCACCATCTGAGCCGTCAGGGTAGCCCATTTAATAATAAAGTGTGAATTGTCTGGAATGAGCAGTCAGACTTTGTCAGCAAAGTGCTGTCTCTGCTTTTTAATATGCTGTCTAGGTTGGTCATAGCTTTTCTTCCAAGGAGCAATGCTTGCTTCCAAGGAGCAAGCATTAAAAGACATTTCATGGCTAGAGTCATTATCTACAGTGATTTTGGAACCCCAAAAAATAAAGTCTGTCACTGTTTCCATTGTTTACTCATCTATTTGCCACGAAGTGATGGGACCTGATGCCAAGATCTTAGTTTTTTGAATGTTGAGTTTTAAGCCAGCTTTGTCACTCTGCTCTTTCACTTTCATCAAGAAGCCCTTTAGTTCCTTTTTCCTTTCTACCATAAGGGTGGTGTCATCTGCATATCTGAGGTTATTGATATTTCTCCCGGCAATCTTGATTCTAGCTTGTGCTTCATCCAGCCCAGCATTTCGCATGAGTTTCTCTGCATATAAGTTAAATAAGCAGGGTGACAATATACAGCCTTGATGTACTCCTTTCCCAATTTGGAACCAGTCTGTCGTTACATGTCCGGTTCTAACTGTTCCTTCCTGACCTGCATACAGATTTCTCAGAAGGCAGGTCAGGTGGTCTGGTATTCCCATCTCTTTCAGAATTTTCCACAGTTTGTTGTGATCTACACAGTCAAAGGCTCTGATGTAATCTTTAAAGCAGAAGTAGAGGCTTTTATGTAATTCTTTTGCTTTTTCAATAATCCAACAGATGTTGGCAATTTGATCTTTGGTTCCTCCGCCTTTTCTAAATCCAGCTTGAACATCTAGAAGTTTACAGTTCACATACTGTTGAAGCCTACCTTGGAGAATTTTGAGCATTACTTTACTAGTGTGTGAGATGAGTACATTTGTGCAGCAGTTTAAGCATTCTTTGGCATTGCCTGTCTTTGAGACTGGAATGAAAACTGACCTTTTCCAGTCGTGTGGCCACTGCTGAGTTTTCCAAATTTGCTGGCATATTGAGTGCAGCACTTTAACAGCATCATCTTTTAGGATCTGAAATAACTCATCTGGAATTCCATCACCTCCACTAGCTTTGTTCATGATTACTTTGCTAAGAAAGGCCCATCTAGTCAAAGTTATGGTTTTTCCAGTTATCATGTACAGATATGAGAGTTGGATCATAAAGAAAGCTGAGTGCCAAAGAATTGATGCTTTTGAACTGTGAAGTTGCAGAAGACTCTTGAGAGTCCCTTGGACTGCAAGGAGATCCAACCAGTCAATCCTAAAAGAAATCAACCCTGAATATTCACTGGAGGGACTGATACTGAAGCTGAGCCACCAATACTCTGACCACCTGATGCAAAGAACTGGCTCCATGGAAAAGACCTTGACGCTGGGAAAGATTGAAAGCAGGAGGAGAATGGGATGACATAGGATGACAGGGTTAGATGGCATCACCGACTCAATGGACATGAGTTTGAGCAAGTTCCAGGAGTTGGTGATGGACAGGGAAGCCTGGCGTGATGCAGTCTTCACGGTCACAAAGAATCGGACACGACTGAGCGGCTGAACTGAGCAGTCAGACTAACTGAGTTCATTTCTGTCACAAAGTATACAAAGACTAAATAAAGAGTGTTGACCACATTTTAATAACTCATTCTATGCAGCTTTTGTCTTTATTCCATTTTCAAAGCTCTCAGCAGAGCACACATACCAATGGCGTTGTTCAGAATATATTCGTCTCGGAAAAAAACACGAAGCATTTCCTGGTTTGTATTTCTAGCTTCTGAGACTGCTAAAATATGAGAAAAGAAAAAAAAAGGATTACAAATATAAAAAAGTGTTTTCCAGTCAATACAGTCAGATAAATTTAAAATACTGTGATAGAAAATACCAAGGGGAAAGTCTAGAATGGTTTCTTAAGCTTCTGAAGTCATCCATGCCACAGACGTATTATAGTCAGCTCCAAATCCATAGTCCAATGTCAGAACTTCAAGGCAAAAATTCTTATTTAGAACAACTTACAAGGTGTTATAAATTATAAGTTATATATTGGTACCAAATGCATAAAATTTTGACTATTTTCTATGGCACCTGAATAAACATTTGCTGGATACATGTTTTCTTTGGCAACATATCTCAACACAAATACATTATACAGGGAATTCCCTGGAAGTCCAGTGGTTAGGACCCCACACTTGCACTGCAAGGGGCACAGAGCCTGGTGGTGGAACTGAGATCCCACAAGCTATGAAACACGGCCAAAAAAAAAGAGTACATTATACGTGTACACACAAAGAAATAAATGCACACATAGAGTTCTGTATATTCTAACTAGTTAAATACTTCCTCCATATTCATTTCATGGAACATTTGTTGAGCATCTACTAGGTGCCATGTGCTATTTTCAGTGCTATTATAAGACAGCTGCCTGGAGTTCAGACTAGTAAAACAGACAATTGAAATATACTCCCTTTGCTATGCCCACTCTAAGGTTGGGATGCGATAGGAATGGAAGCAGAAGAGATATGATTAAAAGAAGGGTTTCCAGAAGAAAGACATCTGAGCCAAATGCAAACAATAGGTAAGGGTTTCCTAGAAAATGATGGCAGTGGGAACTTGGGGGCTCTGAGTAGACAAAGGAGTACCTACAAAGGCACACAGGCAAGAAAGAATAAAATCAAGAAATAAGTAAAGAAAAAGAAGTAGTTTTAAAAGACTAAAGGAGAATGGTAAAAGGTGAGGCTCGAGAGGTAAATGAGATAGTAATATTCTTATTATATTTTCATGGATATTAATAAATAAGGATGCTAAAATCAAATGGTTTCATTTCTGTTGCAATTTTCTATTATCCAGTGTTCACATCCACTACACTCTCACTAGAGTCAATGTCAAAACTGCCATCAAAACTCTCTTCCACATACTACCAAGTGCATATGCTTTTCCTGTCTTTAAGTCCTATGAAAATTACCTGCTGCTGCTGCTAAGTTGCTTCAGTCATGTCTGACTCTGTGTGACCCCATAGATGGCAGCCCACCAGGCTCCTCTGTTCCTGGGACCCTCCAGGCAAGAACACTGGAGTGGGTTGCCATTTCCTTCTCCAATGCATGCATGCATGCTAAGTCGCTTCAGTCATGTCTGACTCTCTGTGACCCTATGGACAGCAGCCCACCAGGCTCTTCTGTCCACAGGATTCTCTAGGCAAGAATACTGGAGTGGGTTGCCATTTTCTTCTCCATGAAAATTACCTACTAAAATATAAACTAAATATATATACATGTTTCTTCCTTTATGGGAAACAGCTACATAAAAATTGGTGACTATTAGATTTTTAGACAAACTTCAGAACTGATACAGCTTCCTTCAAAATGTTCCAACCAAATAGTGACTTCTTTTCCTGTTTTTTTGTTTTGTTTTGTTTTTTTAAATGATTGGGAACTCCCTGGTGGTTCAGTGATTAGGAGTCAGAGTTCACTGTCATGGCCCAGGTACAACCCCTGGTCAGAGAACTACCCACAGGCCATGCAGTGCAGCCAAATTAATTACTTACTTAATCATTAAAAGTGAAATTAAAAAGATAAAAATTTTTTAAAAGGTTTGATATTGAGCCTCATTCTGACGCTTTCACTGATAAAATCCCTAAAACTCTTACCTATTATCTTTTTTCATTTCTCACCAATTCTAAAAGAAAAGGAGTGCAAATTGTATTGCTGGTGAAATAAATCTCTTTTATCTCAGAAATCCTCTGAGGCTGCCTTCTAATCTTATCCTAATCAATTATTAACAGTTCCATATAAATTAAATGACATTTTAGTAATATCATTTAAAATTTTTTTTCAGAGTGCTCACTTACTGTCTTGGACTATAATGTTTAAAGAAACTACATTTCTTGGCATTGAAATCTGTTACTTAATACATGTAAATGAGAATAATTCTAGAATTTGTAAATGTATTCCAAACAGCAATATAAAGTTAAAACTCAGGGGCAAAAATAGAACATGCTAAAATCAACACTCTGCTCATTTGTAAACTGACAGGATCAAAGGCCCAACTCTAGAGCAGAAGTTAATTCAAGGCTGAAAAACAGTGTTTTAAAAATACTTCAGTTGTAGGCAAAACAATAAATTCAAAACCAATTCAGTTAACAAGTCAGTCTAGGACTTCTCTGATAGCTGAGACAGTAAAGAATCTGCTTACCATGTAGGAGAGACCTGGGTTCTCTCCCAGAGTCAGGAAGATCCCCTGGAGAAGGAAATGGCTACCCACTCCAGTATTCTTGCCTGGAGAATTCTACAGACAGAGGAGCCTGGTGGGCTACAGTCCATAGGATCACAAAGAGTCAGACATGACTGAGCAACTCACACTTTCACTATGCAAAGGACATCAGTTTGATCTCTGGTCTGGGATGATCCCATATGCGGTGGGACAACTAAGCCAGTGCGCCGTAACTACTGAGGCGGTGCTCCAGAGCGCAAGAACCACAGTTTCTGAGCCCATGTGCAGCAACTACTGAAGCCCGCATGCCCTAGCGCTCACGCTCTGCAGCAAGAGAAGCCACCGCCAGAAGCAGCCCCAGCACCACAACTGGAGCAGCCCCTGCTCACGGCAACTAGAGAAAGCCCACAGCAACAAAGACCCAGCACAGCCAAAGCTGAATTTTTTTAAAACAGACTAAGCAGCTGAAAATTTTAAAGTGAGGTTTTAAGATTTAGTTCCTTTAATAGATATTTGAAATTATGTCCTGAATCGAGCTTGTTTCTTTCTATTCCAAATGTAATGGTTTACATAAAATAATAAATTTGGTAAACAGAATAACCCTAACATCATCTTAACACAATACAAAAAAAAAAAAAAATCAAATATAAAAAACAAAACACTAAAAAAAAAAAAAAAACAATCCCAGGAGCCTACAGAATCAACATTTCTTCTCTCTTGTCTTTAATTGTTAAATGTGTACAGATTGACCTAAATAATTAGCAAGATAAAGAAAATTAACCTTTTTGTCTACCTCAACATGTGTATTTAAACATAAAAACATTGATAATATAAATAGAATAAATATTATAATTAAGCGCATCCTTGCTTTGGGATCATGAACAGTGGGAAAGCACAGAGTCATAGATATATATAAGAGTATGTTATATCTGGAGAATGGCAAGTACTCAACATAGCCAGATTGTCAGGCCTATGAGTGTTTAGGGAGAGGAAGCTGAGTTACAACCAGGAAGCATTTCTGGTAAACTGCCTCAAGAAAGGGCTTCCCAGGTGGCTCAGTGGTAAAGAATCTGCCTTTCAATGCAGGAGATGTGGGTTCAGTCCCTGGGTTGGGAAGATCCCCTGGAGGAGGGCACAGCGATCCAATCCAGTGTTCTTGCCTGGAGAATCCCATGGACAGAGGAGCCTGGTGAGCTACAGTCCACGGATCACAAAGAGTCAAACACGACTGAGCAACGGAGCACGCATGCATGCATGCCTATGATAAACTGAGCTGCTTAATCAGAGCCATTCAAAAATAAACAGTGAATTCAGAGACCAAAAATTAGACATTTTGTTCAAGATGATTCAGGGGAAATAAAGTATTTAGGTGAAAGGGAGAAATGTTTTTACCTCTGATATCACCTCCAGCACAGAAAGCCTTTTCACCAGCTCCCTTTATGATGATCAGGAAAGTTTCTGGATCTTGTTCCCACTTCTAGTCAAATGTAAAAGATGGTATAAGCATATTATAAACACAAACTCATGACCTGTGGCTGATTCACGTTGAGGTTTGACAGAAAACAAAAAATTCTGTAAAGCAATTATCCTTCAATAAAAAAAAATTTTTTAAATGAATGATATATATCCATATACACATAAACACATGTGTATATATAGACATATATGAATATATACAAAGCATAAGCTTTATAAAGCATATCCAGAATAATGGATTCTAATTTCATTTTTTTTTTCTGACATAAATTAGAGGCTATTCCAAAGTTGCTAAATGAGTACATTTTGTGATCCATATTTGATAATGACAATTTTGATACCAAGGTGAAAAAAAATATGGGCCTAATAATATGTTACATAAGCTTATAAATCTGATAAACAAATCAGCCCAGAGATTGCAGATAAACAGCAGTAATCTTTCTACTGTGGTGATAAAGGCTCTGTCCTACAGACAAATTTGTAAATAACAGAGTGGAAACACTTCTCCTGATCAAATCTGGAAGTGTTTTGGGGTTGGTAAGGACAGCTAATAAATAAGCAGGATGAAAGAATCAAGAGCCAATGAATACTGAAAAGGCTAGAACAATGGACTAAATAAAAAATTAGTTTACCAGAGTCAGAAGAATTAACCAGGGTTCCATGAATTCTACATTAGAGAATGAAAATATACAAGATAAAGAAGAGACGTACCTGGGAAGAGGTGGTTGTCCAACAGGTTAATGCAATACTGGATCACATTAATAGAAATATGATATTCTAACATGGAAGTTTCTACTTTTCTTCCACTTTAACCTGGAACACCTGATTTGTTCCTCTATATCACAGTTTAGTACATATTATAAGGTGGCCCAAACAGATAAAGAAGAATGGAAGAGACTCATCAAATGAAGAATTAACGAACTGGTGAGCAGGGGAGAACTCATCTTTAATCCCTATGTGGCCAAGTGTATCAGGTATACTATTTCACTTCATCTTTACAATAATTCTATGACTTACCATCCCTGTTTCACAGCTGAGGAAAATGGAACACAGAGAGAATAATATTCCCAATCTATACAGTTAATAAATATAAATTCAAAATTTCAAACCCAGGTAGTGTGACTAAGTCATGTTTTTCCACTACACCATGCAGTTTTCTTAGAATAGGAAAGCTTAAGGCCTTCTCCAAGAAAAGGCTGGACAAGCACTTCAAAAACTGTCATCTTCCCACCAAAAAAGCTGTCATGTAGAAGCAGACTATATGTGTATACTCATGACCCAAGAGGCAGAACCAATATTACTGGTCAAAAGGTTGGAAAAATGAAGAGCGGCAGAATGTAAGAAGAAACTTGTGTGTGCTTAGTCACTCAGTCATCTCTCTTTGTGACCCCATGGACTGTAGCCCACCAGGCTCCTCTGTCCATGGGGATGCTCCAGGCAAGAATACTGGAGTGGGTTGCCATGCCCTCCTCCAGGGAATCTTCCCAGCCCAGGGATAAAACCCAGGTCTCCCACACTGCAGGCAGATTCTTCACTGTCTGAGCCACCAGAATTGGAGCCATGTAAGTGGAAGAGAATGTCTTGTGCAGCAATGAACTCTCGTCACTAGGGGTGTGCCAGAACAATCACTAAGGCAAGAACGGAGGACTCCAGAAACACTGCGGCTTGGGCACTGCGCCCAGACACACAAGTGATTCGGTGCAAGAAAACACTAGGAAAGTTCTATAAAGACACACTTTCAAAAGGATCCATATGACTGCTTGAAGAAAATGACAAACCTTTAGCTGTGCGTAAACCTGCTGAACCATATTAAGAGTCAGTGTATTCAGAAACCTTGGTCTGTTTAGTGTTATCACTCCTGCACAGCCTTTTCTTTCCAACAGGACTTCTGCTGCTGCATCTGTGCGCTGAGACATTTTCTGTGTAAACAAAAGAAGAACTTTAGGATAAAATTTATTAAGCTTGTGTCACACGTCAACATCAAAACACACATTAAATGCAAATCTTTTTTTTAAATGCAAATCTTTTACACAACGTTAAGAGCAGCTAATCAAACGGACAACTTGGTACATCTGACAAAGTGTCCTAAAATTATTTACACAGTGTAGATAAGCAGTTCCAAAGCAAACGACATATACCTCTTAAATCTCTTAATTTTTATTTGAGTAAACTTAGTGAATTGATTAGAACCCAGTCCTACAATTTCTTAGACTATGAAATACTCTTAACCCTTTTTACTGTATACCAAGCAATATGTTAGGTACTTGGAAATCAAAGATGAATATAGAGGGCAAGTAATTCTGACTATAGTAGCTAACAACAACTTGGAAAAAAGAAAAAACAATGATATTTGAGCTGGACCTTGATGTACCCTAAGAAAAAAAAGAGGTGAAAATCCTGGAGAGTAGCACATGCTAACACATGAACAATGATTATCTGGAAATATTAAGTTGTTAAACAGGGGTGGAATAAAGGCTGACTGAAAAAATGACAGGAAAGTAGGCAGAAAAAGTGCTTTAAGGCCAGATAATAAAATGAGATTACAAGATCATATACAGAAGCAGTAAAAAACATGCCTATACAGAAGGTCGGAGGGCCTCACCCAGGCTTCCCAGGCAGTTCAGTGGTAAAGAATCCATCTGCCAACACAGGAGATTCGGGTTCGATCCCTGGATTGGGACAATCCCCTGGAGGAGGAAATGGCAACCCACTCCAGTATTCTTGCCTGGGAGATCCCATGGACAGAGGGGCCTGGTGGGCTATATATAGTCCATGGGGTCATAAAGAGTCAGGCACGACCGAGCGACTAAACAAGAAGGGCCTCACACACCACGCTGAGTGAGGCAAGTGGTACATTCTGGGGTGGCGCATTTTGCTCCCCTTCAATACTCACTGGTTCTGCTTCCTTGATTAAACCCTTACTTGGACAAAAAAACAGATGACAGACCAAAAGAGTTGCAGTTTTCAGATACCTACGTCATTCTAAATTTTAAAGTAATACAGATAAAAGTTTTCCTATTTTACAACATGCTACATACAAGTATTAATAAATTTTCATCTCTCCACACTAAATTTCTTTTTTACTTAAACCAAGTCAGACTTGTCAGTCCAAAAAAGAAAAGTTTCACTGAACAACAACATAAATTACCACCTAATATCAGAGACAATCTTAAGACTACTATTTGGTTTTAGCTCAGAGATGCTGAGACTGAAAAGATGCACTTTCTGACCTTCTAACAAGAAAAAAGGGGGAAAGAGACTGCAAATTAATGGCTTTTGATGAACTCAATCAGATACAGGAGGTCAGAGGGCAAACAGTCCCATAATAAAGTCTGGAGAGAGAGGTGTCTTCAGGGAGGTGTGCTGCTGCCAAGTTGCTCCAGTCGTGGCCGACTCTGTGCAACCCCACAGACGGCAGCCCACCAGGCTCCGCCGTTCCTGGGATTCTCCAGGCAAGAACACTGGAGTGGGTTGCCATTTCCTTCTCCAATGCATGGAAGTGAGAAGTGAAAGTGAAGTCACTCAGTCATGTGTGACTCTTCGCAACCCCATGAACTGCAGCCCACCAGGCTCCTCGGTTCATGGGAGTTTCCAGGCAAGAACACTGGAGTGGGTTGCCATTTCCTTCTCCAATGCATGGAAGTGAGAAGTGAAAGTGAAGTCGCTCAGTCGTGTCTGACTATTCGCAACCCCATGAACTGCAGCCCACCAGGCTCCTAGGTCCATGGGAGTTTCCAGGCAAGAGTACTGGAGTGGGGTGCCACTGCCTTCTCCGTCAAGGAGGTGTAGGACCAGTATATTTGCTTACCTCAGGCAGAAGCCCTAAGGAAGATTAACTAGAATATTTAATGACATGCTAGAGGTCAAGTCACCAACTCAAGGGACATGAGTTTGAGCAAGCTCCAGGAGCTGGTGATGGACAGGGAACCCTGGAATGCTGCAGTCCATGGGGTTGCAAAGAGTTGGATACGACTGAGCAATTGAACTGAACTGAGAGGTCAAGTGTGGGCAAATTGATAGTATGAAGTTCCTGGGGGGTTGGCGGGGGGGAGTGGTCACATTCATGGGGGAGCTCCTACTCTTGCTGGCTCTTCCTCCTGGAAACCAATCAGGTTCTCCCAGGGAAGACTGGAGAAAGCTCCCCCGTGTGGGGGTGGCTAGGGGAGGGAAACATCAGGCACAGCGAAATCCTTTCCCCTCATCTTCCAAACAGAGCAAAAGGCTAACTCTGCAGGGGAGAGAGGAAGGCTTCAAAACCAGGTTCTAGGGGAGCGCTTCCACAGTGGGGAAATAGGATAGAGGTTTACAATATAAGAACCTTAATCCCAAGGGAGAAGCGTTGCAAAACCACAGCCTACTGATCTTAGTGTTTACCACCCAGAGTTGGAGAAAAGGAACAGGAGTCAAAGGAAAAATGGGGGAAAGGCAACCCATCCCCAGAAAAGGGACAGGAGCACTTATAAGGACCACACCCTTGGTCTGTGACTCACAGTGCCTTCCAAACATTAAGGATTAATGGGCTACAACATTAAAAGCGTGATGCACAAAAGAATATACTGATAAAAAGATACTTCACAAAGTACTGGAGTTTCAGCTTCAGCATCAGTCCTTCCAATGAATATTCAGGACTGACTTCCTTTAAGATGGACTGGCTGGACCTCCTTGCTGTCCAAGGGACTCTAAAGAGTCTTCTCCAACTTCACAGTTCAAAAGCATCAATTCTTCGGTGCTCAGCTTTCTTTATAGTCCAACTCTCACATCCATACATGACTTCTGGAAAAACCATACCTTTGACTAGATGGACCTTTGTTGGCAAAGTAATGTCTCTGCTTTAATATGCTGCTAGGTTGGTCATAGCTTTTCTTCCAAGGAGCGAGTGTCTTTTAATTTCATGGATGCAATCATTATCTGCACTGATTTTGAAGCCCAGAAAACTAGTCTGTCACTGTTTCCACTTTTTCCCCATCTATTTGCCATGAAGTGATGGGACAAGATGCCATGGTCTTAGTTTTTTGAATGTTGAGTTTTAAGCCAGCTTTTTCACTCTCCTCTTCACTTTCATCAAGAGGCTCTTTAGTTCCTCTTCACTTTCTGCCATAAGGGTGGTGTCATCTGCATCTCTGAGATTGTTGATATTTCTCCTAGCAATCTTGATTCCAGCTTGTGCTTCATCCAGCCCAGAATTTTCCATGATTTACCCTGTATATAAGTTAAATAAGCAGGGTGACAATATACAGTCTTGATGTACTCCTTTCCCAATTTGGAACCAGTCTGTTCCATGGGGACTGGAACCCCATGTCCAGTTCTAACTGTTGCTTCTTGACTTGCATACAGGTTTCTCAGGAGGCAGGTCAGGTGGTCTGGTATTCCCATCTCTTTCAGAATTTTCCACAGTTTGTTATGATCCACACAGTCAAAGGCTTTGGCATAGTCAATAAAGCAAAGGAGATGTTTTTCTGGAATTCTCTTGCATTTTCAATTATCCAGCGGATGTTGGCAATTTGACCGCTGGTTCCTCTGCCTTTTCTAAATCTAGCTTGAATATCTGGAAGTTCATGGTTAACATACTGCTGAAGACTACCTTGGAGAATTTTGAGCATTACTTTACTAGCATGTGAAATGAGTACAACTGTGTGGTAGTTTGAACATTCTTTGGCATTGCCTTTCTTTGGGACTGGAATGAAAACTGACCTTTTCCAGTCCTGTGGCCCCTGCTGGGTTTTCCAAATTTGCTGGCATATTGAGTGCAGCACTTTCACAGCATCATCTTTTAGGATTTGAAAGCACTAACTGGAATTCCATACCTCCACGAGCTTTGTTTGTAGTGATGCTTTCTAAGGCCCACTTGACTTCGCATTCCAGGATGTCTGGCTCTAGGTGAGTGATCACACCATCATGGTTGTCTGAGTCATTAAGATCTTTTTTGTATAGTTCTTCTGTGTATTCTTGCCACCTCTTTGTAATATTTTCTGCTTCTATTAGGTCCATACCATTCCTGGGAAAGACTAGAGATCTCTTCAAGAAAATTAGAGATACCAAGGGAATATTTCTTGCAAAGCTGGTTAGGGAACTAGATACTAAATGCTGCAACTAAGAGTTCACAAGCTGCAACTAAAAATCTGGCATGCCACAATGAACATCAAAGATCCTGTGTACCACAACTAAGACCCCATGCAGCCAAATAAAAATGGAATAAATATTTTTTTAAAAAATCAGTGGGAGAGATGAGATGATCTCACCCACAGAAGAATTTAAATAATTTATGGAAATCCCTCTTCCAGAAGGTGAAGTGTAGTTCCCCTCACCCTGAACTTACTGACATGCTTCCAAAACACAGAGTAGAAAAGGGAAAAAAATGGTAACTTCAGAGAGCAGTGAAAGTCGCTCAGTTGTGTCCGACTCTTTGTGATCCCATGGACTATACAGTCCATGGAATTCTCCAGGCTAGAACTGGAGGGGGTAGCCTTTCCCTTCTCCAGAGGATCTTCCCAACCCAGGGATCAAACCCAGGTCTTCCACATTGCAGGCGGATTCTTTACCAGCTGAGCTACTGACAAATCCCCACCTTAACTACATGATAACGGTCAGCATCACCAGCTGTCATGAGGATGTCCTGTACTCCCTGAGGCATATGTCAAAACCCTCACATAGTCCCTGATATGTGATGAGAAAGGGGTTTTCCTTGTAACATTCTTTCCAAAAACTTTTAACTGCAGTCTAATTACTAAAAAACAAACAGAAACAACAGATGCAAGCCGAGATTAGAGACTATTCTACAGGCGACCTGACAGTGCTCCTCCTAGCTGCCGTGGTCATGAAAAATAAGGAAAGACATAAAGTACACAAACTGGAAGACTAAGAAAACACGACAAAGAAAAGCCAGGTGATATCCTGGACTGGATTCTGGAAAAGAAAATTAACGGAAAAACTTGTGACATCTAAACAAAGTCCAAAATTAATACTAATACTCATATTGCAATGTTCTTAATTTTGACAAGGGTAACACGGTAACTATATTCCTTTGCTAGGGCTGTTGTAACAAAACCCCACAGACCAAGTCTAGGGAAATGTATTGTGTGGAGACTGGAAGGCTGAGATCAAGGGGTCAGCAGGACCAAACCTCCTCTGAAGTCACTAGGGAAGGACCTGTTCTAGGCCTCTCTCCTAGCTTCTGATAATTCCCCGGCTTGTCACAGCATAACTCAACATTCACACAGCACTCTCCTCCGTGTATCTCCAAATTTTCCCTTTCTATACGGAGAAGTGGAGGACAGAGGAGCCTGGGGTGCTGCAGTCCATGGGGTCGCAGAGTCGGACATGACTTAGCAATGGAACAACAACGAGGACAACGTGAGGACAAGTGATCCTGCTTTACTGCAGTACTTCCCCTCCGGTGTGACCTCATGTTAACTAATTGCATCTGCAGTGACCTGACTGGCTGTTTAGAGAAGCCACCCACCGCAGGTTCTGAGGTTTCCCTGCACGTTACTGCTGTGTATGTCATATATACAAGGGCCTGACTGCTCTGCTCCTGGGTCATTTTTCAGATTTGTATTTGCTGTGAGAAACTTTGAAGAAAAGGTAAAGTGTCCCTCTGGGACAGACAGTAGCTTGCTTACAGGATGCTACAGACTGGCAGGTTCCCCCAAATTCAGTACCACCACCTTGTAATGCAACTCACTGCATATGAACTCATTCATTTGGGCTTTTTCCCACCCCGTGGGGCTTGGGGAGCAAGGGGAACCATAACTAACCTGATGCTCAATGCTGCTCGTTTGGTTACTAATAATGATGTTCTCTATCTCTAACTCAAGAGTTTCATATCTTTTCCCAGCATCCATGGAACGCTAACAGGCTAACTACTAGTTACCAGACTATAACCTATCCCAAACTCTGTTATCTAGCCAGCTTTGCTTGCCCCAGCCCGATCAAAGACTCCTCTTTCCCTTCAAAAGTAACTGCCTTGGTTTTTATGATAAACACAAAATATACATCCATAAACGTCATCTGTTCATTTTTTAAAAGTGGGTGTATCTTTTGAGTCTTAAAATCTCAGGTTCAGCCTCCATTCCTTTGTTTTCTCTACAGTTTGTTGCAGGGGAGGGAGAAGAGCATTTAACCTATAATATTTCTTAGTATGCATTTTGCCAATTGCACACTCATGCTACCCACTTATTTTTAACAGTTGTTCATTCTTTTTTTTTTTTTCCATTTATTTTTATTACTTGGAGGCTAATTACTTTACAACATTGCAGTGGTTTTTGTCATACATTGAAATGAATTAGCCATGGGTTTACATGTATTCCCCATCCCGGTCCCCCCTCCCACCTCCCTCTCCACCCCATCCCTCTGGGTCTTCCCAGTGCACCAGGCCCGAGCACTTGTCTCATGCATCCAACCTGGGCTGGTGATCTGTTTCACCCTAGATATACATGTTTCGATGCTATTCTCTTGAAACATCCCACCCTCACCTTCTCCCACAGAGTCCACAAGTCTGTTCTATACATCTGAGTCTCTTTTTCTTTTTTTGCATATAGGGTTATGGTTACCATCTTTCTAAATTCCATATATATGTGTTAGTATACTGTAATGGTCTTTATCTTTCTGGCTTACTTCGCTCTGTATAATGGGCTCCAGTTTCACCCATCTCATTAGAACTGATTCAAATGAATTCTTTTTAATGGCTGAGTAATATTCCATGGTGTATATGTACCACAGCTTCCTCATCCATTCGTCTGCTGATGGGCATCTAGGTTGCTTCCATGTCCTGGCTATTATAAACAGTCTGGGATGAACATTGGGGTGCACGTGTCTCTTTCAGATCTGGTTTCCTCAGTGTGTATGCCTAGAAGTGGTATTGCTGGGTCATATGGCAGATCTATTTCCAGCTTTTTAAGGAATCTCCACACTGTTTTCCATAGTGGCTGTACTAATTTGCATTCCCACCAACAGTGTAAGAGGGTTTCCTTTTCTCCACACCCTCTCCAGCATTTATTGCTTGTAGACTTTTGGATAGCAGCCATCCTGACTGGTGTGTAATGGTACCTCATTGTGGTTTTGATTTGCATTTCTCTGATAATGAGTGATGTTGAGCATCTTTTCATGTGTTTTTTTGCCATCCGTATGTCTTCCTTGGAGAAATGTCTGTTTAGTTCTTTGGCCCATTTTTTGATTGGGTCATTTGTTTTTCTGGAATTGAGCTGCAGGAGTTGCTTGTATATTTTTGAGATTAATCCTTTGTCTGTTGCTTCATTTGCTATTATTTTCTCCCAATCTGAGGGCTGTCTTTTCACCTTGCTTATAGTTTCCTTTGTTGTGCAAAAGCTTTTAAGTTTCATTAGGTCCCATTTGTATATTTTTGCTTTTGTTTCTAAAATTCTGGGATGTGGGTCATAGAGGATCCTGCTGTGATTTATGTCAGAGAGTGTTTTGCCTATGTTCTCCTCTAGGAGTTTTATAGTTTCTGGTCTTACATTTAGATCTTTAATCCATTTTGAGTTTATTTTTGTGTATGGTGTTAGAAAGTGTTCTAGTTTCATTCTTTTACAGGTGGTTGACCAGTTTTCCCAGCACCACTTGTTAAAGAGGTTGTCTTTTTTCCACTGTATATCCTTGCCTCCTTTGTTGAAGATAAGGTGACCATAGGTTCGTGGATTTATCTCTGGGCTTTCTATTCTGTTCCATTGATCTATATTTCTGTCTTTGTGCCAGTACCATACTGTCTTGATGACTGTGGCTTTGTAGTATAGTCTGAAGTCAGGCAGGTTGATTCCTCCAGTTCCATTCTTCTTTCTCAAGGTTACTTTGGCTATTCGAGGTTTTTTGTATTTCCATACAAATTGTGAAATTATTTCTTCTAGTTCTGTGAAAAATACCGTTGGTAGTTTGATAGGGATTGCATTGAATCTATAGATTGCTTTGGGTAGTATAGCCATTTTGACTATATTGATTCTTCCAATCCATGAACACGGTATATTTCTCCATCTGTTTGTGTCCTCTTTGATTTCTTTCATCAGTGTTTTATAGTTTTCTATGTATAGGTCTTTTGTTTCTTTAGGTAGATATACTCCTAAGTATTTTATTCTTTTTGTTGCAATGGTGAATGGTATCGTTTCCTTAATTTCTCTTTCTGTTTTCTCATTGTTAGTGTATAGGAATGCAAGAGATTTCTGTGTGTTAATTTTATATCCTGCAACTTTACTGTATTCATTGATTAGCTCAAGTAATTTTCTGGTAGAGTCTTTAGGGTTTTCTATGTAGAGGATCATGTCATCTGCAAACAGAGAGAGTTTCACTTCTTCTTTTCCTATCTGTATTCCTTTTACTTCTTTTTCTGCCCTGATTGCTGTGGCCAACACTTCCAAAACTATGTTGAATAGTAGTGGTGAGAGTGGGCACCCTTGTCTTGTTCCTGATTTCAGGGGAAATGCTTTCAATTTTTCACCATTGAGGGTGATGCTTGCTGTGGGTTTGTCATATATAGCTTTTATTATGTTGAGGTATGTTCCTTCCAGTTGTTCATTCTTGATATTGATTTAGTCAGTCCCCTACTGATCAGCACTGTGCCTAATTTTTTACTGTTGCTATTACAGTGATGTAGGAATATCTTTAAGCATGGACTTTCCAGCACTTAGGTGAAGTATTTCTGCAGGACATTTACACAGGGTCAAACTTCAAACAAAGAATATTACAAAATCTTCTGTTAAAAGCCACTAGAATGTTAAAATTAATAAAGGATCCTTTTTACTATCTGAAAAGTTCATGGCCTTCTTAAAACCTGAAAACAACTATTGGTGCATTAATCAAAAACATTCATGCAAAAAGGAGGAAGGGGAAAAGATGAAGTCCTCAGTATTAGTGTCTTTTATGTATATGTTAATTCTGCAGAAAAAAAAGCTCTTTTCCAAAAATATCATTAACTTTTAGTTAAAACCTAGAAAAGGTTTCCTATGAAGAGAAATTTCTCATACTAGAAAAGATTACAGAGAACGAGAGTCAGAAATGAAATTCACATACAACCCAGATCTCGGGGTGGGGAATTTCGTTTCTGACTCTCGTTCTCTGTAATCAAGTCTTTCCACATTTGACTCCGGGTAAATTCTCTAGACCCACAGCACTCCTTACCAAGGATACAGAGAAAGCCCTGAGTGTAATCTCCACTCTCCTATCTCACAGTTCTTTGCACAGGAATAAATATATTGTGTAACAGAAAGAAAACAGATTTTGGAGTCAGATGACCTCAAACATTAGTTTTGCCACTCACAAATATACACCCTCAGACAAGTTCATCTCAGAACCTCAATTTCTGCGTTTGTAATAGAAATCACCTTAAGATAGAGAAGAGAATCATCCCTTAGTGTTACTATGTAAACTCCCACCACTTCCCATCTCTACCCTCTTGAAACCCTAACCACGCTTCAAGGCTCAGATCAAAATAAATGGTTTTTTACAATACATTATTAGTACATATTTATACCTCTTTCAATAGATTATTCATTTCCAAAGTCAGGAATTGTCTCTTTCATAATAACGTTCTTAACTGCTTACAAAGCAAACATTTAATGTATGTCTTTTCAAAAGGCATAGATTATAAATTGGTTGATACTGATTCTAGATCATCTGGACATACAGAATACAAAAATGATTGCTGTCATGAAAGTGATATATGCAGTATCAATTCACGCAGTCCAACCAGCATGACTTCATACTAAAAAGAATTACTTTCTGAAAGAAAAAGTTTTTTCCATGTCCAGGTCAAACTTATGTGGAAAAAAAATGAGCTTCTGCATTTTAAATTAAATCCTGTATATGAGTTTTAAATATAACATTATGAACATTCATTCAGCCTATGAATATAAATAAGACCTCATTAATAGGTCCCACGAGCTTGCATGAGCTCAACAAACTCCATCTGCAGAGATGCAGAACCTTGACCTCCTTTCCATTCAGTTCAGTTGCTCAGTCGTGTCTGACTCTTTGCGACCCCATGGACTGCAGCATGTCAGACTTCCCTGTCCATCAGCAACTCCTGGGGCTTGCTCAAACTCATGTCCATCGAGCCAGTGATGCCATCCAATCATCTCATCCTCTGTCATCCCCTGCTCCTCCTGCCTTCAATCTTTCCCAGCATCATGGTCTTTTCAAATGAGTTAATTCTTCGCATCAGGTGGCCAAAGTATTGGAGTTTCAGCATCAGTCCTTCCAATGTATATTCAGGACTGATTTCCTTTAGGATTGACTGGTTTGATCTTGCAGAAGAGTCTCCTCCAACACCACAGTTCAAAAGAATCAATTCTTCAGTGCTCAGCTTTCTTTATGGTCCAACTCTCACACCCATACATGGCTACTGGAAAAACCATAGCTTTGACTAGACGGACCTCTGTCAGCAAAGTAATGTCTCTGCTTTGCTGTCTAGGTTGGTCATAGCTTTTCTTCCAAGGAGCAAGCGTCTTTTAATTTCATGGCTGCAGTCACCATCTGCAGTGATTCTGGAGCCTAAGAAAATAAAGTCTGTGACTGTTTCCATTGTTTCCCCATCTATTTGCCAGGAAGTGATGGGACCGGATGCCATGGTCTTTGTTTTTTGAGTGTTGAGTTTTAAGCCAGCTTTTTCACTCTCCTCTTTCACTTTCACTAAAGAGGCTCTTTAGTTCTTCTTCACTTTCTGCTGTAAGTGTAGTGTCATCTTCATCTCAAGTTATTAACATTTCTTCTGGCAATCTTGATTCGTTTGTGCTCCATCCAGCCCAGCATTCCGCATGATGTACTCTGCATATTTAAATAAGCAGGGTGACAATATACAGCCTTGATGTACTCCTTTCCCAATTTGGAACCAGTCTGTTGTTCCATGTCCAGTTCTAACTGTTGCTTCTTGAACTGCGTACAGATTTCTCAGGAGGCAGGTAAGGTCCATATAATATTTCTGAAGGGTCAAAAGGAATGTCACACTATTAACACGAGTCAGTTCTATCCATTTCTCATAACTCTGCCTAAAGTTCTGCCATCAATGATATATTTCCATCATTCCACTATGAAGTCAAAAGGGTGCTCAGCCGAGGTCATGAGAAGGGTCACAGAAGGACTTCCTGGGATACAGCTTCCCTATTTCTGTGTGCGTATGTGCTCAGTCACGTGAACTGTGCGACTCCATGGGCAACAGCCTACGAGACTCCTCTGTCCACGTGATTTTCCAGGCAAGAGTGGTGCCATTTCCTTCTCCAGGGGATCTTCCCGACCCAGGGATCAAACTCATGTCTCTGGCAGGCAGATTCTTTACCACTGTGCCACCTGGGAAGCTCCTCTCTCCCCAGATCTGAGGACATGTAAAAACCATCACTGGTACCTAGAACCATTCAGCCCTCAGGCCTTGATGAGAGTCCAGTTTACATTCCTTTGCTCAGAGTGGTTTATACCCTAGGTCACACAATCCCAAGATGCGGGGAGCCGGCCTGCTCAAGGCCCAAAAAGGCCCTGGGAAAGCCTTGAAAGAGGCCATTTCCTGTCCCGCCACCCCATGATAAAGTAGTAAAACATTTGCTGGGTCTCCTTTGTTCTTCCTTGAGAAAAACATAGTAGTGACCTTCACTTAGTAGTTTATCTTGGAATGCCAAAAACAAGATGTAAGCTTCTGCAATCACTGAAGACAAAGAACTGTATTGATGTGACAAACACCAGATGGCATTTTTTATGAACTATGTTTTTCTGCTTGTACTAGTATAAAGGTAGCTGCTTTACTCAATAAAATCGCTGACTTGCCTAAAGAGCATTCAGCCCTCTCGACCCCATCCTTTACTTTCAGCTTCTTTTTCTCAGGCTTCCGTGCTGCTGCGGTCGGGACCTGTTCACATTGCCAGCTGGTCCCGGCACCAAGACATTTGGATTGCCATGTCTTTCTATTCCACTTGTGGTGGTGGTTTAGTCACTAAGTCGTGTCTGACTCTTGCATCCCCCTGGACCGTAGCCCACCAGGCTCCTCTGTCCATGGAATTCTCCAGGCAAGAATACAGGAAGTGGGTATTCCACTTGTGTGCGTATCTAAATAAGAATCTAAATATGAAAAATAACATTGTCCTAAATTGTTTTTCCAGGGAACTCCTCAGCCTCTGTGTAGGTCAGCTGACTTAAATAAGCAAGGGTAAGACTTTCCAGTTTTCACATGCCCGTCTCCACTTAGGCTGGATGGAGAAACACGCTGCAGTGGTTACTCTGTACCCAGTCTGCCACAGGCTGTAGAGTGCAGTAGGCAGTCCATGGAGCCAGACAGCCTGGATTCAAATCCCATCTCCTACTTATGAGATGTGGATATTGGGCACACTACTTAGCCTCTCTGTCCCCCTGATTCTGATCCAGTAAATAGAGATAAGACCATAGTCTGTTTATCAAAACTCTTGGGTCCAGATGCATTTCAAAATTCAGAAAATTTTCTAGACTTTGGAAAAGTAAAAGTACATATCACTTAAAGAGTCTGGGTCAGTACACTGTAACCAAATGCTTTAGTACTTCTGCACCAAACCAAATGAATATTTACACTAGTTAGGATAAAGGCAAAAAGAGTTTCAGAAGTATGTTCCAGTCGTATTTTGCCACTGTGGGGAAACTAACACGATGGCACCAGCCCAGCTCTCTCACCCCCTGCTCTCACACCCGCTCGCCCGTGTTCTGCAGACAATGACTGCGTGGCTGTGTAACGGCTGAGATCACTTCCAGCACTCTGCATGCACCTCACAAGGTACTCGCTTGGTTGCAGGCTAGCATGTGCGGTACACCTGTATGAGCTTCACCATCAAAGCCCTGGCCGCTGCTGCACCGGGGCTACATTGGAGCAACGTCGTGATTATGTTATGAGTCTGCTACGGTTACATCATGGTTATGTTGTGGCTGCTACAGCGGCTGCATCAGCCAGGAGAGAGGCTGTGTAACGGCTGCCGTGCCGGCCAGGAAAGAATAAACATGTCTACAGTTCCTAAGGTCCTCGAGTCTCCCTCCAGCCTCTCAGCTCATGCCTTGCCTACCCTGGGTTCAGCGGACAGTGGGGACAGTGTGAACAGCAAGACAACTGGTGTCAGGAACAGGATGAACAGCAACGCAACTGGTGTAACTGGCAGGATACCCAGCAGGAAGAGGAGCCTGAGGCTCCACAGAAGAGGCAGCAGGATACCCAGAAGGGAGAAGAGCCTGAGGCTCCACTGGATGGAGGAAGCCAGTGGCCACCCCACAGCACGTGGTACTGTGTGGCTGCGATCCTCCTGGCGTGGGCTCCCATGGAAGACCGCGAAGTGGTGGACGTTCACTGGATAGCACTGAAAAGGTGCAACAGGCGGTGAGCTCCCATCTGCTGGACAAGGCAGCACGGACTGCCACTGGCACCGAACGGTGGATCTCCCTGGCTGCCTTGAAGGCAAATACGGATGGTGCTCTCCGTGATGCCACACGCATTGTGCAATGTGCAGAGATGCTTGAACGAACTGGAGTACCGTGTATTGGTGTCGGAGCAAGAACCCCATGGCCCTGGGTAACCCAGCATCTCTGACAGTGAGGTGGTAAGGGACAGTGATGACGAAGGCCAGGAGACTGCAGGTCCCCACTCGGCAGCGAGGCCCGCTGTGCAGCAGAAGTTGAAGCATGAGCAGCCTGTGACCTAGGGGCGGGGGGACATCCTCAAGTGGGCCCCAACATGACTGAGTTAATGAGGTGTCCACCATGTACTCAGGTGAAGTTGGTTGACTTGGGTAAGCAGTTTCAGCAAATGCACAGGGAACCCTTGGCAGTATGGCTTTTGCAACTCTGGGATACCAGGGTAGACAGTATCTTGTGTTCCGGGTACAAGGTAGAAAGACGGGCATCTATAACCACTCACCCCTCGTTGAGACAAAGGTTACAGTATGCTAGGTGGCTCATGCAGGGTGCACCTAACAAAACACACACCCTGATGGAATGGGATTAATGCTGCCATCTGTACCACGTGGTCGAACACGGGAGAGCTCCCGGATACTCTAAGAGGCATACCGATCCCAAGTTGACCCAAGTGGCGAGAGAACTGGGCATGAAGCAGTAGATATCTAACCCAAATGCCGAGGCCTAGATGATGAGCATTTTACTGGCAGCATTTGAGATGCCATTTTGAACAATGCCCCATCTACCACTTTGGATCCCGGACTGCTATTCTTGTGCCCTATGTGAGCCATCCCATCTATGCGATGACCTCGATGGTGGCTAGCTTGGGAGAAATAGGGATGGCCACAGGCATGGGGGATCAGAAGTGTGAAGACCCTGAAGGGGGCCCAAGCTAGTAACAGCCCCACCCAGGGGATGAGAATGCAAATGTGGGCTGATTTGCTGGCAGCAGGAGTTGACAAAAATAAAACTGACAGACGGCCCAAAGTTCTGCTCCTAGGGAGCTATGGAGGCAACTGAGACTGAAGGAGAAGTTTACCAAGTTTGGGAAGCACCCACAGCAAGAGAAATAGGTGGTTTGGTTAGAAGATTACATGGCACCCAGGATGTTCCTTTAGATGTTGCCCTTTATCACTTTGAATAGGGCTCAGATCAAGGCACCCTCCCAAGCCCAAACAGGGACTGGAGGCCCCATGGAGAACTTGCAATTCACTGGTCACTAGCTGGTGTACAAAGAGTAATGGCCCTGGGTGACACTGGTGCTGAGTGCAACCTTGTTTATGGCAAGCCAGAGCAGTTTCCCATTCCTAGTGCCTACACTGATGGCTGTGGTGGCCAAATGATGTAGGTTTAGAACAGTGTGCTGCAAAGGCTGTGTCTGTGATGCGGATTGTGCTGCAAAGGCTGTGTCCTGTGATGAGTATACTGTAAAGGCTGCGTCTGTGATGAGTATACTGTAAAGGCTGCGTCTGTGATGTAGATTTAGAACAGTGTACTGCAAAGGCTGTGTCTGTGATGTGGATTGTGCTGCAAAGGCTATGTCTGTGATGAGTATACAGTAAAGGCTGGGTTCTGTGATATAGGTTTAGTAGGACAGTGTACTGCAAAGGCTGTGTCTGTGATGTGCTACTAACCTCTGATTCTCTTGAAGATTTAGAACAGTGTGAAAGTATCTGGAATCATGTGGGTGATCCATGAATACCACACAAAAAAATCCCCTCCTAGAAGAGGTGGGCCTGGCGCCTGCGGGGGAGGTTTGTGGATCCTTAATAAAAAAAAACCAGCAGGGGTGGAGTTGCTCCTGGAGGCTTTCCTGAAATCTCACCAGGACAGATGGTGGAATGGACTTGGCCATGGAAGAAAAAGGCACTCCGCAAGCAGTGGGTGGCTTTTTTAGCCCCATGAGGGCAAGGACTGCAACAATGAGTTCCAGGTGATACCTGGCACTAGATTTCCTGTTTGGAGGATTAACTGCTGTTATAGCTACTACTGTTGGGAGATGTAACTTCAAAGATCAGCATTACTTGCCAACGGAATATCGCGGAAGATGGACTGTGCATAGATGGTGAGGTGAGAGACCCTGAAGGGGTGAATGTGGTTTAGTCGCCAAGTCATGTCCAACTCTTGTGACCCCATAGACTATAGCCTGAAGGGGTGGAATGTGCAGAAATTAACAAGATGGCACGAGTCAGGCCCTCTCACCCCATGTCCCGTGGACAATGACTTTGCCCGGTGTGTAACAGCTGAGGTTGCTTACGGTACTGCGCATGCGCACCACGAGGCACTCGCTCGGCCACAGGCTAGTGTGTGCAGTGCACCTGCACGAGCTTCCCCATGAAAGCCCCAGCTGCTGCTGCTGCATCGGGGCTATACTGGAGCGATGTCACGGTTATGTCATATGCTATGGCTGTGTCACAGGTGACTTCTGGTCATATCACGGCTGCTGCTATGGCTGCTGCATCAGCCAGAAGAGAGGCTGTGTTATGGCTGCCGTGCCAGCCGGGAGAGAATAAATGTGTCTGCAGTTCCTGTGGCTCCTTGAGTCTCTTTCCAGTCTCTTAGCTTGTGACTTGCATACCCTGGGTTCCGCGGTCACTGCGGACAGCGTGAACAGCAAGACAGCCACCAAATGCATTTACCACAAATATCCACAAACATCTGATTTTAAGGTTTCAGAACTAGAGATGACAGATCTATAGTTATTTATCCCATAAGACTATGAGAATCAACTGAACTATTAACAATAAGTATCAGTACTTTGAATAGCACCTGGCATACCATAAGTGCTACATCAGAGTGACCTGTCATTTTTATGTGCAAGGTGCTTGTGGGGTTGTATGAGGGTGCCTTAGACCATTCAGGCTGCTATAACAAAAATACCATAGACTGCATAGCTTATACTGCATTTGATTCTCACAACTCTGGAGGCTGGGAAGTCAAGATCCAGACGCCTGCAGATTCAGCATCTGGTGAGGTCTCACCTCCCAGTTCTCGCTGCATCCCTCCTCGGAGGGCAGAAGGGCAGAAGGAGCTCTCTGGTGTTTCCTTTATAAAGGTACTGATTCTCTCATGAGAGCTCGGCCTTCCTGACCTAACCACCTCTTAAAGGCCCCATCTCCAAATATCAACACATTGGCAATTAGATTTCAACATATGAATTGGGGGGGACAGATTTAGTCTATAGTGGAGATATAGAAAAATGAATAAAAATCATTTCTTCCTTACAACATGATAAACTAAGACCATCTAAGCTCTGGAAGGCTACTATTAGTACAATAGTAGGTGACATGTATTAAATGATTATCATATGCCAAGCAGTGTTAAATTTTTTAATGAATTATTTATTATTCATAAGCACTCTAAGGTGAATACTAATATCCCTCTTTTTAAAATATCGATAAAGGAGGCGGAGAGAGATCAAGTAATCTGCCCAAGATTAAGTAGTACACCCATTATTTAAACCTAAGCATTCTGACCTGAAGATTCATCCTCTTACCTATAACCTTATGCCACCTCCTACAAGTTATATGTGTCAAATTTGACACTATAAAATTGGAAACCACAGTGTATCATGGTCAACAACATCTGCCAGTACTTCTCTACTTCCTTAACAATGACATTTTAAATTACCCATCATAATCTAATAATGTCAGCAAAACAAAGTCCAAACTTACCAAATGCTGCAGTATGATATTAGTCCTTTTGTACAAATTAAACCTGAAACAAATGTAGAATACAATGAACACAGTAATGTGGGTAGTCATGTTTCAATGTATAAATACTACATTCCTTTTTGCTTGCTTTAGCTTCTTTGAACAAAAGTTTAAACAAAAAGAACAAAAAATTTAAACAAAAAGTTTAATTCTCAGTCATTGTGGTATGAACGCAAAACAATACAGCCACTTTCAAAGAAAGTTTGGTGGTTTCGTAAAAAACTAAGCATATCCTTATCATATGACCCAGCTACTGCACTCCTTGTTATTTACCCAAATGAGCTGAAAACTTACGTCCACCTACATGTGAATGTTGATGATGGCTTTATTCATACTAGCCAAAATGTGGATGTAACAAAGAGGTCCTTCAATAGCTGAATGGATAAACAAACGGTGGTATATATACACAGTGAAATACTATTCAGCAATAAAAAGAAACAACACTACTCCATAAAAAAAAAAAATAGAGAGGAACCTTAAATATACACTGCTAAGCAAAAGCAGTCAATCTGAAAAGGCTATATATTGTGATCCCAAGCACAGGACATTCTGAAAACTACGGTAGGATACAGACATTGTATGTCCTAACACAACAAAATAGGACACATATTTTGTTTGAAGCTCCTCCTCAATGATTCCAAAGTGATCTGCGGTGACCTAAATGGGAAGGAAATCTATAAAAGAGTAGATACATGTATACGTATAAATGATGCACTTTGCTGTACAGCAGAAACTAACATAACATTGTAAAGCAACTACATTTCAATTTAAAAAAAAAAACCTTTTTTAAAGGAAACTAACCCAAATTTGTTCCACCATTCCAGTAGTGAAAATTCAAGTCCACACTAAAGGGGAAAAGGTGAATAAATCAATGAAGCTCAAAAAAAATTTATTTCATTTGAAGAAAGTTAATATAAACCTATAAAACGTCAGTTCAAAGCACTGTATATCACATTTACAGGTCAAAAAAAATCTCTGGACCAATTACTATAAAGCAAAATAGAAAACGAACCCAAGTACAACTAAGTTCCCTGCCAGATTCTATATAATCATATTACTTCTATATGTTCCAATTTATACTCAACTATTATTTAAAATCTGGTATTAACGTTTATAACTCAAAAGTCTACCTACATCTTCAGTCTCCAAGTAATTTTGAATTTATGATCTTCAGATTCCTTCCTATTGGCTACCAGAGTGCCATCTGGTGGAAGGGAAGAGGCATGCGCATCCCAGCTACTGCTAATTTACTTACTCACTTGATAAGGGTTGCTTCCTTCACATGATTATCAACTCTGCTGCTAGCAGCAACTGTTCCAAAGGTGGTTCCTGGGCCTACATCATCAGTTTACCTGAGAACATGGTAGAAATGCAAATACTTGACCCCATCCCACACCTACTGAATCAGACACTGTGCAGAAAGGCTCAGAAATCTATGTTTAACAAACCCTCCAGGTGATCCTGATACATGCTAAGGTTAAAAACAACGAAGAAGAATGAGAAGGTTATCATTTAGATTTTTGATTATCAAGAAGAAAAGCACACATGGGCTTACAAAATTAACTTTAAGTGAACCTGTTTAAGATGACCATATAATAAAAATAGTGCTTAATGAAGATTATTACAACAGAAGTAGGCAAAGTAAAATGTGAAAAGAATAGAAGATGAAGTACAAGGCCAAGTAATTCAGACATAAACTTATGAAGAGCAACTGTGGAAACAAAAGCATGATTTACGGAGTTATTATGAAGTAAAAACTCAATGGAAAAGAAAAAGAATTATGCCAACAATGACCCCAAGATTTCAAGCCAGGAGAATCAGGAGAAATAGGTACTGAAAAGGTTGGAAAGGAAACTAGCTGGTTTGTAGGATGAAATATGAATTCCATTTTTAATTTCTTGAGTTTATAATGGTATAAGTAAAAATATTCAACAGTGAGTGGAGAAGAGACCAGAGTTTGAAAGAAAGGTTAGCTAAAGCCAAATCAACAAGTTACATGCATAGACAATTAGTGAGGCATACAAACCTCTCAGTTCTCTATGGGGAATAAATTAGAAAGTTGCAGCTGAAACCTGTGGCCTGATGACTGCCTGTGCCTACAAATGTGTTGTATGGTTACCAGGATTTTAAAATGACAAAGATTTTTAAAATCAAGAGATTTTACTTTAAAATGCAGTTTTCCAGCCTTTCCAGAAATATTGACTGTTATGGAAACCCTGGGCCTAGGTTTCACAATGGCAACAGTACCCTGGGCTGAAAAGCTGTCTCCTTGAGACAGCTTGTCTCCTATTGCTCACTTGTTGTCTAGCCACTAAGTAACATCTGACTCTTTGCGGCCCCATGGACTGCAGCCCACCAGGCTCCTCTGTCTGTGAGATTTCCCAGGCAAGAATACTGGAGTGGATTGCCATTTCCTTCTCCAGGGGATCTTCCCAACCCAGGATCGAACCCACGTCTCCTGCACGGGGGCAGGCAGATTCCTCCCTGCTGAGCTGCCAGGGAGGCCCCCCCACCGCTCACTAGTTCCCCACTCAGCCCCACTGCTGCTCCCAGCCAGCACCACTCACCGCTCCCATCTGAGCACCTGCATTTGAGCTGGTGACTCAGCACAGGAAGGGGCTACAGTCGAGGGGGTCCTTCCTTCAATGAAGGACTGATGCAGAAGCTGAAGCTCCAATACTCTGGCCACCTGATTTAAAGAGTTAACTCACTGGAAAAGACCCTGATGCCAGCAAAGATTGAAGGCAGAAGGAGACGAGGCCAACAGAGGATGAGATGGTTGGATGACATCACCGACTGGATGGACATGAGTGTGAGTCCACTCTGGGAGTCGGACACAACTGAGCGACTAACACTTTCACTTTCAGCATAGAAAAAAACATAACTGAATCAAGTATTGAGTCTTCAGAAACAACTACATAGAAGTAAAGAGAGGTAGACCAAGAAGCAAACCGAAAGAATCCAGTTCAGCAAACCACAGAGGAGAAGCTGGAGGGAATGAGCATTACTAACAACTTCAGGGGTCAGGCTCTTCGAGGAGGCTCCCTGATCACCCACTGCCTTCTAAACCTGGTCTTTTCCTCTAAGACACTGATCCCCAGAGTTGATAACTATTACTTTTGTTTAAATATCTGTTTCTCATCTGATCTCCTTGGGCTTCAAGGACCTGAAGTAAGAAACAATAAGAACAAGTAGGCTAGTTCGGCCACTGGATAACAGAAGTGCCTAGGATACTATCTCCCGGGAGCTGTTAACAGAACAGTAAGTACCGCTGAATTCAGGAAGTAAACTGTAGCCAAATCTTTGAAACCCACGCTGGGAAGCTTTAATTCCAGAGATAAGAGGACAACCTCTGAAAGCTTCTGAGCAGAGAAATGATGGCACTGAAGTAAACATTAGCAAGATTAATATGGCAGCCATGTACCAACTAAGACAGTAGGCAAGGAGAGAGGGGATCAGAGGGCAGACAGACTGAAACCACAATCACAGACAACTAGCCAATCTGATCACATGGACCACAGTCTTGTCTAACTCAATGAGACTAAGCCATGCCGTGTGGTACCACCCAAGACGGCCAGGTCACGGTGGAGAGCTCTGACAGAATGTGGTCCACTGGAGAAGGGAATGGCAAACCACTTCAGTATTCTTGCCTTGAGAACCCCATGAACAGTATGAAAAGGCAAATGATAGGATACTGAAAGAGGAACTCCCCAGGTCGGTAGGTGCCCAATATGCTACTGGAGATCAGTGGAGAAATAACTCCAGAAAGAATGAAGGGATGGAGCCAAAGCAAAAACAACAACCAGTTGTGAATGGGACTGGTGATGGAAGCAGGGTTTGATGCTGTAAAGAGCAATATTGCATAGGAACCTGGAATGTTAGGTCCATGAATCAAGGCAAATTAGAAGTGGTCAAACAGGAGATGACAAGAGTGAACATCAAAATTCTAGGAATCAGGGAACTAAGATGGACTGGAATGGGGGAATTTAACTCAGATGACTACTACTACTACTGTAGGCAGGAAACCCTTAGAAGAAATGGAGGAGCCATCATAGTCAACAAAAGAGTCCGAAATGCAGTACTTGGATGCAATTTCAAAAATGACAGAATGATCTCTGTTCGTTTCCAAGGCAAAGTATTCAATACCACGGTTGTGGTGAGCTGGCCTGCTCAAGGCCCAAAAAGGCCCTGGGAAAGCCTTGAAAGAGGCCATTCCCTGTCCCGCCACCCCATGATAAAGTAGTAAAACATTTGCTGGGTCTCCTTTGTTCTTCCTTGAGAAAAACATAGTAGTGACCTTCACTTAGTAGTTTATCTTGGAATGCCAAAACAAGATGTAAGCTTCTGCAATCACTTAAGACAAAGAATTGTATTGATGTGACAAACACCAGATGGCATTTTTTATGAACTATGTTTTTCTGCTTGTACTAGTATAAAGGTAGCTGCTTTACTCAATAAAATCGCTGACTTGCCTAAAGAGCATTCAGCCCTCTCGACCCCATCCTTTACTTTCAGCTCTTTTTTCTCAGGCTTCCGTGCTGCTGCAGTCGGGACTTGTTCTCATTGCCAGCTGATCCCGGCACACGGTAATCCAAGTCTATGCCCCGACCAGTAATGCTGAAGAAGCTGAACAGTTTTATGAAGACCTACAAGACCTTCTAGAACTAACACCCAAAAAAAGATGTCCTTTTCATTATAGGGGACTGGAATGCAAAAGTAGGAAATCAAGAAACATCTGAAGTTCAGGCAAATTTGGCCTTGGAGTACAGAATGAAGCAGGGCAAAGGCTAATAGAGTTCTGCCAAGAGAACACACTGGTCATAGCAAACACCCTCTTCCAACAACACAAGAGAAGACTCTACACATGAACATCACCAGATGGTCAACACTGAAATCAGACTATATTCTTTGCAGCCAAAGATGGAGAAGCTCTATACAGTCAGCAAAAACAAGACCAGGAGCTGACCGTGGCTCAGATAATGAACTCCTTATTGCCAAATTCAGACTGAAACTGAAGAAAGTGGAGAAAACCACTAGACCATTCAGGTATGACCTAAATCAAATCCCTTATGACTATACAGGGGAAGTAAGAAATAGATTTAAGGGACTAGACCTGACAGACAGAGTACCTGATGAATTATGGATGGAGGTTTGTGACATTGTACAGGAGACAGAAATTAAGACCATCCCCAAGAAAAAGAAATGCAAAAAAGCAAAATGGTTGTCTGAGGAGGCCTTACATATAGCTGTGAAAAGAAGAGAAGTGAAAAGCAAAGGAGAAAAGGAAAGATATTCCCATTTGAATGTAGAGTTCAAAAGAATAGCAAGGAGAGATAAGAAAGCCTTCCTCAGTGATCAATACAAAGAAATAGAGGAAAACAATAGAATGGGAAAGACTAGAGATCTCCTCAAGAAAATTAGAGATACCAAGGGAACATTTCATGCAAAGATGGGCTCAATAGAGGACAGAAATGGTGGAACCTAACAGAAGCAGAAGATATTAAGAAGAGGTGGCAAGAATACACAGAAGAACTGTACAAAAAAATCTTCATGACCCAGATAATCACGATGGTGTGATCACTCACCTAGAGCCAGACATCCTGGATGGGAAGTCAAGTGGGCCTTAGGAAGCATCACTACGAACAAAGCTAGTAGAGGTGATGGAATTCCAGTTGAGCTATTTCAACTCCTGAAAGATGATGCTGTGAAAGTGCTGCACTCAATATGCCAGCAAATCTGGAAAACTCAGCAGTGGCCACAGGACTGGAAAAGGTCAGTTTTCAACCCAATCCCAAAGAAAGGCAATGCCAAAGAATGCTCAAACTACCGCACAAAAATCGCACTCATCTCACACACTAGTAAAGTAATGCTTAAAATTCTCCAAGCCAGACTTCAGCAATACGTGAACCATGAACTTCCAGATGTTCAAGCTGGTTTTAGAAAAGGCAGAGGAACCAGAGATCAAATTTCCAACATCCACTGGATTACTGAAAAAGCAAGAGAGTTCGAGAAAACCATCTATTTCTGCTTTATTGACTATGCCAAAGCCTTTGACTGTGTGGATCACAACAAACTGTGGAAAATTCTGAAAGAGATGGGAATATCAGACCATCTGACCTGCCTTTGAGAAACCTATATGCAGGAAGCAAGAGTTAGAACTGGACATGGAACAACAGACTGGTTCCCAACAGGAAAAGGAGTACGTCAAGGCTGTATATTGTCACCCTGCTTATTTAACTTATATGCACAGTACATCATGAGAAACACTGGGCTCGAGGAAGCACAAGCTGGAATCAAGATTGCCAGGAGAAATATCAATAACCTCAGATATGCAGATGACACCACCCTTATGGCAGAAAGTGAGGAAGAACTAAAGAGCCTCTGATGAAAGTGAAAGAGGAGACTGAAAGCTCAATATTAAGAAAACTAAGATCATGGCATCAGTCCCATCACTTCATGGCAAATAGATGGGGAAACAGTGGACACAGTGGTTGACTTTTCTGGGCTCCAAAATCACTGCAGATGGTGACTGCAGCCATGAAATTAAAAGACGCTTGCTCCTTGGAAGGAAAGTTATGACCAACCTAGACAACATATTAAAAAGCAGAGACGTTACTTTGCCAACAAAGGTCTGTCTAGTCAAGGCTATGGTTTTTCCAGTGGTCATGTATGGACGTGAGAGTTGGACTATAAAGAAGGCTGAGCTCCGAAGAATTGATGCTTTTGAACTGTGGTGTTGGAGAAGACCCTTGAGAGTCCCTTGGACTGCAAGGAGATCCAACCAGTCCATCCTAAAGGAGATCAGTCCTGGGTGTTCATTGGAAGGACTGATGCTGAAGCTGAAACTCCAGTATTTGGCCACCTGATGCGAAGAGCTGACTCATTTAAAAAGACCCTGATGCTGGGAAAGATTGAGGTCAGGAGGAGAAGGGGACAACAGAGGATGAGATGATTGGATGACATCACCGATTCGATGGACATGGGTTTGAGTGGACTCCGAGAATTGGTGTTGGACAGGGAGGCCTAGCATGCTGCAGTTCATGGGGTCGCAAAGAGTCAGACACGACTGAGCGACTGAACTGAACTGAACATGTGCAGAATCTATTCAAATTGCAAACAGATGAGAGATAAATCAGCAGTCATGTACGGATGGGAGAGTTGGATCATAAAGAAGACTGAGCACCAAAGAATTGATGCTTTTAATCTGTAGTGCTGGAGAAGACTTTTGAGAGACCCTTGGACAGCAAGGAGATCAAGCCAGTCAATCCTAAAGGAAATCAACCCTGAATATTCATTGGAAGACTGATGCTGAAGCTGAAGCTCCAATCCTCTGGCAACCTGATTTGAAGAGCTGACTCACTGGAAAAGACCCTGATGCTGGGAAAGATTGAAGGCAGAAGGAGAAGGGGACAACAGAGCATGAGCTGACTGGATGGAAGCATTGACTCAGTGGACATGAGTTTGAGTAAACTCGGGAAGATGGTGAAGGACAGGGAAGTCTGGTGAGCTGCAGTCCAGAGGGTCGAAAAGAGTCAGACATGACTTGGTGACTGAACAAGAGATAAATCAAGTTTCCACAAAATGAACGCATAATAAGATCATGAGAAGAGTGTTCAAATTCAAATCAGCAGGAAGAGATAAGGATTAGGAGTGTGGGAGAACTTAGATAACTTCAGGAATCTAAAAGGATGGATAGTACTAAGAAGTTGAAAGTGCAAAGGTGGAACAAGGGTTGCAATTATGTACAAATGTACATCTGCAGTGCAAAGAAGACATTCAGGTGGTTGTGAATAGTACTAGAGCTCAGGATAAATTGGGGTTAGTCATACAAACTTGAGAGTTATCTTCAGAGTGAGGTACTCTATTGGGGAACAACGATGACAACAAATTCCAAGGGCTGTATTGGCACCAGGGCAAGATAAGTAGTGAAGAATGGTAGTAGGAAAGCAAGATGCTGGCCGAAAAGCCAAGCGAAGCCCGACTTTAAGGACTGGACAACAGTGTCAACCACAGCACAGAGTCCCTACTTTCTCTCAGAAAACTTTGGCACTCTATAACTTAATACATTTGTAGACTACATTGTTATAGACTGGATGAAACTCGCCTCTGTTCTCTGCTTTGCTAGGGTAATACCCATACCAGGCCTAGCCCTGGAAAACGCATCTCTGATAAAAGCCCCCAAATGGGTCCGGGACTTGCCTAATCAGTGCACCTTGCAATTCGGGGAGGTACAAAACCAACCTGAACTCTGGAAATGATAAAGTCTTTCCCAAGTCATTTAATTTTGTTAACAAATATGCCCTCCCAATTTGTTTCTCAAACAATTTGATATTTGTTCAAAGCTTCAAAAAAGCAGCAGCACTGATTACATATACTGATTTTCTTTATATCTGCCAAGTCTCTTTGTGAGCTAGTTAGAGTCACAGGGACAACTAATTCCAAGGTACAAAAATAAACAAGTAAATAATTTTTTTAAAAAAACACACGGCGGGAAGGAAAGCAACTCTTCTATTTTTTTTTTTCAAATACTGAACAACAGGTCCGCCTCGTGCATTCATGCTGTCCTTTCAGTCGTGTCGGACTTTTTGCCACCCTGTGGCCCATAAGCCCACCAGGCTCCTCTGCCCATGAGATTCTCCAGGCAAGAATACTGAAGCAGATTGCCATGCCCACCTGCAGGGGATCTTCCAGACCCAGGGATCAAACCCACATCTCTTATGTCTTCCTGCACTGGCAGGAGGGTTCTTTACCACTAGCGGCACACAGGAAGCCCCCCAGGCCCATGGATACCGTGTCAAAACAAGACACATTGCTCTAAAGCTGTGCGTGCTAAGTCTCTTTAGTCGTGTCCGACTCTTCGGACCCTATGGACTGTAGCCAGCCAGGCTCCTCTGTCCATGGGATTCTCCAGGCAAGAATATTGTAGTGGGCTGCCATTTCCTCCTCCAGGAGTTCTTCCCCATCCAGGGATCGAACCCGTGGTCTCTTATGTCTCCTGGAAAGACAGGTGGCTTTCTGACCACTAGAGCCACCTAGGAAGCCCCCTCTAAAGCCGTGACTATCCTTAAATCAAAAAACCAGTCCCATCCGGGGGAGTCGGGTCTGAGCGCTGCGTCTCCAAAGGCGACGCGAAACTTCAAGGCCAGACAGTCCCCACTCCCGACCTTTTTCATCCGGGCAACCGGGCAACCGCAAGTGACGAGGCTGTCCTTAGCCGCTCGCATACTCACCTCAACATGAGTCTGCACAACCCCTGCTGCCCCATTGCCAAAACACCGGAGCCTAAAGCAGCACTGACTGAGCACACCACTCTGCGTGGCTCCTCACGTCAGACCCACCTACTGCCGCCAGACGCCTCCGGAAACAGATGGCAAGTCCTCCAGAGGGCTAGAGAGGCCCAGAGCAGGCCCTTTCCGCTGCGCCGCACTGAGGGGCAGGGCGAGAGCAACTGCTGAGGAAATGGGCCGAGAGACACAGCAGGTGGGCCGGGGCGGGGCCGGGGGCGGGGCCGGGCCGGGGCCCAGTTGGAGGCGGAGGTCGACTGGGGGCTGAAGACGCGGTCAGAGAGCAGAGGCGGGCTGATACGAAGCGTGGGAGGAGATTGCTCGCTAGGGGCTCTGTTGGAAAAAGCCGCTTAGTTTGACTATCGAAGAGTGACAGGAGAGACTTTGCTGGAGCTTTAATGTTTTTTTTTTTTAATTAAAAATGGTAAGCTTAGGACTTCGTTAGCGGTTCAGTGGTTAAAACTGCGCAGCGAGCCACTTCAGAGGACGTAAATTTTATCCCTGGTTTGGGAACTGAGATCGCGCATGCCTGCCGGTGGGGTCAAAAAAATTTTGTTTTTAATTTTAAAAAATATAAACTTACTTCCTATTCTGAGAATCAAATGGATGAAATATATGTGATAAAAAGAGGACATTTATGTAATTTTTTGCTAGCCTAACAGCAGAACTTTCATATTAGTATTGAAATATTAATATTTCCAGTTTTTTGGAAAAGTTATAAATTCCCCACTCTTTCTTAATTAACAGACAAGAATTGTCTCCTTAAGAGGTGATAGATATGTCTTCAACTGAACTAAGTTACTGTTATCAGTGAAAGCATAATTGCACTTAGAAAGTAGCCTACTCTTGAATGAAACCAAAAATTTAACTCATCCACTGGTATCCACTATTACATAGATACAGAAGATTGGTCCTCTGCGACCTGATACACCCAGAAGTCCCCCAGCAAACATTTCATCACCACTGAAGCACTGATACATTTATTAAGAAGGAGATACTCAAGGAAGAATTTCAGAGAGAGGGAATTTGAAGGAGTTAGTCTCAGCAAGTTGACATCTGTGGATATACTGTCAAGGCTTTGGTCCAAAATTACCTTTCTGCTTACCTCAAATATAATTACCAAATACTCATCGAACAGAGGTCAAACAGGACAACAGAAAGAACTCCTGACTTCCAATTCAGTTTTTAATCAGTTGTGGGAAATTGCTATTTGCCGTCACCCTCTGATATCACCTTCTTTGGGACTGAAGAGAGCCAATTCCAAAGAAAGGCAACACCAAAGAATTCTCGAACTATGGCACAGTTGCACTCATCTCACATGCTGGCAAAATAATGCTCAAAATTCTCAAAGCCAGGTTTCGACAGTACTTGAACTACGAACTTCCAAATGTTCAGGCTGGATTTAGAAAAGGCAGAAGAACCAGAGATCAAATTGCCAACATCCACTGGATCATCGAAAAAGCAAGACAGTTCCAGAAAAATACGTACTTCTGCTGTATTGACTATGCTAAACATCTATTTCTGCTTTATTGACTATGCCAAAGCCTTTGACTGTGTGGATCACAATCAACTGTGGAAAATTCTGAAAGAGATGGGAATACCATTCCACCTGACCTGCCTCTTGAGAAATCTGTATGCAGGTCAGGAAGCAAGTTAGAACTGCACATGGAACAACAGACGGGTTCCAAATAGGAAAGGGAGTGTGTCAGGGCTGTGTATTGTCACCCTGCTTATTTAACTTATATGCAGAGTACATCATGAGAAACGCTGGGCTGGAGGAAGCACAAGCTGGAATCAAGATTACCGGGAGAAATATCAATAACCTCAGATATGCAGATGACACCACCCTTATGGCAGAAAGTGAAGAACTAAAGAGCCTCTTGATGAAAGTGAAAGAGTGAAAAAGTTGACAAAGTTCAACATTCAGAAAACTAAGATCATGGCATCTGGTCCCATCACTTCATGGCAAATAGATGGGGAAACAGTGGACACAGTGGCTGACTTTATTTTTCTGGGCTCCAAAATCAACTGCAGATGGTGGCTGTAGAAACTGAAAGACACTTGCTCCTTGGAAGAAGAGCTATGACCAACCTAGACAGCATATTAAAAAGCAAAGACATTACTTTGCCAACAAAAGTCCAACTAGTCAAAGCTATGGTTTTTCCAGTAGTATGGATGTGAGAGTTGGGCTATAAAAAAAGCTGAGCACTGAAGAATTGATGCTTATGAACTGTGGTGTTGGAGAAGACTCTTGAGAGTCCCTTGTACTGCAAGGAGATCCATCCAGTCCATCCTAAAGGAAATAAGTCCTGAATATTAATTGTAAAGACTGATGCTGAAGCTGAAACTCCAATACTTTGACCACCTGATGCTCAGAGCTGACTAATTTGAAAAGACCCTGATGCTGGGAAAGATTGAGGGCAGGAGGAGAAGGGGACGACAGAGGATGAGATGATTGGATGGCATCACCATCTCAATGGACATGAGTTTGAGTAAACTCCGGGAGTTGATGATGGACAGGGAAGACTTTCTTGCTGCAGTCCATGGAGTTGCAAAGAGTCAGACACAACTGAGTGACTGAACTGAACTCTGACATCACCATCAGTTAGTGTGCATAAAAAATGAACAATCATCAGCATGGTTTACTTTGAAAAGCATGGGGTTTCCCATGATAAGTCCAAAATTCAAATCTTCCCTATGCCCCAGCATTATGTGTTTATAATCTGTGGCTCACAGGGCCCCATGCTTAGAAGGACTGTGCCTTTGCTTTAATGCTATTCTTTTAATAATTTTTGAACAAAGGAATCTGCATTTTCATTTTGCACTAAGCTCCACAAATTATGTTTTCAGTCCTGACCTGCATCTAGCACACTGAGAGTTTAATGACCTTGGGCAAATTATGTAACCTAAAACCTTTTTCAGTTTTTGTATAATTTTAGATGAAGAATTCTAGTTGCTGACAATCCACAGAATGGGAAACAAATTTGCAAATGATATATATGGTAAGGAAGTGGTATCTACAATATGTAAAGAACCGTAACAACTCAATAGTAAAAAATGACAAATAGCCTAATTTTTTAGATGGACAGCAGATTGAAAAGACAGTTCTCCAAAGAAGATATTGTTGCTGCTTAGTCACTAAGTCATGTCCAATTCTTTGCCACCCAATGGATTGTAGCCCACCAAGCTCCTCTGTCCATGGGATTTCCCAGACAAGAATACTGGAGTGGATTGCCATTTCCTTCTCCAGGGGATTTTCCTGATTCAGGGATTGAACCCAGGTCTCTTGCATTGCAGATAGATTCTTTACTGTTTAAGCCACAAGGGAAGACCAAAGAAGATGTACAAATGATCAATAATCATATGACAAGGTGCTCGATATTATTGGCCATCAGGGAAATGAAATCAAAACCATGATCAGATGTGACTTCACACCTAGTAGGATGGCTATAATCAAAAAGACAGATAATAACAGGTGTTGGTGTTGGAATTGGAATCCTAAATACTGGTGGCAATGTAAAATGCCGTGGCCATTTCAGAAAAGAAGTCTGACAGTCCCTTAAATGGTTAAACACAGAGTTACTACGAGACCTAGCAATTCCACTTCTGGATATACACCCAAGAGAAATGAAAACATAGTGCACACAAATCTTTTTGAAAGCATTATTTATAATCAACAAAAAGTTGGCCTAACTGGTGCTTTTGTAAGTGATATATGCCCACAATAAAATATTATTTAACAATAAAAACAAATGTACTGTTGATATATGCTATACCACAGGAATGAACCTTGAAAACACTGCAAAGTGAAGAAGCCAGTCACAATAGATCACATTTTTTATGATTCCATTGACATGAGGGCCTAGAACAAGCAAATATATAGAGATAGAAAGTAGACTAGTGGCTGCGTAGGGCTTAGGAGTATTCTTGCCTGGAGAATCCCAGGGACGGAGGAGCCTGGTGGGCTGCCGTCTGTGGGGTCGCACAGAGTCGGACACAGCTGAAGTGACTTAACAGCAGGGCTTGGGAGGAGTGGTGGGACAACTGGAGGTGATGGCTAAGTCATATGGGTTTCTTTTTGGTGTAATAAAAATATTCTAAAATATGTTGTGATTTTTTTGTTGTTGTTTAGTTGCTAAGTCATGTCTGACTCTTTGTTTGAACCCATGGACTGTAACCTGCCAGCCTCCTCTGTCCATGGGATTTTCCAGGCAAGAATACTGGAGTGGGCTGCCATTTCCTTCTCCAGGGGATCTTCCCAACCCAGAGATCAAACCCGAGTCTCCTGCATCTCCTGCGTTGGCAGGTGGATTTTTTACCACTGAGTTACCGTGGAAGCCCATTGTGATGGTTGCACTATACTAAAAACCATTGAATTACATAATTTAAATTGGTAAATCTGTATTATACATGAATTATATCTCAACCTAAAAAAAAAAGAATTATGTTTGCTCCACATCCTTATCAATATTTTGTGCTGTCAGTCTTTTTAATTTTAGTCTCCTGGTGTGTGTATAGTATTATCTCATTGTGGTTTTCGGTTACATTTCCCCTGTAGCTAATGATATTGAGCACTTTTTCATATACTTTTTAATCTTCCTGTAAAGTAGCAGTTTTAACTCTCTTGCTCATTTTTAAATTAGATTATCTTTTTATTAGTGCTTGATGTAATAATTATCAGTTGCTGATACAAATTACCCCAAAGTTTAGCAACTTAAAACAACAAACATTTATTATGTCTCTGATTCTGAGGTTCAGGAATCCAAGAGAGCCTTAGGTGGGTTGTTCTGGCTCAGAATCCCATGAGATTGCAGCCAGTTCGTTAGCTGGGGTAGTGGTCATTTGAGAGCTCTCGTGGGGCAGAAGAGCCCACTCCCAAACTCCCTCACGTGCCTGTTGGCAGCCTTCAATTCTAGCCTCAAGGTTCTGTCTTTAGGGTTTCTTGCAAAGTAGCAGCTAGCTTCTTCCAGACCAAGTGATCCAAAAGAGAGCCACCAGACAGAAGCCACCATATCTCTTATAACATAACCTTGGGAATGAGGTATCATCACTATTTTCTTATTCTATGGGTCACACAGACCACCCCTGGTACAATGTGGGAGGGGACTTCACCAGGGTGTGATTACTGGGAGGCAGGGGTCATTGAGGGCTGTTTGGAGGCTGGCTACCACTCTTGAATAGTTTTTTCTTCTCTCGTTGCCAATCAGTCATCAAGGCATACCAGTGATTTCTTTGCAACCTATCTCAGATTTGCCCACTCCTCTTAACACCTCACTGCTACCATTCTAGTACCCATATTCATGTACGTTCATTCCAGATGTAACTTCTCTCTTTTCTCTCAACCATCACATCCTTTACTGATTTTACTGATAACAAGTCTTCTTAGGATACCCTTTTGATTTATTATTTAGTTGCTAAAAAATCTCACAGTTGTCTATTACTATGTTGTTCAAGCTTCCCAGGTGGTGCTGGTGGTAAAGAACCTGCCTGCCAATGCAGGAGACGTAAGACCGGAGGGTTCGATCCCTGGGTTGGGAAGATCCCCTGGTGCAGGGCATGGCAATCCACTCCAGTGTTCTTGCCTGGAGAATTCCATGGACAGAGGAGCCTAGCAGGCTACAGTCCATGGGGTCCCACAGAGTTGGACATGGCTGAAGCGACTTAACACACACACATGTTGTTCAACACCAGACGCAAGTGATACCGAGCACTTGAAATGTATCTGGTGCAACTGAGGGAATGAATTATTTTTAATTTAAATTTAACAATTGAACCAGCAACTAAAAAAATTTTTAACATTGCTTACCTTTGAGGCACATTTTTGAGTGCCCTTTCTTTTCAACTTCCTCTCTCTGTGGTCACATGGAATTTCACACACACTTGCGGTATATCTGCCTGTCTCTTGGTGCTTTGTCTAGTCACTGAGGGCCTCTAATGATCCAGATGCTGAGTTAGGTGTTGGGCCCTGCAGCCTTGGAGTGTACATGGTGCAGTGGGAGCACAGGGTGGGACCACTTGTCAAAGTCTAGGAGTCAGAAAAGGCTACTCAGAAGAACTCAGGTTGTTTTGCTTTTTATTCATTTGGCTGCTTTGGATCTCAGTTGCATCACATGGAATCCTCATTACATCATGTGAGGTCTTTCACTGTGGCCCACGGACTCTCTAATTGTGGTTCACAGGCTCAGTAGTTGTGGCACAGGCTTAATTGCTTCTTGGCATGTGGGATCTTAGCTCCCCAATCAGGGATCAAACCCACCTCCCCTGCACTGAAAGGCAGATTCTTAACCGCTGGACCACCAAGGAAGTCCCTGATTTAACTTTTTTGAGCTATAAATTGGTCACTTTAGATCCAGAGATCATGAGATTTAACAATCTATTTGGATACTGGGGATGTTCATGAGTTCCAGGATTATGTGAATTTGGTAGGCATTGATGGGTTATTTTCTCAGATCATCAGCCAGTATCCATGCTCAATGTATTGATTCAAACAGCAGCTGATAAAGTTAGGAGCATGAATAAAATAGGAAATTTCAAAAACAAAGATGGTTTCTGTTAGAAAAAAAAAATCTGTGTATATATGCACAGAAACACTCTAGAAGAATATATACCCAAAATGTTAGCAGCAGTTATCCTTGGGTGGTAGTAG
The DNA here is from genome assembly GCF_023699985.2 of Odocoileus virginianus. Lineage (NCBI taxonomy): Eukaryota > Metazoa > Chordata > Mammalia > Artiodactyla > Cervidae > Odocoileus > Odocoileus virginianus. The sequence goes on along the minus strand of NC_069686.1, from coordinate 857,310 downwards.
AAATGGGTGTGACTCTCTACTTCTCTGTTACAACTTATATTTTTTATTGTTTCTCTTGAGAGTAAATAATTCTTTTGCAACAAAAAGTGATTTTTAAGGACATAAAAAACATTACACAAAACCTACCACATTTTCTTTGTAGGTAATTCCCCAAATACTTTCCAGATGAACTTTCGACATGCACTGGGTTTCTAGTAAGTTACCACCAGGTGGTGATTATATCACATTAAAGATTGAAAGACATGTTTTTTTTTTTTCTTAAGGTAGTGACTCCAAATCAGATTTCTTACGTAAGAGCTTTCATTTATTGCTTGATTTTGATATATTGCATGCACAATTGTGTCCTTAATAATTAAAATAAAAATTCATGCCTAACTCTTATATATACAACCCAAGATATAACACTGACATTATGAAGCACTGTATTTTCAAAAAACATAAGCCTTGGCACATGATAATAGTACAAATGTCTATTTGCATATTTCTAATAATGGGCATATTTCTAATATGTAATGTCAAATTAGCTTCATTATTTTGAAATATGCATATTATATACCATCTTGAGGATTTCAGTTTAGCAATAAATATTTTATATTACCACTAAAACATCCCCAAATGAGTAAATGTGTAAATTGACCTGTCCTACCAAGTTTGGTAAGTAGAGTTACAAATACTGTGATGTTAGCAAGGTCAACCGGAAACTATGTAATCAATTATAGCCTTTAAACTCCTCGTGGTTTCCCTACAATTCCCTAGAATTGTATGCATCTATACATTGTAATGGGCTGCCCTGGTGGCTCAGCGGTAAAGAACCCACCTGCAATGCAGGAGCCACAGCAGATGGTAGTTCCATCCCAGGGTCAGGAAGATCCCCTGCAGGAGGGCGTGGCAACCCACCCGAGTACTCTTGCCTAGAGAATTCTTCAGGCATGAAGCCTGGTGGGCTGCAGTCCATAGGGTCGCAAAGAGTCAGACACAACTGAAGCAACTACACACGCACACATACATAGTAATAATAATATGTAAGAAGACTAAAATTTATCTTGAAGTATGCATATACTTCGCTCTTATGAACTTTGGATTTCTTAATATTTGTTATTTCTTTGGGGGAGGAGAAATAAAATCAAATGACTGTCAAAATCATATGCTTTTCCACCTATATGAGAAGACTTTGAGTCCTTTTCAAAGTCACATTTTTACTGTTCTGGTGTTTCGTTGGTGAGATTTGCGACTATTTTTAATGCTACATTCACTTTCCCAAAGATACAGAGGTAACAAAAGAGAAACTTGTGAATATCAGTATACAGTGCAGCTTCAATGCTCAGAAACCCTCCTTTGAGAGCCCTGCCTCCAAATCTTAAATTAAAAAACCAAGATAATTCATCCCATGTTATTAGTGGTAAGATCAATCAAAATTTGTAAAATTTCTGCCTGTATTTAGGAGCAAAATAGTCACTTAAAAGATAGTGGAAGGCAAGATTACAGTATTTGTTTGGTGTGTTTTTAAGATTCAGAGTGGGGACTTCACTGGTGATCCAATGGTTAAGAATCTGCCTGCCAATGTAGGTAGGGGACACAGGTTGATACTTTGTCTGGGAAGATTCCACATGCCACAGGGCAACAAGACCTGTGTGCCACAACTATTAAACCAATGTCCTTTCCTCGACCTGCAATGAAGACCCAGCACAGCCTAAATAAGTAAATGAAATTTAAAAAAAAAAAGATTCAGAGTGGATGAGGTAGGAAATAATATGCAGCTGATGAAAAATTTATGATAAATGGTAACATCAAAGATTTCTTTTTTTTTCCCCAAAGTTTTAAGTTATGACTTCAACAACAACAAATTAGAGACAGCTGCAGCTATACTCCCATCTCCTCCTAGATCCTGGAATATGTTGAAGACAAAACCTCCATAATCACCCAGAAGGTAGGACTATCTAAAGCGAAGACAGGGGCTTCCCGGGTTGCTCAGTGGTAAAGAATTCACCCGCCAATTCAGGAGCCACTGGTTCTGTTGCAGGAACGGGGACCCCTTCCAGGGCCCGAGACTGGGCCCTTGTCTAACACTCAGAAGTGAATTGTCCGAGGAGACACATGTGCTGACAAAGCAAGAGATTTTATTGGGAAGGGCACCCGGGTGGAGAGCAGGAGGGTGAGGGAACCCAGGAGAGCTGCTCTGCTGCCTGGCTCAGTCTCGGGTTTTATGGTGATGGGATTAGTTTCCGGGTGGCCTTCGGCCAATCATTCTAATTCAAGAGTCTTTCCTGGTGGCGCACGCATCGCTCAGCCAAGATGGATGCTAGCGAGAGGGATTCTGGGACGTGGACGGACACTCGGTGTCTCCTTTTGACCTTTCCCGAACTCTTCCGGTTGGTGGTGTCTTCTTAGTTCTGTATTCCTTATCAGGATCCCCTGTCATAAAACAACTCATGCAAATGGTTACTGCGGTGCCTGGCCAGGGTGGGCGGTTCCAATCAGTGTGTTTCCCGTTACAGTTGAATCACTTATGTGGGGGAAGATGCAACGGAGCAACTAAGCTCATGTGCCACAGCTACTGAACCTGCACTCTAGACCCTGGGGGCCGCAGCTACTGAAACCATGTGCCCCAGAGTCTGTGCTCCACGGCAAGAGAAGCCTCTGCAATGAGAAGCCGGTGCAGTGCAGTTAAAGGGTAGTCTCGGCACGAACAACTCAAGAAAAGCCTGCACAGCAGTGAAGACCCAACACAGCAAAAAATAAATAATTTATTTTATTTTATTTTTTTTAAAGGGAAGATGAGCAAGAGACCAGAAACGGCAGTGGAGACATAGATGGTGACTGGGAATTAGCGTCCTTTTCTCATATTGGTGTCAAGCAATAGTCTGCAACTTTCATTAACTCATTGGTGCTCACAGAGGCATCTGCTGAACCACATTTGTTGCTGTTTCCAAGATAAAATTTAACTGTATATTCAGGTAATACATTTAACTTGTGAGGGGGGGAAAAAAAGAGGAAAAATGTGTGTGAAGAAAAGAACTATGTGGGGACTTCCCTGGTGGTCCAGTGACTAAGATTCTGTGCTCCCAATGCAGGGAGCCTGGATTTGATCCCTGGTCAGGGAACTAGATCCCACATGCCACAACTAAGTTCGCATGTTGCAACAAAGACCCAAGATCCAGAGTATCTCAACTAAGACCAAGTGCAGTCAAAGAAAGAAACAAGCAAATATTAAAAAATAAAGCTGCGTGAACAATAACAGCCAAAACAGGAGCTAAGTATATGTTCTTTCTAATATTCCAATGTGTTCTTTCCATTTATGACACTTCATTTGTAGAAATCTGAAATTAATTACAGTAAGCAAACATTTCAGTGTCAGCATATCCTGTAGGAGAAAACACTTTTCTTTTCATGAAAAGCACTTAGGATCAAAAGTTCAGTAATGGTAAAGACATTATGAAAGCTAAAATTATTTTTAAGTTGTAAAGTGTTAGGATTAATAGTACAGTCTCATGTAGCCAAATATACTTGTTTCCTAATATTACCTAAGTAATGATGAACTTTATGGGTCATAGAAGGAAGTTACTTAACAAAAGAGAAACACCGTATAATTTGCATATGAAAGATCCACTTGTCTCCACAGGCCTTTCCAGTCTCTTGGCTTAAGGTTTTACCAGAATAATTAGGTAACATGAGGTATGGAGTGTGTGGTTTGGGGAAAGAATTGGATTCTGCATATTAGACATCTTAATCAAGCTTCTTAAAGTTCTATTTTTGAATGCCTAATAAGTTTAAAGAATTTTAATGCACCTTTCCGTATGAAATTAGTATCATACTCATGCTTGCCATGTAATATCCAAAAGATGGATTATAAAATTAACAGTTCTAAAAAAAAATGCTGGGCAAATGTATTTCAAAGCAAAAATCAAAAAAGGAAAAAGCAATGAGGATATAAATATTCGAAATATAAGCCAAAGAGTGTCAAGGGGTCTCCAACAAAAGTTGATTTTAGGACTTTCCATGGATAGCTAAAGTAAACAAGAAAATGTTGAGGAATGTTTAACAATTGGAGGAAATGACTCATTGATAATATGCTATGCTTGCTCCAGAGGTTAACCTTTGTCCTTGAACAACAGAGAATTCTACACCTAATCAGCAGGGACTGGGCTGGGCAGTGAATTTAAAAAGTGTTCAGATGAAACAATCCAGGCAATCCAGTGTCCCTACTCTGAGCATTTTGCTCTCAGTTTCCAGCTTTTAATTTCCTTGAGACAGAGGAGAGCTCAGATCCTAAGTATCCATATATAATACTTCAAGGCTTTGACATTTATTATGTTTCACACCTTGGAATTCAGTAAGCAGCCCTTCTCTGGAAAGGTAAGTGAAAAAAAGATAATTCCCATTTTATGAAATTTAATGCATATATATGTGGGGTGGAGGGGGGGGTTGTGTGTGTAGAATGTGAGAGAGTAAAGATAAACACTCAGGCCTGGTGAAACTCTGATAGAGATAAGCCTGTGTTCCTATAGACTGGGAAGTGCCTATAAATATATCTGCATGACTTGTTCTAGAAATTAACTCTTTGCTTTTGGGGGATTTCAGCTACGTGTAGCCCTCAATACCACACTCAAAGCCCCCTAGTTTATATAGTTTAGTTAATCTCACTGTAATTTAAGAAAAATTCAAGGAGTTTTAAATATTCTATCAAACATGTTAAGGATTCTTCTTCCCCTAAATTCTTCTGTAAACCATGGATATGCTTTATTTTCATGAGAGTTGTTCAGTCTTTTCTAAAGCAAGTATAAACGATTTATATTAATTAATGATTTTGTTTTGCACTGAGTCTTCATCACAGCATGCTGGCTCCTGAGTTGTGGCTCAAGGGCTCCAGAGTGCAGGTTCAGTAGGTGAGGCACACCGGCTTCGTTTTCTACCCTAGCGGAATCTTCACAGAGCAGGGATTGACCCCTGTCCTCAGCATCGGCAAGTGGATTCTTATCCACCCCACCGCCAGGAAAGTCCTATCGGTTAATGATTTTTAAAGGAAAACAAAAATAAGATTGTGTAATATGATGCTAAAAATCTCTTAACTAAATTAAGTAGTTCTTGTGTGAATAATCTACATTTTTGCCTGTTTGTTAGCTACCAAACATCCTATGGTTGAGTCATTTTTACAGATGCCTAACAGATGCCATATAGGTGGCAAATGCTCCAAAACCCATTACAATCCAGCAGATTACAGTCAACACCGATTTCAAGTTTGCAACAGCTGATTTCAAGCTCTGAAGTGTGACAGTGGCAGGCATGCAACACTGATGCATGTGACAACTGGTGACCTCAGTGCTAGCTTGATAGGACTGAGTGAAGGATATGACTGAGTCTAGGAGGTTGTGAGCACTCCCTGCTGACACTACTCTATTGACCCTTATGCTAGAGGCCTTGGCTAACATGTCATTAAAAATCATATTTCAAAGGAATATTTAATGATATGGTGAAATGCTCATAAATGATCAAAGAGCAGTTTACAAAACAGTATGTTTGGTAATATCTATGGAAATAATATATATATATATATATATATATATATATATACACACACACACAGAAAAAAGATGGAAAGTTATACTCCAAAATGTTAACAGTCACAGAATTTGGGATGGGTTTTGTTTCATTCTTTACATTTTCTATATTTTCTCAAAGATTCCACAACTTGTCTTCATAATGCATTATTTTTATAACCAGAAAAGTAGTTAATAAATTTCATCTGAAAACACAAATATTTTGAATATTTGGAAGAAGTGAATTTTGATGAAGAGTTACCCAGTTTGCTATTAAAAATCTATGCCAGGGACTTCCCTGGTGGTTCAGTGGTTAAGAATCTGCCTTGCAATGCAAGGGTCATGGGTTCAATTTCTGGTCTGGGAACTAAGACCCCACATGACTCGGAACGACTAAACCCACATACTGCAATTACTTAGTCTGAGTGCTGCAACTAAGATGTGATGCAGCCAAATAAGTACAATAAATAAAAAGCTATGACTTTGGCACAGCAATCCAGAGGTGGATGAAGATGAACAAAAACAAAGAGAGGATCCAGAAATATAGCCTAGTGCACAGGAGAATTTAATACATGATCTATTTGTCATCAAAGATTAGTAGGAAAAGGATGTCTGTTCAATACTGATGTCAGGAAAATTAGCTAGATTTTTGAGCCAGGGGAAGTCAATTTAGAGCTTCTCAAAGTAACCTCTAGGGACTTCCCTGGTAGTTCAGTGGTTAAGACTTCTTCCAATGCAGGGTGTGCAGGTTTGATCCCTGGTCAGAGAGCTAAGAGCCACATGTCTCCCGGCCAAAAAAAGACAAGACAAAACAGGAGCAATATTGAAACAAATTTAATAAAGACTTAAAAAACTTACAGATTATTAAAGACTTAAATCTAAAATATCAAATAGTGAAAAATAGCAGGAGAAATAAAAGTGAATATTGATCTGATCTTTGGTTGTAAAAGGATTTTCTAGGCATAAACACGAAGACCCATAGATTTGACTACACAAAATAAATTTTTAAATTTGTAATAATAAAAATCCATCATAACAAATTACTCACAACAAATGTGACAAAGAGTTGCCATATGCACTATATCGTTAATTGAATTAAACAGGATAAATAGTAAGGCTACAATATTACTAGTTTGTAAGCTCCATTAGGGCAGATGCATAATTGTATTGTTTATCATTTATATTTATTAGCATAATACCTAGATACAAGGAATTATATGTGGAAGCTGCTATGTAACACAGTGGATGGGAGGGGAGAGGGGGTCTCAAAAATGAGGGGATATATACATATATGTGGGCTTCCCTGCTGGCTCAGACAGTAAAGAATCTGCCTGCAATGCAGGAGACCCAGGTTTGATCCCTGGGTCAGGAAGATCCCCTGGAGAAGGGAATGGCAACCCACTCGAGTATTGTTGCCTAGAGAAATACATGAACATAGATGTCTGGCAAGCTAGAGTCCATGGGGTCGCAAAACATCAACTAACACTTTCACTTATGACTCATTCACATTGTTGTACAACAGAAACCAGTGCATTGCAAAGCAATTATCCTCCTTATAAATAATAACTAAAGAAAAAATATGTATTGAATAAATTAAAAATGGTCAAACATGAAAATGCAGCTAAAAACAGGTGGGAAGGAAGAGGATAAAAGGAAATACAAATGGCAAACAGACAAGGGAAAAAAATTCACTAATAAAAATGCAATTAAAACTATGATGAGAAACTAGGAAATGTGGGGGTTATTTTGTATTTCATAATAGATGCAGTAATGAGAAAAGCAAGCTCATTCACCGCGAGGAGGGTTTTAAAGGGCAATTTGCAAAATCATATGGTTGACCATGTGATTCTAGGAATCTAATCTAGAGAAATATACTAGACACTTGATATTTATGAAGGATATATCTTCCAGACTCTTGGACTCTCCAAGTCTGTGTTTTTAAACTGTGTTCCAAGGAGCCCTGGGATTCTGCAGGGATGTCCTATGGTCTGGTTCAAAGATGGGAAGAAGCTTCCCCCAAATCTATATATGACTTCTGTCTCATTTAAATGGTATACTTGGTATTTAAGAACATTTTCTTACAGATTCCACTGAAAACATCAAATTTTAACACCACCATACTGTAGTGTATGATGTCTTCAATAAAATGCAACGGAGTGTTTCTTCAAAAAAACGTCTGGAGAAGTGGGGAACAATAGTCAAAGTGTTACATTCCCAAACACTGGCCTCACAGTAATTCAACTTCCTGCTTCAGGAAACTTGTAAATCATTCTACAATTACCTTGATAACACCTGAAAGCTCAGATGTAAAATATCATGCATACAAAACAAAAGATTTGTGTTTCACGGTGTTCACCAATGTTCTTTAATCCATCAGTCTGTCTTAACGGGAACCAACTTCCACTTAGATGCTTCAACAGAAGAGATTTTATTGAGCTGACTACTTACATAAACTGAGGGTTAGGTTCAGGGTTGGGTGAAGGGAAACAACTCAATGTGAAGGTACTCAAATCCTGCAACAGTAAGAAGATGTTAGCACTGCTAGGACTGAAGGGATAAGGTTGTTTTTAGTTGCTAAGTCATGTCTGACTCTTTTGTGACTCCATGGACTGTAAGCTGACAGGCTCCTCTGTACCTGAGATTTCTCAGGCAAGAATACTGGAGTGAGTTGCCACTTCTCCAGGGGGGTCTTCTCGACCCAGGGATTGAGCCCAGATCTCTAGCATTGGCAGGCAGATTCTTTACCACTGAGACATGAGGGAAGCCCAAGAGGTTAAGTGGGGATAAGTGTGTGATGAGGGATAAGTGTGTGTGTGCGCTAAGTTGTGCCCAACTCTTTGCAAACCCATGGACTGTACCCAGGCTCTTCCATCCATGGCATTTTCCAGGCAAGAATACTGGAGTGGGTTGCCATTTCCTACTCAAGGGGATCTTCCCAACTGAGGGACTGAACCCATGTCTATTGCATCTCCTGCACTGGCAAGCAGATTCGTTTACCACTGTGCCATCTGGGAAGCCCCAAGGGATAAGGGGAGGAGATCAAATTAGCACAGTGGTAGGAAAAGAAATGCAAAAAGGCAAAATGGTTGTCTGAGGAGGCCTTACAAATAGCTGTGAAAAGAAGAGAAGTGAAAAGCAAAGGAGAAAAGGAAAGATATTCCCATTTGAATGCAGAGTTCAAAAGAATAACAAGGAGAGATAAGAAAGGCTTCCTCAGTGATCAGTGCAAAGAAATAGAGGAAAACAACAGAATGGGAAAGACTAGAGATCTCTTCAAGAAAATTAGAGATACCAAGGGAACATTTCCCACAAAGATGGGCTCAATAAAGGACAGAAATGGTATGGACCTAACAGAAGCAGAAGATATTAAGAAGAGGTGGCAAGAATACACAGAAGAACTGTACAAAAAAAGATCTTTATGACCCAGATAATCACGATGGTGTGATCACTCACCTAGAGCCAGACATCCTGGAATGTGAAGTCAGGTGGGTGTTAGAAAGCATCACTACAAACAAAGCTAGTGGAGGTGATGGAATTCCAGTTGAGCTATTTCAAATCCTGAAAGATGACGCTATGAAAGTGCTGCACTCAATATGCCAGCAAATCTGGAAAACTCAGCAGTGGCCACAGGGCTGGAAAAGGTCAGTTTTCAACCCAATCCCAAAGAAAGGCAATCCCAAAGAATGCTCAAACTACTGCACAATTGCACTCATGTCACACGCTAGTAAAGTAATGCTCAAAATTCTCCAAGCCAGGTTTCAACAGTACGTGAACCTTGAACTTCCAGATGTTCAAGCTGGTTTTAGAAAAGACAGAGGAACCAGAGTTCAAATTGCCAACATCCGCCAGATCATCGAAAAAGCAAGAGAGTTCCAGAAAAACATCTATTTCTTCTTTATTGACTATGCCAAAGCCTTTGACTGTGTGGATCACAATCAACTGTGGAAAATTCTGAAAGAGATGGGAATACCAGACCACCTGACCTGCCTCTTGAGTAATTTGTATGCAGGTCAGGAAACAACAGTTAGAACTGGACATGGAACAACAGACTGGTTCCAAATAGGAAAAGGAATACATTAAGGCTGTATATCGTCACCCTGCTCATTTAACTTATATGCAGAGTACATCATGAGAAACGCTGGGCTGGAAGAAGCGCAAGCTGGAATCAAGATTGCCGGGAGAAATATCAATAACCTCAGATATGCAGATGACACCACCCTTATGGCAGAAAGAGAAGAGGAACTAAAAAGTCTCTTGATCAACTTTCAGAAAACTAAGATCATGGCATCTGGTCCCATCACTTCATGGGAAATAGATGGGGAAACAGTGGAAGCAGTGTCAGACTTTATTTTTTTGGGCTCCAAAATCACTGCAAATGGTGACTGCAGCCATGAAATTAAAAGACGCTTACTCCTTGGAAGGAAAGTTATGACCAACCTAGACAGCATATTAAAAAGCAGAGATATTACTTTGCCAACAAAGGTCCATCTAGTCAAGGCTATGGTTTTTCCAGTGGTCATGTATGGATGTGAGAGTTGGACTGTGAAGAAAGCTGAGCATCGAAAAATTGATGTTTTTGAACTATGGTGTTGGAGAAGACTCTTGAGAGTCACTTGGACTGCAAGGAGATCCACCAGTCCATCCTAAAGAAGATCAGTCCTGGGAGTTCATTAAAAGGACTGATGCTGAAGCTGAAACTCCAGTACTTTGGCCACCTCATGTGAAGAGTTGACTCATTGGAGAAGACCCTGATGCTGGGAGGGATTGGGGGCAGGAGGAGAAGGGGACGACAGAGGATGAGATTGCTGGATGGCATCACCGACTCGATGGGCATGAGTTTGAGTAAACTCTGGGATTGGTGATGGACAGGGAGGCCTGGCATGCTGCAATTCATGAGGTCGAAAAGAGTTGGACACGACTGAGTGACTGAACTGAATTGAACTGAGGGGTTGCTTTGCAGGAAACTTAGAGGCCCAAAACATCACACACACAAAAAAAGGTGGGGGAAGAAATCCCCCAACCTTCCTCCTTTTTCCTTTTGCTACTCTCCAATCTACTGTTGGGCTTCCCTGATTGCTCAGTTGGTAAAGAATCTGCCTGCAATATAGGAGACCCCGGTTTGATTCATGGGTTGGGAAGATCCACTGGAGAAGGGATAGGCTACCCACTTCAGTATTCTTGGGCTTCCCTTGTGGCTCAGCTGGTAGAGAATCCGCCTGTATGAGGGAGACCTGGTTGCTATCCCTGGGTTGGGAAGATCCCCTGGAGAAGGGAAAGGCTACCCACTCCAGTATTCTGGCCTGGAGAATTCCATGGACTGTGTAGTCCATGGGGTCGCAAAGAGTTGGACATGACTGAACAACTTTCACTTTCGCTTTCAATCTACTGTTGGTTCACCCACTGGCCAATTCTCAGAGGAAGCCAGCTGGCAAGAGAGCCCAAAGAAAATAATCTCTGAAAGTTCTGCCTTTTGAGGACAGAGTCCGGCAGAGAAGGAAGGAAACCGGATCTGGCAGACAGCAAGTAGGAAATAACCAGCATACTTACAATAGTATGTTACTGGGAACACACATGTCCAATAACAGTGGACTGCATAGCTAAATAAAGGTAGGTACTGACCATTCTCCAGTCAAATAAATAATGGTACTCAAAAGATCATTGTGTATTCAGGGAGTACACAGAGAGACGGAAAGTGAATTTAGGGAAGATTTTCTCAAACTGACAACTAAAGGCCTTATTGCTACCCAAGCAAAGTTTCTATTTTTACTTATTTCAAAACCAATTACATATTCACTATTGGAAGCATATACATACAACAAAAAGCCCCAGCTATCTACAATCTCACCCCCACCCCAAGACCACTATCAACATCTTATAATATCGACATCTTATATTTTTCCAGTTCTTTTTCTATGCATATATACACATAATTGGGCTTCCCTGGTAGCTCAGTCAGAAAAGAATCTGCCTGCAGTGCAGGAGACCCAGGTTCCATCCGTGGATCAGGAAGATCCTCTGGAGAAGGAAATAGCAATCCACTCCCATATTCTTGCCTGGAAAATCCCATGGACAGAGGAACCTAGTGGGCTTCTATGGGGTTGCAAAAGTTGGACACGATTTAGCAACTAAACCACCACCACCATACATATAATTATGTTGTATTTTGGATAATATAGATAATCTTTGGTAAACTGTACTTTTCCATTTAACAAACCATGAATACTATATCATGCAACAAATATCATTCTGAAAATTTTTTAAACATTTAAAAACTTTTAAAAAACTTGTTTCACACTTGGTTGGAATGAATTTCTATCCTCAGGCATTTAGTTGCTTTCTCTTTTTGACTACTACCAAATTCACCATGATGAACTTTCTTGCAGTCAACTCTGCACGCATTACTGACCTCGGGCCAATTTCAGGCCACAACCAGTTTTTCTACAACATTCAAGCTAATGGCTTTCATATTTTTGCAGCGTTAAAAAAAAAAAAGCACACAGACAAAGAAGAAAAGCTGGAGAGAACGTATGTGGCCTGCGAAGCCTAAAGTATTTACTGCCTGGATTTTTATAGAAAATATTTGTCAATCCCTGCATTATGAATTCCCAGAAATATAATATTTGAGTCCAAGGGTGTGAACATTTTTGAGGCTTTTACTGCATTCTGCAAAACTGCCCTCCAGAAACACTGAGGTAAGTTATGCTTTTCTCAGCAGTGAGCTTGTTTATTTGCTACACATCCTGTCTCAAGGGTCGGTGGCCCGGATCATTAGCTCTATTCCCTTATTCTCTTGAAGGTTCGTTATAATTCTACATTTTCACTTCTCTTAAAAATACTTTGGCCATTTGCATTTGACTTTCATGATTTAACTAATTTATATTTTGCCCATTTTTAAAAACAAGATATTTATATTTTAAAGATTTTTTTAAAGATCTTATTAAATGATGTTACTTTCATCTTTCACATATAATGCACATTTTAAAAATATTTTTTAATGTAGACCATTTTTTAAGTTTTTATTGAATTTGTTGCAATATTGCTCCTGGATTTTTTTTTTTTTTGGGGGCCACACCACATGGCATGTGAAATTCTCTGACCAGGGATTGAACCTATGCCTGCTGCAGTGGAAGCGTGGAGTACGTGGAGTACTGGACTACGGGAAGTCCTGCTTGCTGCTTCTGTTTTATGTTTTGGGTTTTTGGCCACAAGGTATGTGGGATCTTAGCTCCTCAACCAGGGATGGAACCCACAGCCTCTGCATGGAAGGTGAAGACTCAACCACTGGACCACTGGGGAAGTCCCTATATTGTATATTTTGGAGTGATTTTTACTTTTAACTTATGGGTTTCTTTGATGAAAGAAGTTAAAAATTCCATAGTCAGATCTGTCACTTTCCTTTGTAATTTTATCCTTTCACACTTACTTTGAGGTGAAAAGCAATTCACTTATACTTTCTCTTCGCACCTTTTAAGATTTTTTTCTTTTCACTTTAAAGATTTTTTAAAAAACTTTAATCCTGCTCAAACGTAGTGTCAGAATTTTTTAAAAGTATGAACAGGTAAAATAATGTGAGTCCTGGAGTCATACTGCTGAGTTCAAATGTGGTCTCACCACTCTGGACTTCCCAGGTAGGTCTAGTGGTAAAGAACCTGCTTGCCAAGGCAGGAGACATGAGACTTGGGTTCAGTCCCTGGATTGAGAAGATCCCATGGAAGACGGCATGGCAACCCCCTCCAGTATTCTTGCCTGGTGAATCCCATGGACAGACAGTCCATAGGGTCCCAAAGAGTTGGACATGCCTGAAGCAATTTACCGCACATGCATGCTACATAGTTGAGTAAATTGCTTAACTTCTCTAAGTCACAGTTTCGTTGTTTATTAAATTGAGATTAACAGTAATCCTACCATAGGATTGATATAGGAATGAATAGCTATAAAAGACAAAAGCACTTAGCTCGAGCCATTAGCTATTATCACAGCAGCAGAGAATACTCCAGGCAAAATTAGTAACATGTATAAAGGCACAAAGGAATGAAACAAATTTATGCATTTAGGAAACTAGATGTGGTGTGGTAAAACGGGGTGTCAAGTGTGAGGGGGGCAGGGTTGACAGATTGGAGGGGTAGAGAAGCTTTGCCTAGAAGCTTGCTCTCCATACAACCAACTGAGGAAGTAGGAGCCAATGAAGGCTTTTAAGCAAGCAACCCACTGGGACGTGGGATAAGCTCTGTGAGCTCTGTGGTAGCAAAGTGGCAAGTGGAATAGATTCAGTTGTAGATGAACACAGCTTTGTCACAAAAACATCCTGCTCCACCCTTCACTCCCCCAGTTCCTCTTCCCTCAGGGCAAATTCTTTGCTCTCACTATTCTGGTATTCGCTTCTTTACTTCCAAATATCATGTTCAAACTATTTGACTTTTTTCCATCATAGATAGAAATGGGACTAGATAACGATAATGATAAATAACAATAACAAAGGAAATGGACCTAACGAGCCCTAGGGGGATGGATCTAAAAAATGAATCTGGAGAGACAAGAATGAATCAGCTGGACTTGCTAGTGAGTGAAAGCCCAGTGACGGAGTAGGGGTGAAAAGGGGTGGGAAGGAGGAGAAGTTGTCTCAGTCAGACATCACAGAAGCAGGCTGGGAGCAGAAAGATGTGTTGTCTGGGAGACTAACCTTTTAAGCATCATTTCCTGGACTATGACAAGTTCAGCATTACTCCGGGCCCCTGTCTTGGTGGTTCCCCACTGCTCTGAGGACCAGGTCTTGACAACTCAGGAGGTTTGGGGAAATGGAGATCAGAAAACCTGGTTGCTAGAACACTAAACAGAGCACTGTAATTTCATGCCAGGGAATGAGTATATAGACAGTGGTCTCCTAGGTGGAAGGGCCCAGTGCCTCCTACATGAGCAGCCTCCTGTTTGCTATTTGGGGTCCTGCAGACGAGACCATTTCTTAGGTGTGCCATGAAGTGACAGGATGTGTGAAGGGCTTTAGAAGGCCCAGCGTGCTCACTAACCACATCCAGCCTGCTGGGCTGCAGGCCAGACTCCTTCTAATCAAAACTGTAGCCCTTTAAAAATGTCTACCCTTCTCCCGGTCACCACTCATTCCAATCTCCACCCACCATTCGAAACCATCCTTAAAGTATGCTGAATCCCATAGTTTAAAGAGAGAGAAGAGTTTCCTATCCACGGCGTGCTTCCGGTCAAGGTGGCCTTAGGCCCACACCTTGTAAGTCAAGAGCCCAGAAGAGGCTGCGAGGGTTTGCGGAACAGCCCGCACGCTTGACATTTCTAGTAGAACAATGGGACCCTATTGTCACTCGCAGGAAGTCCATCTTCACAGCTGCCAACCCGTTCGTTAAACCCATAATCCTCACCAAAAAAAAGAGGACGGAAGAATGGAGAAGGAAGATACCAAAACCGAATTTGTGGGCGATTGCAAGAACCAAACAATAGCAGTGGATTAGGTGACCCTGGAGCCCTTCCCTTGCTGGCACTCCCCTCCCTCTGAATCATCACGCTCCGCTTGTGACGCTGCAGACTCGGGCAGGCAGGCGTGGGATGCCCGCTTCGCCCCGGGAGCCTCGAGGCGTCACCGCGCCTTTCCACGCCGCGGCCCCGGGGGACGCGAGGGGGCGGCGGCTTGGCGGATGCTGCGGTCTGCGATCCCCGGCCGAGCGAGGCCGCGCGCCGCCCGGCCGCGCCTGGCTTTCAGACGACCACCGCCGCGCTCCCAGCCCGGCGCCCTGGAGCCGCGCCGGCGGCCGGACGCCCGGCGCCCCTCGCTAGTCTCGCACACCCGGCCACCTCCTCCTCCGCATTTTCCGCCTCCTCCTCCCCCGCCTCTTCCGTTTCTGGAGGGAAAGGCTGCAGCCTCCTTCTGGGCTCCGCATCCCGGCTTAGGTAAGACGTTTTCCTCTTTACGCGCCCCTCGCCCCGGCGCCGCAACCTCCCTTCCTGCTCGGATCTGGGCTCCCGGCTGGGAGAACAGCACGCAGCCATCGCCTCTCCGCACGGTAGGTGAGTTAATCTGGGCTGGGAGGGCGCCTTGCCTCTCCGCCCGGCCTGTGATGACCTCTGTCCGCTGCAGCGAGCCCGCCGCCCGGCCCGGCCCGGCCCGCTCGCTGCTGCTACCAGCCGGGCGGAGGAGCTCGCGAGTCCTCCCCAGGTTCCGCAGAAACTGCCCGAAAGAAATAGACGGAAGGAAGAAAGACTGGCAGACAACTTTTTTTTTTTTTTAATTCGATCATTAGCATTTTTAAGTCGTAGAAGCTGATCTGACTGTAGCCGAGCGCAGTGGCCCGGATTCAACAGGTAGATGGCGGAGCTGTCAAGCGCCCCTTCGTTTTGCTTTGAGAGATGCTTCCAAGTGTCCATCGCTGTTGGCTGCAGCTAGTGACCTAAGATGAGGGTAAAATAAACATGAAGGGACTATATTTAGAAGTCTTTGCCTTCTTGCTTTTAATCCCCTGCATTTTGAAAGGCGGTTTTGTGAGATGTACATGGTTATTTGGTGTGACCGGAGTAGAGGGCGAAATAGTTAACATGGGTTTGGCCGATTTAAGTATCTTGTTAAGACATGTTAAGAGCATGAAAAAAAAAAAAACACACCCTAGATTATTTATTACATTCATGAAGAATACATAGAAATGATTAGCGTATTGGGGGGATTTTCTGTTTTAAAGCTACTTTAAGCGTTGAATAAGCAGAGGTTTGCCCGCTGTGTGAATGCGTTCACTTACACAGAACAGTGGGTTAATAGATAGATTATCCGCTGTGTGGATAGATCTCTTGAGTGCATCCCACATGTTGAATAAAACCTTTTTTAAACTTTTTTCCTGTGACTCCTAGCTTTAAAAACCAAAGAAGTTGATAAGGATCAGGCCTACTTAGCCTGATAATAGTTTAATGATGAAAATAATCTACCGAACCACTATTGACTGATGACTTAGCTAAGTGACCTAATTTTTTTACCTTTTAAAATAGGGATTATTAGGGGGAGAAAGGTAATAGAAGAGTTCGTTTTTTCGAGGCAGATATTTGTTTGTATTCTTAGAATCTACTTTTAAGCTCTTGTGGATTTTTAAACTACTCAAACTTAGTTCTTAGTCATAGTCATGAAGAAGATTACGTAAAATGCACCAAGTTACAATTTATTTTTTCATAGAATAAGCTACCATTTCTTTTCAAGCTTTTGGACTAAATCACCACTTGGTTGGAAATTGCAGCTTGGACACATACTCTTTAATGTGAAATGTCTCATTATAGATTTAAATTACAGCTATACTTGTGGTAGTTCTGAAAAAAAAGATCATGTCTAATTTGAAATATAAGGCCTGTTCAACAAAAACTATACAGTATTCATTATATATTTATTTCTGCTTTTATTTCTGTCTCTAATACCAATTAGAGTATGTCTTAATCCATTTCATTTTGTAGACAAATTGCCTGAGATAATGGTGTTCTATAAAGTGATTAATAAAACCATGTGTCTTCATTTATTAAGTGTGAGGATGCTATATATATGAAATTTTTCTAGATATGTGTCCTCAATAAATGTCCTTGTTAAAATATTTTGAATCTTTAATTGCTTAAGCATTAATTGCTTAAGCATAATTAATTGCTTGAATTAATGAAGCAAATGAAACTCTCTAGATTGATGTTTTTGTTTGATTTGGAGTTTAGAGATAAAGGGAGAGCCGAGGGTACTTTGTTTCTCATCTCTCATGATTGGTGAGTTGTAGTCCCCAAACTTGTCTAATTTTCAAAATTACCTGGGGACTAGAGGGCACCTGAGAGGAAGGGAGGATAGCATTGGTTTTAAAAGACTTCCAGTTTGCCACCTGGGATTTCCTGAATCAAAATTCCTAAGGGAAAGAAGATACTTAAAATAGGTCAAAATGATAAAAATTTAAAAGGACAAACCAAAACAAACAAAAAAGGCAAGATTGGAAATCACAGATGGGCAATAACTGTTGCTGATATAATCTGTTAGCATTCCTGAAGATAACATGGGCATAAATGGAAGCTGTGGTTTTGCTAATGTGATAATGTCACACATTGAGGAAATCTGAAACTTTTATATCACTTTTAGTCAAGCCTTCCAAGGTGATTGAATTTAGCAAAGATTTTTACATATTCAGTCTCTTTTTTGTGATACGCAATCTTAATTCAAGTTCTTTAATGTTATAAGAGCATTTTATTAATGGATATTTAGTGCAGGTTACTGTGAAAGTAATCCACAGCAAAACATTGTACCCCATCATTTCTCTTTCATATAACAGCCTTATTTGTTACTGCTTTTGTGTTCCTAATCAGGCAAGACCAACATGCAAATTTTAGTAACTTTTTTATAACTTTTATTAAAATGACCCAACATCATCTAAAAAAAGATAAAAAAAAAAAACTTGGGCATAAAATGTGGTTAATTATATATAAAAACAAATTGACAAAGTAAAATGTTAATTATCTATAAAAGAATTCATTCACATGAATTACCACATGGAAAGTATTCGTTTCTTCTTTTTGAAAGGTGGAAAAGGGTTCCTTGCTTTCTTGTTTTCATTTTAATCAACTCAGTATTTAAAATCTCTTAATTATCCAAGTTTAAATTAATGTATTTGCTAACTTTATCAATAGATACTTAAATTTGTCCTTTTCTTTACAGAGTGATGATGGTAGGTTTCCCTTGATAGTAATGAGAGCTGTAATAAATAGCAAAGGATTAAATTCAAATGACTAAAGGAAAATGTTATTTAATATGGTTAAGGTAATCCTAATGTACTTAAAATTTTTAAATTATCAATAGTTACAAAAACAGGATCTTATCTCCCAAGTTCTAGAAAACCCCTCTAGTTAACTCCTTGGAGTTTGACAGAATGACATATAATCCCATATAATCTCAGTTTGATCTGGGAATCATGAAAGATCTGTTTTTAAAATATGGCTGACTGTAAGCTTCCATGAATAGCAAAAAATGAGGGAAATAGAAATGGAAAAATGAGATCAAGAAGATAAATATTAACCAGCTTAGACAATTACCTGTGGTTTCAGGATTAATAAGAATGCAAGCACATTTAGTATGTTAATATATTGAAGTGGCTTTAATGAACCTTTTATATCTTTTTAGTATTTTGACCTTTTCAAGTAAAAGGTGCTATTTCTTTGTGTTCCTTAAATATCTGTTAAAAATAACATTCACCTCTACAAAATGGAAGTATAATGATAAGATATAGGCTGCCAGAAACCCAGTCTTCCAAAATGACACATAATGTGATCTGTGATCTTTGCTTTCTTGCTATAATATTCAGAGAATATACTTTAGGTCATGTAATTTATCACTGCAGAAATAAATAATAACCATCTTCTAAAATGTTGTGTTAAGAACTCCTTTGAATCATGTTTCCTCACAGTTATAATCCTAAAATTTACATAATGAATAAACCCTTACAGATTAATCTTAGTGCAATAAAATCCTTTTAAACATGTTTATCTCAATAAACATGATATTGATATCAGGAATGATATCAGTCAGTTAAATCACAGAATTCCCACTGTGTATCATGAGGAGATGAAAAAATTGTGTGTCCTGCTCTCAGGAATTTAAAACCTATTAGAGAGAGAACAATTAGAATTGGGGTCAGGGGCTTAGGCCTTCTTCATAAGGTTCACTAACCCAAACCACTGTAACCCAGAAACACAATTTAAGTATAAAAACCAGTATGGGCACTTCCCTGGCAGTCCAGTGGTTAAGACTCCTTGCTCCCAATGCAGGGGGTATGAGTTCAATCTCTGGTTGGGGAATTAAGATCCTGTATGCCACACAACACGGTGTGATTCAGTGTAAAATCAAATACAAGGCAAAGAGCCTAATGCTCTTTTTCAACTTAATTTTCATGACTTCTCCCCAACCTATTTTTTTTTCATTCAACCAACAATATTTATTATGCCCTTCCTTGTTAGGTTGATGATAAACATCAAAAGCTTTTGAAATGTATGTTTTTTTTAACTTGTAATTTTGTGTTTTACTCTTTAAAAATCATAGTTAAATACATATAACATAAAATTACCATTTTAACCGATTTCAAGTGTGCATTTCTTTTGCATTAAGTACATTTCCACTGTTATACAACCATCATCACTATCCATCTCCAGAACTTTCCTATCATCCCAAATTGAAACTCTGGATCCATTAAACAATAACTCCCCATTGCCAGATTCTCCCAGCCCTGGTAACCACTATTCTACTTTCTGTCTCTATGAATTTAACTATTCTGGGTCCCTCATATAAATGGGATCATACAATACTTGTTTTTTTAAGCCTGGCTCCTTATAATTGGGCTTCCCTGGTAGCTCAGATGGTAAAACGTCTGCCTACAATGAGGGAGACCCGGGTTCGATCCCTGGGTCTGGAAGATCTCCTGGAGAAGGAAATGGCAACCCACTCTAGTATTCTTGCCTGGAGAATCCCATGGACTGAGGATCCTGGTAGGCTACAGTCCATGGGGTTGCAAAGAGTCAGACATGACTGAGCGACTTCACTTCACTTCTTCTTATAATTAGGATAATATTTCCAAGGTTCATGCATATTGAGGCATATGCCAGAAAATTTCATTCCTTTTAAGGCTGAATAATATTCCCCACCTCTTTTATCTGGAAAGTGGATAATTAATTAAAAAGTCAGAATATTTGGAACTGGAACAGACCATAGAAATCATCTCCTCCAACCTCTCTGTCCTTACTTTCTTTTCCTTTTTTATGTTTACAAAAATGAGGAAAACAAGTCCCTGAGAGCTTACTCATGTGACTAAGGTTTTATACCTGGTTGGTTAAAGTCCAGGCAGAGCCTAAGAACAAGCTCGCCTGTGGCCTAAACATGGCTATATAGACCATAAAAAGCAAGTGTTAAGTGAGTTGGTGCCAAAAGGAAGTGTGGCAAAGTTCAGAAGAAAAGATAAAATGACTAAAAAATGTTACATTCAAAATGAAACATTAAAAATGGATTTGAGGATTAATAAGATTAATGATATGCATGGAGAAAGCAACCTCAGATATGCAGATGATACCGCTCTAATGGGAGAAAGTGAAGAGAAACTAAAGAGCCTCTTGATGAAGGTGAAAAGGAGAGTGAAAAAGCTGACTTAAAGCTCAACATTCAAAAAATTAAGATCATGGCATAAAGTCCCATCACTTCATGGCAAGTAGAAGGGGGAAAAGTGGAAGTAGTAACATTTTATTTTCCTGTGCTCCAAAATCCCTGTGGATGTTGACTACAGCTGTGAAATTAAAAGACCTTACTCCTTGAAAGGAAAGCTATGACAAAGCTAGACAGCAAAGACATCACTTTGCCGATAAAGGTCCATACAGTCAAAGCTACGGTCTTTCCAGTAGTCATGTATGGATGTGAGAGTTGTACCATAAGCAAGGCTGGGTGCCAAAGAATTGATGCTTTCGAACTGTGGTGCTAGAGAAGAATCTTGAGAGTCCCTTGGACTGCAAGATCAAACCAGTCAATCCTAAAGGAAGTCAACCCTGAATATTCATTGGAAGGGCTGAAGCTGAAACTCCAATACTTTGGCCACCTGATATGAAGAGCCAGCTCATTGGGAAAGACCCTGATACTGGGAAAGATTGAAAGCAAAAGGAGAAGGGACTGATAGCAGATGAGACAGTTAGATAGCATCACTAACTCAATGGAAATGAATTTGAGCAATGGAGGACAGAGGAGCATAGTGTGCTAGTTCATGAGGTTGCAAAAGACTCAGACACGACTTAGCTGCTGAAAAACAACAAGATTAATAATAGGATTAACAGCTACCAAACTAATATTCTGCTGGAAAAGATTCTTTTTACAAGCCATTCTTGTTGTGTCTTTTCTTTTTGCCTTGAATTATGCATTAAATTTTAAATTTTTTTATTTTTTCCCACAATTAAGATAGCTACACTGAATCTACTTTCTTTGTTCTTTTTAATAGTCTATATGATTTCAGGTTTCATTTCTGACAGCTCAGTGGTATGCTAAAAACATCTTTTAGCATATAGAAGTTTAAATGTGTAGTTGGAAGGTAGAAGATAGAAAAGAGCTTATATTTAGTGAAAATGTTTCTAACTCTGGAGGAGAGGGTAAAAAGGAGTCACTATCAAATTTAAAAGTATTTCTAAATGGAATATTTTTCATACTTTTCAAGTGCATTCTGAGAAGACATTGACATCTATATTTCAATGGCAATATTATGCTAATGTGGAATACTTACTATGTAGATCTACTTGCTTTTTTCCAGCACTTAATTTTTGTTACAAAAAAAGTCAATATAGTTGACCCTTAGCCAACCAAGGTATTTTTGCAGTAGCTAATAGCTTTTCCCTGTTCTGCTTCTGAATACCCAGTGAGAGACATCGCTGATGGTTGAACCTGGTGTTTCCTTAAATTGTCGAATAAAAATAGCTGAGTGACATTCCCTCTTCTCAACCCAGATCTCCTGGATCAATATCTCCAGGGGAAGTCTAAAACTATATTTTTAATGAATGTTTCAGTTAATTCTTGATCTTACTCATTTGGAAAACACTACTTTAGCACAAGCTCCCATTTAAAAGCTACCCAAATAACATTTGAGGATAGAGGCTATCTTTGTGATCTATTGCTTTGAGCCCCATCAGTGAGCAAAAATGTGGGCTAATGTGGTCCAAGAGCAGCCTCAGTAGGGCTAGGGTGAGATAGACTGATCAGCCCAGAAACAGGCCTATCTGTCAACACTGTTTGAAGAATGGGAAGAGGTAGGAATGCAAATTAGTACAGCCACTATGGAAAACAGTATGGAGATTTCTTAAAAAGCTGGAAATAGAACTGCCATATGACCCAGCAATCCCACTTCTGGGCATACACACCAAGGAAACCAGATCTGAAAGAGACACATGCACCCCAGTGTTCATCCCAGCACTGTTTATAATAGCCAGGACATGGAAGCAACCTAGATGCCCATCAGCAGACGAATGGATGAGGAAGCTGTGGTACATATACACCATGGAATATTACTCAGCCATTAAAAAGAATTCATTTGAATCAGTTCTAATGAGATGGATGAAACTGGAGCCCATTATACAGAGCGAAGTAAGCCAGAAAGATAAAGACCATTACAGTATACTAACCAATGATGTGGAATTTAGTAAAAGATGGTAATGATAACTATATGCAAACAGAGAAAAAGAGACTCAGATTATAGAACGACTTGGTGACTCTGGGAAGGCAGGGTTGGGATGTTTCAAAGAGAACAACATCGAAACATGTATATTATCTAGGTGAAACAGATCACCAGCCCAGTGTTGGGTTGCAGTGGAAAGTGCTCGGCTGTTGCACTGGGATGGACCAGAGGGGGGGTGCGAGGCACGGTGGAGGGGACCAGGGATGGACATACATGTAATCCATGGTACATCTCAATTTTACAAATGTTTATCAATAAAAACATGCAAAATAAATAAGATGTTAGTTAATTTACCACAAATAAGTACAATCCCCATAAACTCACTAAATCCAAGAAATTAAACTAATGTTAAGGCCTCATTTACCATCAGTAAATAATATAGTACTTCAGGGTAAACCCAGTTAGAACTTGCTAAGAGCATTAAAGTTAGTTTTGGTTTCCTTGATAATAAATTAAATATGCTCAGTGTATTATTTTTTTGGTGCTATTCAGATTTATCATACAGTTCGTGTGCTTTGTGAAAGTAAATCTAGTATTGCAAAGCAGTAGTTCAGTGTCATGCTTGCAGTGATTCTTCTGGAGTTCAGATTCTTTACTATTGGATGCTCAGTTGAGTTGTAGGTTCAGTAATCAGTCATGTCAGTCGTGTCTGACTTTGCAACCACATGGATGCTACACTCCAGGTTAGTATTACAACTATGTCCTTCATATGCCTCCAACTACTGTTGCCCTTCTCCCACTGTCAATCTTTCAGCTCAGGATTTTGTTACCAGCTAAGCAGGAATTCATTCAGCACAGGTGTGATCAGTAGAGTTCTCAGCTTGAGTATGCACTCAGAGTCATAAGAAACCACACACATTTAAATCTGCCAGACAGAGTACAGGGAAGCAAACCAGTGTATAGTGTGTTGGAGGGCTGGGAAAGAGATCAGGCCTGCCTGCATTCTCCCATGGCCCTGGTACAAAAGATGGAGGGTCAGGCACGGCTCCTGGAGGAGCCAGCTGTCCCATGGACTCTCCTCTCTCTCTGTACACACACACCCTTTTAAAAACTTTTATTCAATTAGAAATACATGCAGAAAAGTACACAAGGCCTAAGTGTGTAGCTTGATGCGTGTACACAAAGTCAATCCGCCCACATAAACATCACTCAAATCCAGAACGTTCCCAATGCCTAAAGGCCCCATCATTTACCCCCATCAGTAAGTAATCCCTCCTCCTTCTCCAAGGGTAACCCCCATTGCAACTTCTAACACCATAAGTTAGTTTTGCTTTCTCTTGAACATCAACTAAATTAAATTGCTCAGTGTATTTTTTTTTGGTGTCTGACTTCTTTCACTCAGCAGTGTGTCTTTGTGAAATAAATCCATGTTATTGCCCAAAGCAGTAGTTCAGTGATTCTCACTGCTGTGCAGTATTTTCTTCTGTAAGTCTGCTTCAATTTACTTCATTTTATTGTTTATGGTCACTTGGGTTGTTTCTAGTGTTCAGTTCAATTCAGTTCAGTTGCTCAGTCGTGTCTGACTCTTTGCAACCCCATGGACTGCAGCACTCCAGGCTTGCCAGTCCATTACCAACTCCCATGTCCACTGAGTCAGTGATGCCATCCAACCATCTCATCCTCTGTTGTCCCCTTCTCCTCCCACCTTCAATCTTTCCCAGCATCAGGATCTTTTCCAGTAAGTCAGTTCTTCGCATCAGGTGGCCAAAGTATTGGAGTTTCAGCTTCAGCATCAGTCCCTCCAATAAACACCCAGGACTGATCTCCTTTAGGATGGACTGGTTGGATCTCCTTGCAGTCCAAGGGACTCTCAAGAGTCTTCTCCAACACCACAGTTCAAAAGCATCAGTTCTTCGACCCTCAGCTTCCTTTATATTCCAACTCTCACATCCATACATACCTACTGGAAAAACCATAGCCTTGACTAGACAGACCTTTGTTGGCAAAGTAATATCTCTGCTTTTTAACATGCTGTCTAGGTTGGTCATAACTTTCCTTCCAAGGAGTAAGCGTCTTTTAATTTCATGGCTGCAATCTCCATCTGCAGGGGAGGCTGCTATTAGCAAATTGCACATTCGCCATCATCGGTTGATCCAGTTGAGCCCCTCTATGTGGGCTCACTTCTGTACACCATCCTTTCTGCTAGGGCAGCTTCCATTCTTTAAACTACTCCCTGAAGCAACCCTAAGCTGGAAGGGGATCAGGAACAAAGCCTCTGTTCCCCCTTCAAGAGCAATGTGAGCTAAATAGAGTTTTGGCCAGCCTCAGCATGTGCCCACCCAGCATGAGTCCTGGACAGCTGCACCCCGTGAGAGGTCACCAAAAACACTTGTAGTAAAACACCCAGGTATTTCATGGAAGTTGAGCTGTTTTCCCCAACAGCAATAGCAGTCAGTCAGGGCCACCACACAGTCATTTCAAATTGCCAGTCCTCCAGGGATGAATGAAAGGGTGAATTCAAGTTATGAGTGGTGCAAATGGGGTGAAATTGTCTAATGGGCAAGAATGTGGGCTCTATAAAAGGAGTGGATTATCTGCAGGAAGAAATGACTGTCAACAGAAATGCTCTGACCTACTTGCCTATTCATTAGCAAGCATTTCTGTTTTGTTGATGCCCTTATCTATTTTGTCACACTTCTGTCATCATGAACAACACAAGGGCATGGCCAGCTTCCGCTACAACCAGCCTCCTCACACAAGAACAGACACCGTTGGCCTTAGAATCTCTATAGATTTCCTGACAAAATAACCCCTTGACAGAATAATGACCCTCCTGAGCCATCTGTAGATAGTCTACCATGAAGCCACAGCAGTCTTCAGCATCCAGGAGCCAAGGTTTCTACCCAGACGCCCAGAAACCAAAGCAATCAGATCTGGCCTTCATAAAGAAACTTTTTTCTGGGTCATTCAAATAATTACAAGTAGACTCCAGCCTTTGGGATTTAATAGAGCAGTAAATTTTCAGAAAAGATTTCAGTGACCCATACAGAGCTGCCAATCTCTTATTTTTCAAGTAAGGACTGTGGCTGTGAGTTCTGTGAAACTGTATTTAATAGTCATTGCTGTCATTTGTTACGGGCTTCCCAGGTGGCCCTAGTGGTGAAGAGCTTGCCTGCCAATGTGGGAGACTTAGAGACATGCATTTGACCCCTGGGCTCGCATTTGACCCCTGGGCTGGGAAGATCGTCTCCACTACGTGTGAGGCTCTGTGCTTGATCTCCTTTAAGCATGTGTGGTTTCTTATGACTCTGGGGGCGTGTCCCGCAAGAGAAGTATTGTCTCCATATGGCAGATAAAGAGGGGTGGGTAAATTACCTAATGCCACACAGCTAATTGATGGCAGAGCCCTGGTTTGCAACCCAGGTTTGTCTGATTCCAAAGCCTGTGTCTTTCCCATTATACTGATTATCCCATCTGAACTATGAGTATATTATTCAGATATGATTTTTAAACATCTGGTCAGAAATTAACACTGAGGTTTGTCTTTGTAGAGAGATTTGGGCATCCATGAAGAATCTTAAGGTTTTTTTTTTTTCCTTTCTAATTGACCTACCTCAGTTTATTCAGTGTTTCTCTAATAGATGTGAAAATCCCATAGAAACTAAAGAGACTTTCTATGCGGCATTGTGACACGATCTTATGTAAACATGTAGATATACATTTGGTCTGGGGTAGTGAAGAATATAACTTCTTTAAACCTTTTCTGCTCAAATGTGACTTGAAATGGGTTGTCACAAAATAAGGCTTAGGAGTATTTCAGTGTTCATTGACCATTAATGATTTGGCTGTAAAAGTGAGTGGCTTCTAGTGGGAAAGACTATCTCACAGAATTAAAGTTATTGACCACATAAACAGGAAAAAGAACCCTGCCCCACTTCTCTGGCCAGAAAACAGAAGACAAAGGAATAGATTGGGATGGTATTTGCTGAGATTATCAAGCTCTCTTTGGGCTGAAGCTTATTCCTCTAAGCCCTATCTTCCCCATACCTCATAGTGTGACTGTATTTGGAGAAGGGGCCTTTAGCTTAGCTCAGTAAAGGTTAAGTGAGGTCACATGGGTGGGCCCTAATTCAGTCTGACTGGAATCTTTATAAAGAGACCAAGAGACACCTGGGGATGCTCATCTACAGAGGAAAGGCCATCTGCAAGTCACGGAGAGAGGCTTCGGGGGAAACCAACTCTGCCCGTCTTGGACTTCCAGTCTCCAGAACTGTGAGAAAATAAATTTGTTGTTTAAGCCACCCGGTCTGTGGCACCTACTTAGGGTAGCCCTAGCCAACAAGTGCTTGAGGAATTAGATGTTTCGGCATAAGCTGACACCCCCACCTCACCCTTCATGTCAAGATAGCCAGCTGAGACCTCAGTAGAACATAGAAGGGCTTTTACTCTCCAGGAAAGATGGTTTACATTGAGACTGAGGATCTGCTAGAGAAAAGATTTTCCTGAGAGAAGAGAGGAAATGAGTATCAAAGCATGATTTTTTTTTTTTTTTGACAGTTAGACCACTGACAGCTATCAGGTAGGTATGTGTTTTTCTCTCTTTTTGCTATATAAAGCACCTTATAATAATAGTCTAGTAATTATTTATCCCGTGATTGCTCATTTCTTCCCTTAGTTGACAGCTAACACTTTATGAAAGGATTTTATTGGCTAGAGCACTGGCTTACAGGGTGGGTTTCTACCGGTTTACTTGGGCTTGAATCTTGTCCTAGCCACTTCCCACCTGTGTGATTTTGGGCAAATTACTTCACCCTCTTGTGCCTCAGTTTCTTCATCAGTTAAAATAGAAATAATAGTATTTTCTTTGTAGGGTTGTGTGAGAATTAATGTATGTAAAGTGCCTAGAAGGATGCCTGCCATAAAGTAGGCACCTAATACTATTGGCTGTTATTATTTTAGCTTGGGTCTTTCTCTGTGCGTGGATAACTGGTAGCACATGGTTCCACCAAGATACCTCAGCCCCACTGAAATTACCAGTGTAGTATTAAAGAAGAATGAACAGCCTTAAGAACAGCAGCTATTACATCTCAGTGTTTAGCATCATCTAGGAAGCTGACGTACAAATTCCTGGGCCCTGTCTCCAGAGATTCTGACTCGCTAACTTGGGATGGAACCCAGAAATCTGTCTTGTAGTAGACACCTTAGGTAATTCTAACATGTGGTTCTCAGAACACCCATTAACCACTAATCCTGGGGAATTTCTTCTATATTCAAGGCTATTAAATTATGGTAAATGCAATTGCTTACTTATCATGAGTCTATAATAATTTTCACTTAAAGTATTTGAAATGTTTCAATAAAGCTAATTTAGGTCAGGGTCATGAGTATATAAACTTCCTTTTTAAAATCATCTAAATGAATTTCCATAAGTGTTAATATGAGCTGTTAAGAAGCTCTAAGAAATTCTGTATTGGATGTACAACTCAGTTTCTTTTAAGACAGTTTCTCTCAAGCTGAGTCCTTCAAACTGAGGGCACGTTGTCCAGTACGCCCTGAGTGCTGCGGCCTGCAGAGCGAACTGAGTTGAGGACAGAGAGAGACCCGGAAGCAGTTAACGCGCACAGAGGGCGGGGCCTCGTTCATTTGGACAAAACGGCCCAGTCAGCCAGAAAGCGACCCGCTAGCTATGCAAATTAATTAGGAAGTCTTGGTGTAGATGATGATACCTGGGAGATTTTTTTTTTTTCTTTAAGGCGGCTAGGACGCTGGAGCTAAAGACGTTCTGGGGGTGGCTTACAGAAAGCCTTGTCCTGAGCTGAAACTGGGTGTTCAGCCTGGAGCTTGATAAGATACCAGTGTTTCCAGGTTCAGAAGAAAGGGTGGTTAAGGTTGAGTGCTGGGATAACTTTGGAACTGAAAACCTGATTTACTGTGTTATGATGAATTCTGAAAATCTGTGCCACTGTTAATTATGGGACTGAAGTTTAGAGCTGAATTTTTTCCCCCATTGGTCAAGTTGCTCTGCTCAGGTGATGTGAGAATACTCATTATTGAGCAAATAAAGATCAGGTTCAAAGGGGAGAAATACCAGATCTCTCAGCTGCTGTATAGAAACTTATCAGGACTAGATTGGTGAGTTTTCTATGTGAAGAGAAGGGTGGTGGTGGTGCCTGGAGCTTGTAACCTGTGTAACTCACTTGGGTTCTGAGGACATCATAGGGGGAGATTTTTGGTTATTCAGCAGTGTGGTGGTACAGTGTTTGTTTTTAAAAAGCTAATCGGTTTTAACAAAGTGGAGTAAAATAGACACTACTGGTATTTTTTAATAATATGCATGGGATGGAGGCTTTTATTTCTTTTGGCGCACTGTGTGGCTTGTGGAATTTTTGTTTCCTGACCAGGGATTGAACTTGGGCCTTCAGCAGTATGGAGTCCTAATCTCTGGACCAACAGGGAATTCCTTACTGGTATTAATCTAAGGGTAAAGAATCTGCCTGCCAATGCAGGAGACATAAGAGATGTGGGTTCAATCCTGGGTGAGGAAGATCTCATAGTGGAGGAAATGGCAGCCCACTTCAGTATTCTTGCTTGGGAAATCCCATGGACAGAGGAGCATAATGCGCTACAGTCCATGGGGTCTTAAAGAGTCAGACATGACTGAGCATGCACATGCACACATGTGCACACACACTGATTGTTAATCTAGAAAGTTTTCAAGTTGGACTCCTTAAAATCGTCATGCTGTTTTTAAGATAAAAATTTACTTAGATACTATTAGTTCATTGATTCTTTTCCCTTATAATAATTATATAATGCATACTAAGAAATCAAAATTATTGAATTTATATACTTGGAACTTATGTATTCTACTGATATGTATGTATCCATGCATGTGTATATTATATAAAACTTATAATTAATAGCATATAGATGCCATAAGTTATTTCTAAGTCAAGATGCCTCAGCTGTATTAATATAATTATTTTTCTTAATGTTGAGGTTTGTCGACCAAAGTGATTTTTTTTTTTTAATGTATTTATGCCTTGGGGGAAAAAGCCATTTAAGTAGGCAGGTGTTTTTGTTTAATTTTTAACTCTATCATCTCTGTTATCTGAATTTGCATTGTTGCCATAGCACCACATTGTTTGGACAGTTATCTTTAGGAATTGAGGCATTCTTGTCCTTTGTGCTTAATTGTCCCAAAGCATTTTAACATATCACTTATTATTATAAAAACAGTATATATTTACTGTAGAATATTTGATAATTACAGAAAAGCATGAGAAAAATCCTCCACAATTCTAGTACACAGTGATAAACATTTAACTGCCATTAGAACATCATCTAGCCTTTTAAACTCTCTCTCCATATGTATAAACAGAGTGTATGTGTGTATTAAACACAAATTAGGAACATACTGTGATACTGTATTTACTTAACATTATAGCATTTTGACATATTCCTATTAAATTTCTTCAAAAATATTATTTAATAACTATATAATAGTTTATCTACATTTCTCCAGGATTTAAGATTTTTTTAACTTTTTGCTACAGTCAATAATACTAATCCTTCTTGTGCAGAAATATTTAAAATATTAAATATAACTTTGTTACATAAACATAACTTTCTTAATTCAAAATAAAGCCAACTGGAATTAGTGGCTAAAGGTAATAGCATCTCTAGGGATTGTGATCCATTTTTCTCAAATTTTCCTCTACAAACCCACATTTTTACATGCCCATTAGCAGAATATCAGCACCTGTTTCACCACACCTGCAAGAATGAATGTTAACTTTAGAAACAGTTTTGCCCATCTAATAGTGAAGTGGGATGTCTCATTGTTTTATTCACTTTCCATTTATTACTATTGAGGTTGGACATATTTTCTTATGATGGTTGGCCCATTATCTTAAGAAAATAGCATATGATTTTTAAAGCAGACTTGCCTAAGACAACACAGCTATGACAGTTCACAGTTAACTCCATTGCATTGACATCTTCACTGTTGTACTAATTGTCAGGCTCCCACAGTCCAGTAAAGGATTTTTTTTTTTTAAGAAGTAAAGTATTTGTTAGGATAATAAAGAGCATGAGCTTCTGTGTACGACAGAGTCTCAGCCCTGCCGTTTAGTCTTATGTAACCTAAACAAGTTGCTTAACTTCTCTAAGCTGCAGTTTCCTTGACTGTAAATAAGGCTGATAATCCTCACACTAATTCTCATAATAATGAGATAGGAATTATTAAAGCATTCAATAAAATGCAGCTACTATTGAAACAGAGAAATGTTTCTCTGCTATTTACCCAATAGGTATGTCAAGGCACTGTAGCATGCTTCTTAGAAGCCAGAACTTTTCAAATCCCAACAAGTTGCATGTTTTACTTTATTTTATTATTTAAATTTGCTGTCAGTAGCACAGCTAGTGGGACATTTTTAATAGAAAAAAAGGCGGGGGCGGGTTGGTACATCACCTGGGCACCTGGGCTGCTAGCTCAAGTGTGTGATTTCAAGAGTCTTGCAGGACACTGAGGTGTCTGCTGGTGTGGTGCTTGGTACTTTAGAAAGTTGCTCCCAGACTGATAGGATAAACCCGCTTTCCCTTCTTCCTTCTTCCCCCAAAGGGTGAAAGAAAGAGCACTCCTTTAATAATGTTGCCAAGCTCATGTGCTCATTCAAAGGTCATTGCATGAACTTGGCTTTTCTTTTCAACATTGTGCTCGTGTATCCACCTGCCTGTTGGTCTAGAGTTTGGTAAATACAGTGTAGATTCTCATTTAGAGACTTTCTTTCCTCGAGAAGTCTGTTCTTTGCCTAGTGGATTTGAGATGATAAATATGTTGATCTTGAAAGATAAGTTTCAAGTTTTAGATGAAGCTTCCACCTGAGGTTGTGAGTGTGATCTCTACTGGCCACTCAGACGTGCTCACAGGTTGACTCACTCTCTGAACTGCTTTCTGTTTCACATTCTTGTACTTTCCCAGCTGACAGCTCAGCGGGTGGGTGCCTGTTCCACCGGCTGCTGCAACCAAACAGCCAGGTTCAGAAATGTCAGATATCCTCCAAGAGCTGCTCCGAGTCTCTGAGAAAGCTGCCAACATTGCCCGGGCGTGCAGGCAGCAGGAAGCCCTCTTCCAGCTGCTGATAGAAGAAAAGAAAGAGGGAGAAAAGAACAAGAAGTTTGCAGTTGATTTCAAGACCTTGGCTGATGTGCTGGTACAGGAAGTTATCAAAGGGAATATGGAGAACAAGGTAAGGAATGTCACAGCCAAGGTAATTGCAAATTATTTGCCCCTGTGGTTTCACCCCATAAAATACCTCGCCTCCTCCTCCCCACCACCTGCCCCCCAGCACCATGGATTCTAATAAGCAACTAGGTTTCCCCCCCTTATTTTGACTGCAATGTTACTAAAATGTGTGTCACAGGAAAAACTTAAATGTTGAAAAATAATCCTCCTAATTCTATCACTAGAGAAAACCACAACTGTTTTTGCTAAATATTAGAATGTTTTCCTTCTGTGTGTGCATGGCAGGTTGAACTTAACTCCAGAGAAATGAGAACATACTATTTTATAACTTTTTTTTTATTAAGTCCCACTTTTTGACATAGTCATTTACCTAATGGTTGCCTCAGTGATAGCCTCATAGGGTTCTGGAGACTTAAAGTCTCTCTTTATTTTAGTAGGAAAACATTGTTTGTAACTAACAATGATTGTAATTCTAGGTCTTTTAAGCTGACTAGGGTAAATAAACTATATTCATAAGCAGTTATAGCAAACAGTAACATTAGCAGGCACTTGTAAATGCTTACTGTGAGCCAAGTACTTATCTAAGGGCTTTAAATATATTAGTTTAACTCATAACAATCTTATGAGAACTATTTCAATGTAATGGAAGAGAAAAGGGAGACACAGAGGTTAAATAACCTGCCTAGTGTTACACAGCGAATGAACGGTAGAGCTGGTTTGGTTTTTTTTTAGAGCTGGTTTTTGAACATGGGCTGACCAGCTCCAGAGTCTATGCTGTTGATGATACCATATTACCTTTTATATAATAATCTAATTACTTTTCTTTTAGATTTGGGAGGATAGAATTTTACATCAGAAAGCCCTACAAAATATTGGAATTGTTTCTATGAAATTCTCAAAATGTTAGGAATTGTTTAGAATCATTTAAGTGAGTCCTTGACCACAGGTAGGAAGAGAGAATAAATGACCCCTTGAAATTTCTACAGACCGTTTTCTTTTTCATGCCCTATACTATCTGGATCCAGTGTAAGGAAATTTATTTTTGTTACTGATCAAGAGAGCTGGGTGGAAGGGATGGTTGAACAACTAGATTAGAAATGTAAGTTTTGTGGGCTAATATTTGCCTCAGAGCATTATAACAAGTTCAGGCAATTGTTCATTCATGAAGTATCTGCCAAGATTTATGAATACATAAATGATACTCACTTTTGGTATGTATAAAATATCGTGACTCTTATGTACTGTAGCCTCAGAAAGGGTCTCTAGGCAAATTGGGAGACTGGAGCTTCAGCCTTTGATGACTTGATCAATAGGTTCAGTGCCAGTATGTGTTGGCTTGCATTGTTCTTCCAAATAGTTAAAAATAACAAGTAGTTGTGGGCACTGTTACATCTATTGGCCATTTGTGAATAACTGAGCTCAAATATTTGAAGCATTTCCTTGCTTTCATTGCCTGAGAATTGTACTCATACCATAATTCAGCACATATTTTGAGAGAAATTATCTTTACTACAGAGAAAATCAGAAGCAAAATGTGTCTGAAAGCTTCCTGGTCATACAGACATGAGAGAAGTTTCCTATTTAGCTTGTTTCTTTTTGTTTGTTTTTTCATTCCATCAAAATATTGATGCATAAGTTGTTGGCAAATATTTCCCCTTTTTTGCTACATCGCCTTCCTAGCCTAATGGCTAATGATACCTTAACATGTGCAGAAAACAAGATTAAATGTCATCCTCTGCTCCTTTCTTTCCAGTCTCAACTAAGCATCTCAGGTGCTTGGGCAGTAACAGTAACTTGTATAAGTTACTTGGGTACTTTGTAGGAGCAGCAGTTAAAACATCTCCTTTGTAAACATTCTAGGAGGATGAAGTTCTAGAAGTACTTCTGCAGACTCAACAGAACATAAGGAAACCAGACTTTTACCATGACTTGGACTTTCTAAAGGGGCAAAGGAGCAGGAAAGTGTTAGAAAACTACTGGTATTAGAAAAGTGCTGAACCAATCTGACTTCACTTAGTACACTTGGATTGATTTCTGGAATTGTAAACTTCCAAATTTCTGACCTACTTGTGCTATTTAGTTTGAAATATAAAGTGGAAATCTATTCAGAATTGAACATGAATATGGGACTTTTTTGTTGCTGCTTTGTATTCTTGTCATATTCTGAATCATTCAGTTTCCAGGCTTGGGGGAAAAAATTTTTGGAGAAGAATCCAATGAATTTACTAATGATTTGGGTAAGTACAAGAATCTTAATATATTTTTATAACTTAATTATCGTATGGTATTTTTATTTTCGACTTACACGTGAAAGTAATGTTTGGAGGCCTTTCATGTAAATAACATATTTGAATGTTCAACTTCATTCAGCACTTCAGGATAACCTGCCCCGTAAGACAGAGATGTGGCATCTTAGAATTATTTAGCAAGTTCACATGTATTCTAGATAGAACTCTGTAGCATTGAATAATGGTTTAATCTTTGGGAAAGTTGCATGGCCCCTTGAGAATCTGATGGAAGTTATAGATGCCCCCCAAAGGATGCAGATCCACACAGATGTACAGACAATCTCAGGTCCAAGTAGACCCATTTGTGGACCTCCTGGAGAGTCCACGGCTTCCCTGGTGGGTCAGCAGTAAAGAATGTACCTGCCATTCAGGAGACACAGGTTTGATCCCTGGATCAGGAAGAGCCCCTGGAGAAGGGCATGGCAGCCCACTCCAGTATTCTCGTCTGAAGAATCCCATGAACAGAGAAGCCTGGTGGGCCCCAGTCCATGGCATCACACAGGGTCGGGTAGAACTGAGTGACTAACACTTTGGGTAGCCCAGACCTAGGCTGAGAATTTAGAGGAGGCCCTGTCTCTGAACAACCTCACTGCTTCTCTGGTCTCGGAACCTCGGTAAGGGAGCTGGACAACCTGAAAGCTTCATTTGAGCACCAAGGTTTAACTCTAGTCAGTTTCCTGTGAGCCAAATTCTCCTTTGATGGACCCCTATGTTCCCTTGTGGTAGAGAGAAAAATACAAAATCTCTGACCCTTTTTTAGACAAGCCAGCGGTTTTTAGTTTGCCTGGGTTTTGTTTGTTTAATGGTAGAAGATTAAAATGGTGAACTT
The DNA here is from genome assembly GCF_023699985.2 of Odocoileus virginianus. Classification (NCBI taxonomy): domain Eukaryota; kingdom Metazoa; phylum Chordata; class Mammalia; order Artiodactyla; family Cervidae; genus Odocoileus; species Odocoileus virginianus. The sequence goes on along the minus strand of NC_069686.1, from coordinate 822,265 downwards.
TAAACAGATCATGTGACAAATAGTTAAACATCTAGAGGCATATTTACAAAGAAAACTAATTTCTGGATCAACTCTGGAAAAAATTTGTCATTTCATGGGCTGTGTATTAAGATACAGTTCTGTGACACTCAGTAAGAAGAAAGAGAAATCTCAGTTAAACTTAAGGTTAAAAAAATCACCTGCGACTTACCCATAAGAAATCCTACACTTAAAAACCTATATTTGGCTACATCATAAACAGTTATTGTAATATTTATCTAGAATGATCGGGGCAAAAATGCATCCCACGTACATTTCCTGAGAACTGGAGGAGAGGATGGATTTAGTATATTGGAAGGCAGAGACCCATGGTGAAGGAGGGGCTGGTGGATGAGGTGAGATGAGATCATGGAAGTTCAAAGGAAGGCGTTCCCTTAAGTATGATGAGAATTCAGTGGTAAGTTTTACGCATAGAGTAACGTGATATGATTTGCTCCTTTGAGTGAACCCATGACTTTTACTGAGCCTAGAGTAGCTGCTCAGCAAGTGGTGGTGATTAACATTATTCCCCAACTTTAACAATCTCATTTAATTTGAATTAAACTTAATTGACTGATTCTTGCTGTTTCAGAATCATCATTGTGATAGATTCACAGTGTGCTTCCCAAAATTGCAGGAGTCACCGGGGGATCTTGTCAGACCTCAGCAGGTCTGGGATGGGGACTGAGGTTCTGAATTTCTAACAGGCGCTGTGGTGATGGCAATGCTGCTGGTTCTTGGAATGGCTAGGTTAGTTAGGAGTGTTTGTTGAGATACCTCAAGAGCCCGAAAGTGCCATGTTTTCTTAACTTTTAAAAATTTATATTCTGCATTGCTGTCACTTTTTGTTGGTAAAACTTGTAGGAGAGCCTCTTTTCCCATTTGTGCTTCGGGGGTTGGAAACCAGATGAAGCAAGTGTCTAAGAAGGATCTTTAAAGTGATGGCAAACACATGGACTTGGTAACTTGGGGTTTCAATTGCAGAAGCAGCTTTGCTTACATTCTGATTTCCAGTGGTTTCACAGAGAGCTATTCTCTGTATGTGATTTAGAGTCCTACAGCTTTACCACATTTAAAGATGAATGTACGTCATCTTATATTTACGGAGCATAGACAGTTTTTAGTTAAAAGCAGCATCATAAAGGGAGGTGGAAGCCCTTCTGTGTCCTTATTAAAAACTCTTTTCTTTTCAATCAATATATTCAAATGTGAACAGGGAGACCTCCAGAATATTAAAAGCCACAGGGTAAAAAGCATAGAAGGTTGTTGATCAAAGACTCAGGGTTCAGGATTCTTAACATGAGCTGCCTTAAACTGGTTACAGAAAACTGCATGTGTCCATATGGAAACTTTTTGGAGAGAAGGTCCTTTGGTGCCTGGAATTCATTTCTCACTGTGAGGTAGCTGAGTGACCAATAAATCAGCTTCGACTTTATGAAGCCCACTGGGCGGTTCTGGTGGTCAGCCAGGTTAGGAGACACTAGTCTGGATATCGTGTGTGTGTGTGTGTGTGTGTGTGTGTGGTGCTCAGTTGTGTCCGATTCTTCGTGACGCCATGGACTATAAGTCCACCAGGGTCCTCTGTCCATGGGATTCTCCAGTGTAGAGTAGTGGAATGGGCTATATTTAAAATGGATAACCAACGGAAACCTACTGCATAGCACATGGAACTCTGCTCAGTATTCTGTGCCAGCCTGGATGGGAAGGGAGTTTCGGGGAGAATGGATACGTGTACATGCATGGCTGAGTCCCTTCACTGTTCACCTGGAACTATTGTTAATTGGCTATGTACCCCAATACAAAATGTTTTGGTGTTAAGGAAAAAAAAAAATGAATAGTGGAGTGGGCTGGATATGTTGTCCTCACCTAATCTAAGGTGCTTCTCCCAATCTCCTGTTCTTTCTCCTCTGAAGCTTGAGATGTAATGGTCTTCAGTTTGTGTTTACTCTAGGGGAGAAGATTATCATGAGACTGTGTCCAACCGAGGAAGAAACAGTAGCCCTTCTCAGCAAAGTCCTTAATGGTAACAAACTGGCATCTGAGGCCTTAGCCAAGGTTGTCCACCAGGATGTTTTCTTCAGTGACCCAGCCCTGGAGTCAGTGGAGGTCAGCATTCCACAGGACATCTTGGGAATCTGGGTGGATCCTATAGGTAAGCAGAGGAGAGTGTTTGCTTTTGTCTCTTTGCTTTCCTTAGTAATCCTTTTTTTGAAGGGGGGTGTTGGAAAAATGAAAATTGAGAGTATGGTTTAACTCTCCTAGAAGTTTTAAATTTTTGAAGTTTTAAAATGACAAACAACTCTCACAACTGGGTTCAACCCCCGGTTGGGAAACTGAGATCCTGCAAGCTACACACTGGGGCCTAAAGAAATAAATAAATGAAGAGTTGAGGTGTGTATTATATACATATACATATATATTTATAACACACATGTGTATACACACACACACACACAGAGGCAGATATACAAAACTGAATTAACTCATTTTTGAAAGACCTCAGGGGCCAGACTGCTAAATATGAGAGAAGAATGAAATGATAGCAGCTATAACTAATTGAACACACACATCTTAAGAACATTCAGCTCTGGCAGATTACCACCATCTGGGAGTACAGTGCAGATCTTCAGATTTAAAAATAATAAAAACACAAATCCAGATTTTTAATGAGCTCTCACAATTTAACTCCTGGCTCCTAATTCAGTTAAGTAAGTAAACAAGCAGAACCACTGCACAGGTCAAGCAAAACACAACTGAATGCGACTCCTAGCAGTCATTTTGTGAGTCCTGTGTATACCTTACCGTTATTTTTTTGGTCATGATTATGGTAGAACCATAATCTATAGTTCATTGCTTTAAAACTGTAGGCCAGTCTCAATGATGCCGTTAATATAATGCCCTGGGTCTAAGTCCCACTTTTCCCCCAGGTTCTTGGCATAGTCTACCCAGTACAACTGGGACCAATCATTAAGCTGAGTAGGCAAACTCCCCTCACCCTCTCCCCTACAAGCATGCTGATACGTGATATAAATGCCTTTAATCATAGCAGTAGAACATTCAGTCATTGGAGTGTTACGCAGACTACGAATGTTTCCCAGAATCTTTTATCGCCTAAAGGTAAATCAGCCTCAGTTATGGGTTTTGAGGAACGGAAACCTTGTTTTGTTTTTATCCTGAATTGATTCTCTTAGCTAGCTCTCTGGATCTTGTGCCTCGCACATCCTTAACTGGGTATTAATTCACTATATGTTGGCAGTCAGCTGCTGGCAGGTATGTCTTTTAAGGAGAAACCTCACTCCTTAGCTTCTTTTTCCCAGGCTCTTTGTGATCCTATGGACTGTAGCCTACCAGGCTGCTTAGTCCATGGGATTTTCCAGGCAAGAGTACTGGAGTGGGTTGCCATTTCCTTCTCCAGGGGATCTTCCCAACCCAGGGATCGAACCTGAGTCTCCCCCATTGTAGGCAGACGCTTTACTGTCTGAGCTTCTTCCTCTTGTGACACCAGCGTCTCTTTCCTCCTAATTTGAGGGACAAAACAAACAAAAAGGCAATTCCATCCCTGATGGAATTCAAATGGAATGGAATTCAGATTCCTGGAAGGAGACTTTCCCACCCACCTTGGTTGGACCTGTCCTCTGGTTAGTAAGAACTCAAAGGGATCCCCCAGTTATCCTGAGCCATTACCTTTTAGATGATTTTGACATGGTGATGAATATTTGAGTGCTTCTTACCATTTGCAAGGTGTTATGCCCTTGAGAGGGGACTGGCTCCCCACTCTAGTATTCTTGCCTAGAGAACCCCATGGACAGAGGAGCCTGGTGACTCCAGTCCTATGGGGTCACAAAGAGTTGTTCATGACTGAGTGATTAACAACACAAGAAGGAAGGAAGCTAGCTGCCATAGGAATTATAGACATGTCTCCTTTCTCCAAGAATTTATGTATAGTTGGGAAAATGAAATGCAAGCAGCTTCAGAGCAAAGTACAAAAGGTCAAATAATAGTTCCATCTAAGTGGCACCCAAAGGTAAAACGTGATTGGTTATTATCTTAGTCCATTTGGGCTGCTATAACAAGATACCATGGACTAGGTAGCTTTTAAACAAGATAAATTTATTTCTCACAGTTTCAGAGGCTGAGAAGTCTGGTATCAAAGTGCCAGCATGATTAGGTGAGGGTCTTCTTCCTGATTCATAATTGGCATCTTTTCACTGTGTACTCAGACAGTAAAGAATCTACCTGTGATGCTGGACACCCGGGTTTGATCCCTGGGTCAGGAAGATCCCTGGAGAAGGGAATGGCAACCCTCTCCAGTAATCTTGCCTAGAGAATCCCATGGACAGAGGAGCCTGGCAGGCTACAGTCCATGGGGTTGTAAGAGTCAGACCCGACTGAGCTACTTAACACACACACACACACAAGTGGAAGAGACAGAATCTGTGGAACCTCTTTTGTAAGGCATTAATTCCATTCATGAGAGTCCACCCCGAGGACTGAAGTACCTCCCAGAGACCCCACTTACTAATACCATCAACTTTTGAGGGTTAGAATTTTGGGGGACACAAGCATTTAGACCATAGCTGTTACCAAATTAGAGAGAAATGATCTAGGACAGGTTTTATAGGGGTCTTCATCATTATCTTCTAAATAATCATTACCTGAATCCTAACAGTTGCTTCATTTTTCAGATTCGACTTATCAGTATATAAAAGGTTCTGCTGACATTAAACCCAACCAAGGAATCTTCCCCAGCGGACTTCAGTGCGTCACGATTTTAATTGGTGTCTATGACACACGGACAGGGGTGCCTCTCATGGGAGTCATCAACCAGCCTTTTGTGTCACAAGACCTAAACACCCTCAGGTAAAAATGGAATATTTTTGGTATATTATGGTTTTCAGAGTTTACAACCTTAGCTTTGTTTATTGTCAGGATTATCTCTCCATGTGACATTCCCATGACTCAATACAGTTGGCATTCCTACTAGAAATCTCCATGTTTGAATCAATGGTCCTTTAATTTTCAATCCTGGGTTTCACAACAAAATGTGAAAATGATCTAACGAAAAGACAGTAAGTATGGCCAGGATTAGAACTTCTCCCTATAAAAACAAAAAAACTGTCAGTATCACTTTCTTTTCTGCCTCCTCCTTCCTCACACTCCCATGGACTGTTCGCAGAGCATAGAGGGTGACCCAGCCTTTGGTGCCCTGATCCATAGCCTACGGATCAGAGTATGCCAGGGTTGACTCCAGAGCCTGGCAGAGTTCAAGTAGAAGCAGCTTTTCTCCTGTGGTTTCAGCTTTTTACTGAAATAGATGACATTTTCTCCCACTCATGTAAAACTACTTTTAAATTAAATTTTGACTTGCTTCAAGCAACTAAGAATTGTTTGTTCTTTAATAGTCATAAACTACACCTCTGCAGTGTTGATATTTTTCATCTTCCCTGCCTTCTACCAAACTGAAAGTGTTTGTTATCTTTAAAGGGTCGTTAAGAAGTTAAAAATCAGTGGGACTGGATGTTGACATAATCATGACCTAGAAATGGTTGGCAAAGTAGTTGGTGGCACAAATCCTGGGTTTGATTGCAGATTCTACCACTGATATACATTCTTAAGCACTTGCATTCTCTAAGCCTCAGTCTCCTTCTCTGGAAAGAAACTATCCAGCGTATATAGTAAGTTAAACATTGAGAAATGATCGATGGTATTTTTGTTGTTGCCCCCCCCCCCACCCCCCGCCAAAAAAAAAAAGAGTCCATTTTTGTTGATGTTAAAGCCAAAGTGGCGCTAGTGAATTGGAGGATGAAATGGTGTTACCAACTGAAAAAAATTCAGGATTGTGAAAGATTTGCAGATTGAAAATCTTATTTATCTGTTCATCTTTACCCCCGTTAAACTTTAAATGCCAAAAGAGGCAGTGAAACTTTGCTGTGTTCCCAGAGGCTAGAAATCCCACAAATATTTTAGCACTGTCCTAGATGGATGTGATAATGCAAAAAAAAAAAAAACTGAAAGCATTCCTAACTGGCAACAACACAGGCAGCAACAGGCACAGGGTGTGACTTTTGGAAATGAATTAGCTATTTGGTAACTATCTCTCGGCTGAAAGGCCTTGAGACTCAGGCATTATGTATTTTTCACCTCAAGTTGGGAAGCCATGGGAGCAATGAAAAACAAATGTGTTCACTTGCTGCCACAAACTGAACGTTCTCTTCCATAGGTGGAAAGGACAGTGCTACTGGGGCCTTTCTTACTTGGGGACCAACATCCATTCCCTTCTGCCTCCTGTCTCTACAAGAAGCAACAGTGAAACGCAGAGCCAAGTGACCCAGAAGCCCAGCTCCGAAGGCTCCCACCCGTTCGCAGCTGTCATCAGCACCAGCGAAAAGGAGGCCATCAAGGGCGCGTTGTCGCGCGTGTGTGGAGAGCGCGTCTTCCCGGCGGCTGGGGCTGGCTACAAGAGCCTCTGTGTGGTGCTCGGCCTCGTCGACATTTACATCTTCTCAGAAGACACCACGTTCAAGTGGGACTCCTGTGCTGCCCACGCCATCCTCAGGGCCATGGGCGGGGGCATGGTGGACTTAAAGCAATGCCTGGAAAGAAATCCTGACGCGGGGCTTGACTTGCCTCAGTTGGTGTATCACGTGGGAAACGAAGGCGCCGCGGGAGTGGATCAGTGGGCCAACAAGGGAGGACTCATCGCGTACAGATCAGAGAAGCAGCTGGAGGCGTTCTTGGGCCGCCTCCTCCAGCACCTGGCCCCTGTGGCGACACATACGTAGATGAGCTCTGTCCTCGCGGGCTCCGCAACCCAACTGTGAACCTAGTTTCCACATCTCTGTCTCTTGAAGACGGCTTTGTCCTATTTGACAGTCAACATTCACCTTCCTCTTTGGGGGAGCATTTTTCCATTATGTGTTCATAATGTTAATAAATGAATGATATTCATGCAGCAGTTAAATGTGTGAGATTCTCTATAGTAGGTTTTGTGTGATGGTGGCTCAGAGGTTTAAAGCGTCTGCCTGCAATGCGGGAGAGCTGGGTTCGATCCCTGGGTCGGGAAGATCCCCCTGGAGAAGGAAATGGCAACCCACTCCAGTATTCCTGCCTGGAGAATCCCATGGATGGAGGAGCCTGGTGGGCTACAGTCCACGGGGTCGCAAAGAGTCGGACACGACTGAGCGACTTCACTTTCTTTCACTTTCGGTGCTGCTTGAAACGCTTCAGTAAAATATTGAAGACAGGAAAAATTCCTGCTCAATTAATAAAAGTCTTCAGAACATGAGTTTAGAAGTGGTAAGTTAATGTCACTGAAGTATTAGGGAGAGCAAAGGGGGTTGTGCTTAGTTTTGTTTCCTGTCTGGAACAAAAATCTTCAGCTTTAGCCTTTGGTAGAACATTTAGAACTCTGAATTGGAAGCATAATTTAGCCATTTTCATGTGCTTTCAGTGACACTATGTTCCTTATAAGAATTAAAGCCTGGAGCGCTGAGCATCCTACTCATGCACTCTCACACTCACACACATCCACACTCATACACACATTCTGAAACTCTCTCAAATTTATATTCTTATTCTCTCATTCTGATTCTTTGATTCTGCCACTAATTATGTCTCTAGTTCTCTCTCATCCTCTCACTTAACATACTTTTATTTCTGTCGGTAAGACAGGAGAGGATAAAGACATTTCTGTAGTTTTTGCATAGTATTTATTACACTTCAAAAACCAGAGGTAGAGTTAAATATAAATAGTTGTTGGTCTACTAGAATCCCATGTTGAATGTCCTCTGAGGAGGGTGAGACCTCTTTTTCCTGTCTTTAGCAGCCCTGGTGAGGAGATAGTTCCACCATCTGGAGAGACCAAACTCAGCTATCTCCTTTCTACCCCATGCCCTCTTGAGGCCAAAAGATTTTCTGCAGCATCCTCTGTTTTCCAGCAATTACAAAGGAATCACAGTAAGTGAAACTTTTATTTTTTTTAATTTATTTATGTTAATTGGAGGCTATTTAAAGGTATCTCATTGCACACAGCAGATTTAACGACTTATTTAGTAAAAAAGTTACGTAGTTTTTAAAGTCTGTACGTGCTTTGTGATTGATCGTGGGTCCTCATGCTGTATATTCTAATTTTAAAGGTTGATTTTTAAGTCAAAGTGAGTTCATTCTTCACAAAACACATTAGAAACCAAACCCCAGAAACTAGTCATGCTGCCTGATATTCACCAGAATGGAAAAATAGAATATAGTTCAAGAAAAAGCATGTTGCACACCTAAACATTTTTAGAATATGTAAATTATCAATAACAATGCAGTGAAAAGAGTCATCTTCAATGTGATCTATTTATTTATGTGATCTATCAATGTGCTAGTTTATTGGGGGGAAAACTGGATAGAACAGAGACTCCAGCATATTCTGTAAACATCTATTGTACACATCCATTGTCAATCTGCCGGAAAGCTAGGGCCCTTCCTTAAGCATGTGGGTGCTGGTCTTGCATAAACCACACCATGGGAGTGTGATCTGTAGCTCTGATTTCTTTCTTTTTGGCTGCACAGTGTGACTTTCCGGATCAGGTTCAGTTCCTGAGAACTGAACCTGACCTGGCAGTGGAAGGACCAGTTCCTCATCACTGTTCTACCAGGGAATTCTCAGGCTCTGATTTCTTTAGAGGAAGAAGTTAAAAAATATTTGCCATGTAGTCTGACAACATAGTCATTCTGGATTTTAATTTTTTTCCCCCTCTATCTTTACAATTGTCTCCTCCTCAGTAAATTTTTAAGACTCGTTTCTATCAATACTTTCAAAGCCTTAAATTCTTTGTTTTCAAATTCATTTTACATTATACTTAATCTATTATTAAAGATACTATTGAAATATGATTTTTGAATGAAGTCAATCAGTCTAAGCAAACATACAACTCAATTGACGAGAGTGGGAGTTAGGGGTTGTGATGGAGGGGTGCTCCGAAGAGTAGCCTGTTGGTCACCAAGGTTGAGTGTCTTGGGCATCAGCCAGTGGTTTTTTACGGGAGGCTGGCAGACAGATGAATCTGCCAGGTTGCTTAAACAGAGGATGATAAAAAGAGAGCCCCCTGTACGTCAATAGGAGCAGGCTCTGGGAAGCCAGGTCAGCGTTGGTTCCTCTCTTGCTCCTACAGCCCACATCCAGTCGCTCAGGAGAGCCTCTTGGCTCAAGCTTCCAAACATACCTGTTGCTCTCTACACGAGCCACGTGGCTCCACCTAACCATCACTCCAGGCTCAACTCAGCTGCTCCTGAGGACTGGCAGCCATGTTGAGTAGGGTTCTAATGGTTATTTCCTTTTAACGCACTTTGTGTGTTGCTAATTTTTTGCTCTGGCTCCTAAGCCCCTAGGTATAGGCTCCCTGCATGAGATTTTGACATGCCAAGGGATATGTATTGTATAAAGGGCTTTCTGCTGTGTTATAATGATGGGAGTATGAAAAAGCAGACTTTTGAGTCTGAATGTAAAGTCCCATAGATAGCCCTTCTGTCTAGAAGACGTGCAGCCAAGATAAGTTTGCAGTAATACTTTGCATCAGTAGCATTAGGTTTAACTGTGAGTGACAAAATGCCAAAATAGCAATGGTTTAAATAAGATCAAAAGTATTTGGTGAGCAGTCCAGAGCTGAAAGGAAGCTCCACCCCAAAGTCCTCAGGGAGTCACACTCCTTCCATCTCACTGCTCTCCCAACCCCAGACCATGACCCTTCTCAGGTCTAAGACAACAGAGTCGGCATTGGGGGCAGCAAGACAGAGAAGAAAAAGAAGGGAAGGGCAATTTTTCACGTCACTGACCAGAACCTTTTCACATGACTGCACGTAGAAGGTCTCCATTTGGAGCAGCCATGTCCTCACCTGAAAACCAGGCTTTTATCACCCAGAAGTTAGGAGACAGGCATTAGAGGACATCTAGCAATCTCCATCACCCGGGCCAAACGAGTCGTCCAGGCTTCTGTCTTCGTCTGACCTCTGATCACACATCCTTTGTTCTATTCACTAAGGTCTCATGACATTTAAGAGTGGATTTTTTCAATCCTTAGCTACACTTATCTACTTCTGACGTACTTATCCACTTCATCTCCCAAAGAACGAAGAGTGCATAAGTACATTTGTCAAGATGGTAAAGCTTCCCTGGTGGCTCAGCGTTAAAGAACATGCTGGCCAATGCAGGAGACGTGGGTTCGATCCTTGGGTCAGGAAGATCCCCTGGAGAAGGAAATGGCAACCCACTCTGGTATTCTTGCCTGGGAAATCCCATGGGCAGAGAAGCCTGGTGGACTATAGTCCATGGGGTTGCAGAGAGTTGGACACAATTTAGCAACTAAACAACAGCAACAATCAAGGTGATAAAGAAAGGGAACCTCCTGCCAAGAAGGCACAGATGAAAATATAAGGCAAACATAAAAACAGTTATTGGTGTCTTGAGACTTGTGGGAAATCTCTGGGACTCTTGATCCTGGCAATTTGCCTAGAAGGCCTACTGCCCCCTCTTTTCAGACTCACACCTCTGGCCTCTGTTGAGTGCTCAGCAGGCAGGCAAACTGTGTGAGGTCTCTGCTTTCAGGTCCGTCCTTAGCCATCACTAAAGGAGTCTGTTTAGCCTAGTCCATAGCAGCTGCTCATAGTTCCTTGTCCCGGTTGCTTGGCCCAGAGCAGGTAACTATAACCAGCCTTAGACACAGCTACCACACAGAACTAGGGACTTACCAGGTGGCTCAAGTGATAAAGAATCCACCTGCTAATTCAGGAGGTGCAGGAGACATAGGCTTGATCCCTGGGTCGGGAAGATCTCCTGGTGTAGGAAATGGCAACCCATTCCAGCATTCTTGCCTGGAGAATTCCACGGACAGAGGGGCCTACAGAGGGCAACAGAGCATGGGGTCACCAAGAGTCGGACGCAGCTGAGTGCTAACACACACATGGTAGTTACTCGGGCTTCCCCAGTGGTGCAGGGTAAAGAACCCGCCTGCCAGTGCAGGAGACCTGAGAGATACGGGTTCTATCCCTGGGTTGGGCGGATCCCCTGGAGAAGGAAATAGCAACTCACTCCAGTATTCTTGCCTGGGAAATCCCATGGACAAAGGAGCCTGGCGGGTTACAATTCATGCGGTCGTAAAAGAGTTGGACCTGACTTAGCAACTGAGCACGCACCTCACACACGGCACAGAAACAGCCCTGCCCACTCCATGGCAGAAAAAGTCAAACACACATTCCAAAAAGTAGGAAAAAGCAGACAGAAGTTTCTGACAGTTCCTTCTTGTTCCTCAGGTTTTTTTATTTTTTTCTGTAAGTGCTAAATGCAAAGGCAGAGAGGAAACGGTAAGTCATAACCTTTCACATCCATAGTTAACACCTTTCATTGTACCTGGCTTAGATTGGTACTTAGACTGTAACACATATCCATAAAGCAAGCCTAAGGGACTGTGACCGTCCCCTGAGAGTGGCAGGGAACTCAATTAAAAGCTGGTATGTATACAAATGGATCTTTGAAACTGGTCCAGGGGAAGTAGCTGTGTTTAGCACTGACATCTTTCTTAAAAGGTTTTATATGCTTATAATTTCTATTTGATAATCAGCCTAGCCAACATTGTGACTACTATGTAATAAAATATCTGTAATATTAACTATGATTTTTCTTTTCTAGGCTGTATTTTTAATGCTCCTGACCCGCAGGGAGCCATTGTCATGTCGGATTAAGAGCTTTCTCCCTTTCTCCATTAAAAAGAAAAAAAGACCGTCCTTAGGCTGGCTTCATGGGCTTGTGACTTGTGCAGGGGCAGAAGGCTTCTCACTCAGCAGGGCACCACACTTGGTTCTGCGAGTGCCGTCCTGAAATTCTCAAACATTTTGTCTTTGAACTTGTAAATTAAGTTTCTAGGACATGGCACGTGCGTGTGAACAGAAGTGTGATGTACAACATGTGTTTGCCTTCTTTCCCCGTAACCCCATTCCATTCATGTAGTGTTCACAGTGCTGTGTGAGCACAGAATTCCTACAGACCCCTGATGTATAGGCGCTCAATGAGACTTAAAGCAAGTACATGGTAAGTGAATTACATTTATTATGACTAAGTGGGAATAACAGCCCCCTAGCGGAGAAGGCAATGGCACCCCACTCCAGTACTCTTGCCTGGAAAATCCCGTGGACGGAGGAGCCTGGTGGGCTACAGTCCATGGGGTCACTAAGAGTCGGACACGACTGAGCGGCTTCACTTTCACTTCTCACTTTCATGCATTGGAGAAGGAAATGGCAACCCACTCCAGTGTTCTTGCCTGGAGAATCCCAGGGATGGGGGAGCCTGGTAGGCTGCCATCTATGGGATCACACGGAGTCGGACTTGACTGAAGTGACTTAGCAGCAGCAGCAACAGCCCCCTAGAACTAGGATTTGCTTGGAATGCCAAAAGATGGCACTGGCATTCTCAGAAACATAAAAAGACCAAGGAAATCTATTATGCCCTCTTTTTTTTTCCCCTGTATAATTACAACAAATCACATAGGCTGAAAATGATGGCATGGAAATAAAGAGCAAGTTAGGGCCACCTAGGGACTTCTTGGTGGTCCAGTGGCTAAGCCTGTACATTCCCAATGTAGGGGCCCAGGTTTGTTCCCTGATCAGGGAACTAGATCCTGCATGCCGCAACTAAGACCCAGTGCAGCCAAATAAATAAGTAAATTTTTTTTTTAAAGATAGGGCCACCCATAATTCTTTTTCTTCTTGTTCTTCCTTGCCAGAAAACTGAAGGTAGAAAGTTAGCAGTATGTGTACATAGCAAGAATTGAACTAAAAACCAGCTGAGTTACTTCTCTGCATTCTTTCCACTCTTATAGTGAGGATAATATATGTATCCATGGGCTTCCTGGTGGCTTAAACAGTAAAGAATCTGCCTGCAATGCAAGAGACCTGGGTTCAGTCCCTGGGTCGGGAAGATCCCGTGGAGGAGGGCATGGCAGGCAACCCACTCCGGTCTTCTCGTCTGGAGAATCCCAGGGACAGAGGAACCTGGCAGGCTACAGTCCATGGGGTCCCAAAGAGTCAACACGACTGGAGTGACTCAGCACACAAGCACAAGCTATGAAAAATGAAATGTATAATTTTGGTGATTGCACATATGAGTTATACTCATACTTAAAACTGGCATTGTGCAATATAAATACAAATAGTAAAATCCACGCTAACAATTTAAAATTTTTTCTTATTGATATTAAATAGCAAATAATAGCATGACAGTTTGAAAGAGAGAATAGAAGAAAGGAAAACCTTTTAACTTTAGTATCTTTAATGACAATCTTTTCTCCTGCTTTCTGTAAGGGAGCCCCACTATTTCATCTTTCCAGGGTGCTACCAACTATGTAGCCAGCTGTGAACTGGTCCCATTTCTACTCCTAACCTCACTGTCTTTTGTTCTCTCTGAATTTTTATCACATTTGTTGGTCAGGTCCAAACCCAGCCCGTTGGTGAGCTAGGTCTACCCCAACCTGGGAGTAGCAGAATCTTTCAGTTACTTGGAAGCTGAGATGGTAAGAGAACCAAAGTATGTTTTACAAACATTTCTCCCCTGGTAAGTAAGCTGGCCCTCCCTGCTATAATTTCCCAAGCAATTTGAGCACATTGGAACATTTGCTGTAAACTTTACAACACTCTCCACTAGGTGTCTCTAGCGGATTTGCATAGGCACATATGTAACAGTGAAGGAAATTGTAGCAAAGTTCTTTTCTGTACTAACCACTTCAGATGGGTGGCCTTTAAAATACATCATCATGTTTTAAAGGCTTCCCAAGTGATGCAGTGATAAAGAATCTGCCTGCCAATGCAGGAGACACAAGAGACGTGGGTTCAATCAGTGGATTGAGAAGATCCCCTGAGGAGGAAATGGCAACCCACTCCAGTATTCTTGCCTGGAAAATTCCATGGACAGAGGAGCCTGGTGGGTCAAACATGACTGAGTCAGACATGACTAAGCACGTGTGCGCACACACATGCATACACATACACACATGTTTTAAATATACTGTTTTTCTTTAAAAACTCATTTCATTGTGTTTTAAATTACATGCTTCTTAAAGAACTACAAAGTATGAAAAAGTAGAAAGAAGAAAAAACTAAATCCAGACAAAACTACTGTTGGCATTGTAGTCAACTTTCCTAGAGTTGTTTTCTTTCTCTGCATAAAAGAATGAAAACATAAGCCGCAGAGTAGGAGAGATATTTGTAACATATACCTAGCAAAGGATCTATATCCTGTAGATATAAAAGACTCCTAAAAATCAGCAAGAAAAAGATACAAAGTCCAATTAAAAAATGACCACAAGACCCTTTATAAAAGAGAATTACAGCCATTTAAATAGCTGATAAGCATATCAAAAAGCATAAACATCACTAATCATCAGGAAAATGCATTTAAACACTGGAGAGCCACTACATCCACCGCAATAATTAAAGCTTAACAATCAGTGTCAAATATTAGAATTTGAAACAACTAAGTCTCTTACATATACTCATTGGGGGAATTATAATTTGTACAAAAATATTTGGCAATATTTAATAAAGCTGAACATATGCTTATTCTAAGACCCTTCTCTTGGTACATACCCAACAGAAATGCATGCAAATAATCATCAAAAGACATGTATAAAAATGTCCAGATCAACAGTATTCATAATAGCCCAAACCAGAAAACTAAGCAAATGCTCAACTATCGTAGAATGAATAAATATAGTATGGTACACAGAAATGGAATGAAACAGCATGTATTTCACATACATAATGTGAAATGAAAGAGGCAGCACAGTATATACAGTATATACTGTAAGATACTCTATATAATCTTCAAAACCAAGCCGCACTCATGGAATACACCATCAAGTTCCCCCTTCAGGAAGTCTTCTTAGGAAGTGCCTCAGCTGAAGAGAGCTATTTGACCTCCGATTATATCCCCAGTTATGGACTGGCTATAAAGGCCCTCACTCAACCTAGGAAAACTCTGAAGAGCTGACCCAGGTTCAGAGTGCCTTGTAGAGTTAGCTGAAGACTTTGTTTAGACTGTAATTCAGCCCACTTTTACTTCTGCCCGATCATGTTTCTTCCCTCCTTCCTTTTTCCTCTGGACCCCTGGCCTTCTCCCACCTTCCCTCCCACAAGTACTGGTCCCAGCTGTACCATAATCTCAGCATCTGCTTCCCTGGGAATTTGATCTTCAAAGTGAGAGTAACAATTACCTTTGGGAAGGCAGTGACGGGGAAATGCCAGTAATGGTCTACACCTCGATGGCAGACACATAGGAGTGTTTACTTTGTAAAAATTCATTGCCCTATAGACTTAAGTTTAGTATATTTCACTGTATTTACAGGGCTTCCCAGGTGGTGCAGTGGTAAAGAATCCACATGCCAATGCAGTACCTGCAGGAGCCACAGGTTCGATTCCTGGGTTGGGAAGATCTCCTGGAGGAGGAAATGGTGACCCACTCTAGTATTCTTGCCTGGAAAACCGTATGGACAGAGGAGCCTGGCAGGCTACAGTCCATGGGGTTGCAAACGAGTCAGGTAAAACAGCACACACACATACACGTACTATATTAACACTTCAATTAAAACATTTACTAGGGGAAAAAGCCAATGAATATGCTTGATGAATGTGTATATCTGAACAGTCTCTAACTATTTCATTTAGATAAATTCCTAGAAGTGGAACTGCTAGATCAAAAATGGACATTTTATGGACTTTCCTTGTGGTCCAGTGGTTAAGACTGTATGCTTTCAATGCAGAAGGCACAGGTTTGATTCCCAGTCAGGGAACTAGATTCCACATGCAGCATGGCTTGGCAAAAAATAAAAAAATTAAAATGGACATTTTAAATTTTGTTGCCTAGTGACAAAGTATCCTCCAGAAAAGATGTACCAATAGAAATATCATCAACAAATGATCAGAATATTCATTTGCCAACACAAGATAGCATCAATCTTTCAGATATAATAGGTGAGAAAATTAAATCTGGTTGTTTTAATACTCCATTGCTCTTCTTTAAAACTAATTATATGCTGATGATTAGTTGGCCAATTGTAAGCATTAGTGTAGTCCTTGAATTATACAATTTTACTGTGGAAAGAAGATAAAAGTTTAAATATTTATATTATAAAACCAGTGAGCAAAGATTATAGGGAAGCAAGTTTGAACACAATACATGAGGCTTTCGAAGAATTTGAAATTTCCAGCCATGACATAAACTGTGTTCTAACTACCATTAATTTTACAGTCATTAATCAGGTTCAAGGAGAGTCTATGTGACACTTTTCTGGGATTCTAACCATGACATCTAGTTTTCATAATGAATCAGATTATCTCTATTGTGGCTTTTGGGGTGGGAATAGGAGTAAAATCGTTAATATACCAGGCTTAGAAATTCTTTTCTGTATGTACACTTAAAGATCTCATGGATATTTACAACTTTATACCACCTATGTAATTGATTCCCAAATTTGTTAAAGATGGAAAAGAATAAAGGAACAAATGGATTAGAATGAGGAGAAAACCCCAATCTCTCTTTTAAACTCCAGACCCATATATCTAATTACCTGCCTCCATATCTTGCCAGTCAGGGAAACTCAACAGTTCCCAAAGTAATTGACGTTCCCATGCTGCCCACCCCCTTCTTCAGAGACTCCTCCAGCCTTTTAGTTTTCTGATTCTAGCTCTTCTCTTTCATATCCTTCCCTGACGGAAAGCTCTGAGGTCCTGTTCTTATCCTTGAGCTCCTCCTCCCTGCTGCCTCCCCATGCCCTGGGCTCCAACATCCTTTCATCCTTCAAGCTTCCAAGTCACCAACTCACCACGTTCGGCCAGACCTCTCCTCGCCCCGACACCCTGCGCTCACTGCGCAGGCTCTGAGGCATCCGCAGTGATCCAAGAAAACCTAGACCGGGGTCGTGGTCTTAGCTCAGCTGCTGTGAGTGATCCGTGACTCTGGGTGGACACAGCTGACTCTGCTATAGTGTCCTCGTTGGAAGGACACTCACCAGAGGCTCTTCCAATGCCTACATCATAAAACTGATTTTCAGTCAGGTCCCCCATTCCCTTAAAACCCTCTGGTGACTTTCTACTAGTTCCTGGGCTTTAGCTTGGCATTCAAGCCTTTCTTACAGCCCGCTTCCCACCCCTCTTCCCCACCACACACACACACACACACACACACACACACACAGACACACACACAGGAAATTAAGAAAAGCAGGTGAGACTCTCAAAATTTCATCTTAGATTTTGAGACTCTTTACACCTAGCAGCTCTTTGCTGAGTTTCTCAGCCTTTTACCCCGAATATGTACAATTTAGAATTTGGAAAAGCCCCGGAAGGAAACTGCAGTCAAGCATCAGTCTCCCTGCTGTATATTCCTCTTTCCTCTGGGATCTTAAGCCCTTAGATAATGGCTGTTAAAGTCTCTAACTGTGATTTCCGTCTTCCCAGCCCAGTAAGGCAGCTGCCAGCGGGAGCTCTCTGTCTCTAAGTCCTACAATGTGAGTTTAAAATACCATGGACTGGGCAAAGATTTCTTAAACAAAACACTAAAAGTACTAGTTATCATGGAAAAACTGGAAATCACCTCCAAGATCATAAATGGAAGAATGGTTGAAATAAATTGCAATCTACATGTGATGTGAAGAACTGACTCATTAGAAGAGACCCTGATGCTGGGAAAGATTGAAGGCAGGAGGGGAAGGGGACGACAGAGGATGAGATGGTTAGATGGCATCACCGACTCGAGGGATATGAGTTTAAGCAAATTCCAGGAGTTGGTGATGGGCAGGGAAGCCTGGTGTGCTGTGGTCCACGGAGTCGCAAAGAGTCAGACATGACTGAGTGACTGAGCTGAACTGATAGGATGGTATATTATGCAAGAAAAAGGAGGAGTTACATCTAAAGGCACTATATGAAAACATACTTGTGGTACACTGTGTTGGTAAGTGAAAAAAACATTTCATAGAAAAGCAATACAGTTTGTAAATTAAAAATAATTTTTTACACTCTGTAAGTATATGTACCAAACTATTCATGGTATTATGCCAACCTGTGGGATTACAAAAGAATCTTCCTTTTCTGTATCATCTTTTTTTTGTTTGTTTCCAATAAACAAGAATTACTTTTTATAACAGGGAAAACAGTGAAACCAAACTTGATGCTACATTTCTTTAAGAAAAAACTAACATTTGGGTTACAACTTATGTTTTCCCTCTGGAATGTAAGCTTGATGGGAATGTAAGCTTGATGGGAGTAGGGAATTTGTTTAGTAGTCTGTGTTCCTAGCACCTAGAACAGTGTAAGTTCTAGCACCTAGCTCCTAGAACACAAAGTAAGTGTTTAGATTAGATTAGATTAAAGTCGCTGAGTCATGTCCAACTCTTTGGGACCCCATGGATCATGAAATTCTCCAGGCCAGAATACTGGAGAGGGTAGCCTTTCCCTTCTCTGGGGGATCTTCCCAACCCAGGGATCGAACCCAGGTCTCCCATATTGCAGGCAGATTCTTTACCAGCTGAGCCACAAGGGAAGCCCAAGAATATTGGAGCGGGTAGCCTATCCCTTCTCCAGCGGATCTTCCCAACCCAGGAATTGAACTGGTGTCTCCTGTATTGCAGGCAGATTCTTTACCAACTGAGCTATCAGGGAAACACAAGTGCTTAGTAAATATTGGTTGAATGAATGAACAATTGAATCAATATGCCCCCAAATATGTGACATGAGTGTTAAAACACTGGAGCTGGTTTCCTATATCTAATTATCTACAAAGGAGTGTTACCCATGGTATTATAGAAGAATATTTTAAGGAGGATTACTTGAATATAGACAAGTATTTTTCCTCAAATACATTTAACCTTTGAACAATGAAGAGGGTTATGGGTGCTGTCCACTTCTGCAGTTGAAAATCCATGTACTGTCATCTCTGTCTCAAAAACAAAGTAATTGACAAATGACTCACCAAGAGGGCAGGAACAACATTTTGGATAGAATTAGGGCTCAAATACTAGTTTTTTTGATTCCACATATCAGGATCTTTAATCAAATACAAACTTTTCCTCACAGTTAAAGATGTATAAAATGAAAACACAGATACTATATTTATTGGTATTCGTATTCTCCTGAGAAATCTGTATGCGGGTCAAGAAGCAACAGTTAGAACTGGACATGGAACAACAGACTGGTTCCAAATCGGGAAAGGAGTACGTCAAGGCTGTATATTGTCACCCTGCTTATTTAACTTATATGCAAAGTACATCATGAGAAATTCTGGGCTGGAGGAAGCACAAGCTGGAATCAAGATTGCTGGGAGAAATATCAATAACCTCAGATATGCAGATGACTCCACTGTTATGGCAGAAAGTGAAAAAGAGCTAAAGAGCCTCTTGATGAAAGTGAAAGAGGAAAGTAAAAAAGTTGGCTTAAAGCTCAACATTCAGAAAACTAAGATCATGGTATCTGGTCCCATCACTTCATGAGAAATAGATGTGGAAACAGTGAGAGACTATCTTTTTGGGCTCCAAAATCACTGCAGATGGTGACTGCAGCCATGAAATTAAAAGACACTTGCTCCTTGAAAGAAAAGTTATGACCAACCTAGACAGTGTATTAAAAAGCAGAGACCTTACTTTGCCAACAAGGTCCATCCAGTCAAATCTATGGTTTTTCCAATAGTCTTGTATGGATGTCAAAGTTGGACTCTAAAGAAAGCTGAGCACCAAAGAATTTGCTTTTGAACTGTGGTGTTGGAGAAGACTCTCGAGAGTGCCTTGGACTGCAAGGAGATCCAACCAGTCCATCCTAAAGGAAATCAGTCCTGAATATTCGTTGGAAGGATGGATGCTGAAGCTGAAACTCAAATACTTTGGCCACCTGATGCGAAGAACTGACTAATTGGAAAAGACCCTGATGCTGGGAAAGATTGAAGGTGGGAGGAAAAGGGGATAACAGAGGATGATATGGTTGGACGACATCACCGACTCAATGGACATGAGTTTGAATAAACTCCAGGAGTTGGTGATGGACAGGGAGGCCAGGTATGATGCAGTCCACGGGGTTGCAAAGAGTCAGACATGACTGAGCGACTGAACTGAACTGAACTGATATTTATTGGAAGAAAATCCATGTAAACAGCCTCACACAATCCAAACTCATGCTGTTCAAGGGTCAACTGTGGCGTACATTCTTGAAATAGGCTGTAAATGTACCTTCTCTGTTGAGACAGCCAGGACTTTAATATCATGCTTCTTCTTTCTGTGCTCTGTATTACTTCATTTCAGTAAGGACTTTACCAGAACTTTCAGTGCCTAATAAATAGTATTTGAATAATTGCTAAGTTGCTTACATATTATCAATAATAAAATAATGACCTGGTATTAAGAATGTAAATGTCATTCCTATTTTATTGTGGCAATATTAAATTTAACAGAGACTCAACTTTGAATCTAGTTAAGTGATGATAGATAGAATTATGGCTCCTTTTACATTCCCCATGTGCCATATAATAACATTTTAAAAATAGGTTACAAAGAAGAATATTAATATTACAAACAAATGTTCAACAGTAGCAACACAAAGGAAAAGTACAAGGTTTCTGACTTTACAAGACCAGTTCTCTAATACCTGACCTATGGAGCTGCTTTCAGCTTTAAAGGGAAACACTGACTGCATAATATTTTAAAAGCAAGACGAAGATGAAAACACTTAAGGTGTACAGAATGCAGTTACAAAAATTTTTAGTTAAAGAGGCCTTAAAGATAACCAATTCTCAGTTCATTAATTTTATAGAAGAGACTCTCATATCTAGAAAGTTTCACACAGTGAGGAAACTCAGTTCCCTCAGAACTCAGGGTCCCACAGTGAACAGCTGGTGTATTTAATAATAAAACCTATTTTGTTTTAAATAACCAAAAATATTTTAATTGTTTCATACTTTTACTTTGAGATATATTTAAAACACCATGTAGAAAAAGTAGTAAATTCTATTTGTACAAGTCTGTGAGTACACAAGTATTTGTTTCCATTGTTTATTTAACTAATCTGTAATTACAAATATGTTGTTTTACCTACACAGCTCTCCTGAATTAAATGAGTCTATCGTCATATAGAAAAATAACCAGTATAAAAAAATTCAGTATTTACATTTTATGCAAATCAATTGATTAGTAAATTCCCGGATACCGAAACGGTAAGACAGATCCTGCCATGGCTGTGGCAGGCAGAATACTGAACAAGGTAGAAACCAAGGCTTTACACAGAATCCAGGGGAAATGATACCACTTTGGATACCACAGTGATAGCTTTTCCAGAAAGGCATAATGACCATAAGTACATTTTAGTTGATTCCTTCCCCCAAATAAAACACTTGAAGAAGGATATAGAAGATTTAGAAAATGTTCAGAAGAAGTGATCAGGATGGAGAAAATGTTTTTGTCTGAATGGAGTCATTTTCCTCCCCATCCTATAGTGTAGTTTTTTTTTTTTTTTTTTGCAGGCAGGAAAACCTTTTATTTTAAACCACAAATAATCAGCAGGTGGCCACAACTATCCATGTTTCATTAAAATCACATAAAACCTAGGTACAAAAGCACCACTGATTATTGCTCTAGAAAAACGGCATGAAAAAATCCAAATACGCAGAGTAAAAGCACCACAGTATGCCCAGGACTAAATTTTTAAAGCAAGTGCATGGAATGCTGAATCAATTTTACAGACAGCTTCCAATATTAAACTGGTATTTATTTTACTCAAGGATGATGGAAATTTCCAAAAAGCACGACTATGAGAAGGTAAAATGTCCATCCTTATATATTTTTGTATGCCAACTAGTAGAGTCCTAAAAAATTAGCATTTACAAAATACTCGGTAAAAATAGCTTTTAAAAGTTATCCCCAAAGGTACATAAAATCAACCCCAATTTTCATGACCATTCATTCTCCCTCGTTAGCTACAGATTCAGTTTTCTGTGCCTCTTCAGCTTGAGTGTCACCATTTTCAGCCAGTGCGGCGGTACCTTCCTTCCCAGGCTCCTGCTTCTCCTCCTTCTTCCCTTTAACACTTTTGCTAACCTTTGTTGCCGGTTCTTTCTTAGCAGATGTTTTTCTTGGTTTAGGTTCAGGTTTGGGGGGAGCAGGTTTCGCTGACAACCTGGCAGACCGTCTGGTGGGCTCCTGTTTAGTTACTTTGGATCCATCCTTGCCCTCTGTATTTTCTGGAGACTTTCTCTTCGGCATAATGACTGTATTCGTGCAGCTGAAAAGTAAAGCAACGGGCTGGAACTGCTGGCCCCGCCGCTGGATGCTGCCGCCGCCGCAGCTGCTCACACGCAGGTCTCGGCGTAGCCCGGCCTCCGGGACCTCAACCTCGGCGGCTCCCTCCGGGGGCCCTCTACTCGCTGGTCTCAGTGTTCGTTTTTAAAGTGCTATTTGGGAAATACTGAATTCTGTATATTAATTTTGTACCTTATCATATTATGCAAACCTATTATTAATTCTAGTAATTCTTCAGTTTGATTCTCCCAAATTTTCCAGGTATACACTCAAACAGTATAAATATTATGATTTTGTTTCTTCCTTTTCCACATGTATAACCCATCTTTTATTTTCATATTGCATTGACTAGAACTTCTGGAAGAATGCTTCAGCAAGCATGTGGAAGATGGGTGTAATTAGGTGTACTTTTCTGGCTCCTTACATGTGTGGATTATCCTTATTAATAACAGTTTATTATTAAAATAAACAGTAATTTTATATATCAAGGGAGGGAAATTTCCTTATTTGCTGTATAGTATCTTGGGTCCTTTGGACCCAAGTATAGGGTGCCTATCAGTATAGGTCACTCCTACCAGGCAGAGTGTTTTCAATCAAGAATACTCTGCGGGACTGATTGCCTTTCATTCTAGTACTGCAGAGTTGCGTTTGGCTGATGAAATAAGATGTGGTCCAGGAGGGAAGGGGTGATTTTACTTTGACACAAACATGAGCTGCAACCTCCAGGCCTCCTAAGCTCTGCTGATTTATAACTGACATACAAGCAGCTGCAACTATTTAAAGTGTATACTTTGATAAGCATTTATAAATCATCTTGAAACAGTCACCACAGTCAAGGTAATGAACATATTAATCATCCTCTAAAATTTCCTCATACCCCTTTATAATTATTCTCTCGCTCCCCTCCCTTCTCCACCCAACTCCATTCCCAGGCAGTCAGCTATCTGCTTTCTGTTCCTGTGGATCAGTTTGCATTTTTAGGAGTTTTATAAAAGGAATTATAAAACATTTTTTTTGTAGGTGGCTGCTTAGCTTCTTTCACCCGATAATTATTTTTTATATTCATCCATGTATGTTTACATATTCATCAATGCATGCATCTGTAGTCTGCTTCTTTTAGTTGCTGAGTAGTAATCCCACTGCATGCAAAAACCACAATCTGCTTATCCACTCGCAAAATGATGGACATTTAGGGTGTTTCCAGGTCTTGGCATTACAAATAAGGCTGCTGTGTGCATTCTTGTGTAAGACTTTGTGTGAACATATGCCTTCATTTCTCTTAGGGAAATACCTAGGAGTGGAATAACTGTGGGTAAGTTTATGACTGACTTTTTAAGAAACTGCCAAATTATTTTCCGAAGTATTATAATGATTTTATGTTCCCAGCAGCTTTGTATGAGGTTGCAGTTTCTCCACATACTCTACAACAGTTAGTATGCTCATTTTTAATGTTACTTACTTATTTAGCTATTCAACAACATGTACACTGGTGCGTTTAATTTGCACTTCCCTAAAGCAAGATTTTTCAACCTTATTACTAGTGACGTATATGCATGCTTGCTAAGTTGCTTCAGTCATGTCTGACTCGGCGATTCGATGGACCATAGCCCGCCAATCTCCTCTGTCCATAGGATTCTCCAGGCAAGAATACAGGAGTGGAGGCCCGTTTCCTCCTCCAGGCCGTCTCTGGGACTCAGGGATCAAACCCTAGTTTCTTCCATCTCGGCATTGGCTGGGGAGTTCTTTATCACTAGCGCCACCTAGGGAGCCCCAGTTACTATTGACATTTTGGGCCAAATAATTCTTTGTGTTTGGGGTTGCACTGTACATTGTAGGAATGTTAGGGGCATCCCTGGCCTCTACTCACTACACGCCAGTAGTACTCTCTGCCTCAGTTGTGACAATCAAACATGTCTCCAGATATTGCCAAATGTCTCTGGTGTGTAGGAGCAAAATTGCACTCAACTGAAAGCATTGCTTAACGACTAACGATATTGGCCGTCTTTTCATGGGCTTATTTGCCATTGATATACCTTCTTAGTGAAGTATCTTTTCAAAAGTTCTGTCTATTTTAAAGATGAGTTATTTGTCTTATTATTGAGTTGTGAGAATTCTTAAATATTCTATATACCAGTCATTTGTTGGATATACGGTTGAAAATAATTTTTCCCATTCTATGTCTTGCATTTCCATTTGTAAAGCATTGTGTTTGGAAAAGCAAAGTTCCTAATTTTGATGAAGTCTAATTTATTGATTATTTTCTTTATAGTTTGTATTTTTTGTATTCTGTTTAAATGTAACTATGGTTTTCTCCCATTTTCTTCTTGAAGTTTTATTTAGTCCTGTGATTAATTTTGAGTTAATGTTAACTTTTATGCATGGTAAGAGGTAAGTCAAGTTTCACTTAAAATTATTTATTTTTAATTATCAATGTTCAAATTAAATAGGTTTATTTTAATTAATTATTTAAATTGCTTTATAATATTGTGTTGGTTTCTGTCATACATCAACATGAATCAAGGTTCACTTTTTAAATACAGAGAGCCAATTGTTCCAGCACCTATGCTGAAAAGCTTATTTTTTCTCTATCGAATTGCCTTTGTAGCTTTGTTGAAAACGAGTTGTATATGCCTGTGAATTTACTTCTGGGCTCTCCATTTTGTTCTATTGGTCTCTATATCTTTATAATGATACCTCAATGTCTTGATTACCATAGGTTTATAGTTAAGTGTAGAAATTAAATACTGTAAATCCTTCAATTTTTTTTTAACATTGTTCTACATGCTAGATCTGTTATTACTATGATGTTCTAATGGAGATTTTCTATTTTCCTCATTACTTCTACATTTATGAATTGGAATTTTTGAACAAAATGTTTTCCTTCTTCCTCACTTATTAATTCAGTCATTTATTTATATTAGTGTTGACTCATGGATATTTATTGTATTATTTCACTTAAAATTCAATATTATTATGTATTTTCTTTCTCATATTGTTCTATATTTTGCCATTACATATTCTTTCAGGTTGACTTCTGTGTTTTTTTTTTTTCTTTCAGGGTGGAATTTGCATATAATTTATAATATCAGCAGAATGTAAAATGTATAAACAGGATAATTTTGCCATGAACTTTGCCAACATATCTTCTAAAATCAATTCTCATATTAGTTACTTCATAAACTCGCTTTTAAAAAATTATGGCAAAAAATATTACATGAAATTTACCACTTCAATAACTTTTAACTGTATATATGTCCGTTTCAGCCACGCCACATGGCTTGCAGGATCTCAGTTCCCTGACCAGGAATTGAACCCAGCCCATGACAGTGAAAGCCTGGAATCCTAACCATGAGGCCATCAGGGAACTCCCCAAAATAAGTATATTTTTAAAAAATCACATAACGGAGATCCATTTTAGGTGCTTTGGTTCATACTTGATTGCTGTGCAAGGATGGAAACAGCAAAGTCATTATGGAGACTGTTGCATTAGGGCCTTGGAGTACTGTGTAAAGAGATGGATAAGATGAAACATATTAGTAAAATACCAAGGAGATAACGCTGGCAAGACTTAGCATTTGATTGAAGGTGGTTAAAGACTGAAACTTTATGCAATAGGCCAGAAATAATGAGAGTGATATTTTTTATAAGATAATCTGTGTACCACTCATAGCATATGCTACCTTCTATTATAATCAATCTATTTATAACCAGGCCTTTGCTAGTAAGTTCACAAGCCTCTGGTGGAAGGGACCGGATTTTACATATCCTTCTGTCACCAGAGTTTGACTCTGCCCCATTGCAGTAGATTTATTACCATCTCTAGTGAGATGACCACAATTAGAAGAGCTTCCCGGCTTCCTCCTGCTTCTACGGCTATCCTTGCTCGGCTCCTGTTCCCCTGTTGTTGTTGAGCCACTAAATTGTGTCTGACTCTTTGAGACCCCATGGACTGCAGCCCGCCAAGCTCCTCTGTCCATGGGATTTCCCAGGCAAGAGTACAAGAGTGGGTTGCGATTTCCTTCTCCAGGGGATCTTCCTGACCCAGGGATCGAACCTCCATTTCCTGCTTGGCAGGTGGATTCTTAACCACCAAGCCACCTGGGAAGCCCTTCCTCCTCTTACACCAACTGGTAAATGCGGGCCTTTCTCAGGGTTCTGTTAGCATATTGTCTCTCATGGTGACCCTGTGATTGTAAATAGCACATCAATTTTGATAACTGCCAGGTCCAACCCTCTCTTCTGAGTTTTGTAAACAGAGACTTAACTGACTACTTCACAGCTCCACTGGCAAGTCTCACAGGCACCTCCAACTTATGCCAACATGTGAGGTCTTCCTTTCTCCCCTCCAACCTGCTCCTCCCACGGTCTTCTCCCTCTCTCTAAAGGTTGTCACCATCCACCCAGTTGCTCAAGCCAGAAACTTGTGAGTCATTCTTACACCTCCTTTCCCTTGCCTCCCACACCCAGTACATCGCCAAGTGTGCTGAGACACTTTCCAACACTCTCTGTCGAATCCATCCGCTTCTCTCCATCCCCACTGCTCATCACCCTGCCCCCAGACACTGCTAATTTCTCTCCTCACCACTAATTCCTTTCCAACTGAGTCTCACTTCCACTTCTGCCTTCTCATACCATTCTCCATGTAGCAGCTGCAGTGATTTAAAGGCACAAGTCAGATCTCCTAAGCATTCTTCAATAGATCTCACTGAACGTAAATTAAAATTCAAGATGCTTGATGTGATGCCCATCACATCAATGTTGTGCCTGACCTTCTCCAACTCCTACTTCTCCAACCTCATCTCTTGACATTTCCCCTTAGGCTACCACTCCCTCTGCTTCAATTACCTAAGCTTAGCTCTTTGATGCCTCAAGGCAGCACCTTCTTAGGGGGAAAGTCTTCCCAGAGCTTTTCACCTGGTCATCTCCAATTTATGCCTCAGGTCCAGCTTACTCTTACTTCCTCAAAGGGTCCTCCCTATCTTCCCATCTAAGTTACCTTCCTTCATTTTTCCCTTGTGTGACACTGTTTTCTCTCCCGTGGAAGACTGCGCCTTAACTCCCGGAATCCATTCTCCTTTTCTTTCGTAGCAATGGAGTTTAGCTGGGTCTTTGGCTGCATGCCTAAAAGTGTGTTTCCCTCCTTTGCACTCAGATATGGACATGCAACTATCTCAGCCAAGGTGATATGTATGGACATGATGTGTGCAAGTGTGAGTTTGAGGGCTTCCCTTTAAGTGCCAGAGCTTATCCTCTCCCTGGCCCGTGTGCTGGAAATGGTCACCCTGGACCAAGCATGGAATCCATATTGTGTGGATGGTGGGGTCATGCTATCAATCACGGACTGCCTACTTGTGGATTGCTACATGAGAAAAAAAAATTTATAATCCTATTTAACTACTGGACTTTTGAGTCTCTTTGTCACTGTAAAGGAGGCCTTGGATGGGTGGCTTATTTATTTATTTATTTTTTTTTTTGCTGAGCTAGCCAGCTTATGGGATCTCAGGATTTTTCGTTCCCCTGACCAGGGTTCCTGGGTCCTGGCAGTGAAAATGTCAAGTCCTAACCACTTGGATGGGTTTTAAGTAGAGAATTAAGGTCTGCTGGTAGCCCATCCAGGAGGCACAAGACAGTGTGAATGGTGCCCCATGGTGTTGTGCAACCCTGAGGAACTGCAAAGAAATGACACTGTCCCGTGTTCTTCAGGGTTACTTGGGTTGAAATAGGGAAGACTGATTGGGCTGAAAAAGCACAGTGAGGCAGAGAGGCCAGAGAAGGGACTGTCATAAGGCAGAGGAGAGAGAACCGCATGGATGAGCACAGCACAGGAATAGAGAGAAGAGGTGAAATTCCAGGAATATTCTCAAAGGTGGACTCCACAGGGCTTGGTGTTTCCTGGGTATGATAGACAAAATCATGACTTCCTAGAGATGTCCATGTCCTAATCTCAGGAACCTGTGACTCTGTTACCTTCCATTGCCAGAAGGACTTTGGAGATATGATCAAGTCAGGGTTCATGAAAGGAAGAGATGACCCCAGACCAGGAAGGTGAGCTCAGTGTAATAAAAAGGGATCTTATAAGAGGGAGGCAGGGGGGTCAGAGTCAGAAGAGGCAGTGTGGCTGCTGAAGCAGACGTCAGAGTATGTATATACTGTGAAGATGGGAGAAAGGGGCTATGAGCCAAGAGGCCCAGTCTAGAAGCTGGAGAAGTCCAAAAAGTGGATTCTCCCCCAAAGCCTGCAGGTGGAATGCAGCCCTGCAGACATTGATTCTAGCCTGGAAAAACCCACTTTGGATTTCCAACTTACAGACATGTAAGATAGTAAATTTGTGTTATTTGACTTCACTGCATTCATGGTAGCTTGTTAGAGCAGCATAGGAAATTAATATGCTGGGTGTGGGGGTTAGGGTGAAGGGAGAGGTAAGTACAGCGCGTTGCGCAACTGAGTGGGGGTGATGGTTTGAAAGTGAAAGTGTCAATCGCACAGATGTGTCTGACTCTTTGCGACCTCAGAGACTGTAACCCACCAGGTTCCTCTGTCCATGGGATTCTCCAAGCAAGAATACTGGAGTGGGTTGCATTCCCTTCTCCAAGGCATCCTCCTAACCCAGGGATCAAACCCAGGTCTCCTGCACTGCAGGCAGATTCTTTACCATCTCAGCCACCAGGGAAGCCCGTGACGGTTTGGGAGCCCAGACGTAAAAGCCAGTGGGGGAGGGCTGGCGGATGGGCGTCTGTGAAACAGACAACCTGCTGGAACTGGCCACTTGGGTCTGGCAGCGAGGAGAGGCGCTGCCCTGGAGATAGGGGTAGGGGGGCATCCTTAAATATTCCGGGATTAAAGCCAAGGGCGGGGGTGAGAGCAGTCACAGAAAAAAAGGAGGAAAGAAAGGCCAAGAACAAAACTGAAGTGGAACGGGGGAGTGGCCTGGGAGGAATTGCAAAACCCAAGGCTGTAGGTCACAGAAGTCAGAGGCAGGGAGAGTTTCAAGGTGCGGTATGGATCATAGTGTCCTATGTTGCTGACAGAGAAAACTGGATGGCATCATTTGGCTTAAAATAAAATCCCCAGTCTGCCATATGTGAATATTCATGTTTGTAAGAGTTTGCATGTGCTAGGAAGAGGGACTGATTAACAGCCTGGGCCCTGGAGCCAGATGACCTGGGTGCGAGTCTACCTCGATGCAGATCCTGTCACTGACAAGTGGTGTGGGTTTGGCCAAGTCACTCCACATTTATATGCACCAATTTCCTCTTTTGTAAAATGAGGCGATAACTACCTACGTGTATGTGACTGTTGTGAGGCTTAAATCAAGAAATACATAAAAAGGGCTTTGGACAGTACCTGGCACAGGTAAGTTCTATGTAAGTGTTAGCTATTTTTTTCTCATTATTACCTATTGTAATATGTTTGCTATTTAAGGGGTCAATTCTGCCAAAGGAAATAAGAGAAACAAACACTGTAAGGAGAAGAAATGAAATTAAATAAAAGCAAGTAGTTTGTAAGACTAAGTAGTGCATATGTCAGCTGAACATAGAGAGGAAATGTCGGAAAGTCCAAGTAGGCACCAAATATTCTTGGTACAGTAAATATTCATGAGGCTTATTAGCACTCAATATTCAGGCAGGCTTCAAATGACCACCCACTGGTGACAAGAACACAGCCTCCATTTGTTCTCTGCCTGAGAAATGCCGATAAAATCCCGCAGCTGCTCATCAGGCTAATTGGTGAGCTGGAACTGTAGCCAGCCATCCTCACTTCTTATCTCTCAATAGAGAAAATATGTGCTTGCTCTGGCCCCAGGTACCCTCTGACTGCCAGGATCGACCTCAACTCTGATCCTTATAATCCCACCATCAGTATAGGAAAACTGACACAGGAGATAAAGGCATAGGTTCTCTGCATATTTCATAAAATATACCATCTGCTTATACCCTAGTCTCTGTGTTAATCTAGCTCCCGATCTCTTCTTCTGCATTTTAACTTGATTCAATTAGCCACATGATTTCAACACCCTAATTGTGTCTTCGAACCTTTCTGGGCAATGACCTCTGGGACAGCTGATTTCCCAGCCCACAGCCACTAGTCACCTCACAGGGGTAGCAGATGGGGGAGGAGAGGCAGGGCCCTTTTCGTTTCTGCATGTTTGCATCTTCTCCTTAGTTACACTGATGGGGAAGGGGCTACCAGGAAAAACCGGGAGTAAGAAATGGCAACCCGCTCTAGTATTCCTGCCCGGAGAATCCATAGACAGAGGAGCCTGGTGGACTACAGTCTCTGGGGTCGCAAAGAATCAGACACGACTGAACACACACATACCAGGAAAAAATCCTGCCCTAAAAAGGCCAATTAAAACAACATTTTGTGCTCTGCTGACCCTTGAGGGCACCATTCCTATCTGAAACCAGCTTTAACTTCTAGAATGATTTTGCCTCACGTGTCAACATGGAACCACCTCTGGGCAGCTCTAAGTTAAGAACAATCCCCCACCCACCCTGCCTTCCTTTCTTAAACAGGACCTGGATCATGTTAGACCTGGAGTTTGTTCACATTCTTCCTTTTCTTTTTCTTTCTTTTTCAAAAGGTTGCTTCTTTAATATCGGGACAGATAAGAAGCATGATAATTCTATTATGACAGCTACCAACTGGTTGGAGTTGTTCAGTTCCAAATTCTGCGTGGGAAGCTGTCTCTAGGCGACATCAGACCAAAACCTGTCATTTTCAGAGTCTAGTCACCACCTCGATCTCCTTCATGAAACTTTAACACTCAGTGCTTTTCATTGTTTTGCTTTTATCTGTATTGCAAGTGGATTTATCATGAGGCTAATGGAGCATAAGGTACCCAATCCCAGATTCCAGGAGGGGCCAAGGTGACTGTGTAACTTTGTTTTATTCTCTGTAAAGAGGAGCCTCTAATCCTAAAACTTCATGGCCTATAAAATTCTCATCAGTATGATTTCATGGTTAAGAGCTTAAACTCTAGACATGAAAGCCTTCTCACCCATTTACTATTTAAGTCATTTTAGGTAGGTCACATTCAGTTTCAGGCTTGGTGTCCTCAGCTGTAAAATGGGAATGATAGTACCTATACTTTTAGGATTACGGTAAAACTCAAACCGTACTTAAACAGAGCTTCCTCTAGGAGAAACGTTCATCCGTGTTAGCTGTCACTATTATTGTCATTATTGCCAGATCAAGACTCCTTGAGAGCAGGATCTGGTACCCCAAAGGCCCATCACAGGCGCCCCAAAAATGCCTGCTGAAGGAACACCTTTTACAGCCACCCTCTCCCCACCCTCTCTGCATGTCTAGCCAGAAATACAACTCTAATTACATTTCTGATGCAACAGACATCGTTATCTCTTCAGCGAGATACTCGGGTAGCACCTTCTCAGTTTTAAAGCTTGCTTCAGTCTCAGCTCTTCCCCGGTGAGTCCGGCCACCCCGGTTATTTGTCTCCTGCCCAGCTCCCTCTCTCCCGGGTCACCTGAGGACTGTTGGCCAGGCCACGGTCGGTCTACAAGACGCTGAGCGAACGCATTAATACTGTCGGCGTTCTGCGTGGCACTTAATAGATGCTCAATAAACGATGACTATGCTTGTTGTTGATCTTTGCAATTCCCGACCAGCCGTCCGTCCCCTCTCCGCCTCCTCCCCCCGGAGCTAGGCCCGCACCGGCCGCCTTGTGGGGGGTGGTCTCAGCCGGGGGCGGGGGACCCGCGGACCGACTCTCGCGTCTGCTCCCCACCAGCGCGGCGCGGTTCCCGGGCAGGGCTGAGGCCGCGGGTCCCCCGGGGCCGCCCGGGCGGGCGGGAGGCCGGGAGGAGCTGCCGCCGACGCATCCGCCGCCGCCGCAGGAGGCGGGGCGCTGCACCTGGCGGCGGATTCTCCGCGCTCGGCCCTGAAACGGGTCCAGCCGGTAGCGAACGGCGGAGGCCGGGCGGGAGAAGCAGGCAGGAGGGGACAGGGAGAGGAGGTCGGGCCGGCCGGAGCTCTCGGCTCGCCGATCCTGGTCTCCCCACTGGCTCGCATTCCCCCGCCGCAGCCCCGGAGGAGCCGGCTACCCGCCCGAGATGGTGCGCGCCGCCCCGACAGCCGCCGCCCCGGCGCCCAGAGCCGCCGCCCCGCGCCGGGGGGAGAAGGCGCCCCGCGCCCCGCGCAGCTGAGCGTCGCCGCCGCCCGCCGCAGGTGAGTCGGCGCCCGGGCCCCCGGGGGCGGGGAGCACCCCTCCGGCGCGCACACCTGCTGTGCGGAGGGGGGTGGGGGGCGCTGGCGAGGGCGGGCCCGGAGCCCGGGCGTCGCGGTGAGGGGTGTCACCGCTGGCCCCGATCGCCCGCTGCTGTCTCCCTCCCCTTGGATTCCCCCGTCGCTCGTCATCTTTTGGGGTGCTGGGGCCGGCTACAGCCGGCACCCCGGCGCGGGCAGCACTTCCGCAAACGTAACTGGAGTCAGGAAAACAAAGGCGCTGCCCAAGGGAGCCCTCGCCCGGCGCCGGCAGCAGCCCGGGTGCGGGGTGAGGTTGGGCCCCAGTGTCCAGGCCCTTCTTGGCCCAGCCCCACTCGCGCCCTTGCCAGAAACATCGTCGGGAGAAAGGGAAGCTAAAACCCCCAGACAGCCAGCGAACAGATACATAGCCGCTAGTGTGGCTA
This sequence comes from Odocoileus virginianus, assembly GCF_023699985.2. Classification (NCBI taxonomy): domain Eukaryota; kingdom Metazoa; phylum Chordata; class Mammalia; order Artiodactyla; family Cervidae; genus Odocoileus; species Odocoileus virginianus. The sequence goes on along the minus strand of NC_069686.1, from coordinate 789,297 downwards.
GAGGAGGAAATGAACAGCGTCTGCTTCCCCCAGGTGAACAAATAGGGGAAAAAAAAAACCCTCTTTCCCTTGCCTGCTACCATTCTAGAAGAACTGTGCTTCTTTACTTCAACTCGGCCTAACGTGTCCCTAGAGCCATTTTGAGGTAACAGTAGGGGTTTCTAGTCTTTTGGGGTCCTGTTTATCTTCTACTCAGCCCCCTACAAATTTAAGTAGGATGGTGAAAAATCCCAAATGCAACTTTCCCCCTCATTTACCCACCCCCACGTGACCAGGCAGGTGGATTGATTACCCTTAAGGCCAGGAAACGGTGCATTTCTCCTCTCCCACACACATGCGCAACCAAGAACGTGTCCTTTCATCCAAAAATATTCAATAAACATTTTCCAGAGCTACGGGAACAGATAAAACCATACCTGTCCGTAATAGGAAAGAACCTTAGAGAGCTGGTGTCTAGATATTTGTATGCCGTCAGGCGGGTCACATCTTGAGCCTCCGTTTTCTCAACTGTCAAAGGAGATGGTTGGACAGTATAGTGGACAAGCTTCCCCCTAATTGTTCTAGAAGTTTAGGATTTTGTGGAAATCTAACCTCTTCAAAATAAATGAATGCACAAGGTGTGGTGGATGTCCATTGGACCAAGGAGGTGATGAAAGCAGGCCCCTGGTGTCTGCAGGGCGTTCCTTTCCCTAAGATGTGACCACGAGTCTGCTACAGGTGTGTGCATCATTGATGGCCTTGGTACGTGAAAGGAGGGGACAGGAGGCAGCTTCATTGGAAAGACTGGCTTTTGACCCTTTAAGCTGCTGGTCATCAGCAGAGATGAGAGGCATTTTCAGTGATTTTGTGGTACTCAGATGATTTGTGTTTGTCACAAGTTGTAGGAAAAACTTAGGATTGCTTTAAGGAGGAGGCTTGGAAATTGCTACTGAGCGCAGAGCAAGATACCCTGGGGGATTAGGAGGAGAAAGGATCATATTTCAATAATGCATTACAGCTGCTAGGCATGTTTACAGTAATTTATTTCTAAGACACTTTCAATGTCTGTACGAATAAATTTAATATGAAAACATGAAGCCAAACCAAAACACAACGATAAACAAAATAGCAAGGTTTGCAGGTATTTGGTGATAACGAGGTATCAGATCACCAGGTCTAGCATATATAGTTTCTGGATTATTAACGGTAATAAGGCACTTTTTGAGCACTTAGAATGTTCAAGGCACCATCTTAAACACTTAAATTCTTAAACTCTGTAAGATAAGTCTTTTCCCATTTTACGGATGACTAAAGGAAGCTCAAATGGTTGAGACTTACACAAACCACAAAATCAGTAGGAGGTGGGGTTAGATTTGACCCTGTGTCTCTGCCTCCAAAGCCCCGGAAATTTCCACACAGTGTCCCTCCCTATTCAAGACTCAGGAAGCCTCACCACCTACGCAGGTGCCTTCCTTTGCTTCTTGACTTTGACAATTAATTTCATTTTGATATACATACATTACTATGTTAACATTTATCTGTGTAAGATTGCAAGAAAATCTACATACTTATAGGGCATATGTATTTATGCATGTACATTCACCCATTTGTTCTCACCATTTGTATGTTGAAAGCAAGTGTAAAAATGATCATAACCAGATATATTAGTATTAGACCGAGAGGTTTTTTGTTTTACTTCTTTTGCTATTCAGTAAATCTTGATTTAGCAATCTCATTGTAGGGAAAGGAAGTGCAATACATGTAAACATGTCTGTTAGCTCCTTTGGCAGATTATCTTAGGAAAAATATCATGATATGGTAAGTGAAAAAAGGAAATTGCAGAAGATATTTATATATAGACCTGCATACAAGCACACGTATACCTTGCTGTCTCTTCACGTGGCTTCCTGAAGGAAGTGGGTTCAGATGATAAAGAGAGGAGGGTACTTTTCCTTTTTACTTATAAAGTTATTTTGGGCTTAGAAAACTTTTTTTTTTTTTTTTTTTTTTTTGCAACAGGCACTTGTTTTTTTTATTTTATAAACTAAATAGAGAAGCAGAGTAGAATTGATTCACCTAATAACAGAAAATAAGAAAAAAGTGAATGTGCCTAAACTGTAATATTAGAGAAGTGAAACATGGGACTTGGGATATCAAAGAGGAAAGTGGTATTCTGGAATTTGCAGGTAAGGGAGCAAAGGGTGATGAGTCTTGGCTGACTAAGTTTTATCTTTTTTAATAATACCTATAGCATATTCTATAGTACACCCGATTTTCCTCCATAATAAGAATGCTTTGGTACACACACCCCAATTTTTAAAAATTATTTTATCTATTTTTTGGCTGTGCTGGGTCTTTGCTGCTTGCAGTCCTCTCTAGTTGCAGCGAGAGAGGGCTACTGTCTAGTTGCAGTGCATAGGCGTCTCACCGCAGCACCTTCTCTTAATGGGGAGCAGGGGCTCTCGGGTTCGCAGGCTGCAGTAGCCGTTCCCAGGCTCTAGGGCACAGGCTCAGTAGCTGTGGCGCAGGCGCTTAGTTGCTCTGTGGCATGTGGGATCTTCCTGGACCAGGGATCAGACCCATGTCTCCTGCATTGGCAGGTAGATTCTTTACCACTGAGCCACCAGGGAAGCCCCCACACACCCCAGTGTGCCTGCTGGAGAAGGTGGTAAGAATGTTTTCCTGCTCTTGCTAGTGGTGGCTATCTTTGGAAGCATAATTGGTCTTTACGTAGAAGGTAGGAGTGCGTGTGTTGTGTGCTCAGGCGTGTCTGACTCTTTGCAACCCAGTGGACTGTAGCCCGCCAGGCTCCGCTGTCCATGGAATTTCCGTGGCAAGCATACTGGAGTGGGTTGCCATTTCCTCCTCCAGGGGATCTTCCCAACCCAGGGATCAAATTTTTGTCTCCTGCCTTGGCAAGCAAATTCCTTACCACTGAGCCACCTGGGAAGCCCAGAAGTTAGGAGTAGGAGATATAAATTTACCTGCTGTGTCATTTCTATGAAATGACTTCAGATGTAATTATTTTTAGTAACATAATTTCATGAGCAGGAAGCTATTATCAAGTTAATCTAGTCTGATGCATATATATATATCCATACACATATAGTTTAAGAAACATACATATGTGTATATGTACATAATCTTGTCTGATGTATATATACACAATCCCACAATTTGGCTTAGTTTTATATAATACTAATAAAAAGCACTGCTTAGAATTCTTAAAAATTATTGCATTTCCCTGCTCAGACTTAGAAATCCAGAATCAAATACATTCACATTTTTCAGAATCAAGAAAACACATTCTTCCTTGTGTTTTCTACATGAAGGAAAAGTGAATAAGGTTGGTTCATTGTAAATGTAATAGGCAATCCTGAGAAAAGGGTAACTGTAAAATTATTTTGCAGAAGAGATATTCTGACAATTTTAGGTGACATCCAACATTTCCTGTAGGGTTCTAATTCTGTTTTGGGCTGAGGGAAGTCTCAGTCTTTTGATTTAGGAAACTTTGTTGCTCAGTAGGTTCTCTTTAAACCCACAAATCAAGTGCAAAATTCTACCCTAGTGCAAAGCCAGTTTGGGTAAAACCTTTTCCTCAGAACAAAAGGAATGTTATTTTCCAGGACACAGCATTTTGGATTCTTGTGAAATGCAGACATATACATCTGCTGTGAATTCTGCATGGGACAAAGAAAACACCCTAATGTCTCCATCAGGAACATTCCACTTGGATATGATTCTTCCAGAGTTAATTACCCAACACTAGCTGTCTGTGGCCATTATTATACTTTACTGGCATTTTGGAGGGTGAGAAGGCCAGTGTCAGCTTGATTTATTGTCCTAAATCCTGAATGACATGTTATCCAGTACTTAGCCCTATTGTTGGGTTTCAGTAACATTTGCTTTGTAGCTATTCTTCCTTCTTTGCATTTACAAGATACTTATTTGCTACTTTGTAAAATGGCATCATTTAAGTTAGTTGGCTGGGCCAGACTTTTGGAAACTATGAGAGTCATTTGCTCAGGTAATGGTTTATGGGCTCTCAGCCCAAATAGAAAACTGAACCAAACCAAAACAAATAAAAAATGTGGAACTCCTAAACTGTGAACCTGTGTATTAATATGTGTCTATATTATACTATATATCATATAGTCTGGTTATGATATATATATATATTGCTAGCCTGTGGGTTTAAATAGCATATGCAAACAGACACACATACACACCCCTACCTCAGCACCAACAAAAAATATCCAAAATGTTGTGTATTAAAAGTAGCTTTCATGACTTCTCTGGAGGTCCAGTGGTTACAACTCTGTGCTTCTGCTGTAGGGGTGCAGATTCTGTTCCTGGTTGGGGAACTAGGATGCCACATGCCTTGAGGCCTGGCCAGAAAAATGAAAAAAGTGAAAGTAGCTTTCATCTGCCTGTATCCCTTTGTCAATTACGTTGAAGAGATGTTAAGGTTTGGGAATGTGAATGACTGGCCGTATTACCATGGAACCTGGTGGTCCTGCTGAATATTAAGGACAGGAAAGAATGGGGGCAAAGATGGGAAGAATTCTAGGCTCTTAGAAAAACCATATTCCAGAGATATAAAAGAAGATTGAGGAAAGGAGACCTGAGACATCTTTTCTGACATTTGTCCTGGCCTGTGTTTGAGTACGGGAGACAGATTCAGAGAATGTCCAGAAAAAGGGAAGTCCAAGTCTGAATGACTCTTTTCTCAACTCTGAATGAGGAAATGTTTTGATCTGAGACCAAGAGTGGAACTTGGGGGAGAGAAAGAGATGGGACGCCGTGAATCAGCGGTGGCCGAGAGAGCTCTGGTGTGGCTTTGTGGGGGATAAAAGGGGAACTGGAAAGAGGAACTGGTGTTGTCTCAGTAAGTCTGATTTGTGGATGAATTGTGTCCAGTGAAGGTGAACAAGAAGCTTAGGCTGGCAGTTAACTCCCTGAGTGTTTCTGTAGAAAAACTACCGGTAGGTGCTCCTACCCCACTTCCCATGTGGCCTCCATTGGGGGAAGATTGGAGACGGGGCCAGCAGAGTCCAGGACTCCCAGAGGAGGGGGGGGTCCCTATGAGCCACATGATCAATTCTTATAACTGCTCTGGGCATTTTTAGGGACAAGGTTAAGGTAGAATACACTTGGCCCAAGGTAACCAAGGCTTTTCTCAGCAGTTCAGTTCAGTTCAGTCGTTCAGTCGTGTCCAACTCTTTGCGACCCCATAAATTGTAGCATGCCAGGCCTCCCTGTCCATCACCAACTCCCGGAGTTTACTCAAACTCATGTCCATCGAGTCGGTGATGCCATCCAGCCATCTCATCCTCTGTCATCACCTTTTCCTCCTGCCCCCAATCCCTCCCAGCATCAGGGTCTTTTCCAATGAGTCAACTCTTCACATGAGGTGGCCAAAGTATTGGAGTTTCAGCTTCAACATCAGTCCTTCCAGTGAACACCCAGGACTGATCTCCTTTAGGATGGACTGGTTGGATCTCCTTGCAGTCCAAGTGCCTCTCAAGAGTCTTCTCCAACACCACAGTTCAAAAGCATCAATTCTTCGGTGCTCAGCTTTCTTCACAGTCCAACTCTCACATCCATACATGACTACTGGAAAAACCATAGCCTTGACTAGATGGACCTTTGTTGTCAAAGTAATGTCTCTGCCTTTTAATATGCTGTCTAGGTTGGTCATAACTTTCCTTCCAAGGAGTAAGCGTCTTTTTAATTTCATGGCTGCAGTCACCATCTGCAGTGATTTTGGAGCCCCCAAAAATAAAGTCAGCCACTGTTTCCACTGTTTCTCCATCTGTTTCCCATGAAGTGATGGGACCAGATGCCATGATCTTAGTTTTCTGAATGTTGAGCTTTAAGCCAACTTTTTCACTCTCCTCCTCCACTTTCATCAAGAGTCTTTTTAGTTCCTCTTCACTTTCTGCCATAAGGGTGGTGTCATCTGCATATCTGAGGTTATTGATATTTCTCCCAGCAATCTTGATTCCAGCTTGTGCTTCTTCCAGCCCAGCATTTCTCATGATGTACTCTGCATATAAGTTAAATAAGCAGGGTGACAATATTCAGCCTTGATATACTCCTTTTCCTATTTGGAACCAGTCTGTTGTTCCATGTCCAGTTCTAACTGTTGCTTCCTGACCTGCATACAGGTTTCTTAAGAGGCAGGTTAGGTGGTCTGATATTCCCATCTCTTTCAGAATTTTCCACAGTTGATTGTGATCCACACAGTTGAAGGCTTTGGCATAGTCAATAAAGCAGAAATAGATGACTTTCTGGAACTCTCTTGCTTTTTCAATAATCCACCGGATGTTGGCAATTTGATGTCTGGTTCCTCTGCCTTTTCTAAAACCAGCTTGAACAGCTGGAAGTTCACGGTTCATGTATTGCTGAAGCCTGGCTTGGAGAATTTTGAGCATTACTTTACTAGCTTGTGAGATGAGTGCAATTGTGCGGTAGTTTGAGAGTTCTTTGGGGTTACCTTTCTTTGGGATTGGAATGAAAACTGATGATTTCCAGTCCTGTGGCCACTGCTGAGTTTTCCAAATTTGCTGGCATATTGAGTGCAGCACTTTCACAGCATCATCTTTCAGGATTTGAAATAGCTCCACTGGAGTTCCATCACCTCCACTAGCTTTGTTCACAGTGATGCTTTCTAAGGCCCCCTTGACTTCACATTCTAGGATGTCTGGCTCTAGCTGAGTGATCACACCATCATGATTATCTGGGTCGTGAAGATCTTTTTTGCACAGTTCTTCTGTGTATTCTTGCCACCTCTTCTTAATATCTTCTGCTTCTGCTAGGTCCATACCATTTCTGTCCTGTATCGAGCCCATCTTTGCATGAAGTGTTCCCTTCGTATCTAATTTTCTTGAGGAGATCTCTAAGCCAAGCCCAAAGCCCCCACACTAAACACTTAAAGCAGAACCTTACAAAGTGACATACTTACTCTTTGTGACTTTTACAGAAATGCACTGATCCAACCCAGCATAGGCCAGCTTCTGTAGCTATTGTGGAGTGCCTTCTTCTGTTTGAAAATGATTTCTGGAAAATTGTGTTTAATGAACAGGTAGAACCCAAACTCACTTTTATGAGAGACTTTGAATAAAAGAGTTTCAAAAGTGTAAAAATGATATCCATTTATCTTTTATTTCCTATTAATGAGGTTCCCCTATTTTGAAGATGTTTCATCTTTTAAGAGTGTCCCAAAGCCCTTGTAACTGGCCCTTTCAGTTGTTCCTGCAGGATCTGCACAGTGATAGGCAGGCTTCAATCGAGCAAGTCCCATTGGCCTTTCCGGGATTGTAGGATCAAAGGTGTCCCAGTTATCACTCAGATACTTTGTATTTCAAATAATTCCTTTTAAATATGTATTTTCAAAGTGATACTTGTTGGGAAAAAAATCCAGTAAACTAAAAGAAAAAAAATTAAAGTAACTCCTAATTTTACTTCTCAGAGATTACCCTTAGTAATATTTTGATGTTATTTTCAAATCTTTTTCTAAAGTATATTTTGTATAAAGGACAAGATTTACAAATGCAAACTTTTACAGTACATACAATAAATATTTTTGTGTGTGTCTTGCTTTTTTTTTTCCACTTAATGCTTTTTTTCATGAACATTTCTCCATATTCTATTAATTTTAAGTTATGTTAAGTTCAGTTTTCCATCCTGTGGGTATAGGTTCTTCTTTTTCTCTCATGTTCAGATACATAATTCAACTGCTTCTATTACTGATCACTTACTTTGCTTCAGTTTTCATCACTATGATAAACATCCATACACTTAAATCCTTGCCTTCTAGAAAGACCCTGCTAGTCTCAGTTAATGAGAGTGCCTATTAATATTTATCTCTACCAGCATTGAATGTTTTCATTTTCAAAAGTATTAGTATGGTATGTTTATTTCTTTAATGGGCCAGGTAACAAATCCTTTTCTGAAAGGAACTGATAGCACGTGATAGCTCTGAATTCGACAAAGTCCTCACAGCGTAAAAAGCAAGACAAATTAGATTACACATGCTGGAATGTGCTTAGTATATAAAATTTTGTTTTAAACTACAGTGTAGTTAGGGGGTATAAGGAGAAGTCATTGGTGATAGCTACATGCCTATGGAAGAATGTATTTTAAACTGTGAGATCTAGATTTTGATCTAGATTGTAAACTCATAAAAGACATGTCTGAGAAAGAAGCAACTATAGATTTTTGTTTAGAATGCCATGTCTTAGTGCTCGGACCTGGTGTACTGCGAAGACCCAGAGGGATCGGGCGGAGAGGGACGTGGGAGGGGGGATCGGGAAGGGGAACACATGTAAATCCATGGCTGATTCATGTCAATGTATGACAAAACCCACTACAATATTGTAAAGTAATTAGCCTCCAACTAATTAAAAAAAAAGAGAGAAAAAAATAGAATGCCATGTCTTATATATAGATTGTACACTCTTTAAGCCTCTTAACTTTTTCAGTGACTAATAATGCCAGAATAACCAAGTAAGTCTTTTATTGAATAAGCCAGTCTTTTATTGAATAAGCATTTATCAAGCACTCAATATAAATATAGCATTATTTTACACAACTAACATATGTACTGATGTTCTAACCCAGTGTTATAGAACTAATACTTGGAGTTGCCTTTTTATTTCTCAGTATAATTCTTATTTTTCCAGTCTAATTTTCTTATGTTTCTAGTATTTAGCATTTTCTGTGTTTCCGGATTTTAGACTCATAGGCCTATAATAATTGTATTTGCTCAAGTCAGTCCTTTTCTGAACAGATTTGAAAAAAAAAAAATGAATGTGTGTCTGTGTATATAGAACAAGCATTCATATAGGTTTAAAAATAAAAAATCTTACCAAAAGAGCATTTTAATAGAATTGTAATTCCTCTTATAATCATATATATTCTGTATAAATTGCTTCTGAAGTATAAAGTGGTACTTTACAGAGGAGAATCTAAAACTTTAAATAACTCAACTTTCACTATCAACCTTTTAAAAATTCTTTGTTTTATGCTTTGAAAAGATAAGAGAAAGAAAAGCTAAGATTTTTCTGTGTTAACTTCTTGGCAAAGAAACAAAGATTGTGTTTATAGTCATTAGAATAGTAAATAATTTGATAATCGAGATAATTTTCAAATGATAAGGGTTGGCTTGCTCTGTCTCCCACTGTAACAGTTTGTGCTTATGCTGACCAGGTTTCATGCTTTCCTTTTTCTCTCCTCTTCTAATGCAGTACCTGTTCTGTTACCTCCAAGCTGTTTGAAGACACCATGGTTCTCAGACTCCGACTTGAAGCTAATTGCCCTTGTAGGGCCCCTGTCTGAGAAACCGCGTAATGTTAGAAAGCTAATCGGAATTGCATGAGCATTTATTAGACAAGACGATAATATGATGGTAGCATCAACATGCGTTTGAAAATGAGTGGAACATGTATGTACGATGCATTTATTCACTGGTTTCAAAGACCGCTGGCAGGAACTCCACAGTTTCATAGGTTAGAACTGTTACTGGAGGAAGCAAGTAGCTGGCAGCTCCATGCCCACTTCTGTGGCTCCCGGGTGGAGGAGAGTTGGGGGGAGCCTCTGAGTGGGCTTGTCTTTCAAGACCTGTTGCTTACATTACAGGTTGAAAAGTATTGAGAAAGAATTTCCCCTAATTTAAAAGTTATGCACATTGTAACTTTTAGCACTCTTGGTTCAGTCATCTGAGTACCACCACTGTTTGTCATATTATTTCAGTGGGGAAAAGGTTTCTAAGCTTCAGCTATAGAAGTTCAATGAATATTGGAAACCCAACCTATTCACCTATTCAGGAGCTTGGTTATTCTAAACAGTTTCATTGATGCATCTGGCTATTGGTCTTGGTTTAGAGAGAGATGACTGCACTGGTTCTGATTTACAAACCTCTGTGACCCCCTTAAATCCTTATATTGTTTTTCTTCTTGACAGATGCAGAGTGTCACTAACAGCATGTCCAGTAAATTTCACTTCCTATTTTGAACACTTATTGGATTTTTTGGTTGGAGAAATTCACAAGATATAAAAAAACCACTGTTTGTACCTCACACTGGGCTTGTTTTAAGACAGGAGGTTTATTTGAGAGATAGAAGGAAATGAGGTTCTGGTCCTTGCTTCAAATTTATACTGTAACCTCTTGACACAATATTTAACCAAAAGCCTAAAAGGAATGAATAGAAATCTGCTTCCATGATGGCTGATAAGGTCTGAGAATCTAAATTACAATTTTTAAAATTGATATATAAGTGTCTCTTTCACATAGTGAAAGTGAAAATCCACTTGGCTTTAATCACTAAAACCTTTTTTAGGGTTAAAGCCTATTCTACCTTTCCTTCTCCTGAGATTATTTGTTCTTTTCACCATCTTAGCAAGTGAAGGGAAATATGTTAGAGATAGTTTCATCTCCTTTCTTCCATATTTACTATGTTACAAATATAATTAAAATGTTCCTAAGGGGGCTGTATTTTAAATGTATAGTTATTTCTTGCCTGGTTTACTTAATTATTCTAGTTCATAATCCAACAGTGTGTCCTCTAATGAGCCTATGCATCTCCTCCCCACTCCCCAGCTAAGCTGTGGTCATGGAAATGGTTATGGATGTAAATTCATGAGCAATGATGGATAAAATACTAGCTGGGTTCCGGGGTTCAAGGGTGGTGCCAGAGATTACCACAAGAACACTTGGGAAGAATGCTTTTGGAGTAATGGTAAAATAAGACCCAGAGTTGTAATGAAGTATCATACCCTGGAATAAGATCACAGCCACCACCACCGAATTTTCCTATGTTGCTTTTGAGTTAGAAAAATTGCTTTTTCGTACATTATTTCATTTAAGCCCCAGAATCCATCTGAGAGTGAGTTGACTTGGGCTTGTGTTTTCAGTTCCGTTTTACATGGAGGAAAGGGAGGCTGGAAGCGGCACTGCTGCGTCAAAGCCAGGGGTCTTCTCTCTGCACTTTGTAAAATAAATGTCTGCCACATTAAGCCTTAGTAAAACCTTTAGAATCTTGCCATCAGGTGTTTGTAAAAGATAACCAATGTTTATTGAGGGCTTAAGAGTAAAGGGCGATATACTAAGTCCTGAATTCTTCCCTCAAGGTGTTTATAATCTAGTTGGGGCACACAGGAAATATCTCTTAAAAGGGCAGTAAAATCACCCCTAAATCATGCAACAGCTCAGGTGTGAGAGCAACCTCCAGAAGAGGAGTCAGGAAAATCCTGCCAGTCTGTTTGATTCCCAGACATTGTACAAGATTGCATTAGATTCGTAAAGTTCTATCTGCAATGGTTCCGTCACAGGATATTAGTGTTTGCAACTAGTGTTAAGTGCAGTTGTTGTTGTTTAGTTGCTTGGTCATGTCTGACTCTCTGTGACCCCATAAACTGTAGCCCGCCAGGCTCCTCTGTCCATGGGATTTCCCAGGTAAAGAATACCGGAGTGGGTTGCTGTTTAATTTTCCAGGGGATCTTCATGACTTGGGTCAAACCCACATCTCCCGTATTGGCAGGCAGGTTTGTTTTTTTTTTTTCAACTAATTTATTTATTTTAGTTTACAACATTGTATTGGTTTTGCCATACACTGACTTGAATCCACCATGGGTGTACATGCGTTCCCCATTCTGAACCCCCCTCACACCTCCCTCCCCATCCCATCCCTCTGGGTCATCCCAGTGCACCAGCCCCGAGCATCCTGTATCATGCATCAAACCTGGACTGACGATTCGTTTCACATGTGATAGTTTACATGTTTCAGTGCCATTCTCCCATATCACCCTGCCCTCGCCCTCTCCCACAGAGTCCAAAAGACTGTGTAATACATCTGTGTCTCTCTTGCTGTCTCGCAAACAGGGTTACTGTATTGAGCCACAGTACAATAAAAGATCAAATGTTAGGAAACCCTTAGTAGAGGTTGCAGTAGCAGAATGCTGCCGATCTGTTTTCCATACTGAAGTTCTGACGATCATTGCAAAATACAGATGTGATCATTCTGCCCTCCTCTTCTCTTTGGCGGCTCTCCATTATGCTCAAAATAAATAACATGCACATTCTTACAGATCGGACACTGTGCTCAGAGTTCAACAGGCATCATCTTTTTTCATCCTCACAGCTACCCTAATGGAAAAATATCCATATATCCCTCATGTTGTAGATGAGGAAGAATAAGACTTCGAGAAGTTGGAAGCTTTCCCAAGGCTACAGGGCTTGACGGTGGCAGAGTGAGGATCTCAGTCTCTGCCCGTCTCACTTCCCACTCAGGAAGGCCTTGGCGTGGTGCTCAGCACATCCCTTGCGCCTTCTTTGTGGGTATCTCTTACTCATCCTGTGAGACTCCCACTCTGTTAAGGCCCCACCGCAGACGCCTGTGTCACCCGTGCGTGCACCTGCCTTTGGCTCACCGCTGGATTCGGTAGCAGGGACAGCAGGTTCTCCACCGTTTGAATTGTTGCTCAAGCATGCATCGCATCTAATAATTGATGCTAGATTTATATTTGTGGGATTCAAAAAAAGAATGTCTTTGTCTTCATTGTTGTTGTTTAGTCACTAAGTTGTGTCCAATTCCTTTGTGATCCCGTGGAGTGTAGCCTACCAGGCTCCTCCCTGTCCCTCGGATTTCCCAAGAATCCGGGAGTGGGCTGCCGTTTCCTTCTCCAGGGGTCTTGCCAACCCAGGGAGTGAGCCCGCATCTTCTGCATTGGCAGGTGGATTCTTTACCACTGAGCCACCAGGGAAATCTTCATTATCAGTCACTAATGTAGTGTTTTGTATTCTGTCCATTCGTCCCATAGCTTACTACTTGAGGCTTCCTGTAAGCTATTACTGTCTGCTCACCTCATTTGCCTGTCAGCCCCAGGGTTAACCTTGTAAGGATGTCTTGCTGTCTTTTCTTTCCCTCATCTCGGAGTAGTTTTCTCATCCTTTTTGCCTAAAGCAGAACTCTGCACATCTTTCAAGGGTCGGATTAAGTCCCTCATCCTCTTGGCAGCTCCCATCTGGAATCTGGGCTCTCTCCCCTGAACTCTGGAAGCACCCCTGTTGTCAGTAACATTTTTTTATGATTATTTAGTGTTCTGTGGCTTCCATTATTCTTCTGACTTGTCAATTAAATCTTCCTTGTGTTTTGGGCTCACCTTGTTAACTATGAAGTCTTTGAAACCCAAGACCAGGTCTTTGGCTCCCTGGCTAGTAGCTGCCCAGCATGTCAAGAGGTAGTAACTGCTAAGAGAAGAGACTTCTCAATTTGAATCCCAGCTCTGCCACTTATTCCCTTGGGGTAATTATTTACCTTCTTTGTTTCTCAATTTCCTCATCTGAAATGTGGGGGAAGTAATCATATTGCCCCAGAGAACTGTTGTGTGGAATGAGTTAGTCCATTTTAAGGCCACAGCAAGTGTTGTTTAGGTGTTGTGTTTTACTTAGTAATAATAGTGAGAATGATATAGCCCACTAAGCGCCTATTAAAATACAATAATGTTATTTAAAGTGGGCAACCGCAGGCTATGAATTAGCCACCATATGGATCAGTTTGTCCCCTAGCATACACATTTTGCTACAAGCTTGGGAAAGGTCCACCATGAAAGAAGAAATGGCAGGTTCTGGCTTCTGGGAAGGGTTGTGGGGCGTCTGTGGGTAGCACTTAGCACCCTCGGGGCTCCAGGTGGACCCTGGAGAATCAGACAGGGTTGACAAGCCTAGAAGTGCTTCGGTTCTTTCACAATTTCATGCAGCCATAAAGTAGTCATGTCAAAATGCTCCCAGAGGAAGAGGCAGATTCCACAACAGTCATTCACCTTTGTACACTTTCGTGCCTTTGCAGTCCTAAGAGCTTTGTCTTGTTGAAAGATAATAATCAAAAGCAGTTACTAGTATCCTTCCATCACAAACTAGAAAGAGTTTTCAGATTTGTACAGATCAAATTGTAGCTGCATGAATTCTAGCCAGGTGGCCTTTATTTAGTTATTCTCCATAAATCAACTGCTGATTCTATAAGTAGGTCAGAGAAGGACACAGAGTTGCCTTTAAAAAGCATAATTTCTAAATTTTTCAAGGGATGATGAAGAACAAGTGCCCAAATGCTAATTCAAAGTTGCAAAATACCTTACATTAGGAGGTTGATTTAAACCTTGATGAGTGACTTTCCCCTAAGTCATTCTTTCCTCTCCATCAGATTCAAATGATTTTTGACTATCATAAAGTTATGAAAGGTTTCTCTTGTTACATGAGTCCAGGTGTTAAGTAGTTCTCATAGTATCAACCAATGCAAAGTAGTGAAGAAAATGTTCCTGTAATATGACATTCAGTACCTGTTATATGAATGTCACATTCAGTAACTTTTTTATATGAATTTCAAATCTAAAAATACAAACAAAACTTCTTGTTTCAACTCAGGATATTAGTGTTTAGACTCTAAAAAGGAAGTGAGATAATCCACATTGTGAATACAGAAGCAAAATAAAGTATATTCCCTTGTTTTAGTGGTGCTCAACCTAAGAAAAGATATATGAGAGGTACATTTGTTTTTTGAGAAATTGCATATGTAAAGTGTCTTTTCCCCCCTATAAACTTGAGTGATAATTTGGTTGGGAATAGCTTCCAGGGTTATTGCTGAGATTCCTGAAGCCATTCTGGTTCCTGGTCCTTCGTATGTGACACATCTTATTCTCTGAAAGTTTATAGGGCCATCCGTTTGTTCTCGAGTTCTGAAAGCTTGCTCATGTGCTTTGGCTTGGGTCTGCTGTATCCACTGTGTCAAGTACTCCACAGTCATTTCAGACAACTCATATCTCTCAGTTCTGAGAAATTTTCTTGAATTAAAAAATTCCCATCTCTTCATTTTCTCTGTTTTGTCTCGAAGTTCCAGTTTTTTAGACACCTGTCTTTTCGGGTGATCCTATAATTGTCTTTTCTCTTCTACTTTCCATCTCTTTTCTTTTTGTATTTTAAGTCTTTAAGTTCATTTTTTTCTGTGCTTCACTTTATTTTTTTTAATTTTATTTTTAACTGGAGGATAATTGCTTTACAGTGTTGTGTTGGTTCTGCCATACAACAATGTGAATTAGCCATGAGTGTGTGTGTGTGTGTGTGTGTGTGTGTGTGTGTATCCCCTCTCTCTTGAGCCTCCTTCCCACCCCACCCCCCGAGTTAATTTTCTGTTGACAAATAATATAGTTCACTGACTTCTTACAAAGCGAACACTTCCATTTAATAAAAGATCCAGATTAAAAAAGAAAACAATTATCAGGGCCCCAGAACTTCTAGCTACTACCTCACCCCAGGGTAACTGCTATCTTGAGTTTTTAAAATTAACCCCTTTTATTCTGAGATAATTGTAGATTCACATACTATTATAGGAAATAATACAGACATAGCCCATTTATCCAGTACCCACTTTTCCCCAGTGGTAACATCTTGCAAAACCGTTAGTATAATAGCTGACATTGATGCAGTCCAGATGCAGAACACTTTCAGGGCCCCAGTCCCTGCCATCCCACTTCTGTAGCCTCCCACCACCACCCCCTGGTGAGCCCTCAGCGGTCTCTCTTGTGTTCTCCACGTGAGTAATTTTGTCACTCCTAGGATGATCTGTGAATGGAATCATGGAGTACATAATATTTTGAGATTGGCTTTTTCACTCTTTATAATTCTCTGGAGATTTATTCAGGTTACTGTGTCAATCATTTATTCCCTTTTATTGCTGAGCAATTTTCAGTGGTATTGAGGTACCACAGTTTGTTTAACCATTCATCCACGATGGACACCTAAGTTGTTTCCAGGTTTTGGCTGTTACAAATAAAGCCTCTATAAACATTTGTGAACAGGTTTCTGTGTGAAAATAAGTTTTCACTTTTCTGGGATAAATGCCCAAAAGTGCAATTGCTGGGTCACACGGTAGTCACTGTTTAAATTTATAAGAAACTGCCAAACTGCTTTGCAGAGTGGCTGTACCATTTAACATCCCTAACAGCAGTGTATGAATGACCTAATTTCTCTTTATTGATGTCAGAATTTGGTGTTGTTACTATTATTTTATCCATTCTTATAGATATGTAGTGGTGTATCATGTTTTTAACTTACATCTTCCTAATGGCTAGTGACAATGAACATTTTTTCACAAGTTTATTTGCATCTGTATATCCTATATATTCTGTTTGGTGAAATGTCTCTTCATGTCTTGTCTGTTTTTTAATTGGATTGTTTGGTATATTTTCTGTTGAGTTTGAGAATTCTTTACATATTCTAGATACTAGCCCTTTGTTGAATATGTGGCTTGCAAATATTTTTTTTCCCAGTCTACAGCTTGTCTTTTCTCTTTTTTTTTTTTTTTTTCTCTTTTTTTCTGAGTCTTCGTTGTGGTGTGTGGACTTAGTTGCCACTCAGCATATGGAATCTTCCTGGACCAGGGATTGAACCCACGTCTCCTGCACTGGAAGGCAGATTCTTTACCACTGGGCCACCGGGAAAAGTTCTCTTTTCATTCTTTTAATAGAGTCTTTCCCAGAGCAAAGTTTTTAATTTTTTAAAATTCACTTATTTTTAATTAGAGAATTACTGCTTTACAATATTGTGTTGGTTTCAGCCAAAAGTTTTTAATTTTGGTAATGTCTAATTTATCAATTTTTCCTTTTATGAATCATGCTGTTGGTATTAAGTCTAAGAACTGTTTGCCTGGCACTACAATCTAGGGTTTTTTTTTCCCTAAAAGTTTTATAGTTTTACATTTAAATCCGTGATGTATTTTGAGTGAGTGTTCATACAATGTATGAGCCGTTTATTTTTTGCCTACTGATGTCTAACTGCACCAGCACTGTTTGTTGAAAAGGTCACCATCTTTCTCCCACCAAATTGTTTTTGCGTCTTTGTCAGATATCACTTGGACATATTTGTGTAGATTTATTCTTGGGCTCTCTGCTCTGTCCCACTGATCTATGTGTCTGTTCTTCTGCCAGTATCACACAGTCCTAATTAGTATGTGGCTAAGTAATAAATCTTTTTCAGTGTTGCTTTAGCTATTCTAATTCCTTTTCCTATCAGATAAATTTTAGAGTAATCTCACCCAAATTCCCAGAAAGCCTTACTGAGATTTTGATAGGGACTGTGTTAAACCTGTATATAAATTTGAGAATAATTGAAGTCTTTACTGTGTTGAGTGTTGCAGCCCATGAACATGATATAGCTCTCCATTTATTCAGATTTATTTCTTT
Source organism: Odocoileus virginianus (assembly GCF_023699985.2). Taxonomy (NCBI): domain Eukaryota; kingdom Metazoa; phylum Chordata; class Mammalia; order Artiodactyla; family Cervidae; genus Odocoileus; species Odocoileus virginianus. The sequence continues at coordinate 772,083 of NC_069686.1, read as the reverse complement.
TACTAGCATTTTGTAGCTTTTCAGCATATAGTCCTGTACATGTTTTGTTAATTTATACTGAAATATTTCTTCTTTCTAGAAGCTTTTTAGATTTCTTGGGATTTCCTACATGGACTATCATGCCCCTGTAAACAGAGATGGTTTATTCCTTTTTGATCTAAATACTTTTTGTTTCCTGTTTTTCCCTTTATTGCACTGGTTAGAACTTCTACCGCTAAGTTGCCTAAGAGTGATGAGAACATCTTCCCTTCTTCACCATCTTAGAGAAAAAGCATTCAGTCTTTCACCATTAAATGTAATGTTACCTGTGGGGTTTTGTAGGAGATCTTTATTGAGTTGAAGAAGATCCCTTTTATTCCAGTTTTCTGAGACTTTTCAGGGATGAGTGTTTAATTTCATCAAATGCTTTTTCTGCATCAGTTATTAGAACCATGATACTTTTTTTTTCCTTTGCTTGTTTATATGGTGGGTTACATTGACTGGATTTCAAGTACTGCAGCAGCCTTGCGTCCTTGGAGTAAATCCCACATGATCATAGTGCACAATTCTTGCTAAATTTTCTTTCTAATATTTTGTTAAGGATTTTTGTGTCTGTGTTCATAAGGGATATTGGTCTATAGTTTCCTGGGTTTTGGACTGTCTTCTTTTCTGGTTTCTTGCTTGACAGTTTTTCTCTTTCAGCATTTAAAAAATATTGTATTGCTTCTTGTGTCTCTAGTTTCTGGCTTTAAAAAAAACAAACATTCTCTCATTTGAATAGTTTTTCCCCTGTTGGTAAGTTGTGATTACTGTCTCTGCCCTCAAGATTTTTTTTGTGTTTGGTTTTTGCAGTTTGACTATGTTGTGTCTTGGTGTGGGTTTCACTTGTTCAGAGTTCATTCAACTTCTTGAATCTGTAGGTTTATGTCTCTTGCCAGTTTGAGATGTTTTTGGCCTTTGTTTCTTTGAGTACTTCAGTGCTGCTCTTTTTCTCTTCTCCTTCGAGGACTCTCATGTCATTAATGTTCAGTCTTCTGCTATAGTCCCACAGGTCCTTGAAGCTCTGTTAATTTTTTTTCAATCTATTTTCTTTCTGTTGTTCAGATTGTATAATTTCTATTATACTTGCAGTTCACTGATTCTTCCCTCTCTGCCATTCTGCTGTTGAGTCCATCCATAGAGTTTTTGTATTTTGGTTATTGTATTTTCCAGTTCTAACATTTCCATCTTGTTTTTCTTTATATATATATTTCTTAGATTGCTGAGACTTTCTATTATTTCTGTACTTCAGCTTTCTATTTTTTTCATTCGTTTCAAGCATGTTTGTAGCATGTATGTGTCTTATTTATGAAAATGTTAATATTATATTTAAGAACTATTTTCCTCCTCATAGGACTTCTGTTTGCTCCATATTGATTTTTTTCCTGTCTGTTTCGACTCCATCTTTCCTGTAAGAGCCTTTCCTCCAATGTCTTGTAATTCTTGGTGACTGCTCACATTTAGTGGCAGGGCTTGTTAAGACCCTGAACTGTGTGGAGTGATTGGGTTGGATTGTTTAGTTGGGGAGGTTTCAGTATCATGATTGAGAGGTCATTTCTCTTGGATTGGTCAAATTCTCCAGGGAAGAACCTTCCAGCCTCTGAGAACCTAGTGTGGAAAGTGGGATGGGGCTTGGGGTCCAGGCCGGGGCTTGAATCTAGGACGTGTATGTTCACTCAGAACCCCCTCTTTTCAGTATGGCACCCGTACGCTCAGCTGTTACTGGTCCTCTGTGACTCAAGAACTGTTTTATTCTCTCCAGAGGGATATCCTCTAGTTGACTGGTTAGCTAGGTGGAGGGGAGCAGGGGACTGAGCCTTCTGCGCTGGGGTCCAGACTTTCCATTAACCCTGTTGTTAGCAGCAACCCCTCCTTTAAACACATACCCTCTTACTTGCAGATAAACCTGGTAAGGCCAGCCTGTGAGCCTTTGAGGGACTCTGAGGAATAAATTGTAATTTGTTGTTCTTGGCTTTCCCCACTGTCAACCAGGGTATCAGTTTTCTCAGATTCACCATTATTTACCAGTTTTCTATGTTTTGGCTTCCAGAATTTTATTTTATTGCTATTATGTACCTGTTAATTTTCACAGCTTGGATGATGGCTTTAGAAGCGTGGGTGTTTGTTGGTGTTGCCGTTTTGGTCAGGTTTAAGGATGCAGTAAAACAGATGTGCTCAATCTGCCATTTTCACCAGAAGTGTCATATAATTTTTATACATTTTAGAAATGACAAATATTTCTTTGAAGTTTGAGCTCAAACTGAAATTAATTTAGAAAATAAGTCCAAAGGAGAATTACTGTGTTTTTCAGGTGATGAAATAGAATTGGAGGTGCTGATTTGAGTAGGTGGAGGCACTAATGATGAAAGAAAAATAAGTAGAGAACATTGAGGAGAATCTTTTAGCTTGGCAGCAGAAGATTGGATTTTGCTTTTCCTTCAAGTTTTGTGGGAGATGAAAAAAGTTTTCTGTATGATTAAGAAAACTGTGATTTGGGAACTAGAGAGAGATGATGGTTGTACAGCATTGTGAATGTGCTAAATTCCACTGAATTGTTCACTTATGGCTCATTTTTTGTAACATGAATTTTACCTCAAATTAGAAAAAAGACTTAACCTAAAAAAAGAGAAATATATGAACATTTTCAAGCTTACAACTATGTTGACACCTGGCCTTTGGGGGTAAATGATCATTGACTTTGACTTATTACACAGGCCTCATTAAGTTATGTTTCTACTGTCTGCCTGGAGCTAGGTAGAGATTTTTAAATGTTTACAAGCATGATTTTGGAAGATCTTCAGAAATTTCCTTTTCGTTTTGGGAAAAGGGAGAACAAAATGTATTCCAAAGGGGGGAATTATATCTCTCTAGTAAAGAAGCTGAAAGGAATTAATAGGTATTTAATATATACACCTCCTACATCCAAATATACTCATTACATCTTGACAAATCTTGATGCAAGCAAGACCTTTTGACTCTTTAATCGTTTGTATAATAGAAGAAAAGGAAATTCTAGGCAGTGTGGCATTGTTGCAATGAGTTTATGCGTTTGTTGTATTGTTTATCTTTCATATGAAACACGCTGTCTCATAAAAAGATTTAGTAGCACTTTATTATCCAAAATGTGGTATTTGGCAGTTTAGTGTGGTATACTAGAGTATATGTCCAAAAGCCATAATGTCATTGTTTAGTCGCTAAGCCATGTCCGACTCTTTTGCAACCCCATGGACTGTAGCCTCCCAGTCTCCTCTGTCCACGGGATCTCCCAGGCTAGAAAACTGAAGTGGATTGCCATTTCCTTCTCCAGGGCCTCTTCCTGATCCAGGGATTGAACCTGTGTCTCCTGCATTGGCAGGTGGATTCTTTATCACTGAACCATGTGGGAAGCCTAAAATCATAATATTGGGGTTCAAATCCTTGCTGTGCACATGTGAGTTATTTAAACTCACTACACCTCATTTTATCTCATCTGTAAAATGGAGGAGACAGTAGAGATATTGTGATGAATATGAATTAACACATTTAAAGATCTTTCAGTGTTGTCTGGGGCAGAGTATGTACCCAGTAAATGGTATCTGCTATTTTTTTGACATTTTCTTAAACTACAGCCTACGAAAGCACATCTGGAAAATGTATGTAATATAAGCAGCGTAAAGACTACTTCCTTATCATGATATCATTGTTATGGCTGTAGTGACCAACTGTAGATGCAAATGTGCAAATTGGGTCCCCTTTTCTCATCACATTTGTAGTTGTGGTTAAGGGCTTAGTTCTGTTTTTTTCCTAGAAACTGAAATGGTTTTAGCTCCCTTTATTTTCTAAGCATTCTAGACTTCACAGTGCAGTGGATTTGTTTGAAAAGTAAAACCAAGAAAGTGTAAATACTGTTTACCCTCTATTTGGTTTAGATGTAATCCCTATTATTTGTACATTTTCCCTAGGAATCAGTGAAAAGATTGAGAATGAACCAGAAGAATGAACCATTAGAAGATGTAATTATAGCCAGTCAGTGGCCACAGAGAGAGCACTTGATTTTTGTAAAGTTATTTCTCCTTATCATTATTGTATGACTGCAAGTGAATGGTGATGGTTCTCTCTCACAATTATTATTTTTAGTTGTAGTTTGAAACTCCTCCATTTCCTACAAGATGAAACTCTTATGTTTAAATGTTATCATTTTTATACTAAGCTCTCTTTTAAATTTCACTTTACAGATCAACAGCCAAAATTTTGAAGGTCGTCAACTTTCTGATGGTGGTGATAAGCCATGGCGACAGATGATAAAGTTGCCATCTTAACCGACGATGAAGAGGAACAGAAGAGAAAATATGTGCTTGCCGATCCTTTTAATGGTATTTCCAGGGAACCAGAACCACCTTCAAATGAAACACCGTCCCCATCTGAAACAGCTGCTATTCCTGAGGAGGAAATAGACTGGATAGAGAAACACTGCGTTAAAATAAACAATGATCTTCTCATTTCCAAGGTCTTTTATTTTTTCTTTTACTCTGCATATGGCTCTCTCTACCCCCTTTTGCCTGTGTATTACAAGCAGCTGGGAATGTCACCCAGCCAGAGTGGCCTGCTGGTAGGTATTCGATACTTCATTGAATTCTGCAGTGCCCCGTTTTGGGGTGTAGTTGCAGATCGCTTTAAAAAAGGCAAAATCGTCCTCCTCTTTTCTCTTTTGTGTTGGGTTTTATTCAACCTGGGCATCGGATTTGTCAAACCCGCTACCTTGCGATGTGTACCAAAGATCCCCCCGGCAGCTCATCCCACCAATTCAAGTCACCCGTTCACTGTCCTGCCGACGAACTCCTCCATTGTCTCTTTCATCACCACCTCCCCAAGAATTCATGAGAAAAGGCACCTGCTTGCTTATGATGGGCCAGTGATGTCAGAAGCGGGGCCCAATGTCACAGAAACTGTCATCTTCTCGACAGCTCCAAACAAGACCAGTGCACCCACCCTGCAGCCTCAGACTGATGAAGCTACTGACCATACTGTGACCTTGCACCCAAGCACTGCAACCTCCGCTGCCCCTCCAGGAAATGCATCCAGGGAGACGACCACTTCCGCGGCCACTACCACCAAGTCGGTACCTTCTGACCAAGTCACCCTTGTTTATGATCAACAAGAAGTGGAAGCTATATTCCTGGTGATCTTGGTAGTTGTCATAATAGGAGAATTTTTCAGTGCCTCCTCCGTCACAATTGTGGACACAGTAACACTCCAGTATCTGGGAAAGCACAGAGACCGCTATGGACTGCAACGCATGTGGGGCTCCCTGGGCTGGGGCCTGGCCATGCTGTCTGTGGGCATCGGCATCGACTACACCCACGTGGACGTGCTCATCGAAGGGAAGGGCTGTAAGCCGCCCGAGTACCGGAACTACCAGATCGTCTTCTTCGTCTTTGGGGTTCTCATGACCATGGCCTTGATTGTTGCTACCCAGTTCCGATTCCGCTACAGCCACTTCAAAAACAGTGACAGTAAAGGGAAGGAGGTGGAGATCCCGCAGGTGGAGAGGAACAGCTCCACGGAGTCGTCTGAGGAGACACCGACCGCCACCAGCCACTCGCGGGCCTTCAGCTTCTGGGACTTGATCAGGCTGCTTTGCAGCGTGCAGTACGGCTCCGTGCTCTTCGTGGCTTGGTTTATGGGTTTTGGGTATGGCTTCGTGTTCACCTTTCTCTACTGGCATTTGGAGGACCTGAACGGAACAACAACTCTCTTTGGGGTCTGTTCCGTCCTGAGCCACGTGTCTGAGCTGACGGCTTATTTTTTCAGTCACAAGCTTATTGAACTGATTGGCCACATCAGGTAAGATCCTGCCTTCTGTTGCCGCCCCTCAGCAGCTGAGCTTCATCTTTTCCTAGTTTCGAGCTCCTCTCAGCATGTTTGAGGATATCATCATTTGTGTTGGGGGTAAGGTTTAGGTGGGAGTGGGGATTTCTGTTGCTCTTTCTCTTTAAAATAGAATCAAAGGGAAGGTAATGATGAACCTAGTTGAATTATCTCAAAATATGATGTTTCCCCTCTGTATGCTAACAGACTCTTAGATTAAACGTTTTCAGGTATAAAAGCACCAATTTAGTCAACTCTATTACTCCATGGACCTTGAAGGGTCTAGCTGTCTAAGGCATTTATGAAGAAGGGTTTAAGTAGATAAAGAGGATTATGTTTTTTCAGCCTTCAGTTATTCTCAGCCGCTTGCTGATGCAGAAAGACCTTGAATGTATGGTGTATTGAAGATGTCCGTTATATTTAATAAGGCTGTGATGTGACCCACCAAAATCATTAATCCATGATATTACGTGGAAGAACATCTTATATAATTTTTTCTGATTATTACATGGGTCTCTGCATTTTTATCTGCCATGAAAACATGGGATACTTAAAAATCTTTCTTCTACCTAAAATTTCCCATGTAATCCTTTTAAGCAAAAAAATCTATAAATACCTAGTGTTTTTTATGTAATGTTTCCTACCACTCATGTTTGTCTGAAGTCGTTTGAATTGTACCTTGTTCTTTATGTCTTTCTGCTTTGCCGTTGGCTCTACAATGTGGAGCCAGATACACTTAAACCTTATAGGAAAGCATGGCACGTCTGTCCCTAAAATTTGAAGTTTCTGTAATTAAAAGCAGCCATGTGTGTTTGTGTGTATGTGATAATCTTTAAATCTACTGTTTCTATGAGAAAGGAGAAATAGATACTGGCAAGATCTGAGAAACATTGATCTTTTTCCCTTTAATATCCCTTTGACTAACTGAAGAAAAATATTTTCTAATGTCAAGTTTCAACCTAGAATTTTACTTCTCCCGATACAATTGTGACTATTTTTCCTTGTTTGATTTTGCTTTGGGAGGCTGTGTCCTGTTCCTTCTCCATCTCAAATCTTTGATCCCTTTGTTGTCGCAAACAAAGTCAGGCACTGTACGGACAGCTAGCATCAGAGACACAGGCTCCCTGAGGCACACTCAGTGGGACCGGTCGGCAGAGAGCCTTGTGATATCATGGTCTGGGGTTGTCCTTTAACCTTGTTCAGGTCATGTTTATCTTCTCCGAGCTGTGATGAATTAGACTCACAGTGATGAATTTCTTCAGCTTGGTTGGGTTGTATGAGCAGGATCTCCCCTCACCTAATAGTGTGTTTAAAAACCACAGCCATTTATTCCCAGAAAGGTACCTTGTCAGGTCTTACTCATGAGTGGCTTTCCTAGACATCATGATTTAATCACTCAATAATGTTAATTGAATGTTGACTCAGTACAGAGTATGCATGTAGGTTTTATTTTCAAAGAAGTTGTTAAGGTCTTCTCACATGCTAAGAAAACTAATTTCTCTTCTACCTTTGCCTTTTGTCTGAAGTATACAGTCTTATGGTAGAATCCTGGAGGGTTTACTATTAGGTTTGGTAATTACATAAACTTACACTTGTGTTTTCTTTTTTTAAGAGACAACTCATTACATAAGAACTCATTACATAAAAACTCATTACATGAATGCTAATATCTCATTATGTAAAAACGAATGACTCACTTAACCTTGATTTTCTAGTTTTACATACAAAAGCATCTTTTTTCCCTTTAATGATGTAATGGAAGAAGAAAGCTCTTGTGGTCACGTTGTTGTTCCCAGAAGCCTACTGGGATTCCATCAGTTTGTGTTCATTTACTGCTTTTGGATTTTTACCCTGTTCATTGAAATGAATTAACTACTTTTAAAAGATTCTGATAGTTGTGGTGAGATTATGCCCACGTATTTAGGTAGAATGGATATGTTTCTTTTGTTGAGAATTTTTGGAGCCCGGTTAGTGGTGGTTGAGATTTGAGGGCTTAAAAATGTAGTGCTGACAGTTTTATTTTTTAATTGGGAGAATATCATGTATTAGTTGATAAACAGAAATCATCTTTCTATGAATTCATAGCCTTTATGTTTTCCTTGTAGGATCATAAGGAGAGATCTGTCTGGCCCGTATATATGCACGCATGTTTTTCAGTATTCTGTGACTATCTTATGGGGGTTTGTTTATAGGAGTCAGCATATCCACAAAAATTGTAACTATCCTAATGTAGTCAAAAGTTGATGTATGGCAGAAACCAATACAATATTGTAATTTTTCTTCAATTAAAAATAAATTAAGAAAACAACAAAAAGAATTTTTAAAAAGTAGATTTTCATAAGTTTGTATAGGTTCATAGTGAAGAAACCATCATACCAGAAAACAATTTTTAAAACAGCCTGTCCAATTTTGAACCACTTACTATTGTAACAGTTACGCAGTTTGGGCCCCATTTCTCATTGATTAACGTATCTATACACAGAGTAAATTATTTCGGATTTTGATCTTGGATTTTGTCCCCTCTGGAAAGTGGCTGTCTCAGGCAAATAGGATAATGCTTCCTATTTCCACTAAAAAAGTAAATTTCTTTTGATTCAAAACCATAAGACTTTGGTATTCACAGCAAGTACATTTTTAGGCTAATTTATGTAATGACAATGACTAGATTTCTTTATCTAGAAATATAAATGTATTTTAAGGCTATATTTACCTTGTTGAATGTTTCACAGCCATGAGTAGAGTTGTGATCAAAATACATTTCAATTAATCATTTGCTTGAGTAAACTCCAGGAAATAGTGAAGGGCAGGAAAGCCTGGCATGCTGAAGTCCACAGGGTCACAAAAAGTCAGACATGACTGAGTGACTAAGAAGAACCACAAAAATCATTACTATTTAATATAAGGCATTCACCTGTGTTATGTCATTCAAATTGATTTACACTTTAAGGGACATACAAAAGTCTACTCAAGTGATTCTGACTTTGACCTGAAATTCTTATACTGAGTCAGTAGTTTTCAAATACTATCTGGAAGCGATAATGTATTAACCATTATTAGCCAGTAATTACTACTAAATAGTTGCTAAGTATTCAAATGAGTTGGCTGGTCATTTAGGGAGGCGAGAAGGAAATACAGGATGCTACTAGCAAGAGGAGGAACACAGACATTCCTGGTGGGCGCTGCAGAAAGAGCAGGAGCAGATAGCAAGACGCCAGCCAGCAGCTGAGGACGTGCGGGACAGTGTTAGCGGCCTGTCACTGGAGGGAGAGCAGTCAGCATCGGAAGGGGGGGGAAACTGCCGCCGGCCTGAGCAGGGGAGCTGACCTGGAGCTGGAGGTTTAGGATTGTGTTTGTGATTTTATTGCTTCGTATCCTCTCCCTTGTTTCTGCCTGCCTCTTCGGGCCTTGTTGTCCATCCTGGACCCGTTGGCTCTTGGGGCCTCTCCCGCCTCTCATGGCACGGTGCAGGCTTCCACAAGCTGCTTCTCCCAGTCCCTGGTCTGCTGGGCGCACCTGCTCAGTGGTGCTCGACTGTTAGACTCACACTGGGCGAGCTTTTAGAACTCCTAATGCTCCAGCTCCACCTAGACCGATTACCTCAGGCCGTCCGGCGGTGTGTACCTAGGTATTCCAGCCAGGGTGGTGACCGCCAGGCTGGTGAGAGGCCCGGGTGGATGAGAGGGTGTGAGGGAAGGGAAAAGCCTTCCCTCTTTCGTCCTGTGTGAACTTTGGAGATGGTTCCCTTTAATCCTCTCACGTGGGCCTTGCCCCGGCGGCTTGCTCAGATGCAGGTGTTGACGGTACTCAGCCGGAGCCTGGGGCCGCCCTCTGCAGCGCTCACCCGATGTAGCGGGAGCTCCTTCTCTGCGGTGCTCAGGCCCCGCCCAGGCTCGGCCCTGCCTCCTCTCAACCCGAGTCCCCGAGTCCCCATGTCCGGTCAAATTGCCTCTCACCGGTGGCTCTGCCCGCTGTGGGCGCTCACCCCGCATCCTGCAGACCTAGGCCTTGTGGAGCCTGTCTGCGGCTTTCTCCAGGTTCTCTGGCTTCTCAGCTCTTCCACCGTCTATCTAAGCACCCTGAATTAAAATTGGTGCCTGTTTCCCTGATTATATCCTGATGTCCACAGTCCTTAACTGCTTAAGAACTTATACTGGCAATCGCCACAATGAAGGGAAAGAATGGAAATAGAATAACTCAATTCTTGATTTAAAAACAACAACAACAGAGGATGGACCTGAACAGTTTTTCCTTCTCTTTTCTTAATGGAATGTTATTTCTTATTTACAAAATGACTTTACCACAACAGAAAAAAAATGGTAAGGCTTCTTTCTCATGTTGTCATTGTTGTTCAGTCACTCAGTTGTGTCCGACTCTTTGCGTCCCCATGGACTGTAGCACTCCAGGCTTCCCTGTCCTTCACCGTCTCCTGGAGCTTGCTCAAAGTCATATCCATTGAGTTGGTGATGCCATTCAGCCATCTCGTTTGAAATTATACATGATCTAAAGGAGTAACTATTACTCTATCGTTTAAAAATCAAAACTCTGCATACTTGTTAAGTTTAATTGAACAGTTTATTTAGGCCTGGGCAGCCCAGTTTAATAGGATGCAAGGATGAACACTGAAAGGAAGGGGATTGGAAAAGACAGGGAGATTGAAGGCCAGATGGGAGCTGGGGTTAGGAAAGGAACTTTATCCTGGGTGCAGGAGGGCATTGTGGCGAGGACAGAGCGGAGGAGAGCCACTGGTGCTCGTTTATCTGCAATGCGGTGGGGCTTTGAAGCAGGAGCCCAGTGAGAAGGTTCCTGAAATAGTCCCGGTGAGAGACGACACAGGCCTGGGGCACAGCGGCAGCACCAGAAGTGGGGGGAAGCAGTGTGTGTGTGGAGGTAGAATCAGTGGAATGGTTTGATGTGAGGAGTAATGTAGAGACCTTCGTGTTTCAGTTTGGGCGCAGTGGTTCTGCCAAACCCAGGAGGAAATTGAGAAGAAGAGACAGAATGTAGGAGAGAGTGGAAGTTCATCAGAGTCCAGCGATGGGTTTGTTTACCCTAAAATTAAAACATCTGTGTGGGAATGTCTAGCAGACAGTTGACTGGTATAAAAGCCCAAAAAGAGGTTAGGTTTGGGAATACAGGTTTGGGATAGTTAAAACCAGGAATATGAACCAAGTGAGCAAGGAAATCTTGTTGTAGAAGAAGAGAAATTGGCTGAGGAAAATCAGTTATGCTTGTCTCCAAGATTCTATTCTGGGTTTCTGACCTTATTGAACTGTTGGTCTCTGTTTTATGGCTTAAAGTAGGTATCCTTCTATCCTCATGTTTGTGGGGAGTTGTATGATACTGTAACCTGTTTCCACATCTTGCTTCAGGAGCAAATAACTTTCTGAGTACCCCTCCAATGCCATCACCTGAGCCACGGTCTTCTAGACATGTTTACAAGTGGACAAAGGGAGACGTGAGTAAGGGAGAGGGAAAAATAAAGGGGCAAGGAATAAAAGGAACAGGAATCAAGAGTAAGAAAATAGAGAAAGGAAGCAGCTGCAGTCTCCAGGGGAAGGTTTCTTCCTGTCCTTATTCATGAAAGGCAGTGTCCATAGCGGTTACAAGCATGGACTGGGAGGCATGTTGCCTGGTTTAGAGCTTGACTATGCCTCTTGGAACCATGTGGCCTTGGAGAAGTTATATAACATTTTGTATCTCTGTTTTGTCACCTCTAAGTAGGAGTATCATTAATATTAACCTCTCACTTTTTTTCATGAAAACTAAATGAAATAAAACACATTAATTGCTTAGAACAGTGACTTGCATATCTTAGTTCTCTCGATTTTTTAAATTATTATTTAGCCAATCTTCTGGTAGATTATGTTGCTTGGTAACCACTGTGGAGACCAATTCAGCAGTCCATGGTAATGTACAAGTTGGACATTTCCTATGGCTTGATAATTGCGTTTTAAGATACTTACCTGCCTAGAGAAACTTTTGCCATGTTCTGTGCTTAGTCACTCAGTTGTGTCTGACTCTGTGACCCCATGGACTGTAGTCTGCCAGGCTCCTCTGTCCATGGGAATTCTCCAGGCAAGAATACTGGAGTGGATTGCCATGCCCTCCTCCAGGGGATCTTCCCAACCTAGGAATCAAACCCCGGTCTCCCATGTTGCAGGCAGATTCTTTACCATATAAGCCATCAGAAAAATTTTACACATATGCAGAAAGAGATGTACAAAGATGCTCCTTACTTACTGCAGCTTTCTAACAGTGAGAAAGAGAACTGGTCTAAGTATTCATCAATTGGGGAATAGACGCATTCAGTGTAGGATAGTTGTAAGATGGAATATTATGCAGAAAAGGAATAGACTATATCAATATGTCAACATAGAAAACTCTCAAACCATGATGTTGAATGGGGGAGAAAGCAAAATAATACACAGTTTGGAACACTTATGCAAATTTTAGCAATGCATTTCAAAAGTTAACATACTTTTATGGATATGCCAAATTGTATAGGAAAAAAAAACCCACTTAAATTTATGGAGGGAAAATGCAGCCTGAGTTCATATAGCCCTAGCTTTCTGGACAGGACATAAAAAAGAAGGGGACTGGTTGGGGAAGAAAGAGGACAGGGGAAGCCCTCAGTTTATCTGTAACATTTTGTTGTGTCTTTAAGGAAGTACAGCAAAATATTCAGTTTCCATTCTTGGTGCTAGATATATATATTCTCTCCCTTTTTTGGTATTTTAGATTGGAAAATAGCTTGAAGCTTAGGTCTGTTTATAGTGGATCAATATAATTATCTTCCCATAAAAGAACCTTTATGTTCTTTTATGAGAGGGTGAGAGAGAGCGTGTGTGTGTTTAAAGCTGTATATGTTCTAAGGAGACATATCATATCCTCATATATCAGGTAAAATAAACATTGAGATTTTGTGCCACTAATATATATGTGTCTCAGTTGGGTCCAACGCTTTCTGACCCCATGGACTGTAGCCCACCAGGCTCCGCTGTCCATAGAATTTTCCAGGCAAGAGTACTGTAGTAGGTTGCCATTTCCTGCTCCAGGGGATCTTCCTGACCCAGGGATGGAACCCTCATCTCCTGCATCTCCTGCATTGGCAGGAGGATTATTTACCATTGAGCACCTGGGTTTCCCATTATAGTTTTCCCTAAGTGGCATACATTTAAATGATTAAAAGTCTACTTTTACATAGTTATCATGGCTTCAGGTCTTAGTTCTTTTTCTTTACAATGAAATCGGGTGGAAATTTATAGTACCTTATTAAGAATTAATATCAAAATGTATCAAATAACCCTGATTTGGGCAGTAATTATAATATTTCTCTATATATTAAGAGATCAAGGTACTAAAAAGTCAAGGCAAGTGATATCCCAGAGATCATGCATTTTGTTGCTGACAGTGAGTCCAAGTATGAGTGTTTGGACTAACTATTTAATTATCTTGAGTCATAAAGTCTCAATTACTGCCTTTTTTGTGCAAGTCAAAAGCCTAAGCAGTGTGGCTAACTTATTTCTACTTATTCTTGGGATGCTTGGTAGATTTTAATTATATAATTTCAATAGGATATTTTGAATAGTAGATAAGAATTTTTCTTCAAGTTTCCTTCATAGCATACCCCTCCAAAACCTTTCCAACTGGATGAATCACACCCCATTCTTATTTCTCAAGTATTAATCATCTTTTCTTTGCCTTTTGTCTGCTGTCAACAACATCTTTGAATAGTAGTCTGGAGGCTGACAAGCAGTAACTTGTTAACTTTTTCTTTCCTTTAAAAAGATAACATGTAGAAGACATTTTCAGAAGAAATCAATGTTGAGTTATGTTTGTCTGGGGACCGTAGTTTTGGACCATGATACTGTCTGGTGTGGTTGACTGCTGAGTGCAGTGAGGACACCTCAGCAATGGATGATTCGCATGGTCCTTGGTTATAACTGTGAATGTTGGTCAGGCATTTCACTCCCCTTAGGAGAATGAACAGGAGCAGAAAGGAAATTGGGCCAGGTTTGACCCTAGTCATCTTCCCAAACCCTGGTGGGAGTGTTGGGTAGTCTAGTAGCTGTCCTGTTCCCTTGTATTCTTCTCTTTGCCAGTTCGCCTGTAAAGAGTGCACATGTGTGCGTTTGACCTGGGTTCAAATCCCACACTTACTATAGCATCTAACTTCCTACCATTGTTAAGATTAATAAGATAATGCATATCATATAGTAAGTGCTCAGCTGTAAACAACAGGTGGTGTTATTCCTGTTGTTATTAATTCACTCCTTCAACACGTATTTCTTAAACATGCCCTAGGTGACAGGCACTTTTGTAGGTCTTGGGGATATTTGGAATGTGTGATGAGATAGACAAAGGCCAGTCCTCATAGGATGAGCCTTCTATTGGGGTAGACAGTGAACAGTGCACAGATTATCTCATTTCTGATCATGATGAATGACGATGTGGTGAAATTCATGCAGGACGCAGGTTCCCAGAGCGACTGAGAAGAGGCGACTATTTCCGCTTGAGCTGACAGAGAGGCTTTCTCTAAGGGAGAGACATCTGAGTAGAGAGGCGTTTGCACAGAAGCCACCCACGGAAGATGAGGGAACCATGAGTGGGCATCGCCTGAACAAGGAGTGAGGAGTGATAAAAGTCAGCAGGGTGGGCGGGGCTTGTGCACGGGCTCCAGGTCCCGCTGAGAGAGCGTGTGTTTTCCTAACAGAAATGGGAAGTCACTGGTGAGTCTGAGCAAGAGGTGACATGAACAGATGTCTGCCTTGATGTTTCTTTAAAACACTTCTATTGCAGGAAGGTGGACCCCAACACTTGGAGATACATTGTCCCAGGAGACACACGGCTGACAGAGCGTGAGACTTTATTGGGAAGGGTGGAGAGCAACAGGTTAAAGGAACCCAGGAGGACTCTGCTGAGTGACTCGCCGTCTCGGGTTTTATGATTTGTCAGCTGTGTCTCCTTGGACCATTGATTTCTGGACAATTCATTTCTGAATGTTAGACAAGAACTCACTCTCAGGTCTTGGAAGGGGTCCCCTTCCTGCAACACTTCTCTGGGTGGAGCATTTATCATTGTTTATTCTGCCCTACTTTAGAGAAGTCCCATTTTACTTCGTTCCCTGAGTTTCAGATAAATAATGAGTTGTCCTTTCTTGCTTGAGTCACAAGCTGGTGACTCATGCATGACCTTTGTTGATGTTGTGCCTTCCACCAATCCCAGATAAAATTGTTTTTTTTTTAGCAACTTCAAAATTGAAGAATAGCAATAGAATTGCAGAATAGCCAAAAAAATAATTTTTAATAAAAATTTAAAAATTTAAATTTTATTAAAAATAAAAAATTTAAATGAGAAACCTCCAAACTTAACAAAAATTATAATTATAGTATAATATTGAGAAAATAATAATAGTTGTTAACACTGTCATTTCAGCACTTACTACATCCAAGTGCTCTCCAAGGCATTGTGTGAAATGCTTTACCTTCAAACCCCCATTTATCCTTGTAATAGCCTTGTGAGTTAGGCATTGCTATGTCCATCTTAGAGAGGGGAAGTTCAAGGTGCTAAGGTAAGTTGCCCACAGTCATACAGCTAGTAACTAGCAGAGGTAGAATTCAAACCAACCTCTCAGACTCCAAAGCCTGTGTTCTCAGCTACCTTGTAGGTTCACAGGCACCGTCTTAGATTGGCGAATATTTTTTCCCTTTATGCAGCCCAGCCTCTCATCTTGGACTGCTCTGAGTGACCCGTGTCTGGTACCACTTTTCACCTGTCCCAACCACCCTCTTCTGTCTTCCTGGTAAGATCTCCATTCCTCTAAAATACCCCAAAATCAAATTATCTTTTTTTACCCCCAGTGAAATGGTCATTCCTCTGGATTAACTACCCCCAAGAAGTGTTAGGAAGAGAGTAATGTGATTAAACCAATTCTCACTCAATGTAAGTGGCAAAACTGTTTTTAATGATGACTAAGTATCATACAGAAATGTATGTATGATGACTAGCTATCATACATGACTAGGTATCATACATCATTAACAGAGTTAATTCACAATTAAATATTATGTTCTTTCAGTATTTCTTTAAAGACATCTTTGTTAAATGACCAGGTTCTATTCTAGGAGTACAGTGCTGAACAAGACAGATAAGGTTCCTCTCTCATGGAGTTCACTTTCTGCTAGGGGTTGGATGACCATAACATAAAAGGAAGATACTAGGTATTACAGACATGTTCACTTAGGTGCCTGAGACACTGGGAGTTGGAGAAGAGTAAAGCAAGTAAAATCAAGAGTTTTGGGGCGGGGCAGGGCCTAGTGTAGGTGGAGGGGGAAAGAAGAGTTATCTTGTGAATTGGACACCGAAAGGGTGGTGGTACCACTCAACAAGCAAGGAAATCCAGGGAAGGGGTGTCAGTTCTGAAGTGTGGGACTTGTGGAGGTCCTATTAGATGAGAAAGATGCCCACTGGGAAGTTGTATTTATGACTCTAGATCTTGGGAGAGAGAATGAAGCTAGAGATGTTTGTGGGAAACCTTGGCACATAGCTAGAACAGCTAACTTCATCCCATGGTTTCTGTAACCATCCTCCTCCTCCACTCTCCTCCCTTCCCTTCAGCTAGTAAATCTGTTTTGGGCAATCACCTACCTCAAACAAGAAACATGTTGTTATCAGTGTTACTTCTGGAAGCTGTGCCATGGAACAGGACTTTTGGGAAGTGACAAGTTCAGTGCTTCTAAGAAGGGGAAGAAAATTATATTCTAAAGTCAGAACATGAAGTTGTGGCTATATCTTTAATGCTCTTTTGGTGTTATTAACTCATAACTCAAGGACTTCATTCTAGAGTGAGTCTCCATTCACCCTTAGGACTGTGGCCCCTCATTTCTGCCTGGAGAAATGCAACACCAGAGTGCATATGATGCCCCAAACCGCCTAATGGCTTAAGCATTATTTTCTGTGCCTAGTGTTTATCTGTTAGGTGCGATTAAACTGGGAAAGAAAACAAACCAAGACTAGACCAGCAAACAAATCAATTATTATTATTTTTTAACACAAATGCCTGAGTGTAGGATTGCTTTTTATTACCTTACCTCTGGAATGCTACTAATAGCTGTAATATACTTTATTCCACAAACAAGTTTCTTGTAGTTTTTATAGGGGAACACTTTTATGCTGTTTCCTGATTAGGCTAAATCAGAAAATCATTGTTTCCATTTCCAATTTCTAGATCACCAATAGAAATAAATCTAAATGGTATTGTTGTAGGCTTTATAATTTGTATGTGTGTGCATGCTTAGTTGCTCAGTCATGTTTGACTCTGTGATTCCATGGGCCATAGCCCGCCAAGCTCCTCTGTCCTTGGGATTCTCCAGGCAAGAATACTGGAGTGGCTTGCCATTTCTTCCTCCAGGGGATCCGCCCAACCCAGGGATGGAACCTGTGTCTCCCGCATTGCAGGTGGATTCTTTCCTGCTGAGCCGCCAGGGCAATCCCTTCTGCTCCTTACTCAACCCAAACCATACAGTCAACTTCTGATTATTTGATTTCTAGGTCTGCTTGCTTGAGGCAGCCCTTTTCCAGCCTGTGGGTGGAGGCAGAAATTCTGTTTCACCCTGTGTCCTGCCACAGCACTGATACTTGAGGTCTCTGGTTCTGCATCAGTAGAAAGGGTCTTTTGATGCATTCCATCTAGGAACCCAAAATTTTGTTTCTGGGTGAAATTTTCTTTTGTGAATCAGGATATTGGGCAGCTGTTGAGTGGCATTTGTTTTTCTACTTTCCTTTCCCTCATGCCTACTGATTCATCAAAGTTTAAAATCTTAACCATCTTCTAAAGTCAACCTAGATTGAACATACACCCAACTTCCTGAATCCAATTCAGAGGTGTTTCTTCAAGCCCGTGTATGGGTTTGACTTCATGCAGGGGCCTTGCAGTAGGAACAGAGCACTTCGTTACCGGCCTACAGAGCAAAGCAGGCCCTTGACCTTCCACTGGCCTCCTAATGGCAGCCCTGTTCTGCCTCTCTGGACCTCTATTTCCTTGTCTCTGTGAAACAAGGGGGTGGATCTGACGCTGTGTCTTTGTTGACGCTGATGATCTAACTTTTCACTTTGCTTGGTTTCTCTATGTGAAAACCATGCGTCAGATCTCACTCCTCCCTGGCCACCCCACCAGGGACTTAGGCTTTCCTGGTTTTTGCTGATAAGTCAGAAATGTACACAGAGCCATTCATGCCAGCTCATCCAGGCCATGCCATGGCAACAGACCGTCTAGTCAGTGACAGGGGAGGTGATTTGTGATAGCAGTCACTGGGATCTGTAGAGAGAATTTTCTTTCTCCAGCACCAGCTGACTTGAATGGATGTTAGAATCCCAAACCTTAAACGTTTCTCCCTCCATGTGCTGACTCAGATGGAATTTGTAAAAGACTTGGCTGCTCTTGCTGAAATATGTGCATTGTATCTAATGGTGGTTTACACATTTGTGCAATGTTTTGCGTTTTTCTTAACATGCTTATTTGATCTTTTCATAATGCCTGTAGTATGACCCAGGCAGTTATGGCCATTCCTGAGAAAAGTCCCCTTCCTGTTGCCTGTGCCCTGGATGCCACCACTTCAGCCCAGGTGCAGCAGGTGCCCTGTTGCACTGCCCCTTGTGAAAATGTGTTAATTAGCACTGTTTGTCAAAGCCTTTCATTTTACATCACCCTCTGGAAGAGTAAATAGCAATGCCCTAGATAACATAAATGAGTCAACACAGAGATTGGGTTGTACAAAATGCTAACAATCCTTCTCTAAGGATGCAGACTCATTTTGACCTTAGAGGCCCAGAGAAGCTGCCACTGGTTTCACAGGCTCTATTTCTGGTCCACAGAGCAGATGGCTTTTTTTTACAGTCACACTTGCCAAGTGTATATATTTTTTCTGTTTCGCTGCTCTGGGTCTTTGTTGTTATGTGCAGGCTTTCTCTAGTTGCGAGGAGTGGGGGGGTCCTCTCTAGTTGCAATGCGTGGGCTTCTCACTGCAGTGACTTCTCGTGGTGGAGCACAGGCTCTAGGGTTCTCAGGCTTCTGCAGTTATGGTGCATGGGCTTTGTTGCCCCAGGATATGTGGGGTCTTCTGGAGCAGGGATCAAACCCGGGTCCCCTGTGTTGGCAGGCAGATTCTTAATCATGGGACCACCAGGGATGTCCTAGATGGCTTTTGAGTAAAACAAACTAGCATTTTTTACTCAACTTTGTTTCATGTTGGAGTTGTAAGTAGGCTTAGAGTTCATTTTTGTGAGCTGAATTGTGTCCCTTGAAAATTTACCTGTTAAAGTCCTAATCCCCAGTACTCCAGTATGTGACTGCATTAGGAGATTTGGCCTTCAGAGAGGTAAATTAAAGTGAGGCTATTAGGGAACGACTAGAGATCTCTTCAAGAAAATGAGAGATACCAAGGGAACATTTCATGCAAAGATGGGCTCAATAAAGGACAGAAATGGTATGGACCTAACAAGCAGAAGATATTAAGAAGAGGTGGCAAGAATACACAGAAGAACTGTACAAAAAAGATCTTCACGACCCAGATAATCATGATGGTGTGATCACTCACCTAGAGCCGGACATATTGGAATGTGAAGTCAAGTGGGCCTTAGAAAGCATCACTATGAACAAAGCTAGGGGAGGTGATGGAATTCCAGTTGAGTGATTTCAAATCTTAAAAGATGATGCTGTGAAAGTGCTGCACTCAATATGTCAGCAAATCTGGAAAACTCAGCAGTGGTTTACAGGACTGGAAAAGTTCTGTTTTCATTTCAATCCCAAAGAAAGGCAATGCCAAAGAACCCTCAAACTACCGCACAATTGCACTCATCTCACACACTAGCAAAGTAATGCTCGGAATTCTCCAAGCCAGACTTCAGCAATACGTGAACTGTGAACTTACAGATGTTCAAGCTGGTTTTAGAAAAGGCAGAGGAACCAGACATCAAATTGCCAACATCCATTGGATCATTGAGAAAGCAAGAGAGTTCCATAAAAACATCTACTTCTGCTTTATTGACTATGCCAAAGCCTTTGACTGTGTGGATTACAACAAAATGTGGAATATTCTTCAAGAGATGGGAATACCAGACCACCTGACCTGCTTCTTGAGAAATCTGTATGCAGGTCAGGAAGCAACAGTTAGAACTGGACATGGAAAAACAGACTGGTTCCAAATAGAAAAAGGAGTACATCAAGGCTGTATATTGTCACTGTGTTTATTTAACTTATATGCAGAGTACATCTTGAGAAATGCTGGGCTGAATGAAGCACAAGCTGGAATCAAGATTGCCGGGAGAAATATCAATAACCTCAGATATGCAGATGACACCACCCTTATGGCAGAAGGTGAAGAAGAGCTAAAAAGCCTCTTGATGAAAGTGAAAGAGGAGAGTGGAAAAGTTGGCTTAAAGCTCAGCATTCAGAAAACTAAGATCATGGCATCCGGTCCCATCAGTTCATGGGAAATAGATGGGGAAACAGTGGAAACAGTGGCTGACTTTATTTTTCTGGGCTCCCAAATCACTGCAGATGGTGATTGCAGCCATGAAGTTAAAAGACGCTTACTCCTTTGGAAGGAAAGTTATGACCAACCTAGACAGCATATTAAAAAGCAGAGACATTACTTTGACAACAAAGGTCCCTCTAGTCAAGGCTATGGTTTTTACAGTGGTCCTGTATGGATGTGAGAGTTGGACTGTGAAGAAAGCTGAGCACGGAAGAATTGATGCTTTTGAACTATGGTGCTGGAGAAGACTCTTGAGAGTCCCTTGGACTGCAAGGAGATCCAACCAGTCCATCTTAAAGGAGATCAGTCCTGGGTGTTCATTGGAAGGACTGATGCCGAAGCTGAAACTCCAATACTTTGGCCACCTGATGTGAAGAGCTGATTCATTTGAAAAGACCCTGATGCTGGGAAAGATTGAGGGCAAGAGGAGAAGGGGACAACAGAGGATGAGATGGCTGGATGGCATCACCGACTCGACGGACATGAGTTTGGGTGGACTCCAGGAGTTGATGATGGATAGGGAGGCCTGGTGGGCTGCAGTTTATGGGGTCGCAAAGAGTCAGACATGACTGAGCGACTGAACTGACTGATTAGGGTGGCCCCTAATGGAATATGACTGACACCCTTTGAGAAGAGGAGATTGGGGCCCAGACACGTGCAGAGGAAGCCGTGTGAGCACACAGGGAGAGGGTGCGTCACCTACCAGCCACGGAGAGAGGCTCCAGAAGACCCGGATCCTGCCAGCACCTTGATCTTAGACGTAGAGCCTCCAGAATTAGAAGAAAATAAATTCTGTTGTTTATGTTGCCTGGTCTGTGGTATTTGTCATGGTGTCCTCTGCTTAGTCGCTAAGTTGTGTCTGACTCTTTGTGACCCCATGGACTGTAGCCCACCAGGCTCCTCTGTCCTTGGGATTTTCCAGGAAGAATACTGGAGTGGGTTGCCATTTCCTCCTCCAGAGGATCTCCCTGAGCCAAGGATCAAACCCATGTCTCCTTTATCTCCTGCATCGGCAGGTGAATTCTTCACCACTGTACCACCTGGGACGCCCATTTGTTATGATAGCCCGAGTACAATCACTGGGGCCTAGTTTCAGCCCAGTTGGGCTCTCTCCCCCTAACCCTTGCTAGATGGTTAGTTAGCCTTTGTTTGGACCCTTCTAGTGATGTGAACTTGCTACCTCACAAGGCAGCTAAGATCTTGGCTCACTTAGGGCTCTTTCACTTGAGGTGGCAGAAAACCTTACCCAGGGTATCCTAAGCAAAACAAGGAGTGTGTTGTTTAACTGAACAGTCCAGCAGATGGGGGCTTTAACTGGGTCTCAGAAGGTGTGATCAGAGCCTGTGTCTCCTACGAGCTGTCTCCTATTGGGTATATTCTGGGTGGTCCCAGGCAGGTCCCAGGTATATTCTGGGCGATCCCAGGCAGGTCCACATCTTCCCAGGATCAAATCCAGCTGAAAGGACAAAGTGCTGCATTCCCTTAGTTTCTGCTTAGCAGCTGAAACAACATGCCTATTTTGCTGACTGCTCACAGGTTTGACTTTGGGCTCACACAGTCCACTCCCTGTTCAGCAGAAAAGCCCTTCCTATATCTGAATGTCCCTCCTGCAGCTTTACTTCTCTAGTTCCCTCAGGGATTTTCCGCAGAACATCTTATCCTAGACTCTCCTCTTTTTATCTTCCCCCTCATTCAGACTCCTTTTTTTTCTTTTTTGTCAGTGATCTCCTAATTGTAACCACTTCCTGCTGTGGTCTGGCCAAAGTCAAGAACAGTAGGATTATTATGTCCTTTTAGTTTGGTCATGATATTCCTTCAGCCTGAATTTTGATGGACTTGTTTACAGCATAGGGTCAGCTAAAACTCCTGAGGCCTTTTTCAAATTAATTGCTATGACAGAAGTCAGTGGTTCTTGTCTGGAAATTACAAAGTTTATATTTTATGTATACCTCAGGCCATCTTATGGAAAATTTTCAAACGGAATCGTGGTGTGTGTGGATGTATATATAGGTGTATGTATATGTGTGTGTATTTGGTCATGTGATTTTTACCCAAATGGAAAGTATAACAAAAAAACAGCATATTGTATCTTTCAGCTGGTTGGACTCCATTAATCAGGGGTCTATTTTGTTTTTGTTTTTTTCTATTTTATTTTAAACGTCCTTATTTTTCTAGTATATGTGCTGCCGAAGCGAGCACTAGACGTCCTTATTTTTCTACCTAGAGATATACACAAGCTGAGAAGAAGTAGATTGATAAAAACTAAAAGAGCAATGGAGAAATGTACAGATGGCCAGGAAGCAGCGCCGTGACCTGGCTGATTGTTTCCACTATCATTCTCTCAGCTTAGCTTGCTGGTCATTTGGAGAAGGAAGATTCAAAAGCAGCAAATAAAGAATGACTTACGACCAGCAGAGACTAAGACCTCAATTTACCTTTTCTTTTTCTAGCAGAAAAAATAGAAGGAAATATCAGTAGCTGTAGAAAACATATACAACTAAATGGATTTTCTTTTCCCCCCCAACTTACTCTTCGGGCCTATGGTATGAGTCTCATGCTGTGCTCTACAAAGATGGGCTAGTGGTCAGCTCCACTTGACGATAGAAGGTTGGCGTCTTCCAGAGTCCCTGTTGGTGATCCGTTTGGCTGTGCTGTGGTTGGCATGGCAGCACCACTGACTGACTCTTTGAGCTTTGTGGCTTGTATGCTAATTCTCACCCTGGTGAGATAGGCCTGTGGGTGCCCAAGAGCCTTGTTATCTGCTTGTGCACATGTGCTGAGGACCCATTGAATAGTACTCCAGGATGCCCCCCCAAAATACAAACTGCAGTCAACTATTCATTGAAATATTGTTTGTTCATAAATGACTGGATATTTATCTTCAAGCGTAGCCTGTTAACATTAACCTAAAATACTGCCAGATGTGGACATCCATTGTTTTAATCATCCTAATTGTAGGCCTCTTTTATAAGACAGTTTGTTCTTTCACATGAAAAGAAAAAGGCCTTCAACCTTTGACTAAGTACACACATGCTCAGTCATTCAGTCATGTCCGATTCTTTGTGACCCTGTAAACTATAGCCCACCAGGCTCCTCTGCCCATGGGATTTTGCAGGCAAGAATACTGGAGTAGGTTGCCTTCCTTTTCCAGGAGATCTTCTGGACCCAGGGATAGAACCCATGTCTCTTGGATCTCCTGCATTCTCTACCCACATACCCATCACTTATTCCTATACCATGATCAAGTATCTTATTATATTATGCATATGTATATAATTACAAGTGTGCATATATAATTACCAATATAATGGGTGCCTGTGTTGCAAAAGAGTCAGACATACTCTTTTGCAACCCCATGGACTGTGGCCTGCCAGGCTTCTCTGTCCATGGGATTCTCCAGGCAAGAATACAGGAGTGGGTAGCCATTCCCTTCTCCAGGGGATCTTCCCAATCCAGGGGTCGAACCCAGGTCTCCTGCATTGCAGGCGGATTCTTTACCATCTGAGCCAAGCAGAGAAGCCCAATAGGTGCCTACATGTACATATAATTACAAGGATCGTTTGTGCATAGCTTACATTTATACCTTGTTCACTGCCATATACCTGGCACTTAGCACAGACTATGTTCAATAAATATTTGTTTTGTGATGTTCTATTTAAAGTATTGATATTTTCTCACTAGTCGATGAGTATTTATTGAGTGTGTACTATGTGTCAAGCACAGTGGATAAATCTAAGTCAACATAATATTAAATAGACATCACCCTGCATGGAGCATACAGTTAAGAAGTCAGTGTACAGTTACAACTCAGAAAAGGGTTATGAGGAGAAGCACATGATACTATGACCACATATAAGAAGCTGAGTGAGCTCTGAAGGAGGAGTAGGACGTCAGGGCACAGGTAGGAATGGGTGGGGACAGTGGCCCAGTGGGTCCCTTGGGAATTTATGTGGCTAGAGAACAGAGAGCTAGGCAGAGCACTGTGTCATAAAGGCTACTGAAAAAGGAAGCTTTGTAATAGAAACTTTTTTGTTAGCAGTTTTGATTCAGAGTTTTCTATCGTATTACATATAATACTTTCAGATGATCCAGGTGGCTCTTGAAACAAATGAATACTTTCTTAAGTTTATCTCTACAGAATGCCAATTTTCTTTGTCCAGAAGGAACCAATCATGGCAATACTGAGTATTTCATGTGCCTTTCTTAACTGTTTGCATGACTATTTGACTTATACCCAATCTCATACTAGATTCAAATAGGGAAGTAATATTGAATATTAATTAAGTTAGGATGTTGTATTGTTTTTTAATTTAGACGTTTTATTTTCTGTTGCAGTATAGCTGATTAACAATCTTGTGATAGTATCAGGTGAACACGGAAGGGACTCAGCTGTACATATACATGTGTCCGTTCTTCCAGGATGTTGTGTTGTTTTTAAACCAAAATAGGAATCTAGATAATGATTCCTTCTGGTAGGAGGACCATGGGTCAGACATCATACATCATTTACTGCCTTTGTTTATAGCTACATGAAATGTAGTAATTGATCTTTGCTGCTGCTGCTAAGTCGCTTCAGTCGTGTCCGACACTGTGCAACCCCTTAGACGGCAGCCCACCAGGCTCCGCCATCCCTGGGATTCTCCAGGCAAGAATAGTGGAGTGGGTTGCCATTTCCCTCTCCAATGCATGAAAGTGAAAAGTGAAAGTGAAGTCGCTCAGTCGTGTCCGACTCTGTGCAACCCCTTAGACGGCAGCCCACCAGGCTCCGCCGTCCCTGGGATTCTCCCGGCAAGAATAGTGGAGTGGGTTGCCATTGCTTTCTCCGAATTGATCTCTATTCTTTGAGAAAGTAGATATACACAGGGGCTTCCCAGGTGGTGCTAGTGGTAAAGAATCTACCTGCCAATGCAGGAGATAAAAGAGAGGCAGGTTTGATCCCTGGGGAAGGAAATAGCAACAACTCCAGTATTCTTGCTTGGAAAATCCTATAGACAGAGAAGCCTGGCGGGCTATAGTCCATGCAATTGCAAAGAGTCAGACTTGACTGAATGACTGAGCACACATATATACAAGAGCACTGAAAGATAACCAGTGAAGTCTCTCCCACCCTTGGGACAGCCCCTCAGCCCCCCTACCCTGTCCACTGGAGCCCATCAGGGACATGAGGGCTAGCATCTTCTCCCAGAGATATTCTCTTCACATGTAAGTGCACACGTGTATGTAACTCTCTTCCTCTGACGTGAGGGTTACAATGCTGTATTTGCTATTCAGCAGTTCCAAAGAATAGCAAGGAGAGATAAGAAAGCCTTCTTCAGTGAACAATGCAAAGAAATAGAGGAAAACAGTAGAATCGGAAAGACTAGAGATCTCTTCAAGAAAATTAGAGATACCAAGGGAATATTTCATGCAAAGATGGGCTCAATAACAGAAGCAGAAGATATTAAGAAAAGGTGCAAGAATACACAGAAGAACTATACAAAAAAGATCTTCATGACCCAGATAACCACGATGGTGTGATCACTCACCTAGAGCCAGATCCTGGAATGTGAAGTCAAGTGGGCCTTAGGAAGCATCACTATGAACAAAGTTAGTGGAGGTGATTGAATTCCAGTTGAGCTATTTCAAATCCTTAAAGATGATGCTGTGAAAGTGCTGCACTCAATATGCCAGCAAATTTAGAAAACTCAGCAGTGGCCACAGGACTGGAAAAGGTCAGGTTTCATTCCAATCCCAAAGAAAGGCAATGCCAAAGAATGCTCAAACTACTGCACAATTGCACTCATCTCACACGCTAGCAAAGTAATGCTCAAAATTCTCCAACCCATGCTTCAACAGTACATGAACTTCCAGATGTTCAAGCTGGATTTGGAAAAGTCAGAGGTACCACAGATCAAATTGCCAGCATCCATTGGATCATTGAGAAAGCAAGAGAGTTCCATAAAAACATCTACTTCTGCTTTATTCACTATGCCAAAGCCTTTGACTGTGTGGATCACAACAAAATGTGGAAAATTCTTCAAGAGATGGGAATACTAGACGACCTGACCTGCCTCTTGAGAAATCTGTATGCAGGTCAGGAAGCAACAGTTAGAACTAGACATAGAACAACAGACTGGTTCCAAATCAGGAAAGGAGTACGTCAAGGCTGTATATTGTCACCCTGCTTATTTAACTTCTTTGCAGAGTACATCATGAGAAATGCTGGGCTGGATGAAGCACAAGATGAATCAAGATTGCCAGGAGAAATATCAATAACCTCAGATAAGCAGATGACACCACTGTTACGGCAGAAAGTGAAGAAGAACTAAAGAGCTTCTTGATGAAAGTGAAAGAGGAGAGTGAAAAAGTTGGCTTAAAGCTCAGCATTCATAAAACTAAGATCATGGCATCTGGTCCCATCACTTAATGGCAAATAGATGGGGAAACAATGGAAACAGTGAGAGCCTTTATTTTTGGGGGGCTCCCAAATCACTGCAGATGGTGATTGCTGCCATGAAATTAAAAGATGCTTGCTCCTTGGAAGAAAAGTTATGACCAACCTAGAAAGCATATTAAAAAGCAGAGACATTACTTTGCCAACAGAGATCCACCTAGTCAAAGCTATGGTTTTTCCAGTAGTCATGTATGGATGTGAGAGTTGGACTATAAAGAAAGCTGAGTGCAGAAGATTTGATACTTTTGAACTGTGGTGTTGGGTAATACTCTTGAGAGTCCCTTGGACTGTAAGGAGATCCAACCAGTTCATCCCAAAGGAAATAAGTCCTGAATATTCATTGGAAGGACTGATGCTGAAGCTGAAACTCCAATACTTTGGCCACCTGATGGGAAGAACTGACTCATTTGAAAAGACCCTGATGCTGGGAAAGATTGAAGGCAGGAGGAGAAGGGGACAACAGAGGATGAGATGGTTGGGTGGCATCACCAACTCAATGGTCATGAGTCTGAGTAAACTCTGGGAGTTGGTGATGGACAAGGGGGCCTGGCGTGCTGCGATTCATGGGGTCACAAAGAGTCGGACTTGACTGAGCAACTGAAATGAGTGACTTTTAGCTTGCTTTAGGTGACAACATCAAGTGGTTAGTGGCTGGTGGATTATTGATGAAACATGATATATTCACAACTTAAGCATTTTAAAACTCAAAAATATAAAAAAATTTGCTAATCTTTGGATGTAGGGCCAAACCTTTTCCTTGAAAATGATTCTGTCATTGGGTTTATGATTTCCATTGATTTTGGTTTCTTTAGTGTGGAGCACAGCTGTAAAGATACTTTAAAGACAGTCTGAATATGGAATTCTACTAGCCTTTCTGTTATTTTAACCTAGGTTTTTAATGGTTGCTTTCCCATGCCTAATTTTATAGTTTTTCCCATCTTTTAAATCTTAATTTTTATATGATTATCAAAAAATACATAACCCACTATACAAACTCAAAATCTACAGAAATGCACTGCTTAGACAGTGAATGATCTATGATCACAAATCTCAAAGTTAGCTATCGGTCATGTTTTAGTATCTGTGTCTTGTAGATTTGTTTATGTACTAATATAACTTGAATATGGAGACATACACTCAACATTATAACACAGTGACCAGGAGGCCTTTGTTTCAAAGAGATCTTTCTAATAGTTCCCAAAAGGAGGTTTAGAAGTGTATGTGTGCCAGGGGTGGAGGGGAGAGCACTTTAGTTTTCCAGAGATTGACATTTAGTGCCCAAGAGCCAGGATCCTGAACATCCCCCAGTGAATGGGGGTGTCCTGTATGATAAAAAATTATGCCATCCAAAATGAAAGTGGCCCATCGAGAAATACTGTTTTCACTAGAATAGTGCTGCTTTTCGTCCTCAGGTTTTATCCATTTACATAGATTTTATTAAATTACTATAGTTCACAGAGCACTTGAGCAGAGGGGCTCCTTTTGAGAACAAGATGAAGACGACCCAGTCCTTGCCTCCCAGGAACTCTCAGGCTTCTGTGTGCAGCACCTGTAGACTGTGATGAGCAGGCAAATGGAAACAAAGAGTCTAACAGAAGAACAGGGTGAGATAGGATCAGTTATACCTGGGGACATGTGAGACTGTTTCTTAGAAGAGATGAGCCCTTTCAAGGATCAGACTCTCACAGTCAGAGATACTAGTGCCCAACGTCGAGTCTTGGAAGAAGGAAGAGGCGTGTCACTGGCTCACCACTTCTGGGTGAGCCCTGGGCATGAGGTGAGGCCGCTCCTGCCGCATGTTGCTCAGCTCCCTGACTCTCGGCCACACCTTCACTCTCTGTCTGCTGGTTTTTGCTACCACTGGAGCATGAGAAGTGTCCCATGATGGTGGCTCGGGTGGGAATTCCCAGGAATGCCAGCTAGGATCCATGCAAGCCAGCCAGCCCTGGTATGGGACAAGAAAGGGGAGGCAGGACACGAGCCTGCAGACAGTGACAGGGAAGCCCTTTTCTACTAGACAGGAGCGAGAAGGCCTGCGAGGACACCCACAGTGAGGGTACATCCTGGAGGCTGGATGGGAGGAGGGGGATGGATATGAGAAAACAGGAGTTCTCGAACTAAAATTTAACTCTTCAGGGCTTAAATCTTCTATTTTAGTTGTCTTCTAAAAAGTCTGTATATATATCTTCCTGCCTTTTAAAGCTGACAGTCGGGAACATCATCTTACTATAAGGCTGTCAGTATGAACTGGTAATTACACTGGAAATAAGCTTCATTCTTCATTCACTGTTTACACTGAATGCTGACTTTAATTAGCAGCTGGTGTCTGCCTGCCCTAGAAAGACATCTGTCATGGTATCTGAAGGAATTTGTTTGTTTGTTTGCTTTTCTGACAAGTTTATATAGACCATAAAAGAACAACCTGGGAATAATGGAACCCAGCGTAAGGGTGAGCCCATGTACTGTTCATCATTCAGAAAACCTAAGCTGATTCATGTATGAGGCAAACCACAGACAGTCCTCCAAGTGTCTGGTACTTATGACCACTTCTTCCCCATTAGGAATTGGTGTTCCTATGACACTCCAGCCAGGTGTAGCTACGGACATTGTCCTAGTGGTCTGTAATCTGTCAAAAAGTTACTTTCTGAATCTTAGTTTGTCCCAGTCCTGGAGCAACACTTGTGTGCGTTGGAGCACTGTGTCTTTGTGCACGGACTTGAACCACTGGTTGAGCTCATGTTCAGTCTCCATCTGCAAATACTTCATGTCTGGTTGATTAAGAACATCTTTATGCAGGGTATTTTGTTTTCATCCAGTGTTCTTTAAAATTAAAAAAAATATATATATATGTATGTATATATATATATATTTTTTTGGTTATGTTGGGTCTTCATTGCTACACTTGGGCTGTCTCTGGTTGCAGTCCGCAGGCTTCTCATTGTAGCAGCTTCTCTTGTGGCAGAGCACCGGCCGTAGACTGTGTGGGCTGAGTATTTGTAGTGCATGGGCTTAGTTGCTCCATGGCTTATAGGATCTTCCTGGACCAGGGATCGAACCTGTGTCCTCTGCATTAGCAGGTAGACTCTTAACCACTGGACCAACAGGGAAGTCCCATCCCATGGTTTTTCTTTTTTGAGAAACTTTTCTGTTTCTCCATTAGAGGCTTGGCAGCATGCTTGCTGCCAGTTACTCATTCAGCTGAGAATGGGTTCTCTCCCTGTGGTATTGCTCTTTTGTCTCATTCATTTGAGAGCATTTTTGCATAATCCTACTTCAGTCCTTCTCTGCTACTCATAACCTGTATTGTCTCTGGAACAGAGGATAATTTCCAGAGTGGATCTGGACTGGAGAGGTTCACTCATCTCTTCATAAATCCTGACACTTTGATCCTTCTTATATCTTTCAAACACCCTCTCTACCTACACATGCTTGGGGTTTCATGCATGGGGCACGGGATTCCCTCTGCTCGTGATGCTCATCCCTCCCTCTTTGTCCATTTGCTTCTAACCCAGGTACCTTGTGGAGAAGGCAATGGCACTCCAGTACTCTTGCCTGGAAAATCCCATGGACAGAGGAGCCTGGCCGGCTGCAGTCCACTGGGTCACTAAGAGTCAGACACGACTGAGCGGCTTCACTTTCCCTTCTCACTTTCACGCATTGGAGAAGGAAATGGCAACCCACTCCAGTGTTCTTGCCTGGAGAATCCCAGGGACGGGGGAGCCTGGTGGGCTGCCGTCTATGGGGTCGCACAGAGTCGGACACGACTGACGCGACTTAGCAGCAGCAGCAGGTGTCGTGAAACCTCCCCTTTGTCATAGTCTGCACTTTGGGCAGACCTCCTGGAGTATTGTATTTAACTTAACTTGCCTCTGTGTCTGTCTCCCACTAGACTAAATTACTTGAAGGCATGGAGGATTTCTCCATTTTTTAAGAAACACTTTTTAAATGTTTATTTTTATTCACTTATTCATCTGTCCTGGGCCTTAGTAATGGCATGAAGGACCATCGACCTTTGTTGCAGCATGTAGGATCTTTTCATTGCAGCAACGGGGGACCTAGTTCCCTGACCAGGGATTGAACTTGGGCTCCATGAGTTGCGAGTGTGGAGTGTTAGTCATGGACCACTAGGGAAATCCCAATTTCACTTCATTTTTTAAAATTCCCCTTTAGTCCAGCATAGTGTATAGCACAGAGTGGTACCTCAGTCAATGTTTATTCAGCAAAGTTCATGTTCTCTGTGGTTTAGAAATGTTCTCAGGGGGCATTCAGCCATGTTATAGATGGTTTGAATTACAAAAGTAGGGCATCATAATTAACCCACAACTGTGTTAGGAATTGCAGGATGACTCACAATTATTTATATCTGTATCCTGAATACTGTCTTTCTGGGGGAAAAAAAGTACCAGTTTTATTATAAGATAATCACCAATCAACGTATCTTGTTAATACTGTGGGTTGTGGTTTTGTAAGAAATTAGAATCTCAAGAGTACTTTTCTCCCACCATTATATTTTGCTCAAATATTGAATCAAGGAGTTTGATGTGTGATTTGAGTTTTCCATGGTGTGGTATTTTCTGCTGAATCATCTGCACCTTACCAACTGTGTTCTTTATAGATAAATTATCCATGCCACCAGTTCTAAAATTGTCTTTATTTCTTGTCTACTTTTATACTTACTGACTTCCTATTGTGAAACAGGAAAGCAGTGATATTGTTTCTGAGCTGTTTCACTATAGGTGTTTGGTAGGCCTCCATATCTCACTGAGAGGCATTTTTCAGACTCTTCTTCTGTATTTCCAGATCTCTTAATGGTCAGGAAGATTTTTGGACCTCAAACGTGTGCTCTATATGCAGTATAATGAATTTGGTTGTCCAGAAGATTATCTAGTAAAACATTATATATTCCTCTTTATTAGCAAGTTCTTAATTCCATGAGTGTACATGTATTCATTTGCTAGAGTTGTCATCCCACAAAACAGAAATTTTATTTCCTCACAGTTCTGGAAGCTAAAAGTCCAAGGTCAAGGTGTTGACAGGATGTATGTCTTCTGAGGACTTCTTTCCTTGGCTTGTCATCCACAGTCTTCACCTGGTCTTCCCTCTGTGTCTGTCGCTACCCTAATCTTATCAGGACACCAGTCATGTGGGATTAGGGCCCACCCATGTCACATCACTTCATGGCAAATAGATGGGGAAACAATGGAAACAGTGAGAGACTTTATTTTGGGGGGCTCTAAAATCACTGCAGATGGTGACTGCAGCCGTGAAATTAAAATATGCTTGCTACTTGGAAGGAAAGTTATGACCAACCTAGACAGCATATTAAAAAGTAGAGACACTACTTTGCCAAAAAAGGTCCGTCTAGTCAAAACTATGATTTTTCCAGTGGTCATGTATGGATGTGTGAGTTGGACTATAAAGCTGAGCGCCGAAGAATTGATGCTTTTGAACTGGGTGTTGGAGAAAATTCTTGAGAGTTGCTTGGACTGCAAGGAGATCCAACCAGTCCATCCTAAAGGAGATCAGTCCTGGGTGTTCATTGGAAGGACTGATGTTGAAGCTGAAACTTCAATACTTTGGCCACCTGATGGGAAGAACTGACTCATTTGAAAAGACCTTGATGTTGGGAAAGATTGAAGGCGGGAAGAGAGGGGACAACAGAGGATGAGATGGTTGGATGGCATCACGGACTCAATGGACATGAGTTTGAGCAAGCTCTGGGAGTTGGTGATGGACAGAGTAGCCTGGCATGCTGCAGTCCATGGGGTCGCAAAGAGTCAGACATGAATGAGCGACTGAACTGATGTTACATCATCTTACCTTAATTACCTCTTTAAAGGTCCTTCCTCCATATCTAGCCACACTCTGAAATCCTAGGGTTTAGGACTGAGAATTTCAACGTATGCATTTTAGAGGGCACACAGTCAGCACATAAGTCAGTGAATAATGTCACAGTTTAAATATCCCATTCAGATAGTAGAGAGAGTGCTGCAGTACTGTTCCATGATTATTCAATAAATATATATCTACTACTTTCTCTTTTCATAGACCAAAATGCTGTCTTCCTTTCTGCTTATCCTTTTACCTTTGATGATTTTTTGAGGCCATTGGCTTCTCCAGAATGGTTGGTGAGGAAGGAAAGCTCGTGTCCACACTCTCTTTTGGAATTCTGGGATCAAAGTTTTATCAGAAAAACAGATACTTGCATACTTTCCTTTAATAAAACTAGTAATAATAATACCCTTTACTGAGTGCTTACTAAGGGCAACTCACTGTGTTGTAATGATTGCAATGAGCCTGCAAAGCTGATGTTACTATCCACTTGACAGATGAGGAAACTGAGGCTCTGAGACATGGAGTAACTTGCCCTGGATACTTACTTTGTGGTTTTTCCTTTAAGGCACATGTTTGGTCCTGAAGGGCTATCAGTTGTGAGATTAGAAGGATGTGGAAAACAAGGATGTATCAACTTGTATCCACTCGGCTTATTGGTGGCAGTCTGAGACCTAAGGCTCCCAAAAGTTACAGACTCCAGTGACTGAATTCCACATGGGCAGAGGTTTGAAGGTATAGCACAGTCTGCCTCTTAAACTGGGCCAGTCGATTCTGGGTTACTTGGAGCCAAGACCTATGGACCACGGCCTAGATTGAATAGTGGTTGTCATGGTAACTTGTTCAAAAGTGGGCTCCAAAGAAAGCTTCAGGATAGGCAATATGACATAAGAGACATGGGTTCGATCCCTGGGTCAGAAAGATCCCCTGGAGAAGGAAATGGCAACCCACTCCAGGATCCTTGCCTGGAGAATCCCATGGACAGAGGAGCCTGGTGGGCTACAGTTCATGGGGTCACAAAGAGTCAGACATGACTGAAGGAACTTACCACGCACAGGCAATAAGAACACGAGGAAGATGTATTGCCCAATATTTCATGATGGGATTATGGGCAAGAATTACTGGGAGCTGCCTGGAAAGGGCTAGATCAGTGGGTCTCCATCTTTGGCTCAGTATTTGAATAACCTGGGGAGCTTTCAAAAGCACAGAGCCTGGGTTCAGCCTAATTGAGAGTGGCATGGGCCTTAATGTCTGTAGTTGTTAACAGCTGCCCAAGTAGCTCTGATGTACAAAGTTAATAAGAACTAATGAATTAGGTCAGAGGTTGGCAAGCTGTGACCCAGGGCCAGATCTGGCCTGCTGCCTATTTTGTAGGGTCCAGGAACTAAGAATTGTTTTTACCCTTTCAGATGGTTGAAAAAAAAAATCTCTATTTTGCAATTCTTGAAAATGACATGAAATTTAAATTTCAGTATTCCTAATTCAATTTGTACTGGAACACAGCCATCCATGCTCATTTATTTACATTTTGTCTGTGGTTGCTTTCACACCACAACGGCAGAGTTGAGTAGTTGCAGAAGATCTGAAAGCATGTTTACTATATGGCCCTTTATAGAACATGTTTACTGAACATGAGTGAGGTGAAGCTGATGTCGTCATCAGCCTTAGAACCTGGAAGGAAACATTTGTGTAACTTGTCGTTTGTATAGTGTACTTTACATTTTAATCTGTGGATTTTTTGTTGTTTCCTAGCAGAAGGGCCCTGGTTGATGGATTTATAGCAAGTTTGTTCAGCTGACTTTTTATCAAACAGGTTTGAGACATACTTTTTCCCTCAAAACATACAAATAAAAAGAATACAGAATCCAAAGATTATAATAATCCAGACCATTTCATTATTGAAAATCTCCTAAATCATGCCTAATATCCGTTTCTTATCCCATAGCCATCACCTCCATCCTTTTGTTGTCTTCCCATATCTTCTGTACATATTTGCAGTTAATACCAGCTGGATGGCTCCAAGCATTTCCTTTACTTAATCCAGTGTTGGAAAAAGAGAACATTGTTTGTAGGAATGATTTTAGTATAAAAACACAGTTGAGCAAAATTAGGAAAATAACTGGTGACTGTCAGATTGGTTTGTTTCTTTTACCTTCCAGTTTTCATTCACTTGGGTTTAAAAACAAGAAAAGTATTAAGCTTGGCAAAATTACCCAAGAAATGGAAAACAACCAAGAAAAGGAACCCCCCCACAAGGCTGTGTTTTGTAGAGAGAAGAAGCCACCCTTTGCTTCTAAACCAGCCCATCCGACTCAGAAGAGAGAAATCGATCGTAAACTTCTGCTTGTATTTACCACGTTAGGTTTTTGTTTATTTTGTTTTCACTCGTAATTTTGGTGGTGGTGATTGTGAGAGTGAAAGCTAGAGGTTGATATACATTTATCAATTTCATAAGCATGTGATATCATGGATTTTTTAAAAATAATGAACTTGTATCAATTGAACTCATAGGAAAAAAGTATTTGATTTCCAAATAGTTTATTATTCACCATTGGAGGATCGTTTTCAATGACCTTGAGAGTCTTCTTGTGAGACTACTTGGTGTCTTATGAATTGCAAGTGAGGCCATGTATTCATATGTTCTCATTTTTATCCTGTCCTTCCCCATCATGGTGAGGTGGCTACAATCCTAGGCATATTTACCCTACAGCCACCTGGAAGGAAGCCAGCAATGTCATTACAGATGGCCGTGTGCCCAGACTATCTTAAAAAAGCATCATCTCTGTGACTAATTAAGTTTCAGGAAGGGCGATGTTCGCTTTTATATTAACAAGCATTTTGAAAAGGCTGAGAGAAGATATGTTAGAAGCAATCTTCTTAAGAGTTCATGGTTACATTTAATTGTCCTTTAGTTTTTCCACTCCTGAGTTTGGAAAGCCATCTGCTGGATTGGGGATATTTTGGGCAGGGGGAAAAGGAGTTGATGTTTGCATGTTTTGTATTTCTACTAGTGCCTCATTTTTCTTTCTTTCTTTCTTTCTTTTTTTTTTTTTTAAGGGTTCTGTACATTGGTCTGGCCTGCAATACAGCTCGCTATATTTATATTTCCTACCTGGAAAACGCCTGGACTGTTCTGCCCATGGAAGTTCTTCAAGGTAAGTTAATAGTTGGAGTTAGGATTATTTTTCTACCTGACTGAGTTGTGACTATGTGAAAGTTCAGTGGCCTTCAGCATCTGACTCTGCAGAGGAAGGGCAGGCACACTGTTCTGTGTGAGTTTGAAATGCTTGTGACGGAAGACGTGACCACAGCGGGGCTGGCTCCTCAGTCCCTCTGAGTGTTCTATTTGTCAAGCCAAACACAGTTGGATCATTTCCCACACCCTGTGCTTCAACAAAGCAAGAGGAACTCTGCAATAAACTCTTACATACAGTTGTTAGGTGTGCACATCCAGAGGTGGTTTTAAATATAAGAGGATTTATATTTTAGAGATTTTAGTGTTTTTGTCGATTAACTAATTGATAAAAATGTTTGCCATAATTATTTTATTTCTTCAGTTACTTTGATCACAGCTAGTGATTTGTAACTAAAGCTTTACAGTCAGACTGTTGTTTTCCCGTGAACCTTTAAAATCTTTGCTCAAATATCCTGACCTGAGTTCTTCTCTTTGCTTCACTGGACTGTTTCCCTGGAACATGTAACTTTGAAAAAAATTTCTTGCTGTGTGGTTTAAGAACAGTGAAAACATAGATTTCTATTCATTAGCTCTATATAATCCAGACTGTATCCTGAGAAGGTCTGTTAGCAGCTTGGCTGTTCCATTTGGTGATTGGTATTATGATTAAAATAAAGGTTTAGGAAAACATCATTGGAATTGAGGTCTTCTGGGACCACCCAGACTCCTAAATCATTAATTGTACCAAATAATCTGTGACTATATACAATTTCATTAGCTTTATTGATTGCTGTTATCATTTCCCCTAACCTTGAAGATGCAAATACAGTACCATCAACATAATTCTCTATCATAATATAGAAGATGAAAGATTCACAATTATATATCTAAATGAAATGTACAAAATGCAAAGTCATTCATCAAATGCCATCGTTTCAAGAAAAAAAATTATCCTAATTTAAAGGTGACATAATTTACAGTCATATGATAATTATAAAATTCAAGTATGTACACACTTTAAAGATGTTTTTCTCAGGTCTGATGCAGTGGTATAAATGATGAAAACAGATTCTATTTATAAATGTATAGAAAATAGAGAATGGAAATTTGGTTTATGGTAGGAAATTGTTGTTTGTAATCATGAGAATTCTTGAAGAGTCTTAAGGCGGAACATACATCTCAGTGTTCTGTCATATAAGAAAAAGCACAAAATATGAAATGCAGGAAAGAAATGTGCAATGATAACAAGATATATGCAACACATTTCTTAGGAATTCCACCTATAATTCCTACTCTAATTCTATGAGGAGTATGCTCACCTGATTTAACTACTTTATTTATTGGTATGATATCAGGTACAGACTCTTAACTAGGAAACAAAAGAAACAAAAAATGGTATACTTGTCATAATAATACACGCATATACTTTTTTCTCTCCTTTTTTTTTTTACTTTTTTCTCTCCTTTTAATTTAATATGAATTAGATGAAAAAAGGTGGTTTGCATTAGTGACTTAAGAAAATAGAGCTAATGAGAGAAATTTTTTTAAAAAAATGATTAAAGAAGATATTTATAACATAAGAATTTTATAAGAGGGAAGAAAACAAATGCTGTTGTGAATCAAGACACTTTTTTTCCTGTTAATTTATCAAAGACATGGTTAACAGCCAGTACAAGTCAAGCAGGATGCCGGGTGCTGGGAATGTAATTAAAAAACAATATATTAACAGCCCTCAAGGTCTCGCTGACTGTTCTGGAAGGCAGATGTGTAAACAAATACCTGCTACCCTGTGTGTTAGATGTAATTCCACCAGATTCTGTGCCAGGTACCAGAGAAGATGCTGCAGAGAGGGAATGATCAGCTTTGTGAAGCAGAGAGTGGGAGGATGGAGATATTATTAAAAGATTCCCCAAGCAGATCATAGACGAGCAGGATGTTGAAGGGGGACTCGGACTCCAGCCGGGGACCGAAAGAGAAGTGGATGTGTTGGCTTAGAGCAGCGCCCCTTGCCGAAGCAGCCTGTGGAGAGCAGACTGGCCTCCCTGGGAGCCCGTGGGAGACCCTGGCGGGGGCGCGGTGGGCTTATCCTCGGCTGCTGACCCAGGGCCTGGTTTTATAAAGTGTGCTTACGTGCCTCTCTGGGCAGTCATCCTCGCCTCATGTGGCAGGCTGCAGTTTATACCTCTGTGTTTGATTTTGTTTGACCTTGTGCCAGCGGAGACCTAGTTACTGATCTGAAGTAAGTAAAAAGCGGGGATCTGTAAATACAGAGAGCCTCCTCGTCTAACCGGGCTCTGGGACTGGCTTCACAGGGCTGTCTGTGTCTAAGCCTGGAGGGGACGGGTCCATCCCCAGCGGAAGTGAGGCCTGAGTGCTCTGGCTGTACACCAAAGACTCCCTTGCCTTTGTTTGACCCGTGCCTGCCACGGAAAACAGTGGATTATCTATGTGGAGTAAATCCTATGCTTTAGGAACACACTTCTGACCGAATAGGGTTGTTTTCCAGTCTGGATTCTTCCATATTTGCAAGCCTTGTCCAAATGACTGTCAAGGCCCGGTGCTGTAGGCAGCTCTAGCTGCAATGCAGTCAGACAAGAAATGATGACAAAGCAGGGAACGATTTAATTACAGGCCAAGCCCATCGTTACGACAGATGCCCCGTAGCCCCGTGACAGGAGCTGCTCCCTGACAATTTTCAAAGACCCAGCCATAGGAGGGGAGGGTGGGGTGGGGGTGGGGCTGGCTTTCATCCCTAATAGTCAGGACAGCACCTCCACTCTTTTATTCCTCCCCCACGCCACACGAGAGGGTCTTCTTAAAAAAAAGAGGTGAGGGCTGGCTCCTCATCGTCCCTTTCACCCCTTGCCTCGTTCCCCAAACACCATTAGAACCAGTGCTGTCTGAGCAGCCAAAGGGGAGAGACACAGGGTGTCCGTGAGCCCGTATCCCGGGCTGCTGCTTTCTTCCTTTCTGGGGCTGCCTGTCACTGATCGAGGGGGATGCCTTATGTCCCACACTCCTGGAAGCTCTTTATCATCATCTTAGCGTTGGGCTCCTCAGGCCATGCTGGTGATAATTGGCAGATGGAATGGGGATAAAGCATATTTCTTCTCCTCTAGGCCCCTAGGAAGGAGGCCATGTGGGTAACTATTTGGGGATGGAGGTAAGACTGTCGGACACTGTTGGGGATTACAAGCACATTTCTTTTCCATGATCCTTCTCACATTTAGTAGCCAGTGTCTCTTGCAGCAAGCACGTTATTCAGTAGGCAACTGGTGCTGCCATATAAAGAAGCAGGATGAGACATCCCCTGCTCGTAAGGAGCCTGTGTGCTTTAGTAGCTGAGTCCTGTCAGACTCTGACCCCATGGGCTGTAGCCCACCAGGCTCCTCCGTCCATGGGATTCTCCAGGCAAGAATACTGGAGTGGGTTGCCATTTCCTTCTCCAGGGTACTCTTCTTGACCCAGGGATCGAACCCGGGTCTCCTGCACTGCAGGCCATTCTTTACTGACTAGTATTCGATAGTAAGGAGACTGTAATTTATTTTAAAAAGAGATGGTGACTGAGTGCCTCAGAGCATTGCTGGTTGCAGTGGAGGGGGTGGGATAGTTTATACTTATTTATAAGATCTCACTTTCAAAACCCATAGGTTTTTCTCCTTTACTTCTGTATGAGAAGCATTTAAATATATTCTTGATTGTAAGCAGGAGTATACACTTTTGATAAAAATCAAGGTCAAATTTGTTATGCTCATTTTTATGGGGGTGTTAGTTATAAACCCTTGCAAGACTTATAGATGAATGTGATCCAGATTATTCTTGCTTTTAAAATGTATTTAAGGAGAGTAAGGCCAGGCCAGGGCTGCTGTAACTAAAGACGTCCTTTTGTGGTACTCACATTAATGGCTCAAGCCCTGAAGGGTGAAAGTGAGGTCTGTGTCGATTCCTTGTCGGCAGGACGCTTGATCAGTAAGATGCGGGTTAAGATTTTGATAGAAGATAGTTTTTTAATGTCACCAGTAGGAAGGCTTGAACTGACATTTATGAAGCTTTTCTTTCTTGTTTAGTATGCCTGCTCAGCCAAGTGAGAATCACGTTTCCCCTCCTCTCATGTTCTGGTAGAGTGCAGAAGAATTATGAAAGCATTAGCTATGCGGTCCTTATCTGACAGTGGAAATTCTAGCTGTGATTCTAGGCTGCTGTCATCCATATTGGAAATTTTCTGTCTGACTTCATTCTTGAAACACAAGTAGCTTGTCACATGAATATATAATACATACAGAATGCTCTTGGTATTTCAGTGGGTAGACTGACAGAGATCATTGATGTTACTGTGAATTTTTAATCAGAAGAATCTTATAACAGATTATGATAAATTATTCTTTATCACTCCCATGCTTTACAGTTACTAAAAGTTCTTATTAATACATAACATCTTCAAAATAGACATTATTTTGACCCTTTAGAATTTATTTTAAATACCTCCTGCCCCAAGAATGCTTTGCTGGCAAATTGCATCTGACATTTAGCTCTTCCTTTTCTGAATTGTTCTCAAACTTACGGACTATGTTATAGTTTAGCACTTACTTGTTACCCAGTTACTTTATTGAGCAAATATTACTTCCTGACTTGGTTTTAACCCTTAAGTGCAAATACCACATCTTATGCTTTTTGAATTCTCCAAAGAGACATGATCATAGGAAGACATACTATAAATGCTTGTTTTTCTGGTTTCACAGTCCCCTGAGAAATGAACTATAGTTGATGTTTTCTAATTATTAAAGCTTTTGAATAATATAGGAGGTTCTATCTCAGAGACTTACAAATATGGGAAGAAAAGCTGAAAACTAAATTTAAAAGTTGAATCTTTAATATGCTAGCTTTTCTCCTAGGATGCCATCCTGCCATCCATTGCACATTTGTAAAAACATCAGTGCATCTTAATTATTTACTTATTTATGCTCCCACATCGTCCTGTATATTATTTGAGACAGCTTACCAAAATATGCAATAATTTGGAAACCATACAGTGCTCAGCCTTGAATTAGATCATCTTGCCAGCTCCCCTCCCTGTAGGTCTGTGTCCTTTACACAAACTGCTTAATCCCTCACTATAAGCCTCTTAGACTTTTGTGCTACAGATTAGGCTGAAATGAGTGTTAAATAAATTAACCAATGCAAAGTATTTAGCATATTACCTGGCACACAGTTAGCTTTCAATAAATGTTAAATAATATGCAATAAAGTAAAATAAAGAATTATCATAAAAATTAGGACCAGGGGAAATACAATTTAGAAGATCCTACTCTAAAAAGTTAAATTACAACTATGCATTAAAGCCTTGCCATACACAAAGACGGAAATATAGATCAATGGAACAGAATAGAAAGACCAGAGATAAATCCACGAACCTATGGTCACCTTATCTCTGACAAAGGAGGCAAGGATATACAATGGAAAAAAGACAACCTCTTTAACAAGTGATGCTGGGAAAACTGGTCAATCACTTGTAAAAGAATGAAACTAGAACACTTTCTAACACCATACACAAAAATAACTCAAAATGGATTTAAGATCTAAATGTAAGACCAGAAACTATAAAACTCCTAGAGGAGAACATAGGCAAAACACTCTCTGACATAAATCACAGCAGGATCCTCTATGACCCACCTCCCAGAATATTGGAAATAAAAGCAAAAATAAACAAATGGGACCTAATTAAACTTAAAAGCTTTTGCACAACAAAGGAAAGTATACGCAAGGTGAAAAGACAGCCCTCAGACTGGGAGAAAATAATAGCAAATGAAGCAACAGACAAAGGATTAATCTCAAAAATATACAAGCAGCTCCTGCAGCTCAATTCCAGAAAAATAAATGACCCAATCAAAAAAATGGGTGGAAGAACTAAACAGACATTTCTCCAAGGAAGACATACAGATGGCTAACAAACACATGAAAAGATGCTCAACATCACTCATTATCAGAGAAATGCAAATCAAAACCACAATGAGGTACCATTACACACCAGTCAGGATGGCTGCTATCCAAAAGTCTATAAGCAATAAATGCTGGAGAGGGTGTGGAGAAAAGGGAACCCTCTTACACTGTTGGTGGGAATGCAAGCTAATACAGTCACTACGGAGAACAGTGTGGAGATTCCTTAAAAAACTGGAATTAGAACTGTCATATGACCTAGCAATCCCACTCCTGGGCATACACTCCAAGGAAACTAGATCTGAAAGAGACACATGCACCCCAGTGTTCATCACAGCACTGTTTATAATAGCCAGGACATGGAAGCAACCTAGATGCCCATCAGCAGATGAATGGATAAGGAAGCTATGGTACATATACACTATGGAATATTACTCAGCCGTTAAAAAGAATTCATTTGAATCAGTTCTAATGAGATGGATGAAAGTGGAGCCCATTATACAGAGTGAAGTAAGCCAGAAGATAAAGACCAATAGAGTATACGAACGCATATATATGGAATTTAAAAAGATGGTAACAATAACCCTATATTCAAAACAGAAAAAGAGACACAGATG
Source organism: Odocoileus virginianus (assembly GCF_023699985.2). Lineage (NCBI taxonomy): Eukaryota > Metazoa > Chordata > Mammalia > Artiodactyla > Cervidae > Odocoileus > Odocoileus virginianus. The sequence goes on along the minus strand of NC_069686.1, from coordinate 729,693 downwards.
TACAGAACAGACTTTGGGACTCTGTGGGAGAAGGCGAGGGTGGGATGTTCTGAGAGAACAGCATTGAAACAAGTATACTATCAAGGGTGAAACAGATCACCAGCCCAGGTTGGATGCATGAGACGGGTGCTCAGGGCTGGTGCACTGGGAAGACCCAGAGGGATGGGATGGGGAGGGAGGCGGGAGGGGGGATCTGGAAGGGGAACACATGTAAATCCATGGCATATTCATGTCAATGTATGGCAAAAACCACTACCATATTGTAAAGTAATTAGCCTTCAACTAATAAAAATAAATGAAAAAAAAAAAGCCTTGGCATAAGTGACTAGTCAGTGAACAGTTTTTTAAAGTTATCTTTGGGGAAGTGAAATTTTTACCAGCTCTGCTATAAAAGAAGTTCTCCTGCATGACTTGCTATGAGCAGACACTGAGCAGATAGTACATAGTGTTCAGTCTTGACCTTAAACACACGCAGTTTATGGTAGCAGTCTTCTCAAACTCGTTTTAAGATATGCCAAGGGTGAAAAGAAGAGAAGCAAAAAGCAAAGGAGAAAAGGAAAGATATACCCATTTGACTGCAGAGTTCGAAAGAATCGCAAGGAAAGATAAGAAAGCCTTCCTCAGTGATCAGTGCAAAGAAATAGAGGAAAACAATAGAATGGGAAAGACTAGAGATCTCTTCAAGAAAATTAGACATACCAAGGTAACATTTCATGCAAAGATGGGCTCAATAAAGGACAGAAATGGTATGGATCTGACAGAAGCAGAAGATATTAAGAAGAGGTGGCAAGAATACATAGAAGAACTGTACAAAAAAGATCTTCACGACGCAGTTAATCACGATGGTGTGATCACTCACCTAGAACCAGACATCCTGGAATGTGAAGTCAAGTGGGCCTTAGGAAGCATCACTACGAACAAAGCTAGTAGAGGTGATGGAATTCCAGTTGAGCTACTTCAAATACTAAAAGATGATGCTGTGAAAGTGCTGCACTCAATATGTCAGCAAAATTGGAAAACTCAGCAGTGGCCACAGGACTGGAAAGGGTCAGTGTTCATTTTGATCCCAAGAAAGGCAATGCCAAAGAATGCTCAAACTACTGCAGAAGTGCACTCATCTCACATGCTTGTAAAGTAATGTTCAAAATTCTCCAAGCCAGGCTTCAGCAATACGTGAACCATGAACTTACAGATGTTCAAGCTGGTTTTAGAAAAGGCAGAGGAACCAGACATCAAGTTGCCAGTATCCACTAGATCATTGAAAAAGCAAGAGAGTTACAGAAAACCATCTATTTCTGCTATATTGACTATGCCAAAGCCTTTGACTGTGTAGATCACAACAAAATGTGGAAAATTCTGAAAGAGATGGGAAAACCAGACCACCTGACCTGCCTCTTGAGAAATCTGTATGCAGGTCAGGAAGCAACAGTTAGAACTGGACATGGAACAACAGGCTGGTTCCAAATAGGAAAAGGAGTACGTCAAGGCTATATACTGTCACCTTGCTTATTTGACTTATATGCAAAGTACATCATAAGAAACATTGGGTTGGAAGAAGCACAAGCTGGAATCAAGATTGCCAGGAGAAATATCAATAACCTCAGATATGCAGATGACACCACCCTTATGGCAGAAAGTGAAGAAGAACTAAAGAGCCTCTTGATGAAAGTGAAAGAGGAGAGTGAAAAAGTTGGCTTAAAATTCAACATTCATAAAACTAAGATCATGGCATCCAGTCCCATCACTTCATGGCAAATAGATGGGGAAACAGTGGAAACAGTGGCTGACTTTATTTTTTTGGGTTCCCAAATCACTGCAGATGGTGATTGCAGCCATGAAATTAAAAGACGCTTTACTCCTTTGGAAGGAAAGTTATGACCAACCTAGATAGCATATTAAAAAGCAGAGCCATTACTTTGCCGACAAAGACCCATCTAATCAAGGCTATTGGTTTTCCAGTAGTCATTTATGGATGTGAGAGTTGGACTATAAAGAAAGCTGAGCACCAAAGAATTGATGCTTTTGAACTGTGGTGTTGGAGAAGACTCTTGAGAGTACCTTGGACTGCAAGGAGATCCAACCAGTCCATCCTAAAGGAGATCAGTCCTGGGTGTTCATTGGAAGGACTGATGTTGAAACTGAAATTCCAATACTTTGGCCACCTCATGCGAAGAGCAGACTCATTTGTTAAGACCCTGATGCTGGGAAAGATTGAAGGTAGGAGGAGAAGGGGACGACAGAGGATGAGATGGTTGGATGGCATCACGGACTCAATGGACATGAGTTTGAGTAAACTCCGGAAGTTGGTGATGGACAGGGAGACCTGGCGTGCTGCAGTCCATGGGGTTGCAAAGAGTCGGACACGACTGAGCGACTGAACTGATCAGAGTTGAAGGGTATAATAACTTCCCAGGTGGTGCTAGTGATAAAGAACCTGTTTGCCAATGCAGGAAATGTAAGAGACTCAAGTTTGATCTCTGGATCACGAAGATCCCCTGGAGGAGGGCATGCCATCCCACCCAGTATTCTTGCCCAGAGAATCCCATGGACAGAGGAGCCTGGTGGGCTATAGTCAGTGGGGTCACCAAGAATCAGACATGACTGAAGCAACTTAGCATGCACGCAAGGGTAGTATGCCAGCATGTAAAATTCACAAATGCCCCCAAAACATAGGTGTAGTAACTATATACCTTTTTTTTTTTAAAAAAGCAACTTATAAGTCTTTTTTTTTTTTGCAAAGTGAAGTTTATAGAAGCTCATTTCTTCTTTCCACTTTCACTCATACATGGGAGTTAGTTTTCTCCATCCTTACCCAGGGTACCTTTTTTCCACAAATGCTTTTTCCTAATATCCCAGCCTGCAGGCCACTGCCTGCCGAGTTTCATTTCAGCTCTCCTTTGCTCAGTTGCCATTATGTGTCAAGCCCTGAGGTCCTAGCCTGTTCATTCTCTTCAGGGAGCTCAGTCAGCTCCTCCTTCAGGTGCATCCTACGCCCTTCCACCCACAAGACTGCAGGCGCTGCAGCGGTTACAGATGTATTCTGTGTATCGTCACAGTCTCAGTGCGGAGCAGGGGCTCTGGCACCTAGTCTGGGTGCTCCGTAAGTGTGGTGAAGGAATAAATGAGGCAGATTCTTGCAGCGGTTTCTTAAGTGTGTTGGTGGGCTTGGGAGCATTGATTGTCGCCTGTCATTCATAGAGTCACCTTCATGCGAGATGCAGAAGGTTCGTGAAGCTTCTACTAGGACCATTGTTCTTTGTGGGGTCCTCTTCTCTTGTTGGAAGGTCCCTTGCTGTTGGTGGCCCTGACTTTGGCAGAGACTGGCCTGCTGTTTACCTGCTCTGTCCTCTTCTTCAGAGACACATGCCGGACTCCGCTTGCCTGTCTCCCTGGAGGTTAGGCATGAGCAGATGACTGATTCTGTCCAGTAGAACGTCAGCAGGAATGATGGGTCACTTCTAAACCCAGCCCGTAAAGGTTTCCCCGTGTCATTCTCTCCTCCCTCCTCTGCCAGGTACCACTGCCCAGGTAGCCGTGTGTGGGGGACAGCAGTGAGCCCACCTTAGGGGCCCTGACGGACTGGGGAGCAGAGCTGTGCCCTCCCGGCCCCTGGCCCACTGGCCTTGACGTGAGCAGGGAAAGAAAGCATGTAACGGGCGAGACCACTGAGGCTCCCAGGTCTGTCGCTTACCACAGTAGCATTGCCTTAGTCAGCACTGACTCCTTTTTTTATTGCCCACCCAACGGAGGTTTTGTTTGGTTTTCCTTTTTTTCTTGTGTTGTTTTTTGAAGAAGAGTCTCTTACTCATTTTTACCACGTTGATCTCTCAGAAACTTTTTTAAAGCTCAACGTTTGAATGGTCTTGTGAACTAATTGAAATGTATGCTTTGGTCCATGCTTCAGAAAGCTTTGTCACAGTTGATTTCGTGTGCCAGGGCTAAAGGGATATGTATATTTTGTGGAGTAAGTGCCTGTCAGTGATGGAGCAAGAAAAACAAAGCGACCCTAGCTCCCCAGTAGTACTTTGTTGGTTCCCGCCTCTCCCTGCGGTCATGGTGTGATTTCCCCAAGCCAAGGCCCTGTACAGAGAGCAGCTGCCTACTTGGCAAGAAAGGACTTTTTCTTGTTCATGCCTGCCATGTATTGTGGGCCAAGACTCAACAATCTTGAACTTCGTGTGGCAGAATCAGGTGGGAATGTTGCATATTATAAGGTATAGAGCTCTTTGGGGCATATAAAAAACTTGATATTATGTGTGCTGTGAGCACTTTTAGAAGGGAGGGAAAGAAGGTAATAAGAATATACATTTTTAAATATTGATAGGTTGTTGGGCATGTTTGATATTATCAATAAAACCTCTCAAATTAGATGATTACCTTTATTATAGAATAATAAAGAGAAGGAAATGGCAACCCATTCCAGTATTCTTGCCTGGAAAACCCCATGGACAGAGGAGTCTGGTGGTTTCGAGTCCATAGGGTCACGAAGAGTCGGACACGACTGAGCGACTAACACATACTATTATAGAATACTTTTAATAGTTATGAGGATGTACAGTTTATTTCTTAAGCACTGAAGTGCTTCAAATTCTGTCCCACTGCTGTCTAAATCACTTTGGAGAAGGCACTTTGATCTCTGTGCCTTGGTTTCCCTTTTGGAAAATGAAGAAAAAAATGGTACCTATTACTAACAACAACAGATGAGATAATGCTATATAAAATACTTAGCACAGTTCCTGGTAGAGTAAGCTGCTGTAATAACATTATTAATGGAAATTATTGTTGTTGTTGTTGTTGTTTAGTTGCTAAGTCATGTCTGACTCTTTTTGTGATCCCGTGGATGTAGCCCTCCTGGCTCCTCTGTCCATGGGATTTCCCAGGCAAGAATACTGGAGTGGGTTGCCATTTCCTTCTCCAGGGGATCTTCCCGACCCAGGGATCGAACCCACATCTCTTGCATTGGCAGGCAGGTTCTTCACCACTAAGCCACCACAGACTTAAAAATTATCATTATTAATGGGAAAAGTTAAACATTAACCTTAATTCTTTCTAGTGGTTCAAGGTTATTGAAATGTAGTGTATGCACAAACAGCTAAGGTCCTGGCAGTAGGTGGTATGAAAGTATCTCTAAGTTTCTGTTAGCCTTGAAGGTGATTCTGAGGGATGCCAGTGAAGGTAAAAAAGGACTGAGGAGCTAAGTTTCCATGACCTGTGTGATCTTGGAGAATGACTAGTTGTCAGTTAACCTATGGTGTTGAATTGCCAGTCAAACACATTTATTAAGCACCGGTTATGTGAGTTGGTATTGAATTGCCACTTAAAATTACCAGTGATTTGATGACAAGTAGTCAGGGAAGAGTAATACATATTGCAAGGAGAATCAGTTCATGTGCCTTTGTTACTATTATCAGTCAGAGAGGTAACATCTTTTTAATTGTGCTGTTTGATCCACCAACTTAGTTATCTCATACTACAAGGTTTAAAAATGGATGACTATAGTATAAACATATTTACCCATGCCACTGAATACATTAGCTTATTTCATTATATAGAGAATAATTATCTATTCCTTTTCATAGATATCTAATAAAAAGGCAAGCACATAAGACACATTTTCTTTTTCCTGCTTATGATATCTCTTACCCTTTAAATTTTAAAGGAAAGTTGTTTGATACCTAAAATACAATTTTACAAATATGGAAAATGGTGGGTTTTTTTTTTAGATTTCTAGATTGCTTTATGATTCAAAATTAGAGGACTGGAACACAAGTGTAGTAAAAATATTGGCAAGCATTTCAGATTATTGATATAATTACTAGAAGTTTGCATTAGTTTAAGAATAAGAACCACAACTCTACAATAGTCTTTTGTATGAAAGGTGTTGTTATCAACCGAGTGCTCTCTTGTGGATTTAGATTGCTAGTTCTTGGAAGTAACATGGATTCTTCCATTTACATGATATTTTGAAATAAGGTGTTTCAGATAAACCAATTTTAATTCTACATCTCCCTTGGAAAATGTTGGAGCATATAGACAGAATTGCTTTCATTCCTCTGCTTTTAGTACCAGAGAAAATTTTTTCTCTAAATGCTTTACTGTTTTTTCCTTCAGTTAAAGCCCTGAGTTGCTTCAAAGAATGTAGTTTCCAATTATCTACTCAGTCCCCAAAAGCAATAAGGAAACTCTAGAATTCTCACTATAGAGGATTTTTTGTAACTGCCACTTAATACCAGCCAACAAATTTAGTTTAAAAGTATCCTAGTTTTAAGTCATCCTGCTGGAAAATGCTTTCATTATCCTAAAAGACTCAAAGTTTTAGAAAGCCCTTAGGACTGGAAAGAAACAAAAAGAAAAGAAACTCTTTATTATTGAAAGATTTTTGTGTGTGTCCAAGCCTTCACATTTAAGAGAATAATTGCTGGAATTATATTTGATATAGAGTTATAGCAACAATACATTTGTTACCATTTGGTCACTTTATAAAGAGTTCCCTAATGGCTCAGCTGGTGAAAAATCCGCCTGCAATGCAGGAGACCTGGATTTGATCCCTGGGTTGGGAAGATCCCCTGGAAGAGAGCATGGCAGCCCACTCCACTATTTTTGCCAGGAGAATCCCAATGGACAGAGGAGCTTGGCGGGCTACAGTCCATGAGGTCGCAAAGAGACACAACTGAGCATCATATAAATACGTAGAGCCGTCTGTGTCTCCTTGTAAATCCTGCAATTGATTGCTGAAACATAGACATAGCAATGAGAGTTGGCATCACCATTAAAGTTAATTTAAAGACATCTCATGTGGTTTCATGTCTTTGATGATTCATCTTTAAGAAATGACTTCCAAAACCTATGCTGGTTATTAATTAGAATTGATTTTGAATAAATTTCATTTCATTTATTGGAATATTTTTGAGGTTTTAGTGCTAATGAAAAAATAGTCATATCTGAAAAGTTAGCAGCATCATTAATAATTATTGTTTAAATATTTAAATTGTATACTACTGTCAACATTTAAAAGATTCTATCCAGGCATTGTTCAATTCTCAGAAGGCTGGCATTATCTAAGGTACTGTAGTTGTTAAGCCAGATAAAGCAAATATTTCATTTGAATTCTGTTGAAATTAATTAAGTATGCATACTGCCTCTAATCATCTAGTTCATCTTTCTAGTTAAAAAACAACCTACTTTAAATGGTTACTGAAACATACATAAGAAAAATTATTGTGGTATTTCTCAAGGCGTATACTCTAATGTACCCAGTGAAAATAATGTTTACTCTATTATGGTCAACCACTGATGCTGAAGAAGCTAACATTGACCAGTTCTGTAGAGACCTACTGTATAATCATACGGGATTTCATTTAGGTCATACCTGAATGGTCTAGAGGTTTTCCCTACTTCCTTCAATTTAACTCCTAGTTTTGCAATAAGGAGTTCATGATCTGAGCCACAGTCAGCCGCTGGTCTTGTTTTTGCTGACTGTCTAGAGCTTATGATTATAAAGTAGAAGTGACAAATAGACTCAAGGGATTAGATCTGATAGACAGAGTGCCTGAAGAACTATGGATAGAGGTTCATGACATAGTACAGGAGGCAGTGATCAAGACCATCCCCAAGAAAAAGAAATTCAGAAAGGCAAAATGGTTGTCTGAGAAGGCCTTACAAATAGCTGAGAAAAGAAGAGAAGCTAAAGGCAAAGAAGAAAAGGAAAGATAAACCCATCTGAATGCAGAGTTCCAAAGAATAGCAAGGAGAGATAAGAAAGCCTTCCTCAGTGATCAATGCGAAGAAATAGAGGAAAACAGTAGAATGGGAAAGACCAGAGATCTCTTCAAGAAAATTAAAGATACCAAGGGAACATTTCATGCAAAGATAGGCTCAATAAAGGACAGAAATGGTATGGACTTCACAGAAGCAGAAGATACTAAGAAGAGGTGGCAAGAATATACAGAAGAACTGTACAAAAAGGACCTTCATGACCCAGATAACCACAATGGTGTGATCACTCACCTAGAGCCAGATATCCTGGAATGTGAAGTCAAGTGGGCTTAGGAAGCGTCACTATGAACAAAACTAGTGGAGGTGATGGAATTCCAGTTGAGCTACTTCAAATCCTAGAAGATGATGCTGTGAAAGTGCTGCACTCAATATGCCAGCAAATTTGAAAAACTCTGCAGTGGCCACAGAACTGCAAAAGATCAGTGTTCATTCCAATGTCAAAGAAAGACAATGCCAAAGAACATTCAAACTACCGCACAATTGCACTCATCTCACACACTAGCAAAGTAATGCTCAAAATTCTCCAAGCCAGGCTTCAACAGTACATGAACCATGAACTTCCAGACGTGCAAGCTGGTTTTAGAGAAGGCAGAGGAACCGGAGATCAAATTACCAACACTGAAACTGGATCATCGAAAAAACAAGAGAGCTCCACAAAAACATCTATTTCTGCTTTATTGACTCTGCCAAAGCCTTTGACTGTGTGGATCACAACAAAATGTGGAAAATTTTTCAAGAGATGGGAATACCAGGCTACCTTACCTGCCTCCTGAGAAATGTGTATGCAGGTCAAGAAGCAATAGTTAAAACTGGACATTGAACAACAGAACTGGACGTGGAACTGGTTCCAAATTGAGAAGGAGTACATCAAGACTATATATTATCACCCTGTTTATTTGTTTATATGCAGAGTACATCATGCAAAATGCTGAGCTGGATGAAGCACAAGCTGGAATCAAGATTGCTGGGAGAAATATTAATAACCTCAGATACACAGATAACACCACCCTTATGGCAGGAAGCAAAGAACTAGAGAAACTCTTGATGAAAATGAAAAAGGAAAATTAAAAAGTTGACTTAAAACTCAACAGTCAAAGAAGAAGGGGATGACAGAGGATGAGATGGTTGGATGGCACCAGTGACTTGATGGACACGAGTTTGAGCAAACTCTGGAAAATGGTGAAGAACAGGGAAGCCTGGAGTGCTGCAGTCCATCCATGGGGTTGCAAAGAATCAGACACGACTGAGCAACTTAAATGATGAAGACCTATTAAAAACTAAGATCATGGCATCCAGTCCCATCACTTCATGGCAAACAGATGGAGAAACAATGGAAATAGTGACAGACTTTATTTTCTTGGGCTCCCAAAATCACTGCAGAAGGTGACTGCAGCCATGATATTACAAGATGCTTGCTACTTGGAAGAAAAGCTATGACCAACCTAGACAGCATAATTAAAAAGCAGAGACATTACTTTGCCAACAAAGGTTCATCTGGTCAAAGCTGTGGTTTTTCCAGTAGTCATATATGGATGTGAGAGTTGGACTGTAAAGAAAGCTGAGCACTGAAGAATGATGCTTTTGAACTGTGGTGTTGGGGAAGACTCTTGAGAGTCCCTTGGACTGCAAGGAGATCCAACCAGTCCACCCTAAAGGAGATCAGTCCTGGGTGTTCATTGGAAGGACTGATGTTGAAGCTGAAACTCCAATACTTTGGCCACCTGATGTGAAGAACTGATTCATTGCAAAAGATCCTGATGGCGGGAAAGATTGAAGGTGGGAGGAGATGGGGACAACAGAGGATGAGATGGTTGGATTGCATCACCGACTCAATGGATATAAGTTTGAGCAAGCTCCAGGAGTTGGTGATAGACAGGGAAGCCCTGGCATGCTGTAGTCCATGGGGTCTCAAAGAGTCAGACATGATTGAGCTACAGAACTGATGAAGACCTATAACACCTTCTAGAACTGACACCCCCAAAATCTGTCATTTTCATCAAAGGGGACTGGAATGCAAAAGTTGAAAGTCAAGAGTTACCCAGAATAACAAGAGATGGGAATACCAGACCACCTTACATGTCTCCTGAGAAACTTGTATGTGGGTCAAGAAGTAACATTTATTAGATTGGTGCAATGTGATTGCAGTTTCAGACTGTGAACTTGAAATCATTTTAACTAGGCTTAAAACATCTTTATTAATCAAAATAATAACAACTACAGTCAACACATTTTTGCCAATGAGAAATAAATTTGTTTATTCCTGTAGCATAAAAATCCTTGCTTAGGATTCAGTGAACTCTTGGAAAGCATTTTCTGTCTCCTGCTGGTTATGGAAGGCTTTTACCTGCAAAAAGTTGTCAAGATGGCAGAAGAAATGATAGTCGGTTGACCAGAGGTCAGGTGAACATGGCTTCTGAGGTGAAACTTGAGAGCCCAATTTGTTCAACTTTTGAACCGTTGATTACACGACATGCTGTTGGGTATTGTCATGGGGAAGAACTGGGCCCTTTCTGTTGACCAGAGCTGGCTGCAGGTGTTGCAGTTTGCAGTGCATCTCATCAATTTGCTGAGCATACTTCTCAGATGTAATGGTTTCACCGGGGATTCAGAAAGCTGTAGTAGATCAGACTGGCAGCAGACCACCAAACAGTGACCATGACCTTTTTGGTGCAAGTCTGGGGCTTTGGGAGGTGCTTTGGAGCTTCTCCGTCAACCACTGAGATGGCCATCACCAGCTGTCATATAAAATCCACTTTTTGTCACAATCTGATAGAGAAATGGTTTGCTGTTTTGTAGAATATGAGAAGACACTTCAGAACGATTTTTTAAAAATTTTTGGTCAGCTCATGAGGCAGCCACTTATGGAGCTTTTTTACCTTTCCAGTTTGCTTCAATACTAAATGACCATAGGAATGGTCAACGTTGAGTTCTTTCACAACTTCGATGATGGTTCTTGGTGGTTGTCAACTGCTGATGGCGGGCCACTGCACTCATCTTCAAGGGTTTTGTCTCCTTTTAAAACTTCTGGAACCACCACTGCACCGTGTATTTGTTAGTTTCTGAGCCAAATGCATTGTTGATGTTGTGAGTGTCTCTGCTGTTTTATGACTCATTTTGAACTTGAATAAGAAAACTGATCAAATTTGCTTTTTGTCTAACATCATTTACCTAAGATAAGTAAAATAGCAAATAATGTCATTAGCAAAAAAATGAAGCGAGAAACACCCAGTAAAATGATGTATAACATAACCACATATATTTAAGAATGTATTCTGATATCAAATGATAAAGTTCTACAGTGCAAAACTGCAGTTACTTTTGCACCAACGTAATAGAACCAGACATGGAACAACTCATTGGTTCAAAATTGTGAAAGCAGTATGACAAGGCTATATATTGTCACCCTGCTTATTTAACTTATATAAATTATACAACATATGAAATTCTGGGCTGGATGAATCACAAGCTGGACTCGACTGCTGGGAGAAATATCAAAAACCTCAGATATGCAGATGATATCACTATAATGGCAGAAAGTGAAGAGGAACTAAAGAGCTTCCTGATGAAGGTGAAAGAGGAGTGAAAAACTGAACATTCAAAAAACTAAGATCCTGGTATCTGGTCCCATCACTTCATGGCAAATAGAAGGGGAAAAGTGGAAGCAGTAACAGATTTTATTTTCTTGGGCTCCGAAATCACTGCATATGGTGACTGCAGCCACGAAATTACAAGATGTTGCTCCTTGGAAGGAAAGCTATGACAAACCTTGACAGTGTATTAAAAAGCAGACATCACTTTGCCGACAAAGGTCCATAAAGTCACAGCTTTGGTTTTTCCAGTAGTCATGTACAGATGTGAGTTGGACCATAAAGAAGGCTGAGCACCAAAGAATTGATCATTTCAAATTGTGCTGGAGAAGACTCTTGAGAGTCCCTTGGACTGCAAGGAGATTAAACCAGTCAATCCTAAAGGAAATCAACCCTGAATATTCATTGGAAGGACTGATGCTGAAACAGAAACTGCAGTACTTTGGCCACTTGATGCAAAGAGCTGACTCACTGGAAAACACCCTGATGCTCTGAAAGATTGAAGGCAGAAGGAGAAGGGGGCAGCAAAGGATGAAACGGTTACACAGCATTATTGACTCAGTGGACGTGAATCTGAGCACACTCTGGGAGGCAGTGGGGGACAGAGGAACTTGATGTGCTGCAGCCCATGGGGTGTCAGAGTCCTGCACAACTTAGCAACCGAATAGCAATATATTTGATTACATTCTCAACACTGTGAATTTTACCTTAGGTGCTAGATATTTTTGCTTTCCTACAAACATTCTTGAGCTTTGTTCTGGAGCATAACTAAATTAAACTTAGAAATGGTATGATCCTCTTGAGTCTTGCTTTTAAACATTACTTAGATGGGACCAGAACGTTATTTAAACTAGGGTTAACTCTTTCATAATACGAACACAAGACCCTTTGTTTTTATCCTCAGTGTTTTTTTTTTTAAACTTACTTTGTATTGGAGTGTAGCTGATTAACAACATTGTGATGGTTTCAGGTGGACAACAAAGGTCCTCAGTCACATATACACGTGTATCCATTCTCCGCAAACTCGCCTCCCATCCCCACTGCCATGGGACAGGAAGCAGAGTTCCCTGGGTAGTACAGCAGGTCCCTGTTGGTTGTCCTAAAACAAGACCCTTCTGAATACTCTAGCAATCCCGGGAATCATGAGTTTTTCCAGTTTGGCTGGTAGAAACAGGTACTATTCCCAACCCTGGATGGGTTCCCAGGAGTGTTTGTTTGTATTGTTTTGGGGCAGTTCTTTACCTGGCTTTGGATGGTTTCTAATACATGCACTTGCTAATCAGCACTCTGCTGCATACTTGAGGGAAGAGATCCTGCGGATCTCTGGAGTTTCTGTGAAGCTGTCCCCTCTCTGGTTCTCTGACCTGGAGCTCCAGCTGCCCCAGTCTTCCCGGCCTGTCTGCTCCGACTCCTCAGTTTGCTGGTTCCCCTCTCTGCCTTGCAGCTGTCAGACTCTGACCCAGTGAGCTGGGGCCCCTCACTGTTTCCCGTCTCTCAGAGATCACTGTCCTTATTGCTGACGTCCAGTGTCTTGGGAACTATTGTTTCATATATTTTGTCCAGTTTTTGGTTGTTTCAAGGAAGTAAATCCAGTACCTGTTATTCCAGTTTGGCTAGAAGCAGGTTGTCAGATTAAATCTTAAATGAATATTAATTTTTCAGTTTAATTTTCCAAAACATGGGTTAAAACTTTCTGATATTATCTCCAAGTGCAATTATTTTCCAGGAAGCAAGTCCATAACTTAATGGAAGCAGTACCAGATGAATTTTTAATCCTTGGCAGCTATTTATAAAACCTGTTGTGACAATATCTTCCTGTTACATGTAAAGCTGTGTTCTAATAAAGATTTAAATTCATACAGTGTGTAGTTGCTGTACATTAATGATCAATTTTTTTCCAACCTGTTATCTTTATCCTCCTCTCCCTGCCAACCAATGGTGATGATATAATGAAACTGGTAATGAGGCACTGTAAATAGCCCGTGCAGTCTTTTGGAAAACAAACTGGAACTATATATTAAAAGGCAAAAAAGAAAAAAATGATTATATCCTTTGAGTCATTAACCCCACTTATAGAATTATAGCCAAGGTAAATAAGATACATAAAAGCTATCTCTCTGAAAATGTTATAGTGCTAATATAATGGAAAAGTTGGAAATAACATTTTTTAAAAATTGTACTTGATTTACAATACTGCATTATTTTCAGATGTTCAGCAAAGTGTTTTTTTAGATTATATTTCATTACAAGTTATTACAAGAAACTGAATTTCCTGTTATACTGTAAATCCTTATTGCTTATCTGCTTTTTGTGTAGTAGTTTTATCTGTTAATTCCATATTCCTAATTCATACCCCCCCCTTCCCTTCCTCTCCCCTTTGATAACTATATGTTTGTTTTCTGTGTCTGTGAGCCTGTTTCTGGTTTGTATATAGATTCATTTGTATTATTTTTTACATCCCACATATAAGTGATATCATATAGTATTTGTCTTTACCTGACTTACTTCATTATAATATTTCTAGGTCCACACCTGTTGCTGTAAATGGGAATATTCCATTTTTTTGGCTGAGTTATATTCCATTGTGTGTGTGTGTCTTTTGAGCCAGTCACGCAGCGATGGGCACCTTGGTTGCCGCTGTGTCTTGCTATTGTAAACGGCGCTGCTGTGAACATTAGGGTACACATATCTTTTAAAATTAGAATTTTTGTCTTTTTTCATTTTTGTCTTTTATTTATCTCCAGATAATTATCCAGGAGTTGGATTACAGATCATATGCTAGCTCTATTTTAGTATGTTAAGGAACCTCCAAACCTCTTTTACCATTGTGGCTGGACAAGTTTACCTTCCCACCAAAGAGTAGGAAAGCCCTCTCTTCTCCACACCCTCTCCAGCATTTTCAGACCTCTTTAATGATGACCACTTTGAATAGTGTGAGGTGATACCTTAACTGTGGTTTTGACTTGCATTTCTCCAATAAAGAGCAATGATGAGCATCTTTCCACGTGCACGTTGGCCATCTGTATGTCTTCTTTGGAAACATGTCTGTTTAGGACTTCTGCCCATTCTGTGATTGTGTTGTTTTTACAGTATTGAGTTTTATGAGCTGTTTGGAGATTTTGGATATTAACTCCTTGTTGGCCGCATCACTTGCAAGTATTTTCTTCCATTCCTTACGTTGTCTTTTTATTTTGTTGATGATTTCATTTCTGTGCAAAATCTTTTTATGTTTGATCAACTCCCATTTGTTTATTATTGCTTTTATTTCTTTATTGCTTTGGGAGACTGATCTAAGAAAATATTGCTACAATTTATGTCAGAGAATGTTTTGCCTATGTCCTCCTCTAGGAATTTTATGGTGCCATATCTTACATTTAGGTCTTCAAGCCATTTTGAGTTTATTTTGTGTACGGTATGTGGGAGTGTTCTAATTTCATTGATTTACATGTAGCTGTCCCTGTTTCCCAACATCACATGTTAAAGACACTGCCTTTTCTCCAGTGTATATTCTTACCTCCTTTGTTGTAGACTAATTGACTATATGTGCATGGGTTTATTTCTGGGGTCTGTTCTGTTCCATTGATCTATATATCTATTCTTAATGTCAAAATAGGTACCCAATAAAAGGTTTTAATATCCAAAATATATTAAAAAAACAACTAAAAAACAGCAAAGAAACCCAAACAATCCAATTTGAAAACGAGCAAAGACTTGCATAGATTTTCTCCAAAAAGATTTATAGATGGCTAATAATGAAAAACATTCAGTATCAGTAGCTATTAGGGAATGCAAATCAAAACCACAGTGAGATACCACTTCATACCCATTGTGCTGAGTCGCTTCAGTTGTGTCTGACGGTCTGCAACCATGTGGACTCCAGCTTGCTAGGCCTCTCTGTCCATGGGGCTTCCCAGGCAAGAATACTGGAGTGGGTTGCCGTGCCCTCCTCCAGGGGTTCTTCCCGACCTAGGGATCGAACCTGCATCTCTTCACATCTCCTGCATTGGTAGGCGGGTTCTTTACCACTAGTGCCACCTGGGAAGCCCTCATACCCATTAGTATTGCTATTATAAAAAGACAGAAAATAACATCTGGTAAGATATGGAAAAACTGGAATTCTTGAGCATTTCTAGTGGGAATGTAAAATGGTGTAGCTACTGTGGAAAACAGACCCTCAAAGTGTTAAATATATTATTACCATGTAACCTAGTGATTCCACTTTTAGGTTTATACCCCAAAGAACTGACACAGGGACTCAGACACTTGCATATCAGTGTTCACAGCAGCAGCATTCACAACAGCCAAAAGGTGGAGACAACCCAAATATCCATCAAGAGATGAATGGATAAACAGAGTGTTACATGGCTATATATCCATGGGCCATAAAAAGGAAGGAAATTCTAGTATATTGAACATGGACGAACTCTGAAGACTTCATGCTAAGTGACAGGAGCTAGACACCAAAGACCAAACCCTGTATGAGCCCACTTGTACGAGGTACCCAAACAGTGATACTCACAGAGATAGAAAGTAAGTGGTGGTTCTCAAGGCCTGGAGATGGTATTGTTTAACGCGTGCAGAATTTCAGTTTGGGCTGAAAATAAATTCTGGGGATGGATGGTAGTGATGGGTGCACAAAACTGGAATTGTACTTAAAGCCACCGAACCATATACTTAAAAATGGTTAAATGACAAATTTTGTTACGTGTATTTTACCACAGAAAAGTATACATCTTTATTAGATGTGTATGTAAGTATGTGTACACATATATGTACCTCGTTAGTAACTCACATTCCAAAAGAGAGTAGCATGAGGAGTGCTGATCAGCCATCACACCTGCTCCCCCTTTTTCCCCCAGGAGTGACACACGCGGCCATCTGGGCGGCCTGCATTTCTTATCTCAGTGCCGCGGTTCCCCCTGAGCTGAGGACGTCTGCTCAGGGCATCCTGCAAGGCCTTCATCTGGGTTTGGGGAGAGGCTGTGGTGCCATGATCGGAGGCGTGTTAGTCAACTTTTTTGGTAAGAGTGGCTTGCTTTCTTTCCCTTTCTTCTTTGATGAAACCTTACAATTTTTCAGCAACACCTCCATAAACACTCAGATTATTACTGAAGATTGCCAGAAGCTAGACTCTCGTTTTCACATTCTTTTTCTAGCTTTCACAGTAGTCAGAATTGCAAAGCAGTGTGCTTCAATAGTTAAGATGATTACAGCAGACAAACAGTTAACTGCAGTGCTACACAGATACCTCAGAGGAGCCAAACAAAGGAATAAGCCCACGTGCTTTTGGTTTGAAGTGCCCTAAACCTGTTGATGATAATGCTGGAGAAAAGATAATTCATCACTGTTTTTCCATCTGGCTTTGGTAATGTCCCTGCATCTGTGATAACAGTCTGTTTGCTCCATCAGTTCCTCCTTACTGGAAATACAGGGGCCGAGGTGGAGGTGGGATTATTCTGCTCCAGGATCTTGACTAGTCAGTCATCTATAGAAGGTAGGCTCAGAGATGTCTGAATTTATAGCACCTATTAAGCTTGGCTATTTTAACTACAGATTAATAGGACTGTTTAATAGGTGGATGGCCTTTATGAAGAGGAGAGCCCAGTGCATTTTAAAAAAGCATTCAGAGACAGTCCTTTATTTTATAAATGCAGTTTGAAAATCTGATCAATGACAGATATCCAATACCAGCCCTTGGGTCTCTCGACACCTCCGCAGACCTGTGTTTGTCCTTCGGTATGAAGCCAGTGGCCACTTGCGGTTCTCCACTGTGCTGCCTTTGTCAACTTTAGAACATCGACAGGTCTGGGTGAGGGCTACCCGCCTTTCCAGGAATTGCTGTCTAGAGTGTCGGCTGTTTTCACAGGGGCTGCTGCAACCTTCCGAGGAATTGGCATGGCCTGCCTGGTGATCCTCCTGCTCTTTGCCCTGATCCAGTGGCTGGCAGTACCAGATGAGGAAGAAGGTAGACATGCTCACTGGTCCTTAATGGTTCCAAAGGCTGAAGCCAAGGGGAGTTCTGCACACACCCCTGAGAAGCCCAGAGGCGGGAACAGCAGGGTACCGCCGACTCGCATGGCCCCGAGCTCCTGCGCCCATGGCCGCAGACGCCACTTGCTGTGTTGAAAAGAATACCGGTTGTTTAAATAGCTTGGGGTTTTCTTCCTTTTGTTTTGTCGGTACTGGGGAAAGTATTGGTTTTAAATTTCTCTGGTATTCTAAAGAGATTTAAATTTTAAATACATGAAGGACTATACCGTAATTTTACTATTAGGGATAGGAAGTGGTATTAATCTCTGCACCTTACCTCCATCTGGGGGAAAAAAAAAGCCTAAACGTTAATTTAAAGTTTTCCCTTAATCAGGCATGAGTGAAAGTGGTAGCTGCTCAGTTGTATCCAACTCTTTGCGACCCCATGGACTGCAGTCCACCAGGCTCCTCTGCCCATGGGATTCTCCAGGCAAGAGTACTGGAGTGGGTTGCCATTCCTTTCTCCAGGAAATCTTCCCACCCCAGGGATTGAACACAGGTCTCCTGCAGTGCAGGCAGATTAGGTATAGACCTCATTAAAATTATTATACAGCAAGAAGGTTATATCCAATATAATATGTGGATGAAAACAAGTTTTCAACTTATTTGGGCAATCAACTTTTAAGTTTTTTTTGGATGAAGAAGGCCAACCATTAAAACAAATATTCTTTCTCAGCTCTTGAGTCCTGGAACAGGCTTATCTTCTATGGTGTCTTGTCCTTTGAGGAGCATTTGCCTCAAGTACTCAAAGTGCTTCTATTAAGAGAAAAACTAACTTGTACAGAAACCCCAGAGACAGATTTTAATTCCAAGTTACTCAGAAAGAAAGACCAATACTGACTTTTCTCACTCTTGTTCTTCCATAATCCTAACCAGATCATCTCTCTTACATAGCTTGGTCCACGCCTTCAGTAAAAGTCTAATAAAAGCATCTGTCATGTGCTTTTCCTGTTTTGATGCTTATCTTTAAAATTTCAGTACTGTAAGTGGGCCGAAGCTATAACCCATGCCCCACAAATATGATATACTGATACATTAACAATTTATTTCATAAATATGTTAACATCTATTAGGCTCTGTAAGGAGACCTGGAAGGCAGACATCACATTCATTTGCTCAGTAATCTCTCCCAGGTAGAGGTCACCCTTGCTACACAGCAACTTGCTGACATTCCCAAGCACACTAGAATGGGCTTATCGAGGTTGTCTGTTTATTTTTTACTATTTATATATACATACATGCATCTGTTTAAATATGTAGAAAACTAACAAATGATTTAAACGCGATTTTCTCTGCAGACAAGACGATGTTGGCAGAAAGGATCCCTGTCCCCTCTAGCCCTGTTCCCATAGCAACCATCGACTTGGTCCAACAACAGACAGAAGATGTTATGCCACGCACTGAGCCCAGGCTTCCACCCAAGAAAACCAAGCACCAGGAAGAGCAGGAGGATGTGAACAAGCCAGCCTGGGGCGTCAGTTCGTCCCCCTGGGTGACCTTTGTCTACGCACTCTACCAGATTAAAGAGATGATGCAGCTCACGAGAGACAACCGTGCTTCTGAGACACAGCCTCTGCAGGTAAGGTCCTCCGCTGGTCCCCCGTAAGCAGGCCTGGTGGTTTCAGGACTTTGGTGACCGGTGCTATAGCGGTGTATACGAGGTCTCAGAGGGAAAAGTCTGCCTTACACAGGTCAGAAAGGCCTCACAGAGAAGACAGTACTTCTTGAAAGAAATTCATTCTGATTTTCTGTATTTCTTTAAAATGTCTCTGTTGATGGACACTAGTTACTGTGTGGATATATGGTTCTTGCCTTGGTGGATTATATATATTAATCTCTAATTTAGAAATTCTAGTGGGGCCTTTCTATATAGTAGTACCTTAGTAAACATCTGATGAATTACTCTGAGCCACTGCAGGGGTCTTATAGGAAACCCAACTGAGTGGACTGTGGATTTGCTGGTGGGCTCACCTGAAAGACAAAAAGTGTGGGTTTTCTTATCCTTAGAGCTGTGGTCTCTCCTGAGTAGAGTTGAATCACATGGATAAAACATTGTAGGTAACTGTCACTGAAGCTATATTAATACTTTTGGAAAATAATTAAGTGTGACTTCTATGAACAGTTTAGCCAAAGTAACGAGTCTAACGTCCCTGTGCTTTTTTTTAATCAAATCATTCCCTTTCACGGGATCAATCATGTCAGTTTTATATCTAGAGCAGTTTCAGAGGACACAGGAGGGGAAAAAAGGAGAAAGACTTAAAGAGTAATGTGATAATTTCTTTACTTTGAAATACATTAATTAAATTTATCACAACTTTGTAAACTAACATAATACTTCTGTAGCTTAAACCAAATCTGATTCTTTGCTGGTAATGTCTAGTCCATGTATGATCTTACTGGTCTATTAAGATAGTAAACTCATGCACATCTTCTGCTCACAAGTCAGGAGGGAGGGTAAGAGGTGGGAAGAGCGGATGGGGGGGGAAGTCAGAGGAAAGAGGGGGGCTTCTGCCCAAATGGCAGTTTTCATACTTTGGACACAGCCTCATTTTCACAGAAGCCTGTGAGGCTTAAGCATCATTAAACATTTTTTTCTGTTATGTTAAGGTTAATTAAAACTAGCTGGTATAACCTCTTCTTATAAAGAAGTCATCATATGATTTTTTCTTTCACATTTTAGAATCAATTACAAAAATAAAAGTTTTTTTTTTTTTTCTTGGTCCTCAGCTATTTGAAGTGATGGGTATTAGTTCAGAAGGCAATCCATTAAAGAAAAACAAAAACATTATTTTCTGATTTTCAGAAATCAGGAATGTGGTATTTTACAGACATGGTGTAGATGATGTTCTGGAGTGATAGGTACTTCCTCAAACCAATTGGTTACATAGGTGCTTGTTTACCTTTTTTTACATGGATATTCTGTCTTATTTGTTTAGTTAAATATAGATCAGGATTCTTCATTTTAGGACCTTTCTTTTCCTGGTCCCATCTCCAAGGCTGAGAATGCCTGCCTCACTCCGTTAGACAAGGTGCCCTCCAGCCTTGAATGCTCTGGCCTCAGCAAATGGCATGAGTTTCCATTCCATGCTGCTCTCCCAGTGACCTGCCACAGTGGCCAGCGGGGGCCCAGTAAACATTTGCTGATGTAGACTGTTTTCCTAGGAGTAACAGGCATTGTGGTAGTAATGTATCCTTTATCCACAAGATACATCTGCTTATAGTGTTTATGTTTTTCATGCGGCTTTGGCAGTTGCACATAGGAAAGGAGATGAAAGGTAAGCCGTTCCACCCTTATTCCTCCATTACTTGTTTCCTGAAGCAGTCGCTTCGGGATGATCTCCCCATGTTTCCTCTATCTCACCTGAAAGCATATAAAAAGTTTGCTAGCACTAACTGTGGGGCACATCCTATCTTTACCTTCCAGGGGACCAGTGAGAATCAGAAAAATTCTCCAGCTGGTGGAGCCCAGCCTGGACCATGTGAGGCTCCCCCTGACCCGCCCAGAAGCCAGCCATCCCCTCCAGCAGCCGCATCTCAGACGCAGAGCAGCCCTGCTCACCCCAGCGTGGACCCGCGCACAGAGGAGAGTGGGGACCGCCAGGCTCCGCCTGCCGCCGGGGGACACTGAAGCGTCCCGCTCACCTCACGCCCTGCATGGAACCGGGCTCCTCTGCCAGGACGCGGGGAGAGGCACCCCGAACCTAGGACACGCCTCACTTGAGGAGCATAGCACCACATACGCTTCTAAACATCTGAACTCATCAACATGGAGACACTCACACGCACACGAGCGACAGTACATATTGGCAGAAACAGGTCACCTCCCACAGCCCCACGGGAGTCAGAGGAGGAGGACGGAGCTCAGTGAGGCCTTTGTAGGTTAAGGACCACAGGCCTTCTCTGCCAGGGCAGTGAGAGCTGGAACCAGCAGTTACACTAAATGGGTGGAGGGAAAAAAGTGTTTCAAGGTGAATGCTGATGTAAGTTCCCTCTTCTGATTATTTATTCTAATTATTTGGTTCTTAATGCAAACTGGGAAGAAACAGAATACATCTATAATTTTGTTTCTTTTAAAAAGAATCATTTAAAAGTTATAAGACTTATTTTTAAAATAACCAGATAAAAGTTGGTAGCATCTATGCTTTTGTTTAATAAGAAAAAAAAGGAAAAAGTTTCATGAGAAACTCGGGATATCTCTAGGAAATATATTTTTATATGTGTATGGTATATAATGAAAATAGTCAATTCTTGGAGCAGCAAAAGCTGTTACTGACCACTGCAAGCTAAGCTGAGCTTTAAAATGCCTTCTGTTTTAAATGGGCTTTAAGACCAGAGGAAGGAATATTTGAAATAAACCAACCAACTCAGTATGCTGTGGCTTGATAGACAAAGGTTTACTAAATATATTGAAACTGTAAATAGCCTCTATCACTATTTACAGCTTTCTAGTGATTTGGGCTCTAATTAGCTGATGGAATAAAACAAACACAAAATCAGTGAATTCCTAAGGGTTTCTTTTAATTAAGCAGTACTACTTACAAATAAGTGCCTGGGGGAGGGATAAAATTTTTTTAAATTACATAATGGCTCAGTTTTTGTTTTGTTTTTGGTGAGGGGAAAAGGTGGTGAACAGGAAGCCAGGAACGGAAAAGACAGAAATAAGAAGTTAAGTACACTTTCCAATGACTTACGACACAAATATCAGTATATTCTCTCCCATGAAGACACAGTCAGACACTGGACAATTCAGGTATGAGCACACTACTGTAAATACTACAGCTACAGTCAGGACAGTGGCCAGGTTACTCATGCATGAAGCTTGCTGCTAAAAATGAAAGTCGAGATTCCAGGAAGCCTTGGGGGAGGGCTGTGGACCAGGGAACACTGCTTCAGCTGAAGAAAGGGCAGTTATGCAGTGTGTACGATACTGTGGATGAGCAGAGGAGAGGAAAGAAAAGAACAGAGTTAAAAATGAAAAACTCACCTTACTCTCTGACCCTAATTAGGCAGGACCAACTGTAAAGTAAGGGCTTCTCCACGACACCATACTTCTGCCCACAACAGCGTCTGGGAGAAGAAACTCTACACTTGGATATCTAGCTTCACCACAGAACACAGCTTAAAAATAAAATAATGGGAAGGAATAGAATTAAGCAAATAGTTATTTTTGCACTTGACTGAAATGTACTGTACTGTAAATTATCATGACTCATTTTAAGTGACCTTTAAAAATCAGATGTATTTATTATGCTTATGTAATTATAGAAATAGAGAGATGGGTGACAGGCTGAACCTCACCTATGAATATTCAGTATGTGGATTTGTGAAACTGACTGTAGGAAGTCAAAAAACTTCTACTGTATCTTGTGTTTACAGTTCTGATTTATTCTTCTGAAAAGCCTGCTGTTTTGGAAATGCACAGTTGACATGTTCAAATAAAAATAAATACCATTTTTAAATATTTCCTAAATGATAATGATGTGACCAAACAAATAAAAGTCCCTCGCTCTGTAATGAATGAAATCAAATTCTACAGGCCTTTATTATGAGACATTTACTGTGAGAGCTGATTCAACAATGCAGTAATTTCCATCCTTTCAGAACAGACACCTTCATGGGTTTATAGACTTTGTGACTTCTTCCTGTCCTTAAAGTGCCATTAAAAAATATATTAGAGTGCAAATTAAATTTTGATTTGAGAATTTTATAATGCCTTTTGAGATCCCCTGGAAATATCTAGGGAAGTCACAAAGCCCAGGCTGGCAATCACTGCCTTAATGACCTGTTTCACAGTTTTCCCTTAATTGTAGAAAAAGTAAATTACACAAGGCGCTGAGCTCATGTGGGATCTGAAGAGGTTAGTTACGAATTAGTAAACTATTACTCAAAGCCTTCAGTAGAGTAAGAGATGACACTCACACATATACCTCCAACCTCCCAAAACAACCTCATGAAAAGTCTAAGGAATTCACAGGAAGAACATCACAGCCTTACTGGCTTATTCATCTTGTCATGGGCCACAGGAAGCAGAATGCTGGCCAAGTGCTTCCCTCTGATGTGCAGTTCCTCCAAAACTGCCAGGGTGGAGGCTGCCAATGGCGCTGGGACCATTATTTAAGCAGTATTCCTTGCAGTCTATCTGGAGTTAGGCAGCGATTCTGGGAGGTTAGTTACTCACAGGAAGCCACACCCATTGTTACGAGGTGCTTGTTGTGTGCTGGTGACCTTGTCATTTTGTCCTTACAACCACCCGAGGTGATAGGTATCACTGTCCCCACTTTAAGTATGAGGATTCGGCAGGTAACTCAGCTTATGTTATGGGGCCCAGGTCACAAAGCCAGGATTCAAAACTCAAACCCAGCTAATGTCCACCCAGGACTTTCCCTGACCCCAGGAGGCAGGGAGGCCTTCCCTGCTTCTGTTGTGGTCAAACGAGCCTGAAAAAAAGCCCTGGTCATTCTGAATGCCCCTTCATGTGCCTGGTACTCACATGCATGGTTGTAGCTCCATTTAGGATCCCTAGATATTCCGGATACGTGGAAGTCCAGCACCTTCAAACTCCGGCTGTTAGTCTCACCTGTTAGTGCCACCCTGGAGATAACTTGGAAGGTTTGGCAACCTGCAGAGAAAACTTGGAGGTCAGCAGGGATCCTGAAGACCGATGCCATGGAGTTGGGAAGGGCCAGCAGACACGGCCACTGCTCAATGTCCTGAGGCCTTGTCGAACAGCGCCCTCTAGTGTGGCAGCTGTTAGCCACAGGTGGTCCTCAAGTGGTTTCCATGTGGCTAGTGCATCCGAGGAATTCAATTTCTCCTGCTACTTAAACAGCCACATGTGGCTCCTGGCTATTATGCAGAAACAGAGCGAGAAACCACCTTTGGGAGGTCTCTGGGTCTTAGTTTTCTCATCTTCACTGTGAAAGGCTGGACCCTAAAATTAACATTATCTTGTGAAGAGGGATTACGTTACACCACCTCGGGTGGTTGTAAGGACAGAAGGACAAGGTCATCAGCACACAACAAGCACCCCGTAACAATGGGTGTGGCTTCCTATGAGTAACTAACCTCCTAGAATCACCGCCTAACTCCAGATCGACTCTCATGCTGTGACAGAGCTGAATGAAGGAAAGCAAAAGACGATTTTCTCTTCAGAAATTCTTCTGTTCCCAGGTGCAAGAAACAGAGAAAGCTACTTCTGAAGCCCCAGAGCACTCCTGTGAACACCTGGCTCAAGAATCCCAAATCCCCAGGCAGACGGGAGAGAGAGAGAATAAAGGGGGGAGGGGAAGGGGAAGTGGGTTCTCAAATCACAAAGTGACTTACCTTATGCAAGGACAAACTGTGGTTTAGAATAGGACAGTAGTCAGAAACTTGGTGATGTCCAGAGGGGGAAGATATGGGCCAGTGCAGGTGAGTAACTTGCTCTCACTCAGCTCCCATCTCCATCAGGTGGCGAATGCAGGCCACTTACCCCACTGTGGCTCCAGGGAGGTCCCCACTTTCTGACGGCAACCCAAGGACCTTAGCATGCTGGCTGTGGAGCCCCACGGTCTGGATGTGCATCTCACTGCTGCCAGGGAGAACTTACACCTCTAAGTGACCGCCTGTGGCATCAGGGACCTCCTCTGTAAATTTAAGGTGATCACAGCATCTGCCTTACTTTTGATGTTTAATGACATACCTTACACACAGTACACACTCCATAAAAATTGCCATCATTTTTGTGTGGCAAATAGACAAGTGCTGCCTCATTTCTCCAATCAAGTCCCAGCTCTCTGAGTATTTTGTGACATTTAAATCCATTGTATGCTCCCAAACTATAGTACTATGTTACATGCTTACATATACCCAGTAAGCTGTCTAATAAGGCATTCAGTTCCAATATGCATTGTAAACATTAAGTGGTTAGAGATATTAGTTAAGGGATAAAATTAATCAAAACATAAGTTGAAGAGGATGGGGGGATAAATGACAAGTAATGTTATATGCCAACAAACTGGACAACCTAGAAAAAACAAATTTCTAGAAACATACAGCCTGCCAAGACTGAGTCAAGAAGAAACAAGCAATTTGAACAGATCGATCACTAGAAAAGATAGAATCTGAAATAATAAAAACTCCCTGCAAACATAAGTCCAGGACCAGATGGCTTCATTGGGGAATTAAGAGGAATTTATATAAAGAGGAATTTATACCAAACATATAAAGAGGAATTTATACCTACCCTTCTCAAGAAAAATTCCAAAAAATGAAAGACAAAGGAACGCTCCCAAATTCATTCTGTAAGGCCACATTACCCTGAAACCAAAACCAGACAAAGATATTCCAAAAAAAGAAAACCAGAAGATAATCTTTGATGAATACAGATGCAAAAATCCTCAACACAATATTATAACAGCAAACAGAATCCAATAATACATAAAAAGGGTCAAATACCATGATAAAAATGGATTTATTCCTGAGTCAGAAAGATGGTTCAACATACACAAATCAACGTGATATGACACATTAACAAAAGGAAAGGCAAAAACCACATGATCACCTCAATAGCAGAAAAAAGCATTTGACAGAATTCAATATTCATGATAAAAACTCTCATCAGAATAACAGAATAGATAAAACAGCAAGAATAAGCAGACACACCAATGTTCATGCAATCATGAACATGCAATGTTCATAAAATCAAGGTATTATTAATAATCGAGTCTCACAGGGAGAGGGAAGAATGAACTAAGCAGTAGACTTTCACACTGAGGACTCAGTAAAGGATCTTTCATTGGCTGAGGCGGGAAAAAACCTCTCATCAAAGTGGTCTGGGAGGGGATATATTAAAACATAATAAAGGCCATTTACTCCAAAACTACAGCCAGCATAATACTCAATGGGGAAAAGCTGAAAGCTTCCTGCTGAATCCAGGAACAAGATAAGGATGTCCAAGATAGTACTGGAAGTCCCAGAGACAGTAATCACACAAGAAAAATAAAAGGTATCCAATTAGAAGGGAAGACATCAAACTGTCACAATTCACAGATAACATGATACTATACAGAGAACCCTAGAGTGTCCACCCCAAAACTATTAGAACTAATAAATGAATTTGGCAAGGTTGCAGGATGCAAGATTAATGTAATAATGTAAAATGTTTCTATACACTAATAATGAAATATCAGAAAAAGAAAGTGAAAAAAAAATCCCATTTAAAATCACATGAAGTAAAATATCTAGGCTTAAACTTAATCAAGAGGGTGAAAGGCCTATAAGCTGAAAACTATAAAATATTGATGAAGGAAAATGAAGATGATTCTGAAGAAATGGAATGATATCACATGCTTTTAGATCGGAAGACTCATTATTATTTAAATGGCGATATTATTCAAAGCAATCTACAGACTTAATGCAATTCCTAACAAAACACCCAGGGACATTTTCCACAGAACCTGAACACATAGTTCAAAAATTTATATGGGACTACAAAAGATCCCATATAGCCAAAACAATCCTGAGAAAAAAGAACAACACTCAAGGTGTAACTCTCCCAGACTTCAGACTATCCTACAAAGCTATAGTAATCAAAAGAGCATGGTACTGGCACAAAAAACAAACACTTAGATTAACAGAACAGAGAAGCCAGAAATAAACCCACACACCTACAACCAATCTGTGAGAAAGGAGCCAAGAATACACATTGGACAAGAGACAGTATTCTCAACAAGTAGTGCTGGGAAAGCAGGACATCAATGTGTAAAACAGTGAGATTAGAAGATTCCCTCACATGATATACAAAAATAAACTCAAAACAGTTATAACACCTAAATGTAAGACATGAAACCATAAAATTAGACAAGAACACAGGTGAAACACTCTCATAAATCAGTAGTACTTTCTTGGATCACTCTCCCAAAGCAAAAAAAGAAAGCAATGCAGAGAACTGGAAACCATCAACAAAATGAAAACACACCTTGAAATGGGAGGAAATATTTGCCAATGATGCAACAAGGGATTAATATCCAAAATATATAGAAAGCACAGTTAAGAAAAACATTGAATAGACAACCTAACTTCACACCTAAAACAACTGGAAAAACAAAAACAAAAAACCCCCAAAATTAGCAAAAGGAAAGAAATCATGAAGATCAGGGCAGAAATAAGTGAAAAAGAAATGAAAGAAACAATAGTAAAGGTTAATAAAACTAAAAGCTGGTTCTTCGAGAAGATAAACAAAATCGACAAACCTTTATTTAGCCAGACTCATCAAGAAATAGAGAGAGAAGAATCAAATCAACAAAATTAGAAATGAAAAAGGAGAGGTTGTAACAGACAATGCAGAAATACAAAGGATTATAAGAGTCTATTATGAACAACTATATGGCAATAAAATGGATAACCTGGAACAAATGGACAGATTCTTAGAAAAGTTGGATCTTCCAAGACTGAACCAGGAAGAAATAGAAATTATGAACAACCCAATTACAAGCACTGAAATTGAAGCTATGATCAAAAATCTCCCAAAAAACAAAAGCCCAGGACCAGATGGCTTCACAGGAGAATTCGATCAAACATTTAGAGAAGAGCTAATGTCGTCCTTCTAAAACTCTTTCAAAAAATTGCAGAGAAAGGAACACTTCCAAACTCATTCTACGAGGCCACCATCAGCCTGCTACCAAAACGAGACAAGACAACACACAAAAAAGAAAACTACAGGCCAATATCATTGATGAACATAGATGCAAAAATGCTCAACAAAATTTTAGCAAACAGAATTCAGCAACACATCAAAAAGTTAGTACACCATGATCAAGTTGGGTTTATTCCAGGGATGCAAGGATTCTTCAATATACACAAATCAATCAATGTGATACACCATATTAACAAATTGAAAGATAAAAACCATATGATAATCTCAATAGATGCAGAAAAAACCTTTGACAAAATTCAGCACCCATTTATGATTAAAACTCTTCAAGAAATGAGCATAGAAGGAACCTACCTCAACATAGTAAAGGTCATATATGATAAGCCTACAGCAAACATTATTCTCAGCTGTGAAAAATGGAAAGTATATCCCCTAAAATAAGGAACAAGATAAGGGTGTCCACTTTCACCACTATTATTCAACATAGTTCTGAAAGTCCTAGCTACAGCAATCAGAGAAGAAAAAGAAATAAAAGAAACCCAGATCAGAAAAGAAGTAAAGCTCTCTCTGTTTGCAGATGACACGCTCCTGTATATAGAAAACCCTAAAGATAGTATCAGAAAATTACTAGAGCTAATCAGTGAATTTAGCAAGGTTGCAGGATACAAAATCAACACACAGAAATCACTTGCATTTCTATATACTAACAATGAAAAATCAGAAAGAGCAATTAAGGAATCAATCCCATTCACCAATGCAACAACAAGAATTAAATATCTAGGAATAAACTTACCTAATAAGACAAAAGAACTGTACACAGAAAATTATAAGACACCGATGAAAGAAATCAAAGACGACATAAACAGATGGAGAGATATTCCATGTTCCTGGGTAGGAAGAATCAATATTGTGAAAATGGCTATATTACCAAATGCAATCTACAGATTCAGTGTGATCCCTATCAAATTACCAATGACATTTTTCACAGAACTAGGAAAAAAAGCTTCACAATTCATATGGAAACACAAAAGACCCTGAATAGCCAAAGCAGCCTTGAGAAAGAAGAAGGGAGCTGGAGGAATCACCTTACTGGCTTCAGATTATACTACAAAGCTACAGTATGGTACTGGCACAAAAACAGAAATATAGACCAATAGAACAAGATAGAAAACCCAGAAATAAACCCATGCACCTATGGGTACCTTATTTTTGACAAAGGAGGCAAGAATATACAATGGGGCAAAGATAGCCTCTTCAATAATTGGTGCTGGGAAAACTGGACAGCTACATGTAAAAGAATGAAATCAGAACACTTCCTAATACCATACACAAAAATAAACTCAAAATGGATTAAAGACCTAAATGGAAGACCAGAAACTATAAAACTCTTAGAGGAAAACATAGGCAGAATGCTCGATGACATAAATCAAAGCAAGGTCCTCTATGACCCACTTCCCAAAGTAATGGAAATAAAAACAAAAGTAAACAAGTGATTAAACTTATAAGCTTTTGTACAGCAAAGGAAACTATAAGCAAGGTGAAAAGACAACCCTCAGAATGGGAGAAAATAATAGCAAATGAACCAACTGACACAGGATTAACTTCCAAAATATAGAAGCAGCTCATATAATTCAATACTGGAAAAACAAAATAACCCAATCAAAATGTGGGAAAAAGACTTAGACATTTTTTCAAGGAAGAAATACAGATGGCTAGCAAACACATTAAAAGATGCTCAACATCGCTTATTATTAGAGAAATGCAAATCAAAACTACAATGATATCACCTCACACCTGTCAGAATGGCCACCATCAAAAAGTCTACAAACAATGCTGGAGAGGGAGTGGAGAAAAGGGAACTGTTGGTGGGAATGTAAACTGATACAGCCACTATGGAAGATGGTATGGAGATTCCCTAACAAACTAGGAATAAAACCATCCATATGACCCAGCAATCCCATTCCTGGCATATACCCTGAGGAAATAAAAATTGAAAAAGACACATGTATCCCACTGTTCACTGCAGCACTATTTACAATAGCTAGAACATGGAAGCAACCTAGATGTTCATCCAAAGATGATGGATAAAGAAATTGTGGTACATACACACAATGGAACATTCAGTTCAGTTTAGTTCAGTCGCTCAATTGTGTCCGACTCTTTGCGACCCCATGAATTGCAGCATGCCAGGCCTCCCTGTCCATCACCAACTCCCAGAGTTTACTCAAACTTACATCTATCGAGTTGGTGATGCCATTCAGCCATCTCATCCTCTGTCGTCCCCTTCTCCTCCTGCCCCCAACCCCTCCCAGCATCAGAGTCTTTTCCAATGAGTCAACTCTTCGAATGAGGTGGCCAAAGTATTGGAGTTTCAGCTTCAGCATCAGTCCTTCTAATGAACACCCAGGACTGATCTCCTTTAGGATGGACTGGTTGGATCTCCTTGCAGTCCAAGGGACTCTCAAGAGTCTTCTCCAACACCACGACTCAGTCATAAAAAGGAATGCATCTGAGTCAGTTCTAATGAGGTGGATGAACCTAGATCCTATTATACAGAGTGAGGTAAGTCAGGAAGAGAAAGATAAATAGCGTATTCCAACGCATATATATGGAATCTAGAAAAATGGTACCAAAGAATGGGCAACAATGGAGAAACAAACAGAGAGAACAGACTTATGGATGTGGGGAGAGGGGAGGGGGGGTGAGATGTGTGGAGAGAGTAACATGGAAACTTACATTACCATGTGTAAAATAGACAGCCAACAGGAATTTGCTGCATGGCTCAGGAAACTCAAACATTGGATCTGTATCAACCTAGAGGGGTGGGATAGGGAGAGAGGTTCAAAAGGGAGGGGATATATGTATACCTATGGCTGATTCATGTTGAGGTTTGACAAAAAACAACAAAATTCTGTAAAGCAATTATCCTTCAATTAAAAAATAAATAAGTTAAAAAAAATACTATACTAAATGAAAAATGCCAGAAACCAAAGGCTACAAGTTGTATGAGGCTATTGATTGAAGCTACAGAGCATGCATGCATACACTGATATGAAATGTTCAGAATATGGACATATAGACAGGCAGAAAGTAGACTACTAGGTGCTATGACTAAGGGAAAGAAGACGGGCAAAACAGTGAGTGGCTGCTAACAGGCACAGTGGTTTTTTTGAGTGACAGAAATGTTCTAAAATTGATTATGGCAATGGTTGTACAACTCTGAATATATTAAGAATCATGAATTGTACACTCTAAACAGATGAACTATATGGTATATAAATTATATCTTAATAAAACAGTTTTTAAAAATATTTATGTAAAAGAGGAAATAAAGAAAATACAGAAAGCATCTGGCTCTTAGGGTCAGATAAAAATTCCTGTCTCACTGCAAGTGTCTTCAAAATTCCACATCCATTACGTTATTTTTGCATAGGATTCTTCTTTCAGGTGGACCAATAAAAAAAAGTGATTAAAACATTGTACTTCTCTAAACTCTGGAGAATAATCACATACAGAAAAATATAAGATCCTTTGTCTTTTCTTGATGCCATTCTGGGGGTCTTAACTCTTTCAAATGTTTAGATATCAACTATTCCAAACCTCCTAAAATCTAAAATTTCTTAAATTTCTAGATTTAAAAAAAAAAAAGTCATGAATTCAAATACCGTCCTAAACGTCAGACGAATACTCTCTTATAATTCAGCCCCCTAAGTATTATTGGCAAACTAAGCAACTAGTTCACAAAGCAATTTTTGTGGTATATGTTTTAAAACCTTAAAAAAATAATATAGAATGATATGATTATTTAAACATGGCAACCTATACTACAACTTACCCACATATGTTGGTGTCAAATAGTCCAATTTGCTAACAACAGTGAGCTTTTATGAGGCAGCTGGTGGAAGTAGGAACATAGCAAAGGTTCCCTGGTGCTCCACAACTACGCACCCATGGTGGCATGAGGCAGGGAGCCCATGCCAACCACTTGTGAAGGACAGGACCCCTGTACTCAACGCAGATGAGAGATGGGAGATGCCTTATTCTTTACGCTGCTACTCTTCATGCCCCCCCAACAGCAAAAGAGTCCATATTTGATTCTTAAAGAGAATGAATTCAACAACATCTTAACCCTTCAGTTGTTCTGCCATGTTCAGATCTTTCCTCAGACCTATGTTCTGGCCTCTTTTCCACAGGGTCAAAGCTCACGATCAGTCCCTCACTTCACTCCAGAATTAACACCATGAATCAAGAAGAAAAAAGATTTGTTCTCTATAAGGAAGAACACAAATCTGTTTTGTAGGAAATTGTTATATATAATTACACAATTTTAAAAAACAGGCCAGTAAACTTGAGGTTAAATTTCAACATACAAAGAAATACAAAAAGTAGTTTAACAATTTCAACACACACAAAAATTTAGCAAGTAATTCTAACTCCTCATCTTTATATATGTCTATAAAAGTCTTGTCAAAACTTTAAAATATAACCTTAGGAAATGTTTCTCTTTATTGCAGTCATCAGTTAGTTGGTATTATTAAAAAGTAAAAAAATAAGTCAGCAATACTCTAAGACCCAAGGCTGTGGAGAGATGGCCCCTCAGCTTGCTTCTAAAGGTCTCTTCTTCTACCTGAACCACAGGAAACAGCAGGGCAGGGGTTCGAGTCCCAGGGCTGCCTCTAAAATTCTCTGTGGTCTTGGACAAGTAATTTAACTTTTCCAAGCCTCCATTCCTTCACCATCAGCATTTTCTAAACATTCTGTCCAAGGAATATTAATCTCATAAAGAAGGGTTCTGTTTTCAAATTAAGTCAGAGACCGCTACACACCATTTCTCCTCTTCAGGAGGTTCACACAACATGCATTGGCATGACTAAAGGCTCTGAGAAGTCCTGCAGGATGTCTGTCTAATCGTGTATCCATCTTGGTTGACCTCAGGATCCCTTACCTGCTAACACTTTAGCATCCTGTGGATTACACTTTGGAAAACATTGGTCCAGCACATCCCAGGTCTCTTCCAGTCCTTACACTGATAACACGCAGGAAGAGCAATGCACTATTTTGTTGCAGGTTCTGGGGTTTAAGAGTAGCTTTAATGCTCTGTAGTTGACAAGGAACTTATTCACATTAATTGGTCCTTTGAAGATCAACACAATTCCCTTGTTCCTAACGAGAGTCTTCATTCAAGGAAAGAGATGATGACCGTCACACAATCTCGGCGGCCAGCTACAGCACAACACACAGAACTGAACAAGAAGGATCAGTTATCTTCAATATAGTTTAGCTTTCCTTTCCAGTATGGTTTGATGTTTCTCTGTAGCAAATGCTTTGGCCACTGTTCCTTGGAACAGTTCTGCCCACCTTTCACAGGATCCCTGCCCATCCTCACTTCCTTGTCCAGGATGAAGTCACTGTGCAGGCAGACTGTCACGAGTCCTCAGGTTAAAGAGCTGCTCTTCCAAGAAGGCACCCCCAAGGCCATATTGTTCTTCATGGAGCCTCACTTCTTCAGGCGACAAGTGGCTTCCTCCGAGAACAAAGTCTGCAAACCTAGTATTTGTTTTAAATAAAGTTAATGTTATCACGGAAAGCTTTATTTGGAAGATAACATGTTCCCTGGCTACTTATCCCCTTTAATTAAATTTGTCTTTGCATCAGTAGAGGATGGCATTTGCACAGTGGGTGTAAAAACAGGGATGGCTTATGTGCTCCTCCAGACATTCAGGAAAGGATCAAGAAGTAGGCAGACTTGGAAGCACCAGGTGCTGCTAAATATACCCACTCCTGTTTCCTAATTCCTTTTCTCTCTTATTAAATGTATTATTTATTCATTACTTTAGTGTCTTCCCCGCTTCAATTTTTAAGTTGAGGGCACTGCTCTTTGGATAAAGCAATGAAGAAGGAAAAACAGTAAAGAAAAGAGGCTAGGGCAGAGATTTCTTTCTCGGTGAACTTTATAAATGAGTTCCCACCCCTAAAGCATGAGAAGCAGATGACGCATCCCATTCTGTCTCCCTTCTCTGAGTGGTCTTTATGGCCGTCCCGATATAATACATCAGACCAACATTTACTCCAGCCCTGGCCATTCTACCTGTATCAGAGCGCTGAGGCAAAAGCAGCTCTGACAGCTTCCATGTCACGTTACTCGGGAAGCTGTCTGTTTCTGGCCTTAAGTACCTGATCCAAACTGTCATGTTATTTCCAGGGTAACTGCAACCCAGCTGTGTTGTGGGCAGTGGGACGAGGCTTACTTTTTCGGTTCCTGGAGCCTGGAGACAGCCAGCCAGGATGGGAAGCCGGGGCTGCGGCAGGCCTGGCGGAGCTCCTCCAGGGAGCAGGTTGTGGCGGCATCAGCTTGTTCCCTGTATTCGTCTTCAGTAAGAAACTTCACCACTGGCTTCTCTGATGTAAACCATTTCTTCATTTTCCTAAAACAGGCAGCATTTGGTTGCTAGATTCCTGGCCATATCTGGTTGCTCAGTTCAACTCTTCAGATTTATAAGAATATATTTCTTAGAAAGTAATAATTCTTAACTTCCTCTATATCATACTATACTTATTTCTATTGTTATCCCAATTGAGGTTTATAGAACATGTAATTTGGGCCTAACTATACATTCCCCCTCTTCCTGGACCAGCTGAAATAATATCTTAAGACACTGAGGATCCTTTCTTTAAAAAATTTATTTGGCTGTGGCATCTTCATTGCAGCCCACGGGATCTTTAGCTGTGGCATGCAGACTTAGCTGTGGCACGTGGGATCTAGTTCCCCAACCAGGGACTGAACTCGGGCCTCCTGCATTGGAAGTAAAGCCTTAGCCAACTGGATCACCAAGAAGTCCTGAGGATCAATTTCTGATAGAGATATAATTGTATTTTTCTTCCTTGGTGATTTCAAATCAGGCAATTAAAAACCTGGCTTCTTTTTGCCTGCCCTGCTGATTTTCTTGGGCACGAACAGCGGCAAACCTCTGAGATGTCCTTTTATGGAGACCCAGCAGAATCACTTGCCACTGAGTCTAAATAGAGAAGCTGGGAAGATCTGTGGGGTATGGCCTCCATCTAGTGGTGGAGATGCTGACTAATCTCAGAGGAAGTAAACACACTTTACAAGGGTCACGTACACACAGTACCTCATAATATTAAAATCATTATTCTTTTGCTACATATGGAGGGGCTCACGATTGGAACTTTTTTCCAATCAAAAAAGTCCTAGAGAGAAGAATCTCATAAAGAGAAGTAATGATGAAGAAGTTTTAACACATGTATTTATCAGTGAGTTTTAAAAAAATGTTTTAGGTGGTTTAAAATTTAACCAGAGATTCCCAAATACAAATGAGCAACAAAATCACCAGGAGGTGTTTTAATATATGTTTTCTTGAGGTTTGGGGCCTGAAAATCTTTAAACTTTTACAGATCGCCTGGTGGTTGATAAGCTGGATTAGGGAACCACTGACATTATTTCCTCCTCCTTTTCTCAACATCTAGCCTGGTCTCCATGGAGGAAAATACGGGGCTCTGAGCAGAAGACGGGCATACAGTTTCAGTGGTGAGGTTCACCCACTGTGCGAACTGTGCTTCACAGTTTTGAGCCTCATTTTGCTCACATGGAAGAAAAATGAAAGCAACATCAGCAACCTCAGGAGGTCACTGGACAATGAAAAACATCACTTTGTGTCAAATGGTTAGCACAGTGAACAGCCTACAGTAAGTGTTTGACAGAGATAAAATAACTACCATATGTTATCAAAATGTATTCAAACAGCTCTTTGTAAACTATAAAGTACTATACAATCAAAGTACTATTTCTTTGGCTTATTATTGAACTATAAGTTCCTATTTTATTTCCTAATCCTTCACAAAATTACTCACCAGCCATATGAACAGTTGAGGAAGTTACAGTACATTTTGATCATTAGGTCTCTGTTAAAGAGAATGCACAGCAAATGCATAAAAGGATCACCGTGCAGGTGACAGAACACACTTGGCTCCTGGAGGGTAGTGGATAGTGACAAGGAAAGTGGAAGGAATTCTCTTGGGTTCCTCAGGCCGCAGGCCAGACAAGGGACTAGAGGCCTGAAGGGTGTGGAGTGGCCACTGCGCTCCTGGCAGAGGGAACTCGGAGAGCCCCAGTCCCTGTCTGCCTCTGAGACAGGGCAGAGAGAAGCAGCTGGCATCAGCCTTGCCAACATCCTCTGCAGAGAGGCCCTGCCCTGTCTCTGGTGCCTTTTTAGCCCTGTGACGTCACCACCCGTGGAGTCAGCAGATCCATAAACCATCAGCTGTCACAGAGTCTCCCCTCTCACAGTCAAGTTTACCTCGCAAATATTCACTAACTCCCTCTTCTGGCCTTGATCTCACCGCCCTGCTCCAGGCCCTCCTCCCCTCTTGCCTGGACCACTGTGACATCTGATGACTGGTCTCCTGCCCCCAAACCTGCCCGTAACCTCCACCCTCTGCACCCGAAGACAGACAGGCCCCATCCCACTGCCCAATGAGTGACTGTGGTTTCTGCTTGGATTCTGGCTTGTTGACTGTGTTTTTATTTTCATTATTAGTTAGTTGCCAACATTTAAAAATCGTAAGACTTGACAAATTCCATCCATGTTCCCAGCTTTTCTAGAAAACGAGGAGATCTGGCAAGGCCCATATTCTCACATGGCAATCATGAGCTCAAGCTGAGTGGTAACTGACCCCATGTCACTGGGGCAATGTTGCAGAACTTTCCATTGTCCTCACCACTGCCTTCCCTCTGCTCAGAATCCTTCACTCAGTACCTTCTGGGGCCCCAAGCATTTGATTTCTAACTTCTGTCTGGGCAGCAGTCAGAGTGCACTGCTGGAAATGCAGAAAGGGCAGCGCCTCCACCACGTATAGGATCAGATTAGATTCTCCAGCACTGCCTGCGAGGCCTCCACATCCTGGCGGACACCCACCTCGCTCGCCTGCTCTGGGATGGTAGCAAACTGGGCTTTCTCCCTGTCAGGAAGGCCTTTCCTACATTTATTCATCTGGCTATTTTGATTCATTAGGATTCAGCCCATTAGTCTCTTTTCAAGAACTTTCCTGAACTTTTTCTACATGCTACACTTTCTGGGTGGGTTTCTCCAAACGCTCAGTGGTAAAGAATCTGCCTGCGTTACAGGAGACCTGGGTTCAATTCCTGGGTCGGGAAGATCCCCTGGAGGAAGAAATGGCAACCCACTCCAGTATTCTTTCCTGGAAAATCCCATGGACAGAGGAGCCTGGCGGGCTACAGTCCATGGGATCACAAAGAGTTGGACACAACTGAGTGACTAAGCATGCATACTTCCTGGGCAGGCCTATTTGAACACTTGTAGCAACAATATGCCTATGTCTCAACAAGTACACCTCCAGGGTAGGGGCCATCTCCTTCACCCGTGCACCTAGCACAAAAACAGGTGTTCAGACTCCATGGCTTAAGGACATTTAAGCCTTATCTTAAAACCTAAGAAAAAAGAAAGTCCTGATTATATAAATTATAACTTTCAACAATTTGTTATTCAATTCTGTTCCCTTGTATCTCGTAAGCACAACAAATGCCCCCAAAAGAAAGGAGATGTAGAATGAAAGTAGAAATGTTAGGTGACACCATGCCCAAGTAATTTTGTCACTGATTTTAGTGAATTCTGGGTGAGCTGTCATTACCTGGTAACTGGTGGCTCTGGAAGATTAACAACAGCTAGCAATGGAGTTTGGATCGGGCGCTTATATTCTCTAACCACCCCCTTCTTAGAGGGAAATGTGAAATCTCCAGATGAAGTGGAGTGAATTGTGGTATCAAGTAGGACATGTTCAAAACATGCCCCCAAAGAATAAATAAAACCAGAGCTCAAAACATCAAGCTTATGACGGAGGAAAGAAAGGAAGCTACACACCTCCCGACACAGGTGAGTGCGCTCCGCAGATAGCGCCGACTCCCGGATGCCAGGATGAGGAGCAGGGCGGCCGTGGAGGCGAACTGGGGCGCGGACACCCCCGCGTACACCAGGAGCAGGGACAGAAGCCGCAGCAGCCACGCCAGGAGCACCACGCTCCTCTCCTCCACCAGGGGCCCGTGCTTGTAGCAAACAGCAAAGCTGACACAGCCAAGTGTCAAGACGTAGCCTGTAAGAGCAGAAATACGTAAAATAACGTAACGCCAAACTTGCAAAGTTATGGGAAAAACCTGGCAGACTTAGAGCTAAGAACATATCAGAACACCTGCATTTTTCTTTCCCCAATGAAGCTGAAAAATGCATTTAGAGCTAGTTATTCCTCCCCTGTGAGCTGCTAGATGGACTCTGCAGTACTTAAGATGTATAATAATACATTATTATAATATATACCTGTTTTCTGGCCCAGAGTCGTAGAGGACAGATGTTATCATAGCTGCTTTGGTCAGGAATAAGCCTTAGTGTACGTCATAGTCTGTCACAAAACCTGTTTTTAATTTTCTAATCACTAAATCACAATGTGATTTTACAGTGGAGGGATCAGGCTGTCACCCTTGCAATCTGGGGCTGTTTCTGTCCTACTAACACAGGGACAAGTGGTGATCCAATGTCGACAGCACGTCACCTCTTAGGTGTTCAGCAAGCATTTCATTTCTATCTAAGCAAGTCTCAAGGCCTAATTTCCAGCTTATATAAGATGTAGGAGAGAAACAAGTTAAATTATACCACAAAGGAATAATCAGAGAAATCCAGAAAGTGGAACATTCTGTAGGACATCTAACTTGGTCTCTTCAGCATATCACTGAGATGGGGGGGGGGGAACCCAAAACCAGAAACCTATTAAGGATTAAACGAGACTTATGGGACACAACATATGCAAAATGTCATTCTGGACTATATCCTACCTTATAAAACCAAACATCAAGGATGTTTAGGAAATTTGAACATGGCCTAGATAACAGATAATCTTATGTAACTATTAATTTTTTAAGATTTAGTAATTGAACTATAGAGGAAAATGTTCTCGCCTTATAGAAATGTTAAGTCAAGTACTCAAACACACCATAACAGCAATAATTTACTTTGAAAATACTTTAATATAAAAAGAAAAATGGACTAAAAACATAAAAGCTTCAAGTGAAACAAAAATCGATTGCTTTTGCTTTGGGGGGGTGTACTTATATGAGAAATTGGGCACTAAGAGGTTAGGAGAAAATGGATTCTCCCATTCTCTGTTATTTCCCAATTAAAACACCCTAAAAAGCTGAGATATTTTTTGTTCTTTTAAGTGACAGGAACAAGCCTCTCTGTTTCTAAAAGTCAAGTTTTCTTTGGTCATTTATATTTATAATTTCTTACCTTTTGTAATAAATACATTAAGAAAAAGAAAGAGCCACATTTTAGAGCAATTTTTTTCATTACAATTTAGAGGTGGTTAGAGCTTAACTGCAATTTAAAAACATATGCAGTCAAAAATGGCAAATACTGCTTTGCTCTTTTGATCATCAGAGTAGAAAACTAGGAAGAATGTCAAAGAGAAATAGTCTAAAATGATACCTAATGAACTGAAACCACCAACTATGGGAATAAAATATTATTTTTAACAATTCTTCTCCTTAGTTCAAAATGAAAATCTGAATGCTGGAGTGTATGTCAAGAGAAGGCCCCTGGCTATACTTTTCGCTTTACCAATAACAGACTGTATTTTTTAAATCTTTACCTACCTAATACACATATTCTGCTTTCATACCACAGTCTCTTCAGCTCTTCCATCAGTTGCCCCACAACATAAAGTGAAGCAAACCAACAACCAAGCATTAGAGCCCAAAAGGTGCTATACTGTGTGTGGAAGAAAATAAATCACATGGTTTTTGGTTCATTCACTCTCATAAAAGTAGAAATAAACAAATAAAACCCTTTGTATTTGAAATCTGTACATCAAACTACACTGAAGTCAAGATAAGACACTCTTCTCAAGTCTCACTAAAGGTATGATCCACGCACCAGCACCTTCAATGTCACTAGGAATCTGGTGGGAACTAAGACTCTCAGGCCCACCGCAGACTCCTGAGTCAGAGACTGTACTTCAATGGGACCCCAGGTGACGTGCATGTACATTACAGTTGGAGAAACACTGTTCTAAAGAATAAATTCATCTCAAAATAATGCTGGTGTTGTGAGCTTTCATCAGAGTAAACCCAACATTAGCATCATGAACTAATACATATGTATCCTCAACGAAGTGTAGGCCATTCTTTTATTGAAGGTGCTTTGGGGGAGCTAATACGGTGAAGAAATCCCTAGGTGTTGCAACGTTGTTATTCAAGGCCCTGATGGTTCAGCATCATGACATTCTTCAACTATGCCAAGAGAAACTCTCATTCAGCATAGGATGAGTCCCCATCACTCATAAGAAAGATGCACTATCTAGAAAATAAAAGGGTCTCAAAAAAAGTATGGCCAAAATGTACTATTAAAACCTACACATTGTAACAAATGAAAATAGAATCTCTAAGAAAAGACACAATTTAAGCCAGTTTATACAGTGTAGAAATTAGGAACTGTCATATAAACATGAATTAATTTTAATCAATTTTTCATGTTTATGAGATCATGATTTCCATTTTTTAATTCATCTGTACCTGATATACCTACCTTAGGAATGAACTTTTTCACCAGCAACAGGACAAAGACTAATGTCATTAGAACACCTAGCACAGTCCCCGAAGAGTAGAAGAAAGCAGGGCTTCTGTCAAGACGACCAGAAAAAAGCCATGTAAATGCCAAATCACACTTTCAGTATTAGAAATGCTGAATTTGACAGAAGCCATAAAGAATATTAAGAGGAAAAACTAAGATGGCAGCTTTAATTATGTCCTATACTCTTAAAAAGTGAAATCTCTACTTGAAATTTATGGTAAATAGCTTGCCACTGACTCAGAACAGAACGTCTGAGTTATCTTCTGTGTTCACAATCTGGTCCAATAGTGATTACCGGAGCACCTATCATGTGGCAGGCACGCGTCCGAGAGCTTTACATGCATTCACTATAGCCCTGTATAGGAGCTACGTGTGTGCTCAATTGCTCACTCATGTCCAACTCTTTTGCAATCCCATGAGCTGTAGCCTGCGAGGATTTTCCAGGCAAGAATACTGGAGTGGGGTGCCATTTCCTACTCCATGGGCAATAGCTATCCATGTCTCAATTTTACGTGGCAGGAAAAAGGCGCCAAAAAGTTAAAGACTTTCCTCAAATCAGTACCTGCCAGTTGGGAGGAATCGGGCTTGCAGCCCAGCTCCTTTGAGTCCAAGCTTTACTCTTCAGGTTATGCGAGCAACATATAGTTTATTAAGATCATGGACGACATTAAAGACACACTCTTAATCTCTAACGAAAAGCTCAAAAATAAACAATGTCCAGAATAGCAAGTCAAGAAGTAAAATATTATTGAAAAGAAATTTTTCAAAAAAAGAAGTTATAAGAAACAAAGCATCAGGATAATATGTTAAATTCAACCTTCTGTATCAGAGTTACAAATCTAGGAGGTGGTACAAATGTCAGAGAGAAAGGCACGGCATCAGAAAACCTGAGTGTGAATTTCAGCCCTGGCAAGACTAGCCTTGTAACGATGGATGCTGGTTTTCTCATCCATAAAATGCGAATAATCATCCAGAGCTCACATAGTTGTTAAGGGAAACAAATCAGTTAAAACAACGTATACGGATACATGATACAAAATAATGCATGTGAAAGCACCGTGTAACCGGAACATACCATGTTATACAAATGACTCTCGCTGGTTTTAAAAACCTTTTCAAAACTATCTGGAGACCTGTTGTTGGCAAAACCTAAAGCAAGAACTACAACTAGTATGGAAATATTTAGCACAAGGTCAAAAGGGTCCTACTCTTTTTTTTTTTTTCTTCCCGGCTATGCCCTGTGGCTTATGCCATCTCAGTTCCTTGACCAGGGATTGAACCCGGGCCCTTGGCAGTGAGAGCCCAGAGTCCTAACCACGGGATCACCAGGCAATCCTCCTGTTCTACTCTTTTTGACTCACAAAATTAAGAAAGTAAAAATGAATACTTACTGACTCAAGGTCTTTGCATAAAAGAAGAGGAGGATGCCCACCACAAACACAAAGAACAGTTTGAAATCCACAACTGGAGCAAAAAAAAAAAAAAAAACACAGACACACAACAAAGATTTTGTGTCAATGCAGTTAGTGAAAGACAGTCAACTTACTGAAATGTCACTCCAGAAAAGCTGAACCCAGAAAATCAAGTGTAATAAAAACAGACTTACTGTTTTGTTTCACACTTATTGTATAGATAAATGTCTTCCTGG
The DNA here is from genome assembly GCF_023699985.2 of Odocoileus virginianus. NCBI lineage: Eukaryota > Metazoa > Chordata > Mammalia > Artiodactyla > Cervidae > Odocoileus > Odocoileus virginianus. Next base: position 687,366 of record NC_069686.1, on the reverse strand, counting down.
CTGGCTTCACAGAGAAACAGACAGTCTCTCCATATGGATGGATGATTATGGTTATATCATTAGACTCCTCTGGTGTCCAAAAGTTATGAATCATACATTTGATGATGGATAGAATGGTTTCTGGATACTGGCAATTATACCTTTCTGTGATATATACAACACTGAGCAGGCCTGAACTGGTAATTTTCACCTATGAAATGAGAATCAACAAATTCACAAACAGAGAAGTTAAAACTTCTTATCAGCTTCTTAAAATCATGAGCAAAGGAAGAGAGAGAGCCCAGAACTGGCTGAGTAAAGAACACTCAGAGAACTTGGTCACGTTCTGACCCCACGGATGGACCTGGCTTTCTGGGTTTAGTCAACACATACGGGAGCACAGACACTTCTGAGAGTGGATGTTTCTCCCCGAGTTGTGGTTTAACACCCTCTTCCAGCAGGTTACTGTGACCAAAGGCCACATGCAAACAGATGAGAGGAAATAATGGGCAACAAACTACTGGGTTATAAACCTCACGAGAAGAGGATTTATTTCTCCACCATTTCCACTGTGATTGAGAAAAAACATTTCTTTCTTCCGGATCACCTGAGCATATGTGCTTCAGGCTTCTGTCACCATGTCCTCTGAAGAGGGGCCCAAGCCCAGGTCCTACTCAACTCCTGCAGCAAAGTGCCATCCATAATGCCAAGCAGAGGCCAACAGCCCAGGGGCCATTAAACGACACTCTGCTGCTGCCTTTATCCCTCTTTCTTCTGTGTCCAAGGGGAGGGCGCGCCTGAAAAGGGGAGTGAGAGCAGCAGCCCTGAATCTCAGGCATCAGGTGGTATCACCCACAATCTAGCTCCACCCCAAACCTCTTGGGACTTCAGCTCCTGGCTCACCGTCGCTCTCCAAATACTGCTTCCTGTTACATGTCTCTGGGATTAAATTTACACAATATACACATCCTGTCCTTCCAATATCCTGGCTTCTTGGGTCCCCAAACTTCTCCCCTCTTACAGCTCCTGTTCTCCACACACCTCAGGCAATCACTCCCGCGGCCACACACTAGATCTCGTCAGTCCCAAACTTCAGCCCCCAATACAGGCTGCATGAAATGCACCCCAGCAGACAACCACCACCTCCTATCTTTCCAGCGTGCCCCGCTGACTCCCAGACGCCAGCAAGCATGGACCCCAGCATTGATCAAGCATCTTTCCCCTCCTCCTCACCCTAGAGGGCTTCAGCCCCTTCTTTTCCAGCTGAGTTCCATGATCAGTCACTATGAAACAATCCCTCACATGTATCCTTGTCTGTACCCCTCCTGCTCTATCACACTCACTCCCAAAATTCAACCCTCCGCCTTTCCCACTTATGCATTTGCAGCACTGTGCTGGAAAAACCAGCAGGGCTCTCTTCCCACCCATGTCTGGGACTCTGAAGTGGGACCAGAGGGCTGCCTGCCATCACACCACACATTCCTGTCCAGCCGCTCTTCCCTTCTCTTCAACCCCAACCTCACAGCTTCTCTGTCCTCAACACCCCAGTAACTCCTCCCCTCCTCGCTCTTGGCTGAGGATCCTTTCAACTTCACAGAGAACGGAAGAGATCCAAGAGAACCCGACGGGCTCCTGTCCCCGTATCTCCCCACCTGTCAGCACTGTAGGCACATGCTCTGCTGCCGGCTTGTGCATTTCGGAGGAAATTCCCACCACAAGGAGACTGACATGCTCCATTCTAAACTCCCAACCTGTGCCCTGGATCCGACCCACTCGGCTGCTCAAGGACATCCCACCAGAACCTCCTCCCACTTTACTAGACCGTTCCCATCAGCTTACAGACACGCCAGTATTTTCCTCATTAAAAAAAAAATACACACACGAAAACCTTCTATTGACTTCCTTTCACGCTCCAACCATCACCCCTTTTCCCCGCTTCCCACTGCAATAAAATTCTTCTGCATTCTCCAGTTCCTCTCCCTTTTTTCTGTCTTTAGCCACTTCAATCAGCCTTTCGTTCCCAACAGGCTACCCCTGACAAGGTCACCAGCAACCTCCACGTTGCTAAACCGAATGGTCAGTGCATTCCCTGTCATCCTCTGATCCGTCCACAGAGTCCGGCACGGCTGGGCCCTCACCCCCCGTCCCTGCCGCGCTTCCTGGGGCTCCCGGGGTACCTCCCCACCCTGCTTGTCCTTCCGTCTCTCCACTGCTGCATCCCCCCAATCTCCTAATAGCAAACTGGCCCAGTCTCAGTCATTGGTCCTTTCCTTTTCTCCATCTAAACTCACTGCTTAGCCTCATGGCTTTAAGCATGATCTATAAATATGCCTCACTGCTTTTGCAAAAAGAAACATAGGAAAGAGAACAAAACTAATTCCCTACATGTATCGAGTGGGAAAGGGTTACAGGGATGAGATGGAAGGACACTTCTCTGAGAACTTCTTTGTGTAGTTTTGACTTCTGGGCCTTTAATATTGTGCCCTTTTGACTTTAACATTGTACACGCTAAAAAAAAAATGATAATAAAATCAACTAGGATGAGGAAAAACTCTGAAATGGTAACAAATAAGAACAAATGTATTCCAAATGAATAATATAACCAGATTTAAGGGAGATGGGTGGGAAATGCATGAACCCAAGTAACTTTTGAGCATAGTATTAAGATTTGTAACCCCATTAGTATTTAGATGGTGCAAACTATGAGAATAAAACCTTGTAAACAAATGCTGAGTTCTTGTTACTAGGCTTGCTTTTCACAACAGTATGGCTTAGCAACTCTGAAATTACTCTAGGAATAGGAAAACAAATCAATATATTGAGGATAATGGGAACCAGGTTTCTCACAATTCAAGAAGAGAGCTACAGAGATGGAAAGGACAAAGACTAGAATGAATCCAGCGGTACTGGAGAGGTAAGAATGCATGGTTTTTGACAGACAGATAGGAAGGAAGGAAGGAAGGAAGAGTTATGTGTACAGGAGTATGGATGTGTATGTGTGTGTACACACACATTTGACAATGATATCCAGTAGTAATACCTAACACTTAGGCTCCTCAGAAAATGTATGACTCCAGAGCTGGGTCTAAGAAATCACAGGGTAAGCCTGGGAACATCTTATTTGCCAGAAGGTAAAGAACTGCTCAAATAATGATAAGCACAAGGTAAAAGTCACAGGAGCTAGTTTGAAGGGGCTCTTACTGGCCAAATCCAGGACAAGATGAATATGAAAATAAACAACAGAAGTAATGAACTGTAATTCAGTGAATGAACTGGCAATCCACGAGACTATATGGCTCTAAATAAATTGGAGAAGTAAATTCTTCCTTACAGAAGAATGCCAATGGCTGTCGAAGGAATAATGGAATTAGAAAAGCACCATTTGATAAACACTGTGATGGTAACTGATTTAGGCAAGCATCATCAATGGATAATAAAACTAGAGGGTGAAAGTTTGACGAGCAACAGAATATATACCTAGTCTCAAATTATCGCCTCAAAATATTCATTCATCACAGAGGTGAAAATAGTCATTTTGTAGTAGTAAAACTGCAAACCAATAGATACCAACTTAAGTAAGTGACCAACGTGGTGTTAAGTTATCAGGAACAGTACTAAGCAGTTCATGTGCCCACTGATGCAGATGATGTCCCAGCTCTGCCCCAGCTGAGAACACTTTCCTCAGATTTCCTGCTGGGTGACTCACATCACTGAAAGCGCACTTGAATGTCACCTTTCCGATGAGAACTCCCCCAACCGTTCTTTTCAATACTGCAACTTGCCTCTGCTTCTGTCGTTCTACTTAAACTCTACATTCTCTTTTTTCATAGCACTTACCAGTTTTATAATTTTCTCCTCTTTTACACACGTGGCTAACCCTGCCCTACCACCCCAGCTACCCCCACATTCCTGAGTGTTAACATCACAGGAACAGAGATCCATTTTGTTCACTTATGGATCCTGAGAGCTTAGAATAATTCCTGGCACTTCAGTTTAGTTCAGTTGCATCCAACTCTTCGCGACCCCATGGACTGCAGCATACCAGGCCTCCCTGGCCATTACCAACTCCCAGAGTTTACTCAAATTCATGTCCATTGAGTCAGTGATGCCATCCAGCCATCTCATCCTCTGTCGTCCCCTCTCCTCCCGCCTTCAATCATTCCCAGCATCAGGGTCTTCTCAAATGAGTCAATTCTTTGCATCAGGTGTCCTCGGTATTGGAGTTTCAGCTTCAGCATCAGTCCTTCGATGAACATTCAGGACTGATTTCCTTTAGGATGGATTGGTTGGATCTCCTTGCAGTCCAAGGGACTCTCAAGAGTCTTCTCCAACACCACAGTTCAAAAGCACCAATTCTTCGGTGCTCAGCTTTCTTTATAGTCCTACTCTCACATCCATCCATGACTACTGGAAAAATCATAGCTTTGACTAGACAGACCTTTGTTGGCAAAGTAATGTCTCTGCTTTTTAACACACTGTCTAGGTTGGTCATAACTTTCCTTCCAAGGAGTGTCTTTTAATTTCATGGCTACAGTCACCATCTGCAGCGATTTTGGAGCCCAAAAAAATAGTCAGCCACTGTTTCCCCACCTATTTGCCATGAACTGATGGGACCAGATGCCATGATCTTACTTTTCTGAATGTTGAATTTTAAGCCAACTTTTTCACTCTCCTCTTTCACTTTCATCAAGAGGCTCTTTAGTTCTTCTTCACTTTCTGCCATAAGGGTGGTGTCATCTGCATATCTGAGGTTATTGACATTTCTCCTGGCAATCTTGATTCCAGCTTGTGCTCCTTCCAGCCCAGTGTTTCTCATGATGTACTCTGCATAAAAGTTAAATAAGCAGGGTGACAATATACAGCCTTAACATACTCCTTTCCTATTTGGAACCAGTCTGTTTTTCCATGTCCTGTTCTAAATGTTGCTTCTTGACCTGCATACAGATTTCTCAAGAGGCAGGTTAGGTGGTCTGGTATTCCCATCTTTTGAAGATTTTTCCACAGTTTGTTGTGATCCACACAGTCAAAGGCTTTGGCGTAGTCAATAAAGCAGAAGTAGATGTTTTTCTGGAACTCTCTTGGTTTTTTTATGATCCAAAGGATGTTGGCAATTTGATCTCTGGTTCCTCTGCCTTTTCTAAATCCAGCTTGAACATCTGGAAGTTCACGGTTCACGTACTATTGAAGCCTGGGTTGGAGAACTTTGAGCATTACTTTACTAGCATGTGAGATGAGTGCAGTTGTGCGGTAGTTTGAGCATTCTTCGGCATTGCCTTTCTTTGGGACTAGAATGAAAACTGACCTTTTCCAGTCCTCTGGCCACTGTTGAGTTTTCCAAATTTGCTGACATATTGAGTGTAGCACTTTCACAGCATCATCTTTCAGGATTTGAAGTAGCTCAACTGGAATTCCATCACCTCCACTAGCTTTGTTTGTAGTGATGCTTCCTAAGGCCCACTGGACTTCGCATTCCAGGATGACTATCTTGACCATATGTGAGATCAGAGGTAACTTCAAAATTTCTATAATGTATATATATATATAGAAAGGTTTGAGATAGCAATTATTTTGGAAAGTATGTGAGAGGATGTTGTCCTGAGCCATGTCTAAACAGCAAGCATCATATAGTATATTTACTTGGAGCAGATGGAGAAGGGCTGATGAAGAGTGTGGAGAGTTTATGTTTCTACCACATCCCTCTGCTTGAACGACCGTGTGGTTCTCCAGGCCACTGTCCTACTGGTAATAGCTCTATGTCATACAAAAACTCTATGTCTATTTCTACTCTTGAAATAGTACCTTTAAACTCTCTGTTCCTAAGACATAATTTGAAAGTCGGCTCTTACCTGCACAGTTGACCATATATACTTCCATTTCACTTGGGAATTTTGATTGTAGCAGTAACAGTCTGACAGAGAAGCTTTAATTAAATCCATCTCCTTCAAAGTTTTACACCTAGAAACTGAGAGATGGAAAAGAGAATATATTTCCTAAATATGTAATTGCCCCAAATCTTCTTTTTTATTCACAGGGTTAATGATGGCTGCTTTTATAGTTCATGAGCATTAATTCTTCTATGCAGGTAATTATAGTCCTTCAGTCTTTCCAGCCTAGCGGGAGACTAAAATATTACAGTCCAATATCAGTAGTCACATGACAGATGGAAGGACTGTAAGAGCAAAGAGAACAGGCACGTCTTCAATCTTGAAAGAGAGGGCAAGGACTCAAGAGGCTTCCCAAAGAGGAGGAAATGTGAGTGGACCACTGATCACAGTTGGAGGCAGTGACCTAGAAGTCAGGGGATGGGGATGACAAGTGTGTACAGATCCACAGAGATGAAGGAAATGATGGAAGTGGTCTAGCCACTCACGAGGATGGAATGCAGGGAATCCATGAGGACGTTTTAACACCGGCAGCTAGAGAGCTAAGCAGCAGTTATCACTACAGTGAGCAACAGGGACTTCTGGCTGAAAGCGGAGCACTGGGGGATTTTAGGTAAACGAAGCTTCAGCAGGAAACTGCTGACATGCCAGAGGGTTTAACTGAGAAGAGTTCAGTGAAGACGTGGACAGGGTTAAGGCATCAACAACAAGGAACATGAAGCTCCCAGGCACCAACAACAGCAGAAAGCCTTCAACATTCCTAGGCCTGAGATGGCAAAGGGGGCCCGCTGTCACTGAAGGTGCGAGAGCTGCAAGGACAGCAATTCAAGGGAACACAGACACTGCCCGGAGTGCTGCCCACCACCCCCCCATCAGTCTCTCAGCAGCCAGACCCAGTGGGAACCAGAGGGCAAAGAAGCCCAGAGGCCAGCTTCCTGGCACTGACAGGGGAGAGAAGGGCAGAGAACGCATCTGTGGGAACAGAGAACACAGTCGGGTCTTGGAAAGAGCATTCTGGAAGCCTTATGAAACGTCAGAGGGGAAGAACATGGCAAGCAGAACTGTGGAGGCTCCTGAAGCAGTCTGAATAAGAAATGAACTAAGTAGGAGGGAGAAAGAGCAGATCAAAGAACAACTAGGAAGTGGAATCGACAGACTTAAGAGATTCAGAGGTAACCTGATGGTTCTGGTGAGTGGGGAGACGGTGAGGCCCCTTATCCACATAAGAAATACCAGAGAAGAAGCAAGTTTGTCCAGTGTAAAGGGCATGAGTTCAGTTCTAGATGTGCTGAGTCTTCGTTGATGGGACTAGGTAAAGATGACAGGTCTGGAGCACAGGAGAAGTCTGGCTCAAAACAGATGCAGTATATACATATGTGTGTGTTCTAGGCAATATAAAATATATAGTATGTAATAGATAATACAGCAAAACACAGTAAAATAGAGAGAAGACAAGTGCTGTGTTACAGATGGTAAATGACTGTAGTAAATGCCACAACCAAATTAAAAAGTAATGGGGTTCATTTTACTCTGTAGCTGCTGCTGTTGAATTTAAATAAAGGGAGATGAAAATCAAAAGCCAGTCCTGGACCCAGGACTGGGTACCACCACTGCATCTGTCAAATACGGAACATCAACAGGGCACATAGAGAAACCACAGGCCAACCCCTGACTCCTCTAAGGAGAGTGTGATCAGCTGTTTCTCCAGGAAAACCTGAAATGAAGCCAGAACCACCTGCTACACCAAAGCTGGGGGAGGACGGGGTAACCGGTAATGACCAGGGAGGAACAGAGTGGAATCAGTCAGCTAGAGCGGAGATCTCTGTGCTGGGAGTCTCCAATAAAAGAGGGGATCCCTGCCTGTCACTGCAGAGGGAGCGCACTGGGAGGCGGGGGGGAGGCAGGTGAAGCGTGATCTGGAGTCCCCAGCAGCCCAGACCATCATGAGAACGTGAACCCCGGCCTGCTCCTTCCTCAGAGTTCCTCCTCAAACCACACGTGTGCCCACTGTAGGGCCTTTGTGGTGGTTCTCCCAGGGTCTTCGCTCTCTCTGAGAGTTCCACGACTTCACAGGTTGAGTCAGTTCACACAAGTATGGGAACTGACTGCTAGCGGGCTTGTTAGTGGGCAGGGGAAATGCTGAAGCCTGGGCTTCACAAGCAAACACTACCTTCCACTGAGGTTTTTTTTTCATTTTGGTCCTAAGACTGTCTCCTAAATCATTTGATATCTGTAACTCTTCAGCTAAGAGCAAGATGATGCAGTCTAGGTGCAGTGCAATAGCTTGATTTTAGGAGTAAATGCTCCTGTCGTCCAGATGGCGGCTTCATGCACTTGGATGAATGTAAAGGACTGCTAGCTGGTCGGCTCCCAGAACCGCCTCAATTCCGCTCCCCCCGCCCCCCCACAATCTATCCTCTTACCAGCACATGGACCTTTTAGAAACATCAATCAGAGCGCATCGTTTACCTGCTCAACCACCCTCTCTTCAAACGACTTCTCAAAGCAAAACCTGCTCTCCTTTCCTGGGACCCAGGCACCTCTGGCCATCCCTTCGGCCATACTGGTCACCCTGTCCTCAGGACATTGAGCCGGCCCTGCCTCAAGCTTTCCTGCATGCGGTTTCCTCCTCTTGCCACTGCTTTCCCCAGACCTTGGCAGAGTTTCTCCTTCCAGTAGATAACGTTTGTGTGCTCAGATGTCCCCTTCTCAGCAAGGCCTTCTCTGACCCTGCTGTCTGAAACGGCACACTCCAACCCCTCCCTTCTTACTCTGCTTTCTTCTCTTCATATTACATACATATTTTTTAGTTGACACTCTCCCTTCATGAAGTTCAGGACTCAGCATGTTCATTACTGGATCCCAACATTTAAGTATTCGTCTTTTACACGTGTGCTGTAATTCCAGAGGACTGGTGGGTTATTTGGGCATGCAGAGTTGACCTAGGGAAGGCAAGGCTGTCTTGCTGTATCTCACTGTGCGTACTGTTGGCTGAACCCATGGGAGGCAAGGCATGAGTAGGGAAGCCGGAAGAAAACTCGAGGAGCCACAGGACCTGTAGACACGCTGTGTTCTCTCCTCTGGTTGACCCAGAGGACACAGACCTAACGCAGCCACAACGTAGCCCCGAGGTCTTTTTCAGGTGGAGCTTACATATGCTTACAGAACAAAAGTAGCCCGTGGCCACCTGGGTACCTTGTGATAAGCAGTGTTATAAGTGATCTCAGCTGTTACATCATCATTATTTACAAAACGCGGGACAACACTATGCCATCCCGGCTAGTTTGCTCTTTCCCTATAGTGGCCAGTCTCACAAGAGCCTGGCCAGTACTGACCATAAGAGAGGGTGCTCTCCAGGCTCCCCCTGAAGCAACCTGATGCTGGACATCTGTCCAGCCTGCACCATGGTCATCCCATCCACAGAACCTGCAGGCTCCACCGCCTCTTCCCTACCCGAGCATCCATGTGCCCTGAACTAAAGGGTGAGAGCTACAACCCTTGATATCCCTCGAGCTGGGAACCATCTTATTTCTCCTCACCAGGCAGAGGAGGGCAGCGGGAAGCAAGCGGTGGGAATCCGCTTGATGTCGTTGGACTCGACATGGTACATCAGCACATTCTGTGTAAGGGACCTCCCAGCTGGAGGATGAGAGCTTGCTCTGATGTCACCTGGTCTTCAACTGGATTAAGGAAAGCACAGATAGAGGCAGGCTGCCCTGCTTTCTGACACCTGCAGACCCACTACTAAGAGCATGCTGCAAACAGCGTCTCCCTGGAATTCTCCAGAGCGACGTCTGGCTTTGGCGGTGAGACTGACGCTGAATTCACACAGCACAGGAGACATCACAGACGAGGCGCTGGCATTTCGTGATGTGCTCTGGCTGCTCTCACCGTTACCACCTGTCCCCTGAGGCGACTGCATCTCAGTCAACCCACACAAGAATTCCTAACTGTCTAAGGAACTAGAAACTCAAGCCACGAGAAACTGCAACCCTCGCTCCAAGGGAATTCACTCCAAGGAGTCTTAAGTCATGGACTAGTTGGACCAGCCTAAGACAGCAACTTTGACAACCAAGGTTCTTAACACAGCTGGCCTACTGCCTTCCTAGAGGGAACCAGGTCTTCTCATTTGAGAGCATTTATAAAGGTCACGTCCTAGGCCTCGCCTCCTTTCAGTTATCTTCTAGAGACATTTCATTAGGCAGGTTCTACTTCCTCTACCTCCGCCTGAGGGTGGGAAACAAAAACTGTAGCCAGCTTGACTATTAGCTGAACTCTGTCACCTGTTCAAGCCCTGACACTGAAGGCTGTGAGGCTGCGGGAACGTCTGCAGGTGTCATTTACTCATGCAGCCTCGGTCTCTGCCCATTCATTCAGGTAACATTGGAACGTCCTGGTGGTAGATCGGGCAAATGGAAATATATCACAATAACAGCAACATGCCCTTACAAGGCAATCCAAAAAACATAAGGGAACTTCTAGGGAATCACACAAATGTCATAACAATCATTCACTGGGTCAGAAGAGAGTAACACCCGCCCAGAAAGAGCCGCTGCTTCCCCGGAGCTGAAACACATCTCCTTCCCAGCAGGTGTCCCCCACCCCCATAACCTGGGTACTCACTTCCTCAAGCCTGATTCAGGTCAGGAGAATGGTCTGCAAGTGTGGGCAGGCCCAGCCCTGCCTCAGTTCCCAAGCACTTGGGAGCATCTGCAAGACCGACCCTGAGTGCCATCCTGACTGTGACGACCCGGCAAGGCCAGCATCGAGCACGGCCCTCCTGAACCACCTGCAACCCTCAGCAGGCTCTCCTGAACCTTCCGACAATCCCGACTTCCAGAGAACAGTGGGTTTCCGGCCAGTCGTGCCCAAACCGCTGTGACGGAGCTCAGTCCTTTACATTACTAAAGGGTTAAGAGTCAGGGTTCCCTTTACCACTGAGATCCCTTAGTTCACTTAAAATACCACTCAATTTGAAAATATTTAATCCAACGTTAGGACTACATATCAAATATAAAAGAGACCGCTTCACATCACTTGCTTCAACCAATAAATTTAAAATTACTCTTTCATACTACATCTGTCATTTATTAGTTTCCCTAAAGGTATAAGGATATAATTAAAGAGTTTAGTCGTAAACTAAACTTATCTTTTAAGGTAAAAATATTCAGTCAAAACTTCAAAAAAGGGCAGGTAGTACTTAAACCTACTTACGGAATATGCTAAAAATAAAAAGCACAAACACTCTTCAGGTCTTTGCAGATTTTAAACAATCCCCAACGTAAAAATATTTCAGCAATGTTCCTTCTGAAAATTTAACCTTACATGCCCTTACGGGAAAAAATATCTTCAGGTGAAATTATAATAGAATAATAAAATCACTTATTAAACCAGGCTGCCACTTTCCCCATCTGGCCTATATGACTGCTTTTCTTTTGGGGTAAGGAAAGGGAGGGAGAAGAATTAAAAAGCAATAAACTTGAACTCCTGAGAGTTCACAGGGTGGAAGGATTTTTGGGGGTATTATTCTGTAAGCTCAAATTCAAACTAACTAGCAGGTAGTATCAAAGTTACAAAGGAACTTCTCTATTAACCATACTTGTTGTTTTTCTAACCTGGCTTGAATATGAATCTTAATTTTCATTTCTCCAAGAAGGTGCACAGAGAATGAAACCGAAACTATCACATGCAAATGCACATTCCGGTCTGATTTTAACTGCAAGTATTGATTTTCTTCCCCAGGGGTGAATTTGAAAGCTGTGGTTTCAAATGGCCTATCACTATGGTTCAATCCTGGGAATTCATTGCAGTGGTCTGAACTTCATCTAAGGACATTGCCTGCTGGTTCCAAACTCCTGGTGACTTTTGGTTTGAAGGTCCTCTTCCTCTCAGTCAGACAACTATCTGCCCCTCCTGTATCAATTACCTCTGACTTTCCTCCAAATGGGGAGCCAGAAAGCTGTTCTGGCCTCAGTCTGGATGTTCTCCATTCCATGGAAGGGTATGTGTTTTCAAGACAGATTTCTAGAACAGGAAGTATCATCTAATCCAAGCATCTCACATTATAGCTGGGCCCTATTTTTGATAATGAAGTACCAGCTGTTTGATTTCAAGTTTCTCATAAAACTGACTGAGCAGCAATGGTTCTCAGACCCAGTCAGTCTAGTCCGGGGGTTCCAATACCACAGCTGTCCAGGACGCTTCAGTTTGAGCCGTAAAGTCCATCTGAAACAGCAAGTGTTACGGTAAGGATATAGAAGTTGCCATTTTTCTTAGCTATGGGCTAGAATTTTATTAACTCAATGGGCATCCTGTACATCTTAGATCAAAAGCATTTATAGATGATCTGATTAGCAAAATAAAGTTGACAGTGTCAACACTAAAAGTGGTAACAGTAAAAACCTGAAATAATGGGTTCATTGAGGCAAATGAAAGTAAAGAAAAGGTAGCGCACACAGTGTATGAGAGTCTGCCTGTCAATGAGGAGATGTGGGTTCAATCCCTGGTACAGGAAGATTCCACTTGCCTCAGAGTAACTAAGCCTGTGAGCCACAACTACTGAGCCTGCATTCTAGAGCCCACAAGCCACAACTAAAGAAGCCTACGTATCCTAGAGCCCGTGCTCCACAAGAAAAGCCTTCACAATGAGAAGTCTGCACACCTCAACGAAGAGCAGCATGCGCTCATCACACCTAGAGAAAAGCCTGAGCAGTGACAAAGATCCAGCAAAGCCAAAAAAAGAAAAAAAAATTTCCTTAAAAAGAAAAAAAGGTAAGGAAAATATTGGAGAACATTCAGCAACAGAAGATTTTTGTTTTACTGATGAGAAAACTATAGCCCTTAAAGATTATCTGCCTGGACCAAGGTAATTGTACAAGTGGCTGAATGTAATGACCGAAGAAGAAATCAAAGTTCTGGATGCTGGTCCAGGCTACTTACAATGTTCTGGCTGCTGCCATGCTCGGAAACTCTTTCTTAGACAGATCTGTGCTTTATTTTTTTCATCAGTAGATACTGGTTACCTCTCTTACTACCAAGCCCTCTTCTGTAAAATGGGTATATAAATGGTTCCTACCCTATAGGGCCACTATGGGTATTAAATAAGATAAGGCAATCAAAGCACTTTTAACACTGCCCAGTACAAAGTAAACACTTGACAAACTTCTATTCAATGAAAGCGGATCTAGAATAGCCCCCCAAGTACCTCACTGTGAGATTACCAGGAGTTGGCAACTCGAGCTGAAAATCTGGTAATTGCCTTCATTCATACACAATCCGGAATTTACCAAAGGGGGTTAGCTTTCCCCACCTATAAGCCCAAACCTGGCTGCCTCCCTTGCAACCGAAGGTGGGCAAAGAGGAAGAGAAATCAGTGGACAGTGAGTCCCGGAGATCTTTTAAAGGATTTAATGGGGAAAATTAATGAAATAGAAATGTTAAGCTCATAGCAGAACTGAAGTTAGAACTCTTGCCCTGCCCAGAGTTAGGATCTTGAGAGCACTCCATAGATTGCCCATACCACCACCAGCAGCAGCTACCATTTCCTGTTTTCTCTGTACCAGGCATCGTGCACACGTTACATATCCCAACAATCCTGTGAAATATTATTATCCGTGTTTTTTTTCACACGTGACCAGTAGTGGCTTGACTGACTCAAGATCAAAGAACTAGTCAGGGCAGCAGAATTTCAGTGTAGTTCTAAAGCTAAGCTTTTACCATCCCTAATCTTGAGTCCAAAGTTGCAGCTAGACAAAGATTTTTCGGCCTAAACTGATATATACAAATGTCCTGTGTCGAAAGCCTTGAGACAAGGATCATCTGTAACAATGACCTGTCTTCAGGTCCTTGGACAAATCAAAACTTCTCAGAGCTTTGGTTGCTTCCGTAAAACGTGGGCAATTAGCCTCCAACTAATAAAAATAAATGGAAAAAAAAAACCAAAACAACACGTGGAAACTGAGCCAGCTGCCTCTAAGCCTGAAATCCAGCCCCCGGCAGAGTCCAGGGAAGCCCAAGCAGGCGGTCAGGGAGGCCGCGCTCGCGGAGGGAGCCTTAAACCAGGAGGGAGACGCCGCCGCCGGGGCGGGCAGAGCCTGGAAGCCGGGCCGGGGTGCTGGGCGGGCGGGGACGGACGGGCAAGGGCGACAGGAGGCCGGGGAGCGAGGCGGCGTGCGCGCGCCCGCAGCCCGTGCCCGCGGTTACCTGAGACGGCTGCCGCCTCCTCTTCCCAGCGCTCGGCGCCCGCGGGCCGCGCGGCCAGAGACGGCAGCCAGAGCAGCAGCCAGCACGTCTCGGGGCGCAGCCTCATGCCGCTAGAGGGTCAGCCGCGCGCGGCCCTGGGAGGAGGGGGACGGGGCTCCTCGGGCGAGAGTAGCGGAAATGGCGCGCGGCGCAGGAGGAGGGCGGGGGGCGGCGCGGCCTGCCGGCGGGAAGGGCCGACGGCCCGCCTCCCCCGGCGGAGGAAGAGTGCGGCCGCCGCCCAGCCCCCCGGCCCGCCGGGCTCCGCCCCGTCTCACCCTGGAGGGTGTGGGCCCGAAGGGACCATCTGTGGATTGTGCAGAAACCTGCCTGACCCCGACTGCGCGGTTTTAGGGCTCCGTTTTCAGGGTACCCTTGCGTGACGTCCCAGGAAGGCTAAGGCCCTTCAGTTAAGTTCAGTCGCTCCGTCGTGTCTGACTCTTTGTGACTCCACGGACTGCAGCACGCCAGGCTTCCCGGTCCATCACCAACTCTTGGAGCTTGCTCAAACCCCTGTGCATCCAGTTGGCGATACCATCCAACCATCTCATCCTCTGTCGTATCCTTCTGCCGCCAATCTTCAGCAACCCCCTTACTTAAAAAAATAATAGAAATCAATTTAAAAAATAAAAATCAACTTATCTTTCATTTTCCGCTTTGTTTATGACAATAACAAATCGGCAATTTCGTTGCTTAAATAGACTGACTTCTCACATGTCAGTATAAAGAGCATGTAAAACAGTCTCTCAGAGAAGACTCTTGAGAGTCCCTTGGACTGCAAGGAGATCCAACCAGCCCATCCTAAAGGAGATCAGTCCTGGGTGTTCATTGGAAGGACTGATGCTGAAGCTGAAACTCCAATACTTTGGCCACCTCATGTGAAGAGTTGACTCTTTGGAAAAGACTCTGATGCTGGGAGGGATTGGGGGCAGGAGGAGAAGGGACGACAGAGGATGAGATGGCTGGATGGCATCACCCACTCGATGGACATGAGTTTGGGTAAACTCCCGGAGTTGTTGATGGACAGGGAGGCCTGGTGTGCTGCGGTTCATGGGGTCGCAAAGAGTCGGACACGACTGAGCGACTTAACTGAAAACATTCTCTCACCAATGTAACATACCCCTTGAAATTAGCTTGTGTGTATGTGTGTGTGTGTGTGTGTGTATTTAAAAAGATACAGAGAATAGATTGGTTGCCGGAGAGGGGGTGGGGAGATGAGGGAACTGGGTGAAGGTGGTAAAAAGGTCTAAACTTCCAGTTATAAGTTCTGAGGATGTAATGGTGACTAAAGTTAACAATACTGTAACCTTATTTGAAAACTGTTGACAGCAGATGTTAGAAGTTCTCATCATTTAAACAAAAGCCTGCAACTGTGAGGAAGTGTATGTTAAACAGATTATATTTACAATATATACATATATCAAATCCCTATGTTGTACTCCTAAAACAAGCACAGTGTTCTATGTCAATCATATCACAATAAAACTGGAAAAATACCTTGAGTGGTTTTAATAGCAATAATGAGTAGAGAACTCCTAGTTTGAAATATCTTTAAACTGTATTTTTTTTTTAAGGCACAGATCCTCTTCAGGCCTTGGAAACCCATTAATGTGATTCAGTATTTCACACTAAACATTCAGTAGAACAACAGCTCGTTTCCTATTTTGTAATTTTGGGCTTCTGCTAAGGTACTCCAGAGAACCCAATTGTGACAGAAATCACCTTCTAAAAATAGTTAACCTCATTTTCCCCAAAGGTCTGAGTAGAACTCACTAGACTTTCCCCAAAGTAAAGTTAAACCAACTGCCTTCAAACCCCTGGTGCCATGTGTACACCCAAATATTGCTTTTTGCAAATTCAGAAATCTTATAAAGAACTCTTGAGTTCAGAAATCTCTTTGTAAGGGGCTCTTGGGGAGGATGAGTTTTACAAACAAACTGTTATTATTAGAACTCCTACCTTGTCTGACCCTGAAGACTACCTCCAGAGAAACAGCAGAGACCCTGACCCCACTTGCCCCTTGCACAACATTTTTTTCTAACCATGTTTATTTTGATTTAGTCTAATTTTGAATGGCATTATGAAATGTGGCTAAAAGAAACAGGTATATTCTCAAATGACAGAAATGTTTTCCTATACCTGTATCAAGTAGGGGAATAAAAGAACAGGAAACAAGTGTGTATTAAATTAATATTTTAAGTGCTATTCATGTAACATATCCCTAATAAATATCTTTAGCTTCTTATTAAGAAAGCTAAATCAAAACACCACATTCTGCTTTAAAGGATAGCAATAAATATTTTCCTAGAGATAACAGAATCTTAGAAGGTGACCATTTTATCTCTGGGAGACTATGATGAAATTCAACTAAACCTCCCCAAACCTTTCTCTCTTATGAAAACCTCTCATGAAAATAGATAAGCTTTGCGGTGACAGTGGCAATGAAGGGGGGAAGAGATACTGTGGAGATACTCTCCACAGTATCAAAAGAACTGTGGAGAAAGAAATACAAGAAAACAGAATAAGGAGAGTTGTCAGATTTAGGAAAACTCATGGTTCTTTCACATCATTATGGAACACTGCTTCCTTTTCATGAGAAGCAGATGGGATTAACAATCTGTGATTAGTGCAGTCTATTGTTCTTAAATTACATCAGCATTTGTGGTGCCTCTTTCTAGAAGACAACTACACTGATTATACAAACCAAACCAAAACCAAATCCATAGAAACAGGACTCCTGCAGAATCTTCTGTTCAAAGCTATCCGGGATATTATGCAGGTTTGCTTTCTGTCTTTCTGTTAGAAAACAAAGAATATGTTTGCCTATCAGTGGATCAGTGAGGGGGTTGCCATTTTACTTGCCCAGGTGATGTAAGACAATTAATTGTACCTGGATTTTAACGCCAGCCAATACTTTTCTACCCCAAAAGAGATGCTTGAAAAAGGACAAAATTCATTGTCTATTTAAAGAAGTCACCCAATTGTATTGCCTACAGATCTCAGCTATGGATTTCCAGCAAACACTCCGTGGCAAACTCTAAGACAAACGAAGCACTGCCTGTCTGGATCTCACAGGTAAGGAAGAAGTCGGAACTCTTGGCAGAATGCTAGCGGTGTGGGTAATATGTAAATGTTTAACGCTGTAAAGGCAGATTCCCAGGACATACCCTCCTGAGACTGAGTCAGTCCACTTGGCATAGAGACCCAAATGTCTCTTCTTAATATTTACCCCAAGTGATTAAAAAATATTAAGACTATGAGTTTTACAAGTTTCATGCTTGAATGGAAGTAGAATTTTGGGCAAGTTTGAAATCATAGCTAAAATACTCTGTGCATTTTATGTAATTTATATTGCTAGAATATAACATCTACTTATTTTTTTCAAAAACCAATGCATAATAAAGAGTTTCCTTAATATTATTTTGGTGACCCAAGTTCTTTAATTCCATTTGACTATTTTCACATGGTGTGATAAAAATTACAATTCAAATTTCAGCCTCTGCGTTTTTATTTCTGGAGTTCTCGCTCCTGTAACTAATTAATTTTCTGTAACTGTCACAGGGTTATAATCAGTCATTATGAATCAGAAGTAAAATTTAGTTCATGTCAGAAATTATTTAGGAGCTTTCACTTGGTTTCTAGGTTGGTAGAAGGTTTAATTAAATGAATTAGAAGAAAACAGGCAAAGTTCTGTTACTTTGCATTCTTCCATAAAAGAGGATTTAGAAAGACTGTAATGATACCCAGCAATGCCACAAAGATTACAGAAGCTGTATGTCACCATTTCTTTAACAGTTCCCACTTTTAGAATTTTATACATCAAGAGAAAAAAAACAGGTTGTTCTAGACTTCTCATAAAATAAAAAAGAAGACATTGACTTGTTGGATCATGTTTTTTTGTAGCATACTTCATGTAGAAAGTACTTGGAAATTGACTTGCCATATCCTAGCTCAGTAACTTTAATAATTCACATCAGATAGGTAGCTTTTCAGTATGAATAAATGATGTTGGGAGGGATTAGAATAACTATAATTTATTAAGAAATACATCATATGTTCTCTAAACTAAATTGCTAAAGACCTTGATAAAAGATAATTGGTCAAATTCAAATCTTTCTGTTCAAATTGAGAGCTGTGGAATTCTTTAAAGTAGTGGTTCTCATATTTTGGTGTGGCTAAGAGTCACGTCTCCAAAGATCTTTATTTATTAGGTCCGTGCAATGACGTGGGAATTCACGTTTACAATTCTGAGGCAAACAGTCTTCTGACCATACTGTACAAGTCGTGGGGAAAAAATATTCAAGTGATTGATGATTAGTTGATGATGGCTGGAAAATAGTTAATCTATGGGAAACAATGTTCTTGGTTAATCTGAGAAAAAGAAGGTAGAAGAGTTGCAGTTTTCTAAGAGTTAACTGAAGGAACTAGGATATAGAAAAATAGTCACCAGTTATCTGTTATGTTTTCAAAGAAATGAGCAAAAAAGAAATAGGTTTAAATTGCAGTGAGTAAGCTTAAGATTGCATGTGTTAATAGATACATTTTCCCAGCACTGGGATCCTAGTTTATCTCTTACATGGATACCATCCAATCCCGCACTCCAGTTGACTTGTTCCTAAAGAATCTCTGCCAAAGTTTTCTTTTCTGCCAATTCACCCTTAGGAAACTTTTTTTCTTAATCAGCTATTCTCTACAATTTAGGTGACCCACCCCCCTCCACCCCTCTGGAGTAGTCACTATGAAAACAATTTATAGTGAGATAATTAAATGTTGAAAGGCTTTTCTTCTTTCAAGAAAAGCTTTTAAACTGCAGATATCCTTTCAGATGGGTTTCCTTGGGTGGCACTAGTGGTAAAGAACCCGCCTGTCAGTGCAGGAGACATGAGAGACCCGGGTTCGCTCCCTGGGTTGGAAAGATCCCCTGGAGGGAGATGGCATGGCAACCCACTCCAGTATTCTTGCCTGGAAAATCCCATGGACAGAGGAGCCTGACAGGCTACAGTTCCTGGGGTCTCAAAGAGTCGGACATGACTGAGCAACTTCATTTCAACTCAAACAGATTTTCCTCTTGTTTTCAGTTTCCCACTAGGTACTTCAGAACATCCCCAGTGGTCAAAGACTACTCAGAAAAATCTTTCTATCAATATTCTTTCATGTGTTTTTGGAAAGAACTTAAATCTTTTGTAAAAAGAGTATATGGGGCTGGGACATGGAGATAAATTGTCTCAGATTTTGTTCTGCTGTTTCTCTCCCCTCTCCAAATCAGACCTCAGTAGCCTCTATTTCCAATATTTCTGTCTGTCTGTATTCTGTATCTGGCTGGACCCAAGTGTATGATGGAATTGTTACACAGATTTTTGACTTTATTTTCCCAGGATGTTATAGTGACCGTGGGCGTGGAAAGACAGTGTAAGCAACTGCTAGGAAGAAATTTATGTTTAATTTATACTAAAATAATACTTTATTTTTTGAAGAAAATTGACACAAGAAAGTCTATCTCTTCTGAGTAGTCTCTATAACAAAACCATAATTTCTAGGCTGGCCACGTTTCAATAGAGTTTGTAGAAAGTATAAATATTTCAACTAATGTACTTCTAAGTTTTGCTAATGTTATTGATCATATTTTGCTGATAAGGGTCTATCTGCCTGAAATTAAGTAAAGTCTGTAAAACTGGCTGAAAAAAAGTAATAACAATTCAGGACATTTTAGCAAGTTTTACCCAAACTTAATTACATTTGTTTACTTTGATTTACACTCTGTCCTTATAGACTGGTTCAAGAAGTCTATATTAGTATCAGAGTATGTACTAGTTAGGATGTTTCCAACTACAAGTTACATAATTTCCAAGTAAAAGTGTCTTAAAACAATGAAGACATTTATTGGGTCACATGGAAGTGCCATGACAGGTTGATTCAGCAGCTTGAGGATGCCATCAAGGTCTCAGGTTGTCTTCAGTTCTCTACCTCTCAGCTTGTTAGATTTGTTTTCAAGCTCTTCTCCTCAAAATTGAAAAAAAGCTGCCATTGCCCCTGACATTGGGTCCTCACACAACTGTAACCAAAAGCAGGAGCATGTTTCCCCTTCCACCTCTTGAAGAAAGAAGTAAAGCCTCGATGAGAAGCTCTCACCCTCACCCTCTCAGCTGACTCTCTGGCTGGTCCCATCAGCAAGCGACTGGTCCCATAAGCAAGGCCGATGCCCTTGTTAAACTTGAGTGGAGTGAACATTTGCAGCCTTGATGGTGGGAGGCACTTTCATAGAAGACAAAAACTGGAAGAGCAACAGATAGGAAAAATTTATTACAGTGATATTTCTACAGTTTCCAAAAGCCCTCATAAATGTCTGACAATGGTAGTCTGAAATTCTGTGCTGACTTAATAAGTGAGTTTTACACATTATCCTCAACTTTAATAAATGTGTTTTCCTTTTGAAATTTACACACTAACTCAAAATGGGAGCTGCTTCTACACCGGGGCCCCCAGCCTCTGGGACCTAATGCCTGATGATCTGAGGTGAAGCTGACATAATCATAATAGAAATAAAGTGCACAGTAAATGTAATGTGCTTGAATCATCCCCAAACCATCCCCCTCCCTGATCCATGGAGACGCTGTCTTCCACAAAACTGGTCCCTGGAGCCAAAAAGCTTGGGAACTGCTGTTCTATACAAATCACATGTTTTTCTTTCTATTGGTCTTGTTTAGTGGACTTATATAACATCCTCGTTCTTAAGCATTCAGTTTCCAAAATAGCAAATATTTTCTGTTACAATGATGAAAAAGGAAAAAATAGACAAAGGAGTGTGGGTTATAATGGGGAAAATGAGGAGAGGATAATAGGAATGGTAGGAAATGAAGAAGGCAGGGGAAGAAAGGAGGACTAGAGTGACGACTAATCTGGATGGTCTAATGTTCAGTTAACTAGGTCACTTAAAATGATGGGCAGGATAAGCCATTAAGACGCTGGAGCAAATGGAAGGAAAGTAGAAGGAATCTAACTCTTTTTCCAGGCATGCATTTTGCAAGTTAGAATTTGCCTGACCTAACCACACTGCAGGTGTGTCCCTAGAAATGCATGTTCATGTGATTTGGCAGTCGTGTTCTGATGGCACTCCTTTATTTTTTCATTTAAAGATAATTTGCTGAACAATGATGTGTAAAATAATCCATCTAAATGTTTAAAGGCTCTTAACTTGTCTCAGCAATAGTTAAAGGAAGGAAATATTTAGGTTCTGAGTCTCAAAAGATCAGAATTTCCAAATGATTCAGGCTTTGTGAAGATTTATTTTTCTGTGTAAAACCTAAACCCACTTTAGAAAAAACAGCTCACCTAAACCTACCAATATTGCTTAGGTTTGTTTTAGGATTAAGAGGTTACTGTCCTTGCCTTTCATTTCACCATCTTGCCTGGTTCTTTATTGACTTTCCTGTTTTCCCTCTATGTACTTGTTACAGATATAATAATCACTGGAAATATTATAGATTCTTTTTGATACTTTATCAATCTTGAATAATATATGTGAGAGGATCTTGTTGAAATTCTCCTTTTTGTGTAATAGGTATCCTTTATGTTAAACAGGTTTTCTTTTTATTACTTTTAATACTTATATCCACTGTAAAGTAAAAGATTAGGAAAGCAATGCAAAATAAATGTATACCCCAATGAGTTGTTGTAAGGCCAATACTCTTGTAGCTAAGACCTGAAGAAATAGAAATTTTCACGTATTTCAGAAGTCCTCCATGTGCCTCATTCCAAATTCAAATCACCTCCTGCCCCTCAAAGTATTCACCATCCTGATATTCATAGTGATCATTTCCTTTGTTTCTTTATGGTTTGTGACACCCAAATGCAAATCCATAGACATTTTTACCCATTAAAAATTTTTTTTGGATATGTCTTTTAAGTTTCTCTTGTTGTACTGTTTCAGTCTTCCATCCTTGGTATTTCCTGCAAACTGGCACCTGGATTCAGAGACTTCACTGGATTTGCTTTTATTCCTTTGGGTAAGACTAGAGGTATGTTGTGTTCTTTCATGAGGAGTCATACAATGTCTGGTTTATTCTTATTTTGTGATACTTCTAACTATTGATATCTAGACCCATTGGGGGTTATAGAATGGCGACATTCAAATTCCATCATTTCTTTTTCACTGTGAGCTGATATATTTTGATAAGAAGACATTATCTCTCATCTACTATTTGGTTACCCAGTGATAGATTTCACATGGAAAATGTAGGATAGGTGCTCAGGTTTTTTTCTCCACCAGTTTATTGTCCTTCTCTGAAGGTCACCAATTCTTCTGTTTTTAAAAATATTGTCATGAACTCATGATTTCAACATATCTGATAAAATTTCAATCAATAGCAATTATTACTTTTTTTTTTTTGCTCATATTGTCCTATCTTGGCCAGTAGGATTCTCTTGAGGTTGGCCTCTGAGTCCTTTCCATATGACTTGATTTAATAAATTCCTTGATTTTTAGTAACAGATGTCTATGTTCATCTTATATGCATCCTGCGCCAGACAAGAACCCAGTCCTGTTTCCAAAAGTCTTGATTTCTTCTATGATTTCTAGACCACAATCTGGGTGGTAATGCTTATTGCTCCTGAGTTGGTTACTTATTGCTATTTGGCCTTTTCAGTGGCAGAGTTAGGGAATCTATCTATTGATTAGTATACATATAGGTATAATTTTACAAATAAAATACTGATATTTCCAACTAAAAGTCAGTGCTGTGTTTAGTTGCTCAGTCGTGTCTGACTCTTTGCGGCCCCAGGGATTGTAGCCTGCCAGGCTCCTCTGTCCATGGAAATTTCCAGGTAAGAGTACTGGGGTGGGTTGCCTTTTCCTGCTCCAGGGGATCTTTGTGACCCAGGTACTGAACCTACATCTCTTGCATCTCCTGCACTGGCAGTCAGGTTCTTTACCACTAGTGCCAGCTGGGAAGCCAAAAGTCAGTACTGTGAGATTTTAACCTAGCCAATTTTATACTTTTACTTCATCTATATCTCTCTTCCTCCATAACAAGATTTCTAGTTCCCAAGGGTACAGTAGATGATGGAATTGTAATATCCCATAATACTCATTTACAGTATTCCACACTGTATACAGAACAGGCTTAGAATAACAATACACATATTAACACCACCAATATAATTACAAAGAACAGTTCAGGACTTCCCTGGTGATCCAGTGGTTAAGACTTTACCCTTCCAATGTGGGAGGTACTGGTTTGTCTTGCAGCCAAAAAACCAAAACATAAAATAGAAGCAATATTGTAACAAGTTCAATAAAGACTTTTTAAAATGATCCACGTTAAAAAAATATTTTAAATAAAACAATGTCTTAATTTTTTTTCATATGCTCTCCTCACCCTCATCCTATTTTTATAGTTATACTATATCTACATTATGTGAAAATATAGCTTTTACATATTATACTCTTTTAACTCTCATTTAGCGTTAGTTCTTCGGATAACTGTTTTAATGTCCACCACCAGTTCTTCTACTGATGTCTATCTAATTATTTTGATTGTTTAAAACTCATCCTCCTCTAGATTCCTCAGGAAGGGTTAATGAGAACAATATTCTCTGAATCCTTGCATACTGATAACTGTTGTTCTGTGCCTTTTATAGTTGAAAGTTGGTTTTGCAGTACATAAAATCCTTGCTTTACATTTTATTCCTTATGTCTCTTAAATACATTATTCCATTTTTTTCCTGGCATAAAGTATAGCTGTCAAAAAAACCTGATGATAATCTACATATTTTTAACTTTTTAAGTCACTTTCAGTTTTGATTGGATACTCAATGAAAGTTTTTTCTTTAAAGTTCATTCATTTTGCTAGACATATGTCTTGGTGTTGATAATTCTGGGTCAACATTCTAAGCTACACAGTATTTTTTTTTTTTAATATGTAACTTCATATTGTTTTTTATTAAAGAAAATTTCTCTTTAATTATAATTTTTAGTATTTGTTTTGTCCCCTTATTTTGCATTTCTTCCTCAAAAATCAGGGATATTATCCTGCTCATTGTTTCTCTTAGACATAACTTTGCAAGACATTCGGCCTCAATACTTTTCTGTTCCTCATTTTTATGTAAAAATGGCTTTCCAGAACTTTTAGCAGGAGACATGGCTTTGAGTAACTTTTCTAACTTTACAAACTCTCTCTTCTGGGGTTTTCAAGAAGTATTAAGAAGGGTCACCTTGCTTTATGAGATTTCCTGACTCTGTTCCCTTCCACCACTGTTATCTGACCTCCTCTCTGTTGCTCTCTGCCCAGTTCAGCTCTGATTCCACTCTCAGCATTTCCCTTCAGTGCGACACTCTGTCCTGGCAGGCAGCTCAGCCTCTAGGCAGCTTAAGTGCCTGCAGGCTTTGTAGCAGACCCCTTGCACTCACCACCTACTGGACTGGTCAAAACCTGCCCACTCGCTTTCCAATAAACAGTCTTTGCTATCTAGGGATTCTCTTTCCAATTACACCAAAGTCCATCAAACTTCACTGCTTCTTTCGGCTTTTCCTGCCCACATGTTGATAGGATTCAGGTTTTGCAACTGTTGGTGGTCTGCCCTCACTCACATGTATTTTGAAGTTTGTATGGATGCCTTGTATCCAAGCATCAGTATAAATGTTGTCCATGGGATTTTAATTTTTGCTAAGTTGTTCTCTATGATTTTATGTTAAGATTTAGATTAAAAATTACACTGCCGCTGCAGTCATCTCCCTAGAGCCCACCAAATAGATTTAAACTACTCTCTTTAAGTAAAGCCCACGTTTTCACAAGAATTAGAAACAAAAATTATTAAGAACTTCCTAAGCTTTGATAATTTCATTATAACTTCAGCAGGGTTTAGAAAATGTATTCTCCATGTTATAAAATCCTAAGAACTTTGGAGCAGTGTAATCTTTGTTTTACTTCTGGTGCAATTAAAGAGAGAACATTTCTTTGTTCCTGAACCGGTTAAAAAAATTAGGTGCTCCATGTATTAATGAAAACCAACTTTATATAAACCTTTGGTACAAGCCAAGTATAAGCTGATGATAAAAAAAATGATGATTTTCATTGTAGTAAAAGAGGAGGTGTGTTTGCACAGTGTTTCCATGTATGTTATCTTATTTCATCCTCAAAATAACCCTCTTAGGGAGGTACTGTTATGAGTCCCATCTTTCGGAAGAAGCAGTTGAGCTTAGAGGACTTAAAAGACTTGTCTCAAAAAAAAAAAGGACTTGTCTCAAGACACTGGCTTCGGGAATCTTAGCCCGTCTATGTGTTTACTCGTCCGCTGAGGGCTCGGTTTTGGGAGAGATCCCTGTGCAGCCACGTGGGTGGAAGTGGAAACTGCCTGGCAAGCTCAATGGTCAAATACTTCTTGAGGACCCACAGGGTGACAGGTGCTGCAGGCAGATCTCCCTCACAGGCTGGCTAAGAGCCTTGTCTAGCCCCTTAGAGCCTCAGGAGACAGAGTGGCATTTGAACCTGAGTTTCTGAACTCTAGTGCCTGTGGTTTGCTTTTGCCTGCTAGCTAAGGTCAGGGCCAGCAGGGTGCTTTGTGAGACCCGCAGCGCTTGGAGTGGCTCCATGTGGCATCGCAATACCTGCATGTTGCTGGACATGAGTTGCTTCACTTCGTGGTAGATGTGAAAGGACAGGGTCAGCATTTCTGGAGCTTGCAGCACAGCTCTTCCCGTGTTTACTTGGCATACTCTGAACAGCAGAGAGGAGAATCCTGTCCCAACCTCCAGGCAGCCTCTTATCGCATGCTAATCTCTTACCGTAAAATCTATGCACTTTTTGTTATTATTTTAAAAATTGTGTTTGTGCTGAGTCTTCATTGCAGCTCACGGGCTTCTCTAGTTGTGGTCCTTGGTCTTCTCTTGGTGCTCAGTACAGGATGTGCGGGCTCAGTAGTTGCAGCGTGCTTGGGTTTAGTTGCCTCGGAGCATGTGGGATCTTAGTTCTCTGACCAGGGATCAAACCTGTGTCCCCTTTTAATAAATTATCCTAGGAGAGAAGAGGGCAGGCTGCAAGAGAATGAATGATCCTGAGGGGAGCAGAGAAAATCTGGCCCCAGGGAAAGGGCGTGCAAGCTCCCAGGAAAACAGTGGTAATGGGTCCTGGGAACCTCATTGCCTCATCTCCTGGAAGGCAGATTCTTAACCACTGGACCATTAGGGAAGTCCCCCTCGTAGAACGTTTACATTCTACTTCACAATATATTTGTGCTATTGAATACAAAAAGCATATTTTCCATACACACCGGCAAGTAAAATTTTGTGATAAGGAGACACAGGCTGTTCTCGGATGGCTGTCAGTGCCTCCTGGCACATTACATACTCTAAAGTGCTCCTCGGTTTGAAAGCATAAGAAGAAATACAGACACGTAGACTAGGGCTCCATCTTGGGAGTTTGAAGGTTTTGCTAAATCTTTGGACTTTGTTCTGTAGACACTGAGGATCCAATAAAGCATTTCAAGAATGAAAAGGAACAAATCAGTTTTGTCTTAGAGGAATGATTCTGAATTTCCTTGATCACCATCTATAGTAAGAAATACATGTTACATGCCAATTCATGTGCATATTACACATTATACATAATATAATGCATGTGTATACATTTGATTATATATCTACATATATAAATAAAAATTTGATGAAACTTTACTTACCTTTATATTGTCCACCCTAACCTCGTTCATCTAGGAAAAGTTAATGCAATCCACTAAATTGGTTGCACAACCCCTACTGCACTGCACTTCAGGTAACCAGAGAATTTATATACTTCATTAATATTTCAAATGGAACAGAACTGTACTCATTAAGAAACACTTCAACGCTTCTTCCAGGAGGCTTAGAGACGTTACTGGGAAGGAAGAGGCAATGAGGTTCCCAGGACCCATCAACCCATTACCACTATTTCCTGGGAGCCTGCACACCCTTTCCCTGGGGCCAGATTTTCTCTGCTCCCCTCAGGACCATTCTTTCTCTTGCAGCCTGTCCCCTTCTCTCCTAGGATAATTGATTTCAAACAGAACCTTCTCCAATCATCCCACTTGAGAAGACCTGATAAGTGGGAGAGAATAATCTCTGTCTTGAACTTTAACCCCCTCCCAGAGACAGAACACCTGAGGGTAAAATGTAGCGCAGAGTGAAACCGTGCGCAGTAGTCTGCTAAGGCTGCCGAGAGTACTGGGGACCCGGGGATCTACACAACAGAAACTGATTTTCTTGCAGCTCTGCAGGCTACAATTTAAGATTAAGATGTCAGCAGGGTTGGTTTCTTCTGAGGCCTCTCTCACTTGCTTTAGATGGCTAACCTCTCCCTGTGTCTTCATGGGATCTTCCTTCTGAGTGTGTCTCTGCGCTAATCTCTTATAAGGAGACCCAACTGGACTGAATCAGGGCCCACTCATAAAACATCGTATGCACTTAATTACCTCTTTAAAGGCCTGATCTCCAAATACAGTCACATTTTGAGGTACTCGAGTTCAGGGCTTCAACATATGAAGGGGAGACAAAATTCAGCTTGTAAAACATAAATGAACAGAAATCTCAGTTAAGTAGAGTCGAGAGACCAGAAGGGGGAGCTCTCATGCCCTCGGATGAGCCCAACATGAAGAAGAAAGACTTCTTCCCTGGCAAGAGCCCATCCTGTGACAGTCAGAACTCACCCGGTGAAAAGCCGTGGACTCTCTGTTCACTATACCTGCCTCCCCCCGCACTTCTTTCCCCTCTATAAAAGAGCTCTCCTCTCCATTTCTGTGGGGCACGTGCGTGCGAGGCTCACCATGGTTGCATACTGCAACTCATTGTCAGCACTAAATTAGCCCATTTTTGCTGGAGAAATAACTAGCAGTCTATTTGTTTTAGGTTAGTCCATAGCACCATTTATGTTTGTTTTTTATAAAGGAATCAAATACAGTCATTTTTATGTTCTACAAAATAAATGCCAAAATACCAGCATTACAAACAACATCGCAGCTATTCTCATAATATAATAAGTTCAGTTACTTAATTGTATTTTAGATAGGTAGATTTTCTATTTTAGTGTCCCCACCCCCACCCCAGGAGAGTCTTAGAGGCTACCAACTTAACTTTTTAAAAATTTAGGTCTTAGTTTTTTATTTTACTTAAAATAAAAAAGTACTGTATGCTTAATTGCTGCCCAACTGTTTCATCTTACCCTTGACTGGATGTCCTCAACACATTAAAAAAAATTGCATGAAAAGTTGGTAAATGGTAATTAAAGGATTTCAGTGAAAGATAAGAGAAAGACAAGAAATCTTTTATTTGGGATTCACTGGGCTGACTGAAAAGAAAAAAATCTGAGAAGCCCTTTCTCTCTGGGAAGTTCAGCAAGAAGCAAGCCCAGCAGATGGGAATCAGCTCAAAGGAAAAACACAGGCTAAGGGCAGTGGAAATGGGACATAAACCCTTCAGCTAAGCTCTGGTCTGATAAGGCCACTCTCAGCCAGGAAGCTCCTGTGACTCCAGATGGACGGGGTGTCTCCTGCCCGGCTCTGTGGTCCACAGACATGCCCTGCAGCACTAGACGGGGCTCTTCCTAGTCTGCATCCTGCAGCGCCAGTCCACGTGCCTCTCCTCTGGCCTCTTACCTTCTGCCTCTGAGCTTCCCATTTAACATTTATTTCAGGAGGCTGCTGTGGGTGGGGGCCAATGCCCTTGTTTCCGATTGGTTGATTGATTTATCAAACTTTCTAGACTCCTCACTCTATACCTTGGCCGAATCCTTTTCAGCTCTCTGAATCTGTAATTCATTCTAGAGATGTGGTTGTTCATCAAGATGATCTCTATGATTCCTCTTCACCCTAATGTTATATGAGTCTATTCTCCAGTTTCACACTTTCATGCAGATCAAAAAAAAAAAATCCCATGTACAGTTACAAAAGAAACTCAATATAGATGCCGTTGCCAAACAGATAGGAGGAGAAAAGTACCCCCTTTCTTCTTTAAGCTTATTTTAGGCAGAAAATTTAAGCATATCTCACGATTACCTATGGGTCTTCAACTTGCTCTTCTGTTCTGCCTTGGGTCACTCATTTATAGAGGCAACTCTGAGAGAGTTCCCTGCTGGAACTACAGGTAAGCTGAAACATTTTCCTTCAGTGACACTGGCAGGTTCACCACTAATTATCAGGCTAACTCAGTTCAGTTTAGTTGCTCAGTAATGTCAGACTCTTTGCAACCCCATGGACAGCAGCACTCCAGACCTCCCTGTCCTTCACCATCTCCTGGAGCTTGCTCAAACTCATGTCCATTGAATCAGTAATGCTGTCCAACCATCTCATCCTCTGTTGTCCCCTTCTCCTGTCTTCAGTCTTTCCCAGCATCAGGGTCTTTTCCAATGAGTCGGCTCTTCTCATCAGGTGCCCAAAGTATTAGAACTTCAACTTCATCACCAGTTCCTCCAATGAATATTTCCTTTGATTGACTGGTTTGATCTCCTTTAGGATTGACTGGTTGGATCTCCTTGCAGTCCAAGAAACTCTTAAGAGTCTTCTCCAGCACCACAGATCAAAAGCATCAATTCTTTGGCACTCAGCCTTCTTTTGGTCCAACTCTCACATCCATATGTGAGAAAAACCATAGCTTTGACTACACGGACCTTAGTTGGCAAAGTGATGTCTCTGCTTTTATATATGCTGTCTAGGTTCGTCATCGGGCTAACACACATATAATTCTGAAAAACATTTAAAAAATTCAAAATGACTATCTGTGAGATGGCATTATCAGCAATGCATTATTTTTCAAAATTAGAACTGCTAATGAATTGTTTTCTAATGCTTTTTTGTACCATCCTATGGATGTTTTCTTAAGATATTCACATTTGCAAAATGGCCTGGTACTGTTTTCTCTTTGCGCCCACTCATGGCCCACACATACCTGGCCTCCTACTCCGTGCTGACTCATGAGCCCAGCTCCGCCCACACTCATCCGCAGTGACCCGGCGCCCACTCTCGACCCTCTCCTTTGTTCTCCTACAAGCCCACCCACACACCTGCTCTCCTTCACACAGGTAGACTCGTTCACGCTTCCACTGCTCAGCAGCCAAAGCACAATCATGGCTTAAGGGAGGGGAAGAATAATTTTTCCAATGATCAGTATGTTTTATTTAATTAGCAAGCTCTATCCACACATGAATAGTTGACCAACAGTTCTTTGATTCTTAAACTACTCTTCCAAAACTCCCTCATACACAATAATTGGGTTTTTTTATTTTAAAAAACCCTACCAAAATATAAGTGTATTTTCATGTTGCAATTTTTTTTCACTGACAGTAGCTGTCCTTATCTTTTGTCCACACTGAAATATTCTACCCACATCTTGAGGTAAATGGGTATACGAATGAGACAGTGGCTCGTTGGGATGCTTATTTATAATGCCAGTACCTGAGCTAAAGCTGGAATCAACAGGCTGCCTGATAAGATTAATTGGCCTTGGATCATGCCAGAGCAACTCCAGAGCCAACACCTGAAACAAGGGTCAGCCCACTCATTAAAAACCTGCCAAGGCATACTCTTGGGGAGGCAGGCCCCAGAGGAGGCGAGGAGGCCAGCCTATTCTCCCTGTGTGTATTTACAAGACTACTAGAAAGGTCTTCCTCAAATCACCCTCAACCTGATGTTGCCATGCCTACAATTCCAGCATTAGAGAGTCATTCCTGAACCTTCTCAGTACTTAAACTATGAAGAATTAGAAAGACGCTGTTGGAGTTTCTTCCCATTTGTGATAACTACTTCTATCTTTTCAAGGAGCTCAGATTATATGCCACATGGTGTGAAAAGAATCTATTCTGCAATATTACAAATCCACTCTTTAATAGGAAATATGAGCATTAGGGTGGATTTTAAGAAGCACACAACTGAATTTGTGTTGATATTTTTGGTTTTGGCTTGTTGTTTGGCTATCTCTATATTAAATTGAAGTGCACTCCTTGAAGGAAGGCTAGGACCATTTCTCTTTCTTATTTATATTTCTGAGCTGTTGTTCAGTCGCTAAGCCATGTCTGACTCTTTGCGAGCCCCATGGACTGCAGCACGCCAGGCTTCCCTGCCCTTCACTGTCTCCCTGAGTTTGCTCAAACTCATGTTCATTGAGTCAGTGATGCCATCCAACCATCTCAACCTCTTTCGCCTCCTTCTCCTCTTGCCCTCAGTCTGTCCCAGCATCAGGGTATTTTTCAATGAGTTGGTTCTTTGCACCAGCTGGCCAAAGTACCATGCCTAATAAGGCTGGAAAATTGCTACCTATCCCTGGTAATTTCTCTTATCAATACTAAACCTTTAGGGTCAATTTTATTTTACTTTTCATCCACCATTATTTTGCTCTTTATGTTGAATATAACTACTTTTTTCCTTTAAATTTCCACAATGTTGGGTCTGCTGTCTTACATATTTAATCACTTTATCTCTTGTATCATATTTAATGTTAGAGCTCATCATGGCTCATAAGGACTTTTAAGTTAATCTCTATATGATTTATATATCCTATGCAAAGATCCCTCCATAAAAAAACTCCTCACATAGAAAGATGCAAGCAAAGTATGAAAAGCAAGAAATAAAACAAAAAAGAAAAGCAAGAAATAAATACCTCCTAGGCCATTACACAGCTACAGTGGAGATTTGACTGCCACCAAGTTATTTCCAGCTGTGAACTTCTAGCTAAAGATGGTGAAAGGAACACAGGAATATTATCTCTTCTCAGTAGAGATCAGAAGAGGGGTTATAAATAGATGCAAGATTTCAACACATATTTGGTGGAAAGAGAATGGAGGAAATTTAACTGGCCCAATGGGAAAGAAAGTCACAATCTCAAGTATGTGTACTTGGGGATGCTAAAGATAAGCAAGATATTTCACCTTGAAGAACCTGAAAGAGGCTCAGAACTTGGAGTCACCACATTTGGCAGAAAGTGAGGGTAAGGTGTGGGATGAAAAGCAAAAGTTGAAACCTTATATGTGGGTCAGTCACCTACTCTTACAACCCCAGGCACAGAAAATCAGGAGTCAAGCTACTCCTTCCTTCTTCGAGGAGGAAAGTGAAGTCGCTCAGTCATGTCCAACTCTTTGCAACCCCATGGACTGTAGACTACCAGGCTCCTCTGTCCATGGGATTTTCCAGGCAAGAATACTGAAGTGGGTTGCCATTTCCTTCTCCAGGAGATCTTCCCGAGCCAGGGATTGAACCCAGGTCTCCGGCACTGTAGGCAGACACTTTACCATCTGAGCCACCAGGAAAGTCGAGGAGGGGGAGGGATTTATTTCCTGGAGACACTCAGTATGAAAGGCCTGGGCATCAGAGAAACAGGTCTCTAGAAGACACGGGTGAGGAATGGGCATGTAAGCAGCCAAGTGACCTGGAGGCCTGCGCTGGGAATGGCTGGATCACCTGTCTCTCTCCACTGCCGTACCATCAAAGCCCTGCTAATCAGGAAACTAACCCCGAGGCCAGGCTTCTTCAAACTGTGGGTTAGGAAATCAGTTCTGATGAGTGGATTGGGAAATCAGTTTAATGGGTCATAATAAACACTGTCATTGGTTGGGCTCTCCAGGAAGCAGATTCTGAGACAGAACTGAGAGTTTCGAATATTCATTGTATGCTAAGTCATTTCGATCATGTCTGACTCTGCAACCCTACAGACTGTAGCCCTCTGTCCACGGGATTCTCCAGGCAAGAATACAGGAGTCTGTTGCCATACCCTCCTCCAGGGGACCTTCCTGACCCAGGTATCGAACCTCTTACGTGTTTCCCGCATTGGCAAGCAGGGTCTTTACTACTATTGACAGCTGGGAAGCCCAAGAGGGAGAGACTTTGGGATCAGAACTTGTAGAAGGAAACAAGAAGTAGACAAAAGAGAAAGTAGAGCTGTGATTCAAGGTCCAATGACTACTTCAGCCACAGGGGACACAGAAGCTAGAACAGCTCTTCAGAATTGTCCCAAGTCAGGCCAAAGTGGCCAGCCTTTATCCCCTTTATCCTTGATTGGGAGACCAGGTCTTTAAAGAGGTGGTTAAGCTAAACTGAGGCCCTCAGGGAAGAGCCTTAATTCAATGTGACTGGCGTCCTGATAAGAAGACAAGGAAACATCCAGGGATGCGCAGAGAAGAGGCCATGTGAGGATACAGGGAGATAGCGGCCATCTGCAAGCTGAGGACAGAGGCCTCAGGAGACAAGATCCCACACACAGCACGGTGTGTCCAAATAACAAAAATAAGGAAAGGAATTCCGTGCTGGTCCAGTGGTTAAAACTCCATGTTTCCATTGCGGGGGCACGGATTCGATCCCTGGTCATGGTACTGACATCCCACATGTCACACGGTGCAGCCAAAAAGAGAAAACAAAATGCTGACATCTTCACCTTGGCCTTTTAGCCCCTAGAAGGCTGAGAAAATAAATTTCTGTTGTTTAAGTCACCCAGTCTACAGTATTTTATTATGATAGCCCTAGAAAATTAATATATTCCTCCCTTATTGAACGTATGACCTTGGGCATGTCAACTCTTTGAACGGAGGGGATCCCTGGAGGGGATGACAGCTGAAGCCTGCCCACCAGCAGTACTCAGCGACTGGGGCAACCAGGCTGTCATTGCAGGGGATGTGACTGGTAAAACACAGGGTCTGCCACAAACATTCAAGAAAATAAAATTCAATAGACTGAATAGAAAATATCAGAGTGCATGTAGAAGAGATAAATATTGTTTCATGAAACTTTTCTGCATAAATATACACACACACACATATGGGCATGCCTTGTATAAATGTACATATATATATGTGAACTAGACATGATGAAAAATGATTTCTTTTTGTCAAAAATGTTTAAAAGTCACTTCCTGCGGCAAGAAATTACAGGAATGTTTTTCTGAAAAGAGTTAAACAGACCCAGAGAAGAAACAAAATGTTTTCTCTACCCCCCAAAAGTGAACTATCACCCTATAAACCCCATCCACACACACAGAGTTCCTCACCAGAGCAATGCCAAAGAATGTTCAAACTGCTGTAAAACTGTGCTCATTTCACATGCTAGCAAGGTCATGTTCAAAATCCTACAAGCTAAGCTTCAACAGTACATGACCTGAGAACTTCCAGATGTACAAGCTGGATTTGGAAAAGGCAGAGGAACCAGAGATCAAATTGCCAACATTCAATGGATCATGGAGAAAGCAAGGGAATTTCAGAAAACCATATACTTCTGCTTCATTGACTATGCTAAAGCCTTTGACTGTGTGGATCACAACGAACTGTGGCAAATTCTTAAAGAGATGGGAATACCAGACCAGCTTAGCTGTCTCCTGAGAAACCTGTATGCAAGTCAAGAAGCAGCAGTTAGAACCGGATGTAAAACAACAGACTGGTTCAAAATTGGGAAAGGAGTACTTCAAGGCTATATATTGTCACTCTGCTTATTTAACTTATATGCTAGTACATCATATGAAATGCTAGGCTGGATGAATCACAAGCTGGAATCAAGATTGCCAGGAGAAATACTGACAACCACAGATATGCAAATGATACCACTCTAATGGCAGAAAGTGAAGAGGAACTGAAGAGCCTCTTGATGAGGGTGAAAGAGGAGAGTGAAAAAGCTGGCTTAAAACCCAATATTCAAAAAACTAAGATCCTGGCATCTGGTCTCATTGTACTCGTGTGCTTAGTTGCTCAGTCATGTCCAACTCTTTGCGACCATTTGGACTGTGGCCCACAAGTCTCCTCTGGTCCATGGAATTTTTCAGGCTAGAATACTGGAGCGGGTTACCATTTTCCTCCTCCAGGGGATCTTCCCAACCCAGGAATAGAACCTATGTCTCCTATGCCTTCTGAATGCAGACAGATTCTTTACCCACTGAACCATTGGGGAAATCCCATTCACCATGCCTTTTCATTGTAAATAGAAAAGTAAAAAGTGAAAGCAATGACAGTTTCTTTTCTTGGACTCCAAAATCACTGTGGATGGTAACTCTAACCATGAAATTAAAAGACACTTGCTCCTTGGAAGGAAAGTTATGACAAATCTAGACAGTGTATTGAAAAGCAGAGACATCACATTGCTGACAAAGGTCCTTATAATCAAAGCTATGGTTTTTCCAGTAGTCATGTACAGATGTGAGAGTTGGTCCATAAAGGCTGAGGGCCAAAGAATTGATGCTTTCAAATTGTGGTGCTGGAGAAGCCTCTTGAAAGTCTCTTGGACTGCAAGGAGATCAAGCCAGTCAATCCTAAAGGAAATCAACCCTGAATATTCATTGGAAGAACGGATGCTGAAGCTGAAACTCCAATACTTAGGTCACTTGATGAGAAGAGTCAACTCTTTGGAAAAGACCCTGATGCTGGGAAAGATTGAAGGCAAAAGAAGGGGCCGGCAGAAGATGAGATGGTTAGATGGCGTCACCGAATCAATGGAGGTGAATTTGAGCGAACTCCAGGAGACAGCGTAGCACAGGGAAGCCGGGCATGCTGCAGTCCATGGGGTCACAAAGAGTCAGACACAACTCATTATGTAAAAACTGAATAGTAACCTGAAAAAAACATTGTGATATAACTATATTGGGAGAATTAGAGGAGGGTATAAGAGGCTAAACCCACATCTTCCAAAGAAAAGAGTCATAGATAATACCTGGAACTTTGAAAAATCAAGAAACAGCATTAGAAATGTGGAGATAAATACCAGAAGAAACTGCTGAAAGTGAGTGTGGTTGCTCTGGGGGTGGAATTAGAACTAGAACTTGCAGATGATTCAGGGAAAGGTGATCTCTTTTTCTTTTAGACATTGAAGAGAGATTTGGCTTTTTAAATTCTGTACATTTGTAACTTAGATGAAAATATAAACAATTTAAAAAGAAAAATAATAATATAGGCATATTATTTTTGAGTTATGGAGGCAACCATTTTAAAAAGCTCCAGGGAGTCACAGGGATGTAATGAATGCATAGGGAATACAGTTAATAAGATTTTAACAACTTTGGTGATGGGTGGTAACTGGACTTACTATGGTAGTTATTTTGTAATGTACAAAGTATGAAATTATTATGTTGTATATCTGAAATTAATATTGTATGTTAAGTATAACTTAAATAAAAACTAAAGGGAAAGTCTGAAAGTTTTTTCTGGGAGGTTGGGGGGGATGATAGAACTGGAGTTGATTTTCACTATTAAAACAATTAGATTTTGTAGACTTGTGACAATATTACATTGAATAAAATTTTTAAATAAAAATAAAACAATTAATTTGCAGGAATGATTTCAGGCATGCAGACACTTAG
This sequence comes from Odocoileus virginianus, assembly GCF_023699985.2. Taxonomy (NCBI): domain Eukaryota; kingdom Metazoa; phylum Chordata; class Mammalia; order Artiodactyla; family Cervidae; genus Odocoileus; species Odocoileus virginianus. Next base: position 650,985 of record NC_069686.1, on the reverse strand, counting down.
GAAGGGCTTTGATTCCTAAGCCTTGCTGCTTGCAGTTTCCTCATCTTTGAAATCTTCCACATCTTCTTTACACAGTGTAAGGAGCTGATGAGAAAACATATTCTGGAAGCTCCTGGTGGATTGAAAGTGATCAATAAAGGTTCCCTTCTTTCCTCTTATAGATGAAGAACTCAGGCACTAGTGTTCAGGAGCATAAACTCACTCTTTGAAACCCCTCTTTGCTTGGACTCACAATGACCCTCCCATTACACTTTGGATATAAAAGGAATACTTAGTGTGAACATATATAATGAAGTCATTAAAAAATATCCTATGTGAAATAAGAAATACCCTTTGTGTAATCTGACTAGCTTTGCAATGAATCTATTTTTTTAAACAATAAAGTGCAATACATACTTTACTTAAGTGACGTTTCCCAAGCCTTGCTGATTTTTTAAAAAGTTCCAGATCCAAATTTTATCTAATAGTAATTAGAACCAATTTATCCATTGTGGTTTCCCATTAAAGCTCAGCTTTAATGATTAGGAAGGGGGTTGAGAAATTGATCCCCGCATTGCTTAGGGTAGGCAGGCACCCTAAATTAGTAGCCTCTGACCAAGAATAGCCTGTTTTATGCAGATCTGAATGCTTATTATAATTTTTCTTTGAGTGCCCTGTCATGAAAAAGGTTGGGAAGCATTTCCTTAACAGGTGCCATAAAAATCCATTATAAGGACTGACAGCTCTTTAAAGTCTGAATTATTAAATTTATAAGAATCGTTTAATTTGCATGACTTCAGATGGTTTTCAATGTCTTCCACATCTGACTGGAAATTATGTAGCATTAGGTTTATGTATAATTTTTAATTATTAAGTTCAGTTACAAGTAACTTAATAGAGACCCCAAGATAGTTGTTTAAACAATCAGATTATTCCCTCTTGCAAAAAGAATTCTGGAGAAAGTAACCCAAGGCTAGTATGGTGGCTTCGTAATCATCAAACGTCCTGCTGCCTTATTGCTAAGGCTCAGGGAATGCAAGCCAGAGCATCCGCACCTCAAAGAGCAGGATGGAGGAGGAAAAGGGTGTGCCCTTTCTCTTTTAGGAAGACTTGGTAGAAATCACTGTCCTATCCCCATTGAAATCTCCTTATGCAGAATGCAGTCACATGACCAATAGCTGGAAACTCGGTTGCTAGTTATGGTCTTTTAGGTAGGTGACATGATGTCCAGCCTGAGCTAGGAGTTTCATTAATTTGACAGAGGAGGATGAGTGTTTGGTAGGGAAACAGCAGTTTTTACAGCATGCTTTTAGAAACTGCTGTGTAACTCATTCCAAAAACAATCTGTCAATTCATTATTTCATATATACTGCCGGAAAAGCTGACACAATATATATTAAGGAAGACTAATTAACAAGTTCATTATTTGAAGTTTTGATTATATATTTTTGTTGGATTTAATAATTCAATTATTAAGGGAGAGTAGCTAGGAGGTAAAACAGATTCTGAGGCAACTGCTTGACTTGCATCTATTAGCTGTGTGAACTTGAGAAAATTGCTTAAGTGCTCTGTGCCTTAGTCTCCTTTTCTGTACAGTGGAGATAAAAATAATCATACCTATTTAATAGGAATTTGGAAGAATTAATGAGTTAAAATATATAATGTACTTGGAATAGCTGGCTTATAGTAAGTGATCAGTAAATGATAGCTATCAATATATCTTTTGCTTTGTTTGTTTTACCTACTAAGTCATGTCCTACTCTTTTGTGACCCACTGGACGCTAGCCTGCCAGGCTCCTCTGTCCATGGAGTTTCCCAGGCAAGAATACCAGATTGGGTTGCCATTTCTTTCTCCAGGGGATGTTCCCCACCCAGGAATAGAACCCATGTCTCCTGCGTGGGCAGGCAGATTCTTTACTACTGAGCCACCTGAGGAGCTCAACATAACTTCTACTTAAATTAAAATCTGTTCCTTTAAAACCAGAGGTAGCTATGACAATCTTCTCTATTAAAGAATTTCCAGGTTTGGGGGTTCCCTGGTGGCTCAGTGGTAAATAATCCACCTGCCAATGCAGGAGACATGGCTTTGATCCCTGGTCTGGGAAGATCCCACATGCCACGGAGCAGCTAAATCCATGCACCACAACTGTACTCTAGAGCCCCAGAGTCGCAACTCCTGAGGCCATGCACCCTAGAGCCCACGCTCTGCAACGAGAAGCCAGCACAAGCCCACCTACCACAGCTAGAGAGCAGCCCCTGCTCACAACTAGAGAAAACCTGTGCGTGGCAACGAAGACCCAGCAAAAAAATAAATAAATAAATAGAATTTTAAAAAAGAATTCTTTCAGGTATGCAAAATTTGCCAGGTTTTGCATTGGTAGATAACTTAAACATGGCGATCCCTTGAGACAAACCACAGGGCTTTGAGCTAATAAATGCTACATTCCACAGTAGCATTATGAAAGGAAAGGTAACACAGTAAAACTGAACAGTAACTAGCATTTCTCTTTTTCCCTCCCTTTCTCCCACTTTCCCCTTAATAACTTGTACTGATGATATCACCGCCTCTCCTCTCCCCGCTACAGCCTGACAGTCTCACATTGCCCCAGGGTAGTACAGATTCTTGGAATCTTTAGCCCTAACACTGCGGCACGCCTTCTGCATCCATAGTCCTTTCTAGTCATTCCTGGTGGTTCAAAATTATAAACTGTCCAGACTGAAGCAAAGACGTCATTTACATGCATGCTGAGTAGCTTCAGTCATGTTCAGCTCTTTACGACCCCATGGAATGTACCCTGCCAGGTTCCTCTGTCCATGGGATTTTCTAGGCAAGAATACTGCAGTAGGTTGCCATTTCCTTCTCCAGGGGAATCTTCCCTGATCTGGGATTGAATCCTTGTCTATTATGTCTCCTGCATTGGCAGGTGGGTTCTTTACCACTAGCACCACCAGAGAAGCCACTAGAAGCCACCTGAAACAAGTTTCCTCAAACAGCTCCACAAATATGAGATCTATTTTCCTTTTAGAAAGGCAATATTTAAGTTTCGATTATTAATGACATTAAGACTACAGCTAAAAACACTTTCTTACCTTCTAAAAATAACAAAAATTATATTAAAGAGGTTTTCAGTTCAGTCTCTCAGTCATATCTGACTTTCTGTGATCCAATGGATGGCAGCATGCCAGACCTCCCTGTCCATCACCAACTCCTGGAGTTTACTCAAACTCATGTCCATTGAGTTGGTGATGCCATCCAACCATCTCATCCTCTGCCGGCCCCTTCTCCTCCTGCCCTCAATCTTTCCCAGCATCAGGGTCTTTTCCAATGAGTCAGTTCTTCACATCAGGTGGCCAAAGTATTGGAGTTTCAGCTTCAGCATCAGTCCTTCCAATTCAGGAATTCAAGACTGATTTCCTTTAGGATGGACTAGTTGGATCTCCTTGCAGTCCAAGGGACTCTCGAGAGTCTTCTCCAACACCACAGTTCAAAAGCATCAATTCTTCAGCGTTCAACTTTCTTTACGGTCCAACCCTCACATCCATACATGACTACTGGAAAAACCATAGCTTTGGCTAGAAGGACCTTTGTTGGCAAAGGAATGTCTCTGCTTTTTAATATGCTGTAAATTATATTAAAGAAGTTTTACAAAACATAAAAAATTCCTGTTTCCATTAATGTGTTACTTTCATTTTTGAACCTAAGGCAACTGCTCCAGTTGTGACCATTTCGTTTCTAGAGAGGGGGTAAATAAGGGATGGAGAACATTTCCGGTCAAAATTGGGGAGTGTACACATATCTTCGGCTTATGTTCTACTGGTAAGAACCTAGTCACGGGGCAATACCTAGATTCAAAGGAGGCTCTGGGAAATGTCTTCCATGGCTGGGACCAGCTAAAGCTGGAGGTGGGGTTTCTTTTACCAGAAGGAGAAAAGAGAACAAATGTGGAGTATGTAGCTTTGCCACACAAATGTGTCACATAGTTGTGATACAGTAAAACAATTTTACTTTGCTTTTTACTTAACATTATATCAATCAAACACTTTTCCCCCATGTTATTACATGGTCTTCAAAATTATAAAGCAACAGCTTTAACATATTTAATGTATGTATAATCAATAATGCTTTGACTCTTTCTATTATTGAGAATGTAGATTCTTTCCAGTTCTTTACAATGTCACAAAAGATTTTTCCAAAAGTATATATATTTTTTAATCTTCCTGGAATGATTCCCTTAGGAAAATTCCCAGAACTGGGAATACTAGGTCAAAGGGTATGTGAACAGTGTATGACTCTTAATGTTTTTGTTCCAAATTGGATTCTAAGAAGGCAGGATCAATTTGTTCCCAAAGGAAATGTGCATATTTTTCTACGAATGTGGGGAGGAAGACATATTCACACATCCTTATAGGTAGAATATTTTCAGTTTTCAGGGTCTGGCTGGAATGATCAGGAAACACAGGAGTTGGGTTTGAATCTCTTATTCTGCCACTTACTAGTTAAACAGCTGTAGCCAAGTTCCTTGTGTCTCAATTCCTTATTTTAAAATTGCCGATAAAAAATTCCTCTTAAGATTGTGATTCTTGACACAATCTTGTTTTTTTAAGGTTGTTGACAAATACTGTTTTATCATCTGCTATGCACAGGGTAAAAATGCCATTTCCTGCTCCACTGAAGAGAGAGATAGCCATGTTACTTTCTTTAGCCAGTGAAATGGAAGCAAAAGCAACAAGTGTCATCTCCAGGCACACATTTCAAGGACCTCTGTGTTATATGCCACATTCTTTTTTGCCTTTGCCACATGATTGGAAATACTTCAGATCATTTGTTGTTGTTTAGTTGCTAAGCCATGTCTGACTCTTTGGCGACCCCATGGACTGTAGCCCGCCAAGCTCCTCTGATAATGGGATTTCCCAGGCAAGAATACTGGAGTGGGTTGTCATTTCCTTCTCCAGGGGATCTTCCCAACCCAGGTATAGAATCTGCATCTCCTGCACTGCAGGTGGATTATTTATTTCAGATCATACCAGCTCTTCAAGTGAGTCCTAGACTAAGGGTGGCACAGAGCAAAATCTTAAGCCAACCTGTGATGGATTTGTGAATTCAGTAAGAAATAAATCTTTGAGTTTTTTTTTAAGCCACTGAGACGTTGACATTGTCTGTTACTGCAGTATAACCAAGCCTATTCTGACTGCTGCACATTTTCTCAGGATTAATAAAATAACATGAATGAGATGTTGGGCCCATGATAGGGATTCAATATATGTCCTTTACAATAATAATTACTACCCTCTATTCAATAATTCAATGTCCTCTATTTGCCAGGCAATTTTATACATTATGTCTAATCTTCAGAATAACCCTGAATATTATAAAAGCCTCCATTATAAAGGAGAAAAACAAAGCTTGGAATGGTTAGTATTTTGCCTAACATCATCCAGCTAGAAAGCTGCAGAGTTGGGATTCAAATCTGGTGTGTTTCCTTCCATCTTTTTTTCCTTGCCTTTGGAAGTCTATGGCACAATTTTTAAATTACTTACATCATTATGTGAATTTCTTTTACTTCTGTTTTCTAAATTTTTTATTTAATCCTGCAACAAAACCTCTGTTTTCTCAAACTTCTTGAAAGGTACACAGAAATTGAATCAAAGACACAGTAGCTTGCTATTCAAGCCCCTGTTTGTTCCGCAGAAGAACCAACATGAACTCAGATACCTTCTACATTTTTCCTGGCTTGATCACACCTGACAGGAGTTGAGATTTATATGCTTATAAAAAGAAAACGATGGTTTCACCAGTATCTTAGCTACACAGTAGGAACAGAGATGCAGATGCAGAGAATGGAAGGGAAGCAGAGGCTGGGACGCTCTGGGGAGCAGCGCTGACATGCACACATCCCCACGTGTGGCACATTCAGCCAGTGGGAAGCTGCCTACAGCGCACGGAGTCGGCTCAGTGCTCTCTGATGACTGCGGGCGGGGCTGGGGGAGGGTGGGAGGGAGGCTTATGCACACACACAGCATATTCACTTGGTTGTACAGCAGAAAATAACACATCATTGTAAAGCAATTATACTCCAATTAAAAATAAATTAAGAAAGAAAAGAATGGTTTCAAAACTGGAGTGGAATGAGTCATTAGAATGAGTTGGATTAAATTCTCAAACCAAACACTGACTTTGTCTCTCTCTGTTTTTTAACAATTAAGATACAATTCACATACCATTCAACTCAACCATTTAAAGTTACAATTCAGTGACTTTTAGAATTGTCACAGAGTTGTGTTATCTATCACCACAATCAATTTTAGACAACTTTCATTACCCCAAAGAGAAATCCCACACCTCTTAGCCATCACTGGAATCTCTGCATCCACCCCGCCTCAACCTCCAGCCCCAGACAATTATGAATTTACTTTCAGGACTCTGGCTCTTTTTACAGTGCTTCCCAGAATTTCAATTACCCTCCATGCCCCAAAAATGGCTCGCCCTACCATCTCACCACCCTAGCCTCACACCTAACTCTGCAAAGCTTTATTCAATTATTTTTATATTGAAGCTTAAGTTCTTAGATTTTTTGTTTGTATCAGTCATTAAAGTCCTGCTAGGTATCCAGAGTTCTATTGATCTTAGCTGTACGGACTCTTTCAGAGGTCTGACGTGCTGCTTCAGATGTACCTCCTGTGATCAACAGCGGGTCACATGGAGTGAAAGGCAAATCTTTCTGCTTAATGTAGAAACTTTTCCAACAGGAAGCACTGCTATCTCTAATAAATATTGCTGAAGACAGAAAACAAAAAACAAAAACACCAAAGTTTAAATTCTAAAGTATCTGGTGTAAGAAACTAAAATTCTCTTTACTTTGCTGTTGTTGATCAGTTGCTCAGTTGTGTCAGACTCTTTCAGACCTCATGGACTGCAACACACCAGGCTTCCCTGTCCTTTACCATCTGCTAGAGCTTGCTCAAGCTCATGTCCATTGAGTCGATGATGCCATTCAAGCATCTCGTCCTTTGTCATCCCCTTCTCCTCCTGCCCTCAATCTTTCCCAGCATCAGGGTCTTTTCTAAAGAGTTGGCTCTTTGCAACAGGTGGCCAAAGAATTGGAGCTTCAGCTTCAGCATTAGTCCTTCCAGTGAATATTCAGAGTGATTTCCTTTAGAAGTGACTAGTTTGATCTCTTTGCAGTGCAAGGGACTTTTTACTTACTCTACTAAAAACTCAGAATTTCATTGTGATATATTACTAAATATTCACAAAATACACAATTTTTTAAAAAGCTCTCATCTGTTCATGACCTGATCATCTAGTTCGTAGAACTTTCAAAACTTTTTCTTCTCTTTCATCATTCCCTTATGAGCCATTTCACAGTTTGTAAACACCTCTAACTCATGACATAAGGTGGTCAAGTAGGTGAGATGAAATTAAAATCGCTCTCTTATGATTCTTATTTTTTAAAACTGTTGGTTAGGAAAAGGCAAACGTTGACATTAATGGTTAAAAAGAGTACAGTAGTCCCCCCTGACCCACGGTTATGTTTTCTGTGGTTACCCATGGTCAACCAAGGTACAAAAACATTAAATGGCAAACTCCAGAAGTAAACAACACAAATGCATTAAATTGTGTGCCATTCTGAGCAGAGTGACAGTCTCTCGTCATCCAGCTCCATCCTGCCTGGGACAGGACTCAGCCCTTGGTTCAGCACGTCCCTCCTGTCTGTCACGGGGAGGCCTCCTGGGTGGTCAGACCAACAGCAGGGGCTGATGCTGCGGGTGCGCCCCTGTGCAAGTGGCCCCTTTAGTTCCCCCGAGCCCCATGGCGCCAAAGTGGTGACGCCCGCAACTCGAGTATACCGCAGAGTGCTTCTTTTCAGTGAAAAGTGAGAGTTCTTGACTCAATAAGGAAAGAAAAGAACCATATGCAAAGGGTCCTGACACCCACGGTAAGAATGAACCCTCTACCTGTGAGATTGTGAAGCAGGAAAAAGACATTCATGCTAGTTTTGTGCCGGCACCTCAAGCTGCAAAAGTTATAGCCATAGTACATGATAAGCACTCAGTGAAGACAGAAAAGCCTTAGCTGTTTTGAGAGGGAGACCACATTCACACAACTAAAATATACTACTGTAACTGTTCTGTTATTAAATCATCTTTAATTTCTTACTGTGCCCAGTTTATAAATTTAACTCTATTATTGGTATTAAATTGATAAATATAGATATTAAATAAAATAGGAAGCAAATAAATAAATAAAACAGGAAGCAACAAAATGCACTAAAGCATTAAGAGGATGGGAGAGATGAACTGTTCCCTTGGCGGGAAGAAATTAAGGAAAAGTGAATGCTTAAATACCCCTGAAAACAGTGTTTCTAGGATGGACTGAATTGAGGATGAATTAACTAGTTTGAGGGGGTCTGGTTCCAGTCTCTACTTGTACTGTGCTGAGTTGTTTTCTGCATGTTTTGGATACACGTGGCGATAGCAACCTGTTAAGTCTCTGGTAAAATCCAGTCCAAAGATATGCGAAGCCTGGACATGTGGAGCTGAATAAGCACATATTAAAGCCATGAAATGTATTCACATTATTGGGCAGTTATGGCAACGGAAAAAACAGTGTTGGTGAATAAGAATGCTTAAAGGGCGATGGCTTAATGTAAGGAAACAGCAGCCACTATGAAAGTTCAGAGGATATGACGTACCTTTCTTTGACTCAAGGAGCTGCAAGTTCGACTTCCGCCACCCCCCTCCACCCCCATATACAACTGCACTATTCTCATGAAGCTTACCTTCAGCAAATATTTATTCAACAACTATAAAATGATGTGTAACTTGGTGGCCGGAACTGTGAGGGATCTAGAAATGACAGGACCCCAGGAGTGTGTGGACAAGCACAGATGATGTTTATGAAGCAATGAGTCTAGTCTGTAGACTACTATATTGGTGGGGAAAATGGAAGAAAGACAGAATTGAAGAGCGTGGGACTCAGATCAGTAGGTTCTTGAATACCAAATTTATGTTAGGACTTTATTCTTTGGAAAACACAGACTCATGATTTTTTTCCTTTTAATGTGAAAAGAAAGTGATCAAAGCTGTTTCTGCCTATTTATTCACATTTTTTTGTCCTACTGATATCTTTTTTTAGACAGTAAATTTTCAGTGAACAAAAACAATATCTATTTTACTTGCTTGTTTAATGTCCAATGCAATGTGGTAGGCTATTGCTTAATATTTAGTTGATGTAAACACCAGCTGTTATTAAAAATTCAAGAGTTCTTAGTATAGAAGTAATAAAGGATGCCCATTGTTCTTAACATTTATTTAGCTAAACTACCATCTGCCTCACCAGGAAAAATAAGAAACCTAAGCAACTGTGGCAAATCATTTGCCCAAGAATGCCACTTTAAAATCCTAGTGAAGATATCAGGTACTACAAGCATAGAAGTTCTGTAAACTGATACATTTTGTATTGCATTGATTCAGCATTTCTTTCATTATTATAACTGTAGGTAGATTTCAGAAGTTAGCATATATTTAAATTATCTAAAGATCTGGTTAAACAAGATCAAACTAACTCCCCCCTTTCATTGCCCTTTATAACCTCTGTAGGGTGTCCCACCCTGAGTGACTGTTTATAATGGACAGGATGTGACAGACGCCACCCCCGGGCCCCATAAGGTAAGGGCATCTGGAGGAGGGCTGGGAAAGCCTGCGACAGAGTTAGAGGGAAGGAGGCATGATGGTGACCTCAGTAGAGCCCGCACTGGTCCCTCCAGTAATTTCAAGAGGGCAGACAAGAGTTCTTGCAGTTTCCAGAAAGAGGACTGACTGCCAGCTCCTTGCCATCCTCCGTCTTAGACTGGCTATGGGAGAACAGGCAGGCACACGCAGGCTGACTACTCTCTTGCCTGTGACAGCTCCAGCTGACACATGTGCGCAACAAGAATACAGTGCCAGCCTTCCCAGGCCCTGGGAGCCAAGTGGGGTGAGCTGGGATGAGGTGAAGGAAAATCCCGGAGTAAAACAGAGATGATGTGAGAACTGGAAGTAGGGGTGGTAAGTGTGGTACACGGTGGCCTGCGGAGGCTGGGGGGAAGCGAGGATGAGGGCGTGAGACAGAAAGCCTCGGGCTGCCTGGTGTGCCTCCTAGGGGGTGTGGGGTGTTTGCAGAGGAAGCTGTGGGGGCCTGTGTGTGTACAGAAGGTATGTGAGGGAGGGGTTTTATTGATGTAGGAGTGGGAGGGTGTGTGCTGCGGGGTGTGGAAGGCGGGGGCGGAGAGAAAAAAGAGTGTGGAGGGCGGGAGGACTTTCATGGAGTGCCAGGAACACCCATTTCACAATGGAAAACTGCCAGCTGCCAGAGAGTCAGATCTCCTTGTGGGAACGGATCAGCTCCCCACGCTGGATTCTGGCCACAGATCCTACCCCAGGGTGGCTGCCAGATTTCTGACCCCAAAAGGGAGGGACACAGTTTCTGGATTTTTACCACACCCTGATCCATGATCTTTCCCAGGGACTGATGTTTTTGCTTGCGTTATTATCACAGTGTTGGTCACAGAGCAGTATTTCTTGGCAGACAGTCTGGTGAATAGAACTATAAATTAGAAAGAAAGGAGAATTTCTTTTCTTGGTTTCTTTCATGTGCTTTTTGATGACGGTTGGAACCATGCTGTAATATTTCTGTGTCGTGGTTCCCAATTTTCTTAGTAAAAAGGAAGAATACATCAACAAGCTTAGGGAAATATAATGTAGAATTAATAACTGCAATGAATAAATAATCACAAAGACTAGATAATAAATTTTAATCCAGCATGAGAAAGAACTTTTATGAATTACAACTATTCAAAACCAGGAGGAGGTGAAACAGGAGGGAAGGGGACAGAGCATAACCTTTAAAAGAATAACATAGTCAAAGATTATATGACATAAATTGGTTAGAACCAACTAGGTCCAAGATGGTGGAAGATCTGACTTCCCAGTGGACCTTGAGCTTCTTTATATCCTCACTGTATGTAACGCACTAGCATGCTAAATGACACATGCACCAGGGTCATGACAGTTCTGACCGCAAAATGCCAAATTCCTGCAAGTCCCTGCCCCTTCTCCTAAATAGTTGGGATAATCCTCCTATTCATTAGCCTATGAAATTACCCAGCTCACAAAAACTAACCACTCCATATTTCAGCGCTACTCTTACCTTTTGAGACAGACTGCATTCTCTCTAAGGGATATGTATCTCTGTAGATAAATCCACTTTTCAACCTATCACTTTGTCTCTCACTGAATTCTTTCTTCAATGAGATATAAAGAACCTGGGCTTCATTACGTCCTGAGACCAGGTGTATGATTTCAACTAAAGGACAGGGGATTCAAGGCTCAATCTGAACTGTGCAGTTTTCGCGGTATTTGTCTGGCATGTCATTAAAAATGTTCAAACAGAGGGAAGAGGACCAGTTGTTGGGTGTCTAGCAGCAAATGATATATGTATTTAAGATATCCTGAAGACTTATGTAAAAACCCTGAGATGTTATGATTCTAGGACTACACAGTGCTTTAAGCAATACAGACTTATTTCAAACATTAAAGTGCCTTAGATATGAAATGGTCATGGTATTAAATGTTCAGCTAACAAAGAATGTCTCTGTGTGATTAGCACTGTTATTGGACAGGCTGTATGTACAGCATAGAAATGCAGAGAGAACTTGAGGCCCAAGTACTCCACAGTAACCCTGAAGCAAACTGAATATACAGAAGAAGGCCCTGTGATATACAAGGGGAAAGTAGTCAACACAAACAGGCTGGAACTCTTATCAGTCACTCCTGAATAGCCTCGATTCTTATGAGCCATGCAGTCCAACATTGTGTAGGACTGAAAGAAGAACCAGGTGGTGTCACCGGTAAAGAAACCTCCTGCCAATGCAGGAGATGCCAGAGACAAGGATTTGATCCCTGGATGGGGAAGATCCCCTGGAGGAGGGCATGGCAACCCACTCCAGTATTCTTTCCTGGAGAATCCCATGGACAGAGGAGCCTCGCAGGCCATGGTCTGCAGAGTCGGACACAACTGAAGCGACTTAGCAAGAAAGAAGCCCACAGGTGTTCTCTTCAGTGACTAAAAAACGTTCAGATGTCTGCAAAGCACCAAGAACAGATACCTACGAAGTGCTCGTTTGAGAGATAGTCAAGAAGTCCTTAGAGCTTCCTTAGCTTTCCGAGTACTGCCGACAAGTCTCCTCAAATGTCAGTGTACCTTTTAATTACCTGGGGATGGATCAAAATGCAGATTCTGATTTAGTGCATATGAGGTGGGCCTGAGATTCTATTCAGTATATGAAAATACTTCCTTTTTTTAAAGTATGCATGAAATGATGCGTTTTAATTCATTGTATCTTTGGCTATGCAATGCAGGGTCTTTTTGCTGCTGCACCCAGGCTTTCTCCAGCTGCGGCAAGCAGGGCTCCTCTCTAGTTGCTGAGCACAGGCTTCTCATTTCGGTGGCCCCCTTGCCGAGCAGCATGTGCCCAGGGCACATGGGCTTCAGTAGTTGCGGCACCTGGTTTCTAGAGCTCGGGCTCAGTAGTTGTGGTGCTTGGGCTTAGTTGCTCTGCAGCTTGTGGGATCTTTGTTTCTGGATCAGGGATCAAATTCGTGTCCCCTGCATTGGTAGGCAGATTCTTGACCACTGAGCCACCAGGGATATTTCAGTATATTTCAGTATATTTCAAAGAGATACCGATGATACTTGTCCACAGGTCACTCGGAGAAGCAAGGCTGTAGAATCTACAATGTAGCTGAAAGAGCTGAGGGAACTGCAGGTATTCACCTATTTGCATAAGCAAGAGCACACACCGCATTAGGAGTGTAAGATTCAACACTATCCCATGCATGGAATTCATAGTATACAAGGAAAGGAGCCTTGTGATGCCATTTGAAATCCGTAATTCAGCTTTATTCACTGGCCAAAATTTATTATGTGAGGGAGTATGAAATCTGTGTGGAGCTGGATTGGCATCTCCTTCCCCGGTGGCTCAGATGGTGAAGAATCCACCTGCAATGCCGGAGACCCAGGTTCCATCCCTGGGACAGGAAGATCCTCTGGAGAAGGATGTCAACCCACTCCACTATACCTGTCTGCAGAATTCCATGGACAGGGGAGCCTGTCCAGGGTCACAAAGAGTCTGACACATTTTCAAATTTTTCAACTAGAGTAGGGATAATGTGGTCTCTTAGGGTAAATGTCAGCAAAGTCTTGAGAATGCCAAACTATACTGACAAGGAAATGATATGTTTTAGTCCCTTCTCACCTGTATTTTCCCTTCTTAGAACATACTTTTCCCTAAGAGGCTACTTTGATCTTTTCTCTCAGGGCTTTGACCTCAACTAATTGTCTTAATATCCTCCATTGAAATAGACGGTAAAGAATTTAAGGTGCAACCTTTCCCTGGGAAATCTGTAAGACTCCACATTTTCAGGACACAAAAGGATAAGGTGCTATCAGGAAAATGTCAGACCCTGTGACAGGTAGAAAAATATATTTTAATAGGTGGACTTGGTTTAAATGGCCTATTCATATCTCTGCAGATTGACATTACCCAGGATGAAAGGAGTGGGGGAAATGACAGTGCTGGGAAAAGTCTTGAGAAGGGTCTCAGTCTCATTCTGACTCCTCAGGATTGAAAAGGTCAAAAGATGAAAGCTTCAGTCCGAAGGAAAGACTTTTGAGCACATGAACTAGCAAAGGTTGTTAACCATCTTCTGAATGGTGACTGATTTATTTTGCATCAATGAATCAGAACTAATTAGATTCCACCCTGTTTCTCACCTCGGAATAGACAGTAACAAATGTTGTACCATATATTTTTAACTATATTATAAATGTAGGAATTCTTTGCTTCAGCCATCCACAACTTAGCTCCCCAGCAGTACTGTCCATCTGGAACACAACTATAAACCAAGAATTATGCAAAAAGTTCCCCGAGTAGGCAAACAAATGTCATTAAATTCATATGGAAGCTCATAAGACCTAAAGCTCTTAGAATTTACATGTTCAACACCTCCGACCGCATGACAGTAATTCATTGCTGACAATCAGCTATTGTACATGAAACAAACTGACTGGACTCCTGTTTCCCATTATTTCAAATGGGAAAAATTATAATGTGTCACACATCAGGCCTGAACCACCAACAAATTTCTAAATACATAATGAAACCATAGTAAGATGTGTCCATGTAAGTAACAAATGACATATGATGTAAAATGACTAAGCAAGCTTATTGATTATAAAAGAATGGACACAGAAGCTACCAGCTGCTCTTAATTTCACATCTCAGTACCAGTGACACAGAAACTCATCTCTATTGATGACGTGCACTGTTAAAAGTCTATGCATGTGATTCTATCGGTTATTTTCCCTGTATATTTGCTTTTTAAGAATGTTCTAGTGAGGTCTGAGTATGTAAACGTATATTTTCCCCATAAAAACATCAGCCCCAAAATGATATGCTGAGAGTGATATATGTTCTGTGAGGTTGGGTGTTAAAAACCAAGAGATAGTCTATGAGAAGATATAAATGGGGAGGTTTGTAGCATATGTCTGGTGGCATGCTGGAGTCCACTTATATTGGTTCACAGGAGTCAATTGTTAAATTTGCTGGCATTTATAAAGCTGGTTGATGTCACATTGACAACTCAAGATTGGACATGATGGAGTACTTACACCACAGCACAAAAACAGACGGACACTACACGCAAGGACTGCTCTCACCCCCGTGAGTGCTGGCTATTGAGCGCTTGCACGCGGAGTATGCCTGGACTGCATCTCGCCAAGTGGGAGCTACCACTGGTTATTACGGGTTATATCACAGCAAGGATATGCTAGACTCAGGGTGTGGTGAAAGCAAACCCCACACATCAGGGGCTCACGCAACAAAGGTTTGTTTCATGCTACAAGGAGGGTCCCTCGAGGCTTCTGTTCGACTTGGTCACTGAGGAGCCATGAGTGATAAAGGCGCCATCATCTCTATAAGAGGTTCAGGGTTGACAAGGTGAGAGAAAAGTGACCAGCAATCAAGACCTAGTTTTCCTATGCTTGGATTGCAAAGGAACGCAAGTCATTTTCCAACCACACCCTCTGGCCAGAACTAGTACGATGCACAGTCTCCTTAAAAAGAGCACGAAGACTGGGAGACCGACAGGCACATGAACCATTCGTTTACGTGTCTCTAAGCGGGGAACACTGTCCAACCATGACTTCAGGCTTTCTTATGAAACAGAATGAGTTACTTGAGACCACAGATTTAAAAAAATCTTTTGTCACTTTTTTGCATGCTGGAGAGGGTAAATTAATCAAAATAAATCAGTTAAAGTATTTCATAGGGCTTCCCTGGTGGCTCAGAGGTAAGAATCTGCCTGCCAGTGGAGAAGATGCAGGTCTGATCCCTGGGTTGGGAAGATCCCTTGGAAGAGGAAATAGCAACCCACTCCAGTATTCTTGCCTGGAAAATTCCATGGACAGAGGAGCCTAGCAGACTACAGTCCATGGGGTCGCAAAGAGTCAGACACAACTAAGCAACTCAGGGTGCACACAAAGTATTCCATTAAAAAAAGGAAAATCAAAACTACAATGAGGTACCGCCTCACACCAGTCAGAAAGGTTCTTATTAAAATGTCTACAAATAACAAATGCTAGAGAGGGCATGGAGAAAAGGGAACCCTTTCACAATGTTGGTGGGAATGTAAGTTCATACAGCCCCTATGGAAAACAGTACGGAGGTTCCTCAGAAAATTAAAAATAGAGTTGCCATATGATCCAGCAATCCCACTCCTGGGCATGTATGTGGACAAAACTCTAATTCGAAAAGATTCATGCACTCCTATGCTCATGGCTGCACCATTCACAACAGCCAAGACATGGAGACAACCTAAATGTCCATCAACAGATGAATGCATAAAGATGACGAGGTCCATACACACAATGGAACACTCCTCAGCCATTAAAAATGAAATAGTGCCATTTGCAGTAACATGAATGGACCTAAAGATTATTATGCTAAATGAAGTAAGTCAGAAAGAGAAAGACAAATATCATCTGATATCACTTATATGTGGAATCTAAAATATGACACAAATGAATACATCTATGACACAGAAACACACTCACAGACATAGACAATAGACCTGTGGTTGTCAAGGTGGCGGGGGATGGAGTGGGGGGTTGAGATTAGCAGATGCAGACTATTACATACAAAATGGATAAACAAGGAGGTCCTATCATATAGAACAAGGAACTATATTCAATATCCTATGACAAGCCACAATGGAAATGAATGTGAAAAAAAAATGTATATATATATGTACAAATGAACCACTTTGCTATTCAGCACAAATTAAAACAACATTGCAAATAAACTATATTTCAGTAAAAAAAAGTATTCTCTGAAACATGTGCAGAAGGCTTATTGTTCTGAATCACTTTTGAAACAGTAACTGGTATCTGTGATTTTCTACAGACACCGTGCCACCAACAGCATGGGTGAGGCAGCATTTCTTAAAAGTGTTCCATTTTTAGCTCAACAACTTTTCCCAAACCAGTAACACCCATTATGCATGTTTTAAATGTGGAGCTTTATGAATCCTCCTGGGAGTTGCTGGAAGGTTTTCAGACAACAGGTCTGTACTGTCTCAGATAGCCTCAAACGATTTGCTGTCTGAAGCTCTGTAATTGTCCAATCAGGCCCTGATGGGAACAGCCAAGCCACGATATTTTCAGTAGGCTCATTTTTTAATGGACTAATTTCTCATGGATGTAGGCAATTATGTCATGACTACTTTTGCCACTGTTTGGCAAAGTGTGGTTGTTGAAGTGTGACTGTCATAGATTGCATCCTGATTTCAGAGATATTGAAACATAAAAATTAAAATGAATAAGATAAAATAACTGTGTTTTAGAATCTATTAAAAAACACTTACCTAAGGGGGAGATTGCGCTAAAACTTAGCCTTAAAGATCTTTAAAAACTTGATGGACAGAGGATGGAGAAAAGGGATTTAAAAGCTACAGTCAGTTTTTTCCTCCCTAGAGATGACAGCTAGAATTCACCTTCAGGGTAGACTGTTCTCTTATTTTGGGAAAATCAACAGAATGAGTCATTTAGGTGTCAAATCTAAGCAAAGGCCTCATTCTGAGCTGGTGATTTTCAATCAGGGTGACTCTGAGTTGCTAAACATCTTTGTTTTACAACTCAACAGTAAATGTCTGTTTTGTAATCTGAAGAATTACATCTCTGCACGTTGTATTTCCCTTGATAAATGTTTATTATTGTCAAAGAGTGAATTTAGGCTTTATTGTGCCTATAAAGTATCACTAATTCATTTGGAGATCTGTGTACACCCTTGTTCAGAAGCAAAATCTGGAGACCGTGGAGGAGGAGTAGGCAAGTTTGCGTGTCACTAGTGAACAGTCCTGCAAAGGACAGAAATGCCTTTGGTAGGACTCAACCAGGCCCAGACTGTTCATGTCTGGGGACTGTGTGTGTGCTAAGTTGGCTTCAGACATGTCCTACTCTTTGCAACCCCATGGACTGTAGCCCACCAGCTCCCCAGGGTCCATGGGATTCTCCAGGCAAGAATACTGCAGGGGGTTTCCATGCCCTGCTCCAGGGGATCTTCCCTACCCAGGGACTGAACCCAAGTCTCTTACACCCTGCATTGGCAGGCAGGTTCTTTACCACTAGCACCACCTGGGAAGCCCTGTCTGTGGGCTACATAAGGTCAAATAACCTAGAATGTGTTGATATTGTACTGGTGTGTTTTGATGCATTATCCTACAGGGAACCATGAGACAAGTTCATGATTCTGTTGGTCTGTCATCTTAGGAAAAGTAATCAGTCACTGGACCAATGATAACTGGAGGAGTGGGCTCCAAACCGGGGGAAGGAAACACCTCCTTCCCATGTCTGGAGCTCAGCAGCGGGCTTGTGCTTGGAGTTGTGGATACCTTTAACCCGCCTCTGGGGTTGGCCTGAGCAGGACAGGGATGGGAGCTACACAGGCATATCTTTGTGGAGGACTCAGAATGGCTCTGAGCCTTGCTGGGTTTGGGGTAAGCTCATCTGGTAGCTCAGGGGTCCCCAACTTTTTTGGCACCAGGGATTGGTTTCGTGGAAGGCCATTTTGCCACGGACCAGGAGGCAGAGAGGGTGGTTTCAGGACGATTCAAATGCATTACATTTATTGTGCAGTTTATTTCTATTATAATTATATCAGCTTTCACCTCAGATCATCAGGCAATAGATCCTGGAGGTTGAGGACCAGGGAGCCAAATCCCCAGCAGCGATGCTATGATGTCCTTCTCTTCCGTTACTCCCCATGCTTCAGTTAAGCTTGTTAAAGGTGTAGCCTGGTCTCTGATTGCAGTGAGTTAAGCGGAGGTCTGTTGCACAGCTGAGATGACAGGATACAGAAGGGAGTAGGGAGCTTTGCTCTGAAGTCAAGGAGGTGGGAGCTGCATATTACGAGTGAAAGGGTTTTCCCTGCAAGCCCACTCACAAGGCTGAAAAGAGAAGCCTGAAGAACAGGAGAGAAGATTTAAAAAAATCTTACATAAAGTAAGCACAAATACTGAAGGAAATGAAAAAAACAACCACAATAAGTCTGTGAGTCTAGGTGAGAGTCAAATAGTGCCACACATCTGAGTTGGGTCCTAACATAGCACTCTCTTACAGCCCAGTACAAAATGCACATTTGTCACGACAATTCCAAGTTTGCAAGGAAAGGTTTAAGATCACACGAAACTTCACACCCACCATTGAGAAAAATGTTTATGTAATTTGTTAATGTAAAGAAAATCCTTATGATACAGAAGCTTAGCCCTCAGTTACTTAAAATTTAACCTGAGTACTGTGGGTGCTAAGAAACTTGGGGAGTCAGATAGCTGCCTGTTCAATTCATGGCACTGGTACTCCAGGACATTTCGAAGACAAACACGGTGATTTCCCTGAAAGCATTTGGAGACGTTCCCTGTGTGTTTCTAACAATGCTCTAGCAGCTCATATGAATCTAACAAGCATGAATTTATCTAAATCTTTCTTTATCCTATTTATATTTGTGGACTACGCAACATCTTGAGGATAATGAGTTCCATATGTTTACTACCCACTGTATAAAGTAATGCCATCTTTTATTTGTCTTTAAACTACTTTCATAGAATTTCAATGGATGCCCTGAAACATTCCAGGCTTTGAGATGCTCTCCCTCGAGAGCCACAGCTAGCACAGCCAGGGCTTTAAGCAGGTAAGGAAAGCCATGCCCTCTGGGCACTCCGGGGGAGGAAGGGGCTCTCCCTTTCTGGAGCAGGTGCAAAACTCAGTGAGCAGGGTTTCAGTCCCAGCTGGGTCTCCTCCCGGCTCCCTCCCCCTCACCACGCCCTTACCTGATGCCCTGCTGGGTGCAACTGGTACAGAGCTATACAGCGCTCCTGGGCTTCGTCAAGATTGTACACATTTTGATAAAATCCTTTCTCAGTGATCATCTTTCTAAGGGATCTTAGTCTTTCCATTAATTCTTAATTTAGAGCCTATTGACCCTTCTCTGTCTTTCCTGGGATATGGGGTTGTGGCAGTCATAAAACAGGGGTCAGAGGAACAGGGCAGTAACGATTCTATTTCCAGGATTTCTAATGATTTCAGTAATTCAGAGAGACCCATTTTATAATCATAGGTTAGATTAATTTTCTCAAGACTCACTTGCTGTCTGCTGATGGCCCAGCAGAGAGATACTTTTCTAAGTAATTTTCTAAGCATTTCCCAAGCTTGATGAGGTATCATTTCGTTTTATCTGTATCAGTTCAGATCTGTATCACCTGTACATGTCCCCTTTCAGATTTCATTCTCTACTTCCTTTCTGTAAATGTTTAACTCCTAATCAAGAACTACCACAATATAAGGATAATATAATTTTAAGAAAAATGCTGAAGATGATGAGTTCACTCCCCTTTTTTTAAAAAGTAATCTTTAAACCTGTTCTTTTTGTTCAGATAAACTCACCGAGCCCAGTGGTGGTACTCGGCTGATACTCAGTGAAAGAATGAATGACTGAGTCCTGCCAGTCAGTCTGTTTTTGCTGCATTTGTTATATGGAAGTAACCTTTGCTGCAAACATTTGCAAGCTCCTTCTTCTTGTTCTCAGTGAACACTGAAATCTTGGTGATGTTTGGTTTAGATGCCAGATCACTTCAGCAGTTATTCAACTCTTCAATTTTCTTTCATCCCAGGTCTTTGTCCCCATATTTAAAATACTTCAAGCACTTCTAAAACTAAAATTTCAATAATATCTATAGATAAAATACACACTTTTCTTCTTCCTACCACAGTAGATATTTTCTTGTGGAGAAATATTCTATACCAACTTCAACTGTTAGAGGTTTTTATCTTGAGCATTTTCTCTTCAATGGAAAATTCTGTTATTTTCACATTGTTTAAAGAAGTTTTTAATTAGTACAACAACTTTAAAACACATAGTTATAAAGTGACCAGCAAAAAGCATCCCCAGATACCTATCATACTGCTTCAACAATTTGCAATAGCTCTTGAGTTTAATCTAGTATAAAAAAAACCACCTTGACTTCTGACGTCACTGCGATGTCTGAAATTCTCAGATTCTTCCTCTTCTTGTGAGGATTTTTATTTTATTCCACAACCTCTTGTGGAAGGTTTAAAATTTATTTGTTTGATCATAAGCTCCCAATACCTCCAGGTATATAATCCACAGAATGACCTGAGCTGTGGACGTAATTCCTAGTCACCAGGTGTTTTGAGTGCCACTCCCCTATTGTTGTTGCTGGTTATTTCTTTTTGCTAATGGAGACAGTTCTCTGAGGGTTTCTCATATTTCTGCACACCTGTGAGCAAAGCACTGAGGTACCCTTTGTTCCTTTAAAAGGATTTTGTACAGCAAGGAGCCTTGGAAGTGAAGGTAGTTTCTCTCTCTGGAACAAAGGGCAGGCATACTTCTTGGCATTATAAAAATATCCTGGTTCCCTGAGCTTGGGGTCCTTCTGTAACATGACCTACTGCATGGGCACATGTCACCTGATCCTATTCTCATCCCTCCATGGGAATTGGGAACTGATATAAAAATGCTGATGCTCAGGTTGTTGCTAGTGCTGTAATAAACCTCATCTTTGACCTAGGAATCTCAAATCTCAGGCTTTCATCATGACACTATGACAGGCTAAATTTTTGGTTTACAAGGGAGGCAAATGTCAGACCCTTTAGGGTTCTTGAAAGTTTTGGCAATGATGGTGGGATGATTACAAAGACGTGGCTTTCTGAAACAGGAAGCATAAGGGCCTCCCAGGCCAATTAACGGGATTTGAGGAAAGTCCAAGGGAATCAGTATTGAACTGCAAATAGTATGGCCAACTGGGAAATAAATGTTTTTTTGCTTGTCTTTTTTTTTTTTTTTTTTTTAATTTATTGCCTGCTAAATTGAAGGAATTTGGTAAGTACTTGCAGGCTGAATAATCAGGAAGGAGTTTCAGAGACAGTTCCTGACCAGTGAATGCCCTGCTTGTTGCTAACTCTTCTCTGGGTGAAGGAACTTCCTCACCAACCCAGGGGCCAAACTCTAATCTACCCCACTGTAATAGCCAATAGATGGGAATACAAGATCACCTTATCTGCCTCCTGAGAAATCTGTATGCAGGACAAGAAGCAACAGTTAGAACTGGACATGGAACAATGGACTGGTTCAAAATTGGGAAAAGAGTACTCAAGGTTGTATATTATTACCCTACTTATTTAACTTATATGCAGAGTACATCATGAGAAATGCCAGGCTGGATGAAACAGGAATCAAGATTGCTGGAAGAAATATCAACAACCTCAGATATGCAGATGATACCACTCTAAGGGCAGAAAGTGAAGAGGAACTAAAGAGCCTCTTGATGAGAGTGAAAAAGGAGAGTGAAAAAGCTGACTTAAAACTCAGTATTCAAAACACTAAGATCATGGCATCCGGTCCTATCACTTCATGACAGAGATGGGGAAAACGTAGAAACAGAGGCAGATTTTATTTTCTTGGGCTCCAAAATCACTGTGGATGGTGACTGTAGCTATGAAATTAAAATATGCTTGCTCCTTGGAAGAAAAGCTATGACAAACCTAGACAACATATTCAAAGCAGAGACATTACTTTGCCGACAAAGGTATGAATAGTCAAAGCTATGGTTTTTCCAGTAGTAAAAATGTAAAGATGTGAGAGTTGGACCATAAAGAAGGCTGAGCACCGAAGAATTGTTGCTTTTGAATTATGGTGCTGGAGAAGACTTTTGAGAGTTCCTTCCTCAGCAAGATCAAACCAGTCAATCCTAAAGGAAATCAACCCTGAATATTCATTGGAAGGACTGATGCTGATGCTGAAGCTCCAATACTTTGGCCACCTGATGTGAAGAGCCAACTCAATGGAAAAGACTCTGATGCTGGGAAAGACTGAGGGCAAGAGGAGAAGGCGGCGGAAGAGGTTGAGATGTTTAGATAGCATCACCGATACAATGGATATGAGTTTGAGCAAACTGGGAGATAGTAAAGGACAGGGAAGCCTGGCGTGCTACAGTTCATAGGGTCACACAGTCAGACGTGACTTAGTGAACTGAATAACAACAACACTAAGATTCATCCCGGTTGGCAGAAGGTTCCACTTGCATTCAGACAAGTTACAGGGACCCATATCCACACTGAGCATGAAAGGAAGAAAAACTGCTATCATTATGGGCAAAAATCAGACAGTTATAGAGCTTTGGCTGATTTGCTTAGGAGTTGAGGATGTGGAGTGTGTAATGCTTATTAAGGAAGAATGACAACTAGGTTATCTCACAACTTAAATCCTCCTGCAACCTCTAATGCTAACTTTTGATCCGTTTGGAGATGACAGTAACAGGTCTCAGACTTTTTCTGCAGTGGATTCTGGCTTCTGTAAGAGAGCACTGGCCTTCATGGGGACATTTTTTTTCTGACACAGACAAGCTCCATGGGAAACCATAGATGTGGCATTGACAATGAACTAGTACCCTGGAGTGGGTATCTAATGTTGATGAATGAGGAAATGATGTCCTCCTACCTCTTCAGACCTCAGCCACACTGGGGAGAAACAGTTAGAGATGGGGGTCAATATTTCCCTGTCCCTAGGAGGGCTGAAGGCCATACACATCTATCTCAGTAAGCTGGGAATCTCGGAGTGAATCAAACTTTTAAGGCTCTGTTAAACGCAGGAGTCTGAGACACTGTTCTACCTGGACATGTGGGAGGAAAATGAACACAGATTCAGCCAATGGGGTTTGGGCGGCGTTCACAGAGGGGAAGGAGAAGCTAGTCCGACTTTGTGGGTGGGGCACTTTGAGTCAATTCAATGTACAGATGTTGCTGCTTCATGTCAATAAGAACTGATGCTTTTACTTCCCTCTCTCATAAGTGCCAGAGAGGAGTCTCCACAATTGAGAAGAGCTGCCTGTAGAGGATGCTAATAAGACATGAGCAGTTTTAGTGGTGCTGAGGGCATTCTGGTATCCCTGGAGAAGCACTTAACACATATGGAGCCCTTGCCACGCAGATGAGACTGATCTGGATCTTCAAGTGCCAGTGGTGTGGGGTCCTTAGTCTGTAATGTGCCATCAATCTGTAAAATGGATTCGGGTGCAGTCACAGTGTCTAGCAAAGTTGATGCTTTGGGGCAACAGCTGATTTCAGTTGCCAGGACATTTTCCAGCATTTAGTGAGTGCCTCTACCCTCTGATGTCCAAAGTTTTCAATGCATAAGTCAGTGGTCCCCAACCTTTTTGGCACCAGGGATAAGTTTCACTGAAGACAATTTTTTCACAGACAGGGACGGGGCTGGGGGGAGAGGGTTGAGGGGGGGGGCAGGCCAGGGGGATGGTTTCAGGATGATTCAAGTGCATCACATTTATTGTGCAATTTATTTCTATTCTTATCACATCAGCTCCATCTCAGATCACCAGGCATTAGATCTTGGAGGGTGGGGACCCCTGTTATACATGATGTCTTGTCAATGGGCAAGTCAGAAGCCTCAGTTCAACTACTCTTATTGAAGTATATCATATCCCTATTGACAGAAGTGGCAATTTTATTGATAAAGTGGCAATTTATTGATAAATTTGGACAAAAATTTAGAAGTCTGATGACCAATTAAAGTTTCTTGAAACAATGAGGGTAGATTCACAATACTCAGTATCTCTGGCAGAAAAAAACAAAAGAAAAGAAAAAACCTGCTGTCTCTTTGCCCTCCTATCACCAAAAAGGAGGCCCATATGGGACAGTTTGAGTATTGGAGATGGTATCTGCCTCACCTGGGGATTCTATCTGGTTCTTTACATGAGCTAACTTGCAAATTAGCATCCTTTGGATGAGGCCCAAACCAAGAGACTGCATTGGAAGCTGTATGGAAAGTTATTGAGATAACACACACTGTAATCTGGGGGCCCAAATCTCTAATGACCCCTCTGAGTTACAAAATTCTGTGACTAATGGTTTTGTTGACTGCAGCCTCTAGCAAAAGGAGGCTGTCTCCACCCAGGGATGCTCCAGTGGGGTTTTAGATTCATTATGTGCCTGATGCAACTACCGAAGATCTTCTTTTAAAAAGTACCTATTAGCTTGCTACTGTGCTCTTATCAAAACTGAATGCTGACCCATGGAAACCTTGTGACTCTCTGATGTGATAGTCCTATTTTGGATGAGTCAACTCAGATTCAATGACTAAAAGGGGGATAGTCCCAATAAGTTTCACTTGTCAAATGAAAACAGCACCTTCAAGAACACAACAAGCTTAGCCTCCACAGCACCTAGATTTTACACATAGAAGTGGTACCTGTTCCTTTGGGGGCAACTTTATGCCCTATTACTAGATTGGTGCAAAAGTAACTACAGTTTTGCACTGCTGAACTTTGCCATTTGATATGGAATACATTCTTCAATAAATGTGGTTATGTTACATGTCATTTTAATGCACATTTCTCCTTTTTTTTTTTTTTTTTTTTTTGCTAATGACATTGTGTTGTGCTTAGTCGCTCAGTCTTGTCCGACTCTTTACAGCCCCATGGACTGCAGCCCGCCAGGCTCCTCTGTCCATGGGGATTCTCCAGGCAAGAATACTGGAGTGAGTTGCCATGGCCTCCTCCAGAGCATCTTTCCAACCCAGGGATCGAACCCAAGTGTCCCCCCCCCGCAGGCAGATTCTTTACCGTTTTACTCGCTGCTTATTTTATATTTATTTTAGACTATGGAAATGATGTTAGGAAAAAAGCTAATTCAAGTGATTTTCTTATTTGAGTTCAAAATGGGTTGTAAAGTGGCAGAGACAACTTTCAACATCAGCAACGCATTTGGCCCAGAAACTGCTAACAAATGTACAATGCAGTGGTGGTTCAAGAACTTTTGCCAAGGAGACGAGAGCCTTGAAGACGAGGCGGGCAGTGGCTGGCCGTTGGACGTTGACAACCACCAAGAACATCATTGAAACTGATCTTCTGGAAACTACACGAGAAATTGCCCATGAACTCAATGTTGAGCATTCGATGGTCACCAGGCATTTGAAGCAAATTGGAAAGGTGCAAAAACTTGATGATATGTGGGTGCCTCATGAGCTGATAAAAATTTTTTAAAAATGTCATTTTGGGCGGTCCTAAGATGGTGGAGGAATAGGATGGGGAGACCACTTTCTCCCCCACAAATTCATTGAAAGAACATCTGAACGCTGAGCAAATTCCACAGAACAACTTCTGGATGCTGGCAGAGGACATCAGGCACCCAGAAAGGCAGCCCATTGTCTTCAAAATGATATAGGACAAAATATAAAAGATAAAAAGAGAGACAAAAGAGGTAGGGATGGAGATCCGTCCTGGGAAAGGGAGTCTTTAAAACAGAGAGAGAGAAGTTTCCAGATACCAGGAAACACTCTCTCTGGCGGGTCTGTGGCAAGCCTTGGAATCTCAGACGACAAAATAACCGGGAGGAAAAATAAATAATTAAAATCCACCCATTGCGTGCCTAACAGCAACTCCCAGCGGAGCAGCAGCCAGACGCTGGCATCCCCCGCCAGCAAGCGGGGGAGGGACAGGGCAAGCGGGCTGCCTTGCTTAGGGTAAGGACCCAGGGCCTGAATGCCCCGAGGGCAATCTGAGGAACTAGCTTGAGATAGCAGCCCAGACTGTGGGATAGCTATCCCAGGATCACACGAAAAGCCCTAACCTAAGCCAGGCACGCTCACAGAACAAAGGCCGGAGCAGAGCTAGCTGGCTGTGGACCGGCCCATCCCCCGCCCGAGCCAGGCAGGAAAGGGCAGCCAGAGCCGGAAGGGGGCAATCGGCCCCAGAGAAGCATCCCATACCAAACTGCAAGCAGGCTTCTCTGCTAACAAAGACTCCTTGGGATTCTGGACGGTCGACATCCGCCGGGAGGGTCTCAGCCAGAGACCAGCTCCCCAGAACAGACACACGGCTCACCTGAGAAGGTGTGCCCATTGTACACCCAGAAAACCGAGAGGCTGGGACAGGGAAGGGCGTAAGCCGCAGCTTTCAACTGGGGGTGACTCCGCGCGCCAAGCACCTGGTCGCCTGAGCTGCTCGGACCTGGGACGGGCGCAAAACGCAGGCCCAACCAAGTCTGCGCCTTTGTGGAGTACCCGAGAACCTGAACCTGAGCGGCTTAGACCTGGGGAGTGCATCACACCAGGGCCCGCATCAGAGAGTTCCCGGCAGAGCAACCTAGAGTCTGAGCAGGGTAGACTGGGAAAGCACACACGCTGTGAGTGGGGGCAAACCAGTGTGGCTGAATCACTGGGAGCGCACGCCAGTGATATTTGTTCGCAGTGTTCCTCCCTCCCCACAGCATGACTGAACAAGGGAGCCTAAAAAAAAGTGACCACCACCACGCCCCTTGTGTCAGGGCGGAAATTAGACACTGAAGAGACCAGCAAAGGGAAGCTAAAATAAACAGAGGGAAGCGCTTTGGAAGTGACAGGGGCAATGCAACAGATTAAAACCCTGGAGTTAGCACCAACTACATAGGAAGGGGCCTATAGACCTTAAGAAGTACAAGCCAGGTCAAGGAACTATCTGAAAATGAACTGACCCCCCCCTGTCCGCAACAGCTCCAGAGAAAGTCTTAGATATATTTTTACTATTATCATTTTTAAAATTAAAAAAAATTTTAATTTAATTTTTTAAAATTTTAAGTCCACATTACTCCTTTAATTTTCATTTTTATAAACTATTATTTACCTTGCAAAAAAAAAAATAAAGACCCTATTTTTAAAGGAAACTTCATATACATATTTTATAATTTTTCTGACTTTGTTTTTTGTTGTTGTTGTTTGTTTTGGTTTTTTTGGTTGTTGCTTTTAATATTGTATTTTTGAGAATCTAACCTCTACTCTAGATTTTTAATCTTTCCTTTTTGGTATTTGTTATCAACTTTGTACCTTTAAGAACCCAATCTTCAGTACCCATTTTTACTTGGGAGCAGGATCACTGGCCTGACTGCTCTCTCCCTGTTTTGACTCTTTTTTCCTCCACCAGGTCGCCTCTATCTCCACCCGCCCCCTTCTCTTCTCTACCCAACTCGGTGAATCTCTTTGTGTGTTCCAGGCTGTGGAGAACACTTAGGGAACTGATTACTGGCTGGATCTGTCTCTCTCCTTTTGATTCCCCCTTTTATCCTCCTGGCCACCTCTGTCTCCTTCCTCCCTCTTCTCTTCTCTGTGTAACTCTGTGAACATCTCCGAGGGGTCCAGACTGTGGAGAGCACATAGGGAAGTGATTACTGGCTAGCTTGCTCTCTCCCCTTTTGATAGCCCCTCTGCTCCTCCTGGTCACCTCTAACTCCCTCTTCCCTCTTCTCTTCTCTTCTCCATGTACCTCTGTGTACCTCTCCGGGTGTCCCTCACTGTGGAGAAACTTCATCATTAACCTAGATGTTTTATCATTGGTGCTATATAGATGAAGAAGGCTTGAGGCTACTGTAAGAATGAGACTGAAAACCAGAAGCAGGAGGCTTAAGTCCAAATCCTGAGAATACCAGGGAACCCCTGACTCCAGGGTACATTAATCGATAGGAGCTCACCAAATGCCTCCACACCTACACTGAAACCGAGCACCACCCAAGGGCCAATAAGCTCCAGAGCAAGACATACCATGAAAATTCTCCAGCAACACAGGAACATAGCCCTGAGCCTCAATATACAGGCTGCCCAAATCACACCAAACCCACTGACATCTCAAAACTCACTACTGGACACTCCATTGCACTCCAGAGAGAAGAAATCCAGCTCCACCCGCCAGAATACAGACACAAGTGAAACGTTGACAAGCCACCCGTCCAACCCAACCCACAGTGAGGAACCTCCACAATAAAGAGGAACCACCAACTGCCAGAATACAGAAAGGCCACCCCAAACCCAGCAATCTAAACAAGATGAAAAGGCAGAGAAATACTAAGCAGGTAAAGGAACATGATAAATGCCCACCAAACCAAACAAAAGAGGAAGAGATAGGGAAACTACCTGATAAAGAATTCTGAATAATGACAGGGAAAATTATCCAAAATCTTGAAAACAAATTGGAGTTACAGATAAATAGCCTGGAGAAAAGGATCGAAAAGATGCAAGAAAAGTTTAACAAGGACCTAGAAGAAATAAGAAAGAGTCAATATATAATGAATAATGCAATAAATGAGATCAAAAACACTCTGGAGGGAACCAACAGTATAATAACAGAGGCAGAGATAGGATAAGTGAGGTAGAAGACAGAATGGTAGAAATAAATGAAACAGAGAGGAAAAAGAAAAAAGAATTAAAAGAAATGAGGACAAACTTAGAGACCTCTGGGTCAATGTTAAACACCCCAACATTCGAATCATAGGAGTCCCAGAAGAAGAAGACAAAAAGAAAGACCATGAGAAAATACTTGAGGAGATAATAGTTGAAAACTTCCCTAAAATGGGGAAGGAAATAATCACCCAAGTCCAAGAAACCCAGAGAGTCCCAAACAGGATAAATCCAAGGCGAAACACCCCAAGACACATATTAATCCAAATTAACAAAGATCAAACACAAAGAACAAATATTAAAAGCAGCAAGGGAAAAACAACAAATAACACAGAAGGGGATTCCCATTAAGGATAACAGTTGATCTTTCAATAGAAACTCTTCAGGCCAGAAGGGAATGGCAGGACATACTTAAAGTGCTGAAAGAAAATAACCTACAGCCCAGATTACTGTACCCAGCAAGGATCTCATTCAAATACGAAGGAGAAATCAAAAGCTTTACAAACAAGCAAAAGCTGAGAGAATTCAGCACCACCAAACCAGCTCTCCAACAAATGCTAAGGATATCCTCTAGACAGGAAACAGAAAGGATGTATAAACACAAACCTAAAACAATAAAGTAAATGGCAATGGGATCATACTTATCAACAATTACCTTAAATGTAAATGGGCTGAACACCCCAACCAAAAGACAAAGACTGGCTGAATGGATACAAAAACAAGACCCCTATATATGCTGTCTACAAGAGACCCACCTCGAAACAAGGGACACATACAAACTGAAAGTGAAGGGCTGGAAAAAGATATTCCATGCAAATAGAGACCAAAAGAAAGCAGCAGTAGCAATACTCATATCAGATAAAATAGACTTTAAAACAAAGGCTGTGAAAAGAGACAAAGATGGACACTACATAATGATCAAAGGATCAATCCAAGAAGAAGATATAACAATCATAAATGTATATGCACCCAACATAGGAGCACCACAATATGTAAGACAAATGCTAATAAGTATGAAAGGGGAAATTAGCAATAACACAATAATAGTAAGAGACTTTAATACCCACTCACACCTATGGATAGATCACAAAATTAACAAGGAAACACAAACTGCAAATGATACAATAGACCAGTTAGACCTAATTGATATCTATAGGACATTTCACCCCCAAACAATGAATTTCACCTTTTTCTCAAGTGCACATGGAACCTTCTCCAGGATAGATCACATCCTGGGCCATAAATCTAGCCTTGGTAAATTCAAAAAAATTGAGATCATTCCAAGCATCTTTTCTGACCACAATGCAGTAAGATTAGATGCCAATTATAGGAGAAAAACTATTAAAAATTCCAACATGTGGAGGCTGAACAACATGCTACTGAATAACTAACAAATCACAATATCAAAATATGCATAGAAACGAATGAAAATGAAAGCACAACAACCTAAAACCTATGGGGCACTGTAAAAGCAGTGCTAAAGGGAAGGTTCATAGCAATACAGGCTTACCTCAAGAAACAAGAAAAAAGTCAAATAAATAACCTAACTCTACACCTAAAGCAACTTGAAAAGGAAGAAATTATGAACCTCAGGGTTAGTAGAAGGAAAGAAATCTTAAAAATTAGGGCAGAAATAAGTGCAAAAGAAACAAAAGAGATCACAGCAAAAATCAACAAAACCAAAAGCTGGTTCTTTGAGAAGATAAATAAAATTGACAAACCTTTAGCCAGACTCGTCAAGAAACAAAGCAAGAAAATTCAAATCAACAAAATTAGAAATGAAAATGGAGAGATCACAACAGACAACAGAGAAATACAAAGGATCATAAGAGACTATTATTAGCAACTATATGCAAATAAAATGGACAACTTGAAAGAAATGGACAGATTCTTAGAAAAGTACAACTTTCCAAAATTGAACCAGGAAGAAATAGAAAATCTTAACAGATCCATCACAAGCATGGAAATTGAAACTGTAATCAGAAATCTTCCAACAAACAGAAGCCCAGGACCAGACGGCTTCACAGCTGAATTCTACCAAAAATTTAGAGAAGGCCTAACACCTATCCTACTCAAACTCTTCCAGAAAATTGCAGAGGAAGGTAAACTTCCAAACTCATTCTGTGAGGCCACCATCACCCCAATACCAAAACCTGACAAAGATGCCACAAAAAAAGAAAACTACAGGCCAATATCACTGATGAACACAGATGCAAAAATCCTTAACAAAATTCTAGCAAACAGAATCCAACAACATATTAAAAAGATCATACATCATGACCAAGTGGGCTTTATCCCAGGGATGCAACGATTCTTCAATATCCGCAAATCAGTCAATGTAATACACCACATTAACAAATTGAAAAATAAAAACCATATGATTATCTCAATAGATGCAGAGAAAGCCTTTGACAAAATTCAACATCCATTTATGATAAAAACCCTCCAGAAAGCAGGAATAGAAGGAACATACCTCAGCATAATAAAAGCTATATATGACAAACCCTCAGCAAACATTATCCTCAATGGTGAAAAATTGAAAGCATTTCCCTTAAAGTAAGGAACAAGACAAGGGTGCCCACTCTCACCACTACTATTCAACATAGTTTTGGAAGTTTTGGCCACAGCAATAAGAGCAGAAAAAGAATTAAAAGGAATCCAGATAGGAAAAGAAGAAGTGAAACTCTCACTGTTTGCAGATGACATGATCCTCTACACAGAAAACCCTAAAGACTCTACCAGAAAATTACTAGAGCTAATCAATGAATATAGTAAAGTTTACATAAGATTCAGTTCAGTTCAGTTCAGTCACTCAGTCGTGTCCGACTCTCTGCGACCCCATGAATCACAGCACGCCAGGCCTCCCTGTCCATCACCA
Source organism: Odocoileus virginianus (assembly GCF_023699985.2). Taxonomy (NCBI): domain Eukaryota; kingdom Metazoa; phylum Chordata; class Mammalia; order Artiodactyla; family Cervidae; genus Odocoileus; species Odocoileus virginianus. The sequence continues at coordinate 619,302 of NC_069686.1, read as the reverse complement.
ACTCCCGAGTTTACTCAAACTCATGCCCATTGAGTCGGTGATGCCATCCAGCCATCTTATCCTCTGTCGTCCCCTTGTCCTCCTGCCCCCAATCCCTCCCAGCATCAGGGTCTTTTCCAATAAGTCAACTCTTCGCATGAGGTGGCCAAAGTACTGGAGTTTCAGCTTCAGCATCAGTCCTTCCAATGAACACCCAGGGCTGATCTCCTTCAGGAGGGACTGACTAGTTGGATCTCCTTGCAGTCCAAGGGACTCTCAAGAGTCTTCTCCAACACCATAGTTCAAAAGCATCAATTTTTCAGCGCTCAGCTTTCCTCACAGTACAACTCTCACATCCATACATGACCACTGGAAAAACCATAGCCTTGACCAGACGGACCTTTGTTGGCAAAGTAATGTCTCTGCTTTTTAATATGCTATCTAAGTTGGTCATAACTTTCCTTCCAAGGAGTAAGCATCTTTTAATTTCATGGCTGCAATCACCATCTGCAGTGATTTTGGAACCCCCCAAAATAAAGTCTGACACTGTTTCCACTGTCTCCCCATCTATTTCCCATGAAGTGATGGGATCAGATGCCATGATCTTAGTTTTCTGAAAGTTCAGCTTTAAGCCAACTTTTTCACTCTCCTTTCACTTTCATCAAGAGACTTTTTCATCAAGAGTGAAGTAAGCCAGAAAGAAAAACACCAATACAGTATACTAACGCATATATATGGAATTTAGAAAGATGGTAATGATAACCCTGTATGCGAGACAGCAAGAGAGACACAGATGTATTGAACAGTCTTTTGGACTCTGTGGGAGAGGGCGAGGGTGGGATGATATGGGAGAATGGCATTGAAACAATGCAAATTATCATATGTGAAACGAACCCCCAGTCCAGGTTCGATGCATGAGACAAGGTGCTCAGGGCTGATGCACTGGGATGACCCAGAGGGATGGAATGGGGAGGGAGGTGTGAGGGGGGTTCAGGATGGGGAACACATGTACACCCATGGAGGATTCAAGTCAATGTATGGCAAAACCAATACAATATTGTAAAGTAAAATAAATAAATAAATTAATTAAAATAAATTTTTAAAAAATGTTGTTTTGAAGTGTTGTCTTCTCTTATTCTATGCAACATCAAGAAAACATTTCTCCATTAGATTGTGATATGTGACAAAAAGTGGATTTTATATGACAGCTGGCAATGACCAGCTCAGTGGCTGGACCAAGAAGAAGCTCCAAAGCACTTGCCAAAGCCAAACTTGGACCAAAAGAAGGTCATGGTCGCCATTTAGTGGTCTGCTGCTGGTCTGATCCACTACAGCTTTCTGAATCCTGATGAAACCATTACATCTGAGAAGTATGCTCAGCAAACTGATAACTGCAATGCCTATAGCCAGCACTGATCAACAGAAAGGGCCCAATTCTTCTTCATGACAGTGCCAATTGCATATTGCACAACCAACATGTCAAAAGTTGAATAAATCGGGCTATGAAGTTTTGCCTCATCTGCCATATTCGCCTGACGCTAACCGACTACGTCTTCAAATATCTTGACAACTTTTTGCAGGGAAAAGCCTTCCACAACCAGCAGAATACAGAAAATGCTTTCCAAGAGTTCATCGACTCCTGAAGCGCAGATTTTTATGTTACAAGAATAAGCAAACTTATTTCTTGGTGGCAAAAATGTTTTGATTGTAATGGTTCCAATTTTGATTAATAAAGATGTGTTTGAGCCTACTGTGGCCCTTGAAACTAATCCAGGTGAAGTTTTTGGCTCTCTGGACCACCTACAGTCTGACAACAGTGTGCTTTTTATCACAAGCTACTCAACAATGGGCCGACAGTCAAGGTATCTGACAGACCTTCCATGCTTCCTGCCATCCACAGGCATCTGGTATTGTTGAACTCTGAAATGGGCTCCTAGATAACTGACTCAACAATATTTCCTACTCTACCTCTCTCACCTCTTCCTGGTCCATACACTTTAGGAAAATAATTAGATCACTAAATGCAACTCTCCCCAGAAAGGGATTACTTTCTCTCAGTTGCTTCCAGGGTAATGATTAGGATGAAAGGGGTAGGAAGTTATTAGGACTTTGGGGCTTCCCACGTGGTGCAGTAGTAAAGAATTCACCTGCCAATGCAGGAAATGCAAGAGAATGGTTCGATCCCTGGGTCAGGAAGATCCCTTGGAGTTGGGCATGGCAACTCCCTCCAGTATTCCTGCCTGGAAAATCACAGACAGAGGAGCCTGGAGGGCTACAGTCCATAGGATCACAAAGAGTTGGATACAACTGAGCATGTGCACACACACAGAGAGTCCTAATTAAAAATTTTAGGACTCTTCCCTGACCATTCCCAGGTAAGATGCTTTTACTTTACACCTAATGGCAACCCCAGGCCAAAACAGTTGGTTCACCCACTATTACTATGAATAATAAACAGTCCTTTGTCTCTGGTTTCTTCTTCTTTTCTTATTTCTTCTACCAGAACACCTGAAATTATGGCAGGCTAACATGTCAGCTCACAGAGCACAGTATCAGACTCTTCAGACTTCTTGACACTACGCCAGCACTGAACAGCAATCAGCGCAGATCTCTACAGAAATGAGGCCGACTTTCTCTCTCTCCTCGTGTTGTCAATCTGACAGTGACAACTCTGTTACGTGCTCTTGTGGACTCAGCAAGATTGTACAAAGGACATTTTGACAAAAAAATGAAAATGAGTAGGATCCAGGCACTACTTGTTCCTTCTGCATTACCATGCAGGGGAAGAAACCGTGTATTTTCTTTGCCACTTGCTGTCACGTTTATTGGGCCCAGGGTGTGATTACCCATGGGAGAATGTGCCTCTTAAGCACCTTTCCTCAGTGGCCACACAATGTGTACAACAAAGAACCTAATTACAGTGAAGATTGTATGCAGCACAACTCAGGGTGGCCTAATTAAACCTCGTGTCATGGCTGACAGCTGTGAATTTGTTTAAAGAATTTGTTGTGAAAGCTCCTCTGATGTTTACCATTGGTACTCAGACTTCATGCAGTGAGATACTCACACTGGAGGGTTAATGCTAGCTCTCACTCTGTGTATGGATGTGTGTGTGTGTGCACATGGACTGCCTTTCAGAACCTTTTAATACATCAAATCAAGGCAGAGGGAGAGAGCTCTCCTCTCATTTACTGAGAAAGGTTTCTGCACTTATTATAAAGCACAACGTCAAGAGGCCTTTCTTTATACTACTCGATGTGTAACAATTCTGACACGCAGTGCTTCGCGTGTTTTCACACATGTGTGACAGCTGCTAACTCATGGAAACCTTGAGGCTTTCCTCAAGGCTTAGGGGCCTGGGTTGAAGATAACTCAAAGACAGACCTGAGAATGGTCATGGACAACTGGATGATGATACACCATTGCTGCTGGGGAATCTGTTGATGCTTCAGTAAACATTCATTAGGTACTGAATGAGACACGAAGAATACACAGATGTCAAAATGTTTGCTTAAATGTTTGGTGTAAAGCTGTCAGTCTATGGGAGGCAACCATGAATAGGTCTGTAAACCAATAATTACTCTACATATAAGATATATAAGATGTTAAATGGGGGCTTCCCTGGTGGCTCAGTGGTAAAGAATCCACCTGCCAAAGCAGGAGACACAGGTTCAGTCCCTGATCCGGGAAGATCTCACATGCCAAGGAGCAACGAAACCCCTTCGCCACTGCATTGAGACTGTGCTCTGGAACCCGGGAGCTGGAACTGCTGAAGCACGCATGCCCTAGAGCTTGTGCTACACAGCAAGAAAAGCCCCTGCAATAAGAAGCCCATGCACTGCAACTATACAGCAGCTCCCACTTGCCACAGCCAGAGAAAAGCCTGCGCAGCAATGAAGACCCAGCACAGCCAAAAATAAATAAATATAAATAAAATTTTAAAAAAAATTTAAGATGTTACATGGGAATACAGAGGAGAAAATGATTAATTGTGCCTGGGATTAAAAAAGAAAATTGAGAGTAGAAAGTGGTTTTGGGGTCTACTACTACATTGGGGACTGGTGCATACAGCCCTGCATTCTCTGCTCTGTGAGGCTCAGACACTACAGAGGTGCAGACAGAAAGGTAAGCTTTGGAGCCACATAGCTCTGGGTTTGAACTTTAGCTTGATGATTAACAACCAGTTATCAGTTACATGATTGAGTAAGGAATTTATTAACCTCTGTCAAACCAGGTTTCTTTATTGTTAAAATAGGAATGGCGTTTAACACTCTGACATAAATTGTAGCAATGTTTTCTTTGAGCAGTCTCCTAAGGCAAAACAAATAAAAGCAAAAATAAGCACGTGGGACCTAATGAAATTTAAAAGCTTTTGCACAACAAAGGAAATTCATTAAAAAAATGAAAAAACCTGGGGGATGGGAGAAAGATATTTGCAAATGATGCTACCAACAAGAACTTAATATTCCAAATATATAGACAGTGCATACAGTACAATATTGAAAATACAAACAACCCTATTTAAAAAATGGGCAGAAGACCTAAACAGACATTTTTCCAAAGAAGACATACAAATGCCCAACACACACATGAAGGGAAGCTTGACATCACAAATTATTACAGAAATGCAAATCAAAGCTAATTGAGATAGCTCCTCACACTGGTCAGAATGGCCATCATTGAAGAGCCTACAAATAATAACTGCTGGAGAGGGTGTGAAGAAAAGAGAGTCCTACACCGTTGGAGGGAATGTAAACTGGTGCAGCCACTATGGAGAACAGTATAGAGATTCCTTAAAATCCTAAAAACAGAGCTATAACACAATCCAGCAATCCTAGGCCTGGGTATATATCTGGAAAAAAACAAAAACTGTCATTAAAAAAGATAAATGCACACCAGTTGTTATAGCGGCACCACTGACAATAGACAAGACACACAAACAATCCAAGTGCCCATCAAGAGATCACTGGATTAAGAAGATGTAGCATATATATATTAATATATACATACACAATGGAATATTACTCAGCCATAAAAAAGACAGCAACATGGATGAACACAGAGAATATTATGCTTAGTGAAGCAACTCAGAGAAAGATAAATAAGGTATCACTTATATTTTGAATCTAAAAAATAATACAAATAGATGTATATACAAAACAGAAACAGACTCAGAGACATGGAAAAAGAGAGGAAAGGAAAAGAAAAAGAAAAGGAAAGAGAGGGAGGAGAAGGAAGGGAGGGACAAATTAAAGAGTATGGGATATAATATTGTTTATATGTGGAATCTAAAAAAAAGTACAAATGAATTTATTTACAAAATAGAAACCGTTACATACACAACAAACTTACGGTCATCAGCGGGTAAGCTAGGAGAGTGAAATTGCCACATACATACCGTGCAGGGCTGTGCTTAGTCGCTCGTTGTGCCCAACTCTTTGCGACCCCCGGGACTGTAGTCCGCCAGGCTTCTCTGTCCATGCGGATTCTGCAGGCAGGAGTACTGGAGTGGGTTGCCACGCCCTCCTCGCCATATACACACTACTATATATAAAATAGATAACCAATAAGGACCTATTATATAGCATAGGAAACTCTACTCAATACTCTGTAATGATCTATATGGGAAAAGAATCTGACAAAGAGTGGATATATGTGTGTGTGTGTATACATAAATTACATATATATATTACATATATGTATTCACTTCGCTGTATACCTGAAACTAACATAATATTGTAAATCAACTATATCCCAATAAAAATTAAAAAACAGTTTTAAAAATATGAGATTAACAGATACAAACCACTACACATAAAATTAAATAAACAAAGATTTACTGAAGAGCACTAGGAACTAGAATCATTATCTTGTAATAACTTTTAATGGAATATAATGTGAAGAATATAACTGAATCACTTTGCTGTACATCTGAAACTATACAGTATTGTAAATTAGCTACACTTCAATAATTTAAAAAAAAATGATGGTATCACTGCATTGAATTATCAGAAGCAGAGGAAATAACCAACCTAAAGTGTCTACATGGCAGATGCTCCATAGATGCTACTGTCCCTACCCTCCCACCTTTCACTCCAATCCTATACTGAGAAATGCAGAAAAGCCAAATTACCAGCTTCCTGGGAATGATCATTCTTTCAGGGATTCACGGCAGATTTCAGAGTATGTTGGAATTTGAAAGCCAAATAATTTAGTACATATAGGAAAGGGAGAAACTAACAACATTTTTTGCTGGTTGCTTAACATATGCTCTCTTTTTTAAGTCTCAAAAAAACCCTCTAAGGGAGCTTCTGTTTCTTCCATGTTGAAGAGTATTTCCTTACCTAATGTAATATCAGTATTACTTAATTCACTTTGTGTGCATTAAAGCTTCATAATCTTGATACAGGCTTTTTAAAAAAAATTAGTAAGGTTCCAAATTAAGGTACCCTGTAACCAGATGACAACAGTTGGCTGCAGCCACCCGGTCTAGATGCAGGAATAAGGGCTTGTGTGGAAACATGCTCCATTGATATAGAACTTGGTGTATTTTCCATTTGTGTGTCATCTATACATACTTCTTCACTTGGAATCATTAATTCAAAATGTAAAGTTTCTTTAAAATAACTGGTAAAGAAAACAAGCCTATTTTATTTTTCAGATTCTTTTTTTTAATCAGTTTATCATAATTTTATACAGAGTTCATGACTGGAATGTTCCTTTATTACTCACCCTAAATCTCAGCTGGGGGTCAGAACTCTCCCAAGGCTTGGGTATAGCCCTAGGGCTTTGGAGTAGATGGAGTAGATTCGTATCTAAATATAGTTTTTCTCATTTGGTTATGCTTTCTTCCTATTCCAGACAAGAGGGCACTGATCAGCCTAAAGACATATGCTTTCTCTGATTTCCCTGATTTCTCTGCTGCAAACACTTCTTTTGGCTTCCCCAAAGCTCCCCATTTACTGAAGGTATGGGATATAAGCGGTTCTAACCAAAACGCCCTAGAATACAGAAGAGCTCTCAGAAGAAAAAAGTTTCTTTCGCTCATGTGATACAGATTGAAGGCGAGCGTTGAGGCCAGGCAGAGGGCTGTCCCATGAGGTCATTCAAGGAAGTCTGTCCTTGCAGCTGGTGCTGTTCCATGCACTGGGGTGACATTCTCACACTCTGGGGTCACGCCCTGCTGAGCCACGTCTGAGTTTCAGCCCAAGGGAAGAGCCAAGAGTTTACCAAGGGGCCGTGTCCTTGAGATAATCTAGGCTGAGCACACATTACTTCATTTCCCAATGGTCTAAATGGTCAAGGTCCCTCCCAGTAACAAGGAAAACTGGGATATGTAGTTGACAACCCAACAGACATGTGTCTAACTAGAACTCAGGGAGGTCATAACAAAAGTAGAAGAGAAAGGATACCGCGAGATGACAGCAATCTCAGCCACACTCGGACAAAAGTTCAAACAGAAGAGCGCTTTTTTTGTTGTTGTTGTTCCAACCAGGAGGTTGTTGTTCAGTTGTTAAATCATGTCTGACTCTTTGTGACCCCATGGACTGCAGCACACCAGGATTCCTTGTCCTTCACCATCTCCCAGAGTTTGCTTAAACTCATGTCCACTGAGCCGTGATGCCATTGAACCATCTCATCTTCTGTCGGCCCCTTCTCCTCCTGTTTTCAATCTTTCCTAGCACCAGGATCTTTTCCAATGAGTTGGCTCTTTGCATCAGCACCAAAAATGGGCACTTCACTCTCAGCATGAGACCTTCCAATGAATATTCAGGGATGATTTCCTTTAGGATGGACTGGTTTGACTTCCTTGCTGTCCAAGGGACTCTCAAGAGTCTTCTCCAGCACCACAGTTTGAAAGCATCAATTCTTTGGTGCTCAGCCTTCTTTATGGTCCAACTCTCACATCCGTATATGACTACTGGAAAAACCATAGCTTTGACTACACATGCCTTTGTTGGCAAAGTGATGTCTCTGCTTTTGAATATGCTGTCTACGTTTGCCATCGCTTTTCTTTCAAATAGCAAGAGTCTCTTAATTTCATGGTCATTGTCCACAGTGATTTTGGAACCCAGGAATATCTGTCATTCTCCCATTTGAAGCTTTTAGTATCTCTCCTCCACTATTATCCTTAGGCAGCAACTTCTAGCTGCATCCTCAACAGCACCTGGCCACCACTTCTGCCTCCCCCAAATTAACTGTTAACCCAGAAGCCAGCAGGGTCTTTCTCAAATGTAAATGAGGCAACATCACTTCTCTAGTTAGAACTTACCATAAACCTCTCGTTGCAACAGAGAATAACATCTAAATGCTGTACTGTGGCCTGGAAGGCTGCCCTACTGGCTTCAGCTTACATCTCTTCCTTCTCGGTACTCCGCCAACTTTTGTTGTTTTCCCCGAACAAACCAAGCTTGCTCTCATCTTGGGTCTTTCCCTTCCACTGTTCCTTCTGCTCAAGTTCATATTTTCACAAAGCCTCTCCTTCTAATATTTAGCTTCAACACAAACATGACCTTTTCAGTCACATTTGGGTTGAAGGCCATCAGTTGAGGGCTTCCACAAACCCTCAGCTAAAGCAGCCCCACCCTCCTAGTCACTATCTGTGATATTACCCCCAAATGTTCTTCATAACATATGTCTTGGACACTATGATTTATTGTCTGTTTACATGGTTATAGCATATAAGCTCCTGGAGACAGAATACTGTCTTGTTCACTACTGGATCCAGAGCTCCTACTGGGCAGCTATGAACACATCGCAGGTACTCTGTGAATATGTGAAGCTGATGGGCTTGGGTTTTGTAAAACAGCAAAGGGATCTAACAGCTATTAGCACACGACCTTGAACATGACAGGTATTCATTACTTATTGAATGAATAGGTACAAACTCCAGTGAATCAGAGACAAAGAAGGCCATTTGAAAAGGCTTTACATAAACATTTTGTGTTTAATTAGCAATTTTCTGAATATTAAAGAAATCAATAATCTTTGTAAAAAATACAGATGAGTATAAAGAGAACTCATACTCATACATACTATTGAAAGAAAACCATCATCAACATCTTGGTAAACACACATATAGACTTTTTTCCCCTGTGTATGTGCAAATGCACACAATATTTTAAAATTGGTATCATACATAGCATGCAATTTAAATAGAAAACTTCACAAGTATACTCTCCAAGAAATCATGCTTATTTTAAAGCATGAAGATGAATATTAGGATACATTAGACTGTGGTGTACTTACTGATTTCAGATGGTGATTATAGAAAATAGAGAATAAGATTTGCATGGGCACATTTTTCACTAGTCAAACTCATGTCCCATGTTAGGGGTTCTCTGCAGAGAAGGGAAAAAAGAATTCTTAGAAAATCTTGTCAAGCCTGAGATGCTGCTTATTCTTATGTAGGTCTAACTTTCCTTCCTTTCTACAGAAAAGCATTGATTGCTTGTCTTTGAAGGTTCCTCTGTCCATGGGATTCTCCAGGCAAGAATAATGGAGTGGGTTGCCAGTTCATTCTCCAGGGGATCTTCCCAAGACAGGGATCGAACCTGGGTCTCCCACATTGCAGGCAGATTCTTTACCTGAGTCTGAGTCGCCAGGGAAGCCCTTCCTAGCAAACGATGATGACAGTGGGAATTCCTGGCAGTGAGAGCTCAGTGCTTCCACTGCCAGGGGCCCAGGTTCAATCCCTGGTTGAGGATCTGAGATCTGGCAAGCCTTGGCACAGCCAAAAACAGTAAGTTTTTTGTTTTTTTTTTTTAAGATGATTTGTATCACTGGAAGAAAACTATCAAGACCTAATATTTTTATCTTTATCATCAACTTATGTATAATACAAACTCCCATGGTGGAACTGCTATCAAAATATCAGGACTGGTGTCTTCCCTGGAGGTGAGAGGAAGCAACTAGATTTGGAAATCTGGTGTACAAACATATATGAATATACAAATGACATATATAATCCATATCCACCCATCCTCCCATGAACATATGTAGTTGGCATAGATTGGAGCAGCCCTCATTTTCAACAAAAGAATCTGAAATGAAGTATTTGGGTGCAGTTTAAAAAATGACAGAATGACCTCTGTTTGTTTCCAAGGCAAACCATTCAACATCACAGTAATCCAAGTATATGCCCCAACCGCTAATTCCAAAGAAGCTGAAGTTGAATGGTTCCATGAAGACCTATAAGATCTCCTAGAACTAACACCAAAAAAAAAAAAAAAAAAAGATGTCCTATTCATCATAGAGAACTGGAATGCAAAAGCGGGAAGTCAAGAGATATCTGGCAAGTTGGGCCTTTGCATACAAAATGAAGCAGGGTAAAGGCTAACAAAGTTTTGCCACAGGAACACACTGGTCATAGCAAACACCCTCTTCCAACAACACAAGAGACAACTTTACACATGGACATCACCAAATGGTCAAAACACTGAAACCAGATTGATTACATTCTTTGCAGCTGAAGATGAAGAAGCTCTATACATTGAGCAAAAACAAGACCTGGAGCTGACTGTGGCTCAGATCATTAGCTCATTATTGCAAAATTCAGGCTCAAACTGAAGAAAGTGGGGAAAACCACTAGACCAATGACCTAAATTAAATCCCTTATGATTATATAGTGGAGATGACAAATAGATTCAAGGGACTAGATCTGGTAGACAGAGTGACTGAAGAACTATGGACAGAGGTTCCTAACATTGTACAGGAGGTGGTGAACAAAACCATCCCCAAGAAAAAGAAATGCAGGAAGGCAAAGTGGTTGTCTGAGGAGGCCTTACAAATAGTTGAGAAAAGAAGAGAAGTGAAAGGCAAAGAAGAAAGGGAAAGATATACCCAGCTAAATGGAGAGTTCCAGAGGATAGCAAGGGCACATAAGAAAGCCATCTTACGTGAACAGTGCAAAGAAGTGAAAGAAAACAATAGAATGGGAAAGACTAAAGATCCCTTTAAGAAAACGAGAAATACCAAAGAACATTTCATGCAAAGATGGGCACAATAAAGGACAAAAGTGGCAAGGACCTAACAGAAGCAGAAGAGATTAAGAAGAGGTGGCAAGAATATACAGAAGAAATGTACAAAAAAGCTCTTTTAATGACCCAGATAACCATGATGGTGTGGTCACTCATCAAGAGCAAGACATCCTGCAGTGTGAAGTCAAGTGGGCCTTAGGAAGCATTGCTACAAACAAAGCTAGAAGAGGTGATGGAATTCTGGCTGAGCTATTTCAAATCCTAAAAGATGATGCTGTGAAAGTGCTGCAAATTTGGAATACTCAGCAGTGGTCACAGGACTGGAAAGGGTCAGTTTTCATTCCAATCCCAAAGAAAGGCAATGCCAAAGAATGGTCAAATTACTGTCAATTGCTCATTTCACATGCTAGCTCAAGATTATGCGCAAAATCCTTCAAGCCACGCTTCAAGAGTACATAAACAGAGAACTTCCAGATGTACTAGCTGGATTTAAGGCAGAGAAACCAGAGATCAAATTGCCAACATAACATACAGTGAATCATAGAAAAAGAAAGGAAATTCCAAAAAAAAAAAAATCTACTTCTGCTTCACTGACTACACTAAAGCCTTAGACTGTGTGGATCACAACAAACTGTGGAATATTCTTGAAGAGATGGTAATACCAGGCCACCTTACCTGCCTCCTGAGAAACCTGTATATAGGACAAAAAGCAACAGTTAGAACTGGACACAGAACAACAGACTGGTTCAAAATTGGGAAAGGAGTACGTCAAGGCTATATACTGTCACCCTGCTTATTTGACTTATATGCTGAGTACATCGTACAAAATGTTTGGCTGGATGACTCACAAGCTGGAGTCAAGATTACCAGGAGAAATATCAACAACCTCAGATATGCAGATGATACCCCCTAATGGCAGAAAGTGAAGAACTAAAGAGCTCCTTGATGAAGGTGAATGAGGAGAGTGAAAAATCTGGTTTAAAACTCAACATTCAAAAAATGAAGATCACGGCATCTGGTCCCATCACTTCACAGCAAAGTGAAGATGGGGAAATCTTTTAGATGGGGAAAAAGTGGAAACAGTGTCAGATTTCATTTTCTTAGGCTTCAAAATCACTGTGGACAGTGACTGCAGCTGTGAAATTAAAAGATGCTTACTCCTTGGAAGAAAAGCTATGACAAACCTAGATCGCATATTCAGAAGCAAAGACATCAATCGACTGACAAAGGTCTGTCTAGTCAAAGCTATGGTTTTTCCAGTAGTCATGTGTGAGCTGGACCATAAAGAAGGCTGAGTGCTGAAGAATTAATGCTTTTTAAGTGTGGTGTTGGAGAAGACTCTTGAGGGTCCCTTGGACAGTAAGAAGATCAAACCAGTCCATCCTAAAGGAAACCAACCCTGAATATTCACTGGAAGGTCTCATGCTGAAAGTGAAGCTCCAATACTTTGGTCACGTCATGCAAAGAGCTGACTCATTGGAAAAGACCCTAATGCTAAGAAAGATTCAAAGCAGGAGGAGAAGGGGCCGACAGAGGATGAGATGGTTGGATGGCATCATTAACTCAATGGACATGAGTTTGAACAAACTAAGGGAGATGATGAAGGACAGGGAAGCCTGGCATGTTGCAGTTCATGGGGTCCCAAGAGTCAGACACAACTTAGCGACTCAACAACAACAATCAAGTCACAAAACATAAAAATGTTGTGGGTGTTTACAGCTTCTTTTAAAAAGGCATTATTTGCATTAAATGTATGTCTTCTAATTTCCAAAATATGGGAAATTTGGGTTAAAAGATAATGGGGGAAACAGGAAAACACTGGAAGCAACTGGAAAAGTATGCATATACATACCACAGTCTTTTTTGTTTTCAGACTTTTAAATATGTGGAAGAACACGCACATTGTATTTCCAGTTCTGACTTTGCCCAGATGCCTATGTGACTTTCACAAGTCAGTTTCCCTCCCTGGGTCTTTGAGCTGTCATCACCAAAATAAAACAAGAGAGTAAAAAAAAAGCCAGCACTTGTTACACCAGGGAGCCCACCTAAGCAGCAAAGAATGTCCCATCCAGCTCTAACATTCTATGATTATTACTGTCAAAAATTACATTGACTGTGTTATTTTGTACAGATTAATTACATAGGGTGTTGCTTTTTTTCCCTCTTGCATTTTTGTTTGTTTGTTAAAAGCATGTTGGTAGGTAGTTTTGCTAAGTGGTGCTTTATCTGCTTAAAATTTCTGGTGTGAAGTGACTGACATTTCTAGTTATCTATCAGTTAAATTTTGAAAGGCTCTGATGCTGGGTGACGTTTTAGTTGAGTCAAAACCCTCCTCAGGTGGGTTTACCATGGGTGGTCGTTGTTCCTAAAAGGAAGTTGTGACTTGGCTCAGCAAGCCCGTGGTAGAGAACATAGTCATTTCAGAGCTGTGGCCAGTGAGACAGGGGACTGGATGGGGAAACAGAAGTGTGCTCTATGGTTTTCAAGAGAGAAAAGGAACTTGCCGTAAGGGATTGTTGGTATGTGAAGATAAAGTTATGCTGGAGCCCTCCAAATCCTGGGAATGCTAAAGACTCCATTGCTATCCGAAACAACTCTCTGGAAAGGAAACGTGAGTTGAACTCTCCTGCTGTCTTGGACAAGGGCCCAGAGGGTGAGAAGGAAAAACCAACAACTGAGTAAAAGGGTTGATAGAGAGAATGCCCCCAGGGCAGCCACCGTTAAAATCCCCGGTTAATACTTCCTGGACGGAAGCAGCAAACTCATGAAGGTGACCCACAAAGAAGTGGAGAATTCCAGCCTAAAAGGTCAGCCACCATGCTAAAACCTTGGAATAAAGTCAACAGGTTTACCATGGGTTGAACCTTAGAATAAAGCAGTTCCTTGGCTTGTTTACCACAACACTTCCTTTAGAGCTTCTACTTGAGGAATTGGAGTGGAGCAAAGAATAAAAAATATCCTTTCTGAGCTTGTCACACATCTAGCTTGAAAGCAGAATGTATTTATTGGAACTGGTGACTGGTAAGGCCACCAGTTTACGTGGTTTTCGGCGAGCTTTCCTAATCCAAGCGTGGGTATGGTCTACTTGTCTGTGTGACAATCCTGCACACACATTCACACACACACATGAACACACACACACCTGCCTCATTCATCCCTCTCGGTTAGTGCTTCTCAGTCTCCGAACGCTCGATATTTTGGTCTAGATAATTCTTTGCTGTGGGCCTGTCCTGTGACTTGTAGGACGGTTGGCAGCAGCCCTGTACCCCTTCCTCCCCTCCCTGCCTCCTCCCTTCCCCCACCAGATATATTAATAAGAACCAACAACGTCTCCAAACAGTGCCAAGAGTCTCCTGGGGAACAAAATCTCCCTTGGTGAGAATCACTGCTTGAGGTTGAGATGAGGACATTGAGCGAAGGGGAAGAGAAGACTGCGACCTTTCCCGTGGAAGAGAGAGTGAGCAAAGATGCAGATACTTCTTTAAGCCATTCTGTTTTTGGATGTTATTCACAGATGCCTACAAGTGTTTTCAGGAAACTGGTCTTATTCTAAGCAAGCCAGTGTTACAAATACCATTTTAAACTGTAACTAAGAACTGCTTTTCCAGAGAATGTCTTATTGGATTCAAATATCTGTCTTAAGAATGCTACTGATTCAGTCATCGTTTTTATCACTCGTGGTACTTCCCCGTGGAGAGCATCAAGTGATGTTTTGCTTTTGTCCCCAAAACTTTGCAAATTACTCTGAAACGCTGTTGAAAACACATTTTAGCAGAATGACTTTTTTTTTTTTTTAACTGTGATCCTCAAAGAATCCACCTTGTCTACTAGCTAGGAGAGCAATTCTCTTTATTCTGAATGTAACTGAGATAGAGTTATCTAGATCCATTTTACTAGGTGGCTATGTAGACGTAAACTATTTTGCCACCAGCACAACTGTAACTTGCAGGCAACAATGACCTTGCTGAATAAACTTATGACCAAAGCTCATAACTTCAGTGACTAAGAAGTAATGTATCTTAACCTGAAGCTTAAGGATACACCCTTACTTAGGGTTTACATCTTATCTTGACTTGTATTTTGCTCCTAAAGACTAGGAAACCACCATAAATGGTGAGGTTGTGTGTGTGTGTGTGTGTGTGTGTGTGTGTGTGTTGGTAGCAGCACTCCAAGCCCCCTCCTTCTACAATTTATTTAAACCATCATTTACTGAACACTGATTATGGGCCAGGATTTGTGCCAATTTCAAGCAGATTTGTATTTTGAAAAAAAAATCAGCTGTATATCTTTTTAAATTGTGTTGTAATGAATACTTTCTCCATTATTTTGATATTAGTGAAGATTACCACAAAATTACTGTTTTTTTCCAGCTATAAACTTTAGGACAGAAATCAAGAAATAGGAGAGGGACTCTATGAAAGGAAGGCTGGTTTTTTATAAAGCCAAACATCCAGCTTTATCACATTACAGTATATGGGGAGAATTCTGTTCCCTATTGTTTCACTATTTGTAGATAAGTAGGCCAAAAAAAAAATGCTCTTGGGCTAAATTTTTACTCTCAGCTGGATGGATGGCAGGCCCAAGAACATTGCAGGTAAAATTCTCGAAACGTGTAATTTCAGAGAGTTTCTGGAAAAAAAATATATACTTTCTGGCCTATAAATGAGTCAACATAGTTTTCTGAATTTGCTACTGATTTATAAGAAATACATTAAATATAAGTAAATAGGGATAACATGAATATTGCTAGTGCATTTAAGTGTCTTAACTTTAATTCTTACTTGTTTTTAGATTCTATCTTCTGTGTTAGGTGCTGGGCCTCTAATCTGGTGTCGATTTACTTGGCTGCATAGGAGTTATGCAAAATCATCCAAGTGATATAGGCCAGGTGTTCACAACTGTATGCATCAGGGACTACACTGAAAGCTTTCCAGGAGTAGGTGGCTCTGACCTATAGCAGGCAGGACAAAGACAGCGCGTGGGCCTATTCTCAGTGTCCCTTAGGTGAGTTTTCTCCACAGCCTCATCAACCTCCTCGAGGCTCCCTGCACCCCCGGGCCCCTGTCACGTCCCCCCACCTAGTCATCTGAAAGAACTATCCCTGGCCCCCAACGCACTGAAACGCAGGGTTTGCGGCCGCACAACGGCCCTCGCGCTCTGCCACTGCCGGGCACCCTCCTAGGAGCTGCTCCGTGGGCCCCCTCCTCCACCGCCAGCTTGTCTGAGCAGTACAAAGCCCCTGGAAGCTCAGAACATGACTTCTTGAAGCTTTGCAACCTCAGCTCTACGTGTCACAGAAAACAGTACCTTTGCCCCCTTTATCAGTGTTATTTTTAAAACCTGCCTTGCTCTTCCTCTCTTTCTTTTCATGCTGTTTCAATTCTCATTTCTTGGTTATTGTTTTCTAAGGAGGGAGAAGAAACAGACTGAAAACCAATTAGAGGATATTAGAGAAGGAAAGACGATCCATTAGAGGCGAGTACAAGAGGAGGATGATCAGTATCAGTTCTGGAACAAAGCTGCTGCTGCCAGACAGAAATCATTGTTTGGGCTGGGAATGCGTGGCTGCAATCAGAGCCACGGAGTGGCCCGAGTCTCAGCAATGTGTTCCCAGCACTGGCGCCAGCATTCCCATCCTCCTGTCACTCATGGCTCTCGTGCCTTCGTACAAAGGCTGCTCAGACATTAGTTGAGGAAGCACAGACAATTGTTATGGGTTGGAACATGCTGAACTCCTAACCCCTAATATCTCAGAATATGACCTTATTTTTCTATTAATAACTGCAGATGTAATTAGTTAAGATGAGCTCACCCCGGAGTAGGGTGGGCCTGTGATCCAAAATGACTGGTGTTCTTACAAAGGGGGAAATTCAGATATGGACATTCACAGACAAGAAGAATACCACTAGAAGGTTGGAGTCACGCTTTCATAAGCCAAGGAACTATCAGGAACTAGAAGAGAGGGCTGGAAAAATCCTTCCTGTTGCCTTCAGAGGAATTAAGGCCCTGTTGACACCTTGATTTCAGACTTCCAGTTTTCAGAACCATGAGAGAGTACATATTTGTTTAAACCACCTAGTCTGTGGTAACTGGTTAAAAGACAGGCCAAGACAACTAATACTACAATGTAGCAATGATGGAGCTGTCCTGCTTTTGACTAGGGATCTCCCTGCATGGGTACTGGCTTTGATGTGGCTAAGAAATGTGCACCATTCAACCCAAACACCTAGAATGAAACCCATGTGTGTTGATAACAGACGTACACATGTAGGGACATAAATAAAGACACACTGCAACAATTTCTAGGAAACCCCATAAAAATAATAATTGCTGAAGCTACCTGTTCCGGCTATCATGTGCACGTGCGCTCAGTCATATCCGACTCTTTGTGACCCCATGGACTGTGGCCAACCAGGTTCCTCTGTCCATGGGATTCTCCAGGCAAGAGTACTGGAGAGGGTTGCCATTCCCTTCTGCAGGGGATCTTCCCAACCCAGGGATCAAACCCGTGCCTGCTGCATTGCAGCAGGTGGATTCTTTACTGCTGAGCCACCAGGGAAGCCTCTATGGCTATCATAACCAAATGATAAAAATCTGTGGTATTCTTGGTCTTTTTAAATGTCAGAGGAGTTATATTCCCATGTACCTGGACAATTTCATGAGCTGAGCACTCCAGGTCACCTCCTTCTATAACTCAGCACTGTAGGCAGATTCTTTACAGTCTGAACCACCAGGAAAGCCCATAAGTCAGCTCAACCAACATTTATTAACGTGACGATGTATCAAGAATTCTTAGCAAGGGCAGTAGAATAAAGCATCAGACACAATCTCAGTCCTTAAGTAGCTTACTGCATAGTAACTAATAAGGCAGAATTCTAGAAGTATCTTTCATCTATCAACCTATAAGACACTCTGTCCAATTATAGCCAAGAATGTTCAAGATTCTTAGTTATAGGCGATAGAAACACAAATCAATTTGGCTTAAACAAACAAAACCCTGTGTTTTTGGAGGGTGAAAATAAGACAGTGTAATAGTCAGGATTCTTCAGAGAAACAGAATCAACAGGAGAGAGAGAAACAGAAAGAGAAAAGGCAGGGGAAGAGTGGAGGAAAGGAAGGCGAGAGAGACAGACAAAAGAGATTTCTTTAAGGATTTTGCTCATGTGATTGTGGGGTAATTTGTAGGGCAGGCTGGCAGGCTGGAAAATGAGGTAAGAGTCTTGAATCCGAATTCTGCAGGGCAGTAGTCTGGAAACTCAAGCAAAGTCTCTGTGTTGTAGTCTTGAGAAGAATTCCTTCTTGGGAAACCTATTTTTGTTCTTAAGGCTTTCAACTGATTGGATGAGGCCCACTCATATTATGGAAGGTAATCTGATTTAACCAAAGTCTGTTAATTTAAATGTTTTGTGGTTGTTGTTCAGTTGCTAAGTCTTGTGCAACTCTTTGAGGCCCCATGGACTGCAGCATGCCAGGCTCCTCTGTCCTTCACTATCTCCTGGAGTTTGCTCAGATTCATGTCCACTGAGTCAGTGATGCCATCCAACCATCTCATCCTCTGCCGCCTCTTCTCCTGCTGTCAATCTTTCCCAGCATCAGGGTCTTAGCCAACAAGTTGGCTTGTTGCATCAAGTGGCCAAAGTGCTAGAGTTTCAGCTTCTGCATCAATCCTTGCAATGAATATTCAGGGTTGATTTCCTTTAGGACTGACTGGGTTGATCACATTTTAAAAATACCTTCACATAGACATCTAGACTGGTGTTTGACTAAACAACCCGGCAAAGCCTAGAGAAGCTGACAAAAAGTTAAGCACCACAAATGGAGTGGAATCCAGGGAGTGTCCCAGAGTTATCAGGAAAATCCACCCCTCCCATCTTCCTTGATGAAGACTTTGACTGGCTTATCTTCCAGTTCACTGGGGAACCAATCACTGTGACTGAGGGAATATAATGCCTTGGTTGGGGTGGGGAATGGGGAGTCAGGCTGCTGTGTTTAAGAAGGGATGCTGAGCAGGTATCAGGAGCTGTTCAACTAGAAGCACCTCACCAACCAAGGGCATGGGGAGTGTGGTTTTGAAGCAAAAGAAAACATTTTGTGCAAATCGAGTCCTTGGGTACTTAAAGGTATGAAGGAGAAGGGAGAAAGAAGAGACCCTTTGGGAAAATGAGTGGTTCTTGCAGGACTGTCCTATATGCTCCTGCCACTGGAGGTGGGTAGTTATATCAGTGCTCTCACCAGAGACCATATGCAATTAACAGACTTATATTATATTAGCTAGATCTACACAGCCTTTGAATCTCATGAAATTTTCCTTTGAGGAAAATTTAATTTTTCTCATTGATTTGAAGTCAGTAATTTCTGTTCCTCTGAGCACAGAATTGCTTTTAATTATAAATGCATGACATTTAAAATTATTTAAATACAAATATTTTTACACCAAGGGGTGTGGAATGCAGGGTGTGGGATGTGGGGATGGAAGCAATGAATTTTTTCCTGTGCAGAAACTCTGCTGGAAAAATATTTTCCCTTAGTCATCGTTCCGAAAAATTATTCCTCTCAGGGATGCTTGTTATTTAAAATTAAATGGAATTGGCATTTAGAGATTCTTTGAATAATTTAGCTGGACTTGTTTCAGTGATTACATAATGGTTGCAAATGGGTCAAGGTCCCAGTTACACTGGGGAATTAATAAATGTTATCTGTTTATGCGGTCATTATTCATCTGCCTCCCCTCACCCTCATCTGCTTTCACCATCACGGCTGTTACCCCACTCCTCTCCACACTGGAAGCTTCTTGAGGACAAAAACTCCTTTTCATTTCTCTCACTCCCAGGGTGGTCTCTGAAGAGTGTACTGCCTAGGTGCATGTTGAGCTTCACTCAACATTGGTATCCGGGGAGGCTGGGCTGTTAGGAAGGCAGAGTTCTGTGAATCCTCGGGGGACAAAGCTCCTGTTTTTTTAAGAACAAACGTCAACAACACTGTAACAACAGCTTTACAAATTTCTAGATGTACAGCCGCCACTGTCAGCAGCCATGGACAAGTCTTACATGCAGCTAAGGTCTGCCTTCCCTTGTAGCTCAGTCGGTAAAGAATCTGCCTGCAGTGCAGGAGACCCGGGTTTAATCCCCTGGGTTGGGAAGATCCCCTAGAGAAGGAAATGGCAGCCCACTCCAGTATCCTTGCCTGGAAAATCTCATGGACGGAGGAGCCTGGTGGACTGCAGTCCATGGGGTCACAGAGTCGGGCACAACTGAGCGACTAACGCTTATATGCTCCCTCTTCACATTAAAAAAAGACTCACTTCATAAACAACTCTCTCAGCTATCCTTCCCTTTTCTGTTCAATTTTCCCCTATCGTCTTCATTCCTTCCTCTTATTGAAACAGGAAAGACCCTCCCTTTTATCCTGTTTACTTGTAAATTAGTGGACTGATTAGAATTTGGAATTAATGAATCTCATTTGAGTTTCTTTCTCTGTTGTAAAATGGAAGAATGTGTTACACTCTGAAAGGAAAGTCAGGTATGAATAAGCATGTGGCGACCGTTCCCATCCATCCAGGTGCCTCCTTCCTCCTCTCCCTGCCCTTGGCTTTCCTTCTTGGGGAGTGGGTGGGAGAGGGGCATAGGCAGGGTGACTCTGAAGGGCAATGATTTTAACTCCTTGCGGGTGCAGGAGGGAATCAAATGGAAAAGGTGGCTATGCTTTTTTTTTACCTCTAACACCTACTTCTGGGATCTGAGCAGGGCTATGGATCGTAACGACCCATTTCTCTACAGAGGGTAAGTCCACCTTGCCTTACCCTAGCCACTTTAACTAAGTCCCTTCCCTGGATTTTTTTCTTTCTTTTCAACACAGACCAGGCCTCTCTCCTGAATTTAACCCAACTTCTTCCATTCATGAACTTTAACAAAAACTACCACTTCCCTGACAGCGCAGCTGGTAAAGAATCCGCCTGCAATGCGGGAGACCTGGGTTCGATCCCTGAGTTGGGAAGATCTCCTAGAGAAGGGAAAGGCTACCCACTCCAGTATTCTGGCCTAGAGAATTCTATGGACTGTATAGTCCATGGGGTCGCAAAGAGTCGGACACGACTGAGTGATTTTCACTTCACTTCACTTCACTTCACCATGTGCCAACCCAGAATAGCATTGTTAAGAGTTAGCAAAGGCCATTGCTAATCTGAATACAATGTTGCAAAATGGGTTAATATTGTTTCCATTTTACATGTGAGATTTCCAGAGGCAAGGTAACATCCCAAGGTCACAGCACTAAAACCAATCTGGAAGCCTGGTTCAGCTCCAAAGCCCATATTGACTCCAAGATGTGTTCTAATGTCATCTAGCAGTTTGGCATTCATTTCTCAAAAACTGACAATATTTCAATTCTGCCTCCCTAACCTGACAACTTGGTCAGGTTGGATCACAACTTGGATCACAACCCCGTGCCTCCTATGTTATTTCTGCCCTCACTTCAGTATCTCTGGGGTACCTCACATTCCACCTGAGCAAACTGAATTAGACACTGCTCCTGAGGTTCCAGTCTTCAACTCAATCAAGTTAGTTGCTTAGAGATGTAGGATCCTCGATTTTCCCCTTTATCTCTCTTTTCCAAAAATTGGTTACCAAGTCCTACAGATCCTTTCTGTCACATGCACACACATACATACAGGGCAGATCTACTCCAGGATTTTCATTTTGTGAGAGTTCTAAGTGTTCTCTCCTTCACAGCTCCAGCAAAGTACGTTTTTTTCTAAAATGCATATTTAATCCCATCACTCTTGCTTTTAAATTCACAGGATAAGGTCAGATCCCTTAGCTAGGCATAGGCGACCCTGTGCTCCTCCCACCCCACTAGTCCCTACCATAACCTTGACTCCTTAACCCATTCCCACCTACTTTGTCTTTGGAATTCTTGCTTTCACATCTGCTGAATTTCCATGCTCTTCTTCCACGTGGTCTTTTCCATTCACACACCGAACCCAAGTTCAAATGTCAGTCATGCTGTAGAACCTGCCTTGACTTCCCTGGAAAACTTGGTTGACCTGAACTTCTACAGCTGCAGATACACACCTGGAAAATAAAAACACACACCTTTGCACTTGGAGTGACTGCTCACAGTGTACCTCTTTCCTACCAGAGCAAGAACCCTATATGAGCAAAGATCCAGCATCATCTGTGCTCGGAACGCAGACCTCTCGCACCGTCTGTCTCTGGTGTGGGACAGATCCTCAATGAACATTGCTGGGCTGAGCTTAACTGAAGTGCATCTGAGGAATGAAGGGCCCACCTTCCAGCCTTGTGCTTGTCATTTAAATATCTCCTCGCAGTTAAGTTGAGGCCTGAGCAAAAGAGGTAAGATTTCAACATTCGTCATTTCTGTCTGTGACCTCAATTTTTTTTTAGTTCCCTTTTCCTGCCAGTAACAGTCTCTCTTCTTGTTTTAGATTCCCAGTGACCTCCTACATTTCTGTTCTGATTTCGCCAAATCAGGAAAGACCAAGAATCATCACTTGTATTCTAGCTGAAACCCCCAGCTCTGCGGTACACTCATTGGGATCCTGGGCAAATTCTTTCTTTTTTCTTTTCTTTTGTGAGCTCACATTCCTTGGAAATGTTCTTCCTAAGCATGAGGCTGAGGTTTTAAGAGACATTCTTTCAGAGAAGATTTGCATTTCTCCCGTCGAGGACCTGGGAGACTATGAACTTGCTGCCACTTTTAAACTCAAAACTTGCCCTTTTTTTGATGGCTACAATGGTTACCTGGTAGGATTGAGATTAGGCATTTTTCAAAAAATAATTTATTTTGGGTGCGCTGGGTCTTGGTAGTTTTTAAAAAGCTGCACAGGCTTTCCTCTAGTTGTATGGATCAGGGGTACTGTAATCTCGGTGCACGGGTTGGGTTCTCATTTCAGGGGCTTCTCTCGTCGCAAAGCACAGGCTCCAGGGGCACGTGCGCTTCAGGAGCCGCAGCGTGTGGCCTCAGGAGTTTGGCTCCTGGACTCTAGAGCACAGGCTCAACACTTGTGGCTCACGGGCCCAATTGCTCTGGGGCACGTGGCATCTTCCCGGACCAAGGATCAAACCCGTGTTCCCTGCACTGGCAGGCAGATTCTTAACCACTAGACCACCAGGGAAGCCCCTGGGCAAATTCTTGACCTGTCTGAAATTGGTTTCTCATTTATAACATGGAGAGGATAGTACCTGCCTCCTAGGGTTGTCACAGAGATGCAGTAAGAAATTCTAAGTAAAGCTTTAGCACAACCCCAGAAACATAGTAATGGCTCAATTAATGTTAAAAGAAAACTGCCTTATTTACACTGACCTGGTAGTTCTTCCCAAAGCATTTACTTCAAAGAGGTTCAAAAGCAAGGGGATATATGTATGTTGAGGTTTGATAGAAAACAACAAAATTCTGTAAAGCAATTTTCCTTCAATTAAAAAATAAATTAATTTAAAAATTAATGAAGACCAGATTCTTCAAAAGGAGGAAGGTTCCTATTTCAAAAAGTAATAAAGTAGCCCAAATGGGTATCAAAGTTATCATTAAAATGTTTTGTAGTGGCAACGAAAAAAAAATGCTATTCAACTGTGGGATGAATTACCTATTAAAGAAATCTATTTGTTCAGCTGATGTGTAATGTTAACTTCTTGGTGTCTTGCTTCACACGTGGGAACAGAGAGGAAAGACTGGCTCCCAGACCGGAGGGGTGGGGTCTCCCGCCTCTGTGGTCGGGGCAGCGGTAAGGGGTTCTGCACAGGGTTTAGAGGAGGGCAGCTGGCACGGCCTCGGGAGGGTGCTGAGGGCAGGTTTCTCAAAGAAGGGGCCTGCGGGGGCTGACAGCAGTCAGATGAGGGCAGGCTTGCCAAGGAAATTGGAGCAAAGGGATGGCAGTCAGACAGGCTCTAATGGAAGAGGACAAATGACCAATTGTTGGGTTCAGCTGTACCCTGGCCACGTGCAAGAGCAGGTGAGTTGGAAAGATAGTCTAGAAAGATATGCAAGTGGCCAAATCCTCAGGAGCAAGAGCAAGTGGGTGGGGAAGGTGTGGGCTGCAGTTCTCGCTCAGTAAATCTCAACAGAGTTTTGCATATTGGAACCACCAGAAGCTTTTAAAAATACCCAAACCTAGGTCCCTAGACAATTACATATAAATCAGTAAGGAGGTACTGAAGCATCGTTTTTTTAAAGCTTCCAAACTGATTTTCGTTTGCAGTCAAAATTGAGAACTACTCTATAATCCAGCCCCTGAAACCACACCAACCCAAACTGGGCTGGAAACGTAACTTAAGAGAACTGGAGTGAAACTGAAAGCATATCTGATCCTACCCCTCCCTGTATTTTCTCAATTAACTTAATGATTGACTTCTTATTGTGGTAAAATGCATATATCATAAAATTGATCATTCTTACCATTTTCAAGTGTACAGTTCAGTGGCATTAGGTACACTCCCATTATTGTGCAATCATCTTCATCACCATCCATCTCCAGAAATTTTCATTATCTCCAAATGAAACTCTACATCCATTAAACACCAATTCCTTGCCACAGTGAGGCTGAGCTAGACCTTCAGAGAGGTTCATTGTTTGTTAGGGGTGAAGGAGTGGCCTTTGATTCTGATCAGTCACTGGATACAAGGAGCTGCAGGAAGGGGCTATGACTGAAGGCGGAGACAGCTCCCTTCAGCCCAGGCAATTCTAAACAAGGCAGACAGTGGAAGGCTGCTGGCTACCAGCATTTCTGGCATTTGGAGAAATAAGGCCTTTACTCCTACAAGGAGATGTGGGTGACATGTTGCACCAGTCACCACATCCCAAAGAGGTCTCCTTCTGCTTGCTTTGGCCTCCTGGTGCTGGGGTGCCATGGGCACTTTACTATAATTGAGAAAGGAAGCAACCTACACTTTCTAGGTCCAGCCCATCCCTTCCCTCCTTCACCTTCCACTTTGCCATCCCTGGTCCTTCTTTTCCTCACTCACAACCTAGTAACAATCCTGTTGCCCTTCTGTTGAAGACTGCAGTTTTAAGTCTTAGACCAGAGTTCCTGCCACTTCAAGCCTCTTGCTGCCCAAGACACAATGAGCAGGAATGGAAGTAGAAAGCGGTTGCCCAAATCCTGGGGACTGGGTGGATGGGGTGAAGGTATAGCAGAGGGATGCTGGGATAAAATACTTAGGCACAGAGAACCCCAGGCCAGGAGCGTGGATTCAGATACTGAGGGGCAGATAACAAACCAAATAAGCAGGTACATGATGAGAAAGTTAGGACCAAAAAGGATGATAGTTAAATTATACTTGGCATTAGGGACATAAGCATTGACCTTAGTTTTTGCATGTTGAAGAAATGGCAAAATGAGAAGACAAAAATACAAAGTTAGTATTTATGTCAGTGGCTCAGAGGGTAAAGCATCTGCCTATGATGTGGGAGACCCATGTTCAATCCCTGGGTCGGGAAGATCCCCTGGAGAAGGAAATGGCCTGTATTCTGGCCTGGAGAATCCCATGGACAGAGGAGCCTGGTGGGCTACAGTCCACAGGGTCGCCGAGAGTTGGACACGACTGAGCGACTACACACTATTATGATGCACAATAATTCAGTATATAATAAAATGTGTTAACACTTAAATATGTTAAAATTAAATCCTATCTCAAGCTTCATTTGATTAGAACAGCAAATGCTTATATACAAATGGAGGGCTTCATAAACTGTAAGATAACATGAGGATACCTATAACTTGGAGATCTGCTCACATCCCCAAAACACCCTCTGATGTTGCCGAGTGTCCTCTTTTGGGCTGAAGGAAACTGCACCTCTGGGTCCTTCCTGTGGCCACCTTGGCTCTCATGGATGCACAAGCCACGTATTGAGTCCCTAACTCTAAACTCCGGGACTTCTTTCTCATGAAAACTTTTTCTTAATAATCTTACCTGTGCATCGTAACTATATTTTGTGACTTTTCTCCTACACATAGTTTTTAGACAATCTGAATAATAGGATTTATGAACATTTCCATTCTGAATCCTTAGGTAATCCACTCCACTTCAGCTTTAACTGAAGTCCACTACCTTAGGGTCTTCCCAAGGTCTTTACGTCATCTGACGTTAGACTCCATCTAGAAGCTCAGTAGTTCTTCTTCGTTTTTTTTGATGAGAAGGCATGATTTATTTGAAAATTGTTTAATATAATCCAAATGGAGGAACAAAAGGTATTCTTCCTTTCCCTTTCGGGTCCTGTGGTTCTAAAACACAATTTCTCCCCACCCCCACCCCACCCATCCCATCCCATCCCATCCCCACTCTCACCTAAAACTAAATTACCCCTATCAGGGAGATTAGGAAAATATACTAGTGATTGAAAAACATTTCACCTGCACAGTATTTCCATTTGGGCCCTATTTCATTTCTGAGTGTCATTTCCATTTCTGGTTCTGACACTGTCTGTACTCTGTATATCCTCAGAGTAAGGGAGCATAACACTTCTCTGGGGAAACTCACTCAAAATAAACCTCCAAATGCAAATTCTCTGAAAAAAATAACAGGATTATGCACTCAAAAAAAAAAAAAAGTTTTGATATTTCCTCTAGGCTAGAGTCTCTTTCCTCTTAGGACAATCATATGGGAATTGAATGACTTCTTTGGTTGGATTACAGTCTTTATCCTCATCACCATGATTATCACTATTAAGTTTTTAGTGTACATTTTTATGATTCAATCTTGGAAATGGTTCTTAGAGTTTTCATGATCATTTCCTTAACTGTTTCCTTTTTTTCGGGCTTTTACGAGGACATTAGCTTTGTCCTTTCTTTTAACTGCCTGCAAATCAGGACTTAAATTTTATTATCAAGTAGCTGAGTGGAAAATCCCTCTCCCGGACTCCTAATGAGGCCACATTAGAAGCCTCTGAGGATGCCCTAGGTCATCGTAGAGCTAAGTCGGAGCCCAGGATCTGAGCCGGTTCTCCTCTATGTGCACACATTAGTATAACAGCTCATAAAGACTTTAGCAAAAGTCACCCTGCCTTTCCACTGTTTTGCCTCACTGTTTCCGTAGTGTGGCCCAAACTACAAATCAAACCTCATCTCCTCTTGTCTATCAGTTCTTCACCCTTGGCCAGCTGTTCTGGGTGGTTCCTTAGTTCTTACCGTCAATCTCTAGGAGTTCTTGGGATGCTCTGAGCTAGCATGGACCACTATAAACACATTTCTCATAGGGATCAATGGCATTTCCCAAGAAACATGAAACTCCTCCACGGAGAACCGAAAAGGTAAAACACTGTTGTGAATTTTCATGTATCCCAATCCATTTTTCTTCCATCATTCCTTCTTCCTTTCCCTCCATCAAGGAGACGTTATTACATAGAGATAAATGATGTCATCCTCAGAAGAAACAATTCCCAGTTACCTAACTTCTAACTTACTCTGTGACTGGGTTACAGTTTCATCTGAAAGCAAAGGAAGACTCTTTGTTCTTTTAAAGTTCTTTTTATCCAGACAATTCTTGCCTAAAACGATGGGAGTTGGCAGAATGGAAATAAGCATAACACAACATTGCAAATCAACTACAATCCAACACGATAAAAATAAATACATGAGAATGCTTTAAAAAAGAATGAAAATAAGCAAGAAATAATCTCTCTTCTATCAGAGGCAGCAAAGCTGGCTCCCAATTCAAAGAGCAGAACTGGTCTTGCTGTTAAGATTTAAAGAGTGCAACACTTTTGTTACTTGGCTCTGAAAGCACATGATGTGGACCATAAAAACTTTTTTCGATGTTATGGTTTGCTTTTCAGATTGTAACTATGATACAGAAATAATGCAAGGTTAAGCAAAGTCAAACCTAGGGTGCTGCAGGGTCAGTTCCACCCAGCTGTTCTGGGTGGTTCCTTAGTTCTTACTGTCAATCTTTTTTAGCACAGGGCTAAAGTTGACAGTGAGAGATTAACACTGATAACTAGGGAAAAAATGGCCATCTAATAGTCAACAGGAAGTTAGAGAATAGAACCAGAGCCATTCAATTAATTCTGCCATACTGGTCTTCCCTGGCTGTGATTGCTTTCATCTGGGTGGCCAGTGCTGCATTGGTTCTTTGGCTTCAGCTTCTTAAAGGTACCACTTAGCACCTGGCAGTTCTTATACAGTAAATTGGTGCTTCTGCATCATCATCACCTTTATCACTGTCATAACCATCATCAAATCAGCAATTCTTTTTCCAGGATGCAAAGCAAATCCTAATTTGCCAGATCCCATGAGACCTAAACTTTCAGTTGGATTTGATATCTTGTTTCCTTAGAAGTTTGTTGATACGGTTTTCTGGAGTTGATACTTTTCTGACTTTTCTGTAGTTTATTTCATATACCATCCACAGACTGTCTGCTATTGAAATCTGGGTACAAATACACTGTCCTACAAGCATAAGGAGAGTATGGAGAGAAGCTATGATATTTACTTGCCACAATCAGTTTTTTGCTCTCATGCAGTGGGAGGTAAGGAAGATGCTTAGGGCAGCAATCCCCAATCTTTTTGGTACAAAGGACTGATTTTGTGGAAGACAATTTTCCACAGACTGCAGGGTGGGTGTTAGGGGAAATGGTTTCAGTTTTGCTCACCGCTCAACTCCTCCTGTGTGGCCCAGTTCCTAATAGATAATGAACCGGCACCAGTTCATGGCTCGGGGGTTGGGGACCCCTGGGTTAGGGGATAGGGAAACTGAAATATAGAAAAGTTCCTTCTGCAACATTCAGCCTTTTCCAGGGGCGGGGGTGGTGGTGGTGGTGGCGAATAGATAACTTGGCTCTAGTGGGCACTGTTTCCATATCTTATTACACCATTAAAAAGGACATAGAGTCCCAAAAGAACTTTTAGATCTCATTAGTTTTAACTATTCAGTCCTGCCCATCAATGGCATTAAAAGAACTATACTGGGAACTTCCTGAACCTGACAAGGGTCAACTACAAAAAATCTACAACTAATACCATACATGATGGTGAAAGACCAGATGCGTTCACCCTAAGATTAGGAAATAGACAAGGCTATCCATTCTTACCACTTCTGCTCAATACTGTACGGGAGACAGGAAAATTAGGCAAGAGAAAGAAACAGAGGCATCTAAGTTGAAAAGATAAAAGACATGCTCTTGTATATAGAAAATCCTAAGGAAGTTACTAAAAAAAAAATACTAGAACTAACAAACAATATAAGGTTATGGGATACAAGATCAATATACAAATGTCAATATATTTCTATACACTGGCAATGAACAATGTGAAACTAAGAAAATTTCATCTACAGTAACATAAAAGAAGAATAAAATAGGAATAAATTTAACAAAATAAGTAAAAGATTTGTACACTGAAAACTTTTAAAACATCACTGGAAGAAACTAAAGAAGATCTAAATAAATGGAATTGACACCCTAGGTTCAAGGATTTCAAGACTTAATATTGTTAAAGTGGTGGTACTCCTTAAATTGATCTACAGATTTGATATAACACATATCAAAATTTTAGCTGGACTTTTGGCAGACATTTTCTCACACTCCTCCCATTTCAAAACTTATTACAAAGTTATAGGAATCAAGACAGTGTGATAGTGGCATAAGGACTGACATTTAGATCAACAGAACAAAACTGAGAATCCAAAAACAAACCCTCATATGTATGGCCAACTGATTTTCTACAAAGGAGCTAACCAAGACAATTCAAAGGAACAACTAGATATCTACACACAAAAGAAGGATGAAGTTGGATTCTGACCTTGCATTATATAAAATCATTACCTCAAAATGAATCAAAGACTTAAATATAAAAGTTAAAATTACAAAATTCTTAGAAGAAAATATAGGAATAAATCTTTGTGACCATAGATTGGGCAATAGCTTCTTAAATATGACACCCCAAAGCACAAACAACAACAAAAGAAGATAAATTGGACATCATCAAAGTTAAAAAATTTGTGCTTCACTTCAACAAAGTAAAAAGACAACACACAGAATGGAACAAAATATTTGTAAATCACTTATCTGTTAAGGGACTTATATCAGAATACATAAAGAATTCTTAAAATTTAACAATAAAAATAAATCACCCAATTAAAAATAGGCAAAGGACTTTCTTCAGAGAAGATCTACAAGTGACCAGCAAATGCATGAAAAGATGGTCAACAACATTTGTCATTAAGGAAATGAAAATCGAAATCCTTTCATTCTGGAATCACTTCAGACTCACTAAGTCTATAATCAAAAATTTGGACAATCACAAGTGTCAGCAAGGATGTGGAAAAATTAGATCCCTTATTCTCTGTGAGTGGAAATGTAAAATGATGCAGTCTTCTGAAAGACAGTCTCAATTCCTCAAAAAATTAAACATAAGACTTAGTATATAATCTGGCAATTCTAGTTGAAAATACACATTCACACAAAAACCTATACACTAATATTCATAATAGCTAAAAAGTGGAAATAACCTAAATGTCCTGATGAATGGATAAGCAAAATGTAGCATATCCATAAATGGAATATTATTTGGCTGTAAAAAGAATGAATATGAATGAAACTTAAAGCATTATTCTGAGTGAAAGAATCCAGACACTGAAGGCTACTTCTTGTATGATTCCATTTATATAAGATGTCCAGAGTAGGCAAATCCACCGGGATAGGAATTTGCCTAGTAGTTATTTGGAGAAGGGACACGAGGAAGTAACTATTATTGGGTATGGGGTCTCTTTGGGCTGATAAAAATGTTCTGGAATTTTGGCTGACAATTGTACAACTTTGTGAATATACTAAAAACATTGAATTGTATGCTCTGAAAGGGTAAATTTTTTGTTATGTGCATTACATCTCAATAAACCTATTATAAAAAAGAAAGAAAAAAGAGAGAGAGAAAGGATGAAAGGAGGTAAGGGAGGGAGGGAAGAGGGAAGAAGAAAAATAAAGAGAGCTACCTAGATACTAATCTGTGATGGTTAGGTCACCATCATCCTTGACGGCTTCAATGCTGTCAGGTATTTAGATTTATTAGACTGTATTTAGTTGTGCTTTTTCTTTCTTTCATTCTTTCTTTTTTAATATTGAGGTTTCAGTCCAAGTCATCCAGCCAAATAGATTCTCAAACATGTGTTTCCAATATATCAGAGTCCCTGGCCAAATGATCTGGATTCAGCTAGGAAATCGTAACCCAACTCATTTTAGCTACAGATTAACAACCACACAAGCCTGGAGAGAATAGGTTCCCTTTAGGGCCAGGTTAATTGTAATGATGACTGCAGCCATAAAATTAAAAGACGTTTGCTCCTTGGAAGAAAAGTTATGACCAACCTAGACAGCATATTAAAAAGCAGAGACATTACTTTGCCAAAAAAGTTCCATCTAGTCAAAGCTGTGGATTTTCCAATAATCAAGTATGGATGTGAGAGTTGGACCATAAAGAAAGCTGAGCACCGAAGAATTGATCCTTTTGAACTGTGGTGTTGAAGAAGACTCTTGAGAGTCCTTTGGACTGCAAGGAGATTCAACTAGTCCATCCTAAAGGAGATCAGTCCTGAATATTCCTTGGAAGGACTGATGTTGAAGCTGAAACTCCAATACTTTGGCCACCTGACGTGAAGAACTGACTCATCTGAAAAGACCCTGATGCTGGGAGAGACTGAGGGAGGGAGGAGATGGGGATGACAGAGGATGAGATGGTTGGATGGCATCACCAACTCAATGGACATGAGTTTGAGTAAACTCTGGGAGTTGGTGATGGACAGGGAAGCCGGGCATGCTGCGATTCATGGGGTCGCAGAGAGTCAGACACGACTGACTGACTGAACTGAACTGAATAATAATAATCAGTGTAAAAGTTAGAATGAATAACAAATGGAATGAAACACACAGACATTCAAACATATCTTGAGGAATACCCCTTTATATCACCATATTAAGAGTTCAGTTCAGTTCAGTCGCTCAGTCGTGTCTGATTCTTTGTGACCCCATGGATGGCAGCACGCCAGGCCTCCCTGTCCATCACCAACTCCTGGAGTCCACCCCAACTCATGACCATTGAGTCGGTGATGCCATCCAACCATCTCATCCTCTGTGGTCCCCTTCTCCTCCTGCCCCCAATCTTCCCCAGCATCAGAGTCTTTTCAAATGAGTCAGCTCTGAGCATCAGGCGGCCAAAGTATTGGAGTTTCAGCTTCAGCATCAGTCCTTCCAATGAACACCCAGGACTGATCTCCTTTAGGATGGACTGGTTGGATCTCCTTGCAGTCCAAGCGGCTCTCAAGAGTCTTAGGAATGTAAAAAAGGAAGTGTACCTGCACAGTGATTTGGGTGGTTAAGCAGCCCCTTCTTTTGAATTGCTCAGACTGCTTAATTGAATTGACTTTAGCAATTGTCACAACATCCTTTGGGTGGCAAGCATTGTGCTGATAGTACTGCATAACTGTGGGTCAGACAACCAAGGGACACAAGGTTATCACAGGTCTAGAGGACAGGTATGCATGAAGTTCAGATGGCCCATCTAAAAACACTTCACCCACACCTGACCCAAGTAGCATCTTCTTGGACTGATAATCTCTCAAACCAATGGCAGTTCTGAGTTCCTGTTACTCTGGATTTTCCGAGTGTATCTGCCACTTCCTAAACAGATGGTCAGTATCACACTGTATCACTGTTTTTGATGGTAATAGAAATCACATAGCTAACACTTCCTGAAGAAACTGGATTAGATATTGAAAATTGGACCCTGGGCTTTTTTAAAATTTGATTTCCTGTTTCATTTCCAGAAAGTCACAGGAATATTGAAAGTCTATCAAGCATATTTTGAAATAGATTGATAGCTACATGTGTTACCTGACATATACTCTGAACATTTTAGAAGTACCTATGGTACCAGACATGCTTCTTTTTGATAGCAAAAATAGAGAGGCCAAGAGTATAGTATGGCTTAAACATTTTGGGGCTCAGTTTCCTGTGTAAAATAAAAGTTAGGACGAACTCGCCTCTTAGGTCCCATGCAGCTATTTGATTTGGTGACTGTGATGGTGATTTTCTCTGGTCAGCTCAAAACTCAGGCAGCAATACCTGGGTAGAGATAGCATTCAGCTTATTTACCAGTATATTCCCTATGCTTAGCACAGTGCCTGGCACAGAGCACATGCTTAAAAATATCCTTTGAGTAAACACACATCTACAGTATTTTGTTTTATAAAATTTTCTCTGACTGGAAAGCACTACAGTTGAAGTTGAATTTATCATAACAACCTCTCCCAGGAATATATCTGTTGTATTGCTAATGTGTTTTTTCCCCCCAGATTTCTTTCATTCCTAATTACTCTAACTGACCATTCACAAAAGGGTATTAAGCTTTGAAGATTTCCAAACCCCTCTGGTGGGGGCATGTCTATAAGTGTTCATATGTTTCTCACTAAATTTTAAAAGATTATTCATATCTGCTGTATTTTTTGGCATTTTAACGAATAATAACATATTCATATTACATCAACACTTACTTCATTGTTTTTCCTTTAAAAATTCTTTTTAAAAAATGTCAACATCTTCCCTGGCTTTATTTCGTTCATCTCCATTAGTTACCAGTGCTGACTCTTTTTTATGGCCAGTCTTCCTCCAGGAAACTTAGAGGAAGGAGATGACCTATTTGCCTTTGATTTTTGCTTCCAAAGATGCTCCACCAAAGAATAGAAACTCCTTATAGAATGCATACGCTTCAGGGGCATCTGGCTCTGCCTTTAACTTGACAAAAATAAAATAATAAAGTTACGTTTTTCCTTCACACATTTAAAAGCCAGAAATAGATTCAGACGTACATTTTTCAATCCATGTGCCAACCTAACAAGCCGAGCGAAACAGACTGCAGCGAGCAGGGCCACCTCCAACCACCCTCGCCCACGCTCTGCCTCCCTCCTGGGGCCCAGCCTCCCGCAGCCCAGCCCCGAGCCCACCAGCTGCTCCCGCGGCAGATGCACACCCGCCTCTGGGGCTGTTCCTGGCAATCATTGAAACCAGAGCATCACGGCATGACTGTGGACCAGCTTCTTTGACACCACGGCATTTCTGAAGATTATTTACTCTTCCGGCTCTTCACACTTAACCGTCAAGAATGGATTGGGGCATGCCCCAGGACAGCTGACTGTCTGCTGTGATGTCTTGGGCTGTCAGTCTCCTCTGAGAACAGAAGTCAAGCACATGTTCTAGGTTCCCAGAGAGACGGCCCGATGTGTGCCCGGGGACATCTATTACTGTTTTTTCACCCTTCCAAGATGTTTTTCTCCCAGGCTTCTGAGAATTTAAAGCCCAGCAGTGTAACATGGTTTTAACTAACAACATATATGATTCACATTTTTTCCTTCGAAAATATAAAATCAGTTCTATTAAGTTTGTGATCACATGAGTTATTGAGTGATAACTCTGGCCTGAGCTGGGCAGATCAGTCTTCCTCACTTGAGTTTGAAATCAAGACAAAAATGTTCATCTCAGTCTGTCCTGGTTTCTCCAACAGAAGAGATACACCAAGGAACTGTGGATCAACTGTGCTTGGGGCTGTGCACCCTGGGCCAGTAAAAATACCTGCAAAAAAAAGAGGAAAGAGAAATCTACAGAGAGAAAAGCAGAGAGGAGGAAGGCAGCATGGTCCCCAGCTTCCTACCGGCTCCCTGGTTTTTGGTTCTAGTCCCTCAGGCTGCCTCCACCCTTGGCACACTTCTCTTAAATGCAGTGTTAAATCTGTTATTGTCGTGTAGTCACTAGCTCATGTCTGACTCCTGGTGGCCCCATGGTCTGGAGACCGCGAGGCTCCACAATGTTAATAGTCATTCCTAAAATATTGACTCCACAAGTTTTCTGACAACAAAGCACAATTATAGTCCTTTTTATCAAATTCAGTTATTCAAACTCTCCACAATTTCACAATACAGACATAATCCTACAATATATCTAAGTAGAAAGAGCTATGTTTTTGGTTAAGAATGATGCAGAGCATCACTTGCAGCTGTGCTAACCTACCAAATCTCACCTCCTCAGAAAAAACCACTTAATTCACCAAATATTTACTGGGCAGCTGCTATCGACTCTATACCAGGTCAAAGGTTGGAGGCTGAAAACCATTCAGACACAGGGCCCGCCTCCTAGGAGCTCTGGGTCTAGTGTAAGTTAAATAAGGGAAGGGTACCACATTGCCCTGAGGCACACTGGAGAAAGAATTCATTCTCTTTTAACATTGTTTTCAGTGAACGTCTCAGTGTTAAGAAATGATAATCCTAGTTTGCAGATTTTATTTGATTCCTATTTCAAGAAGCCAAGCCTGAGCATCAGCTACAAAAATCTCAAGAATGTTTAGGGTTTGACCAAAATTCTTTCAAAGATGTTGGATGAGTGTTGTAGCGTTCTGAATGAGGAATAAACAGCATCTTCCAAGATGTTTAATACCCAGCAGATGAAATAGATTACACACAATTTAATTTCCCTCCTCTGATTGTATAGAATCAGATATGGAGTTTGATATATAGAATTTGATATGAAGTTGAACTTTTTAACCAGGCTATGTTGACAGTAAAGCAAAGTCCTATTTGTCAAAATTCATTTAGACACTGTCAAAGTCCAGTTATAATATGTTATTTTCAAAGATTAAAGTATAGAAATCTTTATATTAATATTTTTACCACTTTTATGTACTTTTATATTGATTATGCCTTGAGAATTGTATGTTACACTCTTAAGTTAATTTGGTGTTTGGAATAGAACTCATAAAAGTAACGTTTAACTATAAATTAACACATACTTAATACATAACATTTGCATAATACAGATGAAAATTTTCTGACCTAACCCACAAAGCCATTTTATTGCTAGAGTCATATCTTTATTTTTATAATAATTTTTTTTAGACCTTTACTTCCTCCCTTAGCAGAAGGTTTCACATAGACTCTCCTCAAATTGTCTGAGACCTCAGGACTTAGTCCAAAGGAAGACAAGAGTGAATTGTGTTTCCAGTGCTAGGCCTAGAGAGAAAACTCTAGATTTTTTCACTCGTACATAGTCCATTCTGCAATAATGCCTTTGCTGGTTTTGGCCCCTGCCCAGCCACAGTGAGGCCTTGACCTAGGGATCTGTAGTTACAGTTCTGTTCAATCCTTCACACACTCCCCAATAGGTAACCATCTTCCCCTAAAGGACAGAATTGGGCCAGGCTGGCTGGGTCCCAAGGACTATACATCAAATTAAAAGTCTTTGGCACAGTGAAGGAAACCACCACAAAACAAAAAGAGCCTGCTGAATGAGACAAGATAATTGCAAACACTATGCCCAGTAAGGGGTTAGCATTTTAAATAACTCACATAACTCAACATTAACAACAAGCACCAGGCTGGGCAAAGGATCTGGGTTGATATTTTTCCAAAGAACACATACAGATGGCCAACAGTCACCTGAAAAGACACCCAATGTCACTAATGACCAGGGAAACACAAATCAAAACCACAGTGAGATACCACCTCACACCTGTCAGAATGGGTATCGTTAAAGACCACAAATAACAAGCGCTGATGAGGATGTGGAGAAAAGGGAAGCCCCGTGTGCTATTGGTGCGCTTGTAACTCGGTGCAGCCACTATGGAACCCAGGAAGGAGGTTCCTCAAAAAAATAAAAAACAAAACTACCACACAATCCAGCAACTCCAATCCTGGGTAGTTACCCAAAGAAAACAAAAATACTAATTCTATAAGAAATACACACACTAATGTTCATAGCAGCATTATTTAAAGCAGTCAAGATATGAAAGCAACCTAAGTATCCATTGACAACTGAATGGATAAAGATGTGGTATGTATACAATGGAATACTACTTAGCCATAAAAAATGAAATCATCTGTGACAACATGGATGAATCTAGACGGTACCAGGCTAAGTGACATAAGTCAGACAGAGAAAAGCAAATACTGTATGATCTCATTTTTATGTGTAATCTAAAAAACAAAACAAACAAACTGAAAACAGACTCAAAGATACAGATAACAAACTAGGTGGTCACCAGAAGGGAGGGGAGGTGGGCAACATAGTGAAGGGGATCAAGCAGTAAAAGCCTCTAGTTATAAAACAAGCAGGTCGCAGAGATGTCATATACAGCATAAGGAAGATGGTCAGTAATGCTGCAATAACTTCATATGGAAACAGATGGTCACTAGACTTAACAAGGGGATCATTTTGTAATGTATGCAAATGTCAAATCACTATGGAGTATGCCTGTTACAGTACACTATGTAATATTATATGCTGATTGTATTTCAATTAAAGAATATTCAATTCTGCTTTAGAAAATAAGATAAATGAATCCACAGGGAGAAAAGTAAAATGAAGAATTAAGGCAAATAGCTTATGAGACAGGCAAATTTTACAAAATATGTAAGATAAGTCAGGAACTTGAGATGTTAGATATACATAAAGTAAGTAGAGTGCTTAAATAATGAACTATAATGAACATACCTGGAAACAGATGGAAAGAGCAAGAAATACTTAATAGTCACAATATGCTAAATACGTACGAGGCTGTGAATCATCAAATACCCACGACACACTTAAGATACAGGGGGCAATCAGCAGACGAATGGATAAGGAAGCTGTGGTACATATACACTATGGAATATTACTCAGCCGTTAAAAAGAATTCATTTGAATCAGTTCTAATGAGATGGATGAAACTGGAGCCCATTATACAGAGTGAAGTAAGCCAGAAAGATAAAGACCAATACAGTATACTAACACATATATATGGAATTTAAAAAGATGGTAATGATAACCCTATATGCAAAACAGAAAAAGAGACACAGATGTACAGAACAGACTTTTGGACTCTGTGGGAGAAGGCGAGGGTGGGATGTTTAGAGAGAACAGCATTGAAACAAGTATACTATCAAGGGTGAAACAGATCACCAGCCCAGGTTGGATGCATGAGACAAGTGCTCAGGGCTGGTGCACTGGGAAGACCCAGAGGGATGGGATGGAGAGGGAGGCGGGAGGGGGGATCGGGATGGGGAACACATGTAAATCCATGGCTGATTCATGTCAATGTATGGCAAAAACCACTACAATATTGTAAAGTAATTAGCCTCCAACGAATAAAAATAAATGGAAAAAAAAAAGATACAGGGGGCACATGAGGCGTTCACGATTTACGAGGTTTTAATTCAGCCGACCACTGGCTCCTCATATCCTCTGCACAATGGATGCAAGATTAAATTCATAACTGCTCATCAAGCTAATTACAGTGCAGCTGTCAGCCAGAAGCACTTGCTCCCAAACCTGTAGAGCAAGTGTGTGTTTTGACTCCAGGCACCTTCTATGAATTGGGTCACTTTGTTCAAATCTCAATTCTGGTCCATACCCTTATCAAGGAAGATATGGACAGGACTGAGTATTCAGGTAGTGTCATCTTATGAGACTCCTACACCGTACCTAAAATGTACTAACCTACCCCATCTCTTTCACCTTGCTCCTTGCTGTGTGTTTTCAATTGATTTAATAAACCATGTGATTCAAGCATCTCGTTTTGGTCTGTAAGCCCTTCTGATTTGTGAGCTCTTGGACAGCTTGCCTGCTGTTATACTTACAGGCTTCCGTCGTAGCAAGGTAATTTCGCAAACAACAATAATATTTACACATTTTTAGCCTGGATAATAAATGGCATCATCTTGTACACATTTATCTGCCACTTGCTCTTTTATCCAACATCATATTTGTGACATTTTCCCATGGAAGAGTTGTAGATCTATTTATTTTCACAGCTGTATCCATTGTATGAATATATCATAACATGCTCATAAATTCTCTTACTGACATAATGTAGGTTGTTTCCAGTTTTTAAGTATAGCAACCAGTGATGCTATGATTATTCCTGGGCACATGTAAGAGAGCCACTCTCAGAATACACCTGGGAGTGCAAATTCTGGGTCAAAGAATTTGCACACCTTTAACTTGATTAAATATTGCCAAACTTCTCTCCAAGATGACTGTATCAATTTACACCCTTACAGAAAGAATATGAGTCCCTATGCTCTTAATCCTAGCCAACACTTGGTGTTGTCAGACTTCTACACTTCGCTGATCTAATGAATCAACAGACAAACTCTGGTTACAAGTAATAATTCTGGCAATTTAAAAGCCTTGTGGCATTTCCTCATGAGAAAAAAATCTGGACACATTTTGTGTCATATCTTTGGACTTTCCTATCCTTTGTTTAAGGCCAAGTAAAGTTTCCTCTTTATTTTTCCAACTCTGTGAATACCAAAGGAAAAACAACTCAGCAACAGAATTTGTTTTTTTTTCCCCATAGGGATTAGGGTTTGGAAGAATACCATGTTGGCTGTTTTATATCACAAAAATAACCCTCTGATTATAATGGGGCAAAAGAAAAAGAATTTAGCGGGACCCATGCAAATCAGTCATTGCTAAGTACATGACATAATGATGGTGGGTCAGTAGCTGGACAGCTATTACTCATAGGCTGAGAATGCACTCATTTAAAAAATTCTAGAAAGTTGCTCCTTGCCCCAGAATATATACCCAAGGGGCTTGTTCCATACGTTAAATTTGACTATGTGAAATTAATTGTACTGGGGTCGAATTTTTTTTATATTTAAGGACGCCCCCCCAAAAAATCTCCAAAAATGCAGTTAGTACTTATATATTATCATCACCTTATTTGTCACATTTTTTTTCAAAACCACAAAGGGAATGGGATTATAGGACCTGCAAGTACTATTGGGTACAAGATGGAAGCTATCCTCAACGTACTCCTCTCCCTAATCCAGCCATTCAGACAGGCAAGTCTGTGTTCTTCATTTCTTGCTTAAACAACTCTTGGATGACTTCACAAGAGTCCCAGCAGTGTTCTCAAAGTGTGGTCACAGGGTCCCTTTTGGCTTCAGAAGCTCTAAACTAACTGTTTAAAAAATGCAGATTCCTGAGTCCCAGGCCTTACACTCAAGAGTGTGAAGCCCTAGAATCTGTTTTTTCAACAAATTACCCAGTTTGATTAAAAAGAAAACTCTTTTACAATTGAGATGGATAGCTCACATTAAGTACTGAAATCATAGACATTTGATGATTTAATAAATAATTACAAAGTGAACAGCCATATAACCACAGCCTGAAACAAGCCAGCCAGCCTCGCCAGAACTTCACAAGTACAAGGCTCCTTTCCAATCACCTCCCTCTTCCCTGACTGGAGCTACTCTTCCAAAGGTGACCACCACTGGCTTGGTTCCTGCACTCAGTGAAGATAAGGACTGTGGCAACAAGATGAAGTGCGCGTTGCTTAGAGGATCGTGTGCGAATGCTGCATAATTTGTTCTCTGCAACCTCATCTTCTGCCTCTGCCCTTTTCGCATTTCATTCTGAAGCCATTTGGAATCAGTTAGGTTTCATTGTACAATTACTCCCCTAATTCATTGCTCTTGTTTCCTGCTGTTTCTCTGCCTCAGTACTTGCTGGGGAGTGCCTGTACTTTCTGAGTCTTTCTATTAAATTTATCCTTCAAGACCTGCTCACCTGTCACTTTTGTGTAAGCCTCTCCTGACTTTCACCCCTGCGCCTCATCCAAGGCAGAACATCACTCCTTCCACTGTGTGACGGAGAACATCTTACAATGTGGAACGACTATTCTTTTACATGTCTATTCCCCTTCTTAGACCAGGAATTAGGGCAGAGGTTTATTTACATATTTTAAAAATTCTCTTTGGTACATAATACAAGCTTCAGTAGGTGATCAACTGTTGCTCAAACAATCTCCAGGTATGCACATCTTTGGAAAAGTAGCACACTGCACAGCTAATGTCTCCAGATATATTTGGATTAGATTATATTCTTCCTTTGCTATTCTTGTTCAATTGCTCAGTTGTGTCCGACTCTTTGCAACCCCATGAACTGCAGCATGCCAGGCTTCCCTGTCTTTCACTGTCTCCTGGAGTTTGCTCAAACTCATGTTTATTGAGTCGATGATGCCATCCAAATATCTCATCCTCTGTCACCCACCTTCTCCTCCTGCCCTCAGTCTTTACAAGAATCAGGTCTTTTTCAATGAGTTGGCTCTTCACATCAGGTGGCCAAAGTATTGGAGCTTCAGCTTCAGCATCAGTCCTTTCAATGAATATTTAGGGATGATTTCCTTTAGGACTGATTGGTTTGATCTCCTTGCTCTCCAAGGGACGCTCAAACCCGCATCTTCTGCATCTCCTGCATTGTGGGCAGATTCTATATCCACTGAGCCATCCACTTGTCAGTAAACAAACCAAGCTCAGACCTCAGGAGAACCCTGGGAGCCTGAGATGGGGGTGGGGGGTGGTGATGGTGAAAGCAAGCAAAGGAAGCGGAATGAAATGCAAGGTGGGGCAAGTGAGGGAGCCAGAATGACGTCTAGACCTCAGGGTGGGGTAGGCCGTGCAGAGAAAGGAGTGGTCATGCTGCTCCAGCCGGCAGCGGGGAACCTGTCTCACCAGAGTCCTCCTTTCTTCCTCGGACAAGACACCTAGCTGTCAGACTGCCCCGCTGCGTGGAAAGCCCAGACTATTCTGACTTCTTTACAACATCTTGTCCTGCCTCCAGTCGCCCTCCCACTGTCCATCTGCTTCTGCGTGTCCATTCTTGTGTGAAAAATGCCCTTATAAGTAACCTGCCTATTTCTTGACCTTAGCATACAGGGAAGTTGGAGCATTCAGTTCTTCAAAACTCCTACCCATCCACAGTATGTGTGAGGAGGCGTGGAGGGCGACCAGGGGGGACACAGAGGGGCCTTGTGCAGCGGGCCTGGCGTGCAGAGGATCTGGATCGGAAGCATCTGGGCAGCCTGCCACGGGAACCTTCTCAGCAATGTCAATAGTCCTTACGCAAATGCACCTCGGCTGTTAGGCAATCTGAGAGGCTGGAAGGACAGGCGTGAGGAGAATGACTCAAAACGCATATAACCCAGAAAAGACACCATAAGACAAAATTCAGACCTGTTATATCAGAGAGTAGTCTGAAAGGGAGCCAACACTGCCAGTGTGATCCCTGGGATGGGGACAGGACTGGCTTTGAGCCAAGGTCAAGTTCAGTGTGGAGGCAGCACTCTCGGGAGGTTTGCTTGTGAAATGAAGGAAGAGGGGAGTTCTGCGAACGGCAGACTTAGGGAGACTGGGCTCCTCTTTCCAGTGGAGCACAGTCTGCAGAAGGGTCTCAGCAGTACTGCACCAGCAATGTGGCTGGAGGGCCCAGTTCACTGGAACGAAACAGGGGCAGTGAGACACGGGGACACCAGAGGCTGCCCAGAAGCCAATTTTGTCCATTTGGCTGTGGAAGCCCAGTGGAAGAAGTACAAAAGTCCCGGAACTGCATCCGTTCCGGGAGTAGGGGCACCTTCAAGAAGATACAAGTTTATACCTGCCTTAATGATTAATCAGAAAAAGAAAAGAGGTATGACTGTAACATCAGATTAAAGCTGCTCCTAATGTTATAAACATACAAATGGTGTATATTTGTGCGTGTGTGCGTGTGTGTGTGTATGGCTTCCCTCGTAGCTGAGTTAGTAAAGAATCTGCCTGCAATGCAGGAGACTGGGTTTGATTTGATTCCTGGGTTGGGAAGATCTCCTCGAGAAGGAAATGGCAACCCACTCCAGTATTCTTGCCTGGAGAATCCAACAGACAGAGGAGCCTGGCAGGCTACAGTCCATGGGGTCACAAGAGTTGGGCACAACTTAGCGACTAATCCACTACACACACACACACACACACACACACACACACACACACACCCCAGATTGGGCTTCCCCAGTGGCTCAGAACATATATCATACATTCACATCTCACACATGGTAGGCTCTCAATATACACAGTTCAGTATAGATAACTAACATCATACGAAGTGCTCCATACATACATATTCACTGAATAAGTTCCTGAATAAGTTCCTGATTTTTGTTGCTCTTTTCAAATAAACATAGAATTTTGTTTTCATTTTTATTTCATTGTAAACTGCTTTTGAAGCAAGATCTTTTTTAAACAAATAACAGTGCAATGTTCCCTCTGATTCTTAAAGTTAATGCATCTTTATTGCTGAAAGTTCTGATTAATAGAAGGATAAAAGATGATCTAATACCATCATCTAGAGATAACTGCTGCTAAGATTTGGTAAATTTCCTTCCATATTTAGCTAGAGTGATTACAGTTTGTTCAGTTTTGTCCTATTTTGACTACTACTATTGTATCATGATCATTTCCCAAGGTTATTAAATATTAATTAAATGTATTCCATCACATCGATATACTGTAATTTAATCAATTCATCATCTCAAGTGTCTTGGTTTTTCAATTTAGTAAATAAAGTTGTGATAAATATCTTCTTCTTAAATGTTTATAAACTTGGATAATACCCTAGAAATGAATCTGTTGGATCTACTTGTATGATTACTTTGAAACTCTTGGCTCAATTTGCTGAGTTACTCTTCTAATGCTTGTTTACCTTTTGACCAGCAATTTACATAAGAACTCCTAAACTTACCAATACCAGAAGTATTTGGAAAATTTTATTTAAGAAATATATTTATGATCGGAAAAAAGTCACACTCTGTCACTATTAGAGACTGTTGCTACAGTACAAGATGAAAAAAAAAAGGCAGCACTAGTTTCTATTATTAAGAAGTCAAGGTTTTAACATTCTTGACTCCCATATACTATTGCCAATCCTGGGCAGGCTGATGAGTCATGATGTATAAATCCCAGTAAGATAACAATAAATCCAAACTGTAACTTGGCAATTGTATGTGAACATGATTTACTTTTATGTCAATAGCTCTAAGTCTCTTATTGTACAATACATGCATTGTCCTTTCCAAGCATCTGCTCCTAGAAGGCAGTGTTGAGTAATTTGTTGTGACAATTAGCCCAACTCATTAATATTAACACATTCGATTTCCTCATATCTGAACCACAGTGTAGTGAAAGCACTTGGCACAGAGGGTGTTTTTTGAACCCATTCTGCTTTTCTTTCCTTTTCCTGATATGCACTTCTACCTGATACGCACTTGTGTCTGATACATTCACCACCTCTTCTAATCCAACTTAAAGGGAATGAACATACAGGCTCTCTGCAAGTCAGGAGAGCAGGACACCGACTCTTTCTCTGCCCCTTCTTCCTGCAGATCTAGCCCCAATACTCCATCCATCACTGCCATCCGTCCGAGGTCAAGAGCACAGCTTTGTGGTGAGCTTAGAGGAATTTATGTTGGGGTGATCACTTTTCTGTCTCTTCTTTTTTCTCCTTTAGGAGAGCTATGGATTTGGGTACTTTTCCTTGGTTTTTCACTTCTTCCAAGAGTTATGTCCCCTTTAGTTAACTTCTCACAAGTGCACTTAGCTTCTTTTTGTCTCATCTCCTTCCACTTTCTTTCAACGCTTGCCCATTTACTTCAAGAAAGTTCTCTTTCTCACATGCTCTTTTCCTATTGCTTTACTCCATGTCTTGGTTACCT
This sequence comes from Odocoileus virginianus, assembly GCF_023699985.2. Taxonomy (NCBI): domain Eukaryota; kingdom Metazoa; phylum Chordata; class Mammalia; order Artiodactyla; family Cervidae; genus Odocoileus; species Odocoileus virginianus. The sequence goes on along the minus strand of NC_069686.1, from coordinate 574,851 downwards.
AGTCATACACCTTTGTTAAGGGAACAAAGTCTTCCATCCACTCTCAGGGCGAGCGCTTTAAGAGGGGGACTTGAACTGGTGGGTCGTTTACCTGCAGTGTAGACCTGAAGAGACAAGGTGGGAGAGCACCGACTTGCTGTCAATCTCAGCAAACCGGGGGGAGAAGAGTAAAAGCCAGACTTGGGACTGCGAGGAACAAGAACAAGAATGGAGTGTGAGAGTGGAAGATGGCTGGATTAATTTCAGAGGCTGAGCAGAGTATTTTCTTGACCTACTCTCCACCTGGCCTTGTGTAGTTAGCTGAGAGTTATTAATGGCCAGGGCCTTAGTCCATTAGGCTGCCATGACAAAAAGTACCATGATGGCTTAACAGACAAACATTTATTTCTTACAGTCTGGAATCTGGGAAATACAGGATCCAGACACTGGCAGATAATTCTGTGTCTGCTGATGGGTCACTTCCTGCTTCCTATATGGTTGTCTTCTCACAATGCCCTCACATAATGGAAGGGTCAAGAGAGCACCCAGCAGTCTTGTTTATAAGAACACTAATCCCATTCATGAGGGCCTCACCCTCATGACCTAATCATCTCCCCGTGGCTCACCTTCTAATAGCATCACATTAGAGGATGGCATTTCAATACATGAATATGGTAAGGACACAAGCGTTCAGTCTGTAACAGCCAGGAATGAGTGGACAGTAGGTAGCGTGATGAGGCCTGAAACAGTGTCATGGAACAGTTAACTATACAGGGCCCACACAATGGAGGCCAGAGAAGGGGAAAGAAGTGTTAGTCGCTCAGTTGTGTCCGTCTCTTTGTGACCCCATGGACTGCAGCCCACCAAGCTCCTCTGTCCATGGACGGGTAGCCAGTCCCTTCTCCAGGAGATCTTCCCAACCCAGGGATTGAACCCAGGTCTCCCACATTGCATCCAGAGAGGACCGAGGAGGAAGACAAACAGGGCACTAATCCCTATAAAATGTCCATAAATTCTCTGTAGCTATCTTTTCAATAGTTTCCATTTACATTATCTTCTGTCTTGAAGACAAACTTTTAGCTTTTATTTTTTAACATTTAATGCTTTTTTCCTCTCATATTCCAAAATTCTTTATTTGTAAAATGTGAGGACTATTGTCCCTGAATACAAGTTGTTTTTAGTTTTTACATTAGAGCATAGTTAATAAAACCAGAATTACTCAATTAAATGTTTGGTTGTATCTACTGCCTAATATTATATTAGTATTTTTCTGCTCTTTATATCAGCAATGTATAGCATAAATGTCCTTATCTGTAGAAGTCAATTGAATTAGATGACTTCTAAGATCCTACTTGGCTCCCCACTAAGACTGTAATTGGATGTTTTCATTTGCATTCTATAAGGACGTATAGCCCATCCTGGGAATCTAACAATTTTCTTTTCTTTTCCAACAAGAATTGCAATATGAGTTCAAAATAACCAACTTATTGGAAACTAAACTAGTTGTATGTTGAATTTCTGAAAATTATTTGAAAATATTTTGAATGTATAAAGGTGGTTGAACTAGGTGAACATCATAGTCCTCTACATCTTAAAATTCTATATTGGCCTGTGATGAAGATTTGTTTATTTTTAAGCAGAGCAAGGGTCTTTAAAGTCATGACTCGAAATAATCAGTTATATATTAGCATACCTTTAAAAAACTTGTTTATAATCTTCATATATTTTAAAATACTCCAATCTCTACACATTAAAAACACCAATTTAATCAATGTACACATCCAAAAGTTTAAATTTCACATTGCAAAGTAAGGGAAATTTAAATTATATTTCTTATAACACACGACTCAGTTAACTGTAGGGCCACCACCACATAGAGTAGAAAATGAGTTAGGTATGGAATGGTTCTGGGCTCCCCTGGGGGCTGAGAGGTAAAGAATCTGCCTGCAGTGCAGGAGTTGAGGGTTTGACCCCTGGGTCAGTAAGATCCCCTGGAGAAGGAAATGGCAACCCTGCTCCAGTATTCCTGCCTGGGAAATCCCATGGACAGAGGAGCCTGGCGGGCTACAGTAAATGTGGCTGCAAAAGAGGCAGACATGACTGAGCAACTAAACAACAACGGAATTGTTCTAAGCAACCACAGAAGAAAAAGAGGACAAAATTATACAATATCTCAGATCTTATCGGTCAGAAGCCATGTTATTCCTTCTCTCCTCTAAGAACGTGTAAAATCATTTGTTCTTTTGTTTTGAATCACTGAAGCATTTTAAAGGAATCTTTCTAAAAGTAATAGAGTAATGCTCTTCCAGGGAAAATTTCATTCTAATGTCAGAACCATTATCAACTTTCTACATCATTTTTTATTCAAAACTTTTAATTTCACAATGCAGAAATTTTTTTTGTCCAAAAATTCATTATTTTTGCAAATGCACTAATCGTTCTAAAAATCATTTTTTAAGATCCTATTAAACATACATTTACTGAATTCAACAGATGTGTAAAACACACTTACAGAATAGAATGGAATATAGAATAATACGAAACCAGAATACAATGGAATATAGACTAATCCAAAACCAGAATTGTTACCTTAGGGGATGGAATGCTTTTCCTTAACAAACTACCAGGACTGGGGCATGGCAGAAGACCATGCTTTGTGAGGGAGATGTCAAGAATGCCACTAGCAATGAAAATGATAAGGAGATGAATTTATTTAGAATCGATGCTTCTTTATCTGAGTTGTCTCAGGTACAGGTGAATGTCTCAACTCTCTTTTTGAGCAGCCATATTAACTACAGTGTTGTCATACAGACATACAGAATTGGAAGCTAAAAGCTTAAAATATTTTCTTTTCTTCATTTTCCTTCCTCCCACCATTTCCCTCAGCATCATGGGTGTTTAAAGCAATGCAAAGTGGGCCAAAAATGCCATTCTTAATGTGGGAAGAACATACTATCTAAATGTGCTCAGAAAACAAACAAGGAGAGACTTCCATGTTTAACTGTAGAAATAACCAGTTACAAGTCAGAAGAAAAAGTATCTGCCCTGACACATTTCCTTTTCAGCATTGTGTTCTATGCTGGCCAGAGATTCAAGTTTGGGAAGAGGATTTCATGTCATTTCTTCCAACTCTGGAAACAATTCTACTGGGAGGCTCAACAGTTCAGGTAAGACTACTCATTTCATGACTGATGAATCACTGATTATACACCTTTAGGGAAGTAAATCATTTTTCTCTAGCTGTTCAGAACCAGTAATGTGTGTAAAACATCAAGATTCTAGAGAGGAACTGGAAGAAAATAATCATGCACATTTCATTTGTTCATTTGAAAACTGAACAAATTTAACCTATATCTTTACCTGTATCTTTCCATGAAGTTGTTTTTATTACAACCCAAGTTAACTTTCTCTTTGGAACACGGTCCAAAACTGCAAATCTGAGACAATGAGGCTAAGACACACTTCCAGTAGCGATTCTTCAGTTGAAGAAAAATTTAAGGAAGCATGCTTATTTATATGATACACTAACACAACTATTCCAGACAGAACCTTCCACTAATAAAGCATATTTAATTATATATATTCCATTGTATCATTACTCATTCCTGTAATATGCTTTTGCAAAAAGAAAAAGGTTCAGTACTTTAATAAGGTCTTTTTCTTTCAATGTTATCAACCCATCCATTGCTGCAACATAAAGATGTGGTATGAAGAATTTCCCATCTCAAAGAATGCCTTGTATAGACATCAGCAAAGTAGGCACACTCTGGGAGGCCAGCCAGGATGTGGGAATGGCCTCCTATAAAACCGAGTTTGTATATGAACATTAAAACGGAATTTTACCTGTATTTGCAGTCTACTAAACGCTCTCCAGCCTTCAAGAACACAATCCTAAAATTCGAGGAATTCTTCCCTCGTCCCATTTTTGCAAACAAAGGAAAAATAGATTCTAAAACAAATTTATGAATTTTTTGGCAATAGTTTAAGTACATTTTTGGAGGTGTTTTAATACCTTCCTTTGGTTAGAAAAAGTTCACGCAAACCAAATTCAAAAATCCTACAGCGTGCCCTGGGAGCTCAATTTTAAGACATCCCAGGGCTGTTCTAGCGCCGTCGGATTTTTACAACATGGAAATAGAAAATATTAACCAGTGAAATAATAGGCAGGTTTTCAGGAGAGTTGACAAGGTTGGACTGAAGCTACCCAGCAAGCCAGACAGTTGTCAAAGTCGCACTTCGGATTCGTGGGTTCCCATTCCTTCCCACCTTCCTGTGCCAGGGCGGTGGTGGGGAGGGGGCAAGATGGGCGAAGCAGAGATTCACAACTGCCAGTTTCTCTTCCAGGCCCGCGCACCTGCCAGCCCTCCCCCCTCGCCCCCGGCTTCGCGGCCGCGGCCAACTTCCCGCAGGACCCGGGGGCCGGCCGACCGGGGGTGGGGGCTGCGGGCGGCACCTGGCCCCCTGCCTCGGGCCGGCGGGGGCGGGGCGAGCCAGGCGCCCAGATTAGTGGGCCGAGCGTGCTATTTCTTTTAACGTCAGCCTCCCGGGGGATGCTGGATTTGGCGGGGCGTGCTCTTTGAAATACTATATTGGGAACCTCACACATTAAACCTTTTTTTTTTTTTAATTGCAAACCCTCCCAGTTCACTCGGCAGCTGGCAAGCAGGCCCGAGGCGGCCTCCCCTCTCTCCTGCCCGCCACCCCCGTTTTCTTCCTTCCCGCCCCTTCCCCCCGCCCCTCGCCCCGCGCTGGGCTCGCGGGAGCCGCCCCCTCCCAGGCGCCCGTTTGGTTCCTCCCAGCTGCCGCGTGAATGGGCCGCCCTCCGGGTTCCGCGGGGCGGGGGCGGCGGGAAGAGGCTGAGCCCGGGCCCCGGCGGCCGCCGCCCCCGCCCCCGCCCCGCGGCGGCCCACGCCGGGATCTGCGTCACTCGGCCGCGCGTGGGCGGGAGCCGGAGCGGCGCATGTAGCAAGAGCGGAATCTCCCCGTGTGACAGCGCGCGGGGGGCGGAGGCGGCGGAGGCGGGCGGGGGAGGGGAGGGGAGGGGGAGCGCGCGAGGGGCGGGGCGGGAGTGGGGGGAGGGCGCGGCGGGGGAGGTGCCGCCGCCCCAGCCGCCCGCGCGCCCGAGTCGGGAGGAGCCGCCGCCGCCGCCGCCGCCGCCGCCGCCGCGGCCGAGCGAGTGCCGTCGGGGCTCGCGGGCGGGAAGGAGCCGCGGGCCCGAGCTGGAGGGGGGAGTAGGGAGAACGCGCCCACCACCTTCCCTTCCCCCCCTCGATGGGAGCGGGGGCGTCCCGGCCGCCGCAGCCGACTGAGGAGACCGAGCCCGGGGCCGTCACTTCGGAGTTGGGGCTGAGGCGTCCTCTGGGGAGAGCGCGCCAAGACCGCTGCAGCAGCTGGCCGCGTACGTACCGACTAGCTGTCCGCCAAGTGCCAGATGCCTCGGTGCTTGGGCGAACTTGGGGCGGCGGAGCCTCCGGGCTGCGCCGGCACTTGGGGGGCGGGGGGTCCAGGGCTGCGGGCCGCGCGCGGCCGCCGCCGGAAGGAGAGGGCGGCCTCGGGCTCTCATGGACGATTCCCGGAGAGAATCGGTGCGCAGGGGCAGCGAGCAGAGGGCGAGCCGGGCCGCGGGGCCGACCTGTGCGTTCCGCTCCCAGAAAGCCGGGGGTGCGGCGTCCACTCTTCCCACCCGGCTTTGGCCGTCGCGCGCGGCGCGGAGCGCTTGTGGGTTGTGCGCGGTGGGAGCGCTCGCCGGCCCCGGAGTTTGCAGCGTCTTTCCGCAGAGGCAGAGTCTTTTTGTTGGTTTGTTTACTTTAGAGTCTTAATTTTCGTCCTGAGTGTCCTCTCCTATGGAATGTAGTCGTTTTCTTTTAAAGGCGGAAGGAGAGTTTTGCTTGAAAGTGGCTTACAGAAACTTGGCACCGAGGTGAGCTGGAAGCGAGAGACTCATTTGTGCTCGCAAAGGCCGAGTGTGGAATTTGCCAACACATGTGGGACATACAAGCCTTGGATGCAGAAGTCTGTGACCTTATTAATGGGGAAACGGTGCGAGTGCAGTCAAATGCTTTGGGACTGCAACTTCGCGGTTCACGAAGCTCAAAATGTGAAAGGACACTTCGAGTGATTCTAAATTTTGTAAGATCTTGGGCGAAAGGATAATTGAAATATGCATTTATAGGTTCTGCAGACCCAAGTTTTGCAGCAGGTGATCAGGAGGAATCGTTGACTTGCATATACTTAATTCCTCACTCAGAGAGATTCGGGAGGCAGGGAAGATTTGGGGGTAGCTGTCAATTTAAAATTTCCTTCAGAGTTGATTTGGAGTAACCTGTCACTACCGGTTGGTTTGCCCGTGACATGTCTGCAAACTTAAGGAGTGCAAAGATCAGAACTGAGAGGGAGATACTCAGATCTTGTTTTAAAATATTTTGGCAGTTTTAATAGATAATATTAGATAGCATAGGAACAGTGAAACAGAATTTTAAAAAGATTAGTCACGTAGGAAATGCTAGGCTGTTTTGTTAGAGAAGTGTGCACACAATGAAATACTTAGAGATTTTCACTTTTTTGAAAAATTTCCCTGTAAACCATACCAGATTATGACATGTCGGAATTTATGTGTGGGTTTTAAGAAGGAATAGTGAGAGAAAAGATGCATAGGATTTACTTTCTATATTTTGGATGGGAGCTGATGTTTTCCAGAAGACCTTAAAAAACTGCTTCTAGTCTAGCCTAAGAGCCAGTAAAAGTGTCTCTTAGATTCAGGGGTATCCTTTTTCCTCCACTTTCCAGTACTTGAAACATTAAATGCTGTCTTTTCGTTAAGTTTTAAAAATTATATTCTCCTTGTAGGTATTATTGTGCATGTTAGGATTCTTTTTGGAGAAGGAAATGGCAACCCACTCCAGTATTCTTGCCTCGAGAATCCCACGGACAGAGGAGCCTGGTGGCTGCAGTCCATGGGGTCACAAAGAGTTGGACACGACTGAGTGAGCAGCAGGATTCTCTTGAGAGTTTATATATATCTGCAAGGTCAACCTACTTTATTTCTGTTTGGGTATTAGTTATTGGGAAATCAGGTCATGAAAGAAAATACCAAAGAACCATTGGAAGGTTTCTCCTTTTAATTTTATTATTTTTAGCAGCTTGCATAAAAGTTAATATGCCAGCCTGGTATTAGGAAAATTTTGTTTTTCTTGGCTCTGGTGATTTCCTATTATGTGTGAGTAAATCAGTGATAATAATAAAAACATTGAGGCATTGTAGATTTTTATTTCACTCTTCCTGCTAATTATGGGTGTAGCAAACATGACAGAAATCCTTAGGAATACTGTAGCCGATACAAGGAAATTTAGTGAGCTTATATAGCTAATAAGTAATTTGCTATATCCAGTGAATATATCTTGCCTTGTTTGAGAATTAACAAAATTGAATAATCTCGGTTAATGAAAAATTTACCTTTTTTGTTGACTAGTAACATCCATTGCCCTGTAGAAAATTAATATATTTCCGTTCTCCTTGTTATTTGGAGAATCAGTTAAAGCTTTAGGTATTTTCTTTTGATCACATTTTAAGAGCATATTGGCTTATTATTAAAGATTTTGGGGATTTGTACCATGACTGTTTTGAAAGAAAAAATTATAATGTATGACAAAGTGGTGGAGACCTTTGAAGAATTTATTGAAGGAACTTTAAATATTTAAAGAAAAAAGTGGTTGCATGGAAACAGAAGTATGTCAGGTTTTTGTATCCTAGACTGTGTCCTAATACTTGGGCTTCATCTGGTCCATTATAAGTCTTAATTGTTTTTGTTGATGCTATGCATGTACATTATTGGGAATAAAAGCTTTGTAAAATTTACCCTTAAATGTGAAGCCATATTCTGGATACCACAGAAGTATGATACATTTTATGTTACTTCCACGGAAATAACCATTTTATAATGCTTTTTAAGTAAGTTAAGATCTTCCTTAGTATAATCATCTATGTATGCATATTTCATAAAGCTTATTAAAAATAATAAGGAATACATAATGCCCACTTAAGGGGCATCCTTTGCTTTGGATTTAGTTTTAACTGTTTCGTTCATTCCTTTTACTAGAATGAAGAATAGTATACAGTTATTTTATTAAATGCAAATTTACTTTTTGATCTGACATTTTCAATAACTAGTACAATAGTAGAATATACTCTCTTAAACTTAACAATGAAACAAGTGGGAAGTTGATGTTGGGGAAAAAATAGTAATCTTTGTCAGAATTCTCACAGCTAAAATATACCATTAAGCTTTCAAATAGTTTGTCATTTATCAATACATTGTATTTAGAGAGTTGCATCTTAATTTATACTGTATGTAGAGGAATTTCTGAAATAAAATTTTATATGTAATTTTGGTGACTAACTTGACTGTTAGTTGATTGAAGAATTTCCAGTCATATTATATGAAATACTAGTGTTTACCTGTTGTTATCACAGTTAATGCATACTTATTAATTGCAAAAAATAAATCTGATTTTCCTAATACTGATAAATATAAGCTTACACCTTGAATAATTAAGATTTTAAGAGGTTTATAAGAAATTTTTTCCAGCTTCATTCAGAATTCAGAAAAAAAATATCAGTAGGCGAGAGCATTTTAAGTTTGCTAAATTATTGTTAATGTGTTAGAAGATATATGTTTAATTCATAGATATTACAGTAATAAGACCCCAAAATATCTTTTCTGTTTCGGCTTTTTAAAAAATTATTTATTTTTAACTGGAGGATAATTGCTTTACAGTATTATCTTGGTGTCTCAAAAATATCTTGCCTTAAGATACATTCCTGAATGCTTAATAATAAATATGCCTGGTTAAATCATTTGATACTTGAAACACATACATAGGAGTTAGTACCTGGACCACCTTGCAATCTTAAATAACCAATGATGTAACTAAGCCACATTTGGTTATTTTAGGTTGAGCTCTGGGACTAGGAAAAATAATGAGAATAATTCACTCCTAGGCTTAAGGGTCATGCAGATTCTGGCTTGTCATCAGCCTTTTCTGTCTCAGCCTGTGAAGTACCCATTGCACCCTCTCCCAGGCTCCCATACCTCAGGCTCTGTGTGCCTAGTCACTCAGTCACGTCCGACCCTGCAACCCTGCGGACTGTAGCTCTCCAGGTTCCTCTGTCCATGAAATTCTTCAGGCAAGAATACTGGAGTGGGTAGCCATTCGCTTCTGCTGGGGATCATCCAGGAATCAAACCTGCGTCTCCTGCATCGAAGGCAGATTCTTTACCATCTGAGCGACCAGAGAAACCCATACGTTCAGGCTACATTCTCCCAAACCTGGCCATACCTCAGAGGTTTTAAATGTAGCCACCTGCTTCAGATTTCCTGTTTGCTTTCTTGCCATTTCCTGTCTCTACCTTTCTTTCCCTTGGTGTGTACCTGATCTCATTTAGGTGTTAGAGGAAAACAATCCTGTGGAACTCATTCACCTTACTCTGTAAATGACTCATGAGCTAACTCTTCCCAAGTATTTTCACATTTTCTTTTTTACAAGTCTGGAAGAGATTGGTGTTAGATATTCACAGTACAACTTTCAGGCTGTGTTGGGAGGCAGGAATTGATAGTCCTCTCTGTATAAGTCAGATTTTACTAGACTTTTGTCCTTGGTTTCTACCCACTCCTGGACGAGTCTCTTCTTTGGAATGCCATAGACTTCATAGAAGTGTGTGTATACATGTTTTTATTTCCTGCATCATGAAGAGAAGGATTCAAGAGTAGTGTTTGTGAATCTATTCAAATCTAATGATCATTAATAAGATTGATATTTGTTATATGGAGATGACATTTTAATTCATAGAAATCAAGAGGGAAAAGACCTAGGATCTCTCATGATTGAAATTGACTTCTTAAAATGCTGCTATTGGGGCTAGGCTGATAATGATATATTCTGGTAAAGGGAGCTCGTTCGGCCATCTTGCAGAAATCCACCACATAATTAAAAGGGAAGTACTGAGGATGAGGGAATGAGAAAGGTGGGAGATAAAGTCGTAGGATGGGCTCTTGTTAGATTGGACAGCAGTTAACACAGAGGGGATCCCTTTTGGAATACAAAGTGAAAGTCCCTCAGTCGTGTCCGACTCTTTGTGACCCCATGGACTGTACAGTCCATGGAATTGTCCAGGCCAGAATACTGGAGTGGGTAGTCTTTCCCTTCTCCAGGGTATATTCCCAACCCAGGGTCGAACCCAGGTCTCCCACATTATAGGTGAGCCACACGGGAGGCCCAGGAATACTGGAGTGGGTAGCCTATCCCTTCTCCAGAGAATCTTCCAGACCCAGGAATCGAACCAGGGTCTCCTGCTTTGCAGGCAGATTCTTTACCAGATGAGCTACCAGGGAAGCCCTGATATTATAAAAGGAGACTGCTAATCAGATTATGACTCAAATGTTGGGTTTCATTCAACAGAGGCTTTTAACAGAGATGTTATTCCTCTTTGAATACTTAGATTAGAGAGGGATAAAAGCTGAATGAGACTCAAGTCCCTACATCTTGCATGCTAAGTTACTTCATTCTTGTCAGACTTTTGCAACCCTAAGGACTGTAGCCCTCCAGGTCCTCTGTCCATGCGATTCTCCAGGCAAGAATACTGGAGTGGGTTGTCATGCCCTCCTGCAGAGGATCTTCCTGACCCAAGGACCAGCCCACCTCTCCTGCATTGATTGGCAGGCGGGTTCTTTACTGCTAAACCATGAGCTGATTCTGCTGTCAGGGAGCTTAAAGCCTGCGGTAATCTGTTCCACAGAGCCATGTAAGTTTGCTTCTCTGTTTCATGGCTCCTTATGTTTAATACTTAGCATAGCATTTAGCATAGTGTTGAAGTGTGTGCTTACTTCTCTGTTTCCTGGTTCTTAACTGTCTATGAAGAACCACTGGAGCAAAGTCCAGTGTTTGGCACAAGCATCAGGGGAAGGTTAAGGGCTACAAAGGAAGATGGATAGGTCTAGGATACCTGTATGAGTTGTTTGGATTTTTTCCTCCATACAGTGGGGAAAATTTGCGGAAGTGAGTAAAGAGCCACATCTGTACTTTAGGATGATGAAGTCGACATTGCAGTATGGCATATATTGAAGGTGAGGAGGCTGTTTTCAAAGTTGGGGCAATAAGCAAGGGGAAAATTAGAATTAGGTGCTTTTGAGGCAGAGAAAAACGGTTGGTGATGTGGCCTAAGGACATGTAGATTTGAGGAAGGAAGAGGAAAACAAAAGCATGAGTGGATAAAGAAGATATATATACATACACACACACACAATGGAATGTTATTCAGCCATAAAAAAGAAATTCTGCCATTTGCAACAACATGGATAGAATTGGATGGTATTCAGGCAGAGGATGACAAATACTATATAATATCACCTACATGTGGAATTTTAAAAATAAAACTAGTGAACATAACAAAAAAGAAATAGACTCACAAATATACAACAGACTAGTGATTACCACCTGGAAAAGGGAAAAATGGACCGGCAAGATAGGAGAAAGGGGTTAAGAGGTACAAACTGCTATGTATAAAATAAATAAGCTACAAGGATATATTGCACAGCACAGGAAATAGAGCCAACATTTTATAATGACTATTAAAGAAATGCTGTGCTGTGCTTAGTCATGTCCGACTCTGCCACCCCATGGACTGTAGCCCGCCAAGCTCCTCTGTCCATGGGATTGTCCAGGCGAGAATACTGGAGTGGGTTGCCATGCCCTCCTCCAGAGATCTTCCCAGCCCTGGGATCAAACCCATGTCTCCTGCATTGCAGGAGGATTCTTTATTAGCTGAGCCACCAGGGAAGCCCAGAAAAGAAATACAACCTTTAAAAGTTGTGAATCATTAAAAAAAATTGTGAATCATTATAATGTACACATGAATCTTCTGTATAATATTGTACATTAACTGTATCACAATAAAATTAAAAAAATAATAAACCCCTACTTTTATTAATCCAGAAACCTGGAAGGGTAGTGGTGCAACTAAAAGGAATGAGAGTTGGGAAGAATAGATTTGGGAATCTGGAAGAAAGGAGGAAGATGATAGCACATACTTGCTTTTGGGCTTACCAGATTTGAGAAGTTTGACAGTCTCCATGTGAAATGCTGAATTATCAGAAAAACAATTTGGGTTCTCACATTCTTCAGGTTTGAAGATCACTTTCTAAATTTAAAAAAAAATAGCAAGTACTCATTAATTTTGCTTTTAGTGTTTTATCAATAGAGAATACTTATAATGACAACTTGAATATGATCACAGTATTAAATGAGATTAAATCACAAATTTCTTTTTTTTTTTTTTAACTTTGCAAAGTAGATGTATATGTATGAGTCAGCACTTGGTGTGCGTTTGGGTTGAGAGCACTTGGCAGTGACTCCATAAAGCACTGGTCCAAGCTACAGATAGCGGTTTGCAGGTCAGTCTGCTATAGGGAATATTGAAGCCTAGGGCATCATCAGGGGAGAATATGGAAAGATAGTAGAAATGGGATATAATATAAAAATTTGGAGAATTCCTGCAGTTAGAATAGAGTAAGGGAAGGCAGCATAACATAGTAAAAAGTCAGGTGAAGAGCATTTCAAGGAGTGATGTCAAACTGCAGAGAGGTTAAAGAGAAAAACTGGTGATCACTCAGTAGTTACTTGGGAGCTTTGATGGAAGAGTTGGGACAGAAGGCAGGCTGAAGCTTCTTGGACTAGACTGAGGCAGGTTTGAAGGAATGGTTCTTCTTTTCGCTTGTGACCATTAAAGACCTCTGTCTTACCCTAAATCCCCACAACCCAGCTTGGAGAAAGAGAAATTTTGTTTCCCATATTTATACTAAGTTCTGTGTTGTGGTTCAAGGACAAAGCAGGAGTTGACCAGTAAAGCTTTTGGAGCCAAACCAGCTCCTTACTTCACTTAGCATAGTTTAAATCTTGGCAGATGACTGATCCTACCCCAGAAGGAGCCAAAGTGAGTTTGTCTTTAAAAGATTCTGGAACAAATTATTACCATTTAAAATAGATCATTGAATTAGCAAACAACAACAAATGGCCTTAAATGAATCACTGTTTTATTCCTCTTCCTTTGGGACTAACTGGACTGAAGAACATTTAAGCTGGTGCAAGTGGAGGTTTGCTGTATATAGGCAGCAGGCCCTTGGTTTAGTTTTTGAATGCAGTAAAAATGGGTAACTGATTTCTCTTAATTGTGGAATTCATAAAAAGGTCAGACTCAGCATGGTTGTTCCAGCATCTCTTGCACAGGCCAGGTATCTGGAGTTTTCAGCTGAGTAGACTTACTGTGCTGTTAGCTGCCTATGTTACGTTGCATTGTATTAGAATCCTTTTGTGTTCACTTCCGATTAGAGAGATGCAGCTTTCTTTTGATTTATTTGACCTTCATGTTGAAGCATGAATAGACACAGAGTTTGTAAAAACAGAAAATCTTGTCTTATAAAAATTTTCTTTTAAATCAAATTAAGTTAATGTATGAAGTGGTGGGTGTTTAAATGATCGCAACGGGCTTTATGAGAAACTGAAACGTGCTCTTAAAGCAGAAAGCTTAGGGAGAAAAGTCCTTTCCCAGCAGTAAGTGTGGGCCTTTAGCAAGTCTCCTGGGACTCTAAATAGTTCACTTATTTATCTTTCATCTGATATCTTGAAACATACACTTGGTCTACTGGTGGAGATGTTATAATGGTAACTACTTTCTTACTGGAACATAAGAGCTTTCTCTTAGGAAACTAGGGGGTGTCCTTTTTTTTTTTTCTGGGTAAAGATGAGAAAGGATAAAAATTGAAAATTAAGATTTTCTAAAACCATTGATTATCTCAGGAGAATAAAACCTAAGTGTGAGTTTTGAATTCTCTTTTTCTTACATTTTTCTTTTTTATTTGTCCATGATATATTCTTTGTTATTGCTCATAAGAAGATTCAAGAACTCTGTTCTAGATTTTCTCAGGTAATTTTTAGCTTACTCCATAATTTGGGGGAGTATAGATGGTGAGGTCATTGATGACGCCATGAATCTTGCAAGGTTACAGCCCTCTTATAAAAAAGCTTTCGCGTGTATATGTGTATACATACATGTATATGTATGTGTATACTCTGGAGTTGAAAGCCTGTGGAATTACTGCATTAAGTGTGTGAAGGGAAAATGGGTTTCCTTCCCTCTATCTCATAGGCTTTCTAGAAACCCTTCTATTTGGTATAATGTTGTTCAGTATAGACTTGAACTTGAGTCTGTAACTCCCCAGAGCTTGTTTTTGTGGGTTAGTGTCCAGCTGGATGATCGATTCTCTCCCTCAGAGGTCTCCCTGTGAGTGGGAGGATAGAACACATCCTCTTATGAGTGATTCAGAAGGTGCAGAAATGTTTTTATCCAGAGAACTAACGTGACATGAACACAAAGGTGGTCTCAGAAGCTGTAAGAGTTTGTGGTGCCCAGAGGGTACACTAAATAGGGATCTTCCAGTGTAGTTTGCCAGTTTTGCCAAATCATAAGAGTCTTCTGAGGTGCAACCCTAGGAAATTATATTTTTCAAAGGTGCCCCAAGTGATTTCCTGGCTGTCAGCAGAAGTTTAGTGGTCCCAAATTGAATTTTTTTAAAAATATATATCTTGGGAAGTCATCAGGTCATGACTTAAAAAGAGCCATAAAATTTGAGGAGGTCAGTAGTTGATGAGAGCAGATTGTGGATGACACAGGGGTTCCAGGAGTTGGGGTTTCCTGGGAGTCAGTCCTTAAGGTGGTAGGGAAATGCATTCTCCTTGGATGGGATGACTGAGACTAGAATTTGGTATAGCAGTCTGCCCAATGATGTAAAGCAGAAGTCCCAAATTTGTTGATCTGGCCTTCAGGGCTGTTACCAATATTCCTCAGCTTGCTGAATCTCCCAGTTAACAATTGCTCCTGACTTTCTTGAGTTGAGAGTGTACTTGCATTTTCTTCCAATGTATGTATTCTTTTGGCTTACTATAATTTTTGCTATAGAGGGCTGTAGGAGCCTTTTAATCCTAAAGGTGCATTGATTACGAGTTTGTTTCTCTTAACTGGAAGTACTTGGCCAGCTCCTCTATATATGTGGGAGGTCTCCAGGCAACTGTGAATGACTTTTAAATAGAACTGCTAAGAGGTCAAGAAGGGCTTTGCTGGGTCTTGCTCTGTCTCTTTAAAGGGAGACTTCTCTGCCTTCCTTGGGCTCTAGGAGTATAACTTCCTTGGCTCTGTCTCAGGCTCTTCCACACCCGCTGGCTTCATCCTCTGTCTTGAACCCTGAGACAGTTTCCATGCTGTTATTTGCAAACAGGACAGCTCTGCTTCAGCATTATGTCTTGTGCTACATTCTTAAGTGCCATGTGTTTGAAAGGGAATTCCAACATCCCTAATTTTCTGTATCCCTGATGCCTGTTGCAGTTCTAGACTCTTGCATAGGTAATCCCGTAGTCACCTATTAGTCTGTTTCTGGAACCACAAAAAGTATTTCTAAAAAATGGTAACTGTTTCCTCTCTTTTCATCGCTTACACCTAAGTGATCACCAAGTCTTGCCATTTATTTGTCTGAATTTTTCCTGCCTCTTTTTTCTCCATTCCTAAATATACCACCTTGTATCTTATCAATTCTAGTTCATACTGAAATCTCTCATCTTCTGCCTGCCAGGCTAATCTTGCTACTTTTTCTGTATAAAATAAGAGCTAACTATAGCCATCTCACAGGGTGTTGCGAGGATGAGATGTAACGTTCAGTGCCTGTTTATCACATGGTCTGACACAAGTGTTCGGTGCATAGTAGCAGAGTACACTCTTACCTCCTTCAGAATTTTGTTCTCCTTCACTTCATCTCTGTGTGGCACCGTGGAAGCAGCAGATTGAGTGCTCAAAAATACAGGATACAGAGCCTGGCGAGCCATGTTTGGCTTAAGTCGCTAGACCTGTTTAGCTACCTATGAGATCTCAGGCAAATTGCTGATCTTTGAGCCTTTATATTTTTTTCCTTTACAACGGAAACTATTACTGACTATTGATCATTATGCTTGTTAGGAGAGTAAGATAACTTACAGGTACAGAGAGGCTTCCCAGATGGCATCAGTGGTAAAGAATCCACCTGCTAATGCAGGAGACACAAGAGACTGAGGTTCGATCCCTCGGTCAGAAAGATCCCCTGGAGAAGGAAATGGCAAACCACTCCAGTATTCTTGCCTGGAAAGTCCCATGGACAGAGGAGCCTGGCAGCTACAGTCCATGGGTCGCCAAGAGTCAGACAAGACTGAGTGCACGCACACACACACATCACACACAGCATAGAGAGAATGCTTCCTTAACAGTCAGTTGCTGTGCAAATGCTCCTTGTTTTTTATTCTTCCCGTACTGCAATCTTAAACCCTGTAGTGTCCGACAAAGAGGCTTAAGAAGTTTTTTAGCAAGTGTGATGAGCGTTTCCTCTCTTCTTTTTGCAGGTTAAGCCCATCCACAGTGATGGCCGCAGCCTTACCCAGGACCCTGGGGGAGTTGCAGCTGTATAGAATATTACAAAAAGCCAACCTGCTTTCTTATTTTGATGCCTTTATCCAACAAGGTGGTGATGATGTCCAGCAACTCTGTGAAGCTGGAGAAGAGGAGTTCTTGGAGATCATGGCCCTCGTGGGCATGGCTAGCAAGCCCCTTCATGTTAGAAGGCTGCAGAAGGCTTTGAGAGACTGGGTTACAAACCCTGGCCTTTTCAATCAGCCACTGACGTCTCTGCCTGTCAGTAGCATACCCATCTATAAGTTACCAGAGGGCTCACCGACATGGCTGGGAATATCCTGCAGCAGTTATGAAAGGAACAGCAGTTCCCGAGAACCTCATTTAAAAATCCCCAAGTGTGCTGCCACGACGTGCGTGCAGAGCTTGGGACAGGGGAAGTCAGACGTGGTAGGCAGCTTAGCACTGCAGAGTATCAGTGACTCCCGACTCTGGCAGGGCCACCACGCCTCCGAGAGCGAGCACAGCCTCTCCCCGGCGGACCTTGGCTCCCCGGCTTCCCCGAAAGAAAGCAGCGAGGTGCTGGATGCTGCTGCTGCACTCTCGGTAGCCGAGTGTGTGGAGCGGATGGCCCCCACGCTGCCAAAAAGTGACTTGAACGAAGTTAAAGAGCTGCTGAAAACCAACAAGAAGTTGGCCAAGATGATTGGTCACATCTTTGAGATGAGTGATGACGATCCACACAAAGAAGAGGAAATTCGAAAATACAGTGCAATATATGGCAGATTTGATTCGAAGAGAAAGGATGGGAAACACCTCACACTTCATGAGGTAAAAAAGCCCACATTTTTCTTTGTGTGTATGTGGTGTGCTGTCTCTTAAAGAGATTAACTTGGTAATAGTTTACAGCAGAGATGATACACTCCCTGGATTAAAGACATTTAGGTTGAGCAAAATGTAACTCTTTAGTGAAAATTGACCGTATTTATGGTGTTAAGGTATTTCTGTGTTGAATTCAAACATGTTTAACTTTAAAATTGTAGTGTAGAGTGACTCTTAGAATGCTATCAGTTTAAGTAGTGAAAGCATAAAGTCTGCATTTACAAGGCAGTTTGTCTTTTAATTAAGAATTAAAATGAAATTTTAAATCTAACTTAAATATCATTTTTGTAGACTTTTTAGAAAAAAAAGTTGTAAAAAAATAACCAGAACTTAGTGATTTTCACATAGCATAGAAAACAAAATTATATTAGATGAATGTTAGAAGAATTATTGTAGCTTTGAATATTGTTTTGTTGTGACATTTGAAATTAAAAATCCTCATTTTGTTTTTATAGCAGTCTATCAAGAAATATTTTGCTTAAGTAGAAGAATACATGTATGTATATTTCTTTAACATTTGCTCCCTTTTTCTTGTCTGTCTGGCCAATACATCATCTTTAAGACTCAAGCATGAGCTTAAGTCTTTTATAGTGTGTTTTCCCCTAAGTAGAATGACCTTTCCTTTCCATTTTTACCCCTATGCATACTTCTATCACAGTAACTTCAACACTTTATTGTACTTTTTAATATATTGGTCTGTCCCTCACAGTATACTTTGAGATTCTTCAAGGTAGAAATTATATCTCATTCATTTTTATATCCTCTGAATCTAATGTGCTCAATAAATACTTGAAAAATAAGTGCATTTAAAAATTACCTTTTTAAAACAAAAGCTGTTTCATAGCTAAAATTTATAGCCATTTATCCATTAGAAGAAAGAGAGAAATTCTGCTTGAAAAAAATTTTCAGTTGAATGCAGTATTTCATTACTTAGAAACATAAGATCATTCCCCACAGACTTGTACTTGAACAAAAAAATAGTATATACTCATTGAAAAAGTTTCAGTATGTACAGAAGGATGTGAAGTAATTGAATCTGTAAACATCCAGCTACTTTCCTTTACATACACAAATGTGGGGTCATATTTTGCACACTCTTCTCCAAATTCTTTTTTTTTAAACTTAATAATATACTCAAAGTACAGTATACTATTATATTTTCAAGCGGTTACGTATAGAGCTACTGTATTCATTTATGGATTGCATTATATTTCACAGTATGTGTGTGCTGTTATCTTAGCCATTCAGTTTTTGATGTCACTTAAGTTCATTTTTTAAAAATGTTATATATTTTAAATATATATTATATATATAATTATATATATTATATATATGTATGTAACTATAGAAAATATTTATGTAAATATAAATATTATATATACATAGTTTAAAATTTTATATATTAAAACGTTATACACATATACCTTTACAGATTTGTACATCTTTTCCTATAGAATAGATTCCAAATGTAAAATCATAGGCCCAAAGAATATGTAGATTTACTATTATAGTAGATAGTGCTTAATTGCCATCTAAAAGAGCTGGAACAATTTATATTTTCTTTATCATTATTATATGCAAATGTCCATTTTTCCACACTCTTGCTAAAACTGCATTTGTCATTTTTAATTTTCGTCAGTCTAAGAAAAATTTCCATTGCTCAAAGTAACTTTCATTATTGAGGAAGAGCATCTTTTCATGTGGTTAATAGACATCCAATTTTATGTTCATATCCTTTGTTTTATTGTTGGAGTTGTCTTACCTTTAAAATATTGGTAAAAACTTTTTATGTTGTAAGTATATTAACTTTTTGTCTTAGATTGTAAATATTTTTCCAGATGATCATGTGTCCTTTGACCTTTTAGACTTGTTGCCATGTGGAAATTTAATTCTGTATAGTAATGGTCATTGATCTTGTCCTGTGTCCTTTCATTCATCTGATTCTGTGTTCCTTCACTAGTATAAAGTTACGACGATTACTGTAGCAAAATACTATATTTTATATATGGAAGTGCCCCTTCAATAGTATTCTTGTGCAGCATCTTTTTTTTTTTTTAGGTAATCTTACACATTTCTCCTTCTCAAATGAAGTTTTTAGTGTATTTGTCAAATTTCCCCAAAATTTCTGCTGGTGTTTGATTAGAAATGCCCTAAAGGTATAGGTTAATTTGGGGGGAAAATGATATATTTACAATAATGAAAACTCCCATACAGTAACATAGTATGTGCATTTACTTAGCTCTTCTATATTCTTCTGTAATTTTTTAGTTCTTTATTCACAGTTTTAAACATTTCTTGTTAGGTCAAATACTGTGTATTATACATGTGTATATTAAATGTTTGTATTATAAATATTTACATTTATTTTGCTTTTATACATGCATGAATAAGATATAAAGGGGATATAATTGTAAATGAAATTGTTTCCTTTTTAAATTACTATCACTGGCTGATTTTTATATATCAATCTTCTTTTCAGCAGTTTCACCATCTGATATTTTTAAATTATTATAGATATGAATGTCTACTGATGCTTAATATCAGAGAATTGGTTAGCAAAATTAGTCACAGGGATTCTATGATTTGATCTCCTTTGGGCATGTCCTTGTGTAATTGTTATGTATTATTGCCATACAGTAATAAATTAACAAGAACTTGTGATCTAGAAAACACAAGTAGCATTATAATTCAGCTGCACTTTGACACTTTCATTACCTGTGGCCCAGTGTAGAGGAATCTGCTAAAGGCTCTTATGATAGGAAACAAAGGGCGAAACGTGTTGGCAGTTTTAGGTTCATGCTTTAATCTAGCTTTCATATAGTTCTTAAAACATGGCAGATGAAACATAGTCAAGGACCTGTACTTTTATTAAAGCAAAAGTATGTTAAGAGATGACTTCAATAAACCCTATCAATCTCACTTAAAAAATTTCTAACCTGCTTTTAAAAAATCCAAAATGAATTATTTCACACTTGACTTTTCCTAAGGGGCTCTTTGCTTCTTTGAATAAATAGGCACAGGTGGTATTTAAGTAATGAGCCCATTGTGGGTTTCCCAAAAGAAGGAAACAATCAAAATGAATGCTAGTAGGCGGAGATGTGGGGGTGGAGCTTTGGAAAATGTGGCTTGTGTTTTTGAAACTTAACTTAGACCACTTATTATTTGTAAGTCAAGTGTGTGAATCTGGTCCAATAATATATTTTAGGATAGAAGTGTATGCATCAGAGCACTTTCTTCAAACTAGTAACCATCCAGGAA
Organism: Odocoileus virginianus; assembly: GCF_023699985.2. Classification (NCBI taxonomy): domain Eukaryota; kingdom Metazoa; phylum Chordata; class Mammalia; order Artiodactyla; family Cervidae; genus Odocoileus; species Odocoileus virginianus. The sequence goes on along the minus strand of NC_069686.1, from coordinate 554,256 downwards.
TTTTGCAGAAATGATGAAATCCTAAGGGAATTAAAGAAGCTACTATCAAATGTACTGTTTAGATATTGTGATAATTTCACATTTTTTAATTTGACTGTTTAAAATGAGAGAAAGACTTGAGTTTTTCTAAATTCCTAAGACTAAAGAAGGTTACTAGTTTGTCCTCAAGTTCTAAATAAGGAAAGATATGACTTATTCTTAATCCACTTTTAGTAGTATTTCTGACCCTGTGTATAGTATTACAAACTCTGTGGACACTATTCTTTTCATCTTTCAAGACATATAAATAGGTCACAAGTAGATGAACATCAGGAAGTTATCTATACCTGAAAAATAATTTTTAACTCACGAGTACATAAAATTCTCATTTTTATATGCACTTTATATTTGCTTCCCAGTATACATTGTAAAATTTATAATCATTCCATTTTATTGTAAAGAATTGTAGAATGAATCATTGTTACAGACACTTTCTTTAAAGCTAGACAATCAGTGATGGTCTTAGGACATGGCTAGGTATGGCCTGGTTATAAGGGTCAGACCATGAGCATAATAATATAAGAGGCTGAGGCCTAGAACCACACTCGTTAACTGGTGTGGGGCAGGTGCTAACGACAAACCCAGGAGCAGGATTACAAAGAGGTCCAGGCAGGCAGAGTTCCATCTGTCCAGATGTGTTGGTAGAGTACGTGGTACACTAGGTAAGCAGAGTGCATCAAACCTTAAAGCAGTAAGTGGATAAAGAGAAAGACTGAAAGTTGAGAAGAGCAAGGCCGTGGAGCATGTAGGGGCTTATAATATTCAGAGATAGAAGCACAGACAAGTCGGCATTATAGAGAATGTTTGTCAGCAGATAGCAGCTTCCAGCCAAAGAGCTCTGGGACTCAAAGACAGGAAGGAGAAAAAGAGGAGAAGGTAGAGTTAGTGGATAAGTTGTAGATGTAATGGAAATGCTATAGAAGCTGGAGTGCTAAGAAGATTGCAAAAACAAGGACCTAGGCCCATGGGATACATGGTGGTGTCAGGTTTAGGTCAGCTACCACTGTAATGTTAAGAAGGCAAGGCTGAGGGTGTCAGAGAAGCCCAACAGTTTTAGTTTTGAGAGACAGGGATTGTCAAATCAGGGAACCTGGTAGACCTGAACATACTAGGTACAATGCTTTATTCTGAACTCTGAGCTTGAGTGGAACAATTTCACCATCTCATACTTGAAAGAAATGCTGGACATTTCCTTTCGATCATTTTTAAAAGTAGGTTAGACTTTGCTAAGTTTGGGGTTTAATGAAATCTGAAGAAATAATGGAAATATATTTCTTTCAGTTCATTAATGTTTAAATACTATCATGTATAATTAAAATGATGTTGGTTAATGGGAAAAAAAAAGATCATAGGGCTATCAGGTTAGTGTCCCTTCTGGAGTCACTTTTGATAATTCACAACTTTTCTGAGAATCTGTCCATTTCATGTAAGTGTTCAAACTTATTGGGATAGTTTATAGTTTTTAAGACCTAATATTGTTTGTACCTTTGTCTCTTTTCCCCTGATTAGCCTTGCCAAAGATTTGTCAGTTAGATTAATCTTTTCAGGGATCTGCAGACCGAAGCCTGTGGGCAAAATTTTGCCCACTTCCTGATTTTGCAGATAAACTTTCTTTGGAATACAGACATGCCTTTCTGTTTATGTATTATCTGTGGCTGCTTTTGAGCTATGGTGTAGGGTTGGGTTTTTGTTAACACAGACTGGCCTATAAAGCCTAAAATATTACTAGCTGACCTTTTACAGAAAAGCTTTCCAACTTCTTTATTGGGAAGCACTTTTGGCTTAATTGAACTTTGTAGTTATGTTGTGTTCGTTTACATCTGCTTTCGTATAGTTTATTGTTCTAACTTACATTTTATCCTGAGTTCATTAATGTTCAGTTCTTTTCTAATGTAAGCAATTAAGGCCATGAATTCTCACTATATATTGAATTAGCATTATTCCCAAAGGTTTTACTTCTGATTATTTCTCTTTTTTATTTATACTTTCTGTTCACTAACTATAAAGAAGTTTTTTTTTTTTCATTTCCTGATGTGAGAGGTTTTTCCTTAGTTCTTTTTCCTAATTATTTCTGAGTTACATTGTGATCAGAGAACGTGGTTTGCCTGTTGCCAGCCCTGTAAAATATGTTGAGATGTTGTTATGGCCCAGTATGTGGTCAGTGTTTTAAATGTGCTTCTGCAGTTGTTGTTAGAGTATTCTCAATGTGTTTGTTTTAACAAGCTTATTAGGTCTGTTATTCAAACCTTCTGTAGACTGAATTTTTTATTATTTTGTCTGCTTGCTCTATCAGTAACTGAGTCGTGTGTTGAAATCACCTACTTTGATTGTGGAGTTGTCCCTTTCTCTTTGAATTATGTAGTGGCCTTATTGATTTTTAATAATGCATTTTGCTTTTTAAAACTTTTTTGTGTAGATATTAATACATGTGCTTCCTTTTTGTTAGTAATTGCTTGTTACTTCTTTCTTCCATCCTTTTACTTTTGGTTTTTCTGAATCTATATTTTCGATATACCTCTTGTAAATATGATAGTTGGGTATTTAAAAAATCCTGTCTTACATTCTTTGTCTTTTAACAGAAACATTTGGTCCATTTAAATTTATTACAGTGACTGATGCTTTGAATTTATTTCCTTTATTTGTATTTCTTCCCTTCCCTTTTTTTATATCTCACATTTACCATCTGGAACTAGTGTCCTTTGGCCTGAAGTGCATTATCTAGAATTTTCTTAATGAAGACCTGCTGTAGGCAAACTGTCTCCTTCCCCAGCCTATTGGAGAATATCTTCATTCCGCCACCGTCATTTTCGTTGTTATTGTTGTTCAGTCGCTAAGTTGTGTTCAGCTCTTTGCACCCCTCTGCACTGCAACATGTGAGGCTACCCTGTCTGTTACTGTCTCCTGGAAGTCACTCAAACTCATCTCCATCGAGTCACTGATTCCCTCCAACCACTTCATCCGCTGTTGCCCCCTTCTCCTCCTGCCTTCATTCTTTCCCAGCATCAGAATCTTTTCCAGTGAGTCAGCTCTTTGCATCAGGTGGCCAGAGTACTGGAGCTTCAGCTTTAGCATTAGTCCTTCCAATGAATATTCAGGGTTGATTTCTGTTAGGATTGACTGGTTTGATCTCCTTGCTGTCCAGGGGACTCTCAAGAGTCTTTCCCGGCACCACAATTTGAACGTATCAGTTGTTTGGTGCTCAGCCTTCTTTACCATCCAGCTCTCAAATCTGTACATGACTACTGGAAAAACTATAGCTTTGACTACACGGACCTTTGTTGGCAAAGTGATGTCTTTGCTTTTTAATGTGCTGTCTAGGTTTGTCCTAGCTTTCCTTCCAAGGAGCAAGTTTGTTTGTTTGTTTTTTTAATAGTAAAGCAATTTATTTTCTTGGGTTGACAACAGATAAATCTCACTTGAAATGTGGCAGTAAGTTTGGGTAGAAGAGGAGGATATTGGCTGCATTAGTACTGAGATATTGATGGATATACATCTGAGGCAGCATATTTTCAAGAGTATTTCCTTATTACAAATCATCTGCCCCATTTCCAGACTGTGCATCTTGATTTTTTTAATATATATATATATATATTTTTTTTTTATTAAAGTATAGTTGACTTATAATGATTCAGGTACAGCACAAGGTGATTTGGTTATACAAATACAGATATATTCTTTTTGAAATTTTTTCCATTATAAGTTATTACAAGATATTGACTATAGTTCCCTATGCTATACAGTAAACGTTTGTTGCATATCTATTTTTTAATTAGAAATCTAGCATTCTATTCATACTGAGTCAAACAAGTGGAATCAAAATGTCATAATTTTTTAGTTAGGCAAAAATGTGTAAGTTTTCTAAAATATATTTGTTGTACATATTTATATATATGTATACAAAAGCTTTTCTCAGATTATTTCAGTCACTCCAACTCTATGTGACCTCATGGATTGCAGCACACCAGGCTTCCCTGTTTATTACCAACTTCTGGAGCTTACTCAAACTCATGTCTGTAGAGTCAGTGATGCCATCCAACCATCTCATCCTCTGTCTTCCCTTTCTCCTCCTGCCTTCAGTCTTTCCCAGCATCAGGGTCTTTTCCAATGAGTCAGTTCTTCACAGCAGGTGGCCAAAATATTGGGAGTTTCAGCTTCAGCATCAGTCCTTCCAATGAATATTCCAGGCTGATTTCCTTTGGGATGGACTGGTTGGATATCCTTGCAGTCCGAGGGGCTCTCAAGAGTTCTCTCCAACACCACAATTCAAAAGCATCAATTGCTCGGCGCTCAGCTTTCTTTCTCATATAGTCCAACTCTCACATGCATACATGACTACTGGAAAAACCATAGCTTTGACTAAATGGACCTTTGTTGGCAAAGTAATATCTCTGCTTTTTAATATGCTGTCTAGGATGGTCATAGCTTTCCTTCCAAGAAGGAAGTGTCTTTTAATTTCATGGCTGGAGTCACCATCTACAGTAATTTTGGAGCCCAAGAAAATAAAGTCTCTCACTGTTTCCATTGTTTCCCCATCTATTTGCCATGAAGTGATGGGCCAGATGCCATGATCTTAGTTTTCTGAATTTTGAGTTTTAAGCCAACTTTTCACTTTCCTCTTTCACTTTCATCAAGAGGCTTTTTAGTTCTTCTTCACTTTCTGCCATACGGGTGGTGTCATCTGCATATCTGAGGTTATTGATATTTCTCCTGGCAATCTTGATTCCAGCTTGTGCTTCATCCAGCCCAGCGTTTCTCATGATGTACTCTGCATATAAGTTAAATAAGCAGGGTGACAATATACAGCCTTGACGTACTCCTTTACCAATTTTGAACCAGTCTGTTGTTCCATGTCCAGTTATAACTGTTGCTTCTTGACCTGCATACAGATTTCTCAGGAAACAGATAAAGTGGTCTGGTATTCTCATCTCTTGAAGAATTTTCCACAGTTTGTTGTGATCCACACAGTCAAAGGCTTTAAGCATAGTCAGTGAAGCAGATGTTTTTCTGTAATTCCCTTGCTTTTTTCTATGACCCAGCAGATGCTGCCAATTTGATCTCTGGTTCCGCTGCCTTTTCTAAATCCGCTTGTACATCTGGAAGTTTTTGGTTCACGTACTGCTAAAGCCTGGCTTGAAGGATTTTGAGCATTACCTTACTAGCACGTGAAATGAGCACAGTTGTACAGTAGTTTGAGCATTCTTTGGCATTGCCTTTCTTTGGGATTGGAATGAAAACTAACCAGCCACTGCTGAGTTTTCCAAATTTGCTGGCATATTGAATGCAGCACTTTAACAGCATCATCTGTTAGGATTTGAAATAGCTCATTTGCAGTTGCATCACCTCCACCACTAGCTTTGTCTTCATTCTTAATTGCTACTTATTTTGGGATCAAATTCTATATTGTCATTTACTTTCTGTTCGTAATCAAAGGTATCATTTCCTTGTCCTTTGGCTTTCATTGTGTTTAGAAGCCAGTGGTTATGTGACTACTGTCTGCTTTAGAAGTCTTTTTTTCCTGTACCCCAATTCTTATTCCTCCTTAATTCTTCTCTCCTTCTGACTTCTCAATTTTTCCTGGTCATTTTTACTATATTATTCTTTTAGTCATATTTTCAACTCCTTTTATCTCTTTAAATAAAGTCCTTGAGGGACTGTTTCTGCTGGTTTTTACTTTCGATTCCCTCTTTCGTTGACTCTTTAATGATTTCTATGTATGAACTCATATTTCTTGAAACTGTGGGAATGTTTTGAGAGCTAGGAAGAAAATGGACTCTCCTAGAGGTTTTTTGTTTTGCTTCTACCAGGCACCTGTGCTCCACACACTACAACTGTGGAGCCCCATGAAAGTAAATTCTCAGGCTGTTAGTGTGAATTAGGGCTAAAAACCCATGTGAAGAGCTGATTTGGGTTTATGAAATTCTCTCCCAGTTAGTAATAAGGTTCAAGACTGGTAATTCTCCTTGCTTTTCCCTGGGGGTGAGGGGGGACCGTGTACAGGTATGTCTCTGATTCTGTCTTACATTTGGCTGTAGTACTTTCGTATTATTTTTCACCTTTATGGAGGAAAGGTCTTTGACTCTTCAGCCTCTCCTTTGATGGATTCTGGGGTTTTTCTGTTCCTCTCTCCGCATACTCACCAGCCTAACAAGGCTGTGAAGATTGAAACTCATCTGGTTTAGCATCTGTCCTCAACTTAGTCTTTGAGATAGTCTTCATTCATTTTGGCCTCAGTAGTTCTTACTGTCTTGCTGGCTTATTAATGTGAAGATATTTTTTCTTCCTATTTTAGCCGCCATTTTTCCTGTGAGAAGTGTGAGAGGGCCAGGCACAGTACGTCGCCCTCCCTCTGCTGGAAATGGAGTCTTGACTGCCTGCTGAGCCTCCGTTACATAGCCTTCCTGTTGTAGTGTTATGCTAACACTTACGTGAAGCTCAATTGAAAGTCACAATCGTTTGATTGTTAAAAGATTATCATTTTAAATACTGCCAGCAAAGACAGTTTTAAAACCTAGTTATAAATAATAGAAGGCTAACTTTAAGAAATCTTTTTACAAAGATATGAATGGAATTTTGGTATTTTTAGCTGTGAAAGGAGGAAGTGGAGGAAGTAAGTAAACCAATGAGGGAGACTACCTTATTTTATACTTTTAACAAAATTAGAAACTTAGAACTTTTAAAAAGCTAGCTTGGTGCTGCAGTGACTAACTACTGGTTTTGGATAATTTTTCTTTTTAAAATACATCATAATTGTTACTGATTTAATTATTAGCAACTAGGATTATGAAATCTAGAAGATACGTACAGAAAATAATTTTTGAGGAGAAAGCTTGATGAATTGGCTTCATATTACAACTTGGAGTGAGCTATCATTATTTCTCTAGCCTCAGTTTTTTTGCCAGAAGGCTCTCTGAGGACCTGGGGAGTTCAGTATAGTTTTTTGGTCTGTTAGAGCCTGAATTCAGTTACAGAGATTGTGTTCTGTTTGTTTTTCTTGGTTTCTGGTAGGATGATGAAAGGAATACTAGAACACTGTTTTTAATTTATGTTGAAAAGTTATTATTATCTATGGCTGTGCATGAGCTGGTACGTCTGAAATGTTGTCAGTTAAAATATCTTACTGACAACTAGAATTTCTCCATACTTAATTAGGTTTATGAGCACAAAAAAGAACTAGCTACATAACAGGCAACTCAAAAAGGATATTTAAAGGTCACTGTAGCTACCACTAAGCTACAGTTGAAGCTAATTTATTTAGGAAATTATTCTTTGCAGTATGTTTTACTTTTTGCTCCTGTAACATTGTGCTTATCAAAAGCACTTAGGGAAGAAATTGATCTACTGATGATTCTTTAGGAGGGGACGGAGAGGGCTGAAAATAATTTCTTCCTATTATGCTTTTATATTCAGCCATGGGTTTAAAATAAGAAACCTGACCTTAATTGCCAGTAGCCACATTACAAGCATTTAGTTCAGTTCAGTCTCTCAGTCATGTCCAACTCTTTGCGATCCCATGGATTGCAGCACACCAGGCCTCCCTGTCCATCACCAACTCCCAGAGCTTACTCAAACTCATGTCCATCAAGTTGGTAATACCATCCAACCATCTCATCCTCTGTCGTCCCCTTCTCCTCCTGCCTTCAGTCTTTCCCAGCATCAGGGTCTTTTCCAATGAGTCAGTGTTTCGCATCAGGTGGCCAAAGTATTGGAATTTCAGCTTCAGCATCAGTCCTTCCAATGAATATTCCGGGCTGATTTCCTTTAGGATGGACTGGTTGGACCTCCTTGCAGTCCAAGGGACTCTCAAGAGTCTTCTCCAACACCACAGTTCAAAAGCATCAATTCCTCAGTGCTCAACTTTCTTTATGGCCCAACTCTCATATCCATACATGACCACTGGAAAAACCGTAGCTTTGACTAGACAGACCTTTGTTGGCAAAGTAATATCTCTGCTTTTTAATATGCTATATATGTTGGTTATAACTTTCTTTCCAAGGAGTAAGCATCTTAATTTCATGGCTGCAGTCACCATCTGCAGTGATTTGTGTGTCTAGTTAGTAAAAGTTAAAATGTAAAGAATACTTAAATACATTCATTAGTCAGTCAATATTCATTAAGCTCACAACCCATGCCAGAGACTGACAAGCCAAGTCTCTGGCTTAACATATGAAAAAGTAAAAATGCAGCATGTGTTAAGTGAAGGAAAGGAGGTTACACACCTGTATTCACATGTATGTACACAAAGGAATATTTGAATAATATGCATAAAAATATTAATAGTCATTCTGGATGGAATGCATGTTGCATTTATTTTCTTTTGCTTCTCTATGTCTTAAAAACTTTTTAAAAAAAGTTATTGTGAGTAAAGTGGAATGTCTGGGTAGGGAGGAAGAGTAAATGCCTGATTGCTTATCAAAGGAAAATGAGAATTGATACTAAAACAACTTTGTGGCAAGTGTGTCTTCTCACTTCTTGTTAGAGTCCTTGGAGGTAGTGATATTATCTGGTTTTGCCGCAGAGAAAACTGAGGCTCTGAGACGTTTTTACATGTCCAAAGTTACACAGGTGGTAAGTGATGGAGCAGACTCCTACGCCTCTCTGCCTTTAGGTCCCGTCAATTTGCCATCAATCATGCCTGGAATGGGTTTCTTGCTTTTTAGAAAAGTCTGATATACCCCTTGGCAGTTTCTTACATCTATTTAAATTGACAACATTATATGAAAAACATGCTCTAGTCTATTAAGCAAACTATAGAGTTGGATTTTAGGATAACAGTTGATACTTAGATTTTTAGAACTGGTGTTTCGTCAATTGCTCCTTGGAAGAAAAGCTATGACAAACCTAGACAGCATATTAAAAAACAGAGACATCACTTTGCCAACAAAGGTCTGTATAGTTAAAGGTATGGTTTTTCCAGTAGTCATGTATGGATGTGGCCATACATACTTTGGACCATAAAGATTTGATGCTTTAGAACTGTGGTGCTAGAGAAGACTCTTCAGAGTCCCTTAGACAGCAAGGAGATCAAACCAGTCAATCCTAAAGGAAATCAATCCTGAATATTCACTGGAAGGACTGATGCTGAAGCTCTGACACTTTGGCCACCTGATGCAGAGTCGACTCATTGGAAAAGACCCAGATACTGGGAAAGATTGAGGGCAAGCGGGGAAGGGGGTGACAGAGGATGAGATGGTTGGATGGCATCACTGACTCAGTGGACATGAGTTTGAACAAACTCGAGGAGATAGTGAAGGACAAGGAAGCGTGGTGTGCTGCAGTTCATAGGGTCGCAGAGAGTCAGATACAGCTTAGTAACTGAACAACGTGAATCTTAGAGATTTGGTAACTCTAAGACCTTGTTTTTCCTTTTTAGCCCTCGTGTGTGATAATACTTTTTTATTATCTTTTACTAGGTGACTTTATAAATATTTAATGAATATAATTTAATTTTTATTCCTAAGAATTTTCATGTCACTTCACATTATCAAACCATGTATATTCAGTTTTGTAAATTAATTTATTTATTTTAATTGGAGGCTAATTATTTAACAATATTGTGGAGGTTTTTGCCATCATTGACATGAATCAGCCACAGGTGTACATGCGTCCCACTGTCCCAAACCCCCCTCCCCCTCCCTCCCCATCCCATCCCTCAGGGTTGTCCCAGTGCACCAGCTTTGAGTGCCCTGTTTCACGCATCAAACTTGGACTGGTCATCTGTTTCACATATGTTAATATACATGTTTCAATGCTGTTCTCTCGAATCATCCCACCCTTGCCTTCTCCCACAGAGTCCAAAAGTCTGTTCTTTACGTTTGTGTCTCTTTTGCTGTCTCGCATATAGGGTCATCGTTCCCGTCTTTCTAAATTCCATATATGTATGTTAATATACTGTATGGGTATTTTTCTTTCTAATTTACTTCACTCTGTAGTAAGTTTCATCCACCTCATTAGCGCTGACTAAAATGTGTTCTTTTTAATGGCTGAGTGATATTCCATTGTATATATGTATCACTGCTTCCTCATCCATTCGTCTGCTGATGGGCATCTAGGTTGCTTCCATGTCCTGGCAATTACAAACAGTGCTGCGATGAACATTGGGGTACACGTGTCTCTTTCAGATCTGATTTCCTCAGTGTGTATGCCCAGCAGTGGGATTGCTGGATCATATGCCAATTCTATTTACAGTTTTTTAAGGAATCTCCACACTGTTCTCCATAGTGGCTGTACTAGTTTGCATTCCCACCAACAGTGTAAGAAGGTTCCCTTTTCTCCACACCCTCTCCAGCATTTATTGCTTGTAGATTTTTGGATAGCAGCCATCCTGACTAGCGTGTAATGGTACCTCATTGTGGTTTTGATTTGCATTTCTCTGATAATGAGTGATGTTGAGCATCTTTTCATGTGTTTGTTTGCCATCTGTATATCTTCTTTGGAGAAATGTCTGTTTAGTTCTTTGGCCCATTTTTCATTGGGTTGTTTATTTTTCTGGTGTTCGGCTGCATGAACTGCTTGTATATTTTTGTGATATATTCAGTTTCAGTTAAGGAAATATTATCACCATATCATATAATCAGATCCCTTGGTTTCTCATAAGCAAAAAAAGATGCAGAATATTTTTAAACTTTTTATTTTGCTTATTTTCCATAAATTCTTCTACTTAAAAATAAATAAGTGTGTAAATAAAACCAAGATGACCGTTTTGATTAGCTTGAGTTCTGAGAGGTGTAGGTGACTTGATTTTCTTCTGTAATTAGGCAGTAGGACTAATTAGGAGTAAAGGCTATCCTGATTTTCATAAATTATGATTTAACTACATAATGATGTGACATTTTTATGTTCTCAAGTGAAACATTTTCTACATTGATGAAATAAAAATGCTTATAACTTTGGAAACTTTATTTTGAAATGCAGCTCACCGTTAATGAAGCGGCTGCTCAGCTCTGTGTAAAGGATAATGCCCTGCTGACAAGAAGAGATGAACTTTTTGCCCTGGCCAGGCAGATTTCTCGAGAAGTCACCTATAAATATACTTACAGAACCACCAAGTAAGTGTGTAACTGACAGTGCTTTTGCAGTTTGATAAAGTAGAGCTTGAAACACAGTCCACTGATAGAGTATATTTGAGAAAAGTAGAAGTGTGGTTATAATTCTATCAACAGTGAAATGAATTTTCAAAACATTGTTGCTGAAGTTTGTTACTTTGTCTAATCCTCTTTTATTGTCTTTTGAAAGATAGTTCCCTAGTGCTGTAGTGTTGGTCTGGTAGTGGTTCTCAGCATTCCTCTCTCACATAGATGCTTTGGTTTTGAGTGTGATGAAAGGATTTAGTTGAGCAGCATTTATAGACTCATTTGTATACTGTACAAGCTACGTGAACTTTGTGAACTCTCTCTGAAAGGAGTGTGTTTGCTTTTGCAATGTGTTTGCCAATCTGAGGGGCCTCCCTGGTAGCTCAGATAGTAAAGAGTCTGCGTGTGGTGCGGGGCACCTGGGTTGGATCCCTGAGTTGGGACGATCCCCTGCAGAAGGAAGTGGCCAGCCCACTCCAGTATTCTTGCCTGGAAAATCCCATGGACAGAGGAGCGTGGCAGGCTACAGTTCCATGTGGTCTCAAAGAGCTGGACACAATTGAGCAACTTCACTTTGCCATCTGATGAGATTAGCTAAAGAGATAAAGACTTCATTACCCAGTATGCAAAGGCAAATTGGAAAATACTAGGTTACTAGTGAGTGAAGTATGGAATATATGTTTGAAATAAACCTCATGTTGAAAAGCAGCAGTGATTTTAAAATTTAATGTAAACATACACATAATATATTCTTCATCTTACCCTCACTTAAACCCTAAGCATTGTCTGTAGATAGAGGAACATTTTGATCTTGTTCACTTGGCTTCATATGGACCCTGATTTCCAGTGCGTGCTCAGCTGTGCTTGCCACTGCTTCTGTGAGGAGATGAATTAGCGTGACTGAGTGTATATTGAAAAAACCATATCTTGAGTGCCCTTCCCAGCTCTAATAAATCACATTCTCTGGGGATGGAACCTTAGAGTCCAAACTTTCACAAGCAGTTGCTATGATTCTTGTGCGTGTTCAAACTTGAAAACCACCTAGACAGGCACTTGCTTTCATCACCATTATTTTCCCTAACTCCTAGTGGCTTTGTCGTCTGTTCCGTCAAGAGCGCACGTACTTAGAAATCAGCAACAAGTAAAATTATGCAAAATAAATGATCAGGGTAAGAATATACAGCAACATTAGAGGATTATTTACAAGATTTTTTTTTTTAGTTGAATGTTCAAGAGCTGATTTTTGTGACATTTTCTTCACTGTGTCATACAAAATTTTCTGACATTTACATAAATAAATTTCTTTAATCAAAGTAGTACGTGTACATGGTATATGAAGTCTTATTACACAAGTCTTAAGTACACAAGGCTTATTACAAAGCAGTTACCCTGCTTCCCCTTCTTTCTGAATACTAAGACCCAGAAACCACTGCTTTCAACAATTTTTATTTTTTATAGTATTTATTTACATTTGTATATTTTTTTTTTTTTTTTTTTTTTGATAAATAAAACCAAACGTTTATTTACACCAAAGAATTCCAACACTGGATCTTTCACATATGAAGGACAAAGTATTATATATATACACACAGCAAGGGGTGGCAGGGCTGTAACAAGAGAGTTTAGTTTTCCCACAATTACAGGTCTACCATTTCAGTTTCACTGGAGATAGTGGCTCTGCTCCTACCACTCAGATACATTTATAAACCTGAGGGGCAGGTCTTCTCATTGGATGGCGTATGAGGGAAGGGGAAGGTAGGAGGAAATGAAGGTAGAAAGCTGAAAATAAACTTCAGTGGCCACATCTCTCATTAGCTCTTAAAGAGTTGCTAGCATGAAACCTACATAGACAATGTTTTCCTTTTGTAAAAAGCAATAAGGTATGCCCAATAACTAACTGAATTCAAAAGGGCCAAGTCAAAGAAAACTGAAAAAGATTTTACCTTCCCCCTCCTACCAGCTATAGAGCATATTGGGAGATGAAAGGGCAGAGGACCAAGGTAAGGAGTCTGGGAGGGATGGTATTAAAGTTTTAAACTAAACAAACTAAATGAGCTGGATTTAGGTTAGGTCAATAAGACATGATTCAAACTGCACGGAAGCTTTCAGGACCTGTCTGCACTTTGGGTAGATTTTTAGCTTCTCAATGTAACTAAGACATATTTCCACTAGATTCACCAGGATAACCCCACTGAAGCACTTTTGGAGTAAAGTGATGTAAGTGACTAGCAGTGCACTGCTTTTATAGGTTGGGTCCTCCCTTTCTCCTTCCTTCCCACCTCCCTTGAAGAAGCTACATTTTTGTAATCTCTGGAGAAGAGTGTGAAGTACACCCCCCCTCCCCCCCAGAGTGTGGGATGGTAGGGGAGCAATGGTGAGCATGGGAAGAAATCTCCACCCAAACACAGCGGCTGGAATTGAGGCTGGTTTATCTTTGATCTTTAGTGATGAGAAACTGAATTTGGAAGGGGAGAAAAAAATTTGTGAAATAGTCCACCTGCAGATAATTTTTCAGGGAATCCCCTGAGTTATGAAAAGTTCGAGTTAAAAAAAAAAAAGAAAGAAAAAAAAAGAAAATCAATCACCAGTCACGGCTCACTGCAAGAGAGGCCATGGAGCACCCCTATTTCTACACTGTTGTGAAGGACCAGGCTCGAATGGGCTCATCTAGCATGCCAGGGGGCAGTACACCTGTCAGCAGCGCCAATATGATGTCAGGGATTTCTTCAGTGCCAACCCCTTCACCCCTTGGACCTCTGGCGGGCTCACCAGTGATTGCTGCTGCCAACCCCCTTGGGATGCCTGTTCCAGCTGCCGCCGGCGCTCAGCAGTAACGGCCCCTTCTGTCTCCTGATGCCTGAGCAGAGGTTGGGGAGTCCACTCTCTCCCTTGATGCAGCTTGCGCCTGGCGGGGAGGGGTGAAATACTTCAGAAGCACCGTGTCTGAACCGTTGCTTGTGGATTTATAGTAGTTCAGTCATACATTTGTATATTTTAAGTTAAATCATTTTGCAATACGTAAGACTTTCACATTATAAGTTGAAACTAAGTAAAAAGCTGATGCCAGAAGTTGCACTCTCGTTTCTGTGTTTTTTACTCTGTTCCTCTTCTCATTGTTGATAGTTTTTATTAGTTTCTTTTTCATCCTTCTAGTGTCTGTCTATGTGCATGTATTTCTCACTTACACCTTTTGGTTTTTTTGGAAAAAAAAGTAGCATGTGTCTACATTATGTTGTATTTCATTCTTAGTTTAACATGTCCTAGAGATCTTGCTGTATTAGTACAGATACATCTTCGTCACTATTTTTTTAACAGCTTCAGGAAACTGCATTATGTGGATCTACCATGATTCATTTAACCAGTCCCTTGATGGACACATGACTTGTCTCTAGTCTTTTGTCATTATAAGTAATACCACATTAACCTCATACATATTTTGTTGATTCTGAGATGTGTTTTTCCACATTTTAACATCTTTTGTGTTGAGGTATAACTTAAAAATTTATGAGTTGCCATAGTTGAATTGGCGGTTAGATTTGATGTTTGTGTATGTGCTTCTGTGGGATAGATTCCCAGCAGAGGGATACCTAAAGATCAAGGGAAGATGCATGTATAGTTCTGATATATAGACAAAATGTACTTTAATCTCATGTAGCCTTAGCATTCATCTTAAATGGTCATTATTGTCATTTTATTCTAAGTTGTACTGATTCATGAAGGATCTCATAGAATACAGTCCTCGATTTTTTCCCTTTTTCATTTTATGGTACTCATTAATACTGAGTATTTTCTGTTTTAGGCATTCTTAGGTAGTGGCCTTTTAAAATGTATAATGTAGTTGTGTTTGTCTGTTTCCCCATTGTTAACTTAGAAATTATGAAAAGTCTCTTTTTCATTATTTAATGTTCATTGTGAATGTCTTACTTCTGGTGGCAAGGTTCCAGAGTTGTTTGTTTTGGTGGAAGTTTATAGATTTAGATGCCTTTAGAAAAAATTTGTTACCTTCTCAAATTTTTCTCTCTCCCTCATTCCCCTCAGGTCAAAATGTGGAGAGAGAGATGAATTATCCCCGAAGAGAATTAAAGTAGAGGTATGATTATGTGTTATCTTTTCTTATGCTAATAGTGTTTGCTTACTAGTTCAACTGAAAAAGAAGGAATGGTCCCATCAGCTAGTGAGAAAATGTGAATTGTGGAATCTGAAAAATGATACAGAATGTGGTCACTTTGAAGTATCTGTAGTAATTTGAACTAGGATACTCAGAAAACTCCTAGAAGGAAACAGCAGTGATGAGCTTGGGGCCCAGTCAATTTATCAAAGGTTGATTTGTAAATAGTTGTTTCTTACAGATTTAAAACTCCTTACTGGTTAAACTGTCCCTTTTATAATTTTATTTATATCATTAGTCATCAAGTAGACTCAAAGGAGCTAAAGTTTAATTTCTTTATATTAAATATCTGAGAGAAGTGACACTTCAGTAGCTGTAAGTTATGAAAACTTTACTGTAATTAAAAGCCTCTTTTAGGGTATAACTACTGAGGCTGTCTTTCTGATTTTAGACCTGTGAGTGGTAAGATGAGTTGAGCAAGAAAAATATGTTTTTCTTAGGGCTCTCAGAACTAGTTTCAGAATGACTGCTCTTTAATTTGGATTGATACTTTTCTAAAGGCCAATCTGAAGCAGAGCAGGCAGCTCCTTTTTTTCTTGGACAGGGGAGAGAGGTCACTACTCTTGGTCATTCATTATTTAATTTCTTGTTAAGGAAAACAAGCTGTGTTTAACTACCCTAAATTTCCATAATCAGGTTATTCTTGCTAAGCATCTGATTGCCTGCAATAATCTTTCATTTATACCAAAGCCAGAGTTAATCTTTTAAAAACATACATCCCTTTTCTTGCTTAAATCTTTCTAGTGGCTGTCTACTCTGCCTAGAATAAAAGCTACATTTTTTCCTGAGCCTCCGAAGACCCCGCCTGAGCTGACTCTGACCCGACTCTCTAACCTCATCTGCTTCCACACTTCCCCATTCTTACTGTGTCCCAGCTCCACTGACCGCCTTTCTGTTCCTGGAACACGTCAGACTCAGGTGTGCCTCCACGCTGGCTGGCTGTTGCCCCCCCCCCCCCCCCCCCTCCCCCGGATCTCTCTCTAGGTCTTCACACACGGCTTCAGCTTGTAGGCTTCAGCTTGTAGCCGTTTCCTCGGACCTCCCTGCTTGCCTCCTAAAGAGGCACCGTCACCCCCCCATCGTGTCTAGGCTCTCTGTCCTGGCGGGGCGTGTTTGTTTTCATAGCGCTTTCCCGTGTCTGAAACTCTTACGGGTGTGTTTTTAGTTTGTTACTGGTCTGCCCCATTAGGTGAAAGTAGAGCCCTTATCTGTCTGTCCACTACTTTTACTTAGTTTATAATAGCGCCTTGTGTGGGACTTAAAGTCTGTTAGATGAAATCATGAATGGCCATGAGTAAATACCTTTACGTTCTAAAAGCTTTAGCCATACACAGTGGTTCTCACTAAAGAAAAATGTCCAAAATGAGCGTCTTTTTTAAAAGTGTGTTTATGTTTGTAATCTACTTCAGTGTTAACTCTGGAGTAATGTTTAAGATGGGTTAACCTCACATATAGTACTCAAAAAACTTATTGAAATGACCTAAGGCCATTGAACGAGCTAGCTAGTGCAATATTTTCTCCTGTTGCCTCTCAAAATAATGAGTAAGAGAGGATCTCTGTGGATTTATCTGTGGGTGACTCTGCCTCTAGAAGGGAAACTGGATAAACAAAGAAACTACTAAAGGGTAAGTGGAGGATTTAGAGGCAGGAAGGTACAAAACCTACCCTGTGGCCAGGAAAGGTAATCAGTCAGCTACTGGGTTATTAGAGAATATGTCTGCCTCTCTTTCTCAACCATTGACCCTCCACACCATTGTGACTCAGGCCGTTCTCAAATTTTCAAGCCATGGTTTCCTTTTGTCTAGCTTCAGAGGTTACTGGTGAACACTGAAGTCTGAGATCATGAATCTCATGGACTCATGTTGGAGCTATAGTGTTTTCTTGTTATGCTGTATTGATAAGTCTTTCTGACCCTCTCAATAGCCCTGATCTGAAATGTAAGCTGATTATTTCTATATCCAGTTACAGTGTTTTGGATTTCTTCTTAGGAGCTCACAGTGTTAGGTTGAAGTTAGATGTGACCCTTCCAGTCCTTTATGTTCACTAGAGATATTTGAGTTATGCGTGCGTTTTAAGTTGCTTCAGTTGTGTCTGACTCTTTGCAACCCTGTGGACTGTAGCCCGCCAGGCTCCTCTGTCTATGGATTCTCCAGGCAGAAATACTGGAATGGGTTGCTGTGCCCTCCTTCAGGGGATCTTCCCAACCCAGGGATTGAACATGCATCGTTTAGGTCTCCTGCGTTGTCAGGCAGGTCCTTTACCACTAGCGCCATCTGGGAAGCCCCAATTGAATTATAGTTCTATATGATTAGTTTATTACTTTACTAGACTTCCCAAAGTCATTTGCACAGTTGTGGATTTAGAATTAAGATAATCATTGTTTCCTTTTTCTGTGAATAACAGTTCTAACCCTTCCTAAACAGAGAAGTGACTAATAAACCCCAAGTGTTCTTAAAGACACTAAACTCTTGATTTTAAAAATGAATAGGGACTTTGGCTTTGAATTTAGGACAGCTGTTTACTTTTGTTGGTTTATTTTTTTGTCTTGTTTTTGCTTAGTGTTTTTTTAAAAACTTGTGTATTGCTGAGCATTGATTTATGCAAAATGTGTGTTATGCCTGTGTGTATACCTACACATGTATATAGTGTAATGTGTAATGCTTTGTAAAATATACAGTACTGGCATAAATGGTGTTATATGCCTGTCCCTGCTAGGCACTTGAAATTCTCTTGTGTATAAATTCTCTTGTGTACTCTAAGTCAGATTTGAGATCCTGGAGCTGTTCATTTGGTTTCGGAAGCTGACACTGAGGTAGTTAGTATTAGCAGTTTAGGGTTACACTCCCCTAAGAAGACCACCAAGCATTAGTGCTTTATTTATGTCTACCTTCTCTGTGGCTGCTGGGGTGGGGGGAGAATTTCTGGCATGAGAAGATTAGGGGAGGCTTAATGAGGAGATGCCATCTGAGCTGGATTTTAAAAGAAGGGTAGGATTTCAGAAGATAGGGATGTGGGGTGGAAGGTGGAGGGGCATTGCAAAGAAAGACTAGCATGGGCAAAGACACAGAGGTAAGAAAATACTCTGTGTGTTTAGAGAAAAGTAAGACCAGTTTTTCCAGAATATATGGCTGACACAAAGGACGTCATAAGTAAATGAGAAAGATTTTAGAATTCTCTGAGTATACTGTTTGTCTTATTTCATTTGAGTATTGTTTTGTGATTCTTAGCTCATTAATTCTCTATTAAGAAAAAGTTATATAAAAATAAGCTTAGCTTATTGTAGTGTAAGATTCCTAATTACTAGACTCAAATTAATGAGTCCTTTTTTTCTCTTCATTTTTCCAAAATTTTTGTCGGCAATCAGTGAGCATATTTGCCAAGTGGCTAAGTTTTTTCAATCTTAAAAAGATCGTTTTTAAGATCTGTAACATCGGAGAACAAAAAGAAATGTAGTGTCTGATAGATGAAATAGAAGTAACTCAGAGTAGACATGGAAAGGAAAGAGAAACATTTTCTTTTGCGCCATTCTCAATGCATGAGAATACACTAAAAAACTAGTGCTTTATTCACGCTCAGTAGTTGCCATATTTTCCTGATCTGTTGGTGAGAGGTGGAGTGTAACAAAATGTTAAAATCCTTGTCTGATTTTTCTCTTATTAGATAGAGAATATTATCCATCCATATACATATATAGTTGTTCTCCCTAAGAAATAGTTAACTATTTATTTGATTTGTCAGTGTTGAGTGTCAGTATACATGTTGTGAAGTACTCAGGATAATCTCTTATTCTTGAATAGTGTTCCTTCCTGTAGGGATATAAGATATTAAGAAACGTAGAAGTTTGGAACTTTATAATTCCTGGAATATATGAGATAGTCATGGAGAAAAAAGGCTGCTGACTTCCGGAGGCCTTGTTAGGGTAGCCTGTCACTTACTATACAGCCTCTGGGGAAAGCCTCTTTGGCCCTATATGTTAGTGAGGTTTGGGAATATTTCTCCTATTGAGGCTAGATCGCCATCCTCTGTGAATCCACTTTCAGCTAAAATGCTAATGGATTACATTTACTCTTTTTCATTAGAGACCTCAAAGCTAGCTCTGGGTTATTTGTGGAAATAACTGATTTTATTGAATCTGTTATGTGCCTGTCCCTCTAGGCATTTAAAATTCAATATCACAAACCTTGTCTACTCTGTATGAAGGCTTTATGAGTTCCACTTACAGCCAAGGATAAACCCAGAAAGGCTCAGAAACTTACCTGCCTTTTAACATTGCTATCTAGTAGCCAGAGCCTGGCCTTCAAATCTAGGTCTGACTTGTAAACTTCAAAGCAGCACCACTCTCCTGGGTGCTGATGATCATTCACGAAGCACCTAAGGTGTGAAAAATGCTTTCCTCCTGCTAGAATGGTAAGAGTGGCAAAATGTGCACAAGACTGGGAGTCTGGGCAGAGGGAAAGAATGACAGTTATTATCTAATTCAAGGAAGTTATGCATCTTGAGTAGAAAATCTAACAATGTAAGTTACAAAATGTAATAACACCATTTGACATACTCATTTTTTAGAATGAAGAAGAAACAGTGCATTGGGAAGATTAGCAGAATAAATCAAGAAAAATTAGTTACAGTTTTTTATACTCTGTGACAGATGTATTTAAGAGGGCTTGATTGCAAGTTAAAGGAGATGAAAAATCAAGAGCCAAAGTCGCTGACTCTCTTGCCTTCCTCTCAGTTATAACATTAGTTATGAGTGGATTCAGTTGATATCTTTTCTCTTTTATCAAGAGCGTATCCTGTGAACAAACCCTGTCCTTTCCTCCAGTGTAATAAACATTACGGTAGGAGAGAGGGAGGATGAGTGAAACAAGCAGTCTTAGCCCTGGTGACAGCAGCTGACTGAATGGACTGTTACTGTTTAGTCCCGTCTCTCAGCTTTCTTCGCTCCCTGAAATCGCCGGAGACCAGGCGAAGGGATGAGAGGTGACAGCATTCTTGGTCCTATGTGGGCTGGGAGTGCACAGCAGTCAGGGATAACTGGAGGAGAGAAATGAAGTTTGTTAACAGAGACCAGAAAGTCAGCGGATTGGGGCTTGAAAAAGGACTTAGAGGAAGCATCTGCTAGCAGTCCCCACGGGGTGGGGGTGGGAGAGTGAGGAAGGAGGGGGAGGAGGGTCAGAATATCCACCTACGCTGTTACCAAGCTTGCTGAAAGGAAAGCTGGTCTAATTTGATGTAGACTCTTCCCCTCTGGATTAGAAAAACAGAAGCATTACAATCTGCTATTCATACAGAAAGTGTGAGTAGAAAAAGGGAAAATGCACGTGTGAGACTAAGAACATCTGTTGGAACAAGTCTTTTTAAAGATAGCTAAGCAGTGGTTTTAAAGCGAGTTGCTAGTATTTTGTGGAAAAGGATGAGGAGGGATGGGGGTGGAGACCAATGAGATGAGAGTAATTAGATCAGGAGCAGCATCCCACCCTGTATATTTTATTTTCTCAGGGCTCAGACTCAGACTTTCTCCAGTAAGGGAACACAGTGATTAATGACAGCAGCCAAAAATGGCAGGAAGACACATTGCTCATAGCATGGTACAGCTGGTTCCTGGGGAAGGAGCTTCAGAAACATGCTAAGAAGAGTCCTGTACCAAACATGATTTGGAAAGAGACCATTTTCTTGGGAAGGTTCTCAGTTTTATTTCTAAGTTGTATGTTTTGGGGTACCTTAAACTTACTTTCTATGTCATGAAGTGAAAGCTACTCAGTCCAGTAGTTTTCTCATCCATGATGAACTGTCAAAAGACTGGGACAAAATTGGGATGAGTAATGAACCCAGCTGAGAGAGACCACTGACCTGTGTTCTTTACTGCTTATTGCATGCTTTTCTTTCTCTTTATTAATGATGGAGCAGTGTCCATTTTGTAAAAACTTTGCCCATGTCGAGTTTGAGGTTCTCCCAGCTTTTCAGAATCCTCAGGGTTAATAATCCCGACAGTGGTGCAGCCATATATTTCTATAGCAATGTGGATTTTCCAAACCTTTACCATTTGCATTATTTTATTTAATCCCCACAAATTTCCATTGAGCAGTTAAACTATGTTTTAGTCTCCATTTAAAAATGGGGAAAACTGGAAGCAGTGAGGTTAACTTTCCATTCATCTGTTGATGGACGTTTAGGTTGCTTCTTGTGTCTTGGCAACTGTAAATAATGTTGCTGTGAACATTGGGATGCATGCATCTTTTCAAATTAGTGTTGTTGTTTCTTTGGGGTATATACACAGGAATGGAGTTGCTGGGTCATGTGGTGGTTCCATACTGCAAAGCTACAGTAACCAAAACAGTATGGTGTTAGCACACAAAAATAGACAAATAGATTAATAGATTAATGGAATAGGATAGGGAGCCCAGAAATAAACCCACACACCCATGGCCAGTTCTGCAGGAAGGAGGCAAGACTATACAGTGGAGAAAAGACAGTCTTTTTAATAAGTCATGCTGGGAAAACTGGATACCTACACGTAAAAGAATGAAATTAGAATATTCTCTAACATCATATACAGCAGTAAGCTGGAATGGATTAAAGACCAGACGCTGTAAAACTCCCAGAGGGAAACATAGGACGTTCTCTGACAGAAACCTTAGTAACTTATACATCTATTCTGTATCTGTCTTCTAAAATAAAGGAAATAAAAGAAATGCCTCTAGTAACTGCTGTTAGCTTCACAAAGGTGGCACCTCAAGGGTTTTATGGTTCTGACATAGGCTTTGAAGCCAATATCTGTAGCTATAAAATGAGGGAACTCTAGGGTTGTTTGTGGGATTAGATGAGACAGTACAAGTAAAATACAGGACATAGGTAGGAAACTGGTTGATTGCAGCCACCGGGAAAATGATAGCTGCTCTCACTGATGTTGTTTTCTCCTGGCTTACCTCGTTGAACTTTCAAACTTAAAGGAGGATTTGTTAAAGATAAAGCTGGGTTTTAGGTCTAAATAAATTCTTAGGTGAAAAGTGGAATGACTAAGAAAAGTGTACTTTTTGTTTAAATTATATACACTTCTATAAAATTTATTCTAGTTCAGTTAATGATTGTATTCTATGCATTCCTTTGAGCCCAGGGTCCTTGGTCTTGTACAGGCTTAGAAAGGTGGCTATTCTTAATTTAGAATGGCTGATTTGTATATCAACCCACCATGGAGCTACGTAAGACTATTTCAAGATGTTAAATTTACTTTCTTTTGACTCTAAATGACTTTATTTCATGTCTCTGAATTTTTAAAAAATGGACAGTTATTAATAATTACTAGGAAATGAATTTGAGTAGACGCAATATTTGAAAACATGAGATTTGCAGTGGAGAAACAATTTTTTGCAAAGACCCTGATGGGGAAAATCTGAATCAGTATTTCATACTTGAAATAGTATAAATAATTTGTTATTATTACATCTTTTTCTGCTCTGTTATTATATAACAACTTTAGTTTTTCATTATTGACCCTTTGCTACAAACATAAAGCTTTATCAAACAAGGAGAAAAATGTTTTGGAAGTTAATGACAGTATCTTTGAGGATCTCTTGAGTAATTTTTAGTAGAGTTAGTAAAACCATGTTATCATGATGTTTGTAGTTATAAATTTTATATGGAGCACTAAACAGGCAAAGAAATTTGATAAAATTAGTAAATAGATTTGCATATATATAATATGTATATATGTATGGTATAAAATGGAAATAAGTTGAAGTGTTATCCAAGAGGAGAGTGCCCCAAGTACACTCTACTTAATATAAGAATAGATATAAATAAGTATATATAAGAATACCAACTGATATATTTATTCAGTAGTTATTGTATGCTAAAGGCAGTATCTCATTTGCTTTATCTCACAACAGCCCTGATAGATAGGATAGGTTATCCTGATTCTCCATATGAAGAAACTAAAGTTCAGAAGGGTTAAGTTACTCATCCAGTGTCATGTAGCTAGTAAGTGGTGGTGGAATCAGAACACAGGTAAAGGTCTTTCTGATTCCTCACTTCATTGTCTGTCCTGTGAAATGGTAAAGGAGAAATGTCAAGTCAGCTTGGAAGAATTCTGCAGAAATCTGGGTTGGAAGTTTACTTTGGATCTTTACACATTATGTATAACAAAATAAATTCCAGATAGGTTAGAGAGTTAACATATTAAAAATGAAAGAAACAATAGAATAAAACTTTAGAAAACTGGGGGGTAGATTTGAGTACCTCTCAAATCTCCAAAAGAGAATGTCTTTTGAATTGTATAGTAATAGAAGAAATCACAAAGTAAATAAGTGTATATTCAGTATAGCTACAATACGTAAAGTTAAATTTTTTTGACTATCAAAACAAAAATATAAATTGACAGAAATTAAGAAAACAACACCCAGTACTGGCAAGAAAGACTGTCATACTTTGCTTAGGATACAGTAAAGCAATAAAGGCCCTTGAGGAACATATGTGATGGACATAAAAGTCTTCATCCTTTTGTACCAGTTCTACTTCTGGTAATCTGTTGTATTTTAAACTATAGAAAATGCTATTTCCATGAAAAGTATTTTTGCAGTATTTTTCATAAAACCAAAAAATAAGGCAAATAATCTAAATGTCCAATATGAAGATGGTGATTAAACAGTCAGACCACCAGATGAAATGTTATATAATCATTATTATCAGTGATAATAAAATCTGTGTTTCAGTGTAAAACACTGTGAATGTATAAACTTTTTCATCTTTTTCTCCTGTTTTTATTGAGGTTGCAACTGTGGAAATAAGGTAATTAATTCTACCATGAAAGACTGAAATGAAGTATTGTATGTTAAAATCTTAATCTTGATTTTTCAGATATCAGGATTAAGGTGAATTTCTTTGCTTCATCTTCTGAGTTTTTGATAATATGGTTATTTTAAAGTAAAAAGTACATATTCTTTGACCCACAGGATGGGTTTCCAGATTTCCAGGACTCTGTGCAGACACTCTTCCAGCAGGCTAAGGCTAAGAGTGAGGAGCTCACTGCTCTTAGCTCACAGGTAACATCAGCCGTTAGTTAACACTTCATAACAGCTTCGGTGGGTGAAAAACTCAATGGCCCCTTCAGCTAGCTTCAGTTTTAAATTCAGTTTCATCCAAAGACTAAATTTATTCCTGGTTGTTTTTACAATGTCATCTGATCCACAGCTGTGTCAACAAGATAGCAGTATCAGCTAGGTTTGGTCTGCTTTGTGAGCAGAACCCAGGATCTGCTACTTCTTCATTCTTTGAGGTTTTGTAGGAAGTAAGACAGATTCTCTACTTAAGAAAACTCAGAAGAAGCAACTTACTATCAGGAAAACAGCCATGTTGACTCTGCATGTATTATAGCTCTGAGATAAAACAATTCTAGTTTTCAATAAAATAGTAATACCAACGTTATAGCTAATGTTGAATCATTTCAATTCATGTGTAATGAAAAACTAATATGTACTTTCAGGTGCTTTTGCTACTAAGTAATTTTATTGTATACACAGAAATTAACATTTTTAAAAGTCATTTTTGCCTTTTAGTAGGTACTGTAAGTTTTATTCTGATTGATCTTCTCACTTCTAATGACCAGTTTGCTTTTGGTCAGATTTAGTGGTGCCAAGTTTTGTGTTTTCTTGTGAAGAGGATGAAAAATAAGTTTTCTTCCTCCAGAAATCTTATTGAAATTTTATTAATTAGTAATAAATGAATTGGAAGTTATGATTCCTTTTAATCTGGTTTATTTGATTCAGAAAAATAGTCATATGTGTTAGCATATTTCACCTATTGATTTTTACTATTGCGAATCAGGATTATTGTAACTAATTTTATATAGCATATTCCTTGTATGAGTCTCCTGTGTATGAATCCTCTATGTAGCATAGCAGCGATTCATACCTGTGCCTTTGGACTATTACCTCCTTGGCAAAATATCACAAATACAGTGCTCTGAATATCACACACAGGTAATTTAGAACAGTGCATAGAGAAGGGACTTAGAAAACACACGTAGATATAAATTTACATGTCAGCCAACTAATTGTGTATTTTAAAACATGTCATTTGATGAGTGGTTGGAAAATACTGCAGTTTCATTCCATGATGAGGGTGAAGATCCTCGTTGGCACTGAGGTTTTTCTGCATAATTTGCATTGTTTAATTTTGGTGGGAGGTGTGTTTGTCTGGTTCTTCTAGACAGCCGTTTTACACCTTTTCTCCCCCAAACATACTGTCATCATATCGGAGTTTGTGTAGTGCCAAATCCTAAAATAAAAACGCCAAGATTCCACCCTGTGTTAGAAGCAGTTTATAGCAGATGGTGCTGTTGCTCTGAGGTTCTTTTTTTAAAAAAATCTTTAAAAGGACTTGGTACCTTGGAAAACAAAGCTAAGGTTATTCTGCTTTTGAGCTAGAATGGAATTCTCTTTATAGGACTGAGCAGAAAGCTTTTTTTCCTTTTGTACAAAATCCAACATTCTGTGTTTTAACATGATGGTATAGACATCGGTGCATATTTATGGAACGTGTATACCACATGAAGTGTGAACTAATTTTAATGAATACTAAATATATTTGCTGGAGTCTGAAATTGGCATCTTTAGACCATTAAAAAATCTAGGATGTTTTAGTTATTTTATTTTCGCTTTACTTACTAGCAGCCTGAAAAGGTGATGGCAAAGCAGATGGAGTTCCTTTGCACCCAAGCTGGCTATGACCGGCTGCAGCATGCTGAAAGAAGACTGTCTGCAGGACTGTACAGGCAGAGCTCAGACGAGCACAGCCCTAACGGTCTGACTTCAGACAGTGCCGAGGGACAAGGTACGTCCTGAGAGGGACCCGCACCTTCAGTGCCGGCTGCTCTGGGCACTTCAAAGAGAAACAAGCGAAAATGTGCTTCTAGTTCTCTATCAGAATTTTTAAATTGTCCCTTTTTCTAAAGAGGAAAGAATTCTTCCTGCAAATTTAATTTGTAGGTTTTTTTTTTAACCTTGTTGTTTAGTTGCTACGTTGTGTCTGACTCTTTGAGACCCACATGGACTGCAGCATGCCAGGCTTCCCTGTCCTTCACTATCTCCCGGAGTTTGCGCAGACTCATGTCCAATGAGTCGGTGATGCCATCCAACCATCTCATCCTCTGTCACCCCCTTCTCCTCCCGCCCTCAGTCTTCCCCAGCATCAGGGTCTTTTCCAATGAATCGGCTCTTTGCATCAGGTGGCCAAAGTATTGGGGCATCAGCTTCAGCATTCGATTCATCCTTGCAGTGAATATTCAGGGTTGATTTCCTTTAGGATTGACTGTTTTGATCTGCTTGCAGTCCAAGGGACTGTGAAGAGTCTTCCCTAGCACCACAACCCTAAACAAGAGCTGGCCCATGTAACTGACATGTATTTTGTAGAGGGTGGATGGGAGATGTAAACAGTATAGATCATTTTTCCTCAAGAAATTAATTCCATGGGAGATGTTAATCATTTTTTAAAAGACTAAAACTTTATTTTTTTAAGACTACATAAGCAGATTTGTCTGAAATTTATAACATTTGGTTCCTAACAGAGTGTGGTAACTGTGTCTAAAATACTATGACAAAATAAGAGATTTGAAGAGAGTATAAGAAGGGAGAGACTTGTAGAAATGTCATCTTCTTTCAGGCTTCATGTTGTTCTGTAGACTCGGAAGATATTTTGTGTGGCGTATACTTCGGAAATTGTTCTCTTAAACTCTTTAGATGTAAAAGGCTTTGCTTCTTGAGTATTTTAACCAGTTTTTAAATTACTTCATTTGTATTTGCACATGAAGAAAATTCCAAGTGACTGTCATGCACTCATTCAGCAAATATTTTTTTGTATCTCCTGTGTGCCACACTTCTAGATATTGAAAATGTAGCGGTAAGTCAGATAGACCCTGCTCCCTTGGGGCTTATGCTCCAATGGAGAAAGATGGATAGCATCGAAGTATCAGAGTAGATCCTCTAGTTTCAAATAGTGATAGTGTTTGAAGAAAAGCAACTTTGTAGGACCTTTTTTATGTATTACTGTTATACCCTTTTAGAGAGTGGTTACTATAGTCAAAAAAATAAGATTTCTAAATAGGAATACCATCCTAACCAGCCTTCTTCAACTATAGAGTAAAACATTACACGTTAGCAGATCAGAGTAGTGGTGAAGAACATTCTTCCTTTAAAATATTACAGAAACTTTAGTGGAGGTCTTGTTTAACTTCTCCAGTCATCCTTGACAGTTAAGATTAGAGTTAAGAAATGTTAGTCATTCAGTTGTGTCCAATCCTTTGCCACCCCGTGGACTGTACCCCACCTGGCTCCTCTGTCCATAGAATTCTCCAGGCAGGAATACTGGAGTGGGTGGCCATTCCCTTCTCCAGGGGACCTTCCCGACCCAGAGATTGAAACCAGGTCTCCTGCATTGAAGGCAGATTCTTTACCATCTGAGCCACAGAAGAGATTTCTTGTCAATAGAATTTGTTATTACATGATTAATGACCTACCTTTGTAAAATGGCTACACTAATAAGAAAATGCCTAGAAATCTCAGTCTTTTGTTTCATTTGTGATTAGCTTGTCGAAGTGTCCTGACAGAACAATAAATTGTGAGACTAGCTTGAATTGCCATTTCCTTCCTCAATTATTATCTTAAATATTTCTCCAGCTAGCATTTAAATTCTTGAGGGCCTGTTGACTTTCCTTACTTATTTCTTAAGGAGTGTTCAGGCATTTCATGGAAACTTATTTTTAAGAAAGCCGTGATGCATTTTTAATTATTCATATTCCTTTTTTTCTTTTCATTAGGAGAAAGACCTCTGAATCTCCGAATGCCTAATTTACAGAACAGACAACCCCATCATTTTGTGGTGGATGGGGAGCTGAGTAGACATTACTCCAGTGAGGCACAGTCCCACTCATCAGGTGAAAATGTAGGCTGTGATTAGAGGGAGTCATACTTGAATAAAACGTATTTTGATTCTAATCTCCTAACTTCTGTTTGTCCCTCCTTAAAAAGGGGTCATTGCTAATACTGTTACTGGTCAGTTTTCTCGCCTTGGAAATAATAGATTGCCATATTAACAGCCAGTTTTGCTTTGTTTTGTTTTTTTTGAAAACATGATATCCCAAAGAATAGACAGGGAAAAGCTCTTGAAGGTTGAGATTATTTTGATTACCTATTACATGAATGGTGGCTTTATGCAAGATTGTAAATCAGGTAATAAATGACTGGCTTTAGATATTATATTCCCTTTTCCAGCCTTTCATAATATGAAATTGATTATATGTTTGCTGTCTTGCTAAGAGAACCACTTGTGTTTTTCTAAAATCTAAACTTTTCAAGCAACTGCATTTGGGAGGTGATATTTGTATTTCAGAAGTAAACTGAATTTCATAAAAGGGCAAGCCGTTCCTCATATAGTCGCTGTTTTCATGTTTTTATGCAAGTAAAGTGAGTTAGAGTTAAAGGTATTAGAGACCAACACCATTTGAAAGAATCCAGTATTGTTCAGTCTGAGTTAAAGTAACTTTAAGAGTCACTTGAACTCAGTTGTCTCATCTGTAAAACATAATTTCTGCTTCATTGAATAGTTAGGAGAATTAAACAGGATAACCTGTATGAATTGCCTGGCTGATAGGAATTCAGTAAATGGTAGCTACTATTACTCTTTGTATGCTGAATTTCTGTACAGAGAGGGACATTCATAAAGTCAACTTCCCAATCTCAGCTAAGCTATTAATATTGGTTACTTTTCTAGAATCCTTTTTACAGTGTATGTGTGTATCCCCCAGTATTAATACTTCACATAAATACTACATTTTATTGTCATTCTGTAGCGTGTGTTTGAGGTTCAAATAATTATTCATGTAACTCTTAAGGAATGAGTCCTTATGAAAAATAGAATCTTCATTGTTTTATCCCTGTTTCTCCCACATTAAGGTTTTGTGACTAGAGAAACTTAAAAGTAGTCCCATGTTTAAACATGGAAAATGTCTTTCTGCCTCATGTCTTCACTGGTAGTAAATATTTTGGCCAGTAATTTGTTGTTTGTGAGTGACCAGTTTTATTTTAGATATTTTACTTATCACTTTGGACCAAGCATTAAATAAAAATCAGTAAGTTCTATATGCTGTGTGCTTTACATGAGTTTTGTAATTTAGATTTCATACTACCATGTGTAGATCCTATCCACATTTTATAGATGAAGACACTAAGGCTTAGAGAGATGTGTAACTTGCCTAAAGATGTATACAGCTAGTAATTGGTAGAAATGGAGTATAAATCCAGAATCCAAAATTTTAGCCACAATTTTATAAACATAAAAATTTTATACGGAATTGCAGTTACGAATAGTTGATACTGCTTGCTTTGGGGTTTGAGTTTGGGGGTTTCTTTTTGGGTTTTTTTGTGACCTTTGATTTAAAGTATTAATATATTTTGTGTTTCCATTTTTATAGAGAGCCTTGGGATTTTAAAAGACTACCCTCACTCAGCTTTTACTTTGGAAAAGAAAGTCATCAAAACAGAGCCTGAAGATTCAAGATAGCTGTGATTCTTCACTGTTCTCTGGAAACGGCATCAGAGCTAAGGATAATGCTCCATCATAGAAATAAGCCTTAATAACCAATGTTGCCTCATTCAGCACAAACAGATTTCATAGCCAAAGCATAAGGACTGATACAGTAGTCTGGAAACCAGGAAGACAAAACTACAGCCACAAAGGAGTAAATTGAGAGAATGTTGCAATCTGTAACAGAAGTACTGATCCACATTCCTGTGTAAGTCATTTTATGTGGAAAGGCTTACAAATTAATACTGTAAGCATTCATTATTTAAGAATGTACAATGTATTTGTGTAATTTATAGAAGTAAAATCTAGATGTTGAGACCTGTTTGGACCAATAGATGTGGATAAAGTTTATTTTACTTGAAATTTCATTGTCTGCTTTAAGTGTTTTACATAAATATTATTGTATGTCAGAGTTTAGAATCTTTGCAGTTATAAAAAAGAAAGTTTAAGTGATGTAGTTGTTGGCAAGGTTGTAAATGACTTTGGAAAAATGGAAAGGAGATACTCAATTTAAGCCAAGGAAAATATTGTAGTTTTAATATCTGATAAAACTGATTTTGTTTAAATAGGAAATGTCTCATTTCTTAGCAGTCAGATGTCATTTTTACTGGCTTAATTAGGCAATAGTTAATAAATACTGGAGTAAAGTTTAAAAGATGAGCAATAGAGTAGAAAAATCTCTCCTACCTGGTTGATCCAGGTTGCGTTCTGTGATAGCTACTTAAAGGGTAACGAAAATACGAAGCTGCTCCTTGGACAGAGAACCTGAAATAGATGGACCGATGCACAAAAGCCTTGACTTAAACACTGTTATTTCAGAACGTGTTATAGATTGAGACATAGTAAGTTAATCCTAAATGTGATAAGAATGATGACTGTTAACAAAGGCTATATATATAGTAGAGTAAGCACTGTTTTATATCCAGAAATTCCTGTACGTAGAAAATCCTTTTCTACATACCAGAGTCAGAGAAGCTAGATGGTTCTCCCTGGGGAACATCTTCCCATCCAAACTGTTCACAGTTGTGGACGACCGGTGCATCCACATTTGCAGGCATATTTCTATGGAGGTTTAGTTGACGCCTATATTCATTATTTATTTTACAATTTCATTTTTGTATACTTTTTGGATTTATGAATGCAGTTTTTTCTTAAAACTCAGTTTAACTTGAAAATCGGTTTTAATTCTCCCTGTTTAGTTAGTGGGCTGTATACATATATATGAGTGTGCTTAAATGTTAATAACATACTTGCATACTTACCAGAATTTCCCATTGGAATCCATAGTGAAAAACAAATACTACTTCTACCAATGTATGTTTTTTCTGTTGGCTTAAGAGGAGAAGATGTTTGACAGCTTTACCTCCTTCCTCCAGATTTAAACCCAGATATTGCCCAGGAGAGTGTATTGACTTGGAATTGGAATATGTGTTTTTTGTTTTCAATTCTGCTCTAGGTCATAACGGAATAAAGAATATTAAGTTGTAGTCTATTATATTAAAATTCGTCAGCCAGATGTCAGATGAAATGTCTGCATTGTAGTCCCGGATCACTGTCACATATGTAATTCCTTTTTCGTGTGGATTTGTAGAATAGCTTTACAGTAGAGACACCAGTAAACAACTTTTATACTGTTAAAAGGCTTTTTTCCCCTTCTTAAATGTTTTAATTGTACCATAGTGTTTTGCCCACTGAAGAAGCTTTTTATGGACCTTGCAACTTTGTTGCTAGCTTGAGGTTGATAATTGTGGTTGTTCACTGTATGTAGAAATAGTATGAATATGATTTACATAGATTGTTCAGTTTTTAATATTAGCCATAGAACTGGTTAGTATCTCAGTAGTTTCATGAAACGTTTCCTGTATTCTAATCTATTTTGAGAAATTTTGTGGGTTTTTTTTTATTGTGTCTTATAGTTCAAGTTTGTAGATTTTAATAAGCAACAGTTTTTAAAGATGTGATAAATCTTCCAACTAATATTTATCTGTCTTTCATGACCACACAAACTGCACCTTTAAATCCATGAATAAGTTTCCTTAAGTATCATCCTTCTCTGGTCTTCCTGTGCTGGGTGATAGGGGGAAGCACAAGAAAAATTTCAGTAGAATCCAGTTTTTATTTTGTAAACACTAATGTATTAAACTTGCTATACATTGAAGCAAATAATATATATTTTTATTTGAATTGTATATATGAATTGGATGTTATAACTAGTCGATTTTTTTCACTGTGTTAGAGGTATTTTCACTGAACAAGGTCAATTGGTTACCTCAGTATTACAGCCAATATAGTCCAAGGGACCATCTCTCTCAAGTCTCCTGTTGTACTTTATTATGTGAAGCCCTCGTTTCTGTGACTCTCAAAGCTGTTGGTGAGGTGGGATGAGTGCACTTGCTTCCTGTGGCAATAAAGACTTCGTGTGCCTCACACATCTATGTTTATAGAGCTCTCTGCATAGCATTCCTCACAGTAGTGCTAGCCTACCTGTCTCCCCTCGCATTTGCTCTGGGCATGAGTGTTAGAACCCGGGGCTTCTGTCTTAAGACTTACTGTCGGCGGCCTTCATTTCTATAAGGTTATCTAGCAGGCAGGCAGTCAGTTTACTCTGGCTCTCAGAGAATTTGGTTTATATTGTTCTCACTTATAAGAAGGTTACAAAGACATTTTGAAAACTACCCACCGTATCTAACCAACTAAATAAATAAAAAGGGGGAACATTAGGATTTAACACTTTGCAAACATACTAATATTTGCAAAGTGTTAATGTGACTTGGCCTCAGTATTAAGGGCTATATATGAAATTGAACTAACCTGTGGTAGAGAATCAGCAAAAGCCTTGCTGTGAAATTGTAATGGGTGAAGTTTGGTAGATTAATGGCTTCAACGCAGAGCCAGTGGCTCGGGTGAGGGTGGAGGCCGCAGAAAAACTATAAGACGTGATCTTTGCCCTTTGGGAACCCAATACCTAGTTGAGTGGGAATTATTGTCACTCAGATAAAATCCAGATTCCAGTGTGTTACAGAGGGATAAATAAGGAACTGACATTTAACTCAATTCTGTGTTCAGTAGGCGTAAAAGTAGGGAGTAAAAGCTTTACAGGTGAAAGAAATCACATTTAGTGAGTGAGACTGGTGATGAGCCAGGACTGGAAAGATGTGGGGTGTGCCTATAAAGCTGTAGTGGGCATGCATTTCACTTGGAGGTCACTTTTTTAAAAGTTACAAAGCTGAATGCTTCAAAATAATGCTTGCCATGGATAATCATTCTTTTGACAGTCCCAATGAACTTGTGAAAAAGCAGGGGCTTAATGTGTTAAGACTGAGGATTATTGTCAGCGGCCTTCATTTCTGTGAAGTTACTCGGCAGGCAGGTGCTCAGCGGCTCTTCTGTCAGAAAGAGAATTTGGTTTATATTGTTCTCACTTAATGAGAAGGTTACAAAGACTTTTTGAAAACTACCCACCGTATCTAACCAACTAAATAAATAAAAGGGGGGAACATCAGGATTTAAGACTTTGCAAACTTACTAATATTTGCGGAGTATTAATGTAACTAGGCCTCGGTATTAAGGCTTATGCTTTTTCCTGTCCTTAATTAGTAAAACCGCCTAGGGAAAAGCTCTAGGATTTGGTGATTATGAGCACCTAGTGAACCTTTACAGTTTAAGAACTGAAGCCTAAATAAGCATGTAAGGAGTTTCCTAACATGGTCTACTCACTTAGCTACTCAAATGTTTAAGTGTTACTGACACAATACCCATTGTGCTTGTGATTTCACTTAATACTGCACTGACTCTTCAAAAGAAAATCAACCGAGGTATTAACCTAGTGAAACTAGGAGGTCTGTCTCTTATAGGAAGTGAATTCATCAGTAAATAGCTGAAGTTGGAGTTGAGCAAACATGTTTGTGTTTGTAACAGCTTGAAGCGTAAGACCAAATATGGTAGCTGCTATTTAACTAAAAACCACCTTATGGTCCAGCTGTGTGCATGGGTGGTGTTTCAGGGAATCCAGACTTATTTATTTGTTATTATCTGTGGGTGTTCTCATAAATGAGATTCTTAAGTGGGCCTCCAAACTTAATAAAAGAATGATCCAATGTCAAGAAATTTGTTTTTTATTGTAAATATGCTTAATTTCAGAAAACCTTACTGTTGATTATTTTCTTAGTGGCTCTATAAGATGATTCTTATTTTACACTGAAACGATCAAAAGCTAAATGTAGTGTTTTTCTTTGAGTATGCAGCAGTTACAGCTTTAAAATCTCTGGCCTCTGTTTCTACTGACCTACAAAAGTTTTTTTAAAAAGAAAAAACCACCTCTATGGTGTTTGAAATTTTTTGTGCAGAGAAAGCTAATCAAGTTTATTTTGTAAATTCACTATCAATTTATTAAAGTTAGAATCCAAAAACTTACGGTGTTTTAAGTTTTTAAGTTTATCTTATAAATTTTTTTTCTGTCTATAAGCTTAGCAGTTTTTAGGGAACTATGAATAATCAGTTGGTTCCATTTACAAAATTGGCTTAAAAATCCCTTATATTTTTATTCTTTCATACTCTTCCTGTCTTCTAAGGGCCACAATTTTGAATTATTAAAGCAATATCCTATTGAATTCTAGGTCTCCTGGTTGGGTCTGTTTGATCACAGCTTCCAAGGTTATTTTTCTGACAGCGAAATAATCTACTTCCGAGTATTGCTCCCAATAAGGTTAAAGGTCTAGTTTTTACCAATTCATCTTAATTAGTGGAAATTTTTATGACATTTTTGTAGCAACCGCATAAAACTCAAGGAACATCACAAATGAATTACAAAAAATACTGATCTTAGTTTTATTGCAACATTCAGATCAAATATTTAGTTATGATCCTTTTTCTGTTTTACTCTTACTGCCTGATTCCAGACACTTAAGTGAGAAGTTACCTTGAATTTTTTTAGTCTACTGTATAATTTCTGTCTATTTAAGTTTTCCAGTGTAGCTTCTCAAAAGAATTGATTTCTTCACAGTATCAGAAATAGTTAGTTGAATGCTGCCATCAAACATAATATTGCAAAATGCAGATTAAGGACATGTAACACTGGTTTAAGATGATACCACCACACAAGTGTTAACAATCAACCCAAGAATTTTTCTCATCAGCCTATTAAGAGTGACAGATTTTTGTCAATTTCCTGGTAGTGCAAACAATTTGGTACTCTACCAAGGCTAGTTTTGCTGTGGGTGAGCACCAGTGACGGTATAAGTTAAGATTGTGCTTCATATTTACACATTCTGAAACTTTATGAGTCATCTTTGCATTAAAAGTTTGCACCTCATAAATTTATGCTTAAAAGTGCCATGTTCAACACCCACACACAATCCTAAGCAAGTAAGGCCATTCTCTTGTAACTGTCACAGACAGCCTCTGCTGACAGGTCATTTAGGCTCAAGTATGTAGGAAGATATTTAAGTAGTGCACACGTAGGTGGAATCTTACTGGTAACTGGCTCGGCTGAGGATTTTATAGTTTTCTGAGACTCCATACCGTCCTCAACTGTGAACTCTTAAACCAAACATCTGTGGTCTAGCCCCATACCCTGTTATTCAGTAGCCTTCCCAGAAGACAGTGATTTTTTTTGGGTGACATGTTCTGGTACCGTAAGCCCTCCAGACTCCCATCATTTTAGTTACAATTCTAAAGAAAGAGGTACAACACGCTTTTTACCCTTAAGTCTCTGACAACATAATGTGAGCATGTTTTCCATCAGCAGTTAAAATGAACGAGGTCATCTTTTTCCTTTCTGAATTCAGCCAGTTATTCTATCAGAATATGCTCATACATTGATTGACGGAACTTCTGCATGCATCAGCTAATTCTCAAGTTGGAGCACATCTTTCTGCTTGTTATCAGTGAGAAGACAGCTTGACTGATGAGATAGACCTATCACAGATATAACCAGATACTTAATTCCAATTCTTAGAGTTTTAAAAAACCATTCACTTGTAAAATATATATATATATGTGTGTATATATATATAATTGTGAAATCTAGTTTATTCTCCTTTCCTGAACTGAGTGGAAAAATTCTGGAAGTAGCACCTTTATTGAAAGCTTGCAGGCTATCTTTATCATTACAGTTGTGACCTAATTAATCCATTTCCACAAACCAGCAAATTTGGCACTGATTTCCTCTTTTTATGAAAGAAAAACTACATTGAGAGGTTTGGAAGCTCATTGATAGCTTGAGAAGGAATTAATTTGCAGGTGACAGTTGTTTCTGCTTTGGTTTCTGTTCTTAAAGAAAGAAAACCTCTGTGCATTTTAAGCCCCAAAGTTGCCTCCAGCTCCTTTATGTGGACCGGTGTGAGGGCTCCAGTGAGACAAAGAAGGTTGAGGAAAGAAGCAGCATAGGACTGACAGTCTCAAGTATGAAGATTGTTATTTTGTTTCTTTAATGGACAGTCTTCAGAGAAATCGTGTGTCCCAGCCTCAAATATAAAGATTGTTACTTTGTTTCTTTAATGGACAGTCTTCAGAGAAATCATGTGTCATTTTGTTAAGTATTTTCTTAAAACTCCAGGGTTTTCTAAATATGGCAAAAATTACCATAAACATTTTTTAGTCATGCGTCTGAGAACAAAGTGACTATCAGAACAAATTAAGGTATGGCTCCTGAACTTGAAACATGTATAATACTAAACAGATGACATTATTCAGGACAAATTCAAAGAATAAGAATTACAAACAGCTCACATCCAGACCCATACTCTGCCTTCACTGCAGGGCACGTGTACCTGGAATGGGTATCGTTGCCAGCTGTCTTGGAGGCTGCTTGCGGGGTCGGGGGTGGGGAGGCGGACAGTGAGCTCTGCAGGACACTGCGTTTGACAGGCCCTCAGTTTGTCTTAGTGGAGCTGGGGATCAGGAAAGTCTGGAGCTCGGATCAAGACAGGGTTCGTGGGTTTGGGCGCTAAACTGTCTCCACTGTTCGTGGGTGGAGCGATCAGAGGGAAAGAGCACGGGAATAGGAGAAAGAGTCCTGGGAAATACTAACACGGAGCAGGCGGGATGAGAAGAGCTGCCAGACACGCAAGAAAGGGCAGTTAGAAGAGCGGAGAGAGGATTAACCCCCAGGAAGCTACAGAGGAGGTCGTCAGTCAGTCAGTGTAGGTGAGAGCAAGTAGGATGAGAACAGGCTGTTGGGCCTGATTGTTAAATAGGTCTTTGGTAACCTTTTAAGAGAGTGCTACCAAACAGGGTAATGGGGGGAAAAGAACTGATGCAACTCTTCAGTGCGATTTACCAAAGTAAACAACATACTGATAAAAGGAACTGAGTATGAAAATTAGTAGTGACTTTGATTGATGGCCTCTTTCATCCAAGCATAAGGTTTGAATAGCCACCACATTCCTCTCTCATCACAGACTAGATGGCTTTACTTGGGGCTGTTTGAAATCCCAGCTCACTATGCAAGCCAGAAATCAGTGTACCTAGATCACTTAAGCTCAGCCTAAACCCTGTCACAGCCTGCGTGTCAAAAGGTTGAAGTGGAGGGACTTCCCTGGTGGTTCAGTGATAAGGATCTGCCATGCACTTCGGGGGGCGTGGATCTGCTCTCTGGTCTGGGAACTGTGATACCATGTTCCATGGAGCAGCTGTGCTCTGCACCTTATCTGGAGAGAGTCCCTGGACCACAGGATGCAGCGAAGATCCCACACGCCACACCTGAGACCTGATGCAGCCAAATGCTTTTTTTTTTTTTTTTTAATTAAAAAACGTTGAGGTAGAATCCCACAACACCGAATCAGGAACACCAAACTTCACAGCAGAAGAGTTTGGTGTAGAAGAAGACATTTAGGTTTTTTGTTTGTTTTTCTATGCATCTCAGTAAAGCAAGCTTTTAACTGTAAACTCCTAATGATTGGACCCGTGATGAAAAAGGGGTAGAAAGTTAAGATCACCTACTCTATTCCCCAAATGAACCTGGGTGCAGCAGTTGGTGACTTGTCGAAGGACCCATAGCCGACAGGTGGCAGAGCCCCTGGGCCCCTGTTTCCCTAGTTCGGTGCTCTCCTATACCACCCTGCCTGTCCACTAGGTGAGATTTTTAGTACTTCCCCAAACAAAATGGAGAACTCTGTACTGTTTGTTAGTGGCCAGAGAAAATTCAGGAAACATGAATTTGAGTTCTGATTTATCTACCATTTATTTGCCACCAAGTCCCTCATATCTCTACATCTATAGCTGCATTTCCCATCATCCAGAGAAGTACAGCTTGGTACTTCAAAGCTCAGTGCTACAGATGGAAGGACTGGGGGTCAGAGAGCCTCTGTTCTATAAATGGTTTTATCTTCAGGCAACGAAGCATTCAAACAAGTCATTAAAGCTTTTTGACCTTTAGTTTCTCACTTGTAAGAAGTGGATCATGAGACGCTCTCCAGACCCCAGGGCTGTGGTGGAATTATTGAACATAGAAGACATGGAAGAGCTGTAAAATAGTCAACAGACTTTTTTATAAAACACAGACATTGCCTTATGTGATTGCGTGAGTATCCTCAAGAATCCAGGAGGCTATCCTGATAATGTTTAAGTTATAGCTAAAATTTACCAGGGAAAAATTTTAAAGTCTGCAAACTTTCTTTTCATTAAAGAACATACTTCTTTGCTTATTTGTTGCAAGCCGACTGAAAAGGCTTTTATTCGAACTCTTGGGAGGGTCTGTCATGGAGTATGGGAACGCTGAGTAAGGTTAGGGATGCTGGACTTCAGTCCTGGACTCTGCTAATGTCTTCCTGTGTGACTTGTCAGATCACTCCTTTGCTGTACCCTGATTTCCTCTTCTGTGAAAAGAGAGTTAGGCTTTCATGGGTTGTTAATTCCTTGTGCCACATATCCTTCTGATAATCTGATTTATGTGTATTGATCCTCTTCTCATAATGCACCCAGGCCTTAACTTCAGCATAAATTTCAGTGGACTCAAAGCCTAGACAGACAGCATATTAAAAAGCAGAGATGTTACTTTGCCAACAAAGATCTGTATAGTCAAAGCTATGGTTTTTCCAGTAGTCATGTATGGATGTGAGAGTTGGACCATGAGAGTTGGCTGATCGAGGAAGAATTGATGCTTTCGAACTATGGTGTTGGAGAAGACTCTTGAGTGTCCCTTCGACATCAAGGAGATCAAACCAGTCAATCCTAAAGGAAATCAACCCTGAATATTCATTGGGAGGACTGGTGCTGAAGCTGAAGCTCCAATACTTTGCCCACCTGATGGGAAGAGCTGACTCATTTGAAAAGACTCTGATGCTGGGAAAGATTGAGGGCAGGAGGAGAAGGGGACAACAAAGGATGAGATGGTTGGATGGCATCACCAACTTGATGGACATGAGTTTGAGCAAGCTCTGGGAGTTGGTGATGGACAGGGAAGCCTGACGTGCTGCAGTCCATAGGGTTGCAAAGAGTCGGACACGACTGAGTGACTGAACAACTCAGTCTAACCTAATACAGAATGGACTCCAGGTTAAGAATCCCTAACCTCATTGGTCTCTTCTAGGTTTAATTGTCTAGGAAAGTTCTGACCAAGATGTCTATATCTATTTGGGGCATAGATAGCATTCCATTTTCAGTTAGCTTTTTTATTCATTAGAGTTCAACCTGGATCCTACAGATGGTAGGAGATTTCTGGCACAACGCCACTCCATAATTAGTTGAAATTTGTGAAGAAAAGGATCTGAAGTCCTCAGTATTATTTAAAATGGGAACTCCTGAATCTGTCATCCCATATCTTAAGCATAGATAATTTTTGGCTCACACATCTAGGCCAGCAACTAAAATACAATGGCACTTTATATAACAAGTTCTTAAATCTGTTCATATTAAAAAGAAATTGAAGACCTCATCTTCGCTTGAAAAGATACATGCAAAGGCAATAAATAAACTTGGATTATGTTCTTCTTTATATATTACCTGTTCTGAGAATCAGGTGAATGGGTGACAGACCACCTACTCTGTCAATTACATAATGACAGCCCATTCAAATCAGTTTAAGCACATAGAGAAGTTTTTTTTGAAGAATACAAGTATATCTCAAGGAATCCTGGACAGGATATCAGTGCGGGCTCAGGAAGAACCAGTGCCCAGGAAGCTGGGGGTTCAGAAATGAATTTATTTGTTTCCAGCCTCTCAGCGAAGCTAAATGTTTCTTGGTTTCCCCTTCCCTCTGCACATCTACTTTTATCTGTGCCACCAGCAGTGTCTGCTTCAGAGTACTCATGGCCAGCTAGCCGCAGCAGTGACTTTCCACTCAGACCCCAGTCAAGATTGATGGAGTCTTGAATGCTCGAATTCCCTCCAGGGAGATTTGATTGCTCCAGCTTAAGGGAGGAGAGTCATGAGAGCAAAATCTCCCTTAAGCTTCCCTAAAAAGAAGGTGTTAGGAAGAGTGAAAATGATAGGTAAAGGAATTGACTTTTATACCTAGCATATTTGTTGTTCCTGTTGTTGAGTTGCTAAGTTGTCTCCAACTCTTTAGAAACCCCATGGGTTATAGCCCATCAGGTTCCTCTGTCTGTGGAGTTTCCCAGACAAGAATACTGGAGCGGGTTGCCACTTCCTCCTCCAGGGGATCTTCCTGACCCAGGAATTGAACCCCTGTCTCCTGCACTGCAGGCCATTCTTTACCGCTTAGCCATCAGGGAAGCCTCTCTAGCGTATGGCAGACCTCAAATCAAGGCGAAGGAATCAACAGCATCAGGAGCATTTGATAGTAACTGAAGATGGCTCACTGTCACTTGCTCCCAAGCTCCAGTCTCTTCCTGTTACTCCTCATGCTCAGAGGGAGCCTTTATCTGGAGAAGACATCCACAGCCCACAGCTACCAGTTAGCATCGCGGAGCTAGTCTGGTACGTCTGTATCTCTTTCCAGATGGATACCAACACTTGAGATTTTATGTTACAACCACATTCTGAAATCTTCATCAAGAAAATGTTAACCACAGAGTTGCAGAAATAATACAGACTTTCCTAACAAAAATTGTAGGACCATTTAACTACCTATTAATGTTTAAAAAATTTTTAAGACAGAAAAATGTAGATTAACTTCAAAACTATCACACTGTATTTGTTATCGCTGTTCTGGTTGCTCAATATGTAAGCTCATTTGAGCTAGCTTAAGGAAAATTAGAAATTTATTTTAGAAATACAGTGGTGTTTAAGAATATGAGGGTGAAAGGGTAGCTTTGACTGGGCAGGAACTAGGAAACTGAGGAGTATCAGGCGCCCACATAGCTCTCTCCTCAGCTGTCCTCTCTGCTTCTCTTTGTAAGT
The DNA here is from genome assembly GCF_023699985.2 of Odocoileus virginianus. Classification (NCBI taxonomy): domain Eukaryota; kingdom Metazoa; phylum Chordata; class Mammalia; order Artiodactyla; family Cervidae; genus Odocoileus; species Odocoileus virginianus. Next base: position 513,108 of record NC_069686.1, on the reverse strand, counting down.
ACACTTTCTTACCATCCCTGCCAACTGGCTTTTGCCTGTTCCCTCGTTCACAAACTGGAATATTACCTCCAAGAATAGTGAGTACTTTTGCTCCTCCAGAGCCATCCACACTGCCTCGAAGAGAATTAAGAAAGTTCCAGACAGTATGCAAAGACAGTCAATGCTTGCTTTTTTTTTTTCCCCTCACAAAAATAAGGTTTTTTTTTTTTTTTTTGTCAGAAATAGTAGCTCTGGAAGCTGAAACTCTTTTGGGTAAGACTTCACATTTTAGAGTAGTTTAAGATTCATAGAAAAATGGAGAGGGAGATACAGAAGTTTCCTGTATATTCTGTCTTTCTGCCCCTTTCCCCAAGGAGTTTTTATTCGGGCAGGTTTGGGTGGGGAGGCTTTGCAACTAAATGAGGGTGTTGACAGACAAGATAACAGACTTGTGTTTGCTAAGGGGGAGGGGGGAATATAAGGAAGATGGATTGGGAGTTTGGCATTAGCAAGCTATTATATATAGAATAGTGGAGAGGGAAATGGCAACCCACTCTGGTATGCTTGCCTGGAGAATCCCATGGACAGAGGAGCCTGGTGGGTTATAGTCCACAGGATTGCAGAAAGTCAACACGACTGAGCGACTGACACATATAGAATGGATAAACAACAAGGTCCTACTATATAGGGAATTCAATATCCTGTGTTCAATATACTGTAATGGAAAAGAAGATAAGTAAGAGTGTATTAAGCCTCTTGATGGTGAAGCATGTTTCCTTCTGGTGACGCAGGAGCCTATAGGGCAGTGGGAACTTGGCTTTGGAGTCATGGAACCATTTGACCACTGCTGGGCAGCATAGAGGTCTGGATCGGGTGGGCCTGGCACGGTAGCACTGGGTGAGGGCATCCGTGGTGGTCAGGCCCCCAGAATCCCAGTATGGCAGCGGGGGCCACCGTAGGAGTCAGCACAGCCAGGCGCCAAAGTGCCTCACCTGCAGGGCTAATTTCTCAAATACCTGCCCACAGCAGACAGTTGCCCTTGAGTATCTCACAGAAGTCTTGCAAAGAAGCCAAAGTCTTCATGAAGACATGCATAGAAGCCAAAGTTTTAATTTGAATGAGGTAGGTTTTGTTGAAATAAGGATTGTGAGAAATGAGAGAAAGGACCTTGAATGAAGCAGGGCATAGAGTTTATATCCTAAAAATAATAGAGTGGAAAGAAGCTGGAATAAGACCCTGAGTGTAACTGTCCCTTACCCCCAAGAAGAAGGGAGGCAGGTCAGTGAAGCCTGGGTTGAGGGACCAGGACCTTCCAGGATCCACATAGATGAAGGCAGAGTTGGCCTAGAGAAGCTATGAGTACCTTAGTCAGCAGGGCTGGGAGCCACGTGGCAATCCCAGCCAGGCCCGCAGATGGTGGGTAAGCACGGAGTGAGCCCACACTTGTCCTTGTTTGAGGGAGCCGCAAAGAGCTGGGCTCTGTTGCTTTGCTTCCTGTAGAGGTTCTGCTGACGGCAGCTAGTACGTCGCATCCCCTTGGCGCAGAAGGGGGCCTCCTGGACTCAAGTATCCATCTGATCCGCCCATGTGGGCCAGCCATTTCAATGGAGCAGGACATGTCTAAGTCTTTCCCCATGGAGGGTGGGCCCTGACCCCAGAGGTGGCGAGCAGCAGAAGGAGAAATGGCCACTGTCCCTGTATTTGGGCAGTGCTGGCCATGGAGAGCGTGACCTCTGCATAGGCTCACACAGACTGCTGCTTTCCATCACCAGGTTCAGTTCCAGGTTCCCAGGGAAGGAGTTCTGATCGGCATAGCCTGGGTCAGTTGTCCACTCCAGTCCAACTCACTGTGGAAAAGAGAGTAGAGATTCATCCACTTTAGGTGGGTGGGTGGAGGGGGGGGCATATTTTAGGGGGATGTCATGAACCAGGCAAATACTCCAAAGTGTTCGCATATGAAACTCTCTACAGTTATAACTCATGGTATCAGATCATTAGACAACATGTCAGCATTCAGACTTATAATCTTTTATAAACTATTATGTAAGCTTGGACACAATATCTTTTTCCCTCCCAATTTTTTCACATAAACTCTAAAGATAAATATGTGTGTGTGTGTGTGTGCGTGCGCTCAGTCACTCAGTCATGTCCAACTCTTTGGGACCCCTTGGACTGTAAGCCCGACAGACTCCTCTGAACTTGGAATTTTCCAGGCAAGAATACCAGAGTAAGTTGCCATTTCCTACTCCAGGGTATCCTCCTGACCCAGGGATCAAACCCTAGTCTCCTGTGTCTCCTGCGTTGCTGGCAGATTCTTTACCACTGTGCCACCTGGGAAGCCCAGAAGTGTGTGTGTTTTTGTATGTTTGGACGGTATTGATTATTTTAGCCTAGAACTTGATTTTTCAGTCTTAGTTCTCTGAATGATTGGCCTGTCTACCGACATTTACAAATGTGTTAAGATAAAGAGAATCATGGAATATTAAATAATGAGTTTTAAGAAAACTTACAGACTTGAACATTAACATTAAATGTTGGTAGACAGGTGATTGGAGAGCTGGGACTGAAAAATCAACATCTGTGCTAAAATAATCAATACTGTCCACACATACAGGCACACCACACACCTTCTCCCCACCCGCACAGCAATGCACCACCCACCCACCCACACTGCCCACCCTCGCCCCCCACATATATTCATGTGCCGGAGGTTGCTTGCTTCCTTTCCTCAGAGTCCCTGCCCTGAAACTGAGAGGACTCTTTGTAGGATTGATGGGCTGAGGCAGAGCGGGAAAAGGCCGCAGAGAGCAGAATAAAGTCTCTCCCACATCCCTTGGACGGTTTGGGGTCCTCTCTGTGGGAGGTTGGAGGCTAGAGCTAAATATGTTAGTCAAGAAGACTCTGAGGCTTCGGGTACAGGCCAGCTGCTTCAGGAGCCCAGATGACCGCGGTGGTGGGGGCATGGCTGCGGCGGCCCAAGGCCAGGCAGCTGTGGGAGCAGGGCCTGCACCCTGCACAAGGACTTGGGGGTTCTGGGCTGATGGCCACAGGAAGAGTTCTCTCAGAAGCCTTGTAAGGAGGTGATGTGACGAAACTAGAGCTGAAGTAAAAGAACTAGAAGAAAGGAAGCCCAGGATCCACGTCAGGTGGTACATGTGATCCGGGGACACGTTTGGGACTCACTTTGCCTGAGAGCCAGTGTCTACACTGACTCAATCAGCGGCTAAAGGTCTTTAAGATCCATAAAACCTTGTCTCTAGATGTTATGAATTGTGCTTCCCTACACATGTCACATGTTGAAGTTGTAACCACTCCCCCAACCCTGGTACCTCAGAGTGTAACCATATTTGGAGACAGGGTCTTGAAAGTGTGAAAGTGTTAGTCCCTCAGTCGTGTCCGACTCTGCGACCGCATGGACTGTAACCCACCAAGTCTCCTCTGTCCATGGAATTCTCCAGGCTAGAATACTGGAGTGGGTTGCCATTTCCTTCTCCAGGGATCTTCCTGACCCAGGGATCGAACCCAGGTCGCCTGCACTGCCGGCAGATTCTTTACCATCTGAGCACTAGGGAAGCAGGGTCTTGAAAGAGGTGATGAAATTTCCATGAGGTCTTATAGGTGGGCCTTCATATGACTGCTGTCCTTCTAAGAAAAGGAAGTTCAGACACAGACACAGTGCACAGAGCAAACAGCGTGAAGATGCAGGGAACCGATGCCCATCTACAGGGCAAGGAGAGAGGCCTGGACCAGGTCCCTCCCTCACAAGCCTCAGAAGGAACCAACGCTGCTGATACTCTCATGGTGGATGAATAGCCTCTCGAACTGTGAGTAAGTACATTTCTGTTTTAAGTCACTGAGTCTGCGGTACTTTGTTACCAGAAAACTAACATACCGACCAAGGAAACCAGATCTGAAAGAGACACGTGCACCCCAATGTTCATCGCAGCACTGTTTATAATAGCCAGGACATGGAAGCAACCCAGATGCCCATCAGCAGACGAATGGATGAGGAAGCTGTGGTCCATATACACCATGGAATATTACTCAGCCATTAAAAAGAATTCATTTAAATCAGTTCTAATGAGATGGATGAAACTGGAGCCCATTATACAGAGCGAAGTAAGCCAGAAAGATAAAGACCATTACAGTATACTAACACATATATATGGACTTTAGAAAGATGGTAACGATAACCCTATATGCAAAACAGAAAAAGAGACTCAGACGTATAGAACAGACTTGTGGACTCTGGGAGAAGGCGAGGGTGGGATGTTTCAAGAGAACAGCATTGAAACATGTATATTATCTAGGGTGAAACAGATCACCAGCCCAGGTTGGGTACATGAGACAAGTGCTAGGGCCTGGTGCACTGGGAAGACCCAGAGGGATCGGGTGGAGAGGGAGGTGGGAGGGGGGACTGGGATGGGGAATACATGTAAATCCATGGCTGATTCATTTCAATGTATGACAAAAACTACTGTAATGATGTAAAGTAATTAGCCTCCAACTAATAAAAATAAATGGAAAAAATAAATAAATAAATAAATAAAGATTTGATGACAAAAAAAAAAAAAAAGAAAGAAAACTAACATACCGGAACGTTGGTTTCCAAAGGAAATTTCTTAGTCTCTGAATTCTATGGATTTTCTAATACCACAGATTGAAAGATTCATTGAATTATAACTGGCTTTTTAGAGATGGGGAGAAGACATTAGTATTATCCATGTAAAGCTAAGCACGTTGCTATAGAATAGAAAGCAAGCTACAGCTTCAGCCCAGCTAGTGACCGATGGCAAAATGGCCACATTTTTAAGTGATTTTTTAACAGAGTTCTCTGAAACAAACCAGTTGACTGTTTAATGATTGACTCCTACGTAATTTCCCACAAGAGAAACTATTTGAAACTCAGAGCTGGCTTAAAAGGTAACTAGCTTGTTGACTATCTTGGGACTCCAGTCAGTAGGGATTCACATGGACACACTGGAACTAATTGGGAATATCGTGGTGGTTAATTAAGTAGCTCCTTGAATAGTAGGTTAAATATAACTTGTCTTGCTCCTTTGGTGTTCTTGGGTAGAAATACCAAACAGCAATCTCTGGTGAGAATCTTGCAACACATAAATGCATGTTGCACCATGCAATTATAAGTTGGATATCAAACATGAGATCAGCCTGACAATCTCCTGAAGTCTCAGTCAGCTAAAACTGTGACACCTTACACTGCAGGGCATGGTGCTGTTACTGGGAACAAGTGGTTTGCGTTATTGTCTAAATGTTGAAACCTTCATAGGACTCCCAAGAAATGTGCTATTTCAAAATACTGCAGAAGAAAACTGAAGGGAGAGGGACCCAAAACAAACAGACTGCTACAGAAGTGTGGAATATTTTGGCCAAATCGTTTCAGTCTTGATTTTTGGCTACAGGAGTAAATCCCTAAATGAACGTTTCTTTCTCTTGTTTATGTAAACATTTTTTTGTGCAGAATACATTTCATTTTCTGAGTATGATGTGGAGAAATCAAATAAAACAGTGTTGGATGTCTTCTGTGTCAGATAATGACTCTGAAGATTCTATAACTGAAAGCTGATTGAAACGAGAACACTGTGCTTTTCTAAATAAAGCAAATTCCAATGGGTTCAGCAAAATAAAATTTGAATGATGTTACTTGGCAGGAATGATTTTAAAACTATAAAGTGTGAAAATGTTGTTATGTTCGGGTCATGTACAATTCTTTTTAACGTAAAAAAACACAGATTTTGTTAATAAAAAATAGTTTATTCCCATTCTTACTAAACACTTTTAGAACAATATTTAAAGAATGTTAGCTTGAGTTTATGATATCTTCAGAGAAGGCAATGGTAACCCACTCCAGTACTCTTGCCTGGAAAATCCCATGGACTGAGGAGCCTGGTAGGCTGCAGTCCATGGGATCGCACAGAGTCGGACACGACTGGAGCGACTTAGCAGCAGCAGCATGATATCTTCGCTGGACTCTGCTTATATTACCTTCCTATCTAGCTGGAAGAATTTTGTAATCAGGAAAGAGTTTCATTCTTTCTCTTTCTTTGCTCAAATTACCTGATAACAATTATTTTTAGCTTATCAGCTTCCCTAAAATGAGTTATTTCCACCAAAATATGCTCAGGGAGAACTTGAAGGGGAGACAATGGGAAGGCTAACTATTCTTATTCCTGATTGGTGCCAACACTTTCATCTTCACTTAGATTCAAAACTTGTCATTGTTGAAACATACCTTTCTCTGTTCTTCATATTTGGCCAAATACCAAGTCTTGTTGATTTTTCATTTGTATCTTCTCACACATACATTCATTTCTTTCTAGTCTTATTCTCATCCTATAGTTTACTCCCTTATCATTTCATGCAGTTTCCACCTCGACTTTTTTTCTGTCCTCCGTCTCATTCTGTATTGTTTCCAGAATAATTCCCCTCAACAGTACTTTCTTCATTCATTGCCCTTCTAAAGAAAAGCAAAACACAGCACTACAAACAATTCCCATGATTTTCTATTGCTAATAGCGTAAAATACAAATCCCTAGGCAAGCATTTGCAGGGTGGAGGGGCCAGTGAGTGCTGTTAGGAGTTTCCTCCCCATCCATATAGCAGTGCCCCTGGTCACTAGAAGAAAGCAAAGTGTGTTCTCTGGCTCAGAGGACCCTCCTACCTGGCTCTTCAGACCTGTCCTGTGTCCCATCACCAGATCTCTCATTGCCCTGCTCTATCCAATTGATAGTGAATTTGGACACCTGCTTGGCTTTGGATTGAACTTTTTCCCAAAAGGTGCCTCTCATATCTAGCTCCATACGGTGCGGCTGGTGAGGTCCTCTGACAAATCCAACTCAGCTGGATAGGAAAACCCTGGCATTCACCAGCTGGGAAAGGGAGGTCAGATAACCTTTAATGCTTTCTTCAGGATGGCCTCACATAGATTTTTTTGCCTTCTCTCTCTATGCAAATGATTTATTTCAGCAAAGAGTTCACCGAGAGTTCCCTAAATCTCCACTCATCCATTCTAAGCCCCCAGCTACGAGAAATTTTCCTTATCAGAATCCCTATTACTCATCACCTGTTGGTTTTTAGGATGCCCTTAAACTCCAATACTTTGGCCACCTGATGTGAAGAACCAACTCATTGGAAAAGACCCTGATGCCAAGAAAGATTGAAGGCAAGAGGAGGAGACGACAGAGGATGAGATGGTTGGATGGCATCACCGACTCAATGGACATGAGTTTGAGTAAACTCCAGGAGTTGGTGATGGATAGGGAGGCCTGGCATGCTGCAGTCCATGGGGTCACAATGAGTCAGACATGACTGAGCAACTGAACTGAACTGAACTGCTGATATATCAATACAATCACCTAGAAGTCCAGTGTGACCATCTCTATGTCTCATGTTCTCGGTTTCTGGAGACAGTGGTCTCCTTATCACTGCCACTATTCAGGTATGACCACTCTCAGTAATCCAGTTGGGGTCAAAATTCCTTCCAGCTCTGTCTTTGCCTGACCCATTGGCCTGCCTGATCAAACAAACAGAGCCTCAATCCAAGTGTGTGAAGTGTGTGGTGGTTGTTTTCCATGGATGTGTCAGATCTCAGGGTAGTGGGGCAGTGTGGAAGAAGCATCGATTGTGGCTGAATCCAAGGCATTCCTTTGTCCTATCCAAGCAAAGACTCTCTCCCACTCCAGTATTCTTGCCTGGAGAATCCCATGGATGGAAGAGCCTGGTGGGCTACAGTCCGTGGGGCCGCAAAGAGTTGGACACGACTGAGCGATTTCACTTCACCTCACTTCAGTCATGATATACAACATGAAATAACTGCTTTGACAGGTTGGAGGGGTGTTGATTTTAACTGAGGAGGGTTGATTTTGATCAGAAAAAGTTGTTTGGGAGTGGTGTTATTTAATATCTTTCAATGTGAAGCAGGGTTTTGACAGGTGGATAAGGCATTAGAGTCAGAGGAAATTACATAAGCAAGGCCTAAAATATTAGTGAATATGGCATTGCTGGGGGAACAAACAGGTAAAGAAGCCAGCTAGGGATTCAAACTCTATTCTATAAGCAACAAAATGCACTTCCAATTTTTGAGGAGATGAATATTCTCATTCAACTTTTGGTTGAGAAATATGACTCTGTGTCAGTGAGAAAGCTGGGCTGGAAAGGTATATATCAAATACTTGATAGGGAGGGCCAGCTTTGCTTAGACATACCATGTTTCCTTAAGGTCATCTGCAGTCAGAGGTAATTCACTTCTACCATTTCTTATGCCTTAGCAGGTCTTGTCTGTTGCTTGAAGCCTGTGTCTCCTGTCAGTGCTTTTAACCAGTCTTGATTACTAGTAATCCATAGAGTGAGTCAAAGCTCTCCCTTGTGTTGTGTTACATGAGAAATACCCTTGGAAGTACATACATAGTAGAAACATAGGCAACTTGTCTGTAGATTAAAAAAAGAAAATCCATTAAAGCAAATGTATAATGTGTTAATGCCACTTTAATATATAACTGTATTATTCATGATGGTTATTATGTATGTTTGAAGATCCATAAAATTGATTTTCTACCCACTGGGGAATAAATGGGCTATTTAAAACCATAGGCCACAAACAAATCTCCTGAGGTGCATGAGAGCACATTCCCTACTGAAAATTGCCCATAATTAGAGCAGATTCTTTCAGATACATAAATTAAAGCAATAAAATGAGTTCCCTATAAATAGCACCGCTTGTTCACACTGAAGGAATTGAGCTGTAAACTACAAATCCTTGCTCAAAATAACTCTGTTCTGTAGTTGCAAGCACTGATAAGAATAGGTTATGGAATCACCAGATGGGAAGAAATCCTAGTCTAATGCAAACCTTTTCTTCTAAACTCGATTATATCAAACCTCCCAGAGGTATAAGAATCTGTCTTGCTCTGCTCATCCATATCAGGGAGTATCCACAGAATAGACTGAAAAAGAATTGAGGAGGCTTGTGTGTTCCTCACTTACTGTTGTTCAGTCGCTAAGTTGTGTCTGACTCTTTGTGACCCCATGGACTGCAGCACTCCAGGCTTCCCTGTCCTTCACCATCTCCTGGAGTTTGCTCAAACTCACGTCCACTGAGTCGGTGATGCCATCCAACCATCTCATCCTCTGTTGCCCTCTTCTCTCCCCCTGCTCTCAATTTTTCCCAGCATCAGGGTCTTTTTCAACGAGTTGACTCTTTGCATCAGGTGGCCAAAGTATTGGAGTTTCAGCATCAGTTCTTCCAATGAATATTCAGGGTGATTTCTTTCAGGATTGACTGGTTTGATATCCTTGCTGTCCAAGGGACTATCAAGAGCCTTACTTATTGATCACCCCTATACAGCATCCATCCCATAGGAGGTAAGAACTGACAAAAGCTGGCAGATCTCACATGCTGTGGCAGATCATGCTCAGGGGCAGAGCATCTCTTCTTATCCGTGGTCAGGATGATTGAGACCAGCTGGTGGTACCTGGGAACCCTGTCCTGAAAAGGCTTCTGACATGCTAAATCCAAAATTGGCATACCAGTCTCAGGGCCTGAAGGGAAGCTAGGATGAAGGCATGAAACCAAAATAGGACAAAGAGTCAAAAATAGGAATTCTGAAGGGCTTCAGTGAATGGGCTGGGCTGTTTTAAAAGATTGGAATGAGGTGGACAGACAATACTTCCATTCATGGATATTAAATACAGATACTTCTTCCTCAGAGCAAGTTTTGTTTAACACTGATTGCTTAAGAGACAATTGACTGATTAGGGAACATGTTTTGTGTAACACAGATTTCCTTTGATTATAACAATTGCAATCAAGAACTGGCACCAAAATAAGAAAAATGAAAATTCTGTGGCTCACACAGGCTAGGAATGCATGCCTGCTTCGTGCAGCTGGCTGCCCATTTAACTACTTTCTTTTGTTAATCTCTTACACCAATTTTATCTTCTTCATAATAACAATGAAAGTGATAAGAATTTTACATAAGACTCTCTAGATCCTAACCCCATCTCACATGGAAATTAAGTTTATAACAACATTTTTGATAGCACAAGCTTTCCATAGGAATATAATTCTTGCACTATGGCAGAATAGACATTTTCGTGTACATTTCTTTGCTTTAAATTTAATACTACTCCTTTCAAATACAGAAAATGACAAGAGGTATATGTAGGAAAACACATCCCCGAGGACTTATAATCCAGCTTAGATGAGACCCGCCCATTTCTCCAGCTATCCAATCAACCACACTTTCCTCAAGAAGTCTTAGCCACCCAGACATCTTCTGGCTTCAACTCTCCTCTCAGGTACCTTTAGAATAATAATAACAACCCAAGAGAAACCAATGTATGAAATATAGTAAATCATGAGTAAGGGAATGCTGGGCCACTGAGAGCTTGGGCAGGAACTGCCAACGTGGGGTAAGAATTGGGCAAGGAGATTCTCCAGGGCATTTCAGAGGTGGAGTCAGAATGGGGATGAGCTTCCTTGCTTGCTTCATCCAGTGCTATAGAGAAGCCACTCTTTACTACACTAAAGATTTAATCATACTAGAGTTATGATTCCTAGAAAAAATGTGTTCACCAACTTCATACATAAATGCCATTTCCTTCAATGATGTGTTTTTCGCAACCTAAATTTTGTATATTCCTTTGGGACATGTGTCAGTATAGTTCTGATGACTTAAAAATATGATGAGGAAATACAGCAGACAAGCATAATACAAGCTAAAAGGATTTTTCATGACCCAGAGGGTTGGGGTGGGGAGGGAGTTGGGAGGGCATTTCAGGATGGGGGGACACATATGCACCCATGGCTGATTCATATAGATGTATGGCAAAACCCACCACAATATTGTAAAGTAATTAGCCTCCAATTAAAATAAATTATTTTTTTTAGAAGGGATTTTTCATCAGTGAACTGAACAGTGCTAGAAAATTGGAAGAAATTTAGATTTTGATCTCAGAATCTCAACTATAATGAATTATATTCAGGCATGTTTTTATGAGACTGTTAGTGCTTTTATTTTTTTTTTTCCATTTATTTTTATTAGTTGGAGGCTAATTACTTTACATCATTACAGTAGTTTTTGTCATACATTGAAATGAATTAGCCATGGATTTACATGTATTCCCCATCCCGGTCCCCCCTCCCACCTCCCTCTCCACCCGATCCCTCTGGGTCTTCCCAGTGCACCAGGCCCGAGCACTTGTCTCATGCACCCAACCTGGGCTGGTGATCTGTTTCACCCTAGATAACATACATGTTTCAATGCTGTTCTCTTGAAACATCCCACCCTCGCCTTCTCCCAGAGTCCACAAGTCTGTTCTATACATCTGAGTCTCTTTTTCTGTTTTGCATATAGGGTTCTCGTTACCATCTTTCTAAAGTCCATATATATGTGTTAGTATACTGTAATGGTCTTTATCTTTCTGGCTTACTTCGCTCTGTATAATGGGCTCCAGTTTCATCCATCTCATTAGAACTGATTCAAATGAATTCTTTTTAATGGCTGAGTAATATTCCATGGTGTATATGTACCACAGCTTCCTCATCCATTCGTCTGCTGATGGGCATCTGGGTTGCTTCCATGTCCTGGCTATTATAAAGTTGTTAGTGCTTTTAAATATATAATTTTTCCACTGTGCAACAGCTTTGCAAGATAAAAATTATTTTAGCCATGAAGACATAGAAGTCCAGAGTAGGTATAACCTTCCTGTGGTGAAATATAGCAGATATTGGCCAAGCAAAGATTTAAACCAGATCAGAGCTAATGTAAAGTCAAGAAAATAATTGTGAGAGAAACAGTTGTTTCTTCAGCTTTCATACTCATGTTATTTCAAAAGAAAATCTTTTTATTTACTTATTTTGTTAGCTCTTTGGAGGTGTCTTCAGGATCCTCAAAATGAAACCCTGGTAAACTAATCATCACTTGTAAACTGAAATTCAATATTCCTGTTGTTTGACTATCACACAGAGATTATTTTGTATTAAACCTTACAAAGACAGAACACATTAAAAAAATACACTTTTTTGTTCTTTTTAAAAGATAATGAAAACCAGATCTGAAAGAGACACGTGCACCCCAATGTTCATCGCAGCACTATTTATAATAGCCGGGACATGGAAGCAACCTAGATGCCCATCAGCAGACAGATGGATAAGGATGCTGTGGTACATATACACCATGGAATATTACTCAGCCATTAAAAAGAATTCATTTGAATCAGTTCTAATATGATGGATGAAACTGGAGCCCATTATACAGAGTGAAGTAAGCCAGAAAGATAAAGACTAATACAGTATACTAACGCATATATATGGAATTTAGAAAGATGGTAACGATAACCCTATATGCAAAACAGAAAAAGAGACACAGATGTACAGAACAGAATTTTGGACTCTGTGGGAGAAGGCGAGGGTGGGAAGTTTTGAGAGAACAGCATCGAAACATGTATATTATCTAGGGTGAGACAGATCACCAGCCCAGGCTGGATGCATGAGACAAGTGCTCAGACCTGGTGCACTGGGAAGACCCAGAGGAATCGGGTAGAGAGGAAGGTGGGAGGGGGGGATCGGGATGGGGAATACATGTAAATCCTTGGCTGATTCATGTCAATGTATGGCAAAAACCACTACAATATTGTAAAGTAATTAGCCTCCAACTAATAAAAATAAATGAAAAAAAAGATAACGAATTTTATCAATTTAAACTTCTGATATTTGAAAACATGAATCAATTTTTTTCATTATTAAGTAACAGATCCATATTATATTTTTTAAAAGTAGGAACTAAAGAAGAAAGAATCAATTCTAACCCCACCAGCCTAAAAGGAAACTGCTTGCATGTTGGCATGACTTCTGAATTTCATAGTTTTTTCCTTACACGTATTTTTAAAGCTGAATATATCATTAATAGAGACTATCCCTTTTTACCTCTTAACCTTAATATAGTGAGAATTGAGAATTTAATCTTGATTCTTCTGTTGAAGAAAATAAAACTAGAAAAAGATGGGTAGAAAGAGAAAGAAGAAAAAGGGTGGATGAAAGCTTTCTTTAGCCTTTAATTTGTTAAATTCTACTTTTGGGCCTTATCCCATTCTCAAGTATTGTGTAACTGGGCATAAATATCTTAGTTAGCTTGGGCAGCTATAACAAAACACCACAGACTGAGGGGCTTAAACAGCGGATGTTTATTTCTCACAGTTCTGGAGGCTAGAAACCCAAGATCATGCTGCCAGCAGATTTCATGTCTAGTGAAAGCCCACTTCCTGGGTCGCAAACATCCAGTCTCCCCGTGTGCTCACAAGGCCTTTTCCATGTGCATAGAGAGCAAGCTCTGGCCTTCTCTTCTTTTAAGGGCACTGAAAGATTGAAGGCAGGAGGAGAAGGGGATGACAGAGGATGAAATGGCTGGATGGCATCACCGACTCAGTGGATATGAGTTTGAGTAAACTCCAGAAGTTGGTGATGGACAAGGAGGCCTGGCATGCTGCAGTCCATGGGGTCGCAAAGAGTCAGACATGACTGAGTGACTGAACTGAACTGAATCTCATCATGGATTCCCCACCCTCATGGCCTCATCTAAACCTAATTACCTCTCAAAGACCCCATTTCTAAATTCCATTGCTTGGATGTTAGGGGTTCAACATATGAATTTGGTGGGGGACAAAAATATTCAGTCAAAAACAACAGGCAAACCATAGTTTAACATAGAGCAAAACCCCGCTATCATGCTATAAGCAAAATTAAAAACCTTTAATCAAAATATGAGGATCAGTGTTATTGCAAGGTTAGTGAATGACCTGGGTGGTGGGAGACAATCACTGGTTGCATCACATCTAAAAATGAGTTGTCCCAAGACATGTTATGTCTCTGTTTTGAGAGCACCCTTACAGAGAAGGTATAAAAATAAAGAGGCTCTGAACTTTAAGGATGATGGCCTTCATCTTCCCTCACTGAATATTATTAGAGCCATTTTCACTGTGAGTTTAAGGCTGGTCAGCTTTGTTTTCAATGGCAGTTCCAATTGTTTAGTAGTGGCTAACTGCATTGAATGTATGGATGTGAGCGTTGGACTATAAAGAAAGCTGAGCACTGAAGAATTGATGCTTTTGAACTCTGGTGTTGGAGAAGACTCTTGAGAGTCCCTTGGACTGCAAGGAGATCAAAACAGTCAATCCTGAAGGAAATCAGTCCTGAATATTCATTGGAAGGACTGATGCTGAAGCTGAAGCTCCAATACTTTGGACACCTGATGCAAAGAGCTGACTCATTTGAAAAAACCCTGATGCTGGGAAAGATTGAGGGCAGGAGGAGAAGGGGATGACAGAGGATGAAATGGTTGGATGACATCACCGACTCAATGGACATGGGTTTGGGTAAACTCTGGGAGTTGGTGATGGACAGGGAGGCCTGGCATGCTGCGGTTCATGGGGTCGCAAAGAGTCAGACAGGACTGAGCGACAACTGAATGAACTGAACCGCATTGAGTGGTGCTTCAATGAGGAGAATGTCAAAGCCAGTGCTTAGGGAAATCCATCACCTGATTGATTAGCACTGTCTAGAATGATTGTGGAAAGGAAGCCTGGAGGTGTGAATACTGCCAATTGGCCTTTTCTGGGCTTGAGGCACGTTAGTTTTATTACTAATGAGGACACTGAGAGAGACTCTTCCAGAGAAGCAGAGACAGTGGGGGAAAGTTACCTGAAAGGATCGCCAGAGAGAGTCAGAGAGTAAACAAAGCTGGTGGCCTAAGTCAGGAAGAACTTGATTATTCCATGGACTCAGAGTAAACCAATCACAAATGCCCTAAAAATTAATGGAGAACAAGGATCTCTCTCCAACTGGAAAATAGTGGGCAGTTCAAGAGGGGGCTGAAACAGAAAATGCCTGATATCCACTGTAGTGATTTATAAGAGCAGATAAGCTTGTGGAATAAATAACTATCATCATGCAACACAGTTGTAGGCAGGACGAGTCTAAGAAGTTGAACTTCTCCAAAGCAGCATTTCTCTACACTGGGTGCATCTTAGTATCACCTGGGGAGCTTTATACAACCCCATCTCTGCCTGGGGATAGAGGCAAATTAAATCAGTATACACTGGGAGTGAGCCCAGGTTTTTAGTTTGACATCTTCCCAGGAGATTGTGGGCCACTGGCCTAAAGGAAGAAGAACCAGGGCTTTAGAATCAGGTGCACTGGATCTAAGTTCTGGATCTACCACTAGAAGCTGTGTGAGCTTGAAAAATGTACTTAAACTCTGAATTACTATTTCCTCACCAATAAAATATAGGTAACAATGTAAAGTTTTGAGGCTCATATGAGCTCATATATGTACATAAAGGCCCTAATACAATATCTAGAATGTTCATGGAAAGGTTTCCTGTTGCTCCAGAATTAACAACTGGAATCCAAAATTGAGAGCAAAGTATCAAGGACCAAAAAATAAATAATAAATGACTAGGGATCAGACATACTTCTCAGGGCTTATCAAGAAGCAGTTGAGATTACTTTGCTTTCCCAGTGAAGACTGCCACCCACTTCCAGTGCATGTAAGCAGACAGGAACCAGGGGCGGGTGGGGGGGGGGGAGGGGAGAGACTTCTGGGAGGACGTCTGCATCCTTGTGGGGGGTGGGGGGGAGGGGGTGGTACGGGAGGCTGGCTGCATTGGGATGGGACGCTTTTCCTGCTCCCTGCTCATTCACCAGTTGGCTGTCTGCTTATACCACAGATGGGCTGATTTACCTCTGCCCAGTTTAGTAAGTGGAATAGAGAACTGGAAGGAGAACGTGGAGCAGCAAAAAGGGGTAAAGTGTAGTAGCTTCCATGCCCAGCACTTAGCACTTGGTGACGAATGTGGGATTTTATTGTGGACCGAAGGGATGCTGTGGAAGGCAGCCCAGTTTGAGGCTGTCTCACCAGTACACCACCAAAGAGAAAGTGGACCCAGTAACAAGAAACAGTGGGGTGAATCACCAAGGGCAGGGGCAGATGGTGAAGATGGTGAAGTGGGAGGCCTTCTGTGAGGCCTCTGGAAAATTCATGTAAGCAGCAACAAGGGAGTCAGATCTGGATGTCTGCCACAGAGAGAGAGGGCAGCCAGCAGCACTGCCAAAGAGGACTCCAGCGCCCCGGGCAGGTAAGAAACACTTGTCTCTGCTGTCTCCTTACAGAGAGGAGGAGGGTCCAGGAGCTGGCAAACACCTCTGTGTGCTAAGTCTCTCTGGTGGGGGTACTGTCTGGGGCTGGGAAAAAGGATACGGTCATTGTACTGAAGTAAGATTGAATTTTAAATCCTATTAGACTGGATTGGGCTTTTTACTTCTGAAAGCGATGGGAACCCTAAGATCTGCCTGAGTTGTTCTCAGGGGACGGGATTGGGGAGTGGGGACGGCGCAGCAAGGAGTCTATAAACATTGCGGAGCTGAAGGCAGTGGCTGCAGACCAATAAAATCATTTCATATTTGACTCCCCTGTGAACGAGGATTGCCTGATACACCAGATGCAGTAGCTACTATTTTCATTACCAACACAGTGGCAACAGGCAAGACTGAATGGTACAGCTTTGGGGAAATGCACTGGTGATGAATCACCGTGTGATTAGGCGGGTGGGGTTTCCCCCGAAGGGACTGAAACTGCTCACAGCCAGCTGTCCTCAGAAGAGGTCAGCAGTGGGGCAGGAAGTTAGAACTCTGGCATCTGGCGTCAGCCTGAGTAGATCTCCCAGGAAGGGCACCTCATGAGGCCCTGAGGTGCTCCCTGGAGCACGTGGGCCACCAGGAATGACACGCTTCCTCCTGGGGGTGATTAAGCCCATGCTCCAGAATCAACTCTGTGTACCCCATTTCCATTCATTGTCCCTGAACTTCCTGAGATTTCATAAGCATCTCATTTATTTTGACTTCTGATGTCCTGGGAAGAATTACGGAGAGAAGTCCGCAACCATACATGAAGCAAAGTTGTACAAAGGAGGGGGAGACTCCTGCTCTGAGGCTGTGGCCCCAGTGGCCAGCCTTGGGCACTAGCTAGGGACTTTACCCAGGAAAGATCATCCTGCTATAGCAGGTTATATCAGAGGTAGTGGCCAGGATGAGAGGACTAAAGAGACTGTTTGCGGAAACACATAACAGGGGAGACCCTCAGAGAGTCTCAAAATTCTTAGGCATAGCAGGGGACCGTAGAGGGGAGGGGTTAATTTATGTCAATAAAACTAGTGTGAGTCAAGCTGTATAGTTTGAGTTACACTACAATTAGAGTTACCCAGCAATGGAACAAGCTCCTTGTCACTATAATGTCCTTTGTCTAAAGGATAGATGTTTTCCTTTTAGGGAGTCTTCTAAGGATGTTCCTGTGATGTTTATTCATTCAACATGTACTTATTTCCCATTACTGTATACAAGCATTGTGCTAAATGCTTTACATACAATCTCCATTGTGCTCACTCAGTCATGTCCAACTCTTTGTGGCCCCAGGGACTGTAACACACCAGGCCCCTCTGCCCATAGAATCTCCCAGGCGGAAATATAGAGTGGGGTGCCATTTTCTACTCCAGGGGATCTTCCCAACCCAGGGATCGAACCCACATCCCTCGTGTCTTTTGCATTGGCAGGTGGGTTCTTTACCACTAGCGCCACCTGGGAAGCTCACAGTCCCATTAGTGGGCTTGTTATTTTATCAATGGGGAAACTTCAGTTTAAAAATTGCTTAAGCTAATAAGCAGTGGAGATCGTGTGTGACATTAGGTTGTCTGACTCTAACCACTGCCTTGTACTCACCCCCCAAATTGAGTATGCTTGTCTAGTGGGGGATGTGGAAGCAAACAGTTCCAGACTGATTCATTGATGCGGATATGCACAAATTGTTACGGGGCACATGACTTAAGTGTCATGGAAGAAGAGTGGAATGGAAGGGACTGTCGGAAGAGGCTTCTTACAGGATGTGCCTCCAAGACTGTTTCTCATGTGATGTGTAAGAATTACAGAGAAGTACCACCATGTGGGAGAGGAGGCTGACATTCTAGACGGAGGGGTCAATAAAGCGATTCTCACAGAGAGGAGTTCAACAAATACCTGCTGAGTAGCTGAATGGCCACGTGAGCAAGGCACCGAGTCAAGACACAGCGTTGCTTTGGGAGGACAGCATATCAACATGGAATGCAAGGAGCAAGGCAGAGAGTGCTAGTAAGGTAGCAGATAACATAGAAGGCCATGAGCCAGATGGTAAAACACACACACACACACACACACACACACACACACAAAGAAAAAGCAGCTGTGGGTCAGTGGAAATGTTTGAAGGCTGTTTTGGGGGAGATTTGGACTCTATTTCTGAGCTGGAGTACCTCCAGGTGATGAGACAACGCTTAAGGTCGCCCTGATTACATTGGCTGAAATGAACAGGTGGTGCAAGTCATTACGGTTTGAGGAACACTCCAACATGTTGAAGCTAAAGAGATTCCTTACAGCTCTAAGAATAGATCATTTATTAAGTACCAAACTTTTCTTGAAATGAATGAATTTGTAAAATGCTTTAGTGTTGTTATACAAAAACTGGTTGCCTGGTTATAAGTTGCTATTTTACTCAACTTTCACAAATACACTGCCAGAGTGTTACAATCAAAGCCTGTGATTTTTATAATCGTGCTCAGTTAACCATTTCAGTTTTGTGATGCATGGACAGAATGTTTATTTTGACTCTAATGCCCCCAAACTTGGTGCAATGAGAACATACAGGTCCACTTCATTGGTTTGCAAGTCACTGATCGAGCTGGTATACATGTATCACCTTAAGAAACAAATGGTTTACCTAGCTTTGAGGATACAGGCAAGCAAGCTAGCCAGAGGTTCTTAAAGCCTCACCAGCTGCTAAAGGCATATTTGGTATAGAAATCATAAGAGGCTTCCCCGAATCCCACCCATCCTCTCCTTAAACACCTTCCTGCTTTGTGAGACATAGGAGACAGCTCTCAGTATAAAAAGACACAGCTGAGTGCTTTCCTCCATGCTTTTATGTTTGAACTGACCCTACGGTCATGTGATCAGCTATTACATCTTGCTATTCTTTTGTTCAAAAAAGCAACAAAGATTTCAACAATGTCTAAGAAACTCAGTTAACTTGCCAAATGTAATCAATATAGCTTGAGTTTTTGCTTCTCCTCAGTAAGAAGATAGCACAGAAATACAAATAGATCATTTGAGTCAAACTGAGAAAGATAATTTTGATCATCAGCAAAGGCAGTGTGACAGAAATTGGAGACTGTCCTTCACAACTAAATCCAGAGACTGTCTTTGTCAACACAGCTCCAGAGCTTCTGGGGGAAAAGACTGTTCTGGAACCTACAGAATCCCCATCATTTTCTCTATCTGCTGGGTGAGACTCAAAAAGATGATTCCTGTAGGACACAATTCATACCCAAGTTCAGTCTTGGAGAAAGAGCTATTTATTGTGCTGTTCATCTCCCATCTCCTTCCCCGGAGCTTACTGGGAAATGTCAGAGCCATCTCCACTCTATCATTTGAGAAAAAAAACATTTCCAGCCTGAAAAAAAGTTCTCAAACTCCAGCATGCAGTGAATTTTTATGGTTGACTTACAAATGTCTAAAGACTGAGGGGAACACAAGAGGTTTATAATGGAAACGCTGACTGTGTTCTGATTTATTGATGCTGACAAGCATTTACTCCACTTAAATCTCACAGATTCAAACACAGATCTTACACTTCTGGGTTTCTTGTGGGGTTATGAGGAAGATAGCAGACATGCTGACTTCACTGGAAATTCCCTGGTAAAAAGACCCTTACCAACATTTTGAAAATTAGATCTCCGGGCTCTGATACCAGCCACTGACTATCCAAGTAATGTATCCACCAGTGTAACCTGTGAGAACAGAAAGAAATGAATCTTCTCCCTTAACCATATGACCGCTTGGGAGGAAGAAGACCCTGCCTTGAGAAGGTGCTTCTCAACTGTTTGCCCAGGGTTTAAGAGGAAGGGCCCACTCCCGACCAGGACACAGGTAAGGCCTCTCTACATGTGGCCTGGTGTTTCCAAGTCTCTTCTGCTTTTAGACAACATTTCTTGGAAACTTGGAATGAAATGCTTCCATTATTTTCTCTTTCAGGAAGTGATTCATGGTCTTTCCAAAACGAACAGGATCTCTCTCATATAGCAGAATATTTGAATTCCCAAAGCAGGAATTGCTCTTTGCAGACCTCTCCAACCTCTTTGTTCATTAAGTTTATGTCTGTTAGTTTCTCATTTGCTAGTAATTCTGGCAATTTGGGTCCAAATAAAACAAAGTAGAATTTGTAATGCTAATTTTTTAAAAGAAAATAATTTCCCGGTTTCTTTAAAAGCACATCCGGTACCCTGGTTCTGTCTTCTAGGAGGGAGATCTGATGGTAAGGCAGAGATGTGTGGGGTAGTGGAAAGAATGCTGGAGATCAGATTCATCAGAACTCAGGCCCGCATCTGTTGCGTACTGGTGGTGGAATGGTGGGCTCATCCCACAACCCCTAAATCTCAATTTCCTCAGTCTTAAGAACTGTAACACGGCCTGCTGAAGTTCACAGAGGATCAGAAGGCCTAATATCTGTAAAAGAGACATGAAACAAGATGTCAAGGAAAATGATGTCTGATTATCGTTGTGAGCATAATTACTTGGAAATTGGGTTTTCTTTCTCATTTAAAGGATAGAATGCTTCCTCTGTCTGCCAGTGCCACAGGTTCCTTTGTCCTGGGTAAAGCATCCCAATGTAGAATTCCCCTAAGGGGCTGACGTTGGGAATGGGGGTGGTGGTGATAGGATTTAGGCATACTCCAGTACCCGATGGGTAAAGCTGCTGTTCTGAGGGTCCTCAGGTGCCAAGATGCTTTAGAAACCTTTTGTTCTACACACCCTTGAAGCTTGTCTTATATATCTATACACCATTATCTTGCTTGGATTTAGACCCCTGGAACTCAAATTTCTGCTTTAGAATTCTGACATCTTCAAAGTGGTGGGTCTTATTAGCAAAAAAGGAATGGTCCCAGCAACAGCACTTGGTTCACTGTGCCCTTTGAGTTGGATGCTGGGGTGTGCTGCCCATGGGACAGAACACTCCCCGGTCCAGCTTTCTGGAGGACTGCCTACAGAGGGCTTGATTGTTTTCCTTCCTCCCCCATCCTTTTGTCCCTCCCTTCCTTCATTTCTTCCCTAAGGAATTCCTTCTCTCAGCTGAAGGGAGCTCCCAATGGTCAATGTTGGCGTAGGAAAGTCTGACCCCGTGGGCTTGATTTCAGACAGATTTGAAGGGCTATCCAGCTTCAGAGCTTTCTGTGGGATTGATTGAGGTCTTTCATTCAACTGCTTCATGGTTTACATTTTCTCTCTTCCCAGCTCCATTTCCCTTTCTTCTGCATAGCTGATGTTCTCCCTCTGCAGGAAAGAGCTGGCACAGTGGTCTGAGGGGCTGTCCTCCAAACACCAGTTTGGAAGTATGGCCCTTGGCTGGCACCCGGGAACTTGGGTTTATTCCATTCCCAGAACTGACAGGAGCAGCTCATAGTGCCCAAACTGGTTGTGGAAGCAATGTGGTCTATGCTAGACACCTGTTTTCCCGTGGGGAGTCCGGAATTCTGGTGTGTGCTAAGTCAAGAATACCTACGTGACCAGCCTCCGATAAAACCCTGGGTACTCAGTCTCTGCTGAGTTTCCTGGTAGGCACATTGCATGTGGGTTGCCTCACACATCCTGTGTGACTCCACTGGAAGAAGGTTCTTGGAAGCTTGTGCCCGATTTCCTCCTGGCTTTATCCCAGGTACCTTTTGCCTTTTGCTAATTTTTTCCTTATATCCTTTTACTGTGATTAATTATATCTGTGAGTGCAACCATATACCAACCCCTGTTATCCCTCCTAGCAAATTATCAAACTCCCCCAAATTCCTGCATACAAATTTCCATCATCTTAGTAAACCTGACCAAAGTCACCCTCCCCTTACTGTTAACCCAAGACCTACTCTTCCTTGAAGCTCGATTTCAGGCAATGGTACCACCATGCTTCCAGTTCCCTAATCTGATCATTTTAGAATCAAAACACTCCCATCTAGCTGGCTGATAGTCCTTCCAAATGTATCTCTATAATGTCTCCTGAATGTGTGTTCTGCATTCTCACCACCACCATATTTGTAATTTAGGCCACCATGCCCTCCTCTTGACAATTGTTTCTCTAATTGTTCTTTCCCCAGTCACACTGATACCCAATGCTGCCAAGTTCATCTTCCGAATGCAAATTGTGGAATAAATGAGTGTCTAGGTTTAAAATCAAGACAACTTCTGGTTTTTTTTTTTTTCTCAATGATTTCAGAGTAATATTAAATTGCTTAGCAAGGCTTTCAAGGCCTCCATGAACTGGCCTCAGCTATCAGTCTGATTCTCTCTTACTTTTTGTACTGTACTTTTAGCCACATAGAACCTCACACTGCCTGCTGAAGAAGCCTGATATTTTTGCCTTCTTTTTCCTTTGTCTATGCTGTCAATTCCCTCTCAGAAGGTCCTTACCCACCTTTTCTTGTCGAGATTCTATCACCATTTTTTAAGCCAAATTTCTTTTGAGATCCGTTTTCATAAACCCTTCCCAATCTGTCTCAAGGCAGAATTGACATTATGTCCTCTGTGTGTCTACAGCAAAAATAGACTACTGTGTTTTCCACCTCCCTTGATGTGTGTCTCTAAAAATAATAACAAGTCTTCCTCTCCTTTTCCTTTGACCTTAATATTTGACTAAGCAAGAGCAAATTGTTAAACAAGAATTTTTGTTTTTTTATGAGACAGAAAACCATCCACCGTTTATAAGCTGTATACATGTATATAACATTTGAACCAGTGGTCACCAAATGTTCTGAATTGTGCACCCCAAAACAAACTTGAACATGTATTTTCGACGCTATGTGTACAAATGTACATGTCACACACGCGCACACTGTTGTTGTTTAGTCACTGGGTCACGTCCAACGCTCCTGCCGCCCTGTGGACTATAGCCCACCAGGCTTTTCTGTCCACGGGATTTCCCAGGCAAGAATGCAGGAATGAGCTGCCATTTCCTTCTCCAGGGGCATCTTCTCCACCCAGGGATCCAGCCCATGTCTCCCGCCTCTCCTACACTGGCAGGCAGATTGTTTACCACAGAGACACTTGGGGAGCCCACGTACATTACACTGACATTCTCTGTACATCACAGAACATACACGTCAAGTTTCAAAGGATGACGTAAAAGACAGATGTAGAGCACCCTAGTATTTTCATCCTCTGCCCCAGGGAGGCCGCTTGTTCTGAGCTGTGTGAGCACCTCTCTGGAGAACCCCGCTTCCTTTTCCCGGGACTATGTGCTCCGTTTCCCCTTTGTGACCTCCCTACCTTGAATCAAAAGATGTTGTTTCAGTTGCACTAGGAAATACTAACTTCTTTGTGATCAGAATGCAAAGAGGTTATCTTTCTCAAGGGAAAGGTGAATTTCGTGAGCAGTACAAAGCCCTGGTAGTTTAGCTGTCTCTTTTGCCAGACTCTCCAAAGAGAGTCAGTCTTATTTTTTATTAAGGAGGACAGCATATTCACATAGACCCTCAGGACTTTTGTTATTATCTGATGGTAAACCACATCTGAAGGCAAACCACACCTTCTGAGATCCTATATGGTTAGAAAGACATTTCAGAGTAGGGCTGGGCTGCAGACAGGTGGAAGTGTGATATTTTTCCCCTAGTGATGACAGATAGCATGTGATAATGCAGAGCCTTTGGTGGCAATGACCTTGAGTATGTGAAGTTCTCAGCTCACTTCTGCTGTCACAGCAGACTCTTGAGCAATCCAAGCAGAAAAACATAAGTACAAGAAATACATAAAGGAAGGTGGTGGGCGGTGGTATAAAAATAACTATAGGAAGATTTTTGGGAAATATGGTCAAATGCACATTAGCATCAAGCATAAACTTAAGAATCTGATACAGAGTAAGTCTCAGAAAGAAAACATATTGCAAAAGGACATTTATACAATTCTGGATTAAATAAGATCTTTGAACTTGAATTGTTAAAGAGACCCTAGGAAGACAGAGATCTGCTATTATACAAGGAATCTTTGGGCTACTGTTCTGCAAAGTTAACCTGCACAAATTTAATATGATTGCATTAAGATTAATATCAACTGAGACCTTTGAATTTACAAATTGACTCTCTTTCTACTTTTGCAAACAAGCCTTACTGGAAATCACTACATCAAAAGTCATTAAAAATATGTAGATACCACAGTGACTCCAAAAGGCAAGCTGAGCATCATTGCCATTTCACACACATCCCACACACCTCACACAACAGGGGTAAAGAATGGCTACAGTTCACACGCTAGCTCTGAGTATAATGTTTCCTATCCAATCACCAGCCCACTACTAGGAATGGACAGTTTGGGGGTTAAAGCAAAATGGACTTTTCTCTGCGGAGATTTCATTTCAATGAAAGTCAAAATAAATAGGGCAGAAAGGATATATAATTAATCGCTTTCTTCTTCTCAGCCATGCTGGTATATTCTATGCCTTCCCAGGTTCTCCAGGAATGAGCCTTTGCCTTGAACACTGTTCCATTCTCACATGGCTCCAGGGGAGGCTGAGGCAATGAGGAAGTGGAGAAAGCCTGTGATATTCTCTAACAGCCACTCCAGGGCATTGCGAAGCAGATGCAGAGCCAGCAGGCTGCAGTTTGAGTCTGCTGTATTGTGCTATTCTTGGGCAGCAAAGCTTGCTTGCATGTAGGCAAATGGACATTAAGTTGTGCAGGTAATTAATATAAGCATATTTGCCTTTTCTGCAAGTATTTGAGGAATTTAAGAGTAAGATATAATTTACATGATATCTTATCCAATAGGTTGACATTTCTGGAAATGCAGCTAATCAGTTGATACAGAATGAGTCTAAAACAGAAGTGATTTTTATATCTCTCTAGAATGATAGTGTGTATTTTAAGAACTTTTATTCTGTTGATCTTAGATCAAATAAGGAGTGTTGAAAGCACCTCTCTTATTCAATAGCTGGTTAGCCAAGAGAAGGGACACTTCAAGTTCTAGAAGTTTTTCTTTGATTCTAGGAAAATAATATTTGATATTTGTAATTCAGGCTGTCTGGATAAATGGATTCAACACGCTGTTTAGAGGTACTACATTTCTAATGGTATGCAAAGATGCTAATAATATCAAGTAAGAAAACACCAAAGAGAAGTATAGATTGTAACTAAGAGATGAGATTGTACCTGTGTGAGATCAACAATACAGGAATTGTTTTTGACACCAAGGTTCATTTTGGAGTTCTCACTGAGGCAATCAGGACTTCCTAGAGGCTTTTATGGGCCCGTTCATTAGATCTGTAAGTCATTTGCTGCCCTTATCTTTTCCTTCTTTCTTTGCCCACTGTCTATCCTCAGCACCTTCTCTCCATGTTTTAGGAAGAAGAGGACAGCCTGGAGTGACACGTCTTCAAACACTCCCTGTGATCCTAGACTGGACCCAAAATTCTTGCCTCCTTTCCCAGGAGCTGCCAGGGCCTTTCATGATAGAAAAGTAATTCCTCTTCACATCAAACTCAATACAGTATTCTGAATTCAGTCAGGAAAACAGAAACCATGGCAGGTATTTCAAACAAGGGGAATTTAATGGGTCATAGAGAAAGTGAGGGAATTCCAGGAAAACACCTACTTTTACTTCATTGACTACACTAAAGCTTTTGACTGTGTGGATCACAACAAACTGTAGAAAGTTCTTCAAGAGATGGAAGTAACATACCACCTTACCTATCTCCTGAGAAACCTGTATGCGGGTCAAGAAGCAAGAGTTAGAACTGGACATGAAACAACCGACTGGTTCAAAATTTGGAAAGGAATGCAGCAAGACTACATACTGTCACCCTGCTTATTCTATGCAGAGTACATCATGCAAAATGCTGGGCTGGATGACTGACAAACTGGAATCAAGATTGCAAGGAGAAATATCAACAACCTCAGATATGCAGATGATACCACTTTAATGGCAGAAAGAGAAGAGGAAGTAGAGAACCCCTTGATATGGCTGAAAGAAGAGAGGGAAAATGATGGTTTAAAACTCAACATTTAGAAAACTAAGATCATGGCATTTGGACCCATTACCTTATGGCAAATAAGAGGGGAGAAAGTGGAAACAGTGACAGACTTTTTCTTGGGCTCCAAAATCACTGTGAATGGAGACTGCAGCCATGAAATTAAAAGACACTTCATCCCTGGAAGAAAAGCTATGACAAGCCTAGACAGCATACTAAAAAGCAGAGACATCACTTTGCTGACAAAGGTCCATATAGTCAAAGCTATCTTTTATACAGTAGTCATATGTGAGAGTTGGACCATAAAGAAAGCTGAGCACCGAGGAACTGATGCTTTCAAACTGTGGTGCTAGAGAAGACTCTTGAGAATCCCTTGAACAGCAAGGAGATCAAGCCAGTCAATCCTATAGGAAATCAATCCTAATATTCATTGGAAGGACTGACGCTAAAGCTCCAATACTTTGGCCACCTGATGAGAAGAGCCGACTCATTTGAAAAGACCCTGATGCTTGGAAAGATTGAAGGCCAAAGGATAAGGAGGCAGCAGAGGATGAGATGGTTAGATAGCATCACTAACTCCATGGACATGAATTTGAGCAAACTTTAGGAGATAGTGAAGGACGAGGAAGGGAGTCCATGGCGACACAAAGAGTCAGACATGACTTAGCGATTGAACAACAGCAAAATCAGAAGAGCTGAAGGAGTAAAAGGAGGAAGGGATGATGCACGGAGAACTGAAAGCTCCTGATCCTTCCAGTTTGACCCTCATGAGCCTATTCCAGCCACTGGGCGGCTCTGAATGCTGCCACTTCTGGGACTGGAATCGTCACAACTGCCCCTCCATGGCTGAGGCTGTAATCAACAAAGAGCCTCTGCTGCCTGCCTGCTGGAGTCTGCAGCTAAACTGCCTCTCTGCTGCCATGGGAGCTGCTGCTGCTGAATTTAGAAGTAGGATCTCTCTCCCTTCCTCCAACCCTCTGATCTTTGCTAATGCCTGCCTTTGGCAGATACTAATAGGAAGCCGCTGGCAAAGAGCCTGAGAAATGTAATTCACAGACCTCCAGATTGAATCAACACAGAGCAGTTTATAAAAGGTTAAGTAAAAGGCTGAGAAACAAACTTTTTATTAAAGTCATAGCATATATTGAAACTGGGATAAACTTGAGATCTGGGAACCTCTGTGTTGGACTTGATAAAACCACCTATCACATTTTATTTATACTATAATTAGGATAAAGAAGTATAATACAAAGTATAAGGGGAAGATAGCAGACCTTGAATTTGTCTGAAATTGCCAAAAAATATTTTGAAATTTTAATGAAAAAATTGATCTTGCTTCCATAAACATGACCCAATTTATGTTGTGATTTTTCCTTGAAAAGGCTACATGTATTTCTTATCAATGCTCTTTAGTGAAGAGCTCTTCTGATTCTTGATAGTCACTATTAATGAGAAACTGTTCACAAATGGGTGAGCGAAAAAGTAAAAACTTTTAAAAATAGCAATTCAAAAATTCATTGCTGTTGAAAATATATTTAAAGACTAATAGCTCCTTCTTCCTTTCACTGATAAATGTAACATTGGCATTTCTTGTGATGATATGAATGGCTTTGAAGTCTATTAAAAAGTTTTCAAATCTGCTTGGTGTTGCTCTTTCATGCATGCATTGTACTGTAGTTACTGCACAGCTAGCTTAGACGTCCCTTAAAAAACCATGTTGGCTGCAAATGGATGGGAACACTGAATAATTATTAAAACAGAGATATAGGGCTAATGTCGGGTCAGGAGCTACACAGGCCAGAAGGCTCCATCCAAGCTTCCCAATCACACACTGTCTGTAATTTAGGATCCAGAATGCTAACTCCCCGGCAGGACCATAGCCTCGTCATTCATGTCGAGCCTGTGTGGGTGTGCTCTGACGTGGCTGGCTGAAGGAGGTGGTAAAGCACCTCCTGACTGCAGTCCTTGCGTTTTGAGAGAGTGGAAGTAAAGGACACTATTCTGCTTGTCCTCGGCAGGAGTCTTGGGACACACTGTCAAACCCCCCTCCAGAAGGGAATCAGGATCTAGAATACAATAGCATCCACTTGTGGTACACAAACGGGCCGCTCTGCCCTGAAGACCAGGAAGAACTTCATGCTGTGGGTTCCAAAAGCTTGAGTTTAGTTCTGCTCAGAACTCTTCTCCCTGATTTGTAAAAGCCTACACCTATCCCCAAAATACAGAGACATATGTTGACAAAGATGCCAAACAGATTTCTATATCCTTGTAACAGAACTTTGAATACAACTTTAAAATAAGAATGCTGGAAAACCATGTTTTGGTTAGTGTGGTTGACAGCTCTGGGATGACTCTTTCCCTCCTAGTATTCATGCCCAGGAGGGTGGGTTGGCCTTAGTAATTTGCTTCTAATGAATAGAATACACATTTCAGTGATAAAATGTCACCACCAAGATTAGACAACAAAGGCTTGCATCTTGCTTATCTTCTCAAGTCTGTTACTTGCTCACTCACTCTATTTGAAGCCAGCTGCCATGTTATGAACTGCCTTATAAGGAGGAGTTATAACAACTTAGACAGCATATTAAAAAGCAGAGACATTACTTTGCTAAAAAAGTTCCATCCAGTCAAAGCTATGGTTTTTCCAGTAGTCGTGTATGAATGTGAGAGTTGGATTATAAAGAAAGCTGAGTGCCAAAGAATTGATCCTTTTGAACTGTGGTGTTGGAGAAGACTCTTGAGAGTCCCTTGGACTGCAAGGAGATCAAACCAGTCCATCCTAAAGGATATCAGTCCTGAATATTCATTGGAAAGACTAATGCTGAAGCTGAAACTCCAATACTCTGGACACCTGATGGGAAGAGCTGACTCATTAGAAAAGACCCTGATACTAGGCAAGATTGAAGGCAGGAGGAGAAGGGGACAACAGAAGATGAGATGGTTGAATGGTATCACCGACTCAATGGACATGAGTTTGAGTAAACTCTGGGAGTTGGTGATGGACAGGGAGGCCTGGTGTGCTGCAGTCCATGGGATCATAAAGAGTCGAACATGACTGAGCGACCAAACTGAGCTGAACATGACCAGAAACTGAGGCAAGTCTCCAGCCAGTAGCCAGAGAAGATCTGAGGTCCTTAGTCCACAGCCTGGAGGGACTGAATCCTGCCAACAATTCTGTGTGGGTTTGGAAGCAGATCTTTCCCAGATGAACCTTCAGATGACTATCATTTATTACATTGCAACCCTAGTCAACACCTTGATTGCGGGGAACCCTGAGCCAAGACATTAGCTAAGCTGTACCTAGATTCCTAAAAAGAGAAATAGTGAAATATTTGCTGCCTTATTTTTTTATTTATTTTTTTAATTGAAGGAAAATTGTCTTACAATTCTGTGCTAGTTATTGCTGTACAACAACCCGAAACTGCCATAATTATACATATATTCCCTTCTTCTTGAGCCTCCCTCCCCTCCCCCATCCCGCCACTCTAGGTCATAGAGAGCCAGGCTGGGCTCCCTTGTCATACAGTAACTTCTCACCAGCTATCTATTTTATACATAACAGTGTATATACGCTGATGCTACTTTCTCCATGTGTCCCACTCTCTTCTTCTCCATCTGTGTTCACAAGACCATTCTCTACATCTGTGTCTCCATTCCCTCCCTGCAAGTAGGTTCATCAATACCATTTTTCTATATCCCATATATATGCATTAATATATGATATTTGTTTTTCTCTGACTTGTTTCACTCTGCATAACAGGTTCTAAGTTCATCCACCTCACTAAAACTGACTCAAATTTGCCCCTTTTATGGCTGAGTAATATTCCACTGTATACATGTACCATATCTTCCTTATCCATTCATCTGTAGATGGATATCTAAGTTGCTTCCATGTCCTGGCTACTGTGAATAGTGCTTCTGTGAACATTAGGGTACATGTACTTGTTGCTTTAAATTGCTAAGTTTTGAGCTAATTTGTTCCTCAGCAACAGATAACTAATTAAAGAATCCACCTACCAGTAGAGGAGACCCAGATCCCCGGGTCGGGAAGATACCCTGGAGTAGAAATTGGCGACCCACTCCAGTATTCTTGCCTGAAGAGATCTGGGAACAGAGGACCCTGGTGGGATCCAGTCCATGGGATTTCAGGGCTGAGCGTGACTGTGTGACTGAGCACACTATCAGTTATGCTTAATGGGCAGAAAGAACTCATAAAGCACTTGATAGTCTTTCACAGTATACCAGAAGCTCACTCATTGCACAAGCAATGAGATAATTGGCATTTTTGAGAGAAAGAAGACAGCAATAACTCTTACTGAATCTTATGACTCTTCTATTTCCTTCAAAGACTTAGGATTGTGTTTGATAATTCCTAAGTTAAAATGCCTTGCAATAGATTTGGTGACAAATAACCAAACAAATACAATCTTAAAAAATATACAGAGATGTCATATTGGTTTGCTGCACAAAAGATAGCTGGATTTTATCTCAGAATGTTTTCAAATTGAAAAGGCACTAATAATTTTAAAATATAGTTTAAGACATTTGCTTACTCAAAACAAAAGTGATAACTGTGTTATTAAGACACTGGAAAATACAGAAGAGTTCAAAAAAAGAAAATTAAAATTTCTTATTATACCATATTCTAAAGATAATCACTATCAA
Source organism: Odocoileus virginianus (assembly GCF_023699985.2). Classification (NCBI taxonomy): domain Eukaryota; kingdom Metazoa; phylum Chordata; class Mammalia; order Artiodactyla; family Cervidae; genus Odocoileus; species Odocoileus virginianus. Next base: position 482,368 of record NC_069686.1, on the reverse strand, counting down.
GATTTTGGTGTGTATTTCCAGTCCCTTTTTTCTAATGTGTGTGTATAAAACACCTTTGTAACACACATAACATACATTTGTAACACTTTTCCTTCAAAATAAGATTATACTACACATTTTGTTTTTGAAGCTGATTTATTTCAGCTTAGTATAAAATGAGTATTTTACATTTTAATAAAGGTTTTTCTCCAAATTTCTATGGCTGCATAATATTTCATAATATGAATGGGCTATGGTTTATTTAGCTGCTCTATTATTATATTCTATTCATTTTTTTATATTATGAAAGTGAGAAAAAGAATGCATAGTTCTTTTTTCCCTTATTGCTCATGGGTCAAAAGCAATTTAGGAATGACTAAGTATAGCTAGCTCTCTGAGAATAAACAAAAGTGGTGTACAACAGAGGCTGCTTTTTACTCATTGCCTCTTTGTGTGTGTGTGTGTGTGTGTATATATATGAATATATATATATAAATATATATATATATATAAATTTATATATAAATTTGCTCCAGGAAGCCTGATTTTATTGGAGTAGCAATGGTCCCAGTTTGAAAAAGTAACAGAAAATAGCAAACCCCCTGATCTCCCGTATAAATAGAGTGACTGGAGGAACATCTAGGAGAGCATTTGGGAGCGGAGAGAGGAAAAAATCATTTGGTAGGTATAATTTTTCCTTTTTCCTATTTCTCTGTTCCTGGGTGAAGGTATGAAAACTTGATGACTGGAGCTCTGGCCAAGATGAGGGTCTTAAGGACAGCACGAAAGCCATATCTCATACGACGATCACTCTGGTCCTAAGCACATGCAGTAGAATGGAGAGCAGAATTATTCTCACTCTGTAAACTGTTCTTTATTTCTTTCTCTCCTTCATGTGTACCTAAAGTTACATAAGCTAAATATACATAAACCCACTCTGTATCCATATCTGTCTTAATCTATCCGACACCACATCAGAAAGTCAATGGAAACCATTGTATACCTACACGACCAAAGACTTCTTTAAAAGGGTTGAAAATTCCCAAAGGCCAATGGTAATTTGCATGGAGGACTTATGAGTTAAGGGTGTTTTTTGAATTTTATGGAGTATGTGTGCTTATGTGTGCTGGGTGATGAAAGGTAAGAAGAGGGGAGAAGATTGCTTTACTACCAGTGGTCCTATTCATCCTTGAACTTCTTAACTACGGCCTTAGAGTCATCAAGTTTGACAGGTTAGTCCAGCTGCGATAACCTGACTTAGCCATTAGCCAGATTGCTCAGGTACATGCTGACATGGAGGGTAAATGTATGAGGTACAGAAAATTGTTTAGGCATAAGGTGACTGTTTAGGTGCAATAAGAATACTTTCTGAAGCCTGAGACTGTGAGGAAAGATGACCCAGTCTTGGGTCAAAATTGGAATAGAGCCATGTAACGTTAGAATTCAAAGACATCGCTGAGAGAGCATCCAAGCGAGAGGTGAGCAAACTTTACTTGGAATCAAGGAGTTATAAAACTGTTTGTAGGTTTCCGTTTTCCCCCTTCCAAGCTGAAAATAGTTTGGGGTTTTTTTTAGGTTCAATGGAGAAATGTAAAGCCTTAGAACTTATATAACCCAATGCACTGAATTGAAAAACATCAGTGAGGAAGTAATACTGTTTCTTAGCCACTAAAATGTTAATGTGTGGATATATTTATGAAGCAGCTCACCACAGTCAGCTTTATAAGCTTTCATCCTGAAATTATATTTCAGGCCAAGGTAGATGATGGTCCCTGAACAAGACTATTATTTGACGAGAAAGGTACAGTGATGTGCCCAGTGTTACAAGGCAGACAGATGAGGTCTCTAGGCCTGGAACCCAAGTTTCTTGACTCCCAATTCAAGGCTTCCAAGAACCATTTTAGAAAATTCAAGAGGAGGCAAATAGAGGAGTTTGGGACTTCAGTGACTATTATTTGCATAGAAATGATTTATATTGGACTACTGTTTTTACTTAATTACCATAGCAACCACTGTCAATTTCCCTTTTAAAAAAATTAAGTTGAATAAGTTAATTTATTAAACTAATTTTAAAAATTAAATTATGAAGTTAATAAAGTGGGCTTTTGTTTGTTAGGTTTTGACCTTTACAATGAGCTATTTTGAAAATAACCATTAGTTGTGAATATTTGGGGGAACACACCATCCAATACTGTACTATAAAGACAACATCATTTTGTACTGTTTTTGTCCCTTTAAGTCCAAGCTGGCAGTGTTTTAGTAGACAAAATTCTCTCACAAACTCTGTGGGACTCGTGAATCTCACTACAGCTCATCGGTTAGACAAAAGCCACACCTACAAAATCCCTTCTCTAACTTTTGTCCTGCAAAGACTGCTGAGGAACAAGTTCTTAAACTTCTTGGAGGCTGTGGTGTTTGATTAAGAGATTCTCTGAGGCACTCCCCTCATCGTTTTGAAGGTTCACTGAATCGTACTCTTGAGGATCCACTTTAGATCTTTGAAAATATAGTTTTTTAATATTTATTTTCATTTATTTATTTGGCCATGCCGGTCTTAGTTGTGGCATGCAGGATCTAGTTCCCTGACCAGGGATCGAACCTGAGCCTCCTGCATTGGGAGCATGGAATCTTAGCCACTGGACCACTAGGGAAGTCCCAATCTTTGAAAATCTTAACAACAGGTTTTACAGTCATATTTGTGGCTTTATCTTTAGACTTTTTCTCCTAGCAGTGACTTGGTTCTGAACATTACTCAAAACCATGTCTTGATTTTATCAACTACTGCTGTCTGAAGGGGGTTTCCCTGGTGGCTCACAGGTTAAAGCATCTGCCTCCAATGGGGGAGACCCGGGTTTGATCCCCAGGTTGGGAAGATCTCCTGGGAGGCTAAGGATTTTTAAAATCGTCAGTTTAACAGTCCTTCCCTCAATTTATCTCTTTCCTTTCACATCTTACTATAAGCAGGCTGTCTTTTCAACACTTTACTTAGAAAGCTTCTTAGCTAGATCATCAAGTTCTTTAGGCATATTCTCTGCTGTCCACACAACTGAAGAGGATATTGTTGCTAAGATATCTATCACAACATAGCAAGGATCCCCCTTCCTCTAGTGTTCCTCATTTCCCTCTGTCTTCCCCACCAGCATTCTCAAAGTTCAGATTTCCACTAACAGTCTTTTCAAAGCAATTTAGATTTTCTCTAATGTGCTTCTCAAAATCCTTCTAGCTTCCACCTACTGCTTGGTTTCAAAGCTATTCCCATTCAAAAAACTAAGATCATGGCATCTGGTTCCATAATTTCATGGCAAATAGATAGGGAAAAAATGGAAACAGTGACAGACTTTATTTTCTTGGGCTCTAAAATCACTGCAGATGGTGACTGCAGCCATGAAATTGAAAGACATTTGCTCCTTGAAAGAAAAGTTATGACCCACCTAGACAGGATATTAAAGAGCAGAGACATTACTTTGCCAACAAAGGTTCGTCTAGTCCAAGCTATGGCTTTTCCAGTAGTCATGTATGGATGTGATAGTTAGAGCTTAAAGAAGGCTGAGTGCTGAAGAATTGGTGCTTTTTACTATGGTGCTGGAGAAGACTCTTGAGAGTCCTTTGGACAGCAAAGAGATCAAACCAATCAATCCTAAAGGAAATCAACCCTGAATATTTATTGGAAGGACTGATACTGAAGCTCAAACTCCAATACTTAATCCACCTGATGCAAAGAGCCGACTCATTAGAAAAGACCCTGATGCTGGGAAAGATTGAAGGCAGGAGGAGAAGGGGGTGACAGAGGATGAGATGGTTGGATGGCATCACCGACTCAATGTACATGAGGTTGAGCAAGCTCTGGGAGATAATGAAGGACAGGGGAGCCTGGCATGCTGCAGTCCATGGGGTCACAGAGTCAGACACAACTGAGTGACCAAACAACAACAACAATGGTAGCCTACCACTCTCAGTACAGGGTTCAATCAGAGAAGAAGAATCACTAGGATAGATATACACGTGCATACACACACACACACACACACACACACACACACACACAGGAATTTGATCATCCTGAATTGTGTGAGCTAGTTAAGAAGTCTCTTAAGCCTGGCTCACCAGTCAGGCTGTCTGGAAGGAATGACTGAGTTCAAAAGCTAGCGAAACCCAAAAGCATGAGGTTTGTGCCTCATGAGGATAGACTGAAACTGCTGCCAATTATTATTGCCTCTAAACCTTGGTGGTGTGAATATCCTCCGGATGCTAAGGCTCATTGTCATAGAGATAAACACTTACACCTGGCCCAAGAGTTAGCCACTGAAGGAGAATCCTGGGGAAGATGGATTGCTACTTACAGCAATGAGGTAAGTCAGCAGATTAGCAACAAGGTGTGAGAGCTATGAAATGCCTGAAGTTCTCTATATCTCCCACAAAAATTTCCCTGTGGCTTGCCCTAGATGGAAACATGGGAAAGGGAATTCTGTGGAAAGTAGTTCAGGCTGGTTAAATGGACACATTTTACATCACCATAATCCATCATGTCTGCAGTCCAGCCAGTAAGAAGGAGGAAGGAAATGAAGAAAAGCTCATCCTCCTCCATTTAAGGATGCTACCTCAAAGGGATGCTTTAACCCCATGGGCTAAAACCCAGTCAGGGAGGTGGGAAATACGGTCTTCATTCCAGTGGTCATGGGCATAGGAATTCTGTTCCTGGGATACAAAGGAGGAGGAATATTAAAGACAATTCACACCTTCTGCCACACACATTTGGCTCTTCCTAGATGAGAGGATGAGATGGTTGGATGACATCACCAATACAATGGACATGAGTTTGAGTAGGCTCCGGGAGTTGGTGATAGATAGGGAAGTCTGGCATGTGCAGTCCACGGGGTCGCAAAGAGTCAGACACGACTGAGCGACTGAACTGAACTGAAATGAACTGAACTGAACTTTGCTTGTCAAGCTCTAATTCACCCCTGTGCATGCTTAATTGCTCAGCCGTGTCAGACTCTTTTCGACCCTCTGGACTGCAGCCTGCCAGGCTCCTCTGTCCACAGGACTTTTTAGGCAAGAACACTGGAATGGATTGCCATTTTCCCCCTCCAGGGGATTTTCCCAACCCAGGGATTGAACCCATGTCTCTTGCCATTGTAGGCAGATTCTTTACCTGCTGAGCCATCAGAGAAGCCCATTTCACCCCTGTAGACTTAGCTCAGTTATCATTCTTCCTGCAAAGACTTCACTCTTTCTTCCCACTGTGTTTTAGGTAAGTCCCTCCTTCTTGGCACTTTTTTGTTTATTCATTTAGCAAGTTTTAAGTCCTTCCATGTGCCAGGCACTGTTCTGGGAACTGGGGAGTTAGCAGTGACCACAACAAAGTCCTTTCCTTTGCAAAGCTCAATGTATCATAATTATTTAATATTCTTTTTTACTCTAAGGCTGTCTCAAATTAAGACAAGAAGGGCAAGATTCATAGATAACTTCAAACATTTTTATTTCCAACTAAATGTATAAATCTGTTATCTAGAATTAAGATTAAATAATTGGGCGAATCTTCTAAAGTACTTCATATTCTTTCCTATAATTGGTGATTTATAAGAAATGTAATTTATAAGTTACATCTCTTTTAGGAAGTCATGGACCTTAAAAGGACCCTGGAGGTTATGAAATTAAACCACCTCAATTTAGATGAGAAGTTTGAGTCCTGGATCTCAGGATTTTGTGCCACGTTAGTGTCAGTACTAAAAGTAGAATCCAAGAATATTGATTTTTGTACAGATGTCCTTGATGTATTGCTTTTTGTGTTTGAAAAAAAATCACAGTAAAAATATGCTCCATTATGTATATAAAAATCAGTCTTTCCAAAAATTACAGCATCAAAATTCAGGTTAAGAAAAAACTGCTATAAGAACAGGGGTTTTTGAGGTGAGTGTATGATAGTGTTAAGGGTATTTTATAGTTCTAGTGTGTGGGAAAAAAGATATAAGTAATTTGGAAATAAACATATTACAGAACAGTAGTATAGAGTTGTAAAATGTCAGTTATATTTTCAGGGTGACGATGACACTTTACATCAAGGTCTATGTAGCCCTTTCATAAAATTTCATGGATTCTATTAGAAATCTGCTTTATGTTAATTTGAGATCTATAGCTGCACACATACACTCACACACTCAAAACCAGGAAAGTGGAGTTTTAATTTAAAAATTGATATGAAAAATAAAACCATTATGCACAGTTTTGAGCAACCGCTGAAGTTTAACACGTATCCTTGCTCTTTGACCTTTGCTCCCACACACCAACTGATGCAGTCTGAAATGCATGGCCCATATTCACACCCACACTCTCAGCTATCATCCGCCCCTCACACACGGTTCTGACACTTTTGTTCCACCTTCCTCATCTATGGGAGATAGCTGAAGGAGAAATGAAAGTCTTGAGCACAGATGCATAATGTATAAACGTGTGTACTACACAAAGCCTCTGGAAAATAGCTGGCAGTGAAATAACCTTTATTTCAGAAAAATTAATTTTCAGTAGAATTAATGAAAATATAGCTAGCTCCTCCAGACAAAATTTGTGATATCAGATGGGAAGATTGTGATTCAGTTTAATCCATTTTTATAAAAATATAACTGAACAAATAATAAATTGATGGCTTCCTGAGAAAGGGGTTTAAAACAGTACCGTTCAATTATCTCTAAAGAAAATAGTTTTATCATTTTAAGTTGGTGCAGGAAGGCTACACTTAATGTTTTAGGGGTTTTGCCCTGAAACCTTTAGTTTCTCTGATTCTGCACTACATTTAGGTTTAGGAGGATACAATTGGGTCAAACACCAGATTTTAAAGCACACAAATATGGAAAAATCAACAATGCTGTTGCTAAAAATACATAAGCCAGGAACTGTGGAAAGTTCAAAACTATCAAAGAAGACAAATGTTATAAAGTCTCTCTAAAAGTGGTGGCCACTAACTATACATTACTACTGTAGACAATCCATCTTAATTTTATAGGTCAAATTTTTATTTATCAAGAATCTTAAAGGTTCTGAAAATCAATAAAATTATGAAAAACAGAAGCGAAAGGTGCACATTTCCTCCACTAATGAGGAAAAATAGCTCACCTTCAGGGCAGGTTGAGACTCTATGAATGAATGAATGGACTTCTTTGGGCTACAGGTGGCAGAAAACATGACTCCGACTGGCTTAAAAGGAAGTTTATTGTCTCCTATAACTGAAAGATCCAAATGTAGTTTCCGCACTTCAAGCATAGCCTGATTCAGTCGAACAATTCACAAGTGCTTAGTTGCTTGCCTCTAACTGCCTCCTGTGTGACTTCAGTACCATGTTCCACACAGATGTGCTCTGAATCTACCATCTTCTCAAGTTCAAGACCAAAAAGCAAGAAGCAGTCAGCGTCCTCAGGAACTCAGCTACTAGCTTGAGTCTTGTGCTCATACCTGAGCCAATCACCATGGCTAAGAGGATGTGATGTAGTGACTGGCTTAGGCCTAAGAAGCTTGTTTTACATCGGAGTGAGGACAAAGGTGTAGTCTTGGTTAAGCACATGGACCAAAGTGGGGGTGGGAAAGTAAATCTCAATATGAAAAGTGGGAGCTGTTTTCTGAAAAATGGAGAGTAAATGGGATTCTGGAATACAAAACACACATTTATAGGAATGATCTATTATAGGCAGAAATCTCAAACGGGGCCATCAGTTTGGTTCGGTTCAGTTGCTCACTTGTGTCCAACTCTTTGCAACCCCATGGACTGCAGCATGCCAGGCCTCCCTGTCTGTCACCAACTCCCCGAGTTTACTCAAACTCATGTCCATTGAGTTGGTGATGCCATCCAACCATCTCATCCTCTGTCATCCCCTTTTCTCCTTCTGCCTTCAATCTTTCCCAGCATCAGGGTCTTTTGAAATGAGTCAGTTTTTCCCATCAGGTGGCTAAAGTATTGGAGTTTCAGCTTCAGCATCAGTCCTTTGAATGAATATTCAGGACTCATTTCCCTTAGGATTGACTGGTTGGATCTCCTTGCTGTCCAAGGGACTCTCAAGAGTCTTCTCCAACACCACAGTTCAAAAGCATCAATTCTTTGGTGCTCAGCTTTCTTTATAGTCCAACTCTCATGACTCTCCATACATGACTAGTGGAAAAACCATAGCTTTGGCTAGACGGACCTTTGTTGGCAAAGTAATGTCTCTGCTTTTTAATATGCTGTCTAGGTTGGTCACAGCTTTTTTCCCAAGGAGCAAGCTTCTTTTACTTTCATGGCTGCAGTCACCATCTGAGGTGATTAAGGAGCCCCCCAAAAAATAAAATCTCTCACTGTTTCCATTGCTTCCCCATCTATTTGCCATGAAGTGATGGGGCTGGATGCCATGGTCTTAGTTTTCTGAATGTTGAGTTTTAAGCCAGCTTTTTCACTCTCCTCTTTCACTTTCATCAAGAGGCTCTTTAGTTCTTCACTTTCTGCCATAAGGGTGTTGTCATCTGCATATCTGAGGTTATTGATATTTCTCTCGGCAATCTTGATTTCAACTTGTGCTTCCTCCAGTCCAACCTTTCCCATGATGTACTCTGCATGTAAGTTAAATAAGCAGGGTGACAATATACAGCTTTGACGTACTCCTTTCCCGATTTGGAACCAGTCTGTTCCATGTCCAGTTCTAATTGTTGCTTCCTGACCTGCATACAGATTTCTCAGGAGGCAGGTAAAATGGTCTGGTATTCCCATCTGTTGAAGAATTTTCCACAATTTGGTGCGATCCACACAGTCAAAGGCTTTGGCATAGTCAATAAAGCAGAAGTAGATGTTTTTCTGGAACTCTCTTGCTTTTTTTTATGATCCAATGGATGTTGGCAATTTGATCTCTGGTTCCTCCGCTTTTTCTAAATCTAGCTTGAACATCTGAAAGTTCATGGTTCACATACTGTTGAAGCCTGGCTTGGAGAATTTTGAGCCTTTCTTTGCTAGCGTGTGAGGTAAGTGCAATTGTGCGGTAGTTCGAGCATTCTTTGGCATTGCCTTTCTTTGGGACTGGAATGAAAACTGACCTTTTCCAGTCTTGTGGCTATTGCTGAGTTTTCCAGATTTGCTGGCATATTGAGTATAGCACTTTCACAGCATCATCTTTTAGGATTTGAAACAGCTCAACTGGAATTCCATCATCTCCACTGGCTTTGTTGGTAGTGATGCTTCCTAAGGGCCACTTGACTTTGCCTTCCAGGATGTCTGGCTCTAGGTGAGTGATCACACCATCATGATTATCTGGGTCATGAAGATCTTTTTTGTACAGTTCTTCTGCATATTCTTGTCACCTCTTCTTAATACCTTCTGGTTATGTCAGGTCCATACTGTTTCTGTCCTTTATTGTGCCCAACTTTGCATGAAATGTCACTTGGTATCTCTAATTTTCCTGAAGAGATCTCTAGTCTTTCCCATTCTATTGTTTTCCTCTGTTTCTTTGCATTGATCACTTAAGAAGGATTTCTTATCTCTCCTTGCTATTCTTTGGAACTCTGCATTCTGATGGGTTTATCTTTCCTTTTCTCCTTTGCCTTAGCTTCTCTTCTTTTCCTGAGATTTTGCTTGACCTCTATATATCTAGGTCTGTGTGTGAGAGAAGTTTGCAGCATGGAAATACCAGTGGTAAGGAACAAAAATATCCCCAAGAAAATCCTACTCTTTCCAGCCAAAGGACCAGGAAAGGGGCAGCCAGTAAAACAGAGATCTTTTAGCTGTACGCTGTAGGCAGAATTCCAAGATATCACCCCAAGTTTCCTACCAGTGATATCCTGACCTGGAACTGGGACTATCACTTTACCTCTGTGATTAGGCTCTGCTCTATGCCTTGGCTGATCTTAAGACATGGAGATTATCCAGGTGATCCTGATCTTACACATGCATCTTTTAAAAGTCAAGAATTTTTTCTGGGTTGTGGTAGAAGAGAAAGTCAGAGGGATTCAGCATGAGGGAGGATTTCTTTTGCTATGACAAAGGGGTCCTAAGACGTGGCAATGATGTAAGAATGGCCTCTAGGAGCTCAGCGTGGCCCCCAGATGACAGCTAGCAAGACGATGGGGATCACAGTCTTAGAACTGTAAAGAAATGAATTCTGTCAACGATGGGAAGGAGTTGGGAGCAGGTCTTTCGGTACTTGAACCTCTAAGTGGAGATATAACTTGCCCACACATTTTAGCCTTCTGACCTACAGGATTCTTGATTCAGAGAAACTACAAAATAATAAATGTATGCTCTTTTAAACCACTAAGTTATTGGTAATTTGCCTGTTCTTGAGACAGAGCACTATGAAAAAGCCATGCCCCAGTGGTGCTGCAGTGATGGAGCTGGGTGGCAAAATGCTGGCTTCCTCTACTATATTAGCTTCCTGTTGCTACTATAACAAATCATGACAATTTTGGTGGCTTAAAACAACACAAATGTATTATCTACAGTTTTGGAGATCAGAAAGCTGAATGCATCTAAAACCAAGGTGTCCACTGAGCTGCATTCTGTCTGCAGAGTCTGTTTCCTTGTTTTTTCCCCCCAGTTTTTAGAGATTTCCTACATGGTTTGGCTCATTGCCCTTTCCTCCATCTTTAAAGCAAAGCACTCCAACCTTGTGATCACATCTCCCCTCCTTTTTTTGACCCTTTTATCTTACTCTTATAAAGACACATGTGGTTACATTGAGCCTACCTGAAAATCCAAAATAATCAAGATCCTTAACTTAATCACATTTACAGTCTCTTTTACCATGGGAACATATAAGAATAAGAATATATTAGAATATAAGAATATATTTTCCATATAAGAATAAGGGAACGTATTCATAGGGTCTGAGGATTAGAATGAGCAATGGTTCTGTAGAAGCCACATAAACTGAATTTGAACCACAGTTCACAAACATAGGCTAGGATATACATTCTGAATATAAACAGGTTAACTAAATACTAAACTAGGAAATGTAAATAAGAACCAGAGTCTTATAATACTGGGTTGGCCAAAAATTCTTTCAGGTTGTTCAATACCATCTTACAAAAATTCCAAATGAATTTGTTGGCCACCCTAATAAAAAATGCTCAGGATATAGTCCAAACTTATTCACCATATTAAGAAAATATCAACTCAAGTAAGAAAAGACAAGCAAGAGTTACCAATGCCAAGCTGACACAGATGTTGGAAGTATTGGACAGGGATTTTAAAGCAGTTATTATTAAAATGTTCTAATAAGCCATCGCACATACTCCTGAATCAAGTGGGAAAAAAAAGAAAAAGAGAAAACCTTAGAAAATATTTATACAAGATATAAAGAACAACTAACTGGGAATTTTAGAATTTAAAAATATAAAATCTGAAATAAAAACACATTGGTGGGTGTTTTGATAGTTCCCAGGATTTAATTTATCAAGGTAACTGCATGAGGATACTAAGAGGTCAATACTATTGAAAGAAGAGTTTATTCAAGGGGCATGTCGTGCCATGTGGGGCTAGATGAAAAAATGCCAGCATGGACACAAGCCATTTTGGCTTCCAAAAGAAGGAAGGGGTAGGCAAGTTTGAGCAATCCTAGGAATGGATTGTTGTGTTTTTTAAATTTATTTATTTTAACTGGAGGATAATTACTTTACAATATTGGTGGTTTTTCCCATGGGTGCACATGTGTCCTATACCTTGAACCCCCCTCCCACCTCCTTCCCCACCCCATCCCTCTGTGTTGTCCCAGAGCACCGGCTTTGAGTGCCTTGCTTCATGCATCGAACTTGCACTGGTCATCTATTTCACATATGGTAATGTACATGTTTCAATGCTATTCTCCCAAATCATCCCACCCTCACCTTCTCCCACAGAGTCCAAAAGTCTTTTCTTTACATCTGTGTCTCTTTTGCTGCCTTGCATATAGGATGGTTGTTGCCATCTTTATAAATTTCATATATATGCGTTAATATATAGTATTGGTGTTTCTCTTTCTGACTTACTTCATTCTGTATAATAGGCTCCAGTTTCATCCACTTCATTAGAACTGAGTCAAATGTGTTCTTTTTTATAGCTGAGCAATATCCCATTGTGTATATGTACCACAACTTTCTTATCCATTCATCTGCCAGTGGGCATCTATGTTGCTCCATGTTCTAGCTATTGTAAACAGTGGAACATTGGGATACATGTGTCTCTTTCAATTCTGGTTTCCTCTGTGTGTATGCCCAGCAGTGGGATTGCTGTGTTGTATGGCAGTTCTATTCCCAGCTTTTTAAGGAGTCTCCATACTGTTCTCCATAGTGGCTGTAAGGACTGGATGATTTTGATAACCACTGGGTTACAGTGATGGTCTCTACCTGTCTAGTACTTGGCCCTGGGGGTGCTGATTTAGGGCAGGGGAAATACTGGCTTGATGTGTGAATGTTAGGTAAGAAAGGTTGTTGGGATATGGGCTCTGGAGTGGTTTGTTTGCAATGTAAAAAGCTCGTGTAGGGGAATCATTTGCTATCTGAAGGAATTAGTTAGATTTGGGAGGGCCAGTCTCTCTCTGGTCAGCAAGGGCCCCAAGATATGAAAACAATATAAAGTATAAAAAATAAAAAAATAATTAAAACAATGGCTCAATAGTGAAATGGGGTGCCAGAAGACTCAGTGAACTTAAAGATAGAGCAATAGAAATGATAAATATGAACACCAGGAAAAAAAGAGATTTTTTAAAAAAATGAATAGATCCCAGGACTTGTGGGATAGTAACAGCAGATCTGACATTCACATTATCAACGTTTCCAAGAAAGAAACAGGATTCTGAGCAGAAAAACATTTGAAAAAACAATGGCTCAAGTTTGGTGAAAGACACACGCTTCCAGATTCAAAAAATTGAGTGAACCCTAAATAGAATACATTTTAAGGGATTCACACCCAGGTACATCATAATCAAACTTCTGAAAACGAAGGGCAAAGAAAAACTTTTGTAAGCTGCCACAGCTAGAGAGAAACAATGGATTACTGAGAAATAATGATTCAAACAGCAGCAGGTTTCTCCTCAGAAACTTGAAGGACAGTGGAAGGAAGAGACAAACATTTTTCAAGTCCTGGAAGAAAAACACTGTCAACCCAGAATTCTTTACCAAGTAAAACATATCCCTCAGGAAGGAAGGTGAAGAAACACTAAGAGAATTTGTTACCGGCACCCCTGCTAGACAAGAATGGCTCAGTGAACTTCAGACAGAAACGAAGAGGCGATGAAAGGCCACTGGTGCTGCTGCTAAGTCACTTCAGTCGTGTCCGACTCTGTGCGACCCCACAGACAGCAGCCCATGGGACTTTTCAGGCAAGAGGACTGGAGTGGGGTGCCATTGCCTTCTCCAGAAAGTCCACTAGGCCATCACAAACTGAGAAAGAGCAGGGGGGTCATATGGATCGCATTTTCATAACACTCTCAGAGTGACAAAGTTACAGTGATTGCAGGACTGATCAGTGGTTTCAAAGCCTTAGGACTGGAAGAGGGTGTGATTATTTAGGTGGTTACTGAAGTGTAACACAAAAACCTTTCTTCCTTGTTATTGGGGCAGTTCTGGATTCTGATTGTGGCAACGGTTATAGAAATCCACAAATGTGGTAACACTTCAAATTTTACCCCCTAAAAATAGTGTATGTGAGGAAAGACTGGTAAAACCAAATAAGGTCTGTATGTGAGTGAACAGCATTGAACCACTGAATTTTCTGGATTTGACATGTTACTATTGTTATAGGAGATACTATCACTGGGTTGGTATTAGGTACCCAGAAACTCTTTGCAATATTTTCTGCAACTTCTTGTCTTAAACATTTCCAAAACAAATTGTTAGAATGACAATATAGGACATATTTTAGTTTTTAAACAATTTAATAATTTATAAAGGTAACATCCTACCTTTATAGGTAGGAAAGCAAAAGTTGAAGAAAATCAGCTGAACTGGCAGTTGATGTAGGAAAGATTCTGGTTCAGTGAGATCATTCTGGGCATACCCGCTCCAATATACACATGCTTATATGCATATGCATACACATACACACACAAACACACTTACAGCCACTTAGATTTCAATATTTCTCTGTCGTTTCTAGTATTCTCTTTCCAGCCATCTAAGTATTCTCTTGCTTAGCATTAGGAAAGATCTCTCAGGAGATTGTTCCTCTTTTCCTATTGGTGGTCTGACCCATTTAACTCCTCCCTCATCTCCTAACCTTTTTAAAGTCTATAACTTAAAAAACAAACAAAAAAAAATTTGGCTGTCCCTTGCAGCTTGTGGGATCTTAGTTCCCTGACGAGATCAAACCCAGGACCTCCACAGTAAAAGCATGGAGTGGAGCTGGACCATCAGGGAATTCCCTGAAGTCTTTATAATTCTTGTCATCATAAAATTCTAGCCTCCATTTCTAATAGTGATACTGCCAGCAGCCTATTTAACATCCCAGAATTTACTGCCACCTGATTGGATATGATCAAGCGAGAGAGCACGTTCTGAAGGCTGACTCAGCATTAAGTGACGTCAAACAAAGTAGGTAGGCTAGAGGTGCTTGGTCTCACTGTCACACATCCTTTAGAAGGCTGGGGAGCGTAACTCAGAAAGGTCTAAAGAAACACAGCAGGTAAGTAGAAAGTTGGAAGAAAGGCAAGGAGTAGTGAGAAGGCATCCCATTGATGACAACAGAGTGTGCTTAGCCACTGCAGCCGTGTCCAACTCTGTGACCCCATGGACTGTAGTCTGCCAGGCTCCTCTGTCCATGGGGATTCTCCAGGCAAGAATACTGGAGTGGGTTGCCATGCCCTCCTCCAGGGGATATTCCCAACCCAGGGATCAAACCAAGGTCTCTCACATTGTAGGTGGATTCTTTACCATCTGAGCCACATTATCCAGCTCAGATCCTTCAATGATCATTCAGGTTGGGACTGAGAAAGGAGAAGACCATTCAGGAGAAAAGAAGGAACAGAAGGAAGAGAAAACTTCTCACAACCAGACTCTATTCCCGTCTTTTTCTGGGGATAGAGGGAAAAACGGTCAAGGATGGTAGACCCAGTTCTGAGGCTGCTGGGAGGGGGAACAGAGGACGTTCAGTAGGCACTGATGACTCTGTGGATCCAGTCTGTATAGCGGGAAACCTTGGTGTAGTAGCCAATGTCACCTCTCAGAACACACCCTTCTGACCAGGATAAGATCCCCTGGAGCTGATTTTGGCACAGGATTGGGATAGCAAGTACTTCCTGTTAGAAAGAGGAGAGATGGGTCAGGCACAGTAGCCAGAACAAAGATGACCTAGTACCCAGTGCCCCTCTGAGGAGCCCAGACAGAAAGACTCAGGGGATGAGGGTTGGGAGAAATGTCTGGTGGCCATCTGGGACCCGTCCCATCACTCACCCTAGGCTACATCAGAGGAAGCCACAGAGAAAGGCAACACTCAGGTGTCTCCACACTCACATTCATGTTCATTCATGCTTGGTTCTTCCTGGACCACATTTACCTTGATCTCTTCTTGGATGTAAACAAGAAACTGGATTGTGTTGAAGGAGTATATGTGGACCCCCAAACAGTGTCCCAGAACAAACTGGGGAGGGCCCAAGGGAAAAGAATTACCTTACATGTGTGTTTGCTCTCCAGAGACAATCCTGCACAGAACATGTTCTCTGTGATTTTAACAGGCATTTTTCCTATAGGGGAATCTTCACAATATTCATTAGAGAAGCAAGAGACAGTCTGCTTTATTTTGACATCAGGTTTTACCTCTGAGCACGTGCACACACACAGGGTGAGGGCGAGATGGAGAGAGAGAGAGAGAGAGTTTATTTTTCTTTGATCCTTCACACATTCATCTCCCTTTCTTCTCTCCTTCCCTCCCTCTTA
The DNA here is from genome assembly GCF_023699985.2 of Odocoileus virginianus. Classification (NCBI taxonomy): domain Eukaryota; kingdom Metazoa; phylum Chordata; class Mammalia; order Artiodactyla; family Cervidae; genus Odocoileus; species Odocoileus virginianus. The sequence continues at coordinate 466,534 of NC_069686.1, read as the reverse complement.
CCTGTAATTAACCTCTCTATCATTCAACGAAAGAAAAAATAAATTGAAAGGGAACCAGAGAAGAAAACATATGAAATGAGAAAGCCAGTATCTGGTTCCAGTGCTGTATACCACATGTCTTGGACTTAGGTATGCATGGTTTTACTTGTGAATGCTGTAAGTTTCTAAAGAATGAGCCACATTCAGCATCACCAGCAGGATGATCCTCCAACCCCTTCCTCACCCATACACCCTCCCACCTGCATCTGAATGATAAATGAGTCAAGAATACAGGATTCTAGAGACCTCCAGCCATACATAGCCCTGTTACCCCTTATAAGATAAGGTCTCTCCTATGACCTATTTGGCCTCAATTTCCACATTCATAAAATTAGAAGTTAAGATGTATAAGTTCTCAGGACACTAACAGCTCTCTTGATTTCTAATAATTCAGCTCTGTGATAATCCTCACAGAGTGGGCACTCAAGGAACACTAAGAGTCCATTTTGAGGGTCACTCACCAGAATTCTGCCATGACCAGCCCCAGCCAAAGACAGTGCAGTTGTTCATCCTTCTGTCAGTTGTGGGACTGGGCAGAGCTGCCAACTTTACCTGGTCGTTGAGCTTTAGGGGATGTGTCAGCTTGATGAGCACTATGTCATGCTCGGCAGAATCCTGTTTGAAACTTGGATGTGGGACAGTGAGCATGGGTCTTAAGCTCTCCATCCTTTTTTGGAAATCCTCATCTAAAATATCAATCTCCATCTCAAGAAATCTGGAACAGGCCATGAAGGATGAGCAGAGGAAATAGATATTATTCTATTGTTCATCTTGCATCATCCTACTGGGGAATCTAACTCATAACCACCGGGATCTATTTCCTGCCTCTTTCCAACCACTTCTTAGGTTTGAGAGTTCCCCATGCAAGTCTCTTTGGGGTTGAGCCATCCCAGTGACTAAGAAGGGGGAATGCTTCTCATTCCAGGACCCCATCACTCACGGTAAGAAGCAGTGTGCTGCGGTAAGAACCCATTGTTTGTGGATCAGGGTCCCCAGACAAGTGTCCTTTTCTGAGTTCAGGAAAACCAAAAAGGTTGATTCATTCTTCTGAAAGAATTGCAGGACTGAGTTTGCCTGTTCTGGTATAGATGTTCCAGTCATTGTTACTGCTGTCAGATGGGGAGAGGAAGGCAGAATCTTAGAGGCAGGGGCAGACTTTCCAAAGGATGGAAGTCTGAAATTCTTTATGTGGAAGTGCTTTGAAATGGCCCATCTGTTTTTGGTATTTAAGGGACTATTAGACTATTTCAGAATCCTTCTGTTAACTTCCCCTTGGACTTCCTTCTGTATTTGTGTCCTCCCTCTTACTCACACTTTCTCTCCCTTCCTTTCTTCCTTTTGATTCTTCCTTCTTTTCCTCAAACATCCTTCTTAGCTATATCACAAAATCGCATTTTTTGGGTGCCAATATCCACCCTCTATTGCGTAAAATCTCATCTCAGTCTGAATCTTCTCTTGTGCTCATGGAGCCAGAGGAAAAGAACCTCTGAGAGTTCTAGAAAACTACCAATCCCTGGGGTTCTGAGTTCTTAACTTTCTGATGATCACTTGTGAAAGTGAAAGTCACTCAGTCATGTCCAACTCTTTGCAACCCCATGGACTATACAGTCCATGGAATTCTCCAGGCCAGAATACTGGAGTGGGGTAGCCTTCCTCTTCTCCAGGGGATCTTCTCAACCCAAGGATCAAACCCAGGTCTCCCACATTGCAGGCGGATTCTTTACCAGCTGAGCCACAAGGGAAGACCAAGTATACTGGAGTGGGTAGCCTGTCCCTTCTCCAGGGGGTCTTCCTGACCCAGGAATTGAACTGGTGTCTCCTGCATTGCAGGCAGATTCTTTCCCAGCTGAGCTACCCCTGTTATCTATACCCATTTCCTACTTTTTTCCAATATAACCTTTTCAAAATTTTAAGCCAAAATAGGAATCTGCACTCACCAGCCACTGTCAGAATAGCGAAGGCCAGAAGGAAGCCATTCATGTCTGCTGTCTCCACACCCTCTTCCAGCAAGAAGATCTGGGAAGGGAGTGAATTACTAGCCAGAATTGTGAATTACCAGTGAATTACCAGGGAGTGAATTCCTGAGGCTCAGGAAGCTTTGCAAGGGGAGAAACTACAAAAAGGTGGGGAGGTTCAAGGGAGCAAGTGACTCTGAACTAAGGGAGGAAGGCATCGGAGGGAAGGAAAACAGTCCCTGTCTTTCTAGAGGGTCTGCCCTCCCACTGCATTATGGGCAATTTATCCAAGGTGAGATTCCTGACCCCCGGGGGATGTACTGTAAGCCAAGAACTTTGGTCTCCTTTATTGGTAAAGAGAAATCTCAGCTGGCCAATCCTGTCTGCCCTAATCTACTAGTAATACTTCAGCCCCCTGGTTCCCTTAGGTTTACTCACCTGTCCTCACTCAGCGTGGCTGATCTCTTCCTTTCTGTGTGACATTTACCAGCACTTAACTTGAAAACAGCCTCCCTCCTCTATGAGGTACAGGCCCCCTCCCCCTAAGCCGCCGAGCCCCCTCGCATGTCACACTGATCCTGTCATGTGAGGACCTTTGCCCTGCATCACACTGGCCCTACCCCTGTCATCCTCTCCTCATGGTACACTGTCCTCACCTCCTGAAATCACGGGCTTTTAGGTCTCTTATTTGGCTCCCACACACACCCGAGCGTCTCCCGTGAACAACCCACGGGCACCTACTTCTGCCCTGATCTGAACACCTTCTTCTCCTGTCAGATGCCCCTTGACTTCCTTCCTCAAAGGTCATCTATGCACGCCCTGGCTGGTGAGCAAGCTCCTCCTCTGGTGTTTGGTCAAATGGTGGTGCTCTTTTGAATGTATTCCTCTAATTGGCTGTGAATGTTTAGCTATACTTTCTGAGTTCATAGCTATAAGTGAGGTTTCCCCCCTTACTCTCTGATCTGGCTACACCACTAACTACACTGAGGAACACTCTGCCTCTCTGCTCCCCATCTGTGCTAATTCTTGTCTGATACTCACTGAGCTCCACTTGTTCAGACTGGATTTTAAGAGCCCGCAGATTCCAATTTGTGTCCACTCCTCCAATCTCTTAAACCCTCAACCCAGAATATTAGTTGGAAGGACTGATGCTGAAGATGAAGCTCCAATACTCTGGCCACCTGATGTGTGGCCAGAGTATTAGAGAAGAGCCAACTGGTTGGAAAAGGCCCTGATACTGGGAAAGATTGAAGGCAGAAGGAGAAGGGGATGATGAGATGGTTGGATAGCATCACGGAATCAATGAACATGAATTTTAGCAAGCTCCAGGAAATAGTGAAGGACAGGGAAGTCTGGCGTGCTGCAGTTCATGGGGTCACAAAGGGTCGGACATGACTGAGGGGCTGAACAACAATAACCTCCAGTCCCCAAAAGGTTTCCTGGAGCATTATTTTTCTTTTTCCTCTATTATGGACTTTGTACTGTAGGCCAGCCAGTTTCTGCAGTGCTTTTCCCTTTGGCCATTACTGAACACGCTTCCTTTCATTATTCGGCTCATCACACAGACATATTTGGGGGCACTTACTTTCCCTACTCTTTGTCAGGGGATCTGCCCCTGCCCCAAACCCTTGCTGCATGGCTCAAGATTGGATGTCAGAAGGCCGGAAACTGAATCCTTAGAGATCCTCCTGGGTCAAAGTGTCTCTATTTTGGTGCCCAGCCCTGGTTCTTCCTAACCTGGGTCTGACACTTCCACACTCATAGCTCATCCTAACAGACCCTCACATATTTCTGGAAGGTCTCAGACTCAAGCAGCTCTACTTACCTGGTTCATAACCTTGACTTCCTTAAGGACAGGATTTATATCTGATTTAACAATGTGCCTCCAGACCCTAGCACAATACCTGGCACCACACAGATTTTACACACACACACACACAACTTTTTTAGATGAATGAGTGAATACCACTTTTTGTTTATTTTTTGACTTAAAACCCTCAACAACCTGCAGCACTGACCTAACTCCAGGAAATCTACACTCCCTGACTTGATTTAGGTCATTTCCCCATGAGTTGTAGTGGGAATAGTGTTCCCAGATCATGGTCTTTGATTAAATCAAGGATGAGGTACTGGACATCACTGACTTGAAATTTAATCTTTTCTTCTTTTAAAAGTTTAATTAAAGTATAATGACAGACAATAACTACACGTTTTTCAAGGGTAAAATTTGGTAAATTAATGAGCATACTCCCGAAAGATTCCTTATGTCCCTTTGTGATGCCTTCTTTTGTCCCTCTCAACCACCACCTTTTCACCAGACAACTACTAACCTGTTTTCTGTCACTATAGGTTCAGTTATACTTTCTAGAATTTTAGATAAATTGACACACAGTATGTTTTCTTTTTTCCAAAATCTGGCTACTTTCACTCAGCATAATTAATTTGAGATTCATAGATGCTATTGTGTAACTACAGAATTCATTTATTTTCACTGCTGAGTGATATTCCATTGTACTGGTATGCCAAAATTTGCTAATTTATTTACCCATTGATTAACATTTGGGTTGTTTCCAGTTTGGGGCTGCTACAAATAAAACGTGTATGAAACCACTACATATGTGTGTCTTTATGTAGACATATGCTTCCTTTCCTCCTGGGTAAATAACTAAAGGTGAAAAGGGCTGGATTATGTGTAGTAGGTAATGGTTTAACTTTTAAAGGAATGGCCAAATTATTTTCCAAAGTATTTTACATGCTCACCAGAAGTGTATGAGAGCTCCAGTTCCTCTATATCATCACAAACAGTTGATGTGCTCAGCCTTTTAAAAAATGATTTTTTAATTGAGATATAATTGACAGATTACATTGTATTAGTTTTACATATACAGTGTGCTCAGTCTTTTAATTTCAGCTATCCTCATAACTATGAAATAGTGTTTCATTTTGGTTTTAATTTGCAAGTCCCTAATGACTAATGATGAACATCTTTACACGAGCTTGTCATTCATGTATCTTTTTTCCATAGTATGTTCAAATCCATTAAAAATTGGATTCTTTCCTTATAATTGAGATGTGAAGGTTTTAAAAAATATCTTCTAGATGGGACTCCTTCAATACTTCCAGAAGCTGGAGAAATGGACTCCCCCAAGTCCATCCACACGCCTCATCCCTAGAATCAATTATTTTCAATTTTCTAATCTTTCTCTTTCCAAACTCCAAAGTAAAGAGCCACACTATTCATCACTGACATGAGTCCCATATATATTTTTATTTCAGGCTGCTTTTCTTTCCACACAAGGTAGATGACCAGGTATACCACAGATCTTTTCCTGCTGGAAAAGTTGCCTTTCACTACTGTTTTCTAGGGCCATATTTGAATGGGTTTCTAATGTAGCAGTCCATTTCTGACTTTACACATACCAAGCAGACCCATCTGTACACCAAGCACAGGTTTTTTCTTTTCCAAGAGCTTGTCATAAGGAAAGGTAGGAAATCTCCCTGCCTCCCACCCCTAAAACAAGCATATGTGTAAACTGAGGAAGGGGCAATAGTGCCATAGTGTGGATGACACAGGAATCTGAACCATCTACTTATGCTGCTTCCTTGTCCTCTGGCCCTGCTCAGGACCAATCCTACATGTATCACATCCGTCTTACTAGAATTCTGCTGGGGCCCACATGACATTATGATTTAGTGGATCTGATAGAACACACCTTATGATGAACAATTCTGTTATCATTGTCACTGGATATTCCAAGATCAACTTCTCTGTCTCTACCAGGGCACAGTATCACATTAAGAACTACTTTTGGAATGGTCTCTGCTGCAGATGGCATAACATTGTTCCAGAACTCTACAGTCAATGTGGTGATTCTCTTACTAGGGCCACAAAATTTATTTTCCCATCAGAGATGTCTCTAATAGCATAGTTCTACTAGGCTATATGATTCAAGGAGCAGGTCTCCTTGCACCATAACCTGAGACTTCTTCAGAGCTTTTTCCTATTCTGGACCCCACTCAGGAAATGGTTCAATGCAGTATTTCCAAGTGTTGAAGATGCTGACTCCAGAACCCCAAGAGCCCACTGGGCACTATGCTTCTTAGTGCTGGGGTGTCTGGCATGTCCCAGTCCACTGGACATTGACAAGGAGAACTGCTGAATCTTCTTTGGATGTATCATTTACCCTCTAGAGCACATGCCTCTTGACAAGGCCTCTAACATTCTTGCCACAGCTTAATCACTTGTTCTGATTAACCTAATGGGGTGGTTATCTGTTGCTCTCTTTGAAATGACACATCAGGTTAAAACAGTAAATGTTTATTATCTCACAGTTTTTGGAGGTCAGGAATTCAGGAGTGGCATACTTGAGTGATTCTGGCTCAAGATCTCCCATGAGGTTACAGGCAAGATGCTGAGTCATCTGAAGGTTTGACTGGGCTAGAGGATATGCTTTTATTTAATATGATGGCTCACTTAAATGGCTTTTGGCAGCAGGACTCAGCTCCTTTCCACATGAATCTCTCTGTAGGGCTAATTCAGAGTCCTTATCACATGGAACCTGGCTTCTCTCATAGCAGGTGACCCAAGAGAGAGCAAGGAATGGAGCTGAATGTCTCAGAAGTCACACATCATCACACTGCACCACTCTATTTGTTAGTCACTAAGTCCAGTCCACACTCAAGGGAAGAGAAATTAAGCTCCACCTCTTGAAGGAAGAGATACCAAAGGATTTGTGGGCATACTTGCAAACCACCACGCATGATATCTCTACTATAGTGGATCTCTGTGATGATATGCAGGATGTGCAGGTGGTCCAGGTTTCTTAGGGCTATATCATGACTGAAGGAAAAAGAAAATGCCTGTGTTATTAATGGGCATCTGTTACCTTTTCTTGTGCTGTGCTGTCCTTAGTCGCTCAGTTGTGTCTGACTCTTTGTGACCCTGTATACTGTAGCCCGCCAGGCTTCCCTGTCCATGGGGATTCTCCAGGCAAGAATACCAAAGTGGGTTGCCATGCCCTCCTCCAGGGGATCTTCCCAATCCAGGGATCAGACCCAGGTCTCCCACATTGCAAGCAGATTCTTTACTGTCTGAGCCACCAGGGGCCGAAGAATACTGGAGTGGGTAGTCTATCCCTTCTCCAGGGGATCTTCCAAAACCAGAAATTGAAGCGAGGTGTCCTGTATTGCAGGCAGATCCTTTACCAGCTGAGCTACCAGGGAAGCCCCCCTTTTCTTGATAGGAGTGGAAATGAAGGCATTTGCAAGTCAACACGAGGTACCTGAGGCCATATTAATGTGTTCCAGCAGAGATATTACATCTGGCATAGCAACTGTAGCTAGGGCAACTATTCAGTTGAGTTTAGTAGTCTCCAGGATCAGACAGTTTTGTCAGGGCAAGACTGGTGAATTAAATGGGGATAAATGAGGAATATTATCCTATATTCTTCAGATCTTAAAGGGTAGCACTAATCTTTCCCACTTTCCCCAGGATGTGATACTGTTTTTAATTTACTATCTCAGTGAGGGAGCAAATGTTAGATATTTCACTTGGTCTTCCCAACTAATACAGCTTTTATCCCATAGTAAAAGAGATCTTATACTGGAGGTTCTGCCAGTTACCAAGCCTGTCCATTCCAATTACACATGGGGGACCCAGAGAAATGAACTCTTCCTACCCTAGTTTTCTCCATGGCATTTATCACCATCTAACCTAGCACATATCACACTTACTCATTTTTATTTATCGTCTATCTTCCCAATGGATATAATTTCTGCAAGGGGGCTCTTTTGCCTTTTTAAAACTGATTTATTTCCAGTGTCTACATAGTGCCTAACATGTCACAGAAACTTTATAGTTCTAGCACACAGCAGACAGTCTGTAAATATTTGCTGAGTGAAAGAATAGTGACTCTCAATATGTTTATTTTTGTTATTCTTATAATTGCTCCTAAGATTTTTCCATCTCTTCCAGTATGAATGAATTCAAATGTGAAGTGTTCACTTTGGAGCAAATTAGGGAAAGGCTCCCACAAGAGGATCAGAGATGACCGCTGGCCCCTCAATGGTCCCGTGGAGCAGTGTATGTGTTGGTGATGAGCTGAAAGGTGGAAGACAGGCCATGAAGGACACCAAGGTTCTCAGTCCCTTCTGTATCTCCCTTCCCCCAGTGTGGGTTGAAGTATACATATTTAATGTCCCATGTTTTCCAGTGGTAATTATTGGTGTTTTGAGCCTCTTAAAATGGAATTGCTTGTTTTTAAAGAATTGAACTAATTGTAAAATTGTAAATACTTTCAGACTTTCTTTTGAAAACTTAGAAGATCTGGCTATTGCCATTTTTTCTGATGCTTAGAATTAGATACTCATTTCAGATGGGGCATATGCTTTTGTATTTTGTCACAGTTCTCATCACTCCTTTTGTCTCTTTCATACTAAGGCTAAATGATTGTTGTCATTCATCAATATACGAATAGGATCATTTTTCTTAAAGAAGAAAGTGATACAGTTTTATATCCAAGTCCATATGAAAACTGGGAAAAATGAAATGTAGACAGAAAGAAGTATACATTCAAGAAAAATGGAAGAATGTTTATAGAAGGTAGGAGAGCACAAAGATCATTCCTAAGCATTTACTACATAATACACAAACATAGGTGGGAACATAGCATGCAATTCAAGATATAGGGGGCTAGTGTCTGTAATCCTTCTTAATCCAATAAGAAAGAATAAATAGTATATTCTACTTAATTTGTAAGGTATTTAATTGTTTTTAAAAGAAAACCTATAATTCCATTATGCACAGCAATTTTTAATTTCTTTTCTTTCCATGTTGATATCTACCTGCCAAGATCTGTACTGTCTCACTCCAACTCCCAAGTTTTGCCCTTTGGAAATGGAACTACAGAGGGAATCAGTGCTAATTCATATGCTTAATAATGGTAGCTTCCTTATTTACATAAAGAAAAGTTTTGCTATTTTAGTTCAGAAGAGAGTTAATCTCACCTAAGGACCTTTATTTTCTTCAATTCTAATGGGGGGGGGGGCAGGTTCAGTTCAGTCGCTCAGTCCAACTCTTTGTGACCCCATGAACTACAGCACACCAGGCCTCCCTGTCCATCACCAACTCCCAGAGTCCACCCAAACCCATGTCCATTGAGTTGGTGATGCCATCCAACCATCTCATCCTCTGTTGTCCCCTTCTTCTCCTGCCCTCAATCTTTCCCAGCATCAGGGGCTTTTCCAATGAGTCAGCTCTTTGCATCAGGTGGCTAAAGTATTAGGGTTTCAGCTTCAACATCAGTCCTCCCAATGAACATCCAGGACTGATCTCCTTTAGGATGGATTGGTTGGATTTCTTTGCACTTCAAGGGACTCTCAAGAGTCTTCTCCAACACCACAGTTCAAAAGCATTAATTCTTTGGTGCTCAGCTTTCTTTATAGTACAACTCTCACATCCATACATGACTACTGGAAAAACCATAGCCTTGACTAGACAGACCTTTGTTGAAAAAGTAATGTCTCTGCTTTTTAATATGCTATCTAGGTTGGTCATAACTTTCCTTCCAAGAAGTAAGCATCTTTTAATCTCTTGGCTGCAGTCACCATCTGCAGTGATTTTGGAGCCCATAAAAATAAACTCAGCTACTGTTTCCACTGTTTCCCCATCTATTTGCCATGAAGTGATGGGACCAGATGCCATGATCTTAGTTTTCTGAATGTTGAGCTTTAAGCCAACTTTTTGACTCCTCTTTCACTTTCATCAAGAGGCTCTTTAGTTCTTCACTTTCTGCCATAAGGGTGGTGTTATCTGCATATCTGAGGTTATTGATATTTCTCCTGGCAATCTTGATTCCAGCTTGTGCTTCCTCCAGCCCAGTGTTTCTCATGATGTACTCTGCATATAAGTTAAATAAGCAGGGTGACAATATACAGCCTTGATGTACTCCTTTCCTGATTTGGAACCAGTTCCTTGTTCCATGTCCAGTTCTAACTGTTGCTTCCTGACCTGCATATAGGTTTCTCAAGAGAACTTCCCTGGTGGCTCAGACTGGGAGAGGTAGGAAGGGATTTATCCTTCCAGTTTCATTTTAGTTGATGGTTTTAGGTTCCAATAACCATAATTGCAACAATAAAAGTAAAATTTCAGGTTAGTAGTTTGAATTCTGAGATGTTCTTAGCGAGAAAATATGCATGATGACTCAAAAAATGTAACAACACCAGGTAAAATTATCCAGATGTTTTATTAAATGGCCAAACACAAATCCACCATAATCCAGGCATTTTGCTAAGCTTAAATAGTAGTTAGATTATGGTACATAGCTGTCAAACTCTTGTAAGGAAACAAGAGTGTTCTTATACTTATCTGAATATGTCTTTCTCCTTCTATCACCTTTTCCATCTTCATTTAAATCAGTTTTAAAGATGAGGGAGTCTCTGAGCCCAATATCCATTGAGAGCCAAGCAGGCAGCTTTTGGCTGTGAACCAGACTGGGGATGACTCACCGGAAGCCAAATGTTCGTATGGGAAGCTCCCCCTAAAATGGCAAGAAAGCAAACATTTATAAACATGTTAAAAAAAGCATTGTGGAACCCTTGGGAGGAGGGGTTAAAATATTGCCACACATTGCTAATTACACCATTTTGATAAAATACTGCTTTGCTACCATGGAGGCTGGCCCAAGCGTTATGCCTTTCAGAAACAAGGTTGCTATAATTGGTATGACTGTCCTGACTCACAGTACTTCTTATTTTGAAATATAATTCTATTTTGATAACCTCAGCCCAATCTGTATTTTGAATGCATTGAAAAATTCATATGCTACTTGTGAAAATGTTCTGTTCCCTATAGATAGGTCTCTCAGTTGCAATCTACACAGGGGTCACAAGAAAAGAGTGGTTAAAAATGGAAACTTATTTCTTATTGAGCAAATATTTACCTCAAATTGTATAAGTATATATTTAAATTCTGCACCATGGTGTTGACTGTTGTATTAAATGCCCTTCTTTACTCCCTCAAGCAAATAAAAAACAATTGTTTTTATTCTGATAGATATTTTTGGTACATAGCAGTTTCCTGTTAGACTTAGGCCCTAGAACTCATGACTCAGATGATCTGGGACCGTGGGAAGTCAGCTCCTGTTAGAAATGCTCTGAAGACAAGGCGATGGTAGTGGTGGAAGGGTGGTGTTTTTCTGTCTGGTCCTGATTTGAAAAGGAACCAAGGAATGGAGAGGTAATCAGGCCAAGAGGCCAGTCCTCCTGCAAAGCCAAACTACCTGCCCTTTTCCTATGACCCCTACTAGGGTTCCCAGGTTTGTTGGCACATTTTAAAAAGGACTTTGAGTCAGCCAGGCAGTGACAGTTGAACTCACTGAACTTAGTGAAGTGAAAACCCCTAATTTTTGCCCAACTGTTTGAGACCCCATGGACTACACAGTCCGTGGGATTCTCCAGGCCAGAATACTGGAGTGGGTGGCCTTTCCCTTCTCCAGGGGATCTTCCCAACCCAGGGATCAAACCCAGGTCTCCCGCATTGCAGGCGGATTCTTTACTAGCTGAGCCACAAGAGAGGCCCACTGAACTTAGCAGCAGCACTTTTTTAGAATTTTATCTTGTTTATGGGTCAAAAACTCAGTCTACATAACAAAAGGAAGTATATCAGAGAAGGAATAAATAAATAAAGATGTATTAAAGTGGAAAAAAAAAAGTCTTGTATCCAAGAAATCAATAACAACTCCTTTCAGCCATACCTGTGTTGTGTATGTTAATAAGGTGACTCTTGGTAGGCATGATTTAATCCATCATAACCATGTATGGAAACACCATTAAATTCCCTAAATGATAAAGTTCAGAGAGCTTTCTAATTAGTGAACACATCGAGGTGTTGGGAGGGTGGTATTCCCAGAGAGCTCTGTGACATCATTCCCCTACCACAATCCTACACCTTGTCTAGTGCATTTCTTTCAGTTGGTTGTTGCTGAGTTGTATCTTTTGTCATAAACTGGTAATAGCAAGTAAACTATTTGTGATTTCTGTGAACTGTTCAAACAAATTACAAAACCTGAAGGGGGAGGTAAAGGGCACGCTCAATTTATAGCCTGTCAGTAAATTGAAAAAGTCCCAGGGCACCTGGGACTTGAGACAGCTGTCTAAAGTGGGGGTAGTCTTGTGGGAATGAGTCCTTAACCTGTTGGGTCTGCATTGACTGGTAGCTACTGTCAGAACTAAATTGTGGGGCACATCGTAGATATCTGGAGAGTTGGCAAGTTGGTTAGTGTGAGGAAAACACCCACAGATTTGGTGTCAAAGTATTGTTAGCAAAAAAACAGTTCACTGTGCTTTTATGACTTCAGTAAGCTAGAATATGTATCAGGTTTGCCAAATCCATATGAAAAAACATACATGTAGGTTCTCGTCTACTGGTAGATCAGACAAGACTCAGCTGACTCACAGATACATGGAAATAGATCAAACAAGTAGCATGTGTTTGAAAGGAACACTTTAGTTAGACAAGGAGTGGGGATTTTTTGACAATCGTTTTGAATGTGAGTCAGAGTGTAGGTTTGAGTGGGTGAGCATGTGGGTGGATACATCTGTGGGTGTCAGAAAGAGACAGCCAGGGATAGATGGCTGCAGTTCCCTAGCTAGTAAAATGACTATAATAGTAAGATAAATTTAAAAGCATAGAGCTCTACAGAGTCCTTTAAAATAGTTTTAGACACATGATGTCTACAGACAAGCTTATTTAAAATACCAATTGCTTCCCACAAAGACTTTAAATTACTCCTTCCTTACACAATACCAGACGATTTTCATTTACCACTTACTTGAAATTTGGTAATTATCACAAATGAACCCTAACTTACATTGCTAGTAGTCAAAATCATTTAAAAATGGGAAAATTGAGATAATTGGGCTGCATTTCTTATCTAGAAAGTGACCTTCAGCTGTTCACAGACCAAGAAATGATAGCAAATAACTTGCCACAGAAATAGGAGCTAAAGAAGGATTTTATTTATTTACTGCTGTGACAAGATGGTTTCTGATATACTTATCTGCATTAAATAAATAGGAGATACAAAGATACAAAAAGACAGGGAAGAGACGATGTAATTTCTTGCTTGGTTTTACTGGAGAATAATGATAATGGTGAAGTGAAGGCTATGCACAGAGACTTTATTTAACAAAAAATTCACAGATGTTCACTGTTTTGGGCAATTCCATGATGACATTTCTAGACCCTGGCAAGTGTGAATCTACGGGCAAGTCCAGAACTCACAAAAGCTACAAAGAATATCACTGGAGACTAAAGGGAATAATCCCAGAATGACAGAGATGATGGATGAACAGGCAAAGGCTAGGCGGTCGCTCAGTACACAGCTCCCGCATCAGAGCCTCTGTGACGTGCCTCCCTGCTGCGCTTGCTTGTAGAATGACAACCTGCATCTGCCTTCCAGGCACCAGCTCACAGGCACTGTTTGTGCCAGGTCAATGGAGGAAACAATGACTAACTCTTCATTCATCAACAGTGACTTTTTTTCAAAACAAAAACCTTTTCCTAATTATAAAAATAATGCATGATCATTATTAAAAAATTCAGATAGAAGAGAAAAGCAGCATTCAATGAGTTTCGGAGAATTCATTGAAAGCCATTAGATACCAAAGGAGTATAAAGGGTCTGTGCTTCATCTCCTACTCCTTCTTTGTTGACTCACTTCTCCACTCCTTGCCATACATCACTTTTCATGATTAATTGATGGAGAACAAGTGATACAATGTACTTGCCTAGCAGGGCAATCTGTCTATATACCATTATTGTTTCTCACATACTGGATGCATAATATACATTTATTTCATAAGTTACTTCAGGCCTGGAAGCATCCAAAACTATATCCGCCTCCTATTCACATTAATATCACTCCTGCACTCACAAGAAGGGAGCACTCACCTGTCTCTGCTATAACGTCCTGATTCTTTACCCTTAGAGCTGAGCTAGGAAGTCAAATTCCATGTAAGCAGTCTGAGAATGATGAGTGGTGGTTTTGAGTCCCCACGAGGTTTGGAACCTTTAATGCAGAGGGTGGACAGATACGCAGAATGTGTGAGCCTCCTGTAAGTCAGGACAGGATAGGCTAACGTTGCAGTTACCCAATTAATCTGAAATCCCAGTGGCTTAACCCAAGAAAGATTTAATTCTTGCTCTTGTTACATACCCATTGCAGATGGGAAGGCCATCTTATTCGAAGACCAGGATGATGGAATTTCTGCCATCTTGTGGCTGCAACAGCTCCTTGGGCCCTGTAGCAGGGAGAGAGAAGAGATTCTCAGTGGGCTTTCCACTGCCTCCGCCCAGGACTGCTTGTGGCTTCTACTCACATTTCATTGGCCATAGCTAATCACGTGGTCTTCCAAACTTCAAAGGAGCTGAGGAATTTGGGGACTGGCTGAAATGATTAGCTAAAACTGTCTCTCACCTGAACTGTCTCACACTTAAACCTAAGTGTGCATTTTTGACACAGGCTGACATTTCCAAAATCAAGTAAGTGATATCTACTTGTCTATGTCAATTTTCTGCTTTCTTTGACATGAATATTTGAGAGTGAGAAGAAGGTAAAGAAGAATATATTGCACACATAAATAGTTTTGTATATATATAAGATAATTACTGTATACATACTAGCATTTTATTTTCTATAACAGGTATTCAAGAAGGAAGAATATGGTTGTGAAAGAGAAAACCATTACCAAACCCTCATTTTTAGCCACTAATTCCAATTTGGGTTGACTAAAAGCTTGGATTTGTAAGGGTGGACTAATTTCTGTAACAATTAGTTATCTCTGATCTTTGGAATTCCAGAAAATTTTTTTCTTCTGTATATCTGAATTTTATACTTTTCCTATTATTTCCCTGGTTGAGACAATGGAATTTATTATTGCACATGTGACAGTTCTGTGTAGGTGTTTGATGAGTGGCCTTCCAGTGATTCTATTTCTAGAATTTTATCCTGGGAAAATAAACAGCTAATATAAATAAATGCATGTACACATATATTTATTGTAGTATGGGGCTTCCTGGGTAGCTCAGACAGTAAAGAATCCACCTGCAATGCAGGAGACCCGGGTTCGATCCCTGGGTCAGGAAAATTCTCTGGAGAAGGGATTGAAAACCCACTCCAGTATTCTTGCTTGGAGAAATCCATGGACAGAGGAGCCTGGTGGGCTATATAGTCCGTGGGATCACAATGAGTGATCAAGTCAGACACAACTCGACTAACACACACATTGTTAATAAGGGGAAATACTTTCATGACACTACATATCTCCAGCAACTGAAGGTAAATTAATCATGTTAATTCTAATAAAATATCATGAATGATGCCATAGATGTCTTCAGTAATGATGAACAATGCTCCTTATACATTAAGTTAAAATGAAAAGTGAAAGTAAAATAAATCTGTCGAGTCCAACTCTTTGTGACCCCTGCAGTGTAGCCCATCAGGTTCCTCTGTCCATGGAATTCTCCAGGCGAGAATGCTGGAGTGGATTGCCAATTCCCCTCCAAGGGATCTTCCCAACCCAGGGACTGAACCCAGATTTCCTGCACTGCAGGCAGATTCTTTACCATCTGAGCCACCAGGAAAGCCCTTAAGTTTAAAATACCTGTTTATAAATCTCTATGTTTAGAATATTCTCACTTTTATTTTTGGCTTCCCTGGTGGCTCAGTGGTAAAGAACCTTCCTGCCAATACAGAAGATGCAGGTTCAATCCCTGGGTCAGGAAGATACCCGGAGAAGGAAATGGCAACCCACTACAGTATTCTTACCTGGGAAATCCCAGGGACAGAGGAGTCTGATGGGCTAGAGTTCATGGGGTTGAAAAGAGTTGGACACAACTTAGTGACTTAAAACAACAGCAACAACAAATATATATATATATATACACACACACACACACACACACACTATATATATATATCAAATAAAATGGGAATATTCTAGACATAGAAGGTTTTATATATATAATTTTTCCTTAGATAAAGTGATATTTTTATTAAAAAAAGAAATTTATTTTTTATTTTAAAGCAAAAAAAAGAAAACCCCTGATGTTTAAAACAAAAACTCAAGAGTTTTAATCCACAGACATCTCAAAGAAAAAACAAAACACCACCCGGTTATCCATACTGGCTCTGTCTTCCAGACAGCCCCTCTGCCTGAGCACCTTGATGAAGCCCCAGCCATCGTGGTGGGGATGGGTGGGTGGGGTGGCGTGGGGGAGCCCAGTTCTTGGTAGGCCCTTGTCTCAGTGCCCGGCTTGAGCTAACTGTGGAGTCCATGCATAGCTGCTGCTCTTCATTCCTTACCTCCCTCACTCTGACAATGGTCTGCTTTCTTTCGTCTGAGTAGGAAACCTGCAGAGGCAGCTGGCTTGGGATATTTTGTGTAGGCATGTGAGTTATATGTAAATCACATGCACAGATACTAAGAATCATTTCTCAGATGGCACAAGTCAAGAGTATTTGCCTCAAGTTTGTGTTACACCTAAAAGAGAGCACATACTTCTGATATTTCTCTTAATTTCTTCCAGAATAAATCAATCCACTGTCAGGAGAGGTTTGGCTTTTCAAGTTCACTATTCATTCTGAAATTATCCATGCATGCATGCTTATAAACATTAAATCATTTTCAAAGAAATTCTACCACAGTTGAATTCAAAGTGAAGAGCCAGAATGTAACAGTTTTATCCAAGAATCAACATCTTTTACAGTTCAAATAATGCAATATGGATTTATAACAGCCCAAAGAGGAAAACATTTTTAACTACTTTCAGTATTGAGAATAGTGATTTTATGAAATTCACTCAGCAAAATCATACATCTCTACCACTGATTTGTACATATAAACACACAATTCAAATTTTATTACTATCTGTTAAAATTGTAGCAGCTATATTCATTTCAAAATTCAAAGAGGTGTGCTTTTTAAAAAGATAACATCTACACTTAAAAGTCAAAGCAATCTTGCTTTTCTATTAAAGACTAACTTTTATTCAATCAGTATACTCTCTTCTTAAAATTATGAAACTGTGAAAAAAAAAAAAGAAAACACCAAACACTTTGTTTGTTGATTTATAATTAGCTTATATTAGCCTAGGCCATTATTTTGGTATTTGGAAGCAGGTTGAAAAAGAAGAACTACTGATAATCATATGTAATTCATTCTGATTTTCTTGATTCAGTCCAGTTCAGTTGCTCAGTCGTGTCCAAATCTTTTTGACCCCATGGACTGCAGCACGCCAGGCTTTCCTGTCCATCATCAATTCCTGGAGCTTGCTCAAACTCATGTCCATCGAGTCAGTGATGCCATCCAACCATCTCACCCTCTGTCATCCCCTTCTCCTCATTCCTTCAATCTTTCCCAGCATCAGGGTCTTTTCCATTGAGTCAGCTCTTTGCATCAGGTGGCCAAAATGTTGGAGTTTCAGCTTCAGCATCAGTCCTTCCAATGAATATTCAGGGATAATTTCCTTTAGGATTGACTGGTTAAATCTCCTTGCACTCCAAGGGACTCTCAAGAATATTCTCCAACACTACAATTCAAAAGCATCAATTCTTCGGCACTCAGATTTCTTTATAGTCCACCTCTCACATTCATACATTTCTACCGGAAAAAACCATAGCCTTGACTAGATGGACCTTTGTTGGCAAAGAAATGTCTTTGCTTTTCAGCATGCTGTCCAGGTTGGTCATAGTTTTTCTTCCAAGAAGCAAGCATCGTTTAATTTCATGGCTGTAGTCACCATCTGCAGTGAGTTTGGAGCCCCCAAAAATAAAGTCTCTCACTGTTTCCATTGTTTCCCCACTTATTTGCCATGAAGTGATGGGCCTGCATGCCATGATCTTAGTTTTCTGAATGTTGAGTTTTAAATCAGCTTTTTCACTCTCCTCTTTCACTTTCATCAAGAGGTTCTTAAGTTCTTCACTTTCTGCCATAAGGGTGGTGTTATCTGCATATCTGAGGTTATTGATATTTCTCCCAGCAATCTTGATTCTGGCGTGTGCTTCATCCAGCCTGGCATTTTGCATGATGTACTCTGCATATAAGTTAAATAAGCAGGGTGATAATATACAGACTTCACATACTCCTTTCCTGACTTGGAACCAGTCTGTTGTTCCATGTCCAGTTCTGTTGCTTCCTGACCTGTATACAGATTTCTCAGGAGGCAGGTAAGGTGGTCTGGTATTTCCATCTTTTAAAGAATTTTCCACAGTTTGTTGTGATTCACACAGTCAATGACTTTGGTGTAATCAATAAAGCAGAAATAGATGTTTTTCTGGAACTCTCTTGCTTTCTCAATGATCCAACAGATGTTGGCAATTTGTTCCCTGGTTCCTCTGCCTTTTGTAAATCCAGCTTGAACATCTGGAAGTTCTCAGTTTACATGCTACCGAAGCCTGGCTTGGAGAATTTTAAGCATTACTTTACTAGCGTGTGAGATGAGTGCAATTGTGTGGTAGTTTGAACATTCTTTGGGATTGCCTTTCTTAGGGACTGGAATGAAAACTGACCTTTTCCAGTCCTGTGGCCACTGCAGAGTTTTCCAAATTTGCTGGCATATTGAGTGCAGCACTTTCACAGCATCATCTTTCAGGATTTGAAACAACTCAACTGGAATTCCATCACTAGCTTTGTTGGTAGTGATGCTTCCTAAGGGCCACTTGACTTTGCCTTCCAGGATGTCTGGCTCTAGGTGAGTGATCACACCATTGTGGTTATCTGGGTCATGAATATCTTTTTTGTACAGTTCTTCTGCGTATTCTTTCCACCTCTTCTTAATATCTTTTGTTTCAGTTAGGTCCATACCATTTCTGTCCTTTATTGATTAGCAGTAAATTAAGAATTCTCTTTCCTAACAGAGAAGGATAAGATGCTAATTTTCATAATCATTCAGGATTTTAAGAGGCTGGAGAAGACTTTTGAGAGTCCCTTGAACAGCAAGGAGATCAAACCAGTCAATCCTAAAAAAAAAAAATCAGCCGTGAATAGTCATTGGAAGACTGAGCCTGAAGCTGAAACTCCAATACTTTGGCCACCTGATGCGAAGAGCCGACTCATTAGAAAAGACCTTGATGCTGGGAAAGATTGAGGGCAGGAGGAGAAGGGGATGACAGAGGATGAGAAGGTTGGATGGCATCATTGCCTCAATGGACATGAGTTTGAGCAAATTCCGGGAGATAATGGAGGACAGAGGAAACTGGCTTGCTACAGTCTCTGAGGTCACAAAAGTTGAACACGCCTTAGCAACTGAACAATAGTAAGAAGGGAATTAGCCCTAGAGGGGTAAGGAAATAAAGTGCCAGTGCTGAGGTGAAAAGGCAAGGGAAACAGACTTTGGCAGAACCCTTTGCCCCTTTCATGATTTCCTGAAAGGATCCAGCTAAGAATTGCCGTGAATAACTCTCTTGCTAAGGTACAGCTTTTGCTACCACAAAGGGCATGAACCAGCATAAAAGGTGTGTTCTGGAAGGAGGACTTACCCTCATACCTCAGTGCTACTCTGGAGACCTTGTCCGTCTTGCCTCATCGGCTACTCCCATCGAGCACCAGCTCTAAATGCCGACCATTTGCCCCTGACACACCGTTCCCTCCTGGAGGAGGAGATGGCAACCCACTGCAGTACCCTTGCGGGAGAAATCCCACGTACAGAGGAGCCTGGCGGGCCACAGTCCGTGGGGTCGCAAAGAGTCAGTCATGACTGAGAGACTGAGAACACTGCTCCCAGCCTCTGGCCTCCCCAGCCGGAGCCCCGTTCAAAAGACCTCAGTCAGGCCGGGTCATCCCTCCTCGGTCTCCAAGTGGTCATGGCGCTTTTCCGCTGCTGAACTCAGACAATGAGTGGGGAGGGTTCACTGCACTGGGCAGGAAGAATATAAAGCAGCTCACTTACTTCACCTGAGAACTATCCTGAAATACTGTTGGGACCCGTGGAAGTGACTCATGCAATTATAAAGCTAACTAAGTGTATGGCCTGTTCTCTGCTACCCAGGCATCAGATAGTAAGAAATAAGAAGTAAAGTTGGGCTACTCAAGCATACTATGTTAAATCTCTTTAACAAAGAAGCTGTGTGATGTTTTCCTAATTCCCACTCACACATACCAGCCATCCTGCCTTCTGTGTAACACTTAGCCTCCGACACTTGACTACCCTGCTTCTCCCCCCTACCAAGCAGTGAACCCATTTACATGCCCTTGAACCCTCTCACTGTCACACATGCACCAGGGAACTCTGGAATGTCTTTCTGTGTGTGTCGGCTTTTGCTCCCTTTCACCTCTAGAATGTGACTTTCTTTAGCTGAACAGGTTCTCTGTTCACGTGTGTGACTGTACTGTCACATAACATAATGCACAGGTGTCATCTCAGCCATCAGCAGATGCTTAAATCCTGATGGTGGTTTCAACCAACCATCAGTGTATACAGAGCGCAAGCTGTGTGTCTGTAGATTCATACGTGCCAAGGGGTACAAACTCCTGTGCTTCTCTGGGTATTTGTGCTCAGGTGCCTGTGTTGCGTTTATGTGTGTGTAAGTCCACATCTGTATACAGCTGTTTGTGAGTCTTAAGGCCCAGTCAGCAGCTTCCTGTAAAGTATGATCATTTGCTTCCACATTTCTGTATCTAGCAGTGCTATCCTCTTGGATTTCTTCAACTTTATTTTTACTGTGGTAAAATATATGTAACAAAAAATTCACCATTTTAACCAATTTTAAGTACATGATTTGGTGGCATTAACTACATTCACAATGTTGGGCACACAGTCACCACGGTCTAGTCCCCAGATTTTTCATCACTCAAAAGGGAAATGTAACCAGTAACTCCCGGTTCCCCTTCTCTCAACCCCTGGGACCTTCTAATCTACTTTCTATCTCTATGATTTTGCCTAATGTTTTCAAGGCTCATCCTTGTTGGAGCATGTATCAGAACTTCTGTTACATGGATATACCACATTTTATTTCTGTTTATTCATTGTGGACACTGGGATTGTTTCTACCTTTTAATTATTGTGAATAATGCTGAAATTAGCATATGCATACGAGTACCTGTTCAAGTTCCTATTTTTACTCCTTTTGAGTATATACCTACAAGATGAATTGCTGAGTCATATGGTGATTTTACGTCTAGCTTTTTGAGGAACCTCCAGATTGTTTCCACAGTGGCTTCACAGTACCATCAGCAGTGGATGAGGGTTCCAATTTCTCTACATCCTTGCCAACATTTGTTGTTTTCTTCTTTTTAAAAAAATAATAACCATGCTAATAGGCTTGAAGTGGTAACTAACTGTAATTTTGACTTGCATTTCTCTAATGATTAGTGATGCTAAGCATCTTTTAATATGCCTGTTGCTTCTACTGCTAAGTCGCTTCAGTCATGTCCAACTCTTTGGGACCTTATGGACCATAGTCTACCAGGCTCCTCTGTCCATGGGATTCTCCAGGCAAGAATACTGGAGTGGGTCCCCATGCCCTCCTCCAGGGGATCTTCCCGACCCCAGGGATCGAACCCGCGTCTCATGTTTCCTGCATTGGCAGGCGGGTTCTTTACCACCAGCACCACCTATCTTTAGAGAAATGTCTGTTCAAGTCCTTGCCCTGTTTTTAAGTGGGTTGTTTGTTCGTTGTTGTTGCGTTGGAGGAATTCTTTACATACTCTGGACATCAATTCTTTATCAGATCTGTGATTTGCAAATACATTCTCCCAGTCTGTAGTTTGACTTCTCACTTTCCTGATGATATCCTTTGAGGCACAAAAGCTTCTCAAAAGTTTTGATGAAATCCAATTTATCTATTTTTTCTTTTGTTGTTCATGCTTTTGGTGTTTTATCTAAGAATTTATTGCCAAATCCAAGGCCATGAAGATTTTCTACTATGTTTTCTCCCAAGATATTTATCATTTCAGCTCTTATATTTAGGTCAGTGACTCATTTTGAGTTAATTGTTATATATTGTGTGAGGTAGTGGCCCACCTCTACTAGAACGATTTGTAGAAGAGACTGCTCTTTTCCCGTTAAATGGACTTGGTTCTCTTGTCAAATGTTTCCCGGGTGGTGTTAGTGGTAAAGAACCCACCTGCCAATGCTGGAGACAAAAGAGACGCAGGTTCAGTTCCTAGGTTGGGAAGATCCCCTGGAGGAGGCAAACCACTCCAATATTCTTGCTTGGAGAATCCCGTGGACAGAGAAGCCTGGTGGGCTACAGTCCACAGGGTCTCAAAGAGTCAGACACGACTGAGCGACAAAGCACAGCATAACACCCTTGTCAAATACTGATCATAGAGTTTATGTTTATTTGTGAACTATCAATCTTATTTTGTTGATTTGCATGAACCACACTGTTTTGATTACTATGGGCTTGTAGTAATTTGAAATCAGGAAATGTGGGCTCTCTGTTTTTCTTTTTAAGATTACTTTGTCTATTCAGGGCCTCTTGCAATTCTATATGAAATTTAAGATTGGCTTTTCCAGTTCTGCAAAAAGGGATGTTAGAGTTTTGCTAGAGATTGTGTTGAATCTGCAGATAGGTTTGGGGATGATTACCATCCTCACAATAGTAAGTGTTACTCCCCACGAACGTGGGATGCCTTTTCACTTATTTAGGTCTTTAAGTTCTTTCAACAATGTCTTGTAGGTTTCAGCGTACAAGTCTTTCATCTTTTTGGTTAAATTTATTCCTAGGTATTTTTTTTTACCCTCTCCTTTTAATTGACTTGAAATCCTCCACTGTAATTACTAGACTATAATGTGTCCATAGTGCATAGAATAGTGCTTAGCACATAGCAGACACTGAACAAATGCTAATTGAATAAAAGAATTTCTAAAATCTTAGGATCTTAGAACTTTGAGGAAACACTCCTACCAATTCTTTTCTTCTAAGGATGAAGTAAGTATGCTCAGGGGCTTCCCTAGTGGTTCAGCGGTAAGGAATCCACTTGCCAATACAGGAGATGTGGGTTTGATCCCTGGGTCAGGAAGATCCCCTGGAGAAGGAAATGGCAGCCAGTATTCTTGCCTGGGGAATTCCATGGACGGATAGGTGTAGCAAGCTATAGTCCATGGTGTAGCAAGAGAGTCAACTTAGTGACCAAACAACAACAAAAACGATGCTCAGACTGGGTAAGTGAATTGTTCCCCACAGCACTTAGCCAGTAGTAGAACCAGCAGTTCACATCACCTAAGAGTTTTCTGTGGATCAAAATGTAGTCATTATATGCCAAGATTCTGTCTGCTGGAATAAGTGAATGTCTATAAACCTGGATGCTTTTTATGTGGGTATGGGAATTTTTTCAGAATCTGATATCTTATACTTTTAAATGAATCTTAGGGTTCATTTAGGATTCAAATGAATCATAGGATTATACAAAGGTTTTGTATACTTACAAAAGTATCCAATATGAACACAAAAGTGTATATACTTCAGCAAATAAGGTTATTAAAATGGGTTATCTGGAGATATGTATCTATGAGGGCATCATAAATGGAAGTTTCTAGGAGTGTGTGTGTGTCTGTGTTAGATGAGATGGCTGAGTGTCATTTTGGAAATAAATTTAGCCCATCAGATCTTTCCTCACTCACAGCAGATGACCCTTCGCTAGACTTTACTGCCTAAAGAACTTGTTTCATTATAGAATTACTTCCATTAAGAGAATGAGTGGAGAAAAAAAGAATCGTATCCTTGCTTACAAACTGAGACATTCCTTAATGTGCTTAAAAAAAAATCACTCACTGTTTTTTTTGGCTCTCTCCTGAAGTAGGGGTCAGTCAGCCCGGGACAGAGGTTCAGTGCTGCCTTATTCGGGCTCTTTTCTACAGCTGGTCAGTCCCTGGATCATTCTCTCCTTTCTCCTGATCTAGGCTTCTCCCCGGGCCTCCCAAAGGTGGTCAGTAACCATCATCCTAGGAATCATCTCTGAGTCAATGGTAAGAGATCAGCAACTCTCTGACTCTGGAATTTGGCGGGCTGAATAAGAGGATTGCTACCTGCCTACTCAGTATCCCCTCACTCTCCTAACTCCTCCAATTTTGTTGTGGGCATGAATGTACTTGGGAAAAACAAAACAAAAAATAGGAAAAAAAAAAAAAAACCAAAAGCCACCACCCTGCATTTCTCACTCTCCTTTGCAGCTAGAGGTTGTCATTAGCCCAGCTCTGGACAATCAGGCATAAGCAAATGGTTTTGCATGGGGCTTTCAGGAAAGATCTTTAAAATAGAATTGATAGCCGACAAATGCCTTTTGCCCTTCTCATTCTGCCTTTTCCCAACTGGATTCTAGATGTAATGATGAAGGTGTAGCAGCCCTCATAACTATGGCAACCATGAGGGAAAGGTTAAGATGTCAGAGATATCAACACTGACATCGCCGTGCTGCCCAGCCACAGCCCACTGCCACCTACCTCTTGTTTCACAAGAAAAACCCCTGATCAGACTAAACCACTGTTTTCTCGGTCTCTTCACTAGCAGCCCAATTCAATTCTTAACTCATATAGGAGCTTAAAAAGCCGAATGAGATCATTTGAGTCAGTGGACTTCTACGTATCTCGTTGCCAGATTAGAGAGACTTAGAGTAAACATTACAGAGGAATTCTAGGTAGTCAAGATAATGGTGGTGGCATAAATCTAAATCTCCCAACATACTGCCCTCCCCTGTAAAACACACACCCAGAGCAAGAAATTAAGTAAAACTACATAAAACCCATGTCTTCACCAGAACTAGAAAACAGAAATCCAAATTTCAAATTAACTGTAAATAGAAAAATAAATATTAAATCCCAGAAAACTGCCTACCACATTGTTCATGAAGCTATTCAGGTAAACAACGTTTGGGGAAAACCATGATGGTGAACTTAGGGTTGATTTAAAACTACCAGAAAGAGAAAGTCTGCATCTAAGTGGAGCACTTACTACATGGAAGGCACTTAACTGTGTGTGCAGGGTGTGAGGAGGCAGTCTTGGAAATATAAAGCTTCTGAGTGAAAAATGTCCAAAGGAAAGGGGTTCAGAGGGTTCTTCTGAAAATCAGGTGTGGGAGGGGGGACTGGGGTTGGGGGGAACTTAGGGGGAACTTTGAAATCCACCAGACCTTCTCTTCCTCCAAAGCCATACTTGGCTACACTGACAGAAGGGGGCGCTCTTGATCTAGGAATCCTGCAACCCCTACCCCTCCAGCCCTGTCTCCATCTAAGCAAAATTACTAAAACAGGAAAAGAATCCAGAACCATTCAACTGATAAAATTTCCCCCCAATAATGGCAAAGTAGAAGAAAATTCTCTAACACCACTAAGTAACACTACTGTCTAAACTGAGTTATATATCTTCAACACTTTGAATAACAAATTTAAAAGCTAAGTAGAGAAATGGACCAGGAGAAAAAAAAATAAACCTAGGAAGAAATAAAATGAGAGTCGATTGAATCCAGAAAAGAAATAGAAAAAACAATAGAATAAACATTGTACTGCATTGCCTGTAACACTTTAGGTGATACACACTACTATATTTTAAATACATGTATACATATGCATGTCATCCTCCAAGTTACAAATGATTTCTTCACCACGTAGCTGTTCAGAATTTATTCTAGTTGGGTCTGATCTTTGAGGCATGCAATAAATAGTGTCTGGCTGTGATTGCTGTCATCACTGTTATTGGCAATTGACTGGTTGAGGGCAGTGAGGGAGGGGAGAGAATCTCAAATAAAGCATCTGGAGCAAAAAATGAAGGTATTTGTCATACTGTGTGTCCACATAGGTCAAAGACTTGGCTTCACAGATGAGGAGACTGAGATTCAGGGAGGTAACACAGTGGCCAATAGAGAAAGCCTTCTTTCCCTCTCTCAGCTCTTTTGTTATTGCTTCAAAAGACAACAAATGCCTCCTCTCTGAATCAGCCTGCAACACCCTCCAGATGCTATGACTCCCCTCTTAGCAGGACCTCTTTATATTCACCCTCCCCTTTCCTTCTGACAAATTCCCCCAGACAGAAGCTCTGTCTAAATCACTCTCATTCTAAAATGCTAAAATGCAAATAAACCAAACCACCTTCCCTTGACTCTTACAGTCAGATGATTTCCTTGCCATGTAGCTTTTCAGAATTTATCCTAGTTGGATCTGATCTTTGAGGCATGCAATAAATAGTGTTTAAATCTCCGATTTTCCTCTTATCAAACTTAAAAGTGTGTTATATGAGCTGTCCTCTTTTCCTTCCTACTCATTCCTAAAGCTCTTGATGTTTCTCCCTTCATCCTCTCTGAAAACATCTTTTTCAGAAACCGTTGGTTCCCATCTATAAAAATCCGTACCCTTCGTCTTCTTGGAGCCACAGTCTTTTTCCTCCGGTCAGTCCCATGGCTATTCATTCTCTTGTTCTGGCTTGTTCTCTCCCCTCTTCAATGGAGGCATTCCACCAAAGGCCTCCACCACCTTCTGCACACAGACCTGCAAACTACAAATACACACATCCAGGCACATCTGCTTCTTGGGTGCCTCCGTAAACGTCACCCCTGGGTTTCAGGAGGCGCCTGGAGCTCAACATGTTTAAAACTCAATTCCACAACCTCTTTTCAAGTCTGCATCTCCTCCCAATCTCCAAACCAAGGTCAAATGATCCTTGATACCATCCTTTCCTTTGTCTTCTCTCCCAAATCATTCATAAATTCAACTGGAAGCACTGAGTGCCTAGTATGTGTGGGCACCGGGCATTGACAAGACCCACTTTCTGCACTGAACTCACAGACTCAGTGAGAAGTGCTGCCTAATCACTGTACACAAGATTCCTTCCATCCCGCTTTTCATTCACATTATCACCCTCCAGGTCCAAGCCAGCATTATGTCTTTCCTAGACTAATAAGTCAGCCTCCATGAGATCTCTCTGAAGCCAGCCTGTTCAAACGGAGTTGAAATCTTTTCTCCTTGCACATTTTATAACTGTTGTTGTTGTTTAGTTGCTCAGTCACGTCTGACTCTTTTGTGACCCCATGGACTGTATCCCACCAGGCTCCTCTGTCCATGGGATTTCCCAGGCAAGGATACTGGAGTGGGTTGCCATTTACTTTTCCAGAGGATGTTCTTGACCCAGGGATCAAACTCCCATCTCCTGCATTGCATGTGGATTCTCTACCACTGAGTCCCCAGGGAAGCTCTCCTTGCACATTTTGTAGCTTAACACACTTGTTGCTGTCTCTGTGCTTCCCTCCTCCTGGAATTCCCTCCTCCTATCTCCTCACACTATACCGTATCTGTCTTTTAAGGCCCATCTCAAATGCCAGTCCTCTTTGATGTTTTTCCTGACTTGCCGGGCCATGAGTGTGGCTTCTTTCTCTGAATTTATCAGATTTGCCACCTTCACCCCTGCTTTATCAGCCATCCCTCCTGCCCAAGCTAGTTGCTCCACAAATCATGATTAGAATGATGGTGGAAAACCAGTTTTATGTGATGGGAAAGTGGCTCCGTGATCAACTTCAAGAGAGATTACTCTATCATCAGCTAATTTGTGTACCTTTTCCCCCTGGAGATTTGATAAACTAAATTCCTGAAGAAGCTGAATATGCTAGGGTTACTAAATTCTGTTTGGGGCTTCAAAGGAAATAATGCATAACTTCAAGAAAGTCATATGAGTCCTGGGGACCTCAGCTTCTATCTAGAAAACAGAAAGTTGTACTGAATGATCTTAAGCTTCTGAAGATTCTAGTTCTCTAGATGTAACAGTCTATAACTAAGTTCTCTAGGGGATTTGACGGGGTGGTTTCATCTACTGATAGACTGATTCTACCCGTTCCCATCCTTTTTCCTTTCCCTGCCTTCTCTATAGAAGTTGGAAGAGCTAGACATCCTCTTGGCAGCCTTTCTTACAGCTAGAAGTGGCCGTATGATGTAGTTTTAACCAACAAGATGGAAGCAGAACTCTACTAAAGGGAATTCTGGGAAGCTGTTGCTTTCCAGATGGAAGAGAAAGGCACAGCTGACGTGACTCCTGGGGCAGGTAGACTTCTCAAATGGCCCCCTGATATATGATATATGGCCCTGTATAATTTCCTGCACTGGGATATGGGCAGAATCATGAGCTATCACCCCCATGATTAGGTTACTAATCAGTTGACTTGGAGTCAATCAAAGGGATTATTCTGTGTGGGCCTGACATAATCAGATGAGCCTTTCAAAAGAGACACAACTTCCTGTTAGCCTCATAGAGGAAAACAAACAGTTGCGAACTGCCTTGGGGCGGCCTCCAGAAGCCGCTAAGAGCTCAGCCCTAACAACTGCGTTCTACCAACTGGTGAGCTTGAAAGGGACCCTAGGGTTCAGACGATGCGCAGTCCCCGCTGACACCTTGACAGCAGGCTGACTTCTCAAGCAGAGAATTCAATGAACCGTGACCAGACTCCTGACACGTAGGAGCTGCAGGATCAACTTGTGTTAACTTGCAATGTTTGCAGCTAGTTGTTATAAAGCAATAGAAAACTAATACAACCCTTTTCCACTTAATCTCAAAAGCTGGGCACTTACGAAAACCATCTTGTGATCATAAAGGAAAAACTGAGTGAATCACAGAGCCCTGACCTCTTGCATCTCTAAGCCACAATCAGCAGCTGCTTTTCTCCAAGAAAATTTCTTTACCAGAAATAGAAATGTCTATTTATATGAGCCAATACGAGTTAGAAAGCTTTTCTTTTACTTGTAGTTGAAATCATTTCCAACTGATAAAGCAGACTTCCAAAACCAGCATGAGTATATTATTTATTCACTGGCAAACTTTTACAAGGAATCTATAATGTTACAGATAGTAAAAAAAAAAAAAAAAAAGCACCAGAAATTTTAAAAATCTTTGCCTTCTATAGGCTTGTAGCCTAGTATAGGGGGAGAGGTGGTGGGGAACAAGGTGGGGGAAAGGTAGTCAGGATACAATTAAAATACAGAATGATTAGGCTATGATAAGTATAAGCAAAAGGTCTTGCATGCTAAGACCTTCACTTAGTGAAGTTAAGTCACTTCAGTCATATCCAACTCTTAGTGGACCCTGTGGACTGTAGACCACCAGGCTCCTCTGTCCATGGGATTCTCCAGGCAAGAATACTGGAGTGGGTTGTCATACTCTCTTCCAGGGGATCTTCCCGACCCAGGAATCAAACCTGCATCTCCTGCTGCTCCTGCATTGCAGGCGGATTCTTTACCGCTGAGCCTTGGGGTAAGCCCAAACAACAGATCTTAGGGAAGCTCAAAGAAGAGACACCCAGTGTAGTCTTTAGGGTTGGTCAGGAGGGAGGAGCTGGATCCAAGGCTTTAGGATGAGGAGCAGAATCATGAAGGACGAGCACGCCATGCAGAACAGCAGAGGACGGGGGAGTCCTGGCACAGAGTGGAGGTCAGTCAGTCAAATCATTGACAACCACCAAAATGGCTGACACGAGGCCGAGGAATGTGCGAGCAACCTAGAGCACCTGGTACCCACCCCAGGCTCTGATAGCCGTCCTGCTTCACCCCGCTCCCTTCCACAGAAGGACCAGTGCTGTCCCTCGCCGCTGAGGGAGATGCAAGCAGCTCTGGCCGCTGCTCCAGGTGTAAACACATCCAGAGAGTGGCTTTCCCAAGGAAGACTCTCGGTCAAAGTCCTTCTGGAATGTGCTGCGCATAGGGAATCCAAGAAGAGAGAAAGGGATTTGACAGAGGAGACAACCCCTTCCGTTTTTTGAAGGAGACTCTTGGGGCCTTCAGGCTAACTCTCCTCGTGATTTAGGGTTCTCACAGCCTAGGATTTCACTTGGAAATTAGAAAGCTTCTGTAAATCTCCTTTAAATAAGTCAAGGAACAAATACATCACAATGATAAAATGGGAAATACTGAAATAGGGCCTAGAGAAAAACCCTGGAAATGAAAAAGCCTAAAGTCACTTCATGGGAAATAGATGGGGAAACAGTGGAAACTGGCTGACTTTATTTTTGGGGGGCTCCAAAATCACTGCAGATGGTGACTGCAGCCATGAAATTAAAAGACGCTTACTCCTTGGAAGGAAAGTTATGACCAACCTAGACAGCATATTAAAAGGCAGAGACATTACTTTGACAACAAAGGTCCATCTAGTCAAGGCTATGGTTTTTCCAGTGGTCATGTATGGATGTGAGAGTTGGACTGTGAAGAAAGCTGAGCACCGAAAAATGAATGCTTTTGAACTATGGTGTTGGAGAAGACTCTTGAGAGTCCCTTGGACTGCAAGGAGATCCAACCAGTCCATCCTAAAGGCGATCAGTTCTGGGTGTTCATTGGAAGGACTGATGTTGAAGCTGAAACTCCAATACTTTGGCACCTCATGTGAAGAGTTGACTCATTGGAAAAGACCCTGATGCTGGGAGGGATTGAGGGCAGGAGGAGAAGGGGATGACAGAGGATGAGATGGCTGGATGGCATCACTGACTCGATGGGCATGAGTGTGAGTAAACTTCGGGAGTTTGTGATGGACAGGGAGGCGTGGCATGCTGCGATTCATGGGGTCGCAAAGAGTCAGACACGACTGAGAGGCTGAACTGAACTGAACTGAACTGAAGGCAGAGACAGTCAAAGGAAGTTGAAGGCAACAATGAAACCAATCTCATTTTATCCACTGACCTGTTTTTTCCTATTTGAGGAGCAAAGGGGTTTCAAATGCTAGAGAAGAAGAGACTACATGTCCTTCTTACTTCAGAGGACATCCTACCCAGCCTCCCCTGGTCTCCCCAGGAAGCTAGGGAAGCTTCCCTTGTAGCATCAGGTAGGGAGCTTACCTGAGGCATAGGAAGTTTTTTTCCCAATCTTTTCAAATGTGAGATACAGTAAAATTCACCCTTTTTTGGTGTGCAATTTGATGATGAGATTTGACAAATGTGTATAGTGTGGTGACTCAAGACCGAAAGAGCAGATAAAACCCAGGAGGGTCTTGGAATGCAGGAATGGAAAAACCAGACCCTTATCGTCCTTCCCTCCCCCATGTTGTAAACATTAATGGATTTCAGGTCCTCCTGAGCAGTGTAACCTGTCTCCCCTCCTACCCCAGAGAGGATATTTGCCTTGTTCTCCCCAGCTACCCACCCAGTATACGTGCCTCATCCAATCAGCAAATGACTCGAAAAATCCCATCTCACTCCTTGTACCCTGGGTATAAAAGTGGACTAAGGACCCCTGTTCAGCATCGGATCTCCCTCGAGCTGGCCTGCTCTTCTAACTGCATCTCCCACTCTAATAAACTTTATTTCCCTCTCATTCTGTCTCATGTCTGGAAATTCTTTTCCAACCCACGCCCAGACTATGACATATAGTGAGTGAAGTCACTCAGTTGTGTCCGACTCTTTGTGACCCCATGGACTGTAGCCCTCCATCCATGGAGTTTTCTAGGCAAGAGTACTGGAGTGGGTTGCCATTTCCTTCTCCAGGGCATCTTACCAACCCGGGGATCGAACCCAGGTCTCCCGCATTGCGGGCAGACGCTTTACCGTCTGAACCACCAGGGAGCCCATGACATATAGTAGTACTAACTAAACCACGAGAAAGAAAAGGACCCTTCTGTCACCCCCACAAAGGAGCCCCCTGCCCCTGTGTGTCAACACCCCCACCCCTGGGAAGCTACTGACAATTTCTATCCCTATATTTTTGCCTTTTCCAGAATGCGTGTAAATGGACTCCTACAGTATATATAGTCTTGTGTGTCAGGCTTCTTGCACTTAACATAACACAAGGCCAATTTTTAAAAACTGTTGTCTGCCAAGGTCATCTTTCCCAAGGCTAAGTGGGTGAGGATCAGTGTTCATGCCTGTCTTAACAAATTCACCGGAGTATAACTGTAGACCCTAAATCAAACCTGCTGAGTCAAAAGCAGCTTCTCTTTGTAATCTATTCTGATGTGACGGCTCAAGTTACATTTCTATTGTGCAAACACTAATAGTGGTATAGTGAATTTATACATGAATATCTCTGTTTATTAGCATTTAGAAATGCATAATTGCATTTTACTCATCAAGAGCATTTATAGGCCTATGCTACTGCCCTTGAGGACCTTGCAAAATAATTTAAAAGATAGCATATACTTAAATCGGGCTTCCCAGGTGGTGCTAGTGGTAAAGAACCTGCCCATCAATGCAGGAGACATAAGAGACACAAGTTCGTTCCCTGGGTTGGGAAGATCCCCTGGAGGAGGGCCTAGAAACCCACCCTCGCATTCTTGCCTGGAGAATCCCATGGACAGGGGAGCCCAACAGGCTATACAGTCCATGGGGCTGCAAAGAGTCTGACACGACGGAAGCGACTTAGCACATACACATATACGTTCATTGCTGAAAAAGCATCCTAGATTTTCACATTTGGCAATGACTTTCAAGATTATCCACACCTGCCTATCATTTTAATTTTGAATTTCCTCCAGGGGTGGCAAACCCCAAGAGCCGATGAATGATGTAAATGTGTGAAACTAGCCACGGGACACTGACAACTTGCCTGAGGCAAATCGAAGAGAGTTTGGTAGTACCCATGGTCGTTCACAGTCAATTTGAAAAACCAACAGTGAAAAAGCTTTAAGTGTATATATTTTGGCTTGCTTTAGTCCTTGGGTGGTCACATTGTGATCTCTTCTACAATAGCCTTCCCAAGTTTTTGCCTAGTATGCTAGATACTCCTGAGTCCCTGACCTACACCCTTTCACTCTTACCAGCTCCGTAGGTGCCAGTCTGGCTTTCACTTGCCAGCATGGCATTTAATTGCTATAGGATTCCTTGAAGCCCGAGCACTGGCTTTGCCCTCCTCCCACCAGGCAGGCAGGAAGTGGCAAGAGACTGATGCCTTTTCAACAACCACTGATGGGAATTTGTGTGGAAGTATTCCAGCTACCGCAGCTTGCTGGGGGATTAACTAAAGTTAGTACTTTACATGGGCCACCGGAATTTCCAAGTGAGATTAGAGTTCCCTTTACGACAGTGGACTCTTGTGTGATAGTCTATCTTTTATTTCCAACATCCTTTCCTGTTCTACTTCCCCATCTCCTACAGTCTTTCCTGACATCACCTGCCAGATAAGCTACTTTATTTGGATCTTCATCTCAGGATCTGCTTCTGAGAGTTGACCTCAAGTTGATGTAGCTAGTGAAAACTTGAATAACTCCAGAGACGCAAGACTTACTGCATTCCTAATCCCTAGAGAATAGCTTGAGCCATCTTTGTCCCATAGATATATCTTCCCCTTACAGAGATGAAAGCATCTTCCTGTGACTGGCATCTAAACGTTCACTCTATGGGACCATCTACTGTTGTGTGAACCCGTCTAGAAATCTCCCTCTTTAGAGAGAAATCGTTCAACCCAATTCCTAAATTGTCCTTGAATATATCCTACAGTTCACTCACTTTATCTATGAAAATTGTCAATCGGTACACAAAGCCAGTAATGAGAATCTGGAATGAAAAATGCCCAAGAGGAGAATCCCCAGAAATCTGGGGGTTTTAGGATAGTGGACTTTCCCTTTGATGGGATATGGAAACAAGAGCCATTTTTAGCTAAATGTTAAAAGAAGGATCAGTCCAAAGGACATGGGATCATTTTGTTTACATATATAGTTATTATGTGTAACATTTACAGTCCTAGTTTTTCATTTGGGAAAGGATCATGAAAAATGTGCTATGTCTTCATTTTCAGCCTGACAGTCTTCTACATTTCTCAGTAAAGTGTTTAATGTTTGCTGTTGTATGTACTACTTAACAGGAAAGTCACACAGTTTGTATTAAATTCACAGCTTCCTTCCAAGAGGCAAATTCTGGACATTTTTAAAAGGCAAAAGAGGTTCTAAAATGTCTGAGCAGTGTCCTCAGAGTGTCTCGTATCCATCCCTTCCCATTTTAAGAGAAAAGGGAGTTTCAGGAGAGCTGAGAGCTGGGCAAAATGGAGCACAAAACAGGGTGACAAGTAGATGCCAGAGCCCTTATGAATGTCCCTTCTGACATTAGATTTGAAATAGAGTGCTTGTTGGGGAGTTAAATGTACTAGTTTCTAAATTTTGAAAGTGCTTTGAGGATATCCGTGGCCGTGTTTTTGCAGCCTATTTCTGGGATACACTGAAAGGACTGATTACTTGCTAATGTGTCTTTTCTTTTACAAAACGCTTTGTGAGTATGCATTCTGAGTATTTATGAACAGTTCTTCTTTTAAATGTTTTTTTTTTTTGAAAGAGAGATAAATAAGTGATGATTGAATTCAAGGCTATAACCTATTCCTCCCACTCCTTCTCCATCTGATATAATTACAGTAAGTCTGGGTTGTGCATATCTGAACATCTTCTGGTTTTGATTGTCAAGCAATCAAATAGCATCTCTCACCCCCACTCAGACCCATAATTTAGACGCTTCTCTGAAGTGACACTTGTTGCAGTTTAATTATAATGCTCTTCAATCCAGAAAGCTATTTAAAGAACAATGGAAGCTGTGCCTTTGCAGTCCTTTCTTTCGAAAAAGATGCAGAAATACATATGTGTATCTGATCCCTAACTGAAACTTGATAACTTGTGTGATGAATGGCTTGTTTCCTTTGAAAAAAATGACTGATATTTTAACATACATGTTTATTTCCGAGCGTGTCCAGCAGTTATGCCATTTTAAAACTTAGGAGCAAGCATGCATAATTTCACAATCTGCATTCTGTTTACAGGAAATATTTTTCTCATTTCAAAATGAAATTCTCAAGGCTCAAACGGGTAGGTGTTTTAATTCAGCAAAGAATTAAAGAGCTGCTTTTTCCAGACATATTCTCTTTCCTTCCCTGGCAGTTACTGGTACCAACTTGCTCTTAATTATCTTCCATTCAATGCTAGTCATAGCCGCCTGCCTACTTCACACCTCGGCAGGCCAGCCCACAGTACTCACCCAGCCCCCTCTGGCTGAATCATCTTCCACCCCCATCCTTTCCCACTGCTGTTTCCTTTTCACTTCAGTGCTCTTTTTAGAGGGGCATTCTTGCTTTTCCAAAGCTTTTTTCTTCATTCTATATTATGTTCCCTTTATATGCTAGAAAACAACAATTCTTAAGGAATTTTCTTCCTGTCACTGAAGACAACTTGTGCTTAACATATCATGGAATTAGCTATCCATTAATTCTTGCCTACTTTAGGTGAAAGTAGAATTTGAGAAACTGGACATTTATCACCCTCACTCCAACATATGAAAGAGAAAATGAGTCATTTTTTTGTGAGTTTCTGCCTTGGCAGAGACACAGGAAATCCTAGACTTGGGCAATTTAAACCGTCACCTACAGCTTTGACATCCCTGCTTTCAACATTCTGCTTTCATTGATTTTTTTTAAATGTTGCAGTTAAGTCCTTTCAAATTGACTCTCAAATCTCCATTTTTCTTAGGCAGAAATGCTGACCCAATGGCTCCAAAAAAGTGTCAGAAGTTGGAGGTTTTAGGATTGGATACTTGAAGGCACCTGAGCTCTGACCAACGAACAGAAATGTGCTCATACCTGTTGTGTGAAGACACAAACAAACCTTTCATCTTTGTGTGTTATTGACTTAAAACGAGCTCAATATTTTATGGAGGTATCCACGCAAGTATATAAATTTCTCTATATCTACAGACGGTCATTTGTCATCAGCTGACAATGATTCCTAATGCAGATCTTACAGCGACTCCAACAAGCAACGGGAGAAAAGAGGAAGCCCAGTTCAAATAATCAACCAATGACCCCACTGAGGGGGTTTCCTTTTGGTAAGAAGTTCAGGGCTTCCCAGGTGGCACTAGCGGTAAAGAACCCGCCTGCCAATGCTAGGCGA
The DNA here is from genome assembly GCF_023699985.2 of Odocoileus virginianus. NCBI lineage: Eukaryota > Metazoa > Chordata > Mammalia > Artiodactyla > Cervidae > Odocoileus > Odocoileus virginianus. The sequence goes on along the minus strand of NC_069686.1, from coordinate 430,725 downwards.
CACTAGAGATGCAGGTTCAATCCCTGGGTCAGGAAGATGCCCCAGAGGAGGACATGGCCACCCACTCCAGTATTCTTGCCTAGAGAATCCCATGAATGGAGGAGCCTGGCAGGCTACATTCCATTAGGGCACAGATTTGGACACGACTGATGCAACTTAGCACGCATGTTTCAGTTAAAATATTTGGTCCAACTCCCCATTTTAAGTTAAAAAAATGAGCTCCAAAGGACCGATATGTCTTGTTCAAAGTCATTAGAGGATTAATTTTTTTAAAAGTTAAGAGTAGAACTCGTTTATCCACTAGACAAAAGGAAACATACCTTTGTGAAGTGCCTGCCACTGTGCCCTTTTCATCATTTCACCAAATCTTCACAACCAGCCCACAAAAAGGCATCATCTGCCCCAGTTAACAGAGAACAAAACTGAGGGTCATAAAGGTAAGTAATTGTCTCAAGTCCACACCTGGGGAGTGATGCTGACATGTGGAACTTTTGCCAGTGTTTGCAGAGAACATTTTACAGTTTTGTGAGCACTCAGGAAGTATCAGGAATTGAACTAAGCTTGTTAATGTATCATCCGACTGAACTCTCACGACAGCCCCTTGTGATGTTTATGTATTAAAAATATAATTTTCTCCATAGTGAAAACATGGAATTTTATACTTTTGTGTCTTTTCTTTGTTTTGTTTATCTCTTTAGAAACAAAGACCATTCAAAAAACAGAGGGCAAATGCATTTTTTTCACATATTATTTTTGTGTGTCTAAATTGTCGATGTGTTTTAGGAGACAAATGAGTAATCACATTCTCATAACTGTTAGCATTTTCCCTCTATGGATTTCTGAGAGAGGATGAATGAGGGACCAAAGACCCCTCACCTATCATTGGAATTTTGTCAGGAAAAATCAACTGATGCCTAATATCTTTGCTCTAACTCAAGGTTTGATTGGGGGGACTACTGAGATAAGAAAGGAATGTGCTGTTATTATTTTAACTTATCTGAATTTACCAGGATATACATGCAGCACAATTTCTCAATGCTTTACTCAGAATTATAGGAATTTATGTTTAAATAAATGTATAGCTTGGGTCTCTAGAAATCTATTCTTCAAAAACTAGGCAGGAAAAATTTGGAGATAAAAATAAGAAGAATAATAAAATTTAATGTATAGGTTTGTTTTGAAGATTGGTGAACAGAGCTTTCAAGTCACAGTAATGTATTTTTAATATGCATGCATTGGCTCGGGCATCCACCTGTCTCCAAATCCTCCTGGATGCCCCCACCTGATGTCTGGAACATACTCCCGTTCTCAGCTCTATGAGCTCATGCCTTTTCATTGTTCAGTCATCCCATCAAATTATTACCTTTCAGGATTCCTTTTTTGCATTAACTTGAAGCGTGATGGTAATTTCCTTTAGAATATCTGTCTGAAACAACCTTTTCAGACTGCAGTTTCTTCACTTGTGAAATGTGAATCTGATTAGATCAACAGTAAGGTGTCATCCTGGTCTAAATTTTATGGGTTTCTAGTTGTTGTTCAGTTGCCCAGTCATGTCTGAGACTCTTTTGCGACCCCATGGACTGCAGCACGCCAGGCCTCCCTGTCCCTCACCATCTCCTGAAGTTTGCCCCAAGATCATGTCCATTGCATTGATGAATGCCATCCAGCCATGTCATCTTCTGGCACCCTCTTCTCATTCCAGTATAATGTATAATGTTTCTAGTACAATGTATTAAATCAGCAAACATATATTGAGCACCTACTAATGTCAGGCTCTATATCAGAAACTGGGGGAACCAGAATGCAGTCCTTCCCTGCAAACATCTTATTCTGTAGCAAAGGGGAGAGGCTCAGAGATGGCTAATTATTACTCAATATTGAAAATGACAAAATCAAAGTATGTGCACAGAGATGGCGTGATTATGGTTAAGTGAAACACAAAGAACATGGCATCTAAGCTGAGCCTTGAAAGATGAATTAATAGGCCCAAAGATGAAAGAACTTTCTAGATAGAAGGAGCAGCACAAGCAATGGCACAGGAACGTGTTAATACGTGGGAAGAACCGAAAGAGCCCAGACGACAGGAACAGAGGCACAGCAGCCTGAGGACCATACCCTCTGAGAGGTTAAAATCATCCACTGCTAGTCACCTAGAGCTGCCACATAAAAGCACTATGACTGGGTGGCTTAAACAACAAAAGCTTATTTCCTCACTGCTCTGGTGGCTGGAAGTCCAAGACCAAGTAGTTGGCCAGTTTGGATTCTCCTGAGGCCTCTGTCCTTGACTGGCAGATGGCCATCTCGCTGTGTCCTCTCATGGTGCCCCCTGCTGTCGCTTCTTTGGACTAGAACCCGCTCTTATTACTTCATTTAACCTTCACTACCTTCTTAAAGGCCTTATCTCCCAATAGAGTCAGGTGGCGCAGTAGTAAAGAATCTGCCTACCAATGCAGAAGACACAGGGACATGGGTTTGGACGCTGGGTTGGGAAGACCCCCTGGAAAAGGAAATGGTAACCCACTCCAATGCCTGAAAAATCCCACGGACAGAGGAGCCTGGCGGGCTATAATCCACGGGGCGCAAAGAGTCGGACACAACTGAGCATGCACACATGCCCAATACCGTCACATATGAATGGGGGGAGGTAATGCTGCTGCTGCTAAGTCCCTTCAGTTGTGTTCGACTCTGTGCGACCCCATAGACGGCAGCCCACCAGGCTCCTCTGTCCCCGGGAATCTCCAGGCAAGAATTTTGGAGTGGGTTATCATTTCCTTCTCCAATGCATGTATGCATGCATGCTAAATCGCTTCAGTTGTGTCTGACTCTGTGCGACCCTATGGACAGCAGCCCACCAGGCTCCTCTGTCCACGGGATTCTCTCGACAAGAATACTGGAGTGGGTTGCTGTTTTCTTCTCCCAGGGGGAGCTACAATTCAGTCCATAACACACAGCTGGCTGCGTGATTTGGAAAAGAGCAAGGAAGAGCTCCAGGGCAGTCAGAGTGGCTGCCACCAGGTACATCAGTCACCTCAGTCATAAGAGAACCCTCATGACTGCCTCACCCAGATGACTACATATACAATTTTCCATCCAATTTTGGTTTGTTTTGCTACTTTAGAACTTTAGAATTGAAACTTAGTGTGTGGGAAGCCTCTGGGGGAGACATCAATAAGAAGAAGAAATGGTTACTGACAGATAATATTTTTCAAAGATGGTCCCAACAATCTTTTCCACCCCTCGCCCTCCTACAGAGTAACCTTGTCCCTTTCCCCCTCAATAAAGAGACTCTATCTTGTTTCCTTGAATTTGGGTCTGACCTCATGGCTCACTGTTGCTAACAGAATGGTGTTTTATGATTTCTGAGGCCATGAGAAATGCCATGAAATTTCCACCTGTTTCTTATCCATTTTGGGGCTTTCTCTCTCAGATTCTAGTCCCCATGCTGTAAAAATCCCAAATCATGTTAAAAGGCCATGTGTAGGTGTTCTGGACGATAGTCATAGCTGAGTCCACCCATCAGTTGTCCCAGCCCAGGTGCCAGACAGGTGAGTGAGTGATCACAGAGAGAGCTCCTCCAGCCCCAGCTGTTTTAGATTCCAGCTACCGAAGTCCCTTCTCATCACCGAAGTCTTCCTAGCTGAGAGGCCAGCCACTGTAGTGCAGAGAATGCCCTTTTGTATTTAGAATGTCCCTCACGCCCTTTCCAAATTCCTGATTCACAGAACCTGAGAGTGTAATAAAGTAATTTTTTAAGTCACTAAACTCTGGGGGCAAAGTGGAGTCTGGTGGCTAGTGCCTAGGAAGACACAGGGCACCAACATGCTAACATCCGGAGTTTCAGCTCCTCCCCTCCTCCTGGAGACCCCTTGGTCCTCCTCCCACCCCTCGAAGGTTCTCACCCTGTAGCCCTTGCAGCTCCATAAAGGACCCCTGTTAGCATTCATCCTCGGGGGCTGAACCCCCAACTTCAGACAGGTCAGGTAAACGGTCCCTCCCAGTTATTCCATTGTACAGCTCAAGACTGAAGGGGTGGACTGTTGAATGAAACTGTATCTTTGCCGATCATATAACTATATGCAGGCAGTGTAATCACAGCTGGGGATGTGGTTAAGATTCAGTTCAGGACTTTCCAGTTGTCCAGTGATTTGGACTCAAGAGTTTCCACTGTAGGGGCACAAGCTCGATTCCTGATTGGGGAACTAAGATCCCACATGCTGCACGGCACCGCCAAAATAAATAAATGAATAAAAATAAAATTCAATTCAAAATATATGATCCCTACCCTCCAGAATTTATAATCTAGTATCTAGCAGGAAAGACACAGACTCAAGCATTTCTAGCTAGCCATAGTCATCTCTGACTATAGACATCAGACGTTAGTCTTTCGTGGGGCATCTGTGGAGGGAGGCCATTGCCTTTGATACTGTGGAGGAAGACAGATCTTACCTGACTCTCAATTTTGATAAATGGTTCTGATTAGAACAGCTAGTGCTATGAACTGTAAAATGCTTTTAATATAATAATTCTAATAGTATTTATGTTATTGGATATATACAATCCAATGTCCTAAAATTCTAGTATTATGCTATGCAGTTGACTGTTTCTTATTTTGCCCTTAGAAAGAGCCCTAGAAGTAGATACTATTAGTAGGTACTCTGTTTTACAGAGAGAGAAACAGGTTTAGTGAAGTGACTTACCAAGGTCACATAAGCAGAAAATGGCAGAGTTGGGATATCCAAAGAGTTCAGGATATTTCAAACTAAATTTTGCACTGTACAATGTTAGGAAAGTGTCTGGATTCTTTGCCTCCACAATATAATGATTTGGATATTTAAATATACTTTTGTGGTCTAGTTTCCCCTTACCCTCAAGAAAGAAAAGAAATTTAACACAAGGCTTAATTTATAACTCAAGATCTATCCAATAGAGTATTATCTATATCTTTAGATATACAACAGAGTATTAGTTGTCTAACAGCTTTTCTAGTTAATTGCTAATTAATTATATATTTCAAATTGCTTGTAATGTTTCCTTTAGAACTAGAGAGCTTTATTGGTAGGTTACAATTATGAGATTATACAGTTCCCACCACTGATTTAAAAATAATTAATGAAGGCTTGTATGGCTGCTAGTATAACTGACACAACCTTGAGTCTTTACAGTTTCTCCTGTCCTTCCTACCCAGGACTGTATTGTGTGGGAAATCACTCCTCTGTAGGCAAGGGCTTGGCAGTAAACAGATATTGTTTAACAATCATTAGGACCAGGTGGCCTCTATGATCTATTAGTTCCAAAACAATGATGAAAACCTTTGTTAACGTATTCCTGGTACCCATGAGACTAGTAGCCCATTCATAAACCGTGACTTAGGAATGCATGTCCAGCCTCCAAGCACCTACTTCTACACCCTAGGTTAACTATAAAATTATCCAACTGGCCCTCAGGGGTGAGGAGTGCAGCTGCAAATGCTTCCAGATCATTGTCCACCCGATCCAAATCCCACCTTGTAAGTTATTGTTTTTTTAGTTACCAAGTCCTAGCTAACTATTTTGCAACCCCATAGACTGTAGACTGCCAGACTCCTCTGTCCATGGGATTTTCCAGGCAAGAATACTGGAGTCAGTAGCCATTTCCTTCTCCAGGGATTGAACCCGTGTCTCCTGCATTGGCAGATGGATTCTTTACTGTTGAACCAGGGAAGCCTTTGTGAGTAAGTTACCCTATAACAAACTTGATCCATTGATTATATGGAGCTGTCTGCCTCATTTTTTTGGTCTTTCAATGCCTTCTCAGTTTGGTGGATACTTTTGTTCCTTTCATCTTCCAAAGAGGCTCAGGTTTCAAAATAGCAAGGACATTATTTTAAAAATGTTAATTTCTAGTTCACTGGGGCAGCAAGAACCTTTTCAGATATTTTATCTTCAAAAATGTCAAAATTTCCTATACCAAAATACACAGGCCATAATTTTTGAGCAAGACTTCTATGGTACACTAGTGGCTCAGTGAGTTATATATCATAACACATCAACCATTTCACTGACCTGGAGCAGGAACAAGGAAGCTTCTGTTGCTTCTATCAATATTACTCTCTTTGAAGCCTAGGAGATCATAATTTCCTCTCCATTTGAGAATAGAATTATAGCCTTTATCCAGTAGATTAGCTTATCAACTGATCCCTGGTTTCCAAATTAATCAACAAGTATAAAGTAGGGCTTCCCTGTGGACTCAGTGGTAAAGAACCCGCCTGCCAATGCAGGAGACATGGTTCGATCCCTGGGTTGGGAAGATCTCTTGGAGAAGGAGATGGCAACCTGCTCCAGTATTCTTGCCTGGAGAATCTCATGGACAGAGGAGCCTGGCAGTCTATAGTCCATGGGGTCAAAAAAGAATCAGACATGACTTAGTGACTAAACAACAACAATACAAGTAGGGCATAATGCCTGAAAAAAAAAAGTACAAATGCATCTGGTATCCCAGACTGGATTAAGCAAATTTAGGTATGTGCTTAGGGTACCACAAAAAGTTAAAACAGCAGATAAGCAATCATTAGGAGAGAGAAGTAGATTTAATGAACTATATTACACCGAATTTATAAATCAGACTTAGAAGTTTTTTGAAACAGATATGAGAGGTTGAGGGGAGGCGGAGGCATCATAACCTTTTCAGAGGTTGAGGTCACAAGGCAATCAATCTTTCTTTATATCTCAGAGTAGAGCAGTTTGGCATAGAATACAGTTGCTCATCCAGAATCCCTCCAAACTCTTCATTTGTAACAGATATTGGGAACTTTTCATGTAGTTCACAAAATCATTCTAGTCAACAATAACATCTATTTCTAAGTACTTGTCCTTCTGTGGTCTTAGTGTTTCAACAGTGGATTGTTTTGATTGAGGTTTCAACAGAAAAAAATTGTAGATATACTTCAGTGGATGGTAATTGAGTGAATGAACTAGAACAAATAGAGCTGGATTCAAAACACACTTTTTAAAAAATTTCTAATCTGTGACCTTGGATCACTTACTCAGGTTTCTGCATCTATAAAATGAAAATTGCTACATACTTCAAGCAGTCTTTATGATGCTAAAATGAGACATTGTGAGATTATCTAGTTAAGGTAGTTGAATCTCTAATTTGGGGATGGAAGGATTAGAAATGAGACAGTTATTTAAGGAATTGTATTAAAATCCATCATAACTTCCCCATAATGATGCATTCATTCATTCCTTCAAAGCATATAGAATACCTACATGTCCAGTATTAGGTACAAAGAAGCTTCTATGATAAAACCTCAAGGAATAAGATTTTTTTTATATCCATTTGGACATAGTTTACAAACTACATAGTCTTTGATAGAATCTGCAACAGTTGATTGTAGTTTCAATCTAACCATCTCTCACTGGTGCCTCCTCCCCTCTTTGAGAATAAGAGAGGGAGTGAGGGGCTCCCCTGGTGACTCACTGGTGAAGAATCCTCCTGTCAATGCAGGAGACACAGGTTCAACCCCTGATCCATGCTCCACATGCTGTGGAGCAACCAAGCCCATGTGACACAACTCCTAGACTATGCTCCAGAGCCCGGGATCTACAACCACTGATCTCTCGAGCTGCGACTGCCGAAGCCTGTGCTCTCTAGAGCCCGCGCTCTGCCCTAAGAGAAGCTGCTGCAATGAAAAGCTTGCACCACACCTAGAGAATAGCCCTTACAACCAGAGAAAGGTCCTCGCAGCAACAAAGGCCCAGCACAGCCAGAAATAAAATAAATAAATAAAATTATTTTTTAAAAAAAGAGAGGAAGTGAGAGTGTCTGTTTTACAAATTACCTAAGTATTTTCAGAAATCAAAGTTTAATGACTTGGTACTTTGACAGTCACAATATAGGTGCAAATGCCCACCCAAAATGTCATCCCCTCCATGACCTCCCACCCAAAATGTCATACCCTCTTGAAGGCACCCTCCTCTCTGGTCTCTAAGATTTCACAAATGCTGCTCCTTGTGTCCGAATCACGCTCTCCTGACATCCCTGCCTCAGCTCACTGGCTCCTACCCAAACTTCAGCACACTCTTCAGTCATTCCCTGCCCTGGGTGGTTCCTCTGTCCTTATTCCCACTGTCTCCAGTCTAAACAGAGGTCTTTCTTACCCTTTTAATAGTGTATTAAATGGAATCAAGTTTGGTTTTTTCTAAACTGGAAAGATCATTTAAAATATATCAGTAGTGGAAACATTCTTTCACCGTTGAAGTCAACTCTTCTGCTTCAGGAAAATCACTAGAATGGTTTCATAAACAGAATAACCACCTATTGTTCTTGGAGAAAAAATGTTAAGTCATCTTTAATCTGAAAGCTAGTACTTCAGACAGAGATGTGAAATGAGCCATGGATGGCTGTACATTTTGTTGTCTTTAGCATAAACATGTCCTTGAAGAGACAGATAATAATTTTTTTTTCTAACTATGTATTCAATCTTGACCCTGAAACCCAACCCACCCCTGACCCAGGAGATATGTATATGTTTTATACAAGAACTTTTTCATGGATTGATTTAGAACAGTCCATATCAGGCCTTCACTCAATATCACGTTGGAGTAAAGATCTGAAATGGCCTTATGGCTGAAACCATGGGTTTTTTTTAAATTGAATAACCCAGACTTTGAAGTATGTCTTTTAAACCATTGCATTGTCTTGTCTGTTGCCCTAAGGCTAAAGAGAACTTGTTCGGTGAGGGTGAAGGAACTGGGTGTTTCCACTGTCAATCATCCCGGGGTAAGTGATGAGGCAGGCTTGGGCATGGACTGGCAGATCTCTTCCCAGTTGTAGACAAAGGAGAGGGAAGTGTACAAACTGCACTGTGCAGAGATGCCTGGGGTGAGCTGCCACATGAAACACTCTGACATACAATATCAATTTTATATATTTTATATGCAATATTTAATATCGATGGAAGATGCTAAGAGCAGAGAGTCACTTTTAGTGGCAGCTGAATTATAAGGCACTTTCTGTGTTGTGCTTGAATTATCCCTAACCTGTCAGTGAAGGGTTGAGTATTTCAGTAGACTTGGCTGTGCTCTAGGGAATTAAGGAAGAACTGGGTGCATGTATCTAGTGTGAGCAGCGAAGAACAGCAGCCCTGAAAGGCATTTATAGGTCATCAAAAATAAACTGTGGAGTATGGAGCTGTAGCGTGTAGATCAGGATGTCTAATCAATTGGTCAGAGATCATCTAGATAGACTAGGGAACATGAAAGTGCTCTTTGGAGAGTCACAGAACTTATTAGGGAAGGAAATCTGGGAAAAGAACAGATTTCCCACAGTTCCCTCTGAGGGCTATTGCTATTGTTTGGGGGAAATATTGATAGAAAAGCATGTGCTTTTTAAAGGTTAAAAAGTTTGAATTGCACTCTTCAAATTCACTTTGCCTTTTCTACAAAACCATCGACTTACTGATAATAAGGACTGTGGGTTTTTCCCCTTAAATCTTTACATCATCACAATTTCTAGAATAGTGTTTGGAACATAGTAGGTGTTCAAAGATATCTGCTGAGTTACACATGCATAAAGTCTGTCACAATATTTTCTTCAGCTTGATGAGATGACTTATGTCAATGGTCATTTAAAACTGGTTTTGAAACCAGAAACTGAAAAACTCATAGAAGAAAACACAGGCAGAACACTCTTTGACATAAATCATAGCAATATTTTCTAGATCTGTTTCCTGAGGCAAAGTAAACAAAGCAAAATAAACAAGTGGGACCTAATTAAACGTAAAAGCTTTTGCACAGCAAAGGAAACCACTGACAAAATGAAATGACAACCTACTGAATGGGAGAAAATGTTTGCAAATGATGACCAATAAGAGGTTAATATCCAAAATATACAACAGCTCGTACAACTCAATATCAAAAACCCCAAACAATCCTACATAGATGGGCATTATATCTAAAGGAACAGTTTTCCAGAGAATACATACAGATGACCAATACACATGTGAAAAGATGCTCAACAATGCTAATCACTAGAGAAATGCAAATCAAAATCACAATGATATATCACCTCACACTTATCAGAATATCTAAAAGACCACAAATAACAAGTGTTGGTGAGGATGTGGAGAAAAGCAAGCCCTTGTACCCTGTTAGTAGGAATCCAAATTGGTGCAGTTAATATGGAAAACAGTACCAAAAAGTTCCTTAAAAGACTAAAAATAGAATTACCATATGATCCAGCAATTCCATTCCTGAGTATATATCCAAAGAAAACAAAAACAATTTAAAAGATACATGTACCCCTGTGTTCATAACAGCATTATTTACAATAACCAAGATATGAAAGCAACCTAAGTATCCATCAACAGATGACTGAATGAAGAAGATGTAATACACGAACACACACACACAAAACGGAATGAAATACTACTTAGCCATAAAAAGAATGAAATTTTGCCACTTGCAACAACATGAATGGACCTGGAGGGTATTATGTCTGGTGAAATAAATTAGACAGAGAGGGACAAATACCACCACTTGTATGTCACCTGTATGTCACCACTTGCATGTGGAATCTAAAAAATAAAACAAATGAATGAATATAACAAAACAGAAACAGACTCACAGATATAGAGAACCAACTAGTGCTTACCAGCGGTGAGAAAGAAGTGGCAAGACAAGTGTAGGGGAAAGAGGTACAAACTACAATATATAAAATCAGTAAGAACAAGGATTCACTGTACTGCACAGAGAACATAGCTAATATTTTATAATAACTTTAAATGGAGCATAATCTATAAAAATTTTGAACTACTCTGTTGTACACCTGAAACTAAAATAATATTGAGGTCAACCATGCCTCAATTTAAAAAGTTGGTTATTAGAAATATACTGAAATAGAATTAGTAAGATAACTCTTTATTATAAGGCTGTCACTGTAACTTTCAAATGGAAAATATGTCTTAAGCACAGATTCCTACAAAAAGCTGCCCAATCATCACGTATTGTTGGAGAATCAGGAAACCAGAAGAGATCTGAAGGCCATGTAGTTCCCTTAGTTTACGAAGGAAGCAGTTAAAGTCCCGAGGGAAAAAAGTTACTTGCCCAGCGTCACACACTTCACCAACAGGAGCCAGGGCCAGGCTGTACCTGTTCTGATCCATTGCTCTTCTTACTACCACATCATAAGCCTCTATTAAATCATACCACTCATGGATCCATGGCTAGGAAGGCAGTAGAGAGTACTTATTTGTATTTTATGTTTAACAAATACGCCGAAACAATATTTGATGTAGAGATTTTTTTTTTTTTTACCATAGTTTGCTTAATTTTATGAGCTTCAAATATCCTTAAAAGTCCTAATGTGAGAGCTGGATCCATAAAGAAGGCTGAGCACTGAAGAATTGATGCTTTCAAACTGTGGTGTTGGAGAAGACTCTTGAGAGTCCCTTGGACTGCAAGGAGATCAAACTAGTCAATTCTAAAGGAATCAACTCCATGGAGTCACAAAGAGTTGGACACAACTGAGCAACTGAACAACAATAACAACAAAAATTCCTAAATGGTTGTTCTCACACGTGGCTGCAAAAAAACCTAGGCCAGGGTCCTACCCCAAGCCAGCAGGACTCAGTCATCGGTATTTTTTTTTAATCTTCTCCAAATGTTTGTAATTGCAGCCAATATTGAAAATCATTGCCCTAAAATAGTTTTATTTAATGTCCTTATCTATTCTCCAATCCTTTTGCTAACATTTCCCAACTTCTCTCTGATGCCCTCCTCTACGATTAACTAGGAGACATGAGAATGCACAGTCCTTACCTGGACTTCGCTAATGACCAGTGAGAACTTCCTAAATTAGTGACGTTCAATGCCAGAAACATTTAATTTACACTCAACACAAAGACATTTCCACCTGCCTAGGACACTGTTCTCTTGGTAAAACTGTTAACCTTTGACCTGCTTCATTTTGTACTCCAAGGCCAAATGTGCCCATTACTCCAGGTATCTCTTGACTTCCTGCTTTTGCATTCCAGTCCCCTATAATGAAAAGGACAACATTCTTGGGTGTTAGTCCCAGAAGGTCTTGTAGGTCTTCACTGAACCATTCAACTTTAGCTTCTTCAGCATTACTCGTTGGGGCATAGATTTGGATTACTGTGATATTGAATGGTTTGCCTTGGAAACGAACAGAGATCATTCTGTTATTTTTGAGATTGCATCCAAGTACTGCATTTCAGACTCTGGTTGACTATGATGGCTACTCCATTTCCTCTAAGGGAATCTTGCCCACAGAAGTAGATACATTGGTCATCTGAGTTAAATTCACCCATTCCACTCCATTTTAGTTCACTGATTCCTAAAATGTCAATGTTCGCTCTTGCCATCTCCTGTTTGACCGCTTCCAGGTTGCTTTGATTCATGGACCTAACATTCCAGGTTCCTTTACAGCATCAATCTTTACTTCCATCACCACTCACATCCATAACTGGGTGTTGTTTTTGCTTTGACTCCATCACTTCATTCTTTCTGGAGTTATTTCTCCACCGATATCCAATAGCATATTGGGCACCTACTGACCTGGGGAGTTCATCTTTCAGTGTCCTATCTTTTTGCCTTTTCATACTGCAAGGAGATTAAACCAGTCCATCCTTAAGGAAATCAGTCCTGAATATTCATTGGTAGGACTGATGCTGAAGCTGAAACTCCAATACTTTGGCCACCCAATGTGATGAACTGACGCATTGGAAAAGACCCTAATGCTGGGGAAGATTGAAGGCAGGAGAAGAAGGGGATGACAGAGGATGAGATGGTTGGATGGCATCACTGACTCGATGGACATGAGTTTGAGCAAGCTCCAGGAGTTGGTAATGGACAGGGAAGCCCGGCATGCTGCAATCCATGGGGTCGCAAAGAATCAGACATGACTGAGCGAGTGAACTGAACCGAAGACAACACGTTGTGTTAGAGAATAGATTTCCATAGAACTGTATGATCAGCAAGAAATATGATCATTCAACCTCAGCCACCAGGGAAATTTTTACCTATGGTGCATGGCCTCTTTGTTCAAAGTCACCGAAGAGAAGTATTTGTTATATTTTCTTTCATTATGGGTGGCTGGTGGCTCAGTTGGTAAAGAATCCACCTGCAGTGTGGGAGACCTAGGCTTGATCCCTGGGTTGAGAAGATCCCCCCTGGAGGAGGGAAAGGCTACTACTCCAGTTTTCTTGCCTGAAGAATTCCATGGACATAGGAGCATGGAAGGCTGCTGTCCAAGGGGTCTCAAAGAGTTGGACACAACTGAGCGACTTTCACTCTCATTTTTAGTCACACTGCTGAGAACATTACCTAACTAATTTAATGTTTAACTGCTGTCTTCCATGGAAATGAAGAACAATGAAGAGATTAGATTGCCTGTTTACATATCTTTTCTTTAGTTGTGGACTCACAAATTCAAAACCTAACCTTCTTTCCTTTAGTCTAATAAAAATTTAACCTGTCACAATGGCCCACATTTTATAACCATTTATAGTTTTTATTTCTCCTCTCTGAATATAATCAGAGCACAGTGTAATAAAACAATTTACCTTTGCTTTAACATCATGTAAAAGTGAAAAAATGCAATGAAGTCATCATTTTTAAGTGTCATTACCTTCATTCTCAAGTACTTTCCATTTTTTACCTTATTTTTCAAGTTTAAGACATGAAATACAGTTACTGGGTCACAAATTATAATTATCTTGCCTTGTATCTGAAAGCAATGTGCAAACATAAAGGTTTCTTGCTTTGGTAATTTAGGTAATTTATACATAGCATTGATGAGGCCCTAGGTATAATTCAAATGTACAGACAGCACCCACAACACCTTAAACATAAGCTTTTCTCAGAGCAAGTCGTTACTGAAGCACAAACTAGGATAAAAGACTGAATCATTAACTCTCCAGGCAGCCTTTGCATATTCTTTATGTAGTGTTTTCTATACTCACCTGTACTCGTCGTAATATTGTGCCATTTTTACCAACTAGTTAAGATTTCATTGTATAAACAGTAGCTGAATATATTCATGTCAAAGATAATCATGCCTTTAAAAGGTTTCTTTGTCAGGTATTCATTAAAGCGGGTTTCACATCAAAATGATAGTCACTAATATAGGGCAAACATCTTACCCATTTGGCAGGTTTTTAAATTTTTTTAATTTTATTAGCACTGTATCAAATCCTCAGCCTATATTTTGTCTCCTTAACAGCGCAGAAATCTGTTTTATGAATGCACACGATTGGTGGGCATCCAAAGTGGAATAATCAGTGTATCATTTACAAATATGTATCGGAGACCATAATAGAAATGATGCTACTTATGAATGCATCAGAAATTCATTATTAGAAATATCTACTTGCACCAGTGGTACATCTTATAAACAGTGCTTCCATTTTCTTAATAATTGGTCTTCAGAAATTCATTCTGTGATAAATTCTCTAAACAAAGACTTCTTCCCAGCTGATGTGTATCACTCCGGATTGCCTGAAGCAATGGCATTTTGCTTCAAGACAGAGGGTAGCAGGAATAAACACAGCACCAGCTACATTTCCTCCAGATCAGATATGTGACTGCTGGGAACATTTAATGGGTAGTGTGGGTGACACAGAACTTCACAGGAGCGCCCACACGGAGAGCAGCCCGTCTTCAGAAAACACGGTAGACACCGTTTCGTCTCATTCTAAAGCCAGTCACAACCTTCTCCAGTTTTCCAGTGGAAGCTTTCAGACACAAAGCTTTTAATCTACACCTGATGGGATATGATGAATTTTCAGGAGGTGATTTGATTTCTAGACAGCAGGAAGGAGAATAGAGAAGGGCAACAATTGAGGTCACAGCTGTAACTATCTCTGAGTTCTCTGAAGGAGTAAAGTGAGACTACCTTGATTTTATCAGTCATGTAGACACTGATAGGGGCTTTCCTTGTGGCTCAGCTGGCAAAGAATCTGCCTGCAATGCGGGAGACCTGACTTCCATCCCTGGGTTGGGAAGATCCCCTGGAGAAGGGATAGGCTCCCCACTCCAGTATTCTGGTCTGGAGAATTCCATGGTCCATGGGGTCACAAAGAGTCGGACATGACTGAGCGACTTTCACCTCACTTCCCTTCAGAGACTGATAGGCACTAAATTAATGACAATGTAAGATTTCATTCTTACGTTTCCTCTTAGGAGGGACCCATATTTGCCCTGGGGGCTTGGCGGCAGGGGGTCAGGGTAGGGGTGAGTCATGAATCCCACCCCAGGCCTTTCTGTGGAGATACATGCAAAAACGGTTGTAGACTGCTGCCCAGGAAGCCCTGTGCGCTGAAAAGTCCTCTTGGGACTCTGATCCACCTGACTATGAATGTGTCAATCACGATTGTACATGCAGTGCTTTAGCTGTTTGTGGGAAGACTTGCAGTGATTTTAGCTTTGTTTGCTTTTGCTTTAGTTTTTCTCAAGCCAGAGGATATATCTAAGTGAGAGCTGGCTTTCAACATTGCAACTTGACATTTTCCCAAATATTTACTGTGACTGCCTAAAACATTTTTGGGTTTATCTTTTAGAATTCCCCTCAAATCCAATGGCACATTTTATTTGATACAGTGAGTACTATCAATCTTCATCCTTTGAGGGAAGATTTTATTCTATTTTATTTGTATGTATTTGTTTCTTATTGTGGAAAACATATATAATGTAAAATTTTTAAAATGCACAACCTAATGGCATTTAGTGCGATCACAATGTTTAGTGGAGTTATCACTACCAGTCTTCCCAGAGGCTGGCAAGTCAGTCTTTGCCCAACATCTGCCCTCCCTCCTGGTGGCCAGCATCCAAAATAAAGCAAGCTTTCCTTTCCAGCAACCTCTCCTCTTCAGGGGCTTTGGAGTGGTGAGCGGTCAGACAACACTTTCAGTAATAAGCTGAGCTTCTTTTGCTTTCCAGCATGTTTCCACTGGCTATCTACTTTACACATGGTAGTATATGTATGTCAACCCTAATCTCCCATTCATCACACTTAATGATACTTTTATGCAGCTTTTGTGAAGGAGGCAACATTTCCTTCTCACTTTGTTGAGATTTTTTTTTTTTTTTTGCCAATATTTCATAAGATCCTGTCATTCTATAGCTCAGATGGTCAAGGATCTGTCTGCAATGCAAGAGGCACGGGTTCGATCCCTCGGTCAGAAAGATCCCCTGGAGAAGGGAATGGCTACCCTCTCCAGTATTCTTGCCTGGAGTATACCACGGACAGAGGAGCATGGCAGGCTACAGCCCATGCAGCCGTGTCAGACATGGCTGAGCGACTATCACTTTCACTTTCACTAGGACTTCTTTAGTTAGCAGGAGAAGGAGGGAAAGAAAAGCAGGCCAGGAGCCCGTAACTTGCAAGATGGAAAAGAAATGGGTAGAGCTGAACAATTAAATAAATGGCATAGCATTTTGAGTCTACAATTATTTAGGATTTTAGCTGAGCTACAATGATTGATGGGCTTCCCTGGTGGCTCAGATGGTAAAGAATCTGCCTGCAATGCGGGAGACTTGGGTTTGATTCCTGCATCTGTAAGACCCCCTGGAGAAGAAAAACGGCAACCCATTCCAGTATTCTTGCCTGGAAAAACCCATGGACAAAGGAGCCTGGCGGGCTACAGTCCATGTGGTTGCAAAAGAGTCAGACATGACAGTGACTAAACAACAACAATGGTGACAGATGTCAGCTAGACTCATTATGGAAATCATTGTGCAATATATACAAATATCGAATCATTGTATCATACACCTAAAACTAATATAATATTTCCCTGGTAGCTCAGCTGGTAAAGAATCCACCTGCAATGCAGGAGACCCTGGTTCGATTCCTGGGTCAGGAAGATTGGCTGGAGAAGAGATAGGTTACCCACTCCAGTATTCCTGGGCTTCTAGTGGCTCAGCTGGTAAAGAATCTGCCTGCAATGCAGGAGACCTGGGTTCGATCCCTGGGTTGGGAAGATTCCCTGGAGAAGGGAACAGCTACCCACTCCAGTATTCTGGCCTGGAGAATTTCATGGACAGTAGAGTCCATGGGGTTGCAAAGAGTTGGATACGACTAAGCAGCTTTCACTTTCACTTTATGTCAATGATACTGAAAAAAAAAAAAAAAACAACAACAAATGAATAAATGTAAAAGTGAAACCAATAGAAACAGAAAGCAAACAACAGAGAAAATAAATAAAACTAAAAGTTTATTCCTTTAAAAGATTTTGAAAGTCAATAAGCCCCTAGCTAGATTAACCAAAACAAAAAGAGGAAAGAAGATAAAACATCAAGGAGATACAACTATAGGTGCTACAGACACAGAAAGATAATAAAGTTATGAAAAACTCCATGGCAATAAATTCAACAACTTAGATTAAATAGCAAATTCCTCAGAAGATTCAAATCATAACTAACTGAGAAGAAATAGAAAACTTGAATATACTTATGTCCTTTTTTTTTTTTTCATTTTTATAATTTAAAACCTTCCTAAAAAGAAAGCTCCAGGACTAGATGGCTTCCCTGGTAGATTCTATCAAATCTTTACACAAACGATTTCAGAAAATAGAGGAGATGAATGTATTTTTCAGCTCATTTATAAAGCTAGCTGAACCCACCAACATATTTTAAGGATGATGAACAAGTGGAGTTTTTCCTAGGAATATTAAGAAAACAAATCACTGCATTCACACAAGAAAAGAGGAGGGTAATCATATAATCATATCAATCAATGGAGAAAAAAAATTTGACAAAATGCAATAACTACTTGTGCATTTTTTTAAAAAAAAATCAGGAAAAGCAGCCTCATAGAGGGAATCGACAGAAAATCTACAGTTAACATCATATTTTAAGGTATAAGACTGAATACTTTCCCCTAAGATCAAGAGCAAGGCAAGAATTCTCACTTACCACTTCACTTCAGCATAATAATGGAAATTCTATCTAGGGCAAGGGGCAGGAAAAATAAATGAATAAAGCCATAAAGATTAGAACGATATTACACTGTCTTTTTTCACAGGAGACATAATTGTGTATATATGAAGTCTTAGAGAGTTTACAAAAACTATTAAATAGCTGAATTTAACAAAACTGTAGAATACAAGCTCAGTAAAGCTCCCTGGTGGTCCAGAGGTTAAGTCCCCATGCTCCTAATGCGGGGGAGCCAGGTTCGGTCCCTAGTAAGAGCACTAGATCCCACATGCCACAACTGAAAATTCCACATGCTGCAACTAGACCACGTACAGCCAAATTAATAAATAAATACCTCTCTGGATTCAACAGACAAACAGATTCAAGGGGTTAGATCTGATAGACAGAGTGCCTGAAGAACTATGGATGGAGCTTTCTGACATTGTAGAGGAAGCAGTGATCAAGACCATCCCCAAGAAAAAGAAATGCAAAAAGGCAAAATGGTTGTCTGAGGAGGCCTTACAAATAGCTGAGAAAAGAAGAGAAGTGAAAGGCAAAGGAGAAAAGGGAAGATATACCCATTTGAATGCAGAGTTCCAAAGAATAGCAAGGAGAGATAAGAAAGCCTTCCTCAGCGATCAATGCAAAGAAATAGAGGAAAACAACAGAATGGGAAAGACTAGAGATCTCTTCAAGAAAATTAGAGATGCCAAGGGAACATTTCATGCAAAGATGGGCTCAATAAAGGACAGAAATTGTATGGACCTAACAGAAGCACAAGATACTAAGAAGAGGTGGCAAGAATACACAGAAAAACTATACAAAAAAGATCTTCATGACCCAGATAACCACAATGGTGTGATCACTGACCTAGAGTCAAACATCCTAGAATACAAAGTCAAGTGGCCCTTAGGAAGTATCACTACCAACAAAGCTAGTGGGGGTGATGGAATTCCAGTTGAGCTGTTTCAAATCCTAAAAGATGATACTGTAAAAGTGTTACATTTAATATACCAGCAAATTTGGAAAGCTCAGCAGTGGCCACAGGACTGGAAAAGGTCAGTTTTCATTCCAATCCCAAAGAAAGGCAATGCCAAAGAATGTTCAAACTACTGCACAATGGCACTCATCTCACACGCTAGTAAAGTAATGCTTAAAATTCTCCAAGCCAGGCTTCAACAGTATGTGAACCATGAACTTCCAAGTGTTCAAGGTGGATTTACAAAAGGCAGAGGAACCAGAGATCAAACTGCCAACATCCACTGGATCATAGAAAAAGCAAGAGAGTTCCAGGAAAACATCTACTTCTGCTTTATTGACTACACCAAAGCCTTTGACTGTGTGGATCACACCAAACTGTGGAAAATTCTTAAAGAGGTGGGAATACCAAACCACCTTACCTTCCTCCTGAGAAATCTGTATACAGCTCAAGAAGTAGCAGTAAGAACTGGACATGGAACAACAGACTGGTTCCAAATTGGGAAAGGAGTATGTCAAGTCTGTATATTGTCACCCTGCTTATTTAACTTATATGCAGAATGCATCATGAGAAATGCTGGGCTGGATGAAGCACAAGCTGGAATCATGATTTCCAGGAGAAATATCAATAACCCCAGATATGCAGATGACACCACCCTTATGGCAGAAAGTGAAGAGGAACTAAAGAGCCTCTTGATGAAAGTGAAAGAGGAGAGTGAAAAAGCTGGCTTGAAACTCAAGATCATGTCATCTGGTCCCATCACTTCATGGCAAATAAATGGGGAAACAATGAAAACAGTGACAGACTTTATTTTCTTGGGTTCCAAAATCACTACAGGTGGTAACTGCAGCCATGAAATTAAAAAACGCTTGCTTCTTGGGAGAAAAACTATGACCAACCTACACAGCATATTAAAAACCCTTGCCAACAAGGGTTCATCTAGTCAAACATATGGTTTTTCCAGTAGTCATGTATGGCTGTGAGAGTTGGACTATAAAGAAAGCTGAGCACCAAAGAATTGATGCTTTTGAACTGTGGCGTTGAAGAAGACTCTTGAGAGTCCCTTGGAGTGCAAGGAGATCAAACCAGTCAATCCTAAAGGAAATCAGTCCTGAATATTCATTAGAAGGATGATGCTGAAGCTGAAACTCTAATAATTTGGCCACCCAATGTGACGAACTTACGCATTGGAAAAGACCCTAATGCTGGGAAAGATTGAAGGCAGGAGGAGAAGGGGATGACAGAGGATGAGATGGTTGGATGGCATCACTGACTCGATGGACATGAGTCTGAGCAAGCTCCAGGAATTGATGATGAACAGGGAAGCCTGGTGTGCTGCAGTCGAAGGGGTCACAAAGAGTCAGACACGACTGAGTGACTGAACTGAACTGAACTGAACCTCTCTAGGGAGGAAAAAAAAAAAACTGTTTTTTTTTTTTCTTTTATCCCACAGGAGTCATTTTCTTTTAAAATTTTTATTAAAGCTTCCTCAAAGTATAATTGACATATAATAAACTGCACATATTTAAATTTTTTGAGTTAGTAAGTTTTGACATAGCCTGGTTGGCTTGGGTGGTAAAGAATCTGCCTGCAATGCAGGAGACCTGGGTTTGATCCTGGGTTGGGGAGATCCCCTGAGGAGGGCATGGCAATCCACTCCAGTATTCTTGCCTAGAGAATCCCCATGGACAGAGGAGCCTGGAGGGCTATGGTCCATGGGGTTGCAAAGAGTCAGACATGACTGAGCAACTAAGCACATAGCACATACACCTGTGAAACCAAAATCAGGATAATGAATATACCCATCACTCCTAAAACCTTCAATGTGCCCCTTTGTAATCGCTCTCTTCTTTCCATACTCCTCCATTTTCAGGAAGCCATTGGGCTGCATTGTGTCAGTACAGATGTTTGCATCTCTTAAAAGCTTACATAAATGGACTGACATATGTATTATATACTTTTTTCTCTGATTTCTTTCACATAGCATAATTATGTTGAGATACATAATTATGTTGTAACCATTTGCCTATCTACCTTGGGAAAACCTCTGTTGAAGCTCTTTGTCCATTTTGTACTCGGATCATTTGTCTTGTATGTTGTTGAGTTGTTTTAATAGACCTTCTCTATATATTCTATATATTAACCCCTTCTTAGATATATGATTAGAAGCATTTCTGCCATTCTGCAGGCTGCCTTTCTACTCTGTTCAGTGTCCTCTGATGCACAGAAGTTTCTAATTTTGAATAGATTCATTGTCTTTCTTTTGCTGCCTTTGGTGTCGCACTGCCAAATTCAATGACATTTCTGTCCTGCCTTCTCAGAGTTTTATAGTTTCAACCCTTACCTTCCTATCTGTGCTTTCTAAGTTAATTCTTGTTTATGTTGTTAGGTGAGGGTCTGTCAACTACAAATTGTCACTTGCGATGGGCACTTACCTTCTACCTCTACAAGGTTTCAATTATGTACGGCTGCAGCTGCTGATCCTCATCTCCCCCTGAAGGGAGTTCAGGGTGGAGACCATGAATGAGGTGCTCTGGGAACAGGTCTTCAGATAGGTATTTTCAGGTAAAGATTTTTATGAACCTAGTCCTTATATCGGGGCTCCCCAGGAGGCTCTAGTGGTAAAGAACCTGACTGCCAATGCAGGAGAACTAAGAGATGTGGATTCGGTCCCTGGGTTGGGAAGGCTCCCCCGGAGGAGGAAATGGCAACTCACTCCAGTATTTTTACCTGGAAAATCCCATGGACAGAGGAGCCTGGCGGGCTACAATCCATGGGGCCACAAAGAAACTGAAGTGACTTAGCCCAATCCTTATATGTCCTTGTATCTAGAAAATTGCTTAATCCCTTCATGGTGACAGCAGCTCCTTGGGACTAGCAGAAAATTTTGGCAAAGATAAGTACTTCTCCTTCACCAAAATCACATGTATATTGACCATCCCCCTGTGCAATGGAGCATTTCCTGCCACATCAGGAAACAAGGATGTCACAGTCATCATGGACTTCAGCCTTCCGGGTGTGAGCCAGTAAGCTCTAAGGGAATTCAGAAAGAAGCATACCTGCTATCTAACAGCCATCAGCCTGCAGCCATTCCCTATAGAGGGAGGAAGTGAAAACTGCTGGGTGTTGGCCCCAGATAGCTGAGATGAATGTAAAAATGATTTCAGTGAACCCAGCTGGCTTGCATCTTCCTATACAGAGAAGAGAGCTAAATAACTTGAGAAACCTGGCTTTTCTTAATTAACAATAATCTTTTGATGTTCAGGCTACCTGCCTCTTTGTTGCAAACTTCTGTATAACCTGACTTCCTCTGCCTCCATGGAGCAGCTTCTCAGGGCTACATGAGATGCTCTCTCCCAGGTTTGAAGTCCTAAGAACTTCCCACTGAATAAAAACAACTCTCTACTTTCAGGTTGTGACTGTTTTTTAGGTCAATACCCTCTACCTCTTTGGAGCAGTTTTCCCAGAGCTATCTGAAGTGCTTTCTCCTGGGCTGCAGTGCTTATTTTCCCCTAAATAAAATTTAAATCGCCATTCTCACATTGAGCATTTTTCTCATTCAACAGGCCCAACTTCATTCTTTTGCATCTGAACATCCAGTTTTCTCTACATCATTGGTTGAAATGTTGTAGCCACATGTTCCGGGAAACAAACTCACTCAGAAGGACAATGAAGATAGTGGAGTGCAGTTTATTACACCGGCAGGCCCAAGGCAGAGTCTCCTCTTAGCCAAGGACCCCGATCAACTTTTGTGAAAACCTTATATACCTTAAGTGTTCTGCTCAAGCCCACCTCCCCAAATTCCTTAAACCTAGCCTGGAAAGTGTTAAAGGGAGATACAATCAGGTTACAGCCATGATTCATAATCAGAAGAGTCAGCTGGTTATACACTGGAGCCCACACCAATGGGTGCCATAAAGATTACAAAGGTGACTGACCTCATAGGGGATTATTACATTCTTCTTGGTGATGCGAAATCTTGGTATGGAATCTGGTGTTTATCAGTCCAGGAGGCCATTTCGGCCGTGGGTATGTTATCCCCTTTGCTACCAGGCACATGGTCCAAAGCTCACTGAAAGTGCAAGATGGAGTTTCCTTCTTTTTCAAGATGGAGTCAGTTCGGCCAGCTCTTTCCTCCCTCAGAAAAAGACTGTCCTTTCCCCACTGAATGGTCTTCGCAGCTTGTCAGCAACAGAGGTGCTGTCTCCTGGGTTGAGTCCTCATTTTGAGACTTAAACCACAGGCTTTTTTTTTAAATGATCAAATGGAATCTTTCTGAATGCTGGTGAATGCATGGAACATAATACAAACAGGTATGGTCCTAGAGTTTATCTTTCAAATCCCAAATTGAAAAAAAAAATGCCAATTGAAAAGTAGAAATATTTAATTACTAAAAAAATTTTTTCTCTGTCATAATTCTTCTGCTCCCTGGACTATGAAGCCGGGAAGTGGGCCTCATCCATGCCACTCCCTGGATGTCAAGGTCAGGCCTCGGATATAACTGCTGGATGGGTGGTTGAGAACTCAACTTGAACTCCTGATGCTGGGAGCCATATTGAACCTGATTCAGTTTTCTAACAGAAAACGGCTGTTCACAAGCATAAACCACGATCTTTTAGCTGAGATCACGCTGGTCTCAGGACTTAATGAAGCTCAGGTTCTTGATGTCTCGTCACAGAAAGAATTCAGTGAGAGACAGAGTGATAGGTAAGGAGTGAAGTTATTCAGAGAGGAGCATCCTCTGCAGATAGAGTGTAGGTCACTTCGGAAAGTGGCAGTGGCACCAGGGTATGGGGCGGTCAGTTTTTTGTTGCTGCTGTTGTTGTTGTTCAGTTGCTAAGATGTATCTGACTCTTTGCAACCCCACTGACCACAGCAAGCCAGGCTCCTGTGTCCTCCGCTATCGCCTGGAATTCACTCAGATTCATGTCCCTTGAGTCAGTGATGCCACCAACATTTGTGTCTCTCTTGAGTGTGATATTTTGAGCAGTGAGCAGCCAGACCTTAGTTCAGTAACACGTCTACAGTACATCCCCCATTTCTTTGTTCCCTTTGCAGCAAAACTCAGTCACCCACACCCTGTCCCCAGGGGCTCTCCTCGCATCCTGCTGTAACCCACTCACTGGGGTTTCTGTCCCAGCCACTCTGCTCTTGCTGCCCTGTCAAGATCACAATAACTGATGTGGCTAAATCTGATCTCAGCTCTCCTCCTCCCCCTCCACTAGGCAATGCTGGACACAGCAGGGAATCCCCCTCCTGCTTGCCCTCTCTTCATTGGCTTCTAAAACATCTGAGACTCTAGCACCAATTCCAATGTGCAGGGGTTTTCTTCCCCCCACACCAACAAGCAATTCTCAGACACCAGTTCAGTGTGCTACCATTTAAGTCAGTTCCGACACCGTCTACCTGGAGACAGCATCTGATCTCCCAGATGAGGCTCAGTCCTACAAGACTGCCCTCCTCCCCCAGTTTAGATGCCAATCACAAGTCCATGTTGTTACCTGCGCTTCTGACCCACCGGCTAGAAGATTGGCGGTTCCCATGGCCCCCTTCTTGGATTTGATTAATTTGTAGAGTGGCTCACAGAACACAGAGAAACATTTTACTCTCTAGGTCATTGGTTCATTACAAAGGCTATAACTCAGGAGCAGCCAGAGGGAAGAGATGCATAGGGCAAAGCATTTCGGGAGGAGGTCGAGCTTCCACATTGTCTCTGAGCACACCACTCTCCCTGGATCTCCCTGGGTTTATCCACGTGGATGTTCTCTGAACTCTTTGGATTTTTACTGGAAGTTTCATTACATAGGCATGGGTATTTATTGGCCATGGTGACTGATTCAAACTCTAGCCTTACCCCTCCTCCCTAGACGTCAGGGGACTTGACACTTAAAGTTCCAGTTCTCTCATCACCTGGCCACCAGCATCCTTAGGTGCTTTCCAAAATCCACTTCATTAACATAACAAAGACAGGTTCCAAGGGTTTTAGGAGCTCTATGCCAGAAAAGGGGACAAAGACTAAATGTTTATTTCCTTTTGTAAATCACAGTATCACAGCCTCCAGCTCTGGGCTGTCCATCTCTGTCTCCATCTCCTCTGCTGAGTCTCCCTCTCCCTGTTTCTGGTGAAAGCAAAGGATACCGCACCACAGCCCTTCTCTTTCCACACCCACCCGTCTGTTGTCATTCAGGCCATAGCGCCAAAGACCTCCCGTTTGCCCATAGCTCTTGAATTTAGCTGTCTGCGCCCTAGACATCTTCCCAGCACTCCAGGCCACCTGGACCCCTGCCTCTTCCACATCTCCACCAGATGCCTCGTGGGTAAATCCTCCCTCACAGGTCCAGCAGCAATCTCCTCCAGAGATCAGACCAAAACCCAGAGTCAGCTTCCCCTGCTCGCCTCCTCCTACACCCCCACATCTGAGTTTCCGGGAAATTCTCTTGGCTTTGACTTCAGAACGTGTCTGGAATCTGACCATGCCCACCACCTCCACTGCTGCCACCCTGGTCCAAGCCTAGGTGAGCCGCAGAGCGTTTTAATTGGGCCCCTGCTGCTGTGACAGCAAAGGAGAGCCTTTCAAAACTCCAGTTCTGTTGCGTCGCTCCTCTGCTCAGACCCTGCCATAACCCCGTTTCACTCAGAGTCCTTACAAACGGCCACCGCTTGGCCCCACCAGCAGCTCTTACTGTCCGCCCCTCACCCTCCACTGCAGCCACCTGGCTGCCTCACTGCTCCTGGGACACCCAGGAACACGCCCCCCCTCCATGTCTCTGCACCAGCTGCTCTCCATCTGGAGCATTCTTCCTCCAGAAAACTCCTCAATGAGGCCTGCCCCAATTGCCAAGTTGGATCGTGCACCCTGTCATCTCCTTGCTGTGCCAGGATCTTCCCTTGCATGGGAGATCTTTAGTTTTGACACGCAGGATCTAGCTCCCCAGGGATGGAACGCGGGTCCCCCGCACTGGGAGTGCGGCATCCTAGCCACCGCGAAGTCCCTCGCTCTTCTTATTCCTATCACTTTTAACACTTTTGAAAGAAGCGGCTTACGGTGACTGTCTACCGCCCCCTGCTGGAACCTGGGCGCCTGGACAAGGCCTCCACCTGATTTTTGTTCCTAACTCCAGCCCCGAGAACAGTAAAATGCATGCAGTAGGCACCCAGTAAATATTTGTTGGATGCATGAATGAATGAGATAATATCTCTTACTCTGTTCACTGTGAGGTGTAGACACGAAGGCTGAAATGTGCTTCCAGCCTGAAGGGAGCTCCTAGGCTTGCCAGAAGGCAAGCCAAGACAACGGTGAAGACAAGCTGAGCCAGACGCTGGACAAGTCACCCCATTGCGCTGGGGAAACTGCTGGAGATGGGAGTTTTGCTACTAGCAACTACAACCCTTCTGTGACAGGAGGGGAAAGCAGTTGTCTATGAAGACTGCAAGAAATCGCTCCAGAGGCATATGGAATTATTATTAAAGTTGCAATTGACAGCTGGTGGGTGGGTGTCAGGATGGGTGGGGATCAGAGTTGCCCACAACACCCGCCTGTGAGGCCTCCAAAGGTTTGCCTTCTCCTGCTGACTTCTCCCATCCTCCACACTGCGGGCTCCCACGCAGGATTCGTTCTGATAACATCCTGTGTAAACAACAGCCCTCCTCAGCCTCCATCCCAATTAACAGGCAGGCAGCTGAAAGCAACCCCCCACACCTGCCGTTCAGGAAGAACAGCCCAGAGGACAGGTGTCCCCAGTGGACGAGGACACAGGCAGGCAGTTCCTGGAGGGCGCTTCACGCATGGGGGCCACGGGTTCTTCGTGAAAGCCCTCCACATGGCTTCTCTCCTCATCCCCCGGGCCAAGCTGGTGACCCTTCCCCACGTCCTCAAGCCTCTCAGCTTGCACACCGCCCCCACTGCCCCCCGGCAGAGGCCTCCTGTGACGGGATCACCAGCCCCCAGTCACGGGGTAGGTTGTCCGGATCTCACACACCCCTCGCCCCACAGCTCGGCGCTCAGAGAGCCTGGTCCACAGTTGTGGCTCCTTCCTGTCCTCCTGGGTGATCTGGGGTAAGCCCCAGCCCTTCTGAGAACCTCCATTTCTGTCCTGTGATGTGAGCAAGGACTGAGATCACCTCTGCCATCTACTAGTGCCTGCTCTCAGCACGGCAAACCTAGCACTGACTGGGGCAATTTTATCATTCTGCTCTGTCAGCTGTGCTTCCAGTCTAAGCTCCTCCGCCACATTTTGAGCCACCCCTGACCTGGCCCTCCCTGCCATCCAAGATGGTCACATACACGCATCCTTCCCACACTCACTCCAGGTCCCACCACTGCCTGCAAGCTATCTGTCTCCCTTCGACCAGGCCTGGCCCCTCCCAGAATACTCATCCCCTTCTATCTTCCTCCCTGAACACCAGCCATCTTTCTCCTTTCAGGGTTCCCCTCATGCCCTGCTTCCTCTAGGAGGGCCTCTGCTCTGGGCTCAGCCTGAGCTCTCCTTTCTCTCTATTAAGCTCAGAACCACCCCCCCCTCCAATATCTAAATCACTATGGATGACAGCATAAACCCTCCACTTACGTCAACTAGTGATGTGCCTGCAGCTTACAGAAGTTTGCCAGTAAGGCAGATCAGTGATGTGACCAGAACAGAGGCTGTGAGATCTTGAGTCAATCAGTCAGCATCTCTGAGTCTCAGTTTAGTTGTCAAGAAAAACAAGAATAATTACATGGGCTTTGGGGGACATTATGAGAATTAGATGAGACTATATATGAAGTACCCAGTACAGTTTCTGGAACCCAATAGGCCCTTAATAAATGGAAATTAATGTTATAGCCACCATTGAAAGGGGCTTCTTAGCTGTGTCACAAAAAGCTATATTCCAAGTGTTTTTGCTGGGCTGTGCTAACAGATTCTTTGGATAAAAAAATATTCCAGCATCTACAAAACTACCTCTTTTTATGATAATTCCAACTATACAAGGATGTCATAGAGCACGGCCACCACCTCTGCTCATTGTAACACTCTACTGAGCCTGAACCTAGCCTTGGAAACTTTCTTGACACAGTTGTGGAAGCAGCCGCTAACACATCAGAATGGACACGCATTGTATAATAAAGAAGTTGGCTGGTCATTGTCTTAGGTGTCTGGAAGTAACATCCTTGGAATTTTCTGAGCTGTAAGAGCATTTTGGTTATTCATGCTGAGTCCAATAGTTTACACTAAGAGGTTAGTCACGTGGGCCCTGAGATATCTCAAGTTGAGGGAAAGACCAACCGTGTGGTTAGAGAGGTGGGCTTTGAGCCTTGTGTGATTAAGGGGCCGTGTGCAGCAAGCAGCCTTGACTCAGGTTTGGCCGTGACTCAGTCAGCTGTGCCTACGTAATGAAATCTCAGTAAAAACTTACTGCGTGGTGAACACACTGATGTGCCAGGGGGTCTCAGCCCAGGGTTGCAGAGGCTTCACATGTGAGGCCCTCCCAGACCTGACCCCACACGTGTCTTCATTTGGCTGAATTGTACCATTTAAAACAAAACTCTACTGATAAATCTAGTACTTTCTTGACTTCTGTGGGCCATTCTAGTGAGCTATTGACCCTGAGGGGGTCATGAGAACTCCTGAATTTGCAGCTGCTTGGTCAGAAGCACAAGTGGCCTGGGAGCCCTAAGCCCACGGTTGGTGTCTAAAGAAGGGGGAGTCTCATGGAAGAGGGTGCCCTCAGCCTGTGAGGCCTGTGCTAAGTCCAAGTGGTTAGTGTCAGGACTGCATCACACTTCAGTCAATCAAAAGCAGGTCCTGTGGGCCTGGTGTGGGCCAAGCTACAAGCCAGACCATGGACCTACAGTGGAGCCAGACAAAGACGAGAGGGAGCCCTGTTGTGCTGCCCCTAGGTGCTCAGGTACAAAGTCCATCCTCAGTCAGGATGCTCTAAGTGCAGAGTGGTACCAGGCCTGAGCCTACAGGAGAGGCCTGTGTGTCTGACTCTCTTTGCCCAGGTCCTCCAGGGTCCCAAGGACCACCCCAGCCCGTGGGGGATGAGAGTAGTAAATATTTCAGCTCCTGACCTCCCAATGGACCATCCTTGGTAGTGAACCCATTGCTCACAAAATCCTACCTGATATGGGCTTTGTATGCTTCCCAATCTTGGTTTGCCTCATCCCTCTCTCCTGCTCCCCTTTGGGGTTACCTCCCAATAAAATCCCTGCAGAGTCTATTTCCAGGACCACAAACATCACAGCTGTGGGCACCTCTGCAGCGCCGTTCTTGGGAATGAACAGTCAGGGCAGCCCGAAGCCTGGCCCCACCTCCATGCCATGAGAGTCTGGATGGACAGAGAATGTCAGTGCGGCCTTTCTGGGGGACAAGACAGTCCTGGGCAGAGGGAGGGGGGCTCTCAGAGCCAACAGGGGAGTTCTGGAGCCCTGCGGAGCAGCTTTAGAGAGAGCCACAAACACAGTGGGAGCGGTCTCAGACCCTTCTGGTGGACATCCAGGGCTGGACAATCGATCCCTGTGGGGTGGCTGGGGGAAGGACACAGGGACAGGCAGGCCCTACATTCTGACTCCCAGCCCCGGCAGGCTGCTCTGTCCAGGGGCCCATTTGGTTTGGCGCCACTCCAGGCTTGAGTTTTGACCTGCTGACCTAATGTCCTGGCACCCTTGCCTGACCATCTGCAGGACACTGTCCAGCTCAGGTCAGTACAGACCACGCTCTGCCCGAAGGTGCTATTACCTGAAAACTGGGCTGGCCTCTTGATGGGTGTCAAACCAATAGGTACAACCAAGCCAAAGATGAGAAGGAAGGATGGAAGGATTTTTTTTTTTACCTGCAGCAAATTAGGAGAACACTGGGGATCTTTTCCAAAGCAGTGTCTTCCTAACAGCAAAACTGAGGAAGTTTTAAGCTAAGGGGCTTTGTATATTCACCCGGGGTGGGGGGGGGGGGGGGTGAGCAGGGGGAGGGGGCGGCTTGAGCAGAGAAGAATTCAGCATGGAATTGGGGCAAAGGTCAAAAGGGTCCAAGCTTTAGTTGATTTAAGTCAGGAGGGTCAACACCATCATTCTATCCTCCAGCTGCGTGGGGGCTTTGATTCCCCCACAAAAATTTATCATTATGTATAGTCAATCCTAAAGGAAATCAACCCTGAATATCCACTGGAAGGACTGATGCTGAAGCTGAAGCTCCAATACTTTGGCCACCTGATGCAAAGAGCTGACTCATTGGAAAAGAATCTGATTCTGGAAAAGATTGAGTGGAGGAGGACAAGAAGGATAAGATAGTTGGATGGCATCATCAACTCGATGGATATGAATTTGAGCAAACTCCAGGAGATAGTGAAGGACAAGGAAGCCTAAAGTGCTGCAGTCCATGGGGTCGCAAATAGCCGGACATGACTTAGCGACTAAACAACAAAATTAGTCCTTAAAGAGGAACTAGGACGCTGCTCTATAATTGCGTTATTGTTTGACTACCTTTTCTCTGTTCCTGCATTCCTTTGTTCCCTTAAGATGGTTGATTACTAGGATCTGTTCAAGGTCAAGCATTGTGGCCAGGCTTGGATTCTGAAATGGCTTCTCTTATGTCAGGAAAGCCGTGCCTTGTTCTTTCTCTAGGGCCCCCCTAACTCACCTGCTCACAGTGCTTTCCGAGCGGTGGGGGCCAGCACCGCCTCGTTCACATCCGTCAGCGCGCAGGCTGCTGTCCCGTCAGCCTGCGCTTCAGGGTACCCCATTCTAACTCACAGAACAAGCGAGCCGGCAGAGCTTCTGACTCTCCGCACCCCAGAGGGAGAGGCGGCCAGGTGAAGAGGCCCTGCGAAGTGAGGCCTGGGACGGGGCCTGTCCGGAATCCGCGGCAGACTCAGGCCTGGGAAAAGTTCCGGGCTTTAGTGCTTGAGAGAGTGTGAGAGGACAGCCCTGGAGGCCCACAGGGGGCTGTGCAGTGGGCGTCTCCCCAGACCCTGCCTCCCCAGCTAGGCTGGGGGCTCTTGCTCTCTGAGTGTGGGCACTCCCAGGGAGGGTGGGCAACCCAACACACACCTCGAGGCCTCAGTCTCCACTCTCACTGTGAGAAAGCCAAGTTTCTTCACAGACGACCTTTCTTCACAGACGACCTGCAGTCTTTCTTCTTACACAGCCCAGAGGCGCTCTGGGCTCCCCTCTGCCCACATCTGCCCTGTCTCCTGTCTCCAGGTTCAATGTCCAGCCTGTCCCCTGTGCACCGTCCCAGCGGTAACTGCCTTGGCCTTGCCTTCCTTCTGTACTTCGTGGCATGAAATGAGCCCAGCCTTCCACTGAGACACTTCCAATAGTAAGGGGAGGGGGGAGGGGCTCTAAAGAGCCCCCTCCTCCTGTGACAGAGTTAATGCAAAACAATAACAAACAAACAAAAAAATCCATGATACACAAAATATAAAAGTTTCCATTAAAGACAGGATCAATATTACTGATTTTTCTTTTCGCCTCAGCTCCATTATGATTTGACACCAATCGTCTTTGTTTAAAATGTCAACATTTTTTTAGTTCATCTTGGAAATTTGACGTTAATTTTTTATTATTTTTAACATTGCATTAAAATAATACGTATCTTGATTCCTGAGTTTTGGGGTGCCATTTTAAATTTTGCACCCAAGGCAACTCCCCATTCCCTCACTCTAGTGCCAGCCCTGACCCCAAACTAACTTGGACCCTCCAATGAAGGGGGCTCTAGACCAGGCCATTCCTTGCCATGTTTTGTGTAAGAATGATAACAAATCAACCTGAACCATGAACAATTAAGACAGTTTTGGGAGAGGAGATCAGAGAGAGACAAAGACACAGAGAAAGAGAAGTGGAGAAGATGCAAAGATTAAAGAGAAGAGAAAGGACTGGGGCCAAGCCTATGACTTCAGAAGCTCATACAAAGGACTCCTTGCCCACGGTACAGCCTTGCCCTAATCAGAAGGCTTTCCCTTCAAACTGGTAATACTTGTAATCAGCCAGACACAGTAACAGGAGCATTTGTTGTTGTTGTTTAGTCACTAAGTCATGTCCGACTCCTTACCACACCATGGCCTGTAGCCCACCAGGCTCTTGTGTCTGTGGGATTTTCCAGGCAGGAATACTGGAGTGGCTTGCCATTTCCTACACCAGGGGATCTTTCCAACCCAGGGATTGCACCCTCATCTCCTGCAATGGCAGACATAGTGAGTAATTTAATAGCTTCCAAAAACAAACCCACTGTTTATCTTGGATGCCATAAGGAGTAGAAATGATCTCCATGGGGGCCAAAAGCACATAGAAAACTTTTAAATTCAAACTCATTCTGAGCATGGCGGCCTTGCTCACTTCTCCACTGTCATCAGCTGGGAGAACAAAAGCCATAGTGTACAGAAAGGTCGCCTTCTGTGCTCAGGGTCACCAAGTGTCTCAGTTTTCACAGCATTGTTCCATTTGGACTTACTGTCCCTCCGTAATTATAAATATCATACCCTGTCACTCTTAAATCTGGCCCAGCTTGGACCAATGACCTATGTGAGTCACCTTATCCATACACAATGGCTGCATGAGTTCTGTGAGCCTCAAGCAACCCTTCGAGGCAAACAGAACAAGTAGAATCATCTCTGTTTTATAGAGGAAGAGACAGGGTCAGAGAGGTTATGATCCTACTCATAGGACTATTAAGCAGAGGAGCCACACTGGTCCACTGTACCAGGCAAGTACTATTCAGGTTCAAGGAACAACTTAAAGCTAAGAAACTTCAAAACCAGATCAGAACTGTCACAAATGTCAATCCAGAAATACACCCTAAGGTACCAATGATGGGTATGGCTCCTGAGCTTTGCAAATCAGAAAAAGGAGGCGATGGTAGCTCGGTGAGTCAATTTAGTTTGTCAGAATCCCATGTTCCCACAAACAGCAGCCATCCTGTTTTCCAAGTGTTAGTTTTGTGATAATCAACCAGACACGCTCTCTTTCTCCTAAAGTTTGTATTCTACAAGGCTGGTACTAACTAACTCCTGTCTTGGCCAAGCCTTTTTCCCTCAGCGGAACTAGAGCCAGTGCAGAGAATAGGACAAGATAAGGCAGGAGCCGTGGGCAAGTGTCAGACCACAACAGACCTTGAAGGACTTGATAGAAGCTTATGGTTCCTAAAGGCGAGAGCAACGGACAGCTACTGAGGAACTGTTCACAGAGGGATGTGTAAGGAAATCCATGGCTTTGGAAGTCTGTAGGGGACAGAAATGCAACAAAAGGGCTGGCAATAGAGCAGAAACTGATCAGACCTGGTTATGATTGGCTCTGGGAGGGAGGAGCAGGAAGAAGAAGGAGGTAAAGATATTTTTAGACTCCCACTTCTGGATGAGAGGATGTCCCTCGCTGAAGGAGGAGCAGGTTCAGGGGGCCTCAAGCTCTGCGTTTTGTCGTGTGTTCTGGGCCCCATTTGAGGGGCCTTTGAGAAATCCGTAATAGCAGATCAGGTAGGCACATTTATGTTTAAAGCTCAGAAGAGAAGTCTGGGCTGGAGGTGAAAAGAAATGGCTACTCATCTGCACACACATAGTCACTGCACCTGTAGCAGCTCCCAGGATGCAAGTTCACTCAAGGCCATGGCCTCCAGTGGGGCTGGAGGGAGACTAGAGTCATGCTGATTCCTTTGCCCAAAGAATTGTGTAATATTGCTTGAAATTTAAAGAAGCAATTACCCACCAAAATGTAAATTGGTGCAGCCACTATGGAAAACAGTATGGCGGTTCCTCAAGAAACTAAAAATAGAGTTGCTGTATGATCTAGCAACCCCACTCCTGGGCCTATATCTGGGGAAAATTACAGTTCAAAGATACATGCACCCTAATTGTTCATAGCAGCATTATTTACAATTGTCAAGACACGAAAGTGAAAGTCACTCAATTGTTTCTGACTCTTGTGACCCCATGGACTAATTCCCCAAGCCAGAGTACTAGCGTGGCTAGCCATTTCCTTCTTCAAGGGTCTTCCTGACCCAGGCATTGAACGCAGATCTCCTGCATTGCAGGCGGATTCTTTACCAGCTGAGCTACCAGGGAGGCCCAGATAAGACAAGGAAGCAACCTAAATATCCATTAACAGATGATGGATAAAGAAGAGGTGGTACATACACAATGGAATACTATTCAGTCATTATAAAGAATGAAATAATGCCATTTGCAGCTATGTGGGCAGTCCTAGAAATGATAATAGTAAGTGAGGGGAGAAAGACAAATACCATATGATATCACTTATATATGGAATCTAAAACCTGACACAAATGAATTTACAGACAGACTCACAGACATAGAGAATAGACTGCTGGCAGTAGGGGAAGAGGGTGAACGAGGGATGAATTGGGATTTCGGGGTTAGCAGGTGCAAACTATTACATACAGAATGGATCAACAACAATGGCCTCCTGTGTGGCACAAGGAACTATATTCAGCATCCTGTGATAAACCATAATGGAAAAGAATATGGAAAAGAATGTATCTATGTCTAACTGAGTCACTTTGCTGTACAACAGAAATGAACACATTGTAAATCAACTATATTCAATAAAATTAATTTAAAAAAATTTACCCACCAAAGCAAGCACTTCAGATACCCTGTTTGCTCAAACTGTTTAGTCTTTCTGGACCATAGTAACTATTTCCACAGCCCCTCTCAGAGCTGTGCAGACCCCTACTTTATCTCCTTTTGAAATTCCTTCAGTAGAGTTTGTTTGATAAGTACTTCCAATAAAACTGGGAGCTTGAGGAAGTTCTGGAAGCAGGGTACACACCCAGCATGTCTCCTTCAGGGTACAGCCTTCACCCAGAGCCTCTCGGGGCCAGCCTACAACTGCTTTGGGTTTACAGCATCAGTTCATTTACTCCTTGCCATCTCCTGGGGGACCACTAACACCCCCATTTGACAGCAGGAAGTCAAGGCACTGCCCTGGGACACAGCCGGCAAAGAAAGAGCTCACACAGGGACCCAGCACCTGGGACAGGAGATGAGTAATTCTTGGAGAAACGGCCCTTTGTAGTCACTTGGCAGTGGCCAGGAAGCAAAAATGTAGGACTTTGGCTCTGTTTTCAAAAGGAATTTTTCCACTTTCATTTTCAAAGGGGAATTTTTAGAATTCTTACTTGTAAAGTCATGAGCACTCAAGCTGTTACTCAAAAATACTGACACCAAAAGGAAAAAATTCTCCTAAAAGTGAACTTGCTTCAAACAGAAACTAAAATTTAGAGGAAATATTAGGAAGAAAATCTTCTAGTTAAATTTAATTTGAAAAATAAAGCTAAAAATTATAAAAATAAAATTATTTCACTTTATCTCAAATAAAACCTGGTTTACAATTCTAATGATCCCTTCTGAGGATTTTTTAAAATTTTTATTATGAAAAATTTCAAACGGAACAGTAAACAGAATGGTGTAACAAAACTCCATGTATCCATTACCTAGACTGAATCATGGTTGACATTTTTTTAAAGTTTACTTTTTTTAGCAAAGGCATTTTGAGGTCAATTACAGGTATTGTAACATTTTGATGTGAATCTTTTTTAAAAATGACATCTACCTGGCTAACAAACACATGAAAAGATGCTCAACATCACTCATTATCAGAGAAATGAAAATCAAAACCACAACGAGGTACCATTACACGCCAGTCAGGATGGCTGCTATCCAAAAGTCTACAAGCAATAAATGCTGGAGAGGGTGTGGAAAAAAGGGAACCCTTTTACACTGTTGGTGGGAATGCAAACTAGTACAGCCACTATGGAGAACAGTGTGGAAATTCCTTAAAAAACTGGAAATAGGACTGCCATATGACCCAGCAATCCCACTTCTGGGCATACACACTGAGGAAATTAGATCTGAAAGAGACACGTGCACCCCAATGTTCATCGCAGCACTGTTTATAATAGCTAGGACATGGGAGCAACCTAGATGCCCATCAGCAGATGAATGAATAAGGAAGCTATGGTACATATACATCATGGAATATTACTCAGCCATTAAAAAGAATTCATTTGAATCAGTTCTAATGAGATGGATGAAACTGGAGCCCATTATACAGAGTGAAGTAAGCCAGAGAGATAAAGACCAATGCAGTATACTAACGCATATATATGGAATTTAAAAAGATGGTAATGATACCCCAATATGCAAAACAGAAAAAGAGACACAGATGTACAGAACAGACTTTGGGACTCTGTGGGAGAAGGCGAGGGTGGGATGTTCAGAGAGAATAGCATTGAAACAAGTATACTATCAAGGGTGAAACAGATCACCAGCCCAGGTTGGATGCATGAGACAAGGGCTCAGGGCTGGTGCACTGGGAAGACCCACAGGGATGGGATGGGGAGGGAGGCGGGAGGGGGGATCGGGATGGGGAACACATGTAAATCCTTGACTGATTCATGTCAATGTATGGCAAAAACCACTACAATATTGTTAAGTAATTAGCCTCCAACTAATAAAAATAAATGAAAAAAAAATGACATCTACCTACATAGACACAAAGCCATTGTCACACCTAAGAAAATCAACAAAAATTTCCTAATATCATCTTATAACCACAACACATTTAAATTCCTCCCTTTTATCCTCCCCAAAATGTCTTGCAGTTGGTTTGTTGAAATAAAGATCCAATCAAGAACCACTTGTAGACAGGAGAACAAGATGGCGGAGGAGTAGGTGGACATGGAATACATCTCTCTCCATGTACACATCAGGAATACAGCTTCAGACACAGAAGTGCATGCAGAACATCATCTGAGAGCAGACAGGAGTACCTGAACAGTGGAAAAGAACATACGGAACCACACAAAACTCAGTAGGATGAAAGAACTAGGGGGAAAACCAGCACTGTTAGTAGGACTGGACCTGCCCTTGGCGGGTGGGGGAACTGAAGCTGGCATCAGATCCCCACAACTGGGCAATTGCCTGAGTCAGAGGAGAAACATTTAAGGCTGAGAGTGAAACAGCTAATCTGTGGCAGCCTAAAGGGAGGGAAAATCAGACACTCTTTGCCACAGCCATACATACTGGGAACAGGGATGCAGTTCCCCTAGAAGGTGCAGCAGCTAGGAACTGGAATTTATATTTATATTAAAAAGCAGAGACATTACTTTGCTAACAAAGGTCCATCTAGTCAAAGCTATGGTTTTTCCAATTGTCATCTATGGATGTGAGAATTGGACTATAAAGAAAGCTAAGCACTGAAGAATTGATGTTTTTGAACTGTGGTGTTGGAGAAGACTCTTGAGAGTCCCTTGGACTGCAAGGAGAACAAACCAGTCCATCCTAAAGGAAATCAGTCCTGAATGTTCATTGGAAGGACTGATGTTGAAGCTGAAACTCCAATGATTTGGCCACCTGATGTGAAGAACCGACTCACTGAAAAAGACCCTGATGCTGGGAAAGGTTGAAGGCAGGAGAAGAAGGGGACGACAGAGGATGAGATGGTTGGATGGCATCACCGACTCAATGGACATGAGTTTGAGTAAGCTCTGGGAGTTGGTGTTGGACAGGGGAGCCTGGCGTGCTGCAGTCCATGGGGTCATAAAGAGTCGGACATGACTAAGCAACTGAACTGAACTGACCCGGGAACATAGACGATCTCTCCATCTGTTTATGTCATCTTTGATTTCTTTCATTAGTGTCTTATAATTTTCTGTGTACAGTTCTTTTGTCTCCTTAGGTAAGTTTATTCCTAGATATTTAATTATTTTTGTTGCATATGATGAATGGGATTGATTCCTTAATTTCTCTGTCTGATTTTTCATTGTTAGTATATAGAAATGCAAGTGATTTCTGTGTATTGATTTCATATCCTGCAACTTTGCTAAATTCACTGATTAGCTCTAGCAATTTTCTGATACTATCTTTAGGGTTTTCCACATACAGTATCATGTCATCTGCAAACAGTGAGAGCTTTACTTCTTCTTTTCCGATCTGGATTCCTTCATTTCTTTTTCTTCTCAGATTGCTATAGCTAGGACTTCCAGAACTATGTTGAATAATAATGGTGAAAGTGGACACCTTTGTCTTGTTCCTGATCTTAGGGGGAATGCTTTCATATTTTCAGCATTGAGAATAATGTTTTCTGTAGGCTTAACATATCTGGCCTTTACTATGTTGACATAGGTTCCTTCTATGCCCATTTTTTAAAGAGTTTTAATCATAAATAGGAGCTGAATTTTGTCAAAGGCTTTTTCTGCGTCTATTGAGATTATCATATGGTTTTTATCTTTAAATTTGTTAATATCATATATCACATTAATTCAGTTCAGTTCAGTCATTCAGTCGTGTCCAACTCTTTGCAACCCCATGAACTGCAGCACGCCAGGCTCCCCTGTTTGTCACCAACTCCCGGAGCTTACTCAAACTCATGTCCCTTGAGTGGGTGATGCCATACAACCATCTCATCCTGTCATCCCTTTCTCCTCCCATCTTCAATCTTTTCCAGCATTAAGGTCTTTTCAAATGAGTCAGTTCTTCCCATTTGGTGGCCAAATTATTGGAGTTTCAGCTTCAACATCAGTCCTTCCAATGAATATTCAGGGATTGATTCAATTCAGTGTGAATCAATCACATTGACTGACTTGTGTATTTTGAAGAATCCTTGCATCCCTGGATTATACCAAACTTGATCATGGTGTATGAGCTTTATGACATATTGCTGAATTCTCTTTGCTAAAATTTTGTTGAGGATTTTTGCATCTATGTTCATCAGTGATATTGGCTTGTAGTCTTCTTGTTTTGTGTTGTCTTTCTCTGTTTTTGTTTCAGGGTGATGGTGACCTCATAGAATGAGTTTGGAAGTGTTCCTTCCTCTGAAATTTTTTGAAAGAGTTTTAGAAGGATAAGCATTAGCTCTTCTCTAACTGTTTGATAGAATTCTCCAGTGACGCCATCTGGTCCTGGGTTTTTGTTTTTGTTTTTTTTTTTTGGCGAGATTTTTGATCACAGCTTCAATTTCTGTGCTTGTAACTGGGTTGTTCGTAATTTCTTTTTTTTTTTTTTTAAATTTTTATTAGTTGGAGGCTAATTACTTTACATTATTACAGTAGTTTTTGTTATACATTGATATGAATTAGCCCTGGATTTACATGTATTCCCCATCCCAGTCCCCCCTCCCACCTCCCTCTCCACCCGATCCCTCTGGGTCTTCCCAGTGCACCAGGCCCGAGCACTTGTCTCATGTACCCAACCTGAGCTGGTTGGGTAATTTCTATTTCTTCCTGGTTTAGTCTTGGAAGATTGAACTACTCTAAGAACCTGTCCATTTCTTCCAGGTTATAAATTTTATTGCCATATAGTTGTTCATAACAGTCTCTTATGATCCTTTGTATTTCTGCATTGTTGGCTGTAAGCTCTCCTTTATCATTTCTAATTTTGTTGATTTGATTCTTGTCTCTTTTTTCTCTTGATGAGTCAGGCTAAAGACTTGTCAATTTTGTTTATCTTCTCAAAGAAACAGCTTTCAGTTTTATTAATCTTTACTATTGTTTCTTTTACTTCTTTTTCACATTTCTATGCTGATCTTTATGATTTATTTCCTTCTACTAATTCTTTTTCCAGTTGTTTTAGGTGTAAAATTAGGTTGCCTATTCGATGTTTTTCTTGTTTCTTGAGGTAGGAATGCAGTGCTTTGCTTTCCTCTTAGAACTGCTTTTGCTGCATCCCATGGGTTTTGAGTTGTGTTTTCATTGTCATTTGTTTCTAGAAATTTTTTTATTTCCCTTTTGAGTTCTTCAGTAACCTGTTGGTTATTTAGAAATGTATCATTTAATCTCCATGTGTTTATGTTTTTTTACAGTTTTTTTCTTG
Source organism: Odocoileus virginianus (assembly GCF_023699985.2). Classification (NCBI taxonomy): domain Eukaryota; kingdom Metazoa; phylum Chordata; class Mammalia; order Artiodactyla; family Cervidae; genus Odocoileus; species Odocoileus virginianus. Next base: position 391,032 of record NC_069686.1, on the reverse strand, counting down.
TAATTGGTATCTACTCTCAGCATTGTGGTCAGAGAAGATGCTCGATACAATTTCAATTTTCTCAAATTCATTGAGGTTTGATTTGTGACCCAAGATGTGGTCTATCCTGGAAAATATTCCATGTGCATTTGAGAAGAAGGTGTATTCTCCTGCATTTGGATGGAAAGTCCTGAAGATATCAATGAGATCCATCTCATGTAATGTATCATTTAAGACTTGTGCTTCCTTACTAACTTTCTATTTTGATGATCTGTCCATTGGTGTGAGTGGGGTGTTAAAGTCTCCTACTGTTATTGTGTTACTGTCAGTTTCTCCTTTTATGTCTGTTAGTGTTTGTCTTATGTATTGAGGTGCTCCTATGTTGGGTGCATATATATTTACAATTGTTATGTCTTCCTCTTGGATTGATCCCTTGATCATTATGTAGTATCCTTTCTTATCTCTTGCAAAATTCTTTACTTTAAGGTCTATTTTGCCCGATATGAGGATTGCTACTCCAGCTTTCTTTTGTTTCCCGTTTGCATGGAATATATTTTTCCATCCTCTCACTTTCAGTCTATATGTGTCTTTAGGTCTGAAGTGGGTTTCTTGTAGATAAGAATACATATGGGTATACATATGGGTCTTATTTTTGTATCCATTCAGCCACTCTGTGTCTTTTGGTTGGAGCATTTAATCCACTTATATTTAAAGTAATTATTGATATATATGTTCCTATTGCCATTTTCTTAATTGTTTGGGGTTGATTTTGTAGATCTTTTTCTTCTCTTGTATTTCTTGACATAAGTCCCTTTAACATTTGTTATAAAGCTGGTTTGATGGTACTAAATTCTCTTAACTTTCGCTTGTCTGAAAAGCTTCTTATTTCTCCATCAATTTTGAACGACATCCTCACCAGGTACAGTAATCTTTCCCTTTCAGTACTTTAAATATATCCTGCCATTCCTTCTGGCCTGCAGAGTTCCTGCTGAAAGATCAGCTGTTAAGTGTATGGAGTTTTCCCTGGATGTTACTTGTTGCTTTTCCATTGCTGCTTTTAATATTCTTTTGTGTGTGTGCATTTGGTCTTTGTTAGTTTGATTAGTATGTGTCTTGGTGTGTTTCTCCTTGGGTTTATCCTGAATGGGACTTTTTGTGCCTCTTGAACTTGACTATTTCCTTTTCCATGTTGGGGAAATTTTTAACTATAATCTCTTCAAAAATTTTCTCATACCTTTTCATTTTCTCTTCTTCTGGGACCCCTATAATTCGAATGTTGGTGCATTTGATATTGTCCCAGAGGTCTCTGAGACTATCCTTAGTTCTTTTTGTTCTTTTTAGTTCATTCTGCTCTTCAGAAGTTATTTCAACCATTTTATCTTCCAGCTTACTGATTCATTCTTCTGCTTCAGATTTTCTGCTATTGATTCCTTATAGAGTATTTTTAATTTCAGTAATTGTATTGTTTGTCTCTGTATGTTTATTTTTTATTTCTTCTAAGTTTTTGTTAAGTGATTCTTGCATTTTCTCCATTCTGTTTTCAGGGTTTTGATAATCTTTATTATCATTATTCTGAATTCTTTTTTAGTTAGTTTGCCTATTTCCTCTTCATTAATTTGAACTTTTGTGTTTCTAGTTTGTTCTTTTATTTGTGCAGCATTTCTCTGCTACTTTTCATTATTTTTAGCTTATTGTGTTTGAGGTCTCCTTTTCCCAGCCTTCAGGGCTGAATTCTTTCTTCCTTTTAGTTTCTGCCCTCCTAAGGTTGGTCCAGTGGTTTGTGTAAGCTTTGTATAGAGTGAGGCTTGTGCTGAGTTTTTTTGTTTTGCTTTGTTTTTCCTCTGATGGTCAAGGCTGAGTGAGGTGGTAATCGTGTCTGCTGATGATTGGGTTTGTATTTTTTGTCTTGTGTGTTGTTTGAATGAGGCGTCCTGCAGAGGGTGCTACTGGTGGTTGGGTGATGTTGGGTCTTGTATACAAGTGGTTTCCTTTGTGTGAGTTTCACTATTTGATACTCCCTGGGGTTAGTTCTCTGGTTAGTCTAGGGTCTTGGAGCCAGTGCTTCCTCTCCAAAGGCTCAGGGTTTGATCTCTGGTCAGGAATGAAGATTCCACAAGTGGTTTGTTATGGTATTGCTGCTGCTGCTGCTAAGTCGCTTCAGTCGTGTCCAACTCTGTGCGACCCCATAGACGGCAGCCCACCAGGCTCCACTGTCCCTGGGATTCTTGAGGCAAGAACACTGGAGTGGGTTGCCATTTAGGTAAGATTAAAATAAATACCCAAAAGTGGGAAACCAAAGATGAACCCCAGACGAATGGCAGTTACAAAATCAGGCAAATAATAATTAAAATAATGGAATATACACATATACATTACACCCATAAGCAAAATCAAAACAAGCCAACAAAAATAGAGTAGATTGACCCAGCAAACAAAGGAAATAAAAAAATTATATCTACCAGTTAAGAACAAAACTAACTAAAGCATAAACTGGAAAACAAAACTAAAGCAAGGTGCCAAGTGGGAAATAAAGCAATGAACACAAAACTAACAAATATGTTGAGAGGAAAGGAAAGAAAGAAAAAAAGAAAAAATAAATATGCAAAGTTAAATAGAGGTAGATAAAGAAGATTTATATACATCAAAGATTAACTGCAAGGGGAAAAAACAGTAGGAAAAGCAAACAAAAGGATAAATGTAGAAAAAAATATAGGCTTTAAAAAATTAAAAGTTAAAAGAAGAGGGAAAAAAGGAAGAAGAAATTTAAAAAAAAAAAAAGAAAGAAAAAGGAAAACCCCACAGAACTGCAAAAGCCCAACACAGAGGCAGAGGTTTATAAGAACAATAAAAAATTGACTGAGAATAGAAAAAGCTCAGAAGTAGATTTCATAGTGCCAATAAAATCGACAACTGCAACGGGGCGGTGGCGGGGTGGGGGGAGAAAAGAAAAAAAATCCAAATGAATCTACAGAGCAAGTCAAAACATGAGAATAATACATGTTTTTCTTGAGTCACTGCTAACAGAGTCCTTTCCCTCGCTGGAAGTCACAGTCCACCTCACCTCCCTAGGATGCCGTCCCACCCTGTGCTGATCTCTGGACCTGCTGTGGGGGCAGCTCAGATTCTAATCTGGTCCTACTCCTGTGTGTTCTTGCCTCCAATGTCACAGCTATCAGAACTACTGCATTTTCTTCTGTGGGAGCTCTCAGTGACCTTTTATATAGTCCACAGACACAGAGTCTGCCTAGTTGATTGTATGGATTTAACCTGCAGCTTGTACAGCTGGTGAGGTTTTGGGTCTTCTTCCTTAGCCACGCTGCCCCTGGATTTCAATTGTGGTTTTATTACCTCCTCTGCATGTGGGTCGTCCCCTGGGATTTGCTTCTGAGGCTGCCCTGGAGGCCTTGGGTTTGCCCCTGTGAGGGCCAGGTGTGGAGGTGGTGCAGCAGCTTGGGTGGCAGGGATTTTGGTAGCACTCAGGGGAGTTGGCGGCTAGGGCAGCAGGAAATACAGTGATCTAGAAGGGAATGGCAACCAGTATTGGCTAATACACTCCAGTATTCTTGCCTGGAGAAGCCCCCTGATGGAGAAGCCTGGCAGGCCACAGTTCACGGGGTTGGACACGACCGAAGTGACACTGTGTGCATAGATGCAAGACTTTTTTTTTGCCTGTGGCCGCTCTGCCCCAGTGAGAGTTGAGTGTGAAGGTGGCTCAGCTGCTTGGCTTGTGGGGACCCTGGTGGCACCAAGTGTGCAGGGACATGGGCTGCCTCCACTGCAGGACTTATGGCCTTATCAGAGTCTTTTCTTTGAGCCTCTTGTAGCTGGTGATCAGGCCTCTTTGGCCAGCCTTTCTCTGTAGCTATGCCCATTCAGGCCCTTATAGGGCTCCCTTGCCTGGGGTCCTTCTTTGTTGTTCCATGTGCATCAGGCACATAGAGGGGCACCCCCTGGCTGGGGTCCTCTCTGTAGATTGGCAGGTCAGGCACTTAAAGGAGCACCCTGGGTGGAGTCCTACTCTGTAGTTCAGTGCATCAGGCATTTGATGGGCCAGCCTCTCTATTGTTCAGCAGCCCATGCTGCCTGTGGGGAGAGAGAGACTATGGTGATGGCTCCAAGCCCTCTGCATTGTAGCTTTTCTTCCAAGGAGCAAGTGTCTATTAATTTCATGGCTGTAGTCACCATGTGCAGTGATTTTGGAGCCTCCAAAAATAAAGTCTCTCACTGTTTCCATTGTTTCTCCATTTACTTGCCATGAAGTGATGAGACTAGATGCCATGATCTTAGTTAATCAAGCTGATCACATGGACCACAGCCTTGTCTAACTCAATGAAACTATGAACCATGCCATGTAGGACCACCCAAGATGGGCGGGTCATGGTGGAGAGTTCTGACAAAACGTGGTCCACTGGAGAAGGGAATGGCAAACCACTTCAGTATTCTTGCCTTGAGAACCCCACGAACAGTATGAAAAGGCAAAGAGATAGGACACTGAAAGATGAACTCCCCAGGTCAGTAGATGCCCACTATGCTACTGGAGATCAGTGGAGAAATAACTCCAGAAAGGATGAAGAGATGGAGCCAAAGCAAAAACAACACCCAGTTTCGGATGTGACTGATGATGTAAAGTCTGATGCTGTAAAGAACAATATTGCATAGGAACCTAGAATGTTGGATCCACGAATCAAGGCAAATTGAAAGTGGTCAAAGAGGAGATGGCAAGAGTGAACATCGACATTTTAGGAATCAGTGAACTGAAATGGAGTGGAATGGGTGAATTTAACTCAGATGACCATATGTCTAACTAGTGTGGGCAAGAATCCCTTAGAAGAAATGGAGTAGCCATCATGGTCAACAAAAGAGTCCAAAATGCAGTACTTGGATGCAGTCTCAAAAACAACAGAATGACCTCTGTTCATTTCCAAGGCAAACCATTCAATATCACAGCAATCCAAGTCTATGCCCAGATCAGTAATGCTGAAGAAGCTGAAGTGGAATGGTTCTATGAAGAGCTAAAAGACCTTCTAGAACTAATACCCAAAAAAAGATGTCCTTTTCATCATAAGGGACTGGAATGCAAAAACAGGAAGTCAAGAGACACTTGGAGTAATGGACAAATTTGGCCTTGGAGTACGAAATGAAGTAGGGCAAAGGCCAACAGAGTTTTGCCAAGGGAACACACTGGTCATAGCAAACACCCTCTTCCAACAACATAGGAGAAGACTCTACACATGGACATCACCAGATGGTCAATACTGAAATCAGATTGTTCCTAGGTAGGAAGAATCAATATTGTGAAAATGACTATACTACCAAATGCAATCTACAGATTCAATGTGATCCCTATCAAAATTACCAATGGCATTTTTCACAGGACTAGAACAAAAAATTTCACAATTCATGTGGAAACACAAAAGACCCCGAAGAGCCAAAGCAGCCTTAAGAAAGAGAATGGAGCTGGAGGAATCAACCTTCTTGACTTTAGATTATACTACAAAGCTATAGTCATCAAGACAGTGTGGTATTGGCACAAAAACAGAAATATAGACCCACTGTTCCATTGAACAAGATGGAAAGCCCAGAAATAAACCTATGCACCTATGGGTACCTTATTTTTTACAAAGAAGGCAGGAATACACAATGGGACAAAGTCAGCCTCTTCAATAAGTGGTGCTGGGAAAACTGGAAAGCTACATATAAAAGAATGAAATTAGAACACTTCCTAACACCACACACAAAGATAAACTCAAAATGGATTAAAGACCTAAATGTAAGACCAGAAACTATAAAACTCTTAGAGGAAAACATAGGCAGAATGCTCAATGACATCAATCAAAGCAAGATCCTCTATGACCCACCTCTTAGAGTAATGGAAATAAAAACAAAAGTAAACAAGTGGGACCTGATTAAACTTAAAAGCTTTAGCACAGCAGAGGAAACTATAAGCAAGGTGAAAAGACAACACTCAGAATGGGAGAAAATAATAGCAAATGAAACAACTGACAAAGGATTAATTTCCAAAATAAACAAGCAGCTCATACAACTCAATACCAGAAAAAAAAAAAAAAAAGATCAAAAAGTGGGAAAAAGACCTAAACAGACTTTTCTCCAAAGAAGACATACAGATGGCTAACAAATGCATGAAAAGATGATCAACGTCGCTCATTATTAGAAAAATGCAAATCAAAACTACAATGAGTTATCACCTCACACCAGTCAGAATGGCCATCATCAAAAAGTCTACAAACAATAAATGCTGGAGAAGGTGTGGAGAAAAGGGAACACTCTTGCACTGTTGGTGGGAATGTAAACTGATACAGCCACTATGGAAGATGGTATGGAGATTCCTTAACAAACTAGGAATAAAACCACCATATGACCCAGCAATCCCACTCCTAGGCATATACCCTGAGGGAACCAAAATTGAAAAAGACACAGGTATCCCATTGTTCATTGCAGCACTATTTACAATAGTTAGAACATGGAAGCAACTTAGATGTCCATTGACAGATGATGGATAAAGAAGTTGTGGTACATATACACAGTGGAATATTATTCAGCCATAAAAGGAACACATTTGAGTCAGTTCTAATGAGGTGGATGAACCTAGAGCCTATTATACAGAGGGAAGTAAGTCAGAAAGAGAAAGAAAAATATCGTATTCTAACACATATATATGGAATCTAGAAAAATGGTACTGAAGAATTTATTTACAGGGCAGCAATGCAGAAACAGACATAGAGAATAGACTTATGGACGTGGGGAGAGGGGAGGAGAGGGTGAGATGTATGGAGAGAGTAACATGGAAACTTACATTACCATTTGTAAAATGGATAGCCAACGGGAATTTGCTCAGGAAACTCAAACAGGGGCCCTGTATCAACCTAGAGGGGTGGGATGGGGCAGGAGATGGGAGGGAGGTTCAGAAGAGGGGATATATGTACACCTACGGCTGATTCCTGTTGAGGATTGACAGAAAACAATAAAATTCTGTAAAGCAATTATCCTTCCATTAAAAAAAAAAAGAAAAAGAACCACTCATCACACGCAGCTGCAATGATTTCTAGGTATTTGTAATCTAGATGTTGCCCTGTGCAAAATGGTAAATACTGGCTGCATGTGGCTCTCTGAATTAATTGAAAATTAATTATTAAAGAATTTATTATTAAAAAAATTCATTATTTTGAATTAAATGAATTAAATAACGATAATGATTTAAAGAAGAATAATGAATCAAAGAATTCATTATTAAAGAATGATAATGAAATAATATTAAAAATGCAGCTCCTCAGCTCCTCCGTCCAGTCACATCTATATGACAGAACATTCCCATCATCACAGGAAGTTCTACTGGGCACTGCTGGTCTAGAACATTCCCCTTGCTCACTCTGTTATCTTTTTATGTGTTATATTGACCTATATTGGGACATAGATGACTCATCTTTCAGAGTTGTCTGATTGTTGCTTTTGGTGTCATTTAATTTGTTCCTCTACCCCCCCGTTTTGCCTATAAACTACAAGTTAGAGCTAAGAGCTCAATTAAATTTAATTCTTAGAATCAGCAGGGTGGAGAAGGGAGTGATTTACCTACAAAGTGTGTGCTGACAGTATTGTCATGTGACTAGGCCCACTTACCTTGATACTGAACTTGTCCAGTACAATCATACACTATCCTAGAGTCATGGTTTTGATATTCAAATTGTTGTACTTACTGTACATAGGAACTTTTCAAAGTCACATCTATAAAGTTTTCCAGAGTCACATCTATAAAATTTTGTATCTTCTGCATGTGTACATGCTCAGCCGCTTCAGCTGCATCCAGCTCTTTGGGACCCCATGGACTGTAGCCCGCCAGGCTCATCTGTCCAGGGGATTCTCCAAGCAAAATTATTGGAGTGGGTTGCCATTTCCTCCTCCAGGGTATCTTCCTGACCCAGGGATTGAACTGCGTCTCCTGCATTGGCAGGTGAATTCTCCACTACTGCACCACCTGGGAAGCCTAAAAAGCAGCGGGGGGAAGCAAAATTTTTCTTATGGTTTTAGAAGCCTCACTCAGTGTCTTTTTTGTGTGTTTTTCTGTCTGTGTGCTCTTCAGGGAAGACTTCCTATCCTAGAGAAAGTGAACCTCAAGAAGGATGGTCAAGACCAAGACTGCCTCCATAACTCCACCTGGAAGCAATGAACTCCACTCCCCCAAAATCAGTCACCTCCACTTTTTTTAATCGCCTCCATTTGTATTACATATGGTATAATGGTACTGATGAGGTCATGGTATCATATATGGGATTTTTTTTTTCTGTGTAAATCATCAAGTATAAGAAGAAACTATGGGACTCTAAACTTTGCTTTAGAGAATTTACAGTGGACTAATAATTATTATCAAACCAGTTTTTAATCATTTTGACTCAAGTGAAAATGCTCAGAATTTCACACTGAATCCACATTTACAACTCTTATAGGCACTATTTGCTTGCTCTATTTACACAGCTGAAATACCTATCCTATTTTTTTTTTAATGGTTATCTATTTGGGAAAAAAAAAAAACAGAGTAAAGGGAAAGTAAATATATTATTTGCTTGGGCTCCAAAACCCCTGCAGACAGTGACTTCAGCCACAAAATTAAAAGATGCTTAGTCCTTGGAAAAAAAAGTATGACAAACATAGACAACCTATTAAAAAGCAGAGATAACACATTGCTGGAAAAAATCCATATAGTGAAAGCTATGCTTTTTCCAGTAGTCATGTACAGATGTGAGAACTGGACCATAAAGAAGGCTGAGCACTGAAGAATTGATGCTTTCAAACTGTGGAGCTGGAAAAGAGTCTTGAGAGTCCCTTGAACTGCAAGGAGATCAAACAAGTCAATCCTAAAGGAAATCAACACTGAATATTCATTGGGAAGACTGGTGCTTTGGCCACCTGATGAAAAGAGCCAGCTCATTGGAAAAGACCCTGATGGTGGAAAAGATTGAGGATAGGAGGAGGAGGAGATGACAGAGAATGAGATGGTTGGATGGTATCACCAACTCAATGGACATGAGTTTGAGCAAGCTCCAGGAGATGGTGAAGGACAGGAAAGCCTGACGTGCTCGGGGTGGAAAAGAATCAGAAACAACTTAGTGACTGAACAAAAACACTGGAAGCAAGAATTCTGTGAGTGCAGCCTGTTAAATAGTTTCTTCTTTGAACTTTAAATATTGTATGTAATTTTTAAAATTGTAGTCACAAGGGAAAATTTCTCTTAAAATTTGAAGTAAACCAAAATGAATTAGATTGACTGCATATGAAGTGTGGCTTAACCACATAAAGAAAACAGTTACTTGAAGTGGCTTTAAAACACAGCATTTTTGCTATACATCCCAAGAAGGAAATATTCTATGTATAATAAAAAGGGAAATTATAGGCTGCATTCAGTAGTATTAATGTTTTTATTAAGTGATTATGTTGTCATCATCAGGAACCATAATTTTCACTGTAAAAATGATACAGTATAAAATCAAGGAAGTTAGGCAAAAGTCCCAGGCACCCAAAGCAAGTGTTCTGGGACAACCCAGAGGGATAGGGTGGGGAGAGAGGTGGGAGGGGCTTCAGGATGGGGGGGACACTTGTATACCTGTGGTCCATTCATGATGGTGTATGGCAAAAACCATCACAATATTGTAAAGCCTTTATTCTACAATTAAAATAAATTAATTAAAAAATAAACCAGAAATAGCAGTATGAAATCATAGAGTATTTTTCTCTTAAAAAGTGTCTGTTTCCTAGCTCCATCCACTAAAAAGGCCTAGAGGAAATGCCCGTACACTATTAGTGAGTACACTTATGGGACTTCCCTGGTAGCTCAGCTGGTAAAGAATCTGCCTGCAATGTAGGAGACCCTGATTCAATTCCTGGGTCAGGAAGAGCCCCTGGAGAAGGGATAGGCCACCCACTCCAGTATTCTTGGGTTTCTCTGGTGGCTCAGTCAGTAAAGAGTCTGCCTGCAGTGCGGGAGACCTGGGTTCCATCTCTGGGTTGGGAAGATCCCCTGGAGGAGGGCACTGCACAGAACACACTTATACCTCGGTCATGCTCTCCAGACAGCGTTTACTGGGGGTACTGACCAATTACAGGTCTAGGACTCAACATGTAAAAAGTGAGACTGAGTCATCTTTGTAACAGAAAACAAGGAAAAAACTAAAAAATAGAACTACCATATGATCCAGCAATCCCACTCCTGGGCACATACCTGGAGAAAACTCTAATCTGAGTAGACGCATACACCCTAGTATTCATAGCAGCACTATTCACAATAGCCAAGACACAGGAGCAACTTAACTGACCATCAATAGATGAATGGATAAAGAGATGCGGTACATATATATAATGGAATATTATCAGCCATAAAATGGAATGAAAAATGCCATTTGCAGCAATATGGATGGGACTAGAGATGATCACACTAAGTAAAATAAATCAGAAAGACAAAGACAAATATCATATGCTATCACTTACATGTGGAATCTTATAAATGATACAAATGAACTTATTAAGAAAACACAAATAGACTCACAGACATAGAAAAGAAACATGGTTACCAAAGGGGACAGGGGTTGGGGGGGATAAATTAGGCATTTGGGATTAGCAGATGCCCGCTACTATATATAAAATAAACAACAAGATCCTACTGTATGCCACAGGAAACCATACTTAATATCTTTGCAATAAACTATTGTGCTGTTTAGTCATTCAGTCATGTCCGACTCTTTGCGATCTCATGGACTGCAGCACGCCAGGCTTCACTGTCCTTCACCATCTCCTGGAGCTTGCTCAAACTCATGCCCATTGAGTTGGTGATGCCATCCAATCATCTCATCCTCGTCATCCCCTTCTCTGTCTGCCTTCAATCTTTCCCAGCATTAGGGTCTTTTCCAATGAATTGGCTCTTCGCATCAGGTGGCCAAAGTATTGGAGCTTCAGCTTCAGCATCAGTCCTTCCAATGAATATTCAGCATTGATTTCTTAAGATTGATTGGTTTAATCTCCTTGCAGTCCAAGGGACTCTCAAGAGTCTTCTCCAACACCACAGTTCAAGAGCATCAGTTCTTCGGTGCTCAGCTTTTTTTAAGGTCCAACTCTCACATCCATATATGACTACTAGAAAAAACATAGCTTGGACTATACCAATCTTTGTTGGCAGACTAACATCTCGGCTTTTTAATATGCTGTCTAAGTTAGTCATAGCTTTTCTTCCAAGGAGCAAGAGTCTTTTAATTTTATGGTTGTAGTCACCATCTGCAGTGATTTTGGAGCCCAAGATAATAAATTCTGTAACTGTTTCCATTGTTTCTCCATCTATTTGCCATGAAGTGATGGGACCAGATGCCATGATCTTAGTTTTTTGAATGTTGAGTTTTAAGTCAGCTTTTTCACTCTCCTCTTTCACCTTCATCAAGAGGCTTTTTAGTTCCTCTTTGCTTTCTGCCATAAGGGTGGTGTCATCTGTATATCTGAGGTTATTGATATTTCTCCTGGCAATCTTGATTTCAGCTAGTGCTTCATCCAGCCCAGCATTTTGCGATGTACTCTGCATATAAGTTAAACAGACACGGTAACAACATACAGCCTGATGTACTCCTTTCCCAATTTGGAACCAATTCCTTGTTCCATGTCCAGTTCTAACTGTTGCTTCTTGACCTGCATACAGGTTTCACAGGAGGCAGGTAAGATAGTCTGGTATTCCCAACTCTTTTAAGAATTTTCCACAGTTTGTTGTGATCCACATAGATAAAATTTTTAGCATAGGCAATGAGGCAGAAGTAGATGTTTTTCTGGAATTCTCTTGCTTTTTCTATGATCCAGTGTATACTGGCAATTTGATCTCTGGTTCCTCTACCTTTTCTAAATCCAGCTTGAACATCTGGAAGTTCATGGTTCATACACTGTTGAAGCCTAGTTTAGAGAATTTTGGGCACTAATTTGCTAGTGTGTGAAATGAGTACAATTGTATGGTAGTTTGAACATTCTTTGGCATTGCCTTTCTTTGGGATTTGGAATGAAAACTGACCTTTTCCAGTCCTGTGGCCATTGCTGAGTTTTCCAAATTTGCTGGCATATTGAGTGCAGCACTTTCACAGCATCATCTTTTAGGATTTGAAATAGCTCAGCTGGAATTCCACCACCTCCACTAGCTTTGTTTGTAGTGATGTTTCCTAAGGCTCACTGGACTTTGCACTCCAGGACATTTGGCTCTAAGTGAGTGATCACACCATTGTAGTTATCTGGGTCATGAAGATCTTCTGTGTATTCTTGCCACCTCTTCTTAATATTTTCTGCTTCTGTTAGGCCCATACCACTTCTGTCCTTTATTGTGCCCATCTTTGCATGAACTGTTCCCTTGGCATCTCTAATTTTCTTAAAGAGATCTCTGGATTTCCCATTCTATTGTTTTCCTCTATTTCTTTGCATTGATCGCTGAGGAAGGCTTTCTTATCTTTCCTTGCTATTCTTTGGAACTCTGCTTTCAAATGGGAATATCTTTCCTTTTCTCCTTTGCCTTTTGCTTCTCTTTTCTCAGCTATTTGTAAGACCTCCTCAGACAGTCATTCTGCCTTTTTGCACTTTTTTCCTTGGGGATGGTTTTGATCACCACCTCCTGTACAATGTAACAAACCTCTGTCCACAGTTCTTCAAGGACTCTGTTTATCAGATCCAATCCCTTGAATCTATTTGGCACTTTCATTGTATAAGTGTAAGGGATTTGATTTAGGTCATACCTGAATGGTCTAGTGGATTTCCCTACTTTCTTCAATTTAAGTCTGAATTTTGCAATAAGGAGTTCATGATCTGAGCCACAGTCAGCTCCCAGTCTTGTTTTTGCTGACTGTATTCTCCATCTTCGGCTGCAAAGAACATAATCAATCTGATTTCGGTGTTGACCATCTGCTGATTTCCACGTCTAGAATTGTCTCTAGTGTTGTTGGAAGAGGGTGTTTGCTATGACCAGTGTGTTCTCTTGACAAAACTCTTTAGCCTTTGCCCTTCTTCATTTTGTACTCCAAGGCCAAATTTGCCCGTTACTCCAGGTATCTCTTGACTTCCTATTTTCACATTCCAGTCCCCTGTGATGAAAAGGACATCTGTTTTGGGTGTTAGTTCTAGAAGATCTTATAGGTCATCACAGAATCATTCAGCTTCAGCTTCTTCAGCATTCTGGTTGGGGCATAGAATTGGATTTCTGTGATATTGAATGGCTTTCCTTGGAAACAAATCGAGATCACTCTGTCATTTTTGAGATTGCACCCAAGAACTTCATTTTGGACTCTTTTGTTGACTATGAAGGCTACTCCATTTCCTCTAAGGGATTCTTGCCCATAGTAGTAGATATAATGGTCATCTGAATTAAATTTGCCCAATCTAGTCCATCTTAGTTCACTGATTCCTAAAATGTCGATGTTCACTTTTGCCATCTTCTGTTCAACCACTTTCAATTTGCCTTGATTCATGGACCCAAATTCAAGGTTCCTATGCAATACTGCTCTTTACCGCACTGGACTTTACCTTCACCACCAGACACGTCAACAACTGGATGTTGTTTTTGCTTTGGCTCAGCGCCTTCATTCTTTCTGGAGCCACGCTCTTCTCCAGTAGCATATTGGGAACCTACTGACCTGGTGGGTTCATCTTTCATTGTCGTATCATTTTGCCTTTTCATACTGTTCATGGGGTTCTCAAGGCAAGAATACTGAAGTGGTTTGCCATTCCATTCTCCAGTGGGCCGTGTTTTGTCAGAACTCTCTACCATGACCTGTCCGACTTGGGTGGCCCTACATAACATGGCTCATAGTTTCATTGAGTTAGACAAGGCTGTGATCCATGTGATCAGTTTGGTTAGTTTCCTGTGGTTTTAGAATACTGCTCAGTCATAGAAAAGAATGAAATAATGCAACTTGTAGCAACAAGGATGGAGCTAGAGATTTGTGTACCAAGTGAAGCAAGTCAGAAGGAGAAAGACAAATATGATACCACTTACACGTGGAATATAAAGTATGATGCAGTAAACTTATCTATGAAACAGAAACAGACCCACAGACACAGAGAACAGCCTGGTGGTTGCCAAGGGGGAGAGGTACGGGGAGGGGTGAATTAGAAGCTTAGGATCAGCAGATGCAGACGATTGTATACAGAATGAACAAACAACAAGGTCCTACTGTAGAGCACACGGAGCTATACTCAATATCCTGTGATAAACCACAATGGCAGAATAATACAAAAAAGCATGCAGTAACGTATACCTGAGTCACTTTGCTGTACAACCACAACTAGCACAACATTATAAATCAACTATGCTTCAATGAAAAAAAACATCCAGGCTGAGACTCATTGTGAAAACGTCCTGCAGAAGCTAATTCAAGGGCCTTGGCGATGGCACAGGACAAAGTTAAGGGGGCCTGTAAATTAACAAACTTTCTTACTGCACCTACAAAAAATGATCAGGTCAAACTGAACGAGGTCACAGTTTTGTGATCAAGGGGAGTTGGGGGTGATGATTATGGTCCTGGAGGAGAAGATAAGACCATTTAAAAAATTTCCAGAAACTGTATTGCACAAAGAAATAATTACTGATGGAATTGTGAGTGTCACCCAGGGGGTTGTCTGATTGTAAGGGGTGCATGCCTGTGACTAATTGTGGCTGCTGGGGAGATTGAGTTAGCTTGTACAGGACAAACAGAGATACATGTGATTCCTGGTCTCAGGGCACGAGAATTTTGTCCAGGAGGGACTGAATCTCTGTGAATCTAGTGCCCATTGAAGCTACCTGATAGCATCTCACTGGTTACATGAACTGATTACATGAAATGTGTTGCTTTTTATTTGTTTGATATGCAAATATATATATGTATATATGATTTTACCTCTTTAAAAATATTCTGTAATACTTCTTATTTCATGCAACAACCCTGCCAATTAAGTATTGTCATCGATATTTCACAGGAAAAAATCTGAGGCCCAAGGCAATGTCCTTCCACCAAGGCCACAGGCTTGGAGCCCAGAGCCAGGCTGGGAACAGCCTGGCACCAGCTTGTGGGGGCCTGAATGCAACACAAACATCTGCCCTGTCAATGCCCTGGGCCCCTGCCCCTTCTGGAACCACCCTTTCCTTTGTTCCCAAGTGGAATGGCCCTCTCTTCCTTCCTACATATTTTGAACATTTCAGACCCTGCCTCACCTTCACAGGGCTGAGGACTTGAGGGGAGATGGCCCTTTCCTCCGAGCTCTGTTCTCAGGACCTCCTGCATTTCCTCAAAGCAGACTTGATACACAAAAGGTTCAGAATGAAAGGCAGGATTTTCAGCCCAGCACAGAGAATTAGAAGGGCTTCCCAGGTGGCTCAGTGGTAAAGAACCCACCTGCCAATGCAGGAGACAAAGGAGATGTGGGTTTGATCCCTGGATCAGGAAGATCCCCTAGAAGAGGAACTGTCAACCCATTCCAGTATTCTTGCCTGGAAAATTCCATGGACCGAGGAGCCTGGCATGCTGCAGTCCATTGGGGTGGCAGAGTCAGACACGACTGAGCACGCACACACAGAATTAGAAACAAATTGAATGCTAGTTCTCAGAGTCTCACAGATGCAGGATTCGCTGCCAAGAATGTTCTTGCCACTGGTTCTTGGGCCTGACTTCCTTCCATCCTCAGGCCTCTCCCCCTCCAGACTCCCCGCCTCCTCTCTCGCCACCATCCCCGCCAGAGGGCCCCACCTCCCCCGTCCCCCTCCCCCACAAGCAGAGGCAAAGTACTTCCTTGTGCAGAACAATTCACCTCTTTGTCTCTTTCCTTTCAGCCTGTGAGTGAGGGGAGAAACCATGGTTAGACCCAAGCAAACCAAACATGATCTAAGGATGCTTTTTCCAACAAAGGACCTTTTTCCTCACTCAGAGGAATTTTTTGTTTTCTCTTAGTTTAATCCATTCCAACTGCTAACTGTAGGCAAATTTTCTGATGGAAATTGTTTTCTTCCTATCACACAAAACCTGAAATTCCCCAACAGAAGAGGATAATCTTCCAACACAGAAAGCTTCCACTCTCTTTTCTGTGGTCTGAACATGTTCCCTGAGAGGAAATCCCAGAACATGCTGAACAAGTGTAGTCTTTTGTTGGAATAAGGACACATACACCAAATACACTATTTTTTTTTCGTTGCAGTATGGTTGATCCACAATGTGTGTTAGTTTCTGCTATATAGCAGTGGTTCATTATACATATACACATTCTTTTTTATATTATTTTCCTTCATGTTTTATCACAGAAATTTTGAATTCTGAAATTTTATTCAGAATACTGAATATAGCTCCCTGTGCTCTGCAGTAGGACCTCGTTGTTGATCTTTTCTATATATTATAGCTTGCATCTACTAATCCCAAACTCCCAATCCATCCTCCCCCCTCCCCTTCCCCCTCCCCCCCTTGGCAAAACCACAAGTCTTTTCTCTGCATCCGTGAGTCTGATTCTGCAAAACACACTATTTTCAAAGATAAATGTCCACTTGGATGAAAAAATTATGGCCACACATCTTAAAATCCAATCTTTGCCTTAAGATCTCATGAGCTCTCAGGAAGTCCTTGTGAACAACATAGAGAAAGATTAGCAGATGAAGGGGGTGTCAAAGAAGGGAAGCCAGCCTTTCAGAGGAGACCATCTGAGGAGAGTGGGGCTCTGCAGGTGGCTGACTTTGTTTTTGTTGTTGGTCATTTGCTAAGTTGGTCTGACTTTCTGTGACCTCAAGGACTGCAGCAGGGCAGGCTTCCCTGTCCTTCACCAACTCCTGGAGCTTACTCAAACTCCTGTCCATTGAGTGGATGATGCCATCCAACCATCTCATCCTCTGTTATCCCCTTTTTTTGCCTTCAACCTTTCCCAGCATCAGGGTCTTTTCCAGTGAGTCAGTTCTTTCTACCAGGTGGCTAAATTATTGGAGCTTCAGTTTCAGCATCAGTCCTTCCAATGAATATTCAGGGTTGATTTCCTTTAGGATTGACTGGTGGGGTTCAGAAATTTTAGCACAACCTCCTGACTTAAATATGAAGGAGCTGGCTTCAAAGTCTCTAAGCAGACTCGGGGAGGTCCCCTGAGGGTTCTGAGCAGATCGGGACTTGCTTCCATTGCTCTGGGTGCCAGGCATCACTCACGTTAGGACACCAGCTGGCATGGACAGAAGTCAGCCGTGGCAGGGGCAGAGCCCGTCGAGAGCTGGGACATCTCAGTCGTGGTGACCAAGGCCACAACGGAAGTGTGGCCGAGAGAATCACCAGTGTGCTCTGGAGTTTTAAAGACCACAGATCAAAGCAGGCAAAAGGGAAACAGGTGACCAGGCTAGGGGGATGAGAGCATGACTCATTTATTCCAGGTTTACTGAACAGTGACCTGTAGCTTCTGCAATAAACAGATGCGGTAGTTGCTTGGCAGGCACTGAGCAGAGAGTGGGGAAGCCCAGCACTCTGAACGCCCCAGCCTAGACCTCGAGGCGAAGCTTCGGGCAGAGGAGCGGATAGTTCCACCCCCTACACATGGTGCATGTGCCAAGGGCCCTGACAGACAGACGGACAGATGGGCAGGGGGTGAAGCTCAGAGGAGGCAGCCAACACCTGGGACGAGACACGCAGATGCTACAGGCTCAGGGTCAGTGGTGGGGGAGAGCACATCTCTGCAGGCCACGAGGGCCTAGCAGAGCAGAGCAGAGCAGAGTTAACAGCCGGGGAGGCCAGGCAGTTTGCCTGTGTTCCAGGGACAGCAAATTCAAAGCAGGGAGCTGAAGAAGATGGGGTGGAGAGATAGTCAGAAACCAGACCCTAAGGGCCTGGGTGAGTGGTTGGGGGTGTGGGGAAAATGGAGACTACCAGGGACTTTAAACAGGACAGCGATTTGATCAGAAATGAGTTACTGCAAAATCGCACTGGCAGCCCTGGTCTGCTTCAGGCATCAGCTAGAGGCAGCAAGGTGGGCCAGGACACTACCTGTCACCTTCCTGCAGGAGGAGGCAACAGGCCTGAACTGGGGGCAGGGGGGCAGGGTAGGGAGGACAGGGATTAGAGCTCTTTAAGAAGCCTGCAGGGGAGTTGGTGACAGCCACAGGAGCACCAAGCCACCAGAACTGTCCTGGTAACAGAAACCCCACCAATGTGATGGGCTTGCTTCATTCCAAGCAAGGACAGAGGCAAGGGCCCTTCTCTAATTTTTTTTTTTTCCTGCTGTGCCTGTGGCTTGCAGGACCCTAGTTCCCTGACAAGGGATTGAGCCCAGAAAGATTGCCAAGTTCTAACCACTGGCCCACCAGGGAATTCCCAAGGGCCCTTCTCTTGAGAAGGCTTTGACTTTGGGGAGAAAAGATGCACTCCCTCATCTCGTTGGCCAAAACTATGCTGAAAGGCCACCCATAGCTGTGAGGAAGGCTAAGTGGCTTCAGGGGCGTTGACTGGTACCCTGAAGAAAATCAGAGTTCGGCTGGGGAGGAAGAGCATGCGTATCGGGTAAGGTCCCTGCAGCGTCTGGTGTTTGACCAGCCTGCCCCGGGTTGGACCAGCCTGCCCCGGGTTGGACCAGCCCAGTTTAGAGATGCCATGGCCGTTGGGAAGTTGGGCAGTTAGATATCTGTACCTGAAGCTTGGGTAAGGACACTGGCCTGAAGCCACAGAGTTGGGTTTGCCAGCTCACAGTGAAGGATGACCTACAAGTTTCCCAGCCCATTCTGCCCTATAGACCCACCAGAGTAAGAATGGGGCATCCTATCAGGCTTCCAAAAGAGGAATTCCACTGCCGTGGCTCTAGGATGGTCTCTGTGTGTGAACCTTGACCCACCACAGGCTTATCGCCTCCCTGTGGGAAGAGCTGGGCCTCCTTCCTGATCGCACAAGGCAAGACAAAGGGATGTGAGTTGACAGAGCCTCTGCTCACCTTGAGATTCCAAGACCTGGCATCCATATCTGCCCAGTGTGAGCTGACCTTGGCTGGCTGGGTATCAGGGAGGTCTCATCCCCACTTCTCCCTGCCAGCAGTAAGGATGCTCATCTGTAATCAGGGGTGTCCAGGAAGGTGGCTTCCGGGCTCACTGTTAGTCATCCTTGTCAGTTATACTGCGAAGGGCCTTCCTCAGTGATTTGTCCATCCGCACAGCCAGAGCCGGGCCTGGAGAGTCAGCAGTGGCCCGCCCGTGTTCTCAGGCAGGCCCACAGGGGTCGCTATCCAGACCCCCAGGGATCCAAGGGCAGGCCAGGCCAGGCTCTCTTGCCTGTTCTTTCCATCCTCTCTGGCCTCACTGGCCACAAGCGTTTTGTTTTTTTTTTTAAACTGGAGTAAAATTTCTTTACAATGTTGCATTAGTTTCTGCTGTATAAGGAAGTGAATCAGCCGTATGTATACACATACCCCCTCCCTCAAGCACCTGCCTTGCCCCTGCATCCCACTCATCTAGGTCATCACAGAGCACAAACTGGGTTATACGGAAGCTTCCCACTCTGTTTTACAGATAGTAGTGTATATATGTCAATCCTAATCTCTCAGTTCACCTTACCCTCTCTTCCCCCACCCCAAGTCCACAGGCCCACTCTCTACATCTGTGTCTCTATTTCTGCCCTGCTAATAGGGACCTAATTAAATTTAAGAGCTTCTGCACAGCAGAGGAAACCATAAACAAAACAAAAAGGCAACCCTCAGAATGGGGGAAAATGTTTGCAAATGAAGCAACTGACAAAGGATTAATTTCTAAAATATACAAACAGCTCATGCAGCTCAATATCAAAACAACAAATAGCCCCGTCAAAAAAAAAATGGGCATAAGACCTAAACAGACATTTCTCCAAAGAAGACAGACAGATGGCCAAGAGGTCCATGAAAAGACACTCAACGTCACTAATTACTAGGGGACTCTTCTTAAAGGAGGGCATTTCCCAGCTCCTCAGCATCCCATCCCCACAACACTTTCTCATCCCCCATCCACTGGATGCTATGGTTGGACCGCCTAGGGCTCTCCCCTCTCTCACGTGCCCTTTTCTCTTCCCTGGCCCATCTCCGCCCCCCTGCCCCTCAGTCTGGCCTCTCTCCTGAGCTACAGGCCCCTCCAATCCCACTGTTCTGACCCCCAGACTCACCTACACTTCCGCCTGCTTCTGTCAGAAGTGTGCCTCAGGTGCCTCAGCTCCCAGGGACCTCCAGCAAAGATGCCCCCTCCCATGTGAAGCCAGGTGGTACAGACCCCCAGCCTCAAGCCTCCAAATGGCTGGCGAAGGTCATAGTATGCACTGTCTCCAGTGGGGGGACAGGTCCTATCTCTGGGGGTGCAGGGGAGGGTCAGGTGAACATTACTCCTTGAATACGAAGAACAGCCTTTCATGGGTTGTGTTTGCCAGTCACATGCTGACCTCATTGAGATCAGCCCAAGATAGATTGGATGTGGTGAATAAAAGCCAGGATCTCCCAAGTGTCAAATACTATCTCTCTCTCTCTCTCACACACACACACACACACACTCACACACACACACACGCCCCCCTGCAGCCTCCATCTAGGCACGTTGCCTGGGTCTCATGGGAAGCCATCACAGAGTGCACAGTCAGTGGTTTGAGCTCCTAAAATCCATCCCTCCTCTTGGAAGCTATATCCAGATTTTTATTCGCGCGTCCTGTCTCCCCTAGCCCAGCCCCACTCCCATGTCCAGGCCAAGTAAGTGGTCCACCCCAGAGGTCCCACCCCTGGTTCAGCATTGGGGACCTGACCCAGTTCAGGCCAATGAGACAAAGGAGATTTGCTGGGGGCTTCAGGGAAGGAAGTTCCCCCAAGAGCATCTCAGAGGGCCTGAGCTGCAGCCCGAGTGCCCACCTACCTCAGACCCTGAAGACACCCAGTCGAGGCTTGCTGAGCCAAGGAACCCGAAGTTCGGTCACAACATCCCTGCATAGTTAGAGCCTGGTGTTTGTGGTGGGGAAGGTTAGAGGTGTGAATACTTAAAAGTTCCAGAGGCAGGCCCAAGGCTCCGCATGCCAGTGGAACCAAGGGGAGTAAGGCCAGTGTGGTTACCAAATGCAGCCAAGAATGAAGAGAATGGGGCCAGCAGGCTGGACAGTGTCCAAGTCACTGTGGAAGGCCTGGGGAGCTGGCTGGAGGGAAGCGCAGCAAGGGGAGGCCCTGAGATGGGCCAGGGGCATCTGTGGCCTTGGGAATGGGGAGAGAAAGCCAACAAGTGTGGCCTGCCCGCCTCTTAGCTCTCTTGGGCTGACACACACCAGGAGGTGTACCAGCTCCCAGACCCTCGGTGCAGCTCAGACCTCTAACCTGCTGCTTACTCATTCAGGGCGGGATCACCACACCAGGTCCCAAGCCTGGAGCTCTCTCTGCAGAGCCGGCTCCCACCCGCCTCCTGCAAGATGCTTCCTGCAGGCCCCACCTGTGACAGAGCAGGGCTCTTCCGGGCACAGTACCCCACCAGCTGGCACATCTTTGAATCTCATCTTGTGAGAAACCTAATGTGAATATTTCCTACTCAATAAAATTTCTCATCATGACATAAAAGTGAAGACTCTCATGTTGGCACCTTGGATGCAGATCCCCCACATACCCCAGGGCACGGAGCCCCAGGTTTGGAAGCTCAGTGGAGATTGCTAGGTCTGGGCTTCAAGCTTGGTTCCACCACCAATGAGCTGTGTGGCCTTGGGTGAGAAAGTTAACCTGTCAACATGGAAAGAAGGAAGGAAAGAAGGGAGGGAGGGAGGAAAGGAGGAGGCAGGAAGGAAGGGAAAAGCTAAGTTTTCTAACAGGGACACCTAGAAATGAGCTCCCCACGCCCCCTTTCATAACTGCTTTGCTCACAGGAGTCCTGGCTGACAGAGCCAACACTGTCAGCCACAGGACAAGGGAGAGCTTAGCTTGACCATGCTGCCTCCTGAAACAAAGCTCATGAGTTTTATCCCAAAACAAAACTAAGATTCCGACAGTCGTCCCCTTCACCTGCAGAACAGATTTATGCAGACATAAATCCCTGCCACTGGAAGCCCAGCCTGGCCCCCGGGCCCAAGAGCACAGCTCCATGATCCCCAGAAAGGACCCAGGCTGCTGCTGTGTGTGCAGCCCATGTACCCCGATGGCCCTGGAGACCCGAGCTGCATGCAGCGCAGGCCCTGATGCTGGAAAGGGAGGCAGGTGGGGAGAGAGGGACGCTTGCCCATCATGCCCAGGTCTTCTTGTGCCTGGGCGCCAACAGTCCAGGTTTAGCCCCGCCCCTCCTTGGGCCTGATACCACATCTGTGAAATGCAGTCCTGGGACTGCCTCCTGAGTTCTCCCTGTTAAATATCATTACTGAGAACAGCACCCAACAGCCTCCTTGGCACCCTTATCTGCCCTTCCTGTCACCTGGTCCCCATGCCCCGCACCCCAGCCAGCCACCAGTGAAAACATCAGTGAATGGGGCTGAAGCCCAGGGGAACTCAAAAGGAAGTGGAGGTCACACGCTGGCGGGGGGCTCTCCAAGACACAGGGCCTGCAAGGCAGGCCGTCCCAGGACAAGAGCACAGATAATCACAGCTCCACTGCAGGGCAGATGAAAGTGAAAGTCGCTCAGGTATGTCCAACTCTTTGCGACCCTATGGACTATACAGTCCACGGAATTCTCTAGGCCAGAATGCTTGAGTGGGTAGCCTTTCCCTTCTCCAGAGGATCTTCCCAACCCAGCGATCAAACCCAGGTCTCCTGCACTGCAGGAGATTCATTACCAGCTGAGCCACAAAGGAAGGCCACATGGCAGACGGAAATGGAGGGGAAGAAAAAAAAACACGTGCTTTCTGAGTGCTTCTGTCAGTTTTTGTTTGTTTCATTTTGTTTTGAACACTAAGATTTATTTTCAAACAGCACACAGACATCTGCGGGGCTGGGCCAGGCCAGGCTGGTGACTGGGCCCGAAGTCTCTGGAGACACTGGACCCCACCCACGGCAGCTGCCAGGAAAGGAGACCCTGGCCCAGGTGGCACGGCCCAAGCTTCAGGCAAGCGTGGTGGCTCGGTGGCCCCCAGGCCCCGCCCTGTGGCCGGGTACTCAAGCTGCGGCAGCGGTGACACCCAGTGGGCGAGGGCGGGGGAGGCGGCCAGGAACTCAGCTAGGGAACACAGCAGCTTCAGGAACACTGGTGACTCTGCCGGACTCGCCGAAACCAGGCTCTTTGGAAAACAACCTCAGCTTTGGGAGAACACCTCCTGGCTTAGGTCTCTCCTCTCAATTTCCCTTTTACTTCTCAAAAGTTTAAAAACAAAAAAAAAAAAAAAAAGAAGAAAGAAAGAAACACACATTTTTCGGGAGAAGGTGCTGTTCTTCACGTGCCCAGAGCTCCGCCAGCCGCACCCTCACTGCACTCGCTCGGTGAAGTTCTCGGGGAAGACGCCCCGGCATTTCTCCAGCTCCTTGTGCTGGTTCCAGTCAGTCTCCTTCACGCCCATGAGCCAGCCTTCATCCTAAGGGGGAGCGAGCGAGGGTTGCATTGGGAGGAAGGCAGTCACACCTGCAGGGTGGGCCCTCCTTCTGCCTGCTCATTTCTCCTAGGCTGTCAGACCCGCCTTAGGACATCTCTGCCGAGCAGCACTTCCTGCTTTTCTCTCAAGACCCAAACTGCCACCCCCTACCCCCAGGACCCTTCAGGAGGCAGATTTAACTCCTTGTTGTTTGGTGAGTCCTCCTCACTGCAGAAAGACAGCTTGACGGCTGCACTGGTCCAAACGCCTCTAAACAGCTCCCTCAGTCCCCTCCACTGGCTGGTGCATCACCAAGGAGGATATCAGCTGTCCTTCTGGCCTTCTACAAACGGTAACAGAAAGCTCTACAGAGCACTGACCACTTAAAAGCTTCTAGAGTGACGTGAGGTGTTCCACCAAGCCCTCCAAGTTGAATCTGACCTTTGCTTTAATACCGACCCCTCGCAGGGATCATCTATTCAAGCCCTGACAAGCCCTGACCCCTGGGCCTGTGGTGACTACACACCCTGTCTGAAGCCAAGGCCACTGCTGCCCCTGCAGCTGGGCCATCCCTGGGATCTACGCACAAGGTTACCTGCCTTGTCCTATAACCCACGTGTGTCCTACATGAGCCACGTCTACCCATCACAGATGGCTCACGCTCTGTGCTGGGGGACCAGGATTCTGCTCCTGAGAACCCCACCCAGCCCAGGGCTGGCCCACCAGGGAGATCAGCGGACACCTGGGGCTTTAGGAGAATTAACTGATTCAGCACCAGGCCCAGGAAAGCCTTGTTATTCAAACCTCTCAGCCCATGGGGGGCTCAAAAAGTACCTAGTAGCCTCAAGTTCCAGCCCAGGACGCCCCAGCCAGGTTGGCCTCACTCCACACCCGGCCCTCCTCCCGCACTTCGGCACTCTGATAATTAAATCACACAGACGTGTTGATGACTAAAAGCCTAGGAGTCCCGCCAGCTCTGCTCTGCGCCATAGCTGCCACCTGGATACCCACATGGGCACCCCCACGGCACCATCAGTGCCCCACGTCAAGGCCTCCTTCTGAGGGGCCGCTGCAATCTGAACTAAACAGCTGGGCCGGAACCTAGCGGGGGCAGTTCTGTCCCGCACTGAGCCTCCCAGGATCAGTGGGACCCGCTCTGAGGACGTTCACTAACAAAGCAAGGCCGCAGCAGGAGAAGGGGCTGTCTGGGATGCTTCGGGGTGAGGACCAGGTGCGGACAGGGCTGGAGACTCAGGGGTCTCTCCCTGTGGGCAGGGAAGTGTGCGGTCCTTGTGGACGGGGCAGGGCCAGCCTCGGGGTGGCAGCCAGGGCCGACGGGAGGCTGGGGGGTGGGGGAGGTCCATGGAAGGGCAGCCAGGGATCCCGTCCTGGAGGAGGGTGACCACGGAGGGGCAGGGAAGGGAGAAGATGACGAAGGAACTGAGATGCAGAGAGCCCGGAGGAAGGCAGACAGAGCCTGGGGAGAGGAGGAAGCAGGAAGCGAGAGACTGAGCTGGGAAGGAGAGACTGAAGAGCCGAGGGGAGCCCTGCCGCCGCAGGGACGGAGGGAAGGAACCCTTGGGGGCGGGGAGCGGCCGCAGGCTGACTGGCGGGGCTCTGCTGCCCCCTGCTGGCCGCCGTGCCTCCAGCAGAGCCGGCTCACCTGCTCCTCCGGGTTCTGGAAGGGGATCACCAGGACCACGTCCCCAGCCTTGAGCTGCAGCTCGTCGGTGTCGGTGGCCGTGTAGTCGTGCTGGGCCTGCACCTGCAGAGGGCGGGGGAGCGCTGACACCCCTCCCCTCGGCGACCTTTGTCCCCCCTGCCATCCCCTGGGCGCCCGGAGCAAGTGAAAGCAGCAGGAACAGGGCTGGGACCCCACCTCACAAGTGGGGAGCAGCGTGGGAGAGGCGTGGGGTGGGTGTGGGCCACCCCCACAGCCTAGGGCCCCAGGAGATCGCAGGTCAGCAGGCCAGACTCGCCTTGAACATAAACCCCGGGGGCAGGTCCAGACGGCCCGCCCCGCTGCCGCTCTCCACCGTGCCGTTCACAGTTGCCGAGAAGGTCTCCACAACCACCGCCGGGAGAGAGCTCTGGCGGGGGAGGAGAGCAGGTCAGTGACGCGGGGAGGGGCTCCCGGAGGGCGGAGGGCGGGCCGCGCCGGCAGAGGAGGGGGGTGTCTGCGCCTGCTGCCGGACCAGCGGGCCTCCAGGTTCCTCGACAGGAACTGTGACCTGGACCAGCACAGAGCAAGACACGGGGACAGGGAGCCGCGGGCGGCGGGGAGGAATCTCAGGGCCTGGGTCCCTGGCATCTTACGGAGGCTGCTTCACTTGCGGTCGTCTCCCCGGGCTCCTGGGCTCCAGCCGCCTCCGAGGCCTCTGCTGGCTGCAACATAAACGCCACGCGGGGTCAGACACAAGACAGGGCGTGCCGGCCAGAACGAGGAGAGGGTGCAGAGGGCCAGTGCCTCCGTCCAGTACACGGAGCCCCGAAGGAAAGGCCCTGGGCATGGGAAGCAGCTGGAGAAGGCGCTGGCAGGCACACAGACCCTGGACCCCAAGTGACGAACTGCTAAGAAGCCCAGCACAGGCCCCCGGGCTCCCGCACAGGATCTGCCTTCTAATCCCAAACCCTGGTGGAGCCTCGGCTTCCTTCTTTCCAGCTGCTCAGCCCCACCGGCCCCTCACAGGTGGCTCCCATGGTGAGGGCCCAGGCAGGGCACCGCAGAGGCTGCCTGGCTGCAGTCAGGCTGACCTGGGTCTGCCTTAAGACTCAGCCACGTCTGAGTTCTGGGAGCAATCACTGAACCCTCCTGGCCCCACCTCCTCATCGGTAGAAGGAGGAAATGTCTAGGGTAGGCTGAGATTAAAGGAGAATTCTGGAAAGTGCCCACTGTAAACCAGGAGGCCATCTCAACACACCTCCTTCCCACCGTGGGAGGCCTGAGCGAGGAGGCTGGTGTTGGCCAGCAGATGAGGGGCTGACCTGATCTGTGCCACTCCAGCACGAGTGACAGGCAAGCCCTGTCCAGGGGCCTCCTGGCTAAAGGCTCCAGCCTCACCCTCAGTCCCACCGTGATCCCTCCTGTGCCCCTGCCTCTGGGCTCTTCCTCCATGCCACACCCCCAAGAGGCAGGGGAGGGCGTGGGCGCTGACAGGGCACTTACTTGGGCAGGCCCCGGCTCGGCCGTCTGGCTGGGCCAGGCCACAGCAAAGGTGCCCTCGGCAGCGCTGGGCTCCCTAGAAGGCAGGCTGCCAGCTGGACTCTCTGTGGGCTAGTGACGGGCAGCAGGGGGGATGGGGTGGGAGGGGCGGGGCCGGTGGGGGAGGTGTCAGGCGGGGCGGGAGACAAGAGAAGAAGGTGGTGAGCAGCCTGCTGAGCTGAGTGCCCCAGGGCAGGGAGGTGTGGGTGGGCCACAGCAGCGATGCGCTGCCCGCTGGCGCCAGACTTCCTCCGGCCTCCTCCAGCGGAGCTTCGCAAGCCCCCAGGCCTGGGCTGCCGGCACCTTCACGCCAGCCCCTCCTGCTCTTGCAGGAGCTCCGTCACCAGCTGTGGGGTGTCCCCTTGCCCCCCTCCCCCGAGTCTCTGTGTCTGAGCTGCCAGGTGATGACGGCACCCGTCTGGCCTCACGCCACCTGTCCTGCTCCTCTCTCCTGGGTCCCACCAGCTCGCTAGTCCAACTGCCCTGTGGGGCCTCTGCGGACAGAAAACCCCTAGGGGGCGAGGACTCTCCACCCCGAGGTCCCCCTGCCCCCCAGACCTGGGCCCAGTTCAGGGACACCCCATCCACCGTGGGGACCAGCTGGTCACTATCTAGGGCCATTTACAGTCCCTGAAAACTGGGCTGCACCCTGGGGAACTCTGCAGAGGCTGAACTGAGGGGCCCCTTCCCAAAGGGCCTGGCTGAAGGCACAGGGTCCCTACCCGGCAGAAAGAGCGGGAGGCGCGGCTGTGCGTGCGCCCACACCTGTGAACAGGTGCAGCAGGAGGTGGGGCGGGTTCCGCACACAGCACAGTGCGCCCCTGAGGGGCGGGCACAGAGCAAGCACAGCTTACCTCCCAGAGGTCCCAGGGAATCGACTGAGCGCAGCGGAGGGGAGAAGGACAGTTAGCACGGAGGTTAGAGACAGAGGCAGGCTCGCAGTCCCCAGGGACCCCACCCCATGCCCACCCCAGGGCCCTCGAGCCCAGGAGGCGTGGGGCAGAGCAGAGTTGGCTCTGAGCCCTCCAGAGGACTGAGTCCTGGACACCTTCAGGGAGCCCGAGACCACAGGCCAGGGGGCAGCCACATCCAGGGCTGCCGCCAGGAGAGGGGCGGGGTACTCAGATGCTGGACTGTGTGAGTTGCCAGGTGAGTACACAGCTGACCTCCTGAGGGGTCTCTCATTGACCTGTGATCAGGACCAAGGGAGGTGACAAGAGCTGGGACCAGGGCTCCAGGGGAAGGGTGGTGAGTGGGAGGAGAGCCCAGGGACCCCAAAACCCCCAAAGGAGGCTGGTGGGCAGACATGAACCCAGGCCCCAGGTGCCCAGAGGCCAGTGGGCCCGTGGGCGGTGGTGGGCTCACACCAACCTGACCAGAGGGTGTGGGCGCCTTCACAGGGCTTGCCACAGGCGGGAGGGGGTCAAAGTCCAGGTCCAGCAGACTGGCCTGCTCCGAGAAAGGCCCCGGGGCCTCAAACTTGGCAGCAGCGGCAAAGAGGAAGGCGGTTAGTGAGGGGCAGCAAGCACTCAGCCGGGGTGCAGACGGCAGGCTCCTCTCCCAGACACACCCGCCGACACAAGGGGCCAGGCCCATCCCACACGCCTGGCACCGGCCTCACCCACACAAAGGCACACCTGGGGCCAGCTCCACCCTCAGCCTGGCAGCCACCCCCCAGACCAATGCCAAGCCTCCAACGCTCTCCATCCCACAGGCTGAGGAGCTGTCCCAGTGCCCAGGCCCAAGAACTCCCCTGATCTCGTGTTCCTTCCAGCAGTGGCCCAGGCCATGGTCGGGCCTAGACAAGACCACTCAGCGCCTCTGGCTCAGAGGAGCCCTACGCAGGCATGGGCTGACCCAGATGGACAGCTGGTCCCTCACTGACACCCACCCCCAGCCAGTTCAGGGCCGCCCGAGCCAGCACACAGTGCCCAGGAGCCCCGTCGTAAACACAGGGGTCCCCGACACAGGAGCACCTGGGTTCACAGTGTGGGGCTGAGTGCACGGAGCCAGCACGGCCCGCAAGAGACGGCAGCGTGCTGGCCCTGTCCACCCTGTGAGGACAGCTGCTTAGTGAGCTGGGCCAGACAACCATGGAAGAAGTCTTCCCAGAGCCACCCTGGAGGACAGACTGCCGGCCCCAGTCCAGTGGACACACTGCCTTCCTACGAGGGTGGCTTGCTCCGCTGCATCTCCATCTCATACAAGAGGCGTCCCCAGGGACAGGGAGGACTCTGCCTGCCCTGCCTTGGCCCAGGGCGCTCCCCCTAAAGCAGCGCTGAAAGGGCCACAGCCCCACAAGCCCAGGCCAGCCAGCTCCCCCCCAGCCCCTTGATGGTGTCCAGAACTGATGGGACTCGCCCTCCAGCCCAAGGCACCCGAGATCCTCCATTTAGAAGGGTCCAAGACCTGGGCGGGCACTCCTGGAGGGCCTTCCCAGCTGAGCTGTGGCCTGTCCAGGGAGGCCGAAGACCAGGGTCCTGAGGGCTGGAGTTGCCAACCCGCAGCTCAGGGCACAAGGGGCTGAGCTCAGAGACCCCAGACCAAACGAACTCACTCCTGCTCCACGGTCATCCCCAGCCACAGACTCTCCTTTAGGTCAAGCCCTGTCCAGTGAGCCCGGGAGGAAGGTCACCACTGTCTCCACGACACTGTGGAGGCTTGAGTTCTGGGTGCCCTCCGGCCAGGGACAGGTAGCATTTCTCTCCCCAAGGGCGCCCTACCGCCCACCCCCTCTCAGCAGTCAGCCAAGCCCAGAGGCCCCCTCAGATTCCAAGTGGACAGGATCAGCAGGCCGAGAGCAGGCTGCGTCCTCTCTGCCCCACCTCCCAGCACTTCAGCCTCCCCCCACGCAGGCCGGGAGCCGCCCCCTGAGTGTGGGGACACAGGCTACTCACCCCGGCCAGCAGAGCAGCCCGGTCAGCACAGCGTCATGGACGGGCCAGTCCACCCCCGCCCCGGGCCACAGAACCCATGGGGGTCACTGCCCACCCCACCAGGCAGGGCCCCAGCTCCCAGGAGTGGGCAGAGAGGCAGCAGGAGAGGCACACAGGGAGCAGGGCAGGGCAGCCCGCCTGGCTGGGGCCGAGGCCCGCAGCTCCTCACCGGTTCAGCGGGAACAGCCCCTCCCGGAGAGGACGGAACCCTGAGTCAGGCCAGTGGGTCAGCGGCTGGCTGCATTCCCTGCACAGCGTCTACCAGCCCTTATGTGCCCCTGCGGTGGAGGCGGGCTCCAGGCAGCAAGCACCCCAGCTGCAATCTGCCCAGAGGTCATGGTTTCCCCAAGACCCCAGGAGCACCTTGAGCCAGCCTCAGCTGCACTCTGCAGGGGAGCTCCCTCCCTGGCCCCCAAGCCAGGGCATCACTTGCCTGTCCCCAGCCGTCTATATTGAAAGTTCCAAGCTCAATCCGAAGTCCTGCTGTGGGGCATGAAGCCCACTCTGCCACGGCCCCTCGTAGCTGGAAACACTGTCCCGTGCTCCCAATTCCTCTTCCGCCACATGCACACCTCCAGTCCTGCCCCTCCCCTCCAGGCCTCTGAGCTGGTGCAGAGGCAGACCCCTGGCAGAGCAAGCCCATGGGGGCGCCGCAACACAGGGCCCAGCACAGCTCGGGACTGGCTGGCCTACACAAAAGGTGAGCCCAGCATGGACAGGCAGGCCTGGAAGCCAGGCTTGGAGAGGTCGGCGCGCTGCGGCCTCTGTGCGCCGATCCGACCACGGGCAGCCCGCCTCCTCTGCCACCACAGTGACCTTCCCTTCTCCACCCTCCCTTCGTCCATCTGGGAACGGGTGCTGCACGCCTCCGAGGGCGGGTACAGCAGCCTCCCTGCTCTGTGACCCAGCCACCGGCCCACCTCCATGTGGTGACAGCAGTTCTGGAAGCTGGGTGCCTTGGAGGCTCCCGAACTGTGCCCTGGCCCGGTCTCCTCCTCGCCTGACGCACTGAGCCCCTGCCCGTCCTGAGCCCGCCTCCCACCCCTCCCAGCCTTCACACAAGCCACCGCCTCTGGCTACACACTGCGCCTGCTCATAGCCACTTGGCGAACTTCTCCTGCTCCAGGAAGGCTTCCCTGATTGGCCCAGGTCCTCTGAGCCACCCACCCCTTTGGGCCACAGGAGGCCACTGTTGAGCCAGCCATCTCCATGAGGACCATTTGCCCGTGTCCCTCCGTTAGGCCACAAGCTCAGAGAGAAATGCAGAATGATGGGCGGGGGAGTGGATGGATGTGCAAGAAGGAGGCTCAGAACCAATCCCTGCAGTCGGCCTCTGCCTTCTGAGGCAGAGGCATGGGGCATGGGATGGAGGGGAAGGCCATGCACGCCCCAGAAGGGCAAGAGAAGGGGCAGAGTGCTGGGCCGCGGCGGCCGCGGCTGACCTGGGAAGGGGTGGTCACGCTGATCTCGGGGACAAACGTGTCGTCAAACAAGCTGAGGATCTGCTCCTGCTTGACCTCCTTGGACGGGGTGTGTTTGGGAGGCGGAGGCACTGGTGGGCCTTTCCGAAGCTGTGGGTCGGCAGCAGGTGAGGGGGCCGCGTGGAAAGGCACAGCGGAGCGTGGGGGTTGGGGGAGACAGACAGAGACAAAGCCAAGGTTAGTCACCTCCCAGCCACGGCCCCACCAGCAACCGCGGAACACAGACGAGGAAAGTCACTGTCCCGTAAGACACCAACACACAGACCACACGGGCCCCTGGGAGTGGCCGAGGCCTGGCGGTCAGGAGCCCTGCACAGACAGAGGTGGGTCGGAGGGCAAGGGAGTAAGAGAAGGAGACGAGGAGAGAGCAGGACCGAGAGGAAGGAAAGACGGGCCTGCCAGGCTGTCAGGGGCCACGTCGGAGGGTCCGGCTCTCATGGCCCTTGGTGGGGAAGCTGAGGAGAGAAACAGCACCCAGGCCCCCGGCCCCCGCCCCCAGAGGAGCTGCAGGCCAGACTCTGGAGGTCACTGTGGAGGCAGCACACCTGCCCGCCAAGCCTGGGTTTCCTCACTCGTCAAGTTGAGATGATAAGAGTGTCCGCCTCACAGACCGGTGTGAGGACAATGAATGAAAACACAGAAAGGCTGGCGCGGGTGCGGCCCAGAGGAAGTGTCTGAGTGTGGGCTCTCATCACCCTCTTAGCATCGCTCTCCTAATCAGCTGAGCAGTGGGCCTGCAACCAGGAGAGCGGCGGCCGGGCGCCCATCAGGGCTCAGATGGGGCTGCACAGTGGACCCCACTCCTTCTTTCTCCCTTTCCAGCTCCTGGGGATGCTGCAGAAACCTGGGAGAAACTGGGTTGGGGGTCGGACCCGGACGTCCCCCTCCCCTCACCGAGCCTCTCCTCTCACCGGCCTTTTCAGGGTCCTGGGTGCCCCCCACCCCCGCAAGAAAGAAGGTGAGACAGAGGGAGAGGCAGCCACCTCGGCAGACCTGGATGCTCTGGGGGCTGAGGGCCCAGGAGCCTGTGTCTCCGCAGGAAAGAAAGATGGAGAGAGTTCAGCAGCCCAGAGGCCGGGGAGAGGGAAGAAGGGATGCGGCAGCAGGGTTGGGGCGCCAGACTGTCACAGTTGCCCCTGGAAGGGGCCAGGACCACAGAGAGGAGCCAGGGGACCGGAAGGAGCCGGGACGCCGGCAAAGCAGGAAGAAGCAAGGGAGGGGACAGGCCGCCAAGACAGGCACCTACCTGAGACGGGGACTTGGGGAGGGTGGCCCCGGGGGTGGCTGCGCCAGCCGGCTCAGGCTCATGGTTGACTCTGATCTCGGGGGTGGCAGCAGGAGAGCCATCAGGCGGCGGGGAGGGACTCTTGTTCCCTTTTGCGGGTGCGTTGTCACTGCAGAGAGAGATGAGGGAGAGAGAGCCGGATGGAGGGAGGCTGAGGTGTCTGAGAGGGAGAGAGGAAACGTGTGTGTGTGACAGGCTGTGTGCACGCACATGTGTGTGTCCATGTAGATCCTGGGAAACTGACGGTGCTCGTGTGTCCACAGACTCACTGAGAAAATATGACACCCATGTGTGCATGAGTGCATGTCCCCACGCATCCATGTGTGAATGTGCGTGAGAACAGGTGGAAATGAGGCAACACAGGCATGAGCACTGGGAACACGAAGATGTCTGCAGCAGGGCCCGCCCTGGACACAGTGATAACCCCACCCCAGCGGGAGGAGCAGGGCGGGTCCCTGGGAGGCATCACCAGGCGGCATCCCCAGCCTCGTGCAGGGGTGCTAAGCCCACCGCAAGAGAAGGCCAAACATCCTAGAAGCAAAGAGAGTGTCATCCGACACGGCACGCAGCAGCCCCCGTGCTCAGGGCGAGCCTGCTCCTCGGCCTGACCCCGGGGCCTCCGGGCCGGCCTGCCATCCGCCCCACCAGCAGGGCCCAGCTCCCCACCACACCGGAGCGGCTGGCTCCAAGCTCTTGCTCCTGCAGGTCCTCCCTGGAACCTGGGTGACCAGCAGAGGCCACAGGCAGAGAGGAAAAGTAAAGGGGTGTCTCATAGCCAGGGTGAGGAGGGAGAAGCCACGTCAAGTCTCAGCACCGACAAGGACAAACGGCATGCACAGCCCACCACTTGGGCACAAAGGGGCAGAAATAAAAATCTGTGTTGTACTTGCCTGGAGAGACTCTAGAACAGTGCTGACCAAGATCAGCCCCGCCTGCGGGGGCTGCTTACATTTACGTTTGAAAAGTGAGAGTCGCTCAGCCGTGCCCGACTCTGTGACCCCATGGACTATACAGTCCGCGGAATTCTCTAGGCCAGAATACAGGAGTGGGTAGCCTTTCTCTTCTCTAGAGGATCTCCACAACCCAGGGATTGAATCCAGATCTTCTGCATTGTAGGCAGATTCTTTACCAGCTGAGCCACAAGGGAAGCCCATGAATACTGGAGTGGGTAGCCTATCCCTTCTCCAGGGGATCTTCCCTATCCAGGAGTCGAACCGGGCTCTCCTGCATTGCAGGAGGATTCTTTACCAACTGAGCTATCGGGGAAGCCTATATTTTGTGTTTATATTAAAAATGCAGCTCCTTGGTCACACGGCTACACTTTAAGTGCGCCCCGGGCACATGGGCTGGGCAGACACCGTGGTGGACAGGGCAAGTCCAGAAGGACAAACAGAAACTAGGAACCCTGTCACCTGCCCGGGCTGTCTTTACCTCCTTTAAGACTACAAATACATCTAGTGTAAGAACAGGCACACACGCACACAGCACACAGTTCCTACAATCTGGCAGCTGCAGCAACTCTCTCCCCGAGCCTCCCAGGCCTCCCTTCTGGCTGATCCCCCACTCCTGTTCGGGCTGCAGCCCGAGAGGAACATGCTGAGGCGGTCTGCCCACCCTCCCCACCCTCTCTGATTCCCACCGACGCCTCTCTGCCCTCTGCCCACCCCAGCACACACACCACACACAGGAAGGCGGGTTAGGGGTTAGTGGCGCCCTCGGCTGGGCCAGACACATGCATGGGGTCCGGGGGCTGTCCTCGGAGGCCCCCGCAGCACAGCACTCCCTACTGGTACCTGTTCTTCTTTCTGCGCAGCCGGGAGAACAGTTTAGCTTTCTTTCTGTGGGGACGGATGGGACGTGGAGGCCTTCATTTGGGGGAAATGAGGATGTGGGACTGGCCTGATCCCTTCCCTCACCGGCAGGCCCTCCGTGCCTGGAGGAAGACTAAGGGCCAAAGCACCCCCGACTCCCTGGGTGTGCGGAGGCCCCAGGCCTGCACCCGACTCCTGCTGTCCGAGCCACGGCCTTGGCATCCAGCCCTGAGGCGGTGCTGACAGAACAAGCAGCAGAAGATGCTCCTTCAAACAGAGCCTAGTGAGTGGCTCTTGGGCAGGACAGCACCAGCCGCCCTCCCAGCCCAGGTCCGGCCACAGGAGCTCAGGACCCAGGAAGGAGCCGGGTCCGCGGACCAGCACGGGGCCCCGGAGAAGGCCACTGGGCTGCCCTGGGGGCCACTCCGGAGTAAAGGAGGCTCACAAGCCTCCTCCACCGCCCATCCTCTCCCCGCAGACCAGCCGTTTCCCAAGGGCGGCCTGGCCCCCACTGCCTGCCCGGCCACCCTCCTCAACTATCCCTGCATGTGCCGCCTTGACCTCAGGCAGGAAGGTGACCTGTGAAACAAACGCCCCGGGGCCTTCCCTTCCTGCAGGGCAGCCTGTGGGCCACTCCCACACTGCATTTTCAGGGGGAAGTGGGGCAGTGACAGTCACTGAACACTGACTGCCTTCCTCCTCCCCAGTTATCCCGAGAACCCGACGCAACCATCCTGTGTGGTCGGTAAGGAGAGCGAGGTGCACCGCAGCGCTCCACGTCATGCTGCAACACATGGCACCTCAAGGACAGAGACGAAGGGAAGTCCCAGGCTCGCTGTGGTTCTCCCGGGGGCCACGGGCCAGGTGCATCCCCTCCCTCCCTCGAGGCTCCCCCTCAGGGAGCAGGGCTCTCCTCCAGGCAGGAACAAGGACCTCCATGCAGTGAGTGGCGGAAGGAGGCTCCCCGCTATGAGGATCCCCTGAATCCTTCAGTCCCAGCCTGCCTGCAAAGCAGTGGAGGCACCGCTTCTGCTGCTCCCCAGCGGAAGAAGCCAGGCCTGCACTGGGGGAGCCACAGACTGCCCGGATCGCGCCTTCTCAGATGGGACGCAGCCAAGGAGAAGGGGCGTCTTCGCCTGCTCCCCTGAGCACAGGGAGGCTAAGCCAGAAAGGCCAAGCCCACAGGGGACCGCAGGAAGACGCCTTGTCCCAGAAGACACGTCCCTCCGCCCCCCACCGCCCTCAGGGGAGGCACACACCTAGGCTGGGCCTTGACTGTGAACGTGTTACTCCCATGCTGCTTCTCCAGGCTGATGAGCACATCATTGAGGTTCTGGTTGAGCTGCAGGAGACACAGCAAGCAGGTTGGGTGGGGCCACCAACCAGCCCCAGCTCCCAGTGACATCCCTGCTTCTCTTCCACCCTAGCCCTGCCCTGTGCCTCTGCCTGGGCCAGGAACGAGCTCTTCTCTTGCCATCAGTGGGAGCTGGGAGCCGGCACACCAACCCCAGACAGAAAACAGAAGAGGAGGAGGAAGTGGGCTGCACTGCCTAGCAGTCACGGTTTCTGGGGACCATCTCTTTCTTCTTTCTACTTATAGGCACTTCCTAAAATGCCACATAAAGCTTGTACTGCTTTGTTTTGCATGGTTTTTTTTTTTTTTCAATTTTGCAAATTAACTATTGATCCTAATTGCTGAAGTCATTTGCCAAGATGCTTTCAGGCCCCGTTACAACTGACAGAGATTTCACCAAAAGCACCAGCAGGATGAGGGACTGACCCCATGCATCTTGTGGTT
The DNA here is from genome assembly GCF_023699985.2 of Odocoileus virginianus. Classification (NCBI taxonomy): domain Eukaryota; kingdom Metazoa; phylum Chordata; class Mammalia; order Artiodactyla; family Cervidae; genus Odocoileus; species Odocoileus virginianus. The sequence continues at coordinate 355,074 of NC_069686.1, read as the reverse complement.
CTGCTTACTGAAAATATTTCCCTCTCCTTCAGCCACTAGGAAGCCCAGAGCTGAATTTTCCTCCTGACTTTACAAATATTTTCTTCCCCAAACACATCTCTGTTTTTTTCTTTTAATTTTTCACAAGTTGTCTCATACTGAAGGGAAGAAGGAAAAGTAGGAAGGAAAAGGAAAAAAAGGAAAACTCAGGCAGGAAGCAATACTCAGGGTGGTCCCTCAGGACAGGCCCCAAGGTGGCCAAAGCCCTTTTCCTGTCCTGGGCCTGGAATCCCCCATGATCTATAGCTTCATTCTTCTGGGCCCTGGAGACAGTCAAGCCCACCCATGGCACAGGGAATAAGGAAGTTGCCAACATGAGGTTATTACAACTTAGCTTTGCAGTTTAACTGCCATATTCATCAAAATGAAAATAATACAACATAGGAATTTAAGCTAATCAGAGCCCATCTTACATCAGATTCTAGTAGATAAGGCAAATCTGCTTTAATGTCTTAAGGAATATTTAAAAAAAATTATAATTGGAAAAATTTTAGTAATTTATTTATCATCAGCCTACAAATTGGGAAACCACCACCATTTTCTAACACTGAGTGAGCTTGCTGGGCCAAGGCTGCCTGAGAGCATGTCTCCAGTTTGAGGGCCACTGGCCCTGCCCGGGGAAAGAGAATAGACCTGGGAGCAGGACAGGGTCTAGGGCTAGACCCGTGGGGCTGGCTTGCAGCCTCCCAGTGCACCCAGCAGCTCCTACTGGGCCCTGACCCTGTTCCTCAAGGGCAGGGGCTCAGAGGGGGCGCTGCAGTGATCTGTGTCTCTAACCCCAGCAGGGAAGAGGAAGCCGGGCCCCCCAGTGCCTCCGACCCTGACCCTTGCAGGTGGAGCATGGCCCTGGGTGGGTGGCTGGCATGCAGGGGAGGAAAGGGACCTACCTACCTTACTCATTTCCTTGTGGAAGTTTTCCTCCAGGCCCGCAATGCTCTGAAATGTGTTGACATAGAAACCCACACGGCTGCAGGACAGAGGGAAGAAGGGCCAGGTGGACTGCAGGTCAGGGTGGGCAGCCCAGGAGAGCCATGCGGGCGGCCGGACCTCCGCCCTCACCAGCCCCGGCCCAGGGACGGCATGGAGCAGAGCAGCATAGCCCTGCAGCCTCCGGAGAGTGGCCGAGGCTCTGCCTGCCCCCTCCTGCCCCTCACCTGTTCCAGAGGGATGGCAGCTCCTCCTGCAGGTCCACATTCATCTCCTCAAACACCTTCTGGGCTTTGATGAGCTCCTCCTCGGCCTGGGGGGTGGGATGGGTCATTTCCCTCTGCAGGGCCTGCATCCCGGCCAGCCCAGGCCAGGCCCCCACCGAGACCTACTCTCCCCAGTGCACTGGAACCAGGGCTCTGGCCGTGGACGCCAGGGCAGACCTCCCCGAGTCCCTCCCCCGCGCCCCGGGGGTGCTCCGGGCAGGGGCTGGGAGAGCAGCCAGGGCCAAGGAGAGAGCCCCAATGTGGTCCAGCGCCCCAAGGGGACCCGAGGAAGGAGGGGAGCAGAACGCGCCGGCGCCAGCCAAGGGGAAAACGGGGCAGAGGCCCAGGAAGGCCACGAGGCCCCAGACCAGCCAGGTGGGGTCCTGTCCACTCACGCTGGAGCCCCTCTTGGGCTAAGTGTCTGCCGGCTGCCCAGCTCCCTCGCCCCGGCCGTGCCGGCCCCTCTGACTCTTCCTTCCCCTTTCCCAGGGCCAGCCCCTACTCAGTCTCCACCACCAGGCTGACTTCACCTCCATGGGAGCTTTCCTACCTTCTCCTCTGACCCTTCCCCAATAGAGGCAGGAGCTCGGGGACATGCAGAAAGGCAGGGGAGAGGGCAGGCCAGGAGGGGGCTGGGCTGCCGGGCAGGCTGCCTGTGCCCACTCCCAGGGCCAGCCTGCACACACACACACCAGTTGGTGGCACTCAGGCCCCATGGCAGAATCCTAGAAAGGCGGGAGCTGGGCGGAGGGTGGAGGTGAGTCACAGACCCCGGCCCCAGAAAGCGCTCTGCTGGCTCATTCTGGAGAGCGCTGCAGGAAATAGTGACTCAGGGGGGTGACTTGGATTCGGGGTCTGAGTCACAGCCCAGGAACGTGGTGGCCTCGCCCAGGAGAAAACTTCCCTCCAGCAGCCTCATGTTCTCAGGCCAGCTGGCCTGAATACCAAACTGCTGCAGAACACACCAGAGCTGCCCGTCCAGCTGAAGCCCACCCGGCTGTCCACACAGCTTCAGGCCCCAGGGTCAGCCCACGTCTCGTCCTAGTCCTTCTGTGTCTGGCCCAGCCAGGATGACTAGGGAACCGGAAGAGAGAGGGGCCACCACGCTCCTGACTCCATCACCTTCAGGTTGTTGGAACTTGCTATGCTGAGCATGAGCATCTCATCTAACTTTTTAAAATCTCATTTAAAAATTAAAGGGAGCATAAGAAATCAAAGAAAGGTCTCTAAATATGCATGCCTCTGGCCACGCCTAGAATGGATCAGACCTGGGGTGCCCTCCAGGCCAGAAGCCAGATCATCCCTGCCTTAATTCTCTGAGAACCCCAGTGCCTGATGGGGGCTAACACCCCCAAAACAGTGACTCCCATACTTTCAGATGCCAGGGCCCCACATTGTCATGTGCACTTCCCATTCAAGTTCCCACTGGACAGTTCAAGTCCCACATCCTCCAGGACACTGACCTCCCTGGCTTCCATACCCACGGAGACCAACCCTCCTGGTCCTCACGATGCAGGTCCTAACTCCCCGAGTGGACAAGCATGGCCAAGACGGTGAGGATGGCACAGCGGTTCATAGCTGGATACCAACCCCTGTCCACGGAGCTCAGCAATGCTGCCAAGGACAGGGTGGCTTTGTTTTAGAGTTCCTAGAAGTCAGGGCCTGTCCTATATTTCCTTTGAGTCACATTCTTCATATTCTGGCTCTTTCAGAAATACCAGGGGTGGCAGGAGGTGGGGGGATAGCTGTCCCTTGCTGGGGAGACCATGACACGTGTGGAGAGCAGCTTGGAACCAGATCAGGGAACACCCGGAGCTGGCCAGCTCAGGAGAACACAGGCTCGGGAGCTGGTGCTGTCCCTCCAAAGTCAAGTCAGCCAGCAAAGGCAGCCCAGGGCCCCAAGTACTCCAGCTCACTGCCAGCCAGTGGCTGAAGGCTCCCCAGCCCCCAGCCAAGGGTGAGGCAGGGTGAGGAAGAAAGACAAGAGGCTCAGATGAAAACTGGATCCAAATGGGAATGTCAATTTGTCCAAAAGGCAAAACATCTGCCGTCCAACATCCAGAGATGAGATCCCGTGCCCTGGCCTCTCCTGCCAATCCCCCAGGGTGGGGGGTGAAGGTGGGAGATGGGACCCTCCCAGCTGGATCCCCATCCACACCCATCCCAGGAGCCCCAAATCAGCCATGGCCACCACCCCTGGCCCCACAGTCTCCCAGGAGCTTATCCCACTGGACTAAAATGTTCACCTGGCATCCTCCCAAACTCATTTCAGGGAAAATTGTACAGAAATCCCAGCCCTGGCTCAGTGGCTCCATTAATATTCCCCCTACAGCCCGAAGTCCTGAACTCTACAGGCGGGACAGGCCATTCCAGTCACTCAGCCCTCCTGCAGGCTAACCTAACCCAGGCCATCTCCCCAAGACCCTAAAGAGGTGGGGCTGTTACTCAGTGCCTCAAAAGTCAGCCCACAGCTCTGGCCTAAAAGAAATCAGGCAGCAGGATGAATAAGAAATTGGGTCGCGAGCCCATGCTAAACCCAGCGCTCTCCACATCACAGGTATTCAATACACGTGAGTTGAAGATGATGAAATCAGAAGTGACCCAGAAAACATGGGGCAGCTGTCCAGATAGAAACCCAGCCTCCTCAGGGGGGCCTGTCTCCTGCCCCCTCCCAGGACCATGAAGTGCTGCTGCAGTCAGAACCACGAGGCTCCCTCTCCCAGGGCACTGCATCACGGTCCTGACCAGGGCCCAGCCCACTCCAAAGTGTTGCCAGGATAGTAATACACTTTCGCACAGAGAGCCTCCTCCAGGAAGCCCTCTGGGATCACTGTGATACAGAATGCTTGCCCTCCATGGAACTCCCAAAGAGCCAGTCCTTTCAGCCCCAGGTCTCAATATCCCAGCCAGATGGAAGAGCCTTCTCAGTGTCCCCCAGGGGCACCCCGGGGCCTGTAGGTCCAAGGGACACCATGACTCTGGCCAATTGGTGGTCCCTGGACCACCCACAGGGACCCCCAGTCCAGGGAGCTAGGCTAATGACCCAGGGCTTGAGGTGGGTGAGCCCCGACTCAGTCACTGAATGGCTCTGGGAGCTGGGCAGGAGATTCTGCCTCTCTGGACGGGTTTGTCTCCTCAGTAAATCCAGGTTAACCTCACAGTTCTCATGAGGTTCGAAGGAATACACATTAAAGACACCACATCTGTCCCTGCAAGAGCCCTCACAGAGGACAGAGTCTGAGGCTTTCCTGGGCTCCTGGAGGCTAGGATTTCACAGTCGGAGCCAGGATGACCAGAGGTCCAGGCACTAGGACAGAGACGGGCCCATTCCAGGTTAACCAGCCCCGGCCCCCATCCGCACCCTCCTTTGACCTCAGCTCTCCGAGGCAGGAGGTCTCCGGCAGAGACATTTGAAAACATCCCTGCCTCCCAACCGGGGAAAGAATCGCGCCCTCCCCCACCCCCGGTGGGGCTGGGCAGACGGGCACCCAGCACCACCCAGCGCCAAGGACAGGATGACAGACCAGAAGGCGCCAGCGCGTGCAAGGTTAGAAGCCGGTGTCACCTGATTTCGGAGCAGGTTAGTTTGGGCTACGAGATGAGCCTGCAGTTTGCCTTGGCACCACTGGGGGGCGGCTTTCTCAAGCAGCGAGACAGGCTAGGGGTGGGGAGGGGAGGTCAAGGCCAAGGAGAGGAGAGAGAGGAGGGAGACCGGGAGAGAGAAACAGACAGACGTTAAACACCACATCCCAACGTCTCCAGGGCAGTGACGGAGCCCTGCCTCCCTCCAGAGGGCCAGCCCCCACAGCAGGCAAAGGCCCCTGAGGCTGAGAGAATTAAGGGGAGCCCCGGGGAAGGCGGAGAAGTGGGTGAAGTCCAGCTGCAAAGCAGAATACGAGAATCGTTAGCAAGGGCAGAGGGACTCAGCAAGCAGGTCCTGCCCTGGGGGCGCTCACGGGGTGGGGGGGGCGGAATGTGGGTGCAACACCCCCCACCTCCACCCCGACCCGGCTTGTTCCAGCTGAGACAGGTTCACATCGGATCCCGTGACGGAATTCCATTCGGAGCACACCAGGCCAGGAGGGGCTGGGCCAGTGAAACCCAAGCCAGGCCTGCTCTCATCCTGGAAAGCGGCCTCCGGACAGGCGGAGGGGCCGGGGGACGGGCCAGGAGGGGGCCCCACCCATCAGGCCCACGAGGCCTCCCACTCACTCGCCCTGTGACCCGTGACTCGGGACTAGTCAGCGGCTGTGAATCCCTCTGCAAAGGGGGCAGAGGATCCCTGCCCGCCAGGGCGCAGGGACAAGCCTGCAGAGGGTGTGGACAAGGACAAGCCTTGCACAGGAGCAAGGCTCCCTGGGGGCTTGGGCCCCCTGCGGAGACTCCCAAGGCCTCTCCCCCAGCCACCACCACCGCCAGCCTTACCTTAGCAATTTTGGCTTCATCCTTCTTTTTGGCGGTTTGAAGGGACTCGTAATGGTGCCGGGCACTGTCGTAGTCCACCAGCTTCCGCCCGCGCTTGGCGATGCGTGACTGGGGTACGGAAGGAGGGAGCGGCTGAACGCTTCAGCACAACGCCCGTGCTGAGACGCTGGCCCGGGCAAGGGGGCCTGGATGAACCCAGAGGGCTCATGGCCGCCGACCCCAGGCTCAGCAAATCTGTCTCACAGATGCCTGAGACACTCGCGTTAACATTTCTGGCGGCAAAGAGCTCACCCCTCAAGGCTTCTCTCCTCCTGAGCCACCCCATCAGCCTCGCTTCCACACTCCCTGTAAAACTTCAGGAGCCTTTGCACTGTGTGGCCGGGAGCCAGCATGGAGTGTGAGCCCTCCAGAGGAGCGGCCTGGCACCGCGGTCACTACCTGAGCTCTAGACAACTCTGCCTGTGTGTTGGGGGCACCTGGGGTCCCAGCTGCCTCCTTGGAGATCCTAACACACTGACAAGTTCTAACTCACCTGCGCCCGGCAAAGGCAGCTGGCGTTTTGAACACGCGCAGTCACACAGATACATCCAGATAAGAGGCAATGCACACAATGACACACAGCTTCCCTTCCAAGCACACAGAGTCCAATACAGGGCATACAACGCCCAGGCCTTCCAGCCCCATCATACACTTCGTCAGCCCTAGAGTCACTCCACAGTTACACGGCCACACACGTACATACTCCACAAGGTCTCTTTCCATAGCCTGGAGACCCAGAAGTACAGGGTTTCCAGCTCAGAAAGGCCCAGGCCTGGGGACTGGAAGGCTAGCCTCAGAGGGAGCAACCCCGGAGGGTGAACTGGGAGGCGAAGGGGAGGCCTGCCTTCAGCCCTGGGCTGCCCGCACGCCCCCACACCCCTCTCCCACTCCTGCTCCCCGACACAGGCTGCCAGGCCGCAGCAGGGTGGAGGGCCAGAGCACCGCTCACCTTGATGTCAGGGAACTGGCCCAGGTATGTGTCCATGGTCAGCAGCGCCTGGTCCACCAGCTTCTGGTGGTAATCCATCCAGAGCAGGTCATTGTTCTGCAGAAGGCGAGAGCGCAGGAGTGGACACCAGGGGGGCTGGGCTGCAGCAGGGCCAGCTCGCCCCTCCCAGGGACCCAGGGGCCAGCCCCGTCGCTTCACAGCTGGGCGGCGCCTCAGAACCTCAGACTGGTGGTGGTGGTTTAGTTGCTAAGTCATGTGCGACTCTTGCAACCCCATGGACTATAGCCTGCTGGGCTCCTCTGTCCATGTGATCCTCCAGGCAAAAATACTGGAGTGGGTAGGCATTCCCTTCTCCAGGGGGTCTTCCCGACCCAGGAATTGAACCTGGGTCTCCTGCATCGCAGGCAGATTCTTTACCAACTGAGCAATGAGGGAAGCCCAACCTCATCTATAAAACGGGGTCACAACTCCTGCCTTTTCACAAGGTGACCTTGAGGATGAGATATACCCAGGGCTGGTGGGGCCAGGGAGGGAGGCTTCCTGGGCCAGGCAATATAACTCAGAGAGGAGAGATGCCTCCAGACATCACAGGAAATGCATCTCAGCGTGAGGGTGTGTCAGAAGAGCAAAATGACCCCCAGAGAGGGGAGGGGACTTGCCCAAGAGCATGCAGCATGTAAGAACTGGAAGGGCTGTTCCCAGAGGGTGCAGGGTACGATGGGCAGCCAGCTGAGGTCAGAAGGCTCCCCAGGGGAAGGACCAAGGTCACTGGGCCCACACTCACCTCAGCGATTTTGCTTGCTTCATCCCTGCCAGGCCAGTCGGGCTCGTACACCTCCTGCAGACACTCGTTCAGCTTCTTGGAAGCCTCATGCATGGCTGGTGGGCAGACAGGCCACACTGCAGGCAGGGGGTACCCTTGCCCCCACCCCTGAAGGCCCAGGAGGTATGTGGCCATACCGGACAGCCCTGCTCCCCTTCCCAGCTCTGCGTCCGTCAGCTCCACGTGGGGAAGGCCCCTCTCTGTGTCCCAGGAAGCCCACCAGCCCAGCCGGGTCTGCCCCTTACCTTTGACCGAGGCCAGGTAGGTCCGGAGGTCCTTCTGCAGGCGGGTGCCCTCGGTCTACAAAGAGAAAGATGAGGAGAAGGGGGGGGCCTGGAGCACAGCCCACACCTGCCCCCTGCCTCCTGCATCCTGTGGACGCCTGCCACGGATGGGCTGTCCACTGCAGAGCATCACGGGCCTACGGAGACCAGATGAACCCAGGAAAACACCCTGGTTTTGGGGTACGGCGGTTACTGCCTCTCTGGCCACAGACACACACTGAGCTTCCACCTTGGGAGCCCTGTTCCTGAAGGGACATTCAGCTTCTCTCCTAGGCACTATCCTCAGCCCTGGAAGGAAGGCAGCAAGACAGGGACCCTCCACCCTGAACGACACACTGGAGCAGAGCCCGTGTGTATGACGGGACCGGTGGCTGGCAAGCCTGCCCTCGGGCAGCCGTGAGCCAGGGGACCGACAAGCACAGGAAGATCATGGGGGTACAGGGACCACCCAGCCCTGGTCCTGAAAGCCTGGGTTCTGCCTGAGGCCAGCTGGCTCCCAGCGCATCCCACCGGAGATGAGGGGCCTGGGGCAGGCCTTTACAGGGTCAGGAGGTTTCTGATGGACAGGGGACGACCTGGTGGGGAGAGGAGAGATCCAGAAGGGGAGGCCTTTGACAGGAGTGCAGAGAAGGGTGGGGTCATGTCCAGTCCTCTCAGGACACTGGCCCTGTTGAGAGGGAAGATGCAGGGGAAAGGGAAGAGGGGGGAGTGGCCCAGGGAGTGAAGCCCTCAGAGCTAGGAGGGCAGCCCCAGGGGCTCCCTGGAGCAGGAGGGCCAGTAGAGAGGTGAAACTGCAGACGCAACCTCAACTCCCTCTGGCAACAGCAGGAGGCAGAAGCGGGAAAGCTGAGCTCCAGGTATGAGGACGGGTGAGCTGGTTGAGGCCAGCAAGCAAAGTGAGACTCCTGCGAGGGAGATGCTGAAGTTTCCAGAAGCCGTGTGGAATGCAGGAGAAAGCACACACAGGCTGTGGGGCTGTGGAGACCCAGATCTGTCCCTTACTAGACACATGCGTGTTCAGTCACTTCAGTCGTGTCCAACTCTGGGCGACCCCATGGACTGTAGCCCTCCAGGCTCCTCTGTCAGTGGAATTCCCCAGGCAAGAACAGTGGAATGGGCTGCCATTTCCTTCTACACACTAGACATGGAATCCTAAGAAAGTTACTGAACCCCTCAGAGCCTCGTCTCCTCATCTGTCAGCCGGGTCAAATGACCGTGGCCTGGGAGACCACAAGCAATGTGCATGGAGCGCCTGCAGGGCACCTGGCCCATCGCAGGTGCTCGGGGACGTGGCTGCAGGGAGCCGGAAATGGCTTCACGGCGGCCATGAAGAGCAGCCTCGGGAGGTGGGCTCTACCCTGGGCAGCACAATGGGTGGGGACGGGGACACAAGGGAGCCGGCCTCTGGAGTGCCGTGAATGGCTGAACCTGGGGCTGACCTCCTGGAGTCCCTGCCAGCACACACCTCAGTGACATCTTGTGTGGAAGTCCTGCTCTCTGAGGGAGGCTTAAACAGACCATGGCAGCAAGCCGTAGTCCCAGGAGATCTGCGCCCCTACAGAGCTCCACCTGCCAGCCTGGAGCTCCTGCCTGAGACAAAAGTGGTCTCCACCCTTGCTGGTCAAACAATGCCCCTGCTGAGAGCAGGCCAGGACGTGGGCCTCAGGCATGGGCCCACCCCAGCACCCTCAAATCTCTGCTGTCCCCCTGCAAACAGGGCCCCTCCTGGCCAGAGTCCTCTCATCATGCCCCGAAGTCCTCAGAGCTGGGGCAATAGTTCCTCAGTGGGGCCAGAACGTCCCACACACAGCCTCTCAACGCCACTGTCACCACCTGAGGAAGAGGAAGCTGAGAGGTTCTGAGACTTGCCAGGATCACACTGGCACAGGGAGAGCTGGTGAGAACCCCCATGGCCTGACGTGGGCCCCAGTTTGCTGAATCAGTCATGACAGGGCCAGGAACACAGGCAGCTGCCTGTTCCTTACGAAGAACACAGCCGTGGGACCGCAGACACCACAGAGAGAGGGCTGCAGGGCGTCACACTAAACACGGAAACCCTCTCCACAACTCCTTCGGTCCCCACGGAGTGTAACACCCTGGCCATGGAGGAATCTTCTGAACATCCGAGTTCAAGGTGTGCTGATTAGAGTAGGAAACCAAAGGCCAACCCACAAGCACTCAAACCTCTCTGGAAGCCCATCAGGGATCACGTGTGGACCCAAGACTGGGGCAAGAGGAAGGGTCTACCCCACTCCCGATGTAGCCTCCGCAGTCTGAACAATTAAGTGCTGTGGTGGTAGAGATGAGGATTTAAGTGTACCTATGATGCGATGCTCTTGTATTCATCCAAGGTCAGAATCTTCCAGACCCAGCTTCTCTTCCCACCAAGCCTCACCAGCTTGCTCCCCTCCCCATTGTCCCCCAGCATCTGTCTGCAAGGCACCCAGAGGAAGGGGTCACCCACAAGGCGGGTTGCTGGGCTTGCCCAGGCTTCAGGCTGTACCAGGGCCCCTTGTGCTTCCCAAACAAGGCCACGCTGTGAGCAGGCACACTGGGCACAGATGTGCAAGGGCCGCCCGGAGCCCTGCCTCCCCTGTGCCAACTGCAGCTGGTCCCCAATGTCGACGTCCCCCCCGGGGGCCCCCAGCCAGCTGCTTCCTCAGGCGGCCCTGGCGGCAGGCTACCCTCCACCCCGGCTCTGAGAAACATCTCTCTGGAGGTCCCTGGGCTCTAACATATGCCTTGCAGAGCAGCTGGGGGAAGGAGAAAGTTCTGGAGTCACTGCTCTCAGCCTGCTTTTCTGGCAGCCCAAGACTAACACCAGGTGTGGCTCCACAAGCTGGCCAGCAGGCACCCCACATCCCCCCATACCTCCCTCTAAAGGCTAGCTCCCAACTCCCTGACATCAGCCCCCATCTTCCCAGGGAAGCCAGGAGGCAGGGAAATGCTCCCTGCACGGACCCCTCTGGCTCCAGCTGGATTCCTGAGCCTCTGTGGTCAGTGCCAGAGGATTGCCACATGATAGCCGGGGATGCCCACTTGGAGGAGAGCCCTGGGTGGGCCCTGGAGAATGAGAAGCAACCAGACCTGCCCCATCTCACTGACATAGCAACTCTGAGCCCTGGGGAGCCAGGTCCAGGCAGTCCTCTAAGACGAAGAAGCTGGGCCATCTGGAGGACCCAGAATGGCTCCCAAGGATCTGAGCTGGATTTAAAGCACTTGGGTGGGTGAGAGTGAGTGAGCCCTCCAGGGCTTCACAGAAAGGACAGGGCCAGGGAGGCCAGACCTAAAGTTGAGTAGGCCCAGAGGGGCTATGCAAACTGGGTTCCTGTGAAAGCAGACAACGGCAAGGCAACTCACCCCCTCTCGTAGGGCCCACCCCCAGTGGAAGGGGTGGGAGACTCATGTCCTTGAAGCCCAAACTCCCTGCCATCCCTGGCCCCGACTAGCGCTGGCCCACTAGGCTGGACGATCCCAGATGAGGAACAGGGCTCCCCATGCTCAAGCTTCACTTCGCCTTTCCCAGGGCTCCCCAAGCCCTGCAGCTTTCTGAATTCACTTTCCTGAGAAGAGTGATACTCACTTAGTAACCCTTTCTAAATCCTGAACCCCAACCCCAACCCCAGGCCCCAGTCACCCTCACACACCAATCAAATCCAGAACTGTCCAGTTGCCCTAACTCCTACGGGAGGGTTACCCTGAACCTCAAACGAGACCTCATATTTGCCCACTCCTGCTTCTACCCTCAGCCCCTGAGAAGCTGACCACACCACCCAATCTGCAGGCAGACAGAGCACCAGCTCAAATGACCACCCATATCCACAGCCAGGGAGCCAAAAGCACTGGCTATCTTTAGCCCTAACCTCACTCCCCAGCCGCTCTGGGCAAGGATCAGTGACTGCTTGCCAAAAGCCAGGGACCCAGAGGGGACTTCAGTGTTCTTCTTCAAGCCTCCACTTTGAAGGTGAGCAAACTGAGGCCCAAGGGGCAAGCGGTCACCCAGAGCCAAACAAGCAGTCTCTGCTACTGGCTTTGAAACACCTCCCATTACTGGCCTCAGGGGACAAGCAGCCATGGGGGCGCCCAACCCTGCTCTGAGGAGCCCCTCAGCGGAGCTTCTCTGGCAGGTGAGGGTGACCTGGCCCTGGGCCCTCTCCCAGCATGCTCCCCTACGCTCTCCCAGAACACACACTTGCCCTATCCCAGCATGCCCTCTGATCCTCTCCCAGCATGCTCCCTAGTCTTCCTACCATCATGCTCCCCAGCCTTCTACCAGCATGCTCCCCAGTCTTGTACCACCATGTCCCCCGGCCCTCTCCCAGCATGCTCCCCGGCCTTCTCCCAGCATGCTCCCTGGCCTTCTCCCAGCATGCTCCCTGGCCCTCTCCCAGCATGCTCCCCGGCCTTCTCCCAGCATGCTCCCCAGTCTTATAACACCATGTTCCCTGCCCTCTCCCACCATGTTCCCCGGCCTTCTCCCAGCATGCTCCCCGGCCCTCTCCCAGCATGCTTCCTAGCCTTCTCCCAGCATGCTCACTGGCCCTCTTCCAACTGCTCCCAGCCACGGGCCAGTGGGTTGTCAGAGTGTTTCAAAGGAGGCCCCTTTTCCCGGGGGTTCCCTTCTAGTCACAGAAGCATTGGTGGGTATCTTCTGTGCTTTCTGAGGCCTCAAATGTGGACCAGAAGTAGGAAGAGGCCTGGTCCCTCCCAGCCCCCAGTCTAGGCCCACCAGCCCCTTTCCTAGCAAAGCTTAGATTCTGACCTCACTGCCAACACCCATGCCCATTCCTGTGGCCTTTTTTGGCCTCCATTCCTGTCTGTCACTCACTGGGACTGGTGTGCAGAAGCCACAGAGCCACGGCCCAGCTCTCTGTCCCTGCTTCCTTGGCCTTTCCCAGGGAGGAGAGAATCACCAGAGTCATTTCACTCCCAACTTCTACTGTCTTCAGATACAGTCACCAAAGTGGCTTATTCTAGACTTAGCAGATCTGAGAGGGGAATGTCTCAGGTACAACTCAGTTAAGGTATTTAGAGCCCTTTGGGGTCAGGATGTCCTCCCTTGGATATAACCACTGCCCCCAGACTGTCCACATAATTAAGGCCCTTCTGTCACCAGCCCTTGGTCTATAAAAAGAAATGCTAAGGATGCCTTTTAACTCACTTGCAGTTTTTAGAACCAGAGAAGTATGGGTCTGTCCACTCCCAAAGCTGGATGGCCTTGGGCAGATTACCCAATTTTTCTAAGCCTCAACTGCTTCTTTCATCTACGAAAGGGGAACAGCGATACCAGTTGCCTTACAGGGGTGTCGGAGGGATCCACAAGCCATCTACAAATGGCCCGGCCTGGAGCCCACCACTGTGCCAGGCACAGTCAGAATCTGGCCATGATCTAATGCTAGCTCCCACTCCCACCCCACCCCAACCTTACATCTTACCTAAAGCAAACCCCCACAGTGCTCCCCTTCCTCTAGTCCATACCCAGCGCCAGTGCCCCCTCCTCCAAGAAGTCTTCCATGACTCACCAGCCCACATTGATCCCCTTCTCAAGCTCCTCTACTCCACAAATTCAGCTCTTGACATTTTCCACCTGGCAGCCACAGTTCCATTTTCACAAGCTCTCCAAGGCCAAGGGCCATCCATACTCACCAGCTGCTTGTTGAAATTCTGGACACACTGTTCAAACTGCTCATCCTTCGTCTCATCCGCCTTCCCCAGTTTCTGGAGGACCTTCCAAGCAGAGGGAGAAGGGAAGAATGTTACACTGAGAAGGAAAGTGGCCAAACCAAGAGCACCAGGTCACCAACACCACAGAGCCCTCTCCACCCCAGCGGGGTTCTGGGAGGCCCATGGCCAGGATCACCGAGCCCAGGCCACTGGGACCACCAGAGGGCCTGTGGTTGCTGTGACCCCCAAGGGCAGGACTGAGATCTCTCCCTGCTTTTCTCAGGGCTCACCCATCTGTCAAGAGGAGGAGCTCAGGACAGGCTTGCTGTAGGGGCGGGAACCAGGAGTAAGAGGGGCTGGTGCCCCTCCCAGCTGACATCACTCTGCAGCCCTACACCCTAACCTGGCAACTGAAAAGTGAGCCAAACACCAGGGGGCCGGCAGGGGTGGCCCCACCTCCCCATACGACTCTGTTTCCTGGGCCCGCGGCTCACGAATCCCAGAGGGAGGGGCAGCGAGGTAATCAGTCCAGGACCAGGAGGGGAGGGAGGGCTGGCGGAGGGTCAGGCTCTTGCTGTCATTAGGAGTCAGCTTCCGATCTGCCTAGATTTCCAGTTGAGACTCCTTCTAGCCCGTATCTAGACGCCCTCCCACCCCTGGCACTCATACTGGCACACACATATCCATGCACACAGAGGCACCCAAGAACATGTACACACGGGCTCACGGACACACACCCTATTCCTGACATCTCAGAGGCTGACACTCCCCTCGGTGAGTCACAGCTGTCCCTTCTTGGCGGTGTCAAAGAGAGGACGTGGCAGGCACAGGTGGGGAGATGGGTGGGTGAAGGCAGAGAGAGTGACCCAAAGTCTGGAGAGGGAGAAAGCTCTAGAAAAAGAAGAAACTGGACCAGGAATCTGAAAGCCCTAAGCAGAAGGGCTGGCCCACCAGGTACTCCCAGACTCCCAGCTCCCAGTTCCTCCTGCCTCCAACTCCAGAGTTCTCTATGGTCAGAGAGAGAGAATTCAAGAAGCAAGGATGGGTGAGGGCAATAGGGGAAGAGCAGAGGAAAATAAGAGATGGGGTACAGATTAGGTAGAGAGAGGGTGGGGTGTGGAGGGAGAGAGGGAGGCAGGGACTCCCCTCCACTGGCCTGGGCAGGCACCTCCATGGGAAGCAGAAGGAACAACATGGAGATGAAGGCCCGCAGAGAGTGACCAAAACCCAACAAGAATAAGAAGGAAGCAGGTGGCTCTGGGTAGGGGTGGCAGGTGGAGGAGAAAAGCAGGTGAGCCCCCAGCAGGGATGAGCTCAGATGGGGTTGGAACACCAGGTCAGGGTCCTGGACCAAGGGATGCCCAGTCTCAGAACAGAGCCTGGACCCTCCAGAACCCCGACTGACGCTAGGACAGCCTGCACGGCCCTGCTCCCCCTCCCCCACCTGCCCAGGAGCCAAGTGGGGCCAGTCAGCCCTCTGACCCTCTCTCTCATCATGTAATGAATTCGGCCATCTCTTGCCAGGCACTTGGTCTGTGCCCTAGGCATCTCTGCTGGGGCAGCAGATCAATCAGACATGGGTCCAGTCCCAAGACAGAGGGAAGTACATGAGACTGTGGGAGACCAGGATGGAGATCCTATCCAGCCTGTGTAATCAAGGAAAACTTCCTGGGACAAGTGGCAGCTCAGACTGAGAAGAGCTGGCAGCAGGAGGACCAAAAAGATGAGGTCCATTACTAGGGAATTCCAAGACGCTCCAGGTGACTAGAGGTCACAGAGGATGGAGAGGAAAGGCAGCGGGGAGTGGTGCACGCTGGGGAGCAGCCCCCGGTAACTCTGTCAGGACACTGTCCAGCAGGCAAGGGCAACTGGATGCCAAACTGACACTGAACTGAGGAGAAGGTAAAACCAAACCACTGTGAGCAAGAAAACAGGCACTTCCCTCAATCCAGGCTCCCCCTCCCCTTGGCAGCCACATCCGGCTGGCCCCATGGGAACAGGGTGGAGCTCCGGGGGTACCTGGCCCACTTGACACTGGGCGCGGGCAGGTGGCTCACCCCCATCTATGCCAAGGAGAGAAATGGACTACCAGGTGGGAAAGAAAGAACATCCAAAAGTCAGCACGGTCCACCAGAGCAAACCAGAGGCTCCTAGGAAGAAGGACCAGAGCCTGGCCGGCGCTCAGGCAGGATGACCGGAGGTGACGCTATCTACCCACTGCCTCTCCTTATCCCTGTGGAGATGCACTTGATCAGTGGAGCTGCCAGTCCCTCCCCGCCATCAGGGATCCCGAGCAGGCCAAGGCCCCAGGTGTCCACACCTGGCTCCAGGCATCAAACACAGCTGCGTGGTTCACCAGTGAGACCTTCAGGCCTCGAGAAAGGCCAGCCATGGTGACATGCCAGGCAGTGAGAAGACCCTGAGAAAAGGGACTCTTACTGTCTCTCTGAATCTTAAGCACCTTGTCAATAAATAAGGAGAACATTAGCACCCTCCTTAAGGCTCATATGAAACATGTCTCCATATCTAGCCCCTAACAGGTACACACGTATAGGGCTTTCAGAGCTGTCTTTACACAGCTGAGGGCTGGGCCTGACATGAACCCACCCTCCTAGTCCAGACGGATGGCATCCCAAGATGCCAGACAGAAGGCAAGTATGCACACTCTATACTCAAATACACAGGCAGGCATGTGCACACAGCCAACTCCTATTCGTCCTTCAAAACCCTGCTCAGGCGACACCTCCTCTGTGAAGCTGTCCTCTCCTCCTTCCCCGCCTCCACCACCTCCCCTCCTCCTCCTCCTCTGCGAAACTGTGCTCTCCCTCCTCCCCCGCCTCCACCACTTAGGGCCTGGGACCAGCTCTCCTCATTGCCTGGGGGTCTGCCTCTGGCCCCAACCATGCCTGCACAGCCTGAGGTCGAGGGCAGTGTCCAGCCTTCCTGTGTCCCCAGCTCACTAACAGGGCGAGCACAGGGTCGACACACAACACGTTCTCATCTGAGCTGTGAACTTTGAGGTCAGAGTCACGACCTCGAACAAAGCAGCCCATCGCTCAGTTTCCTGTTACGTAAAATGAGAGGGTCTGTACAGAGAATACTCGGCCTGACACGCAGAGAGCTCACCATGAAGGTAGCCGTTAGGATCAGGGGTTAGAACTGGCATTCACCCGAATCTGAGGTCTGGTCCAGTGGGTCCCACTGGACTCTGCAGGGTGCCGCAGAGGGGCATGACCAGCATGGCTCTGCGTGACCTCCAGACAGCTGCTCACCTCGCCTCTGACACCTCAGCGCCCGCCTGTGACGTGGGAGTGACAAGGGTGCCCTGGCGTGTGGAGGCGCGGGCTCACCCAGTGCGCGTGTGTGGGCCTCGGCCTTGTCTCCCCTCACTGTACCTGCCTCGCTTTACAGAAGAAGAGGCGCACACACTCTGGGGCCCTGTCCTCGGGGGCAGCTCCCAGCATGGCTACAGGGGAGAAGCAAGCTGGGCACCGCCGCCCCCAGGACAGGAACCGGGACAAAACTTGGTGCAGTGAGACCCCACAACACCGATGGCTGCGTGCTTCCCATCCTCCAGAGCCAGGCTCCTGCTGCAGCCCGGATGCTGGGGAAGAGGCCTTTCCCACCGGCCCCCGGGGCACCCAGACCACACCCTATCCTGCCCTGCCGCTGAACAGCTGCTGAGCCCTGCCCGACCAGTCCCCACGCTCAGAGACCCCAGGGCAGCTCTGTCCAGCCGCCACCAGTGCCCTCACCAGGAGACACACACACGCTCAGAGGCCTCTCCACGCCAAGAGGGGAGCCCTGGACGCGGGCCTGGGGGACACAGATGCAACACTCAGTTCGTGGGGCCACCCTGCGTGGAGTTCAGCCAGCTACTGTGAGCAGCAGGTGGGCTCTGGGTGTCAGGAGGGGCGGGCTGCCTGGGCTCACGGGATGCATGACGACTGAGCCAGGGTTTGGAGAACGAGCTGGAGTTAGGTGAGGAGGGGGCCTGGAGGCAGTCCGGCTTCCCGATCCCTGAATGAAGCTAAAGAGATCCGTGGGGGGGGTGGTGGCCCAGACACCCCTATGTCACACTAATCTCATGTGTCTCCCTTGTAATCAACAAAAGGGAACCTTTCTGACTGTGACAGAGGACAGGTCACAGCCCCCCACAGCAAGGTGGGAGCTGCTCAGCCCAAGCCCAGTGCAGTCCAGGAAGCCTTATCGGTGGCCCTGCTCCTCTCACCACATCCTCAGTGCAGCCAAGGATGAGAGGGGCTAAAAACCTCGGTATGACCGATCCCCAGCAGGGCCGAGTGAGGCGAGCTGGTGGCAGAATGAACCTACTCCTCACGACATCTGCGGGTCAGCCTGTCAGAGCCTGGGCTGTGACTCAGGGCTGGGGACCCTCCCCTCCTCCTCCGGGCCCTCCCCGGGGCGGGAGGCCCGCAGGACACGGCTGAGCACCTCTGAGTGCCAGGGCCCAAGGACAGCTTCCTGCGTGCCCCTCCCCAGCCTCTCTCACAGTCCAGAGGCCTCGGTTGCGGGGTCTTCCCAGGCCCGCTCCTCTGCTCCTGGCCAGCCAGTGAGCCGGGGGGACAGGCCACCCATGGTGACAGCCTCCACACAGCTGTGCCACGCACTCGGCCACCAAACCCAGAAAGGGCACCCGGGCCAGTGTCACTGGAAACAGGAGAAGTTATCACTCACTGCTCCCCCAGCACAGCACCTTACAGACCCCACGCAGCCTCTACCTTCGTGCAACAGATGGCAGGCAAATCAGGACTCCTAGGGCCTCACACTCAGGAACAGGCAAAGGGCTTTTCCCAAGCTCCAGACTGGAAGAAGGGCACCAAACTGGAGGCGGGGGCACCCAGCAGACCTCGTCCTCTCCACGCTGCCCCAGCGGGGCCAGCAAGGGCAGGGAGCGTGTGCACAGGCCCTCACCCCCAGGCTGGCCCCAGGAGCCCTCTTGGACCCCTCCTTCCCCCAGAGCGTGGCCAGCCCCTACCTGTGGGAGAACACATGCCCACATCTGAGCATGTGGCACAAGGCAAGAATAAGCACTTTCTAGAAGCCAAGGTTGGGGAGAAGAGCTGAGCCCGGGGGCCCAGGCTCTGGGCCAGAAAGGAATGGCTCTTCTAGCGACCAGTAGAGATGAAGGACCACCCCCCACCCAGGGCATCCCCAGCACCCCCGTCCACACTCTCTCTCACACACACAGACAGCTCCCCTGGCACCCACCACCCAGTGGCCGAGACCCCAGCGGGCCTTCACCTTCCTCATCATCTCCCGGCACTCCAAGGCCACGGCCTCAGTCGAGGTTGGTCACAGAGTGAGCTGCGCCTGGGCGGCTGGGCGTCACTATCGTACTTCCTCCTTCCCCGCTGACAGCACAGCCTGCGGTCAGGGGACCACAGCAACAGGATGCACACCCTCACAGGCTCCCAGAGGCTCCCAGGTGGGCAGGGGCACACAGACAGACAGACAGACTGGGGGGCAGGCGGAAGGCTGGCCTTCCCCACGGGTCACACAGCTGGGAATCCACGTGGAGGGAGACACCTCCAGAGGCAAGAAGGGGCCATCGAATTGGACCAAAGGCCTCCTGGCGACGGGAGCTGTCCCCTCCCCTGGTAGACGTGCCAGGGTAGGGTACTCCGCCCTGACTGCCCAGGCCTCAGGGTCTCTGGTTCACCCCCTGACATCTGAGGGGTGAGCCAGGAGAGAGAGGGGAGAGGTGAGCCCCAGCCCACCAGGCCCTGCCACATTGCTTAGGCCATCTCCCCAACTTCTAGTCTGAAATATAAACCCTGTAAACCACAGAAGAAGTTGAAAGAATAGTAAGATAGACTGCCATCTGTCCTTCCCTCAGCTCACCAATTGTCACCATGAGGCCACCTTTACTTTCTCTCTTTCTCTCTATTTGAATAGTTTGGTTCGTTTGTTTATGTTAGCCCAACCCCTGGAAAGGAGTTGCAGACATCATGACCCTTTAACCCAGTCCTTCACCCCTAACTACTTTGGCACATTTCCAAAGAATAAGAATATTCTCCTAAACCCCCGTAATACCAGAGAACACCCAGTGTTTACTCTTAACTTATTACTATTATCCAGCACATGTCCATATGCAAACATGCCTCGGTGTCCCCCACATCTCCCTTATGTTTGGGTCATTTGTTTTTTGATCTGGGATCCAAATGTGGTTCACACACTGCTTTTTTAATTGAAACATAGTTGATTCAATCCTAAAGGAAATCAATCTTGAAAATTCATTTGAAAGACTGATGCTGAAGCTGTAGCCCCAATACTTTGGCCATCTGTTTCGAAGAGCTGACTCATTACAAAAGACTCTGATGATGGGAGAGATTGAAAGCAGGAGGAGAAGGAAGCGACAGAGGACGAGATGGTTGGATGGCATCACCGATTCAATGCACAGAAGTTTGAGCAAGCTCTAGGACATGGTGAAGGACAGGGAGCCTGGCGTGCTGCAGTCCATGGGGTTGCAAAGAGTCGGACACGACGGAGCGACTGAACAACAAGAATAGGTGATTTACAAAGTTGTGTTCGTTTCTGCTCTACAGTAAAGTGATTCAATTATATTTATATATATATATGATTCAGTACACACACACACACACACACACACACACACACACATTCCTTTTCATATTCTTTTCCATTATGGTTTATCACAACATATTGTGTAGAGTTCCTTGTGCTATACATGCATGCATGCTTAGCCTCTTCAGTCATGTCTGACTCTGTGAGACCCCATCCACAGGATTGTCTAGACAAGAATACTGAAGTGAGTTGCCATGTCCTTCTCCAGGCAATCTTCCCAACCCAGGGATAAATGTGCATCTTTTGTGGCTCCTGATTTACAGGCAGACTCTTTACCCACTGAGCCACCACCCACTGAGGGATGGCCCTCCGCTATACAGTAGGATCTTATTACTTACTTATTCTATATATAGCAGTTGGTCTGCTAATCCCGAACTCCTGGTGGATCCCTCTCTCACGCCCCTCACCCTTGGAAGCCACAAGTTTGTTCTCTGAGTCTGTGTCTGTTTCATAGATGGGTTCATTTGTGGGATATTTCAAATCCCATATAAGCAATGTCACATGGTATTTATCTCTCTTTCTGACCTACTTCACTTAGTATACACATTGCATTGGGTTGTCGTGTCTCCTGTCTCCTTTAATCCCGAATATTTCCCCACACCTATTCACGGTACATATTTGTTTCTCTTTCATTGTATTGACATTTTTTATTGGACCATAGTTGATTTGCAATGTTGTGTTAGTTTTGGGTGTACGAAGTGATTCAGTTGTAAGATATATATATATATATATATATATATATATATATATTCTTCCTCAGATTCTTTTCCCTTAGAGTTTATTACAAAATATTGAGTATCGTTCCCTGTGCCAGACATTTTTCAAAGCATGCAAACCAGTCCCATGGGGCATGACCTACACTCTAGGTTCATCTGCTCACTTCCTTGTGACTAAGTCCAGGTTAAACATTGTTTTGGCAAGCATACCACAGAGGCAACATGTCCGCCAACAGCATCACCTCGGGGCGTCTCCTGCTTCTGACGCTGAGCTTGACCACATGCACAGGTTGGGCAGTGTTTGCCAGACCTCTACTAAGGTGACTTTTCTCTAGGTAATTAGTCATCTGAGGATCGATACATCATCCCTGCATAAATGTTTACAGTCAATAACTTTTTACCTGATGCCTTTATGTGCATTTAATACTCTACTACTCAAAGTGGGGTCCATGAACCAACAGCATCACAGCCCTTTGGTAATCTGGTAGAAATGCAGAATTTCAGGCTCCGCCCTGGAAATGCTGCATTTGACAATGCATTTTAACAAGACCCCTTATGCCCTGTGTGCAAATGAAAGCCTGAGAAGCTCTGCATCTCTCATCTTTGCTGGAACTAACTGCTATTGAGGGCTTCTACCCTCCTCCATATTACCTGGTGCTCTATACAGATCATGTCCTTATAGGGACATCATTACGGACTCTTGCCTCCATTTTGCATTCAATGTTTTATAGTCTATTACTATCATTATTCTTTTTGATGTTCAAACTGTCCTAAACTTGCCAGTGGGAGCCTGAGGACGTGTCTCCACTAGTCTTTGAGCACGTCCTTGTTTCCTGACACTGCGAGATGCTCCAGGCTCAGGGGGTTGTGTCCCTGCCCTGGTCCTGGAATCAGCCATTTCTCAAAGAAGCTCAGGTTCCCTCTAAGGAGAGATGTGTTCACTGCTTCTGGGCATCCTACTCCTAGTCCTTTCTTGCCATTTTAATGCCTGGCCTCCTCTAAGTTCTCACCCCTATTTTAGAGATGAGAAAAGGAAGGAATTTGGTCACAGCTCGACCCCAGGAGAGTCTGGTAGCTCTGTGGTCGCCGAGCAAGTGTGGCTCAGATCTCGTCCGCTGTGGCGAGTGGGCTGGACTCAGGGCCCTAGCAGCTGCCTGCCGGGTCCTTCACTGTGTCATGGTTGAGGCCACACCACCCACTGACTGGCTCTTGGGGATGCAGAGGCGCCTCTGGCCCAGCGACTGGCCTGGCTGACCCTGTCTGGGCACTGAGGTGCAGTCTGGGCCCCGAGCTGCAGTCTGGGCCCCGAGCTGCAGTCTGGGCCCCTGGGCCTCTTCCTCCAGCAGGCCTTGGCACCCCTATTTTGAGTGAAGAGACTGTGGACAGGCCAGGACTGGACCCAGGGCTCCTGACTCCGGGGTCCTTTTCACTGAATGCCACTCTTGGGGTATGCCTCTTGCCAGCAGCCTGGCTAGTGACTGCACCAGGGGGCAGCTTCATCTTGTCATCCAGCAAGGAAAACTCTGCCTCTCCCTCTGAGGGCCCATGAGTTCACTCACACAGACATTTTGGACATCTCTGCCACCAGCGCCACAGTATTTATGCCCGAGACTGGTGATCTGCTGGCCAGGGTAACACAGTTCACAGCCTGGGAGCTGTTGCTGTGCCCTGGTGTTGAGAGGGGACTGGGCAGAAAGGGGCTAGATTGAGGGGCCTGGCCTCCCTGGCCCAGTTGTGAATGACAGTGGGGGGAAGCAGCTCAGGCTTCTTCTGCCTGCGAGCAGAGCCCAGAACACACGACTTCCAGAAGACACAGCAAGAGACCTGGCTGATAAGTCTCCTCAGCCCTCCTGTGGTGCCAGACTCAGCCTGTCGACTTCCCAAAGGGGCAATGACTTTTTAAGAAAGATAAATGTTAAAATGCTGGCCTTGGGCAAAAGCCAGGAACAGCATTCCATCCCCAGGAGGCAAGAATGTCCCCCTATGTGGGCCCATCTGCACCCACACGTGTCCACACGCTGGTGCTCACCAGCTTGTCTGCACAGACACACACGCTCCCTGACACGGCTCCTGCCCACGACCCTTCGGTCGACTCCAGGCACAGTGGGAAGGTGGCAGGAACCATCCAGAAGCCACAGAGCCAGGCGAGAAGCTGAGTGGAAGAATCCAGAATGCAGAAGGGAGTTGGGGAGAGAACAAGAGAGCCACAGGCTCCCAGGGGACCCGCCGGGCTCCGGGCCCGGGAAGGGCCAGCTCGGCAAGAGCATCTCAGAGGAGACGGGGACCTTCTGACTCAGATCCCTCTCCCTAATCCAGTGCACACAAGGCTGTCCCAAAGAGAGAGACCCCTCCCCAATTCCTCCGCACCCCTGTCCCTGGATCTCCAGCTTCCCAGGCTGGTGGCTAGAAGGCGGTGACCATCATCCCGCCTTCCTCTTAGGGAAGTGCTCTGAGCCCAGCTCACACTCTTGAGGGGACCCCGCACCATGGGATGTCACCTCTCAGCCACCCACCTGCCAGGGAAAGCTCCCCTTGGACTGCAGTTACCCCTCCTTCAAAGCTCCACAAAAAAATCACACCGCAAGGCACAACCCCAGGGAGCTTGCACCAAGGATTCACCTTGAGGGGGCTCAGCACCCATGACACTCCCTTACAAGTGGGCTCATATCACCAGGACATCCAAAGGTGTGACTTTGGGTCCTATTTCATAGATGAAAAAACAGGTTCAGAGAGATCACTCAGCTAAAGAGCGGCAGAACAAGGACCCCAAGCTGACTGGATTTCAAAGCCCAGACCCAACTGATGATTCTTTTTTTTTGCCAGGGGTGCACCTCACAGTTTGTGGTGTCTTAGTTCCCTAATCAGGGATCGAACCCAGGCCCTCAGAGCGGTGACTGTGCTAACCACGGGAGTGCCAGGGAATTCCCTCAACTTTTGATTCTTAAATGGGGATACAGAGCCAGCTGGGGATGACAGGCAGCGTGTCTGCCCACTCCAAAAATTCCTGCCCCACCTGCGTTCCAAAGATTTAACTGGTGAAGAAACCACTTTTGTGCCATAAGCAACAAAGACTGTGTATTAGAATGCAAAGTTTGCAAGGATTTTTGCAATGAAATATAAAACCCCAAAAAAATGTTTCCAAGTCCCACCCACCCTGAATCTCCAAGGCCTCACCCCACAGTAGCCTATTTTGTTTTTTTCTCACAAGTCCTCGGGTTCTGGAAGTCACTGTCCCCTGACACCAGTCCACAGAGATTCATCATCCTTTCCCGTGGGCCCCTGGTTAAGAACGGCTGACCTACTGAGGAAGCCAAAGGGCCTTTCTTGGGAGCCTGTCACTCTAAAATTATCTCCTTCCTCTTTTAGTGATTTTCCCTTTCCTTTTGAAATACTGGTGAGAGTAAAAAGTGATGTTTGGTTTTCTTTTTTAACGTCCTTAACTGGTACATAAACACTTGGCTGCCATCTATGTCCGTCCCACAACAATGCCTTGCAATACAACTGTCTGGTCAAAATCAGCCTCTCCCAGCCTCCCAGCCAGGCCCCTGGGAAAGGTAGGGACTGGGGGCAGGGTGGGGAGTCTCCTTGTGCATACCCACTGCCAGTGGAAGGGAAGGGCTCTGACCCCAGGTAGGAAGATTCCAGATGATTCCAGCTGAGAAACCCTGCCCTTCTCTCCTTTCTCCCAACTCCCCCCTCCCAGGAAGCCTGAAATTCCAACCTGTTCAGCAGATAAGCCAGCGGCCAGCAGCCAGAGCAGGGCCACCCAGACCCCAGCGGAAGCTAGGGTGGGCTGCAGTGGGTGGGGGAGGCTGGAATGGCCTAAAACAGAGGCGGGGGAGCAGAGGTGGCAGGGGCCACAGTAGGGGTGCGGAAGGGTTGGGAGTTCTGGGAGGGGGCTGGGCCGGGCCAGTGGGGTGAGGTGGCACCCACAAAGCAGAAGTAGTCGCTAATCCACAGGCATTCCAAGAGGCTGCCAAGCATTCTCTAAGAGAGGGAAGTGTTCAGATGAGGAAACTTGAGGCCTAACATCCCTGGTCCCGGGGTAAGTAAACAGGATCTAGAATCTGAACAGGGCCATCGGTTCCCAAACCCAGTGGTGCAAAGGAGCCCCCTTCCATGCATGGGAGCCTGGGGAGGGGGGATCAGGCCACAAGGGGTGCCCTAGAGCCCCAAGGGGGTGCAGGAGGGGGCCCAGGCTTGGTCCTGACTGGCTTCCTCCTCTCAGGGACCACCCATCAGGCTGAGTTCATTCCTGGATGTCAACAGACCCAGAACCTCCAGGAGAGGCCTCTATGAGGATAGGCGGGCTTCTGGAAGGGCCAGGGCCACCCAGAGGGGAAAGCCACCTCCTTCAGCACTCAGGCACCACCCAGCCGTCCAGACCCCACCCTTCCAGCCTTCACCCCACCAGACCCACACTCCAGGGGAACAAAGGAACTTTGCACCAACTTCTCAGGCTGGGCCCAAGCTGCCCCCTCCTCACTGACCCCTCGCCCCCCACCATCCCCCATGGTTTTGACCCTCACAGCTGGGCGAGGGGGACAGGGAAGTGGAGTCCCCGCCCCTGGGCTCTGGGACTTGGCCCTTAGGCCCCGAGGGCTGGGACTGGAGCTGAGGCTGGTGGTCTGCGACACCCTCCCCCAGCTGCCCAGCTGTGTTCTACAGCGAGCAGAGCAAGGTCTCTGCCCTGGAGGGTTCGGTGCTTCAAGGGACACATGTCCAGTGGCATTCGAACAAAAACACCGCAGGGCGCAGAAAGGGTGAGGCTCAGGAAAGTGACCTCTGTGACCTGATGACGGAGAGAGAGCACGCCAGGCGGGGGCACAGCACGTGCAAAGGCCCTGGGGTGGGAAGAGCGAGGCTAAAGTGTGAAAGAGGACAGGAGGGTGGGCGGAGGAGGAAGATGCCCTGCAACACAGGAGTTGAGGCCTTTGCATGAGTCCTCAAGCAATCCCCTCTATAACCTCACAAAGGAAGCACTACTATTACCCCACTTTGCAGATGTGGAAACTGAGGCACTGCCTTAAAAACTCCACAGGGTCACACAGCCAGTGAGCCTGGCTCCAGAAGCTGTAACCACTGTATGAACTGCCCTGGCAGCCACGGCAGGGCCATGGGGCTTTGAGACTCCAGCAGGGAGGAGGAAGTCTGGAGAGCTGTGATCTGACTCGCAGTTTTAAAGTCCCAGGCTGCTATGTGCAGACAGACTACAGAGCAGGTTGGAGCAAGGAGCCCACTTAGGTGACTGTGACGACCCAGGTGAGGCAATAGTGGTTTATGGCCAGGACAGGAAATGGTGAGGAGGGGTCAAGGATAGGGTGACGGGGAGAAGAGTGAGGGCGACCCCAGGTGTGAGCAACAAGAGGAAAGGCACCTGAATCACCCGAGTTGGGAACGCCCGGGGGTCACTGTGAGCTTGATGTCCAGAGATGCTGGGGAGGGAGGTGGGGTCAGCCAGGACGTGGGGACAGGCAGCCCGCAGGCCCACCACTGGGCTCCTGAGGCTCCCCTCTTCACCCACCGCCCTCAGTGGCTCCCATCCCGGCAACCAGCTCAGGGTGGTGATCTGCTCCATGTCTGGTCCGGATGGTGACTAAGAGAAGGGAGGAAAGGAGGGCCCTCTGGACCCGTTCTGATGGGGAGAGTCGAAGGGGGAGCGGGAGACATAAGGAGCAGGCCCAGGCTGTGTACCCCTGGGCAAGCAATTTCATCTTTCGGAGCCCTGAGTCCCATCGGGAAAACTGAGCCAAGACCTCTCCCTCAAGGAAGTGTGAGGATGAGCTCGGGGTGTGTAGGTTAGCGGGTCTAACACAGAGCAGGGGCTGGCCTCCCCCGCACCCGCCGTCCCTTGACCCCTGTTGACCTAGGATTCTGCCCACTCAAGCCAGTACGCTCTCCCTAGCCCCCGTCCCACCACAGCCCAGCCCACACACGCCTTTCCAGGCTGGTGCCTGGTGCCTCAAGCGCCTGCTCTCCATGACTCACCCAGGCTTACTTAGGAGACAGCCTGCCCCACCGTGCCCCACCTCCCTCAGCAGACTCCCCCGGCCAGCTCTGCAGAGACCCTGCCAGCAGCCCCACCACCATTACCCTGCTCCTGAGCCCAAACAGCAGCTGGAAGTTCTGGCCTCTGATGCCCTGCAGCAGCCGCCATGCGTGGCCCTGGGGCGCCTTGATCCCTAACCTCCCAGCACTGAGGCCGGGACACAGCCCACTCTACAGAGGGGCCGGGAGGGCTCCCAGACAGGGCGCCCCGGATGGGAGCACCACAAGCCCACCCGCTGGCCCCTTGAGGAGGGGCTGGCTGCGGCTGGCTGAGGACACCGCAGCCCTGCCCTCGGCCCAGCCCTCCAGGCCACCTGTTCAGAGATGTCAGTACCATGCCCCCCCACCCCCCGCCAGAGCCACCGCCCGCCCACCTGTCCCCTCCATGCAAGTGTGGGTGCTATTCTCAGCCCCAGGCAGGCGCCGGGACGCCGGCCATCAGCAGAGGGGTGGAATCCGCCCCTCTTGCCCGGCCACCTCCCACCAGCCCCTCATCAGCGGCTTCCTGGGCTGGGTGAGGGGACAGCCTTTGTGAAGCAGCAGCCCTGTGTGGGCAGGAGCCCACCCCCCGCTCAACAGAGCACGGGCCAGAGCCCGGGTAGGAGGTGGAGGGCCTGCCTCCACGCACCAGCCTGGGGCTGAGTCTGACCCAGCAGGGACCACGGGCATTGCCACCATATTCATTAAGAACTTTCTTCCCTACTGATGCCAGGCCAAGTCACCTCCCTCATGTCACCTCCTCCAGGCAGCCTTTCCTGATCTCACCTCAGGTACATGAACTCACTCAGTCCTCTAAATGCCCTCAGCCCTTTGCCTATGTATGTTTGACCTAATGTGCAACCAGGCTGTTCCTTCATTTTGTCACTTGGAATTGCCCATGGCCACATCTGTGAACCTGGAATGATTAACAAGTATCTAAAGGACATAACCATGGTATTTTTTCCCCCAACATATTATTGCTATTATTTTGGTTTTTGTTGTTATTTGTGTCATTCACAGGAGCTGATGCCCAGAGTCAGCTTTAAATAGTTCCACCCAGTCCTGCCAAGCGAGAGTGCAGTCACACACCCCACCCACACCTCCCCACCCTCGGTCCTGTGGTCACTCCCAGGCCCTTGGCTGCCCAGGGGGCGGCCCCAGGGGCTCCCCTACCTCTGCCCCTGGGCTGATTCCAAGTTCCCGGCACCAGTGAGGATGCTCCGCTTTGCAGATTTGGTGGATCAAAGGGTGGGGACGCACTGGTTCTCACCGGTTCCGAACAGGGTGGTCCTCTCCCAGCCCAAGGCCAGTCCCACTGCTTTCCCCTGGTTGGGGGCAGGGGAGTTGGAGGAAGGCTGGGAGGGGGCTGGGAGGGAGCGTAGACCAAGCGAGGGTGAAGACGAGCACGGGGAACAAGCGAGGCCAAGAAGGGATGAGAAGTTGGGCGGCGCCCTCGCCCCTGGCAGATGCAGTGACTGTTCAGGGGACCAGGAGGGCTTTCCCGGGCTCTCTCCTGCTAAGTCTGCACCACTGTTCTTGGGCTGGGGTGGAGCAGAGAAACACGGTGGGCAAGGAGAGGCCTGAGGGGAAGGCCCTGGTCCTCCCAGCCCAGCAGACGCAGGAAATCAGCACACAGTGGACAGGAACATGATGAGGGGGCTGCCAGAAGCCTGGGCAGGTCACCACTCAGGGTCCCATCTCTACCCTCACAGTGGGGGGTGAGGATCAGGTGGACACAAAGGGCCCCTACATCTCTGACTTATCAGGACACAGGCCAAGCATCAGCCCTGCAGTCTATCTTGCAGTCTATAGAGGTCCTCGGGGTGAGACCACATCCCTCCCTGAGAAGAGCTGAGGCAGCATGAATGGGGAAGGGTAGCAGAGGCTACCCCCCACCCCCAACACACACACCTACCAGAGAGCACTGGCCCCCAAAATCACAGCAAACACCAGTTCACCCTCTGGGCCTACTGCCGAGGGGATCCTGCTTACCTGGTCCTTTCCTCCTCAGGGCCCTCTTTCCCAAAAGAAATGCAGTTCAACAGTAAGGGGAAGCTGGGCTGCCAGAGTTACCAATAAACATAAAAAAAAAAAAGACAAAATCACAGGAAAGTGCCAAAGAACAGAGCAGAGTGGAGCAGGGCGTGGCTTGGGGTGAGCTTCCAGGGCTGGGTCCCAGGAGGCAGTCCCCGGCCAGCCCAGGTGTGACTCTGGACACTGATGGAGCATCTGAAAGCTGGGAGGGATCCTGCTGCCTACGAGGAGGTCGGGCCAGGTGGGGCAGGCACCGAGTGTGATGGGAAGGGGTCCCCGGTGTCACCTGGCCCCTGCCAGGCCCTCTCAGGCCCTCCCGCGTTCCTCGTCCCCCATGGCCTCACCATCTGGATCCCAAGCTGAGCCAGCACACCTCCGCCACTGCCGGGCCAAGGCTGGTCCAGACTTGGGCAGGAAGGTCCAACAGGACCCGCAAGCAGAGCTCCCCATGCCCGCTAAGGCACCTTATACCTCCACCCCAAACTTCAGTGTCCTAAGGTGTGAAATGGAGGCACCTGGCCCGCCATTAAACCCTCACACACAAGAACACTGAGGCTCAGAGGGGATAGGTAACTTGCCCAAGGTCAAGGCCTTGGGAGGACAGAGCTGGGATCTGAACCGGGGCTTTCCACCTGCCACACTGTGGGAGATACTCTGCCAAGGCCTTCCCATCCCCAGGGCACAGAAGCCCCACACCCCAACCGACGCTGCACTAGGGCCTACTGTGTGCACTTAGGTACAGGATCCACCATCCGAGACTTGGACCTAGCAGGGGGCACTCACCCCCGTTTTATGGAGGAGCAAATTGAAATGAGGAGGTCAAGTAAGTGACCCAAATCCCCAGGGG
The DNA here is from genome assembly GCF_023699985.2 of Odocoileus virginianus. Lineage (NCBI taxonomy): Eukaryota > Metazoa > Chordata > Mammalia > Artiodactyla > Cervidae > Odocoileus > Odocoileus virginianus. The sequence continues at coordinate 325,428 of NC_069686.1, read as the reverse complement.
AGGGTATCAGAAGCGACAATCCTGGGTCTCCAGGGCGCTGAGAGCCGCCCCACACCCCCAGCCCCCCTCACCAACCACCTGGCTCAGAAGAGCCCTGAGCTGGCTGCAGGATGTGGGGAGGCCTCCCCTGGTCCCTCAGTGCACGCAGCAGGACAGGGTGACCCGATAGTGCAGTGACTCAAGTCAGGACGCAGGCACCGGCTTCTGTCCCGCTGCTGACCACGGGCTTCCCGCGGGGCTGACTCAGCTCTCCCACAGGCCAGGCAGCCCAGCACCCACACTTCGGGCCAGCGTCCCTGCTGTGGCACCAGGCCGGCCCCCACCTGGCCCACCAGATCCAGGGCAGCACCACCCCCGGCCCACAGGAAGGGCCCTGACCCCTCTCAGCAGTGGTCCACAGTCCACTCCACCAGGAGGCCTGGGCTGGTAAACTCGGGCAGATGGTGACGGTCCAGCTCAGCCAGGCCCACTTCCAGATCAGACTGCCCCACAGAGCCCACGAGGGACACACACACACACACACACACACACACATACACACACACCCTCCTGACGGTGGACACACACACACACACACACACACACACACACACACACACACACACCCTCCTGGCTGCCCATGGTGGACACACATAGACACACACACATACACACCCTCCTGACAGTGGACACACACAGACACACACAGACACACCCTCCTGGCTGCCCATGGTGGACACACATAGACACACACACATACACACCCTCCTGACAGTGGACACACACAGACACACACAGACACACCCTCCTGGCTGCCCATGGTGGACACACACACACACCCCCCCCCCACACACACACACCCTCCTGGCTGCCCATGGTGGACACACATACACACACACACACACACACACACACACACACCCTCCTGGCTGCCCATGGTGGACACACACACACACACAGACACACACAGACACACACACATACCCTCCTGGCTGCACGCACACACACCCTCCTGGCTGCCCATGGTGGACACACACAGACACACACACACACCCTCCTGGCTGCCCATGATGGACACACACACACACACACACACGTGGACACACACACACACACACACACACACACCCTCCTGGCTGCCCATGGTGGACACACACACACACACAGACACACACAGACACACACACATACCCTCCTGGCTGCACGCACACACACCCTCCTGGCTGCCCATGGTGGACACACACAGACACACACACACACCCTCCTGGCTGCCCATGGTGGACACACATAGACACACACACATACACACCCTCCTGACAGTGGACACACACAGACACACACAGACACACCCTCCTGGCTGCCCATGGTGGACACACACACACACCCCCCCCACACACACACACACCCTCCTGGCTGCCCATGGTGGACACACATACACACACACACACACACACACACACACACACCCTCCTGGCTGCCCATGGTGGACACACATAGACACACACACATACACACCCTCCTGACAGTGGACACACACAGACACACACAGACACACCCTCCTGGCTGCCCATGGTGGACACACACACACACCCCCCCCACACACACACACACCCTCCTGGCTGCCCATGGTGGACACACACACACACACAGACACACACACACACACACAATACCCTCCTGGCTGCACGCACACACACCCTCCTGGCTGCCCATGGTGGACACACACACACACACACACGTGGACACACACACACACACACACACCCTCCTGGCTGCCCATGGTGGACACACACACACACACACACACACACACCCCCTCCTGGCTGCCCATGGTGGACACACACAGACACACACACACACCCTCCTGGCTGCCCATGATGGACACACACACACACACACACACACACACACACACACACACACACACCCTCCTGGCTGCCCATGGTGGACACACACACACACACACGTGGACACACACACACACACACACAGACACACACCCTCCTGGACACACACAGACACACACAGACACACACCCTCCTGGACACACACAGACACACACACACACACACACACACCCTCCTGGCAGAAGCTATATTTCAGGAAAACATTGTCATCTCACCCCAGGTTCAGCAAATGCAGCCGATTAATTGCGGATTCTGTTTCTCAGTTCAGATCAAGATTCAACTTGTATTCCTGACCCTTAATTCCTCCTCAGGTGTCCGCTCCCTCCCCCCAGGCTGGGGCACCCACGCCCACTCCCACACCCTCCCCAAATGTGTGCCGGGTACAGCGCTGGCCTCTGTGCCTGGAACTCTTCCTACTGAGGCGCTGTGAGGAGTGCTGTGTCAGGCCAGCCCTGTCCACACCCGACGCTCACCTTCTGGGGTCCCCGTGACTGCTCTGTGAGGCCAGCTTCCCCCACCACCATGGTGGGGCCATGGGGAACCAGGGGCCCTGTGAAAAGCTCCAAGGTGGCTTTTCTCCAGGGTCACCTCTCCTCCAGTTTTCAGCCTCCTCCCCCCCACACACAGACACACCCCGTCCCCCAGGTGTTTGCCCCACAAAGGCAGCCCCCACACACGCTTTCATTTGAAAACACTTCTGCATTTATATTTGCACTACGATAGTCTATTTCCAGCATCCTCCAACCACCTTCTCCCCCATTCAGGGGTGTTAGCTCCCAGGAAAGGCCAGCCTGGGGCCCTCGGAGAACAGAAGGGGGAAAAAATCTCAGGGCTTCCTTGAGCTCCAGTGTTCTCACCTCCCAAGTGGGACCATAATCCAGTCATGCCGACCACACTGGTCACGGCGAAGAACAAACGAAAAATGGCAGGTGGGAGGGTTCTGAGTAAACTAATGAAAGGCCGCCGAGATGCTCACCTGTCCTCCCTTCCAGAATCACCCAGACCCAGCTGGACCCAGTAGAACTCTGTTCTGCCAGGGGAATCTCATGCTTCCCAGTTCCCAAATGAGCAACTGAGGCTCGGTGGCCAAGCCAGGCTTCAACCCAGGTCTCTTTTAGCTGCACATCTGGTTCCTCAAATGAATGAATGAATGAGGGATGGGAGACCCCTCAACCCAGCCCACCTGGAACTGCTGCCCTCCTCCTGCCCCAACCCATTCAATCAAGCTCTGGTTCAGGGGACACTTTGGCCTCCCTCCTGTGGGAGACAACACCAGCCCTCCCAATTTAGCTTTTTCAGACTCTACAGGGAAAAAGGGAACAAAAACCGCCCTGCAGTTCAATTTCGAGAATCTGGGCATCAGCAGAGAGACAGCTCAGAACACAAAAGCCAGAACAGTCCCTACCTGTGGGCTCCCAGGGGCTCCCCAAGAGGCTCCCTGGAACAGAACCTGTGTGTCCACCCCAGCAGGTCCTGATCATATCATCCTCCTGGACTCTCAGCACAAGGTTCCTGTCCAAGGGCAGGAACCCCCGTTCCCGTTTACAGAGGAGGAAAGGCGGGCTCAGAGAAGGCATGACTTGCCCAGGACCCCAGAGCAGGTGGGTAGTCACTGGGATCAACCTCCTTCTTCCCCTTCCCGTGTTCAATCTCTCTCCTCGACTCTTGCCCACCTCCCAGGGGCCCAACTCAGGTCAGAATCTTTGTCCACCTTATCACCCATGTCTTGTCCCAAGGTAGTTGTTGACAAGCTGGAGGGCATGTCTTGAGAGAGGTGACTCTGCCTCAGAGCATAAAAGTGGAGGGGGGGGTGGCCACATGGAGCCGGAGAGGGAGCAACAGGGGTCCCCTAGAGGGTCTCTCCCGGCCCCGCCCTCCCGGGGCCGGGTCTGTCCCCAGTGCCCACTGCAGAGCCCAGGCCCGGCCAGGGCTCCAGCACGTTGGCTGTGGTCCCGGGGAGAAGCTGAGCTGAGCGAGGGTCCAAAGAAAGCAGCAGCAGCTGTTGGAAAAAGGGCTGGCGAGGCTCTCTGCTCACTCCAGCCCCCTTCCGGCTCCACAGCCTCTGCATAGCTCCTCAGGCACAGGCCTGGGTGGAAACCCGGACCCCTCACCAGCCAGCCGCTCGTCCTGAGCCTCATCCACACAACGTGACATTACTGTCGGCCACTCCTCACCTGGCCATCTGCACTCAGAGCCAGGATCCCAACCAGCGGGCATGACCCCTCACCCCCTGAGGACCCACCCTGGCTCTGATCCAGGACCAAGGGGGCCTCCACTTGGCCACCTGGTCTGGTCTCGAAAGGCGAGCGCAGTGGGGTGCTTGGCACCGGGGGTGCGCTGACCCACTGGCCCCTTGCAGCTGTCGAGCTCTGCAAGCACCCTCCATGGTGCCACCTTGGGGCCCTGAAATACAGAAGGGCAGGTCTGCATGCCACGGGAGGGAACACAGGATGTAGAGCAGCCTTCTGGGAAGGCCACGACCCCAGCCCTGATATAGAGGACTCCAGGATGGCAGCCCTGCCCCGGAACCCCCATGCCTCCCCAGGCCCAGCTGGATTCTGGCTGCCTCAGGAGGGCAGGCCACTTCCTCCAAGCAGTCTTTCCTGACTGCCCAGGCCTTATGGGGGCTGTGGTGCCCTTCCCCCACCTCTCCCCAGGGCTGCGATGGGCACAGAGAGTGGGACTGAGCACTCCCTGAGGGCAGGGCCAGTTCTCCTCCTCTGAGTGCCCTCAGACCTCAGCATCCTGGCCCACAGCGGGCAGGCCATGAACCAGAGAATGACAAGGAAGAGAAGCGGCTTCCACACCAGGAGCTGAAGCCAGGAGCAGCATAAGTATCCCCAGGAAGGTGCCCTGGGGGCTCCAGGATGGGGCGGGCAGGCCTGGCAGGGGCCCTGAGAGCCCCAGCCCAGCCGGCAGTGACAACAGTGGCGAGTCCCGCCCCCAGCACTGCGGCGGCTGGTGGTTGCTGCCCGGCTGCCGCCCACTCACTCCTCAGCCGCTGGGGCTCAGCTCCCACCCTGCCGCAGCCTTCACACTGCACAGGCAGGGGTGTCTACAACTCGCCACCCACCCACCGAGCCCCCGCCCACTGAGCGGGCCCGGCAGCAGGGACCCAGCCCATCATGCAGGCTTGGGCACAGCATGTGGCAGTCACTCAGCCGTGTCCAACTCTTGGCAGCCCCATGGACTGTAGCCCACCGGGCTCCTCTGTCCAGAGGATTCTCCAGGCAGAAATACTTGAGTGAGTTGCCATGCCCTTCTCCAGGGGACTGTCCCAACTCAGGGATCGAACCTGGGTCTCCCGCATTGCAGGCAGATTCGTTGCTGTCTGCGCCCCTGGGCACAGCATAGGGGGACATGCATGCCCCTGCCCAAGGGCACCGTGGACAGCACCGAGGCCAAACCCCACCACCAGGCTCCAACCCCCACCTTCCATCCAAGCTGTGGGCTCGCTCCTACCCCGTCTGTGGTGGCCCTGGGACCTGGGTCACAGCCTGGGCCTGAAGGCGAGGTCCAAGAGGCCAAGGGGTCTGAGCATGGCCATGAGTCTTGGGGCCAGCAAATCACAGAGACCCTCAGGTCAGTGAGCCCTGGGACCCCGGTCACCTCAAAGCTTTTATATCGGAAGAGATGACCCAGGCCAACCTCTCTTTGGCAACTGGCCTAAAGTCAAGGAGGACTCCCCAGCAGGGCCCCAGCCCACTCCTGAGAAGGCCAGCATCTAGGCCCAAGCCCTGCAACCCGTGGCTCAGGTCAGCACCATCACAGCCCTGAGACTTTAATGCGGGAAAAAGTTCTGTGTTTGATGCCCAGGCCCCTGGGGATGGCCTGTGCCGGGACCATCATACGCCCTACCCCCCCACACCTGACCTTAAGACCTGGGCTCTGACACCCCTTGCGCTCACTGGAGGCGTGAAATCCTCCAGCCACATAGCCCCTACCCCTCCCACCCTACACCCTGAACCCACGGCCTCCAGGACCTCTGCCAGCCATCAGCCTGTCTCCATCCCCCGAAGAATCCAGGCATCCAGGCAACACAGGGACACGGGACACCTACTGTGTGCACAGCTGGGGGCATTGTAGTGACTGCAGCAGACAGCACCCAGCCACGTGGAGCAGATATTCCAGGGGCTTGCCCCAGGCCACCACTGCCGAGCTTCAAGCGTGGACTGGGAGAACAGCCCACCCACCCCTACTCCTGGCGGCAGGGGAGACAGCAAACTGCCCCAGGGCAGGGGGCCCCAGACATTTAGATTCCACACCAGGAAAATCTCAGCTGGGCAGGGGAGGGATCAACATGGAGACTATTTCCTCCCCAGGAACATAGGAAACAGTAGTACCATCATTTCATAAGAGAAACACTGTTGCAAAAATATAAACAAAAGTAGATACAATCTCAGGATAAAGTGTGTTCCTTTATGTTGAGTAGACACAGTCTTCATATCTGGGAAAACACACACACACCACCATTTGTCCTCAATTGCAGGAACTCCCATCCCTAGACTTGCCTCACCAAACCCCAGGCTGTCCCCTCACCTCGTCCATCTGTCCTAAGTCAATTTAGTCATGTCCGACTCTGTGACCCTAGGGACCATAGCCTGTCAGGCTCCTCTGTCCATGGGATTCTCCAGGCAAGAAAACAGGAGTGGGTTACCATTTCCTTCTCCAGGGGATCTACCTGAGTCAGGGATCGAACCTGTGTCTCTTATGTCTGGCAGGCAGACTCTCCACTGCTAGCACCCAAGTCCTACCAAATACGTCCAAACATAAAGACCACATTCTAAAGTATAAACTTTGATGCCAGGTGGGGACCCAGGGACAGACGAGCAGCCTCAGACCTCATTTTATGGGGGAGAAGGTCTTGGGACCCAAATCTATCAGCTGACACTCCTCACCCTGCCTCCTGGGTGGAGATCCACGTCTTATCTGCAGTGCATGTCCCCAGGCTTTCCCCCAGCCTGAGGGCCTAGTCACCAAGGGAGACGTAACTTCCTAGACAGTGGACAAGAGCAGCCCATGGGCAAGTGACACCACTGCTCTGAGCCTCAGCTTCTTCATCTGCCAAATGGGAATCATGATGACATCCCAGGCTGCAGTGGGGATGAGAATTCTCACCAAACATCTGGCACTCAGCAGGTCTGCAAGAAAATCAGGCTATTTTAAAGTCAATATTTGACAAAGGCTTCCCTCGGAGCAGGAAGAGCCTGTCTTTCTCTTCTCAATTCCCCAGCCCTGACCCCTGCCAGCCCTTGGCACTAAGCCAGCTTCGCTGCCCAGGCCAGAACCATGTGGCCTCTCTGTGAGCTGGCAACACCTTTGGGGAGGCCCCAGGAGCCCAGGGTGCCAGCCAGTTCCCGGCACAGGAACCACCAGCCCTGCCCTTTGCTTGGGTCTATTTAATCTCACAGTATCCTCTGTGGTTCACACCACTGACTTCAGGTGAAGAAAGTGAGGCTCAGAGAGGTCAGCGCAACCTGCCCAAGGGTAGTAGCTTGTGGGGAGGGATTCAAGCCCAGCTGTCTAGAAACTGAATAGTTGTTACTACCTTGAGTTGCTGCTTGTTGTGAAAATTTTCTAAGTGGTCCTCCACAGCCTGGGCCATCTTTGGGGCCTCCCCCTTCTCTTTTATTGTCCCCTCCTATCTCCCCTCTTACAACCACCAAGCTGCCCTGGCCTGTACTGTCAATGCCCTGCAGGGTGGTTTCAGCATGAGTGACCTTTTCTTTGCACTTTTAATCCCAAAGGGAGACTTGCCAAAAAAGGAGCTTATGTGTGGGTGACCTACCAGGGTGACATCCAACAGGAAGCCCTGGTCCCCGACGTGCTCTCTCACCTGGAGACCAGAAGCTTTGGCTCAGCCTCTCCCTGACCAGGGGCTTCACTGGTGGCTCAGCGGTAAAGAATCTGCCTGCAATGCAGAAGCTGCAGGAGCTGCAGGTTCAAATCCTGGGTCAGGAAGATTCCCTGGAGGAGGGCATCGCAACCCACTCCAGTATTCTTGCCTGGAGAAACCCATGAACAGAAAAGCCTAGTGCTACAGTCCATGGGGTCACACAGAGTCAGACACGAGTGAAGCAGCTTAGCGCACACCCACACACATGCACGCACACACACTCCCACCAACCCCTTGCACCGTGTGAGCACTGGCCCTGGGGTGCCCAGGAAAGACTGCTCTAAACCATCAAATTTCACTATGGAAAGGCTGCCCTGCCCTGTATCTACCTGCCACCACATGCTTCGTTTCTTGACTGCCTACCCCCTGGGAGGAGGGGAAAACACCAGCTCCAGGCGGCGAGGACTTGGCTTTGTTCAGCCCTGTCTCCCCCTCCTGCACAGTGCCCAGCGCATGGTGGGTGTTCAGTGTTTGTTTCCCAAATAAATGAAGAAGTAAATCCCGTGATCACTTTCCTGATGGTCAGAGGGAAGCCTGCGGGCAGAGGGGGGACACTTACCCAGAGCCATAGGATTTATATGTACATGAGTCCAGACCCCCACCCCCACCCCGACCCCGACCCCGACCCGGAAAACTGCGCGATTCCCTTCCCCATCACATGCTGCCCCTCTGCACACACACACACACAGACATGGGCACCCACACATGCACACACATCACCCTGGGCTGATCAATCCAGGGCCCAGCAGGGATTAGCTGTCTGCAGGGGCCTGTAATGGACACTGCAGGGAGAAGGGCCGGGAGGAGGGCCGGGGAAGGAGGCCTCTGGGCCATGCTGCGGCTCTACCCACTGAGACTTGGTCTGTGACTGCCTGTTGTCCAGGGCCCTCCTCTCCACAACAGGCGTGGTAAGGGGACCATTGTTATCCCCATCTCACACCAAAGAAACCACACTCAGGAGGGTCCTGAAACTTGCCCAAGGTCCTGGCTGCTCGGAGGAGCCAGGAGCCCTCCGCCACTGCCGCCTGCCTACCCGGCCCATGCCTGGGCTCTGTCCCTGACATACCTACCCCAAGAAGCAGCGGAGAAGGACACAGGGATTCTAGAGCCTCAGGGGAAAAGAACAGGCAAGGCCAGGCTAAGGCAGGCAGGGGGAACAGAAGCACAATTTGTGTGGGGCGAGCTGGGCGGAGGGGCAAGAGCCTGGGCGATGCCAGAGAGGGAAGGTGAGAAGGGGACCCAGAGGGGTCATCTGAGAAGAAGGAGGTGAAGAATTGAGGCCTCAGTCTCTCTGGGAAGCCATGGGATTCACAGATCCTGCCGGCGTTCAAGATTCAATCAAACCCAGCCCAAATCAACCCCCCAGCCACCTCCTGACACACCCCACACCTTCCGTCAGTGACCAGCAGCTCACTCTCCCAGTCCACACACACTCCCTGGCCCACAGCTGTCCCCCTCCACCCCCCAACACCCTCCCCCCAACACCCTCCTCCTCCCCGTGGTCCCCAGGCAGCCCCATCAGCCGACCTGGGCAAAACAGCCTCTGTCTCCTTTGGGCCCTGCATGAACCAACAGCCTTGACAGAGGAGAGCCTCAGCTCAGGCCTGGGCTCAGCCCAACCCGGGCTGTTGGGGCCCAGGAAGTCTGGAGGCCATGCCTGCAACTTCCCCACACCCACGGACCTCAGCCAAATGTCCACTGAGCCCCCAGAAACACCCCACCCAGAGATGACGCCTGGCTGGAGAGCCTTCCCTCCAGCACTGGCAAGATGAACCAACTACATAAATAACTCGGGTTCAGAGAGAAGCTGATCTGAGCCTGGAGAGGTGCAGAAAAGCGTACACAGGATCAGAGGAGAGAGACAAGAGCAGCAAGGCAGAGAGATGGAGGCAAAGCCGACGTGGGGGTAGACACGGGAGAGGACACTCAGGGCTGAAAGAGAGGCACCCCGACAGGGAGCGCAGGAGGGTCTGAGCGGAAGAGAGTCACTGACTGCAACCTGGGGTCTCAGACCTGGGCGGGCTTCCTGCCCCCCGCCCTTCGGGGTGGCCCGGCCCCTCTCAAGGCCACTCTGAGCATAAGAACTGGTTGCAAAGGCCTGGCTCCTACTAGGAGGTCCATGGCTACAGCGTGGGAGACCTTGACCATCCAGATGAGAATGGCACCATCATGGCCATGTGTGGGTTCCTATAAATAACTGCCACTGCACCTGCCCTCTAGGGAGCATCAGCTGTGATCCGCCAGTGCTGTCCGGTCCACAGACAGCCCTGGGCCCTGCGCCTCCAAGCCGGGCCTCCCCACTCCCAGCAGCTCGGGGCCTGCAATGAGGGGTGGTGGGGTGCGGAGCTTCCTTTCCTGCGCCCTTCATGGGTCCGGCTCCTCCAGCACAGGCTGGCCTCCCTCGCACACGCCCCATGAGGACTTCTGAGCAGTGGAACTCAGGGGCAAGCGGGCCAGATTCTACCCCCACCCCAGCTGTCCCTTCTCCCCAACTGTCCCATCCTCCCCCCCCCACCAAGGACCCAGCCCGCCAATCCCTAATCCTCTCTGTCATCCGACCCAGGCTCCACCCCAACTTGACTCTGCCCAGCCACCTACTGAGGCCCAAAAATGGAGAGAGTCATTTATAGAGGGTCCGACAAGCCAAATGCGCGATGGGAAGATGACCTCAGGGTACTGAGCACCCTGTGGGCGGCTGGGGGCTGGGAGGTCAGCTGTGACAGAGCCACGCTGGGCTGGCAGACCCCAGGGAGCCCTCCCGTGGGGTCTTGCACTCTCATCACACCAGGGCCAGAGGCCACAGGCCCTCACAGCAACAATTAGCTCCCTGCTGGCCAGAGCCACGTGCACCCTGCTCCCCTCAGCACCCCGGGCCCAGCCAGGCCCAGGTGCTCCACACAAGTCCTGGTGGGATTTGCTGAATGAGGGAAGGCTGAGGAGCACTCTGGTCAAATCACCCACCCAGAGCCTGCATCAGGACTCCCACACCAAGCCCCCAAACACCCCTGTTTGTTCCTAACCATCGCTCAGCACTGGCTGGGGCCAGGTGAACGTGGGGTGCATACACGGATCTGCCCAACCCCCAGGGAGCACCTGGACCAGTGGTGGAGGCTGGCAGGTGAAGGAGCAGGCCCCCTGAGGAACTCAATGAACGGGGGGATAGGATAGCTGGTTCCAAAGGCGCCAGCAAGCAAGCTTTCCTCTCCCACAAAGTCCCCCTCTGAATCCTGGCGGATTGGGCTGAGAGGAGATGGGGGAAATCGAGGGCAAGGAAGAGGAGAGATGGGGCCCTTCTTCCTACACGGATGTTGCCGAGGCCCTCCACCCAAGCTCCTGCTCGTCCCTGGTCAGGAAATACCCTGCCATGGCAACGGGACAACTGGAATTGCCCCATTACTCACAGATTTGACCAAGGCAAGGTGGGGGCGGGGTGCCCATGAGACCACTGACCATGCGAGTTAGATGTGGCCCTGAAGGCCACCAGAAGGCGCCGAGGAGGCAGCCAGGCCAGCAGCAGCCAGGCTTCCACACAGACAGCCTCTGAAGGGCAGAGGGGAGAGACTGGTGGGGGGTCGAGGCACCCGGCTTCCTGGACCAACAGGGGAGGCTACGTTTCCAGACTCAGCCAGGATGCCTCTGCTGCTGCTCTGGCTTCTGGAGAGGAGGGTGTCCCCAGCCGGAGCCCACGGGGCAGAGAACAGCCTTAGCACTAAGCAAGTCCAGTCCCACGAGGGCCCAGGCTCAGGCAGGGCCAGCCCTTGGCCAAGGCCAGTATCTACAGCTGAGCAGCTGTCAGCCAAGCGCCCAAGGCCACAGGACAGAGGCTAAAGAGGGAGGGGCGGCAGATCAGGGGGGTTAGTGGAAACACGTCGCCACATACCCAGAGGGAATACGGCCCAGGCCTGCCGCCCCTGAAATCACTGAAAGATGCTGCTGCAGAAACAAGGCAAGTGGGGCAAAGGGGACAGAGCAGAGCAAAGGGAAGGCCCGGACATCACTGGAATGGGGGCAAGGAAATTGTCTCAGCCTCCCTCAGCTTCCCGTCCATCCCCCTCAGCCCCTTAGGTGCAGGAAGCAGGCTTAGACCCAGGCACCTAAACGGATTAGCCAGTCCTGGGGGAAGGGGGGTGGGAAGGAGGGAGCAAGAGCAGCAGTATCTGTCCCCCACCCCCAATCTAGGCAACTGAAGCCGTCCCAGCCTCCAGCCAGCTATCAGTGGGGCTCTAATCCCTCCTCCCGCCCTGGGGAGGGGAGGAGGACAGCTGGGGCAGGCCAGATTTGGAGTCTGGTTGAGGGCCCTTCCCTCTACACGACCCACCACCCCCTTAGCCCGGGACCACGGGAATGAGCTGCAGACTCTGAGGGAAGCGCCGGGGAAGCTCCAGCGGCCGCCGCCGCCGCCCCCCACCCACGACGATCACGTGGCTGCATCCTTAGGGAGCCCGCAGGTCTCAGCTGCGAAAGTCACTGTTTATAAACAGCCACAGCCAGGCGGGGGAAGGCCGGCCGGTCTCCGGGTTCCCACCCGGCCGTGCGTCGGGCGGGAGAGGGGACAGACCCGGCCAGGGGGCGCTGAGGGGGGCCACCCTGGTAAGATCACAGATTCTGCGATCTCAGATTTCAGAGTCGGAGTCGGCAGGGGAAGTGGCGTCAGCAACTGGCGCGATCCAATTCAATAAACCAGAGGTGGCTGGGGATGGAAAGCCGGCGCGCGCGGACCCCCGCCCCCAAGCCCAGCATTTCCTGCACCGTCAGGTTGCCACGGGAAGCCCCGGCTCCATCCCCCAGCCTACGGCCAGGGGCTCTCCCGGCCAAGGGGTCGTGTTTCCTGCGGCGGCCTGCCGCGCCTTCTCCGCTCCGGCTGGCTCCCCACCCGGCCGCGGGCTCCCCAAGCCAGAGCCGCCACCCTCACCTCGGCCGCCGGAAATGCGAAGCCCCTTCTCGGGCGAGGGCACTTCCCAAGGGGCCCGCAGCCCTCCCCTCCCGCGGGAGCCGGACCGGAGCTTCCAGGCCGCGGGCACCCCTGGTGAAAGGAAACCTGACCGCTCCCTCAGCCCGCGGGGACAGAAGGTGGAGAGGCGGGTGGAGAGGAGGGCACGGCGGGCGCAGGAAACGCTCGGAGGCCTGGAGCCGACGCGCCGGCACTCGCGAGCAGAGGGACAGCCTCGGGAATCCCTGGGGACAAGGGGCAGACGCCCTCCCGGCTAGCGCCGGCCCCGCCCGCGGGGAGAGCTCGGAGCGCCACCTCGCCTCCGGGCCTCCCGGCCTCGGCCTCCAGGCCGGGTTAGCCGGGACCTCGCGCCCGGAAAGCCGGGGCCGCCTCTCCGCTGCAGAGAAGCAGCGACGATGCAAAGCGGCTGGAGCTACGGGGGAGGGGAAGGGGGAGGGGGTAGAGACAGCTGCGCCCTCTCCTGCCCCCGCCGGGGGGGAAGAGACGGAGGACGCGGGCGCGGGAGGACACCCAGAGCGCTGCGGTGCGCAGCCTGTGGACCCCCGAAGGTCCTCGGCAGCCCCCGTCTGGAGGTGACAGCGCCCGGCCGCGGACGAGGACCAGCCCCCGGCGCGGGGGTAGGGGACAGGTGTCCAGGCGGCGCGGGGGCAGGGGCTCGGGCTCGCTCACCTTCTCCTGCGCCCGAGTGAGCTTCTTCTGCACGTTGCTGGCGATCTTCCCCGCCGTCACCCCCTTGCTGCCCATCTCAGCCATTGCGGCTCAGGCTTGCCCGGCGGCGGGCACGGATCTCCCAGCCCCCAGCCCCGGCCCCGGGCTCCCGCTCCACGCCGCGCACCAGACCGCCGAGCCGACTGGCGGAGGCGGAGCGTGCGCCCGGCGAGCGAGCGAGCGACGCGGGGACCGAGGGAGGGACGGACGGGGGGAGGGAGGGGGAGGGAGAGAGGAGGGGCCGGGCCTCGGGTGGCGGTCAGCGCCCCCCGCCCGCCCCCTCCGGACAAGACACTGCCTTTTAAAGGGCCACCCCGGAGGCCAGAACCGGTCAGCCGGCGGGGAGGGAGCGGCGCCCACCGTCGCCGCGGCTACAGAGGCTGGCCGGACTCCCAGGACACTTCGCTGACACCGCCCCGGGGCGGGAACTACTACGACCGCCCCGGGTCCGACGCCGCCGCGAGCCCTTCTTTCAACCCAGTAGATACCTCCCGCCGCCCGGGAAAAGAGGCCAGATGGAGGAGAAGGGCCCTTTCACAAACCGAAGATAAAGTGGGTGGCGTTTGCTCAGCGCCCCGGGGATCCGGGAGCCTGCGCTGGAGCGCGCTCACCGAGGGTCCCCTTCTTGATGCCCGGCCTCTTCCTGGAATCTAGGTTCACCCTTCTCGACCGGGGTTCTCGGGAGCCACCTGGGAACTGTTCCTCCTGCCTCGTTCCTTGCTAACAAGACGCTGGGTCTTCTAATCTGCGGTTAATCATGATAACAACAGCCTAACGGTACTGAGCGCTGAGGAGTGCCTGGCATTCTATTAAGTGCCCCCTTGGCAACAGCCCTATGAAGTAGGTGCTATTATTTTTCACTTTTTACAAGTGAGACACAGAGGCCTGGAACCAGACCTCTGACTCCACACCCCAGGCTTTCCAAACACTCTGTCCTGGGTGCTCCGTCTCCTATTCCGTGCTAGAAGCAGAATGAATGGTCATTATTCAAAGGAAAGGTTAACCGACCAATGATAACTTTGCTAACAGACCAATGACACTTATTCGAAATTAATAAATATGCATTGGGCTTACTGATCCCACCCCTACAGCTCCCCAAAATCATGTCAGGGGCTTGGAAGGATGCCACAGTGTTTTGTTGCCCGGGAGGCCAGTACCTGTCCCAGGGATGTAGGCTGAACTCAGTAGAGAGAGGAGTCCTAGAAGCCCTGCTGAGGAGGCCCAGACGCATCCAGCACCCCCAGAGAAGCAGGGCAGCGGGCACTGGCAAGCTTCCAGGAAGAGGAGCAAAGGCTCTTGCAGACCACCCACCAAGCCCACCATACCCAGAGAAACATAAAATGTTCCTCCTGGGCTCCCTGGGAACATGTTCCCAGGAGAGCCTGGCTTCTCCTCCAGTTTTTCCTGCAAGGCTGCTCAGCACCTCAGTCCTCCCAGCCGATTCCTATTCCTATTTCTCAGGAAGACAGACTGAGGAACTGCAGCTGCTGAAGGTCAAAGAGATGAGCAGAGATTCAGACCTAGACCCTCCTGTGCTAAAGCCCTCAGCTAGTACATGGACGTGCTTTCGAGGAAAAGCAGCAAGCACACAGGAGCAGAAAGCATTTTGTCAAAATTATTATAAATTCATGCCTGATTCCCGAATTACAAAACCAAAACTGAAGCAGTGCAGTTTCTCAGGCAACTTTCTCCTAAATGCTCACCAGCGTTCACCTCAGAGTCGTTCTCCTCATAATTTTATGCATGGCACTTTTCTAACCATTCTCTAAAGAGCAATTTCTTCCCGCCCTCCTCTGACGAAAGGAGAGAATGTGCAAAAGTCAAATCAGATTACAGTCAGCCCCCAGGGAAAGTGGGAGATTCTGCTTCACTGAACTTGGGTCACTTGACAGAAAAATTGGAAGCAATTTGAATGGTTACCAACAGGATAGGGTCAGCTAGACAGGGCAGCAACCAGAGAAAGCATTAAGGGAATCATTTTAAACAATTACGGAGACTGTGTAGCAACATGAAATAATTCTTAGGTATAATTATGAGTGAAAAGGAGAGGATAGAAAATTGCACATGTACTGCCTTTGCAACCACATAAAAATAAATATAAATGCTCATGATCATAGACTGGAACAAACCATGGACAAGGAAATAGATGTTTTAAGGTCAAGGTATTACGGCTGATTTTTTCCCCTTGTGTGCTAAGTTGTTTCAGTCATGTCTGACTCTCTGCAACCCCATTGACTGTAGCCCACCAGGCTCCTTTGTCCATGGGGTTTTTCCAGGCAAAATTCCTGGAGCGGGTTGCCCTTCCCTTCTCCAGGGGATCTTCCCAACCCAGGAATCGAACCCCTGACTCTTTTGTATCCTACGTTGGCAGGCAGGTTCTTTACCACTAGCGCCACCTGGGAAGCCTTTTTCCCCTTCACTTCCTAAATATTCTATGATACGCTGTGTTGCCTTCATAACCCACATGTGATTTTTATCTTTAAAGAAGACAATTCTTTGATCTTATCTCTAGTTTGGAAAGACTTTTTAAAGCACAAAACCATTGGAGGGAGTTTTGAAATAAAAAATACTGGTTTGGGGGTATGTAAAAATTCAATTTTTTTAAACCTCAAAAAGTACTATCGACACAGGGCGAAATTTGGAAGGAAATGCTCTGAAGATGTTATTATAAGGCCAAAGGCTAGGAATGTAGGGGATTTTTACTTTCTTTATGGTTTTCTATAGTGTCTGATTTTTTTTTGGCAGGACAGTCCATTGTTTTTACTATCAGGAAAAAATATTATTTATATTTTGAAAAGAAAGTTGACATAAAAAATTAAAGTGTAAGTTAGGGGAATATTTTTGAAAATAAAACTCTCACAAGTCATAAGAAAAACACTAAGATTTTCACAAATAAATGGGCGAATGGTAAAAATGGACAGTTCATAAAACTGGAGATTCGAATGATCAATACATAGGTATTAAGAGTTCAGTCTTACCAGAAAAACAAAATTGCTTCCTAAATCAATGAGATACCATTCCTGCCCTCACTTTCATCAAATCAACAAGTCATTTTTTAAATTATATTATTTAAAATCAGACAGACACATACTGCCTCTGAGAATATAACAGATACAGGATTTCTGGAAAGCAATCTTGCAATATGTATTAAGAATTATCAAAATACTCTTAAATCCTAGAATCCCAAGTATCAGAAATATCTCGAAATTTTAGCAAAGTTTAATCACACAGATGTTCATCCCATTATAATAGTACAAAATTGACAGTACCTTGGCTATTACTATTGTTCTTGTTACTACTATACTAATATACATATTCCCCCACTCCGTCAGTCTCTTCACTTGCACGAGTGCTAAGTTGCTTCAGTCGTATCTGACTCTTTGTGACCCTATGAGCTATAAACCACCAGGTTTTTCTGTCCATGGGATTCTCCAGGCAAGAATACCTGAGCGGATTGCCATGCCGTCCTCCAGGGGATCTTCCCAACCCAGGGATCGAACCAGCATCTCTTACATATCCTGCATTGGCAGGCAGGTTCTTTACCAGTAATGCCACCTGGGAAGCCCCTACATACTGAGCACCAGTCCTGGGCTTAGCTCTGCCAGTGGTGCATGCAGTGAATCCTCTCCCTCAAGAATTCACTATGTGGGGGCCGGACGGGGTCTGGGAGGGCTGGGAGGCTCTTTGAGGGAGTGATGTTGACCACTGGAAGCACTGACAAGAGAACAGGGAGGGAAGCCTGCTGCCCAGCAAAGCCCTCAAATATGGAGGCAAGAATAAATGAACAGACAAGTGTCCGACGTGTTATTGGTCTACCTTTCCTTCTGTTCTTTCAGCATCCAGGTCTCCCAGTCCCTGCACCCCACCAGCTCTCCACAACCCAACCCCAGGCCTCTGCACAAAGTCCTTTAACCAGATGTGATTAAGCTATAGAATAGCCAAACATGAAATGTTTACCAAAACAATAACACTCTTACATTTTTGTGATGGGGAAATGCTATAGTGTGTTGTTAATTGAATAACGCAGGATATTAACTCATACAATGGTATAGTGCCAATGGATATTCAAATGTGGTTGGTATCTCTGGGTGGAGTGGTCAAAGGGTGGGTTTGGTCTTCTATTTTTTCTCTTCTTCCTTTTTTATTTTGCAAATTTTGTTCATGTACTATTTTTGTAATCATCAAAATCATCAGGGATAACTGATAACTCAGTTGGTAAAGAATCTGCCTGCAATGCAGGAGACCCTGGTTCGATTCCTGGGTCAGGAAAATCCACTGGAGAAGGGATAGGCTACCCACTCCAGTATTCCGGGGCTTCCCTTGTGGCTCAGACAGTGAAGAATCCACCTGCAATGTGGGAGACCTGGGTTCGATCCCTGGGTTGGGAAGATCCCCTGGAGAAGGGAAAGGATAGCCATTCCAGTATTCTGGCCTGGAGAATTCAAGGGTTGCAACAAGTTGGACATGACTGAACAACTTTTACAATCATAAAGAAATGCTATTAAAAACACAAATTGAAATGAGAAACGTGTTCCTTGGTTAGGAAACCACGATGTTGTGGAATGTGTTCCATCCCTGCTGGTCTGCATGTCTGAATGGTTATACCTGGGGAAACTATTTTGTGAACCTTGAAGGACTCAGACTGGGGCAAAGTTCAGTCCTCCTGTCCCTTGGAGAAAAAAAGCATCACGAGATATTTTCCTTCTATCCTTCAAAAATCGAGTAAGAGGCTCTGAGCTGGCACTGTGACTGTCGTCATCACCAGCACCGTTCTGTCTTACAAAGCAAGACTTGTTGTTTATACTCATTTGAGTGTCACAGGAATCCTGCGTTCAACAGCAGTAGGACTTTTTGCTGTTCTCTTTCAGGTGGAGACTTGGAGAAGACAGCTTTGCCTGAAGGCACATAGTTGCTAGGTCCTGTGCTGGGATCCTCTGGCACCTGGCCATCTTCAGAATTGGGAACAAAACATCTTCTTACTTCTTCCTGGAACAGCAAGCTGCATCTTTTAGAGAGACAGGGAGCATGCAGAAGAGTCTACAGGCAGAACCAGAAGGGATATGTATTTCCAGAAGCATTATTTCTGGGCAGCATATATGTGACATGGTGTCCAAGAAGGGCCCCCTGACTCAAATTATCCTCACACCCTCTCACGTATAAAATGTCACCATGATGTTGTGGGAGGGCTAGTCAGACCTGGAGTCGGAAGTCAGCTCCTCAGTTCACCACTTGGGTATGTCATAAAAACTGTTCCAGTGCCATCTGCATTATGGGGGTATATTACACTCTTTAGATTATTGTAGAAATAAAGAACAATAGATATAAAGCCCCTGGAGTGTGAGAAGTGATTCTGTAAATGGTGATTCTATATAGTGACTAGCAGATGCTATAAATTTGCTCTGCCTGGCTAATTGTCCTTCATCCTTTAGGACGTCCTTCCTTGTTTGGTATGGCTTGATACAGTCTTGTCCCTTGTACCAGGATGAATACGTACTCCAGGTAAGCCATTCACCCAGCCCATGCAATTGGCTCAGCTATGAGCACATGAGCCCAGCAGAGCCAGTAAGAGTCTTCCCTGGCCTCATAGGTATATATCCCTGTAAGACACAGAAGTTCCTCTTTCTGCTGGCTTTGCTAAGAAGACGCTAGGCATGAGTGTGGAGCTTCCAGAAGCCAGCTTGCTCACCGTGTGAAAGAGCCAGCCTAGAATATAAAGTCAAGAGTTGAGAGTTGGAGGGATGGAGACAGAGAAACAGAGATAGAGAGACGGATATACCAACATCGTTGGAGCACATGATTCAGTCCTACCCACCCCCACCTCCCACTGTCCAACTAAACAAACCAACACACTTTTTTCTTGCTAAAGCCAATGTGAAGTCACCTGGAACTGTCATGACTGATATATTGTTATCAAATAATATCCTTCTGAGAGATAACCCGATGAGTCCCTAATGCTATAAGTACCCTCAATGTAGAGTTTCCCTTGAGCACCTCTACCTGGCTCATCTGAATTAAGATGAAATGATCAAACTTGTATAGTTTTGAGGGAAAGTGGGGGGAAAAAATAATGACACTGGCCTAAATGACATTAGGCCTAAACCAGGACTGCCCTGGGCAAATTGGGATGTCCAAGTTCCTAGTTACAGGGTGAAAGTGAAAGTGAAAGTCGCTCAGTCGTTTCCAACTCTTTGCGACCCCAGGGACTATACAATCCACAGAATTCTCCAGACCAGAGTACTGGAGTGGGTAGCCTTTCCCTTCTCCAGGGGATCTTCCCAACCCAGGGATCACACCCAGGTCTCCCACATGGCAGGTGGCTTCTTTACCGGCTAAGCCACCAGGGAAGCCCAAGTTACAGGGTAGACGTTCAGAATACAGGTGGCAAGAGGCTAAGGACATGCCATTCATGTGCTGGGCCTCAGTTCTGATACCCTTTCATCCCTCCCTTCTCTACAAATGTCCCATCCAAGATGGTGGACAGGCTTGGGAGAATGGACAGATCTTGGAGGGGACCTTTACACAGATGGGAGGGCAGCCCTCCAGGGGACCTTCTGAAAGGAGAGCTGTCTTCAGGCTCCATGTCCTGGCTTCCAAACCTACTGACCCAGATGGTCAGCTCATGTCTTCATCCGGTCCCACCAGGGCCTGCAGGAGGAGCTGGGGAGAAGGCAGTCACCAAGCCACCAACCAACCCCAGGATCTCTTCAAGACTTCCAGCAAAAACGCTCGCTCCCTTTGGCCACAGGCAAATGAAGTCTTCAAGAGAAAAACAATTTTAAGATAATCGACTTCCTTGTGTTGCTCCCCAATGTCTTGAAACTTTTGTTGACTGCCTGTGGCCTTGGTGTGGCTGAAGGTAATAAGGAGCCCAAGAAGATGATGGCAAACAGCACAGGCTTCAGGGCCAGAAGACCCAGCTCTGTTACTATCAGTGGTGTGGCTGACCTTGAACCTGCTCCTTTTAAATGAAGCAATAGGGACTTCCCTGGTGGTCCAGAGGCTAAGCCTCCATGCTCCCCATGTAGGGGGCCTGGGTTCAATTAACTAGATCCCACATGCCACAGCTAAACATCTTGCATGCCGCAACTTAGACCCAGCATAGCCAAATAAATAATAAAAAAAGTTTAAATAAATAAATGAAACAAAAATACCAAGAGGCAAGGTTGTTGCTGAGGATTAGAGGTAACATAGCTGTCCCTGCCTAAGACTTAGTGGCCTTGGCCAGTGGTTACTGCTATGACATCCTGTCCTGAGGGTCAGGAACAGGGTCTCTGGTTTGGGGCCCTCTTTGCTAGTGACACGCTGTAGGCTGACTGTTGCCGGCTTTACAGATGGGTAAACGAGGTACAGAAAAGCAAACAGCCCCTGGCCCAGCAATACTTCAGTGAATCATGGCTGAGTCCCTTTAGAAGTAAGATACTAGCCTTTGGAAATATTCATAGAAATTTGTTATAGTTGTCTTTGTATAATTTGTTATAATTGTCTTTAGTGGGAAAATGTTTTACTAGACAAAGTGTTGTGACAAGATTGCACATGTATATTTTTAAGCATTTCTAAAGATTCATTTATCTATAAACAAACTAGCATGCTATGAGAAGGAATACTAAGACTGGACAGTTCCTTGAAACTGGGCTTTACTGACAGCATACGAGGAACCCTTTAGTAGTGTGTAACAAAAACCTTACAGAAGCTGGCACCATAAAATGCATCTGCACTACCCTTGGAACAGTTATACATATAATGACATTCCTTACAAGAAAAATAGTGAAAAGTTAGAACAAGCCTAAATGTCCAAATGTGGGTTGATTAAATAAGTTAATTTCTAAAATTGTGGTATATTTTGGATATTAAGCTACCATTAAAAATTGATAAATAGAATTTCTTTGAAATTTAAAAAGTCTTTTCTTCTAAAGATACCATTATGAAAATGAAGAAGTAATCTCCTCCGATAAAGCTACTCATGATACATATATCTAACAAAGGACTTGGATCCAGAATATATAAATAATTATTGTAACTCAATAACAGGAAGGCAAACAATCCATTTTATGGAAAAGAAAAACATTTAAAAAACATGGCAAAAAGGGAAAGTGATTTGAAGAAATCTTTGGCCAAAGAAGGTGGCAGTGGGCACAAGAGAAGATGCTGAACCTTGTTAGTCCTTGCTGTGGGCCATGCTTAGTTGCTCAGTCATGTATGACTCTTTGCAGCCCCATGACTATAACCCCCTAGGCCCCTCTGGCCATGGGGATTCTCCAGGCAAGAATGTTGGAGTGGGTTGCCATGCCCTCCTCCAGGGAATCTTCCCAACCCAGGGATCAAACCGAGGTCTCCAGCGTTGCAGGCAGATTCTTTACCATTTGAGCCACCATGGAAGCCTGCATTAGTCTTTAGAGAAATGCAAATTAAAACCATAATAAGCTAACACTACACATTCCCCAAAAGGGCTAAAACTAAAATGACTGACAACACCAAACGTCCATGAGGAAGTGAAGCATCTGGAACTCTCCCTAGAGCCATTTCTGCCCTTGTGTCAGATTTCTCCTCCTTTTCTCATAGCAAACTTTTCTTTTTCTTCTTTTCTTTTCCTCCTACCTCTTCTACTTAGGTTCATCGTTTATGCCTGAAGGCTAATTGTGGGCACAGCTGCGTGGTTCACCCTGTGAGTCCTGGATGCAAACATCTGTGTGGAGAGCAGTTGCCCAGCTCATCCCAACTATGCCCACACAGGCTCCAACATGTGTTGGGGCTCTGAATGTGTCCTTCCTGAGGACCTGTACACAAACCCAACACTGCTGACCTCATTCCCTCACCTGGCTACCTGACAACCCTTCTTCACCCTTCAGTACCAGCTCATATGTCACCTCCTCCAGGGAGCCTTCTTCCACCCATTGAACCCAGGCAAGGTTAAGTGACTCGCTTCCAAACTCCCCAGAATCCTGTGCTTGCCTTCCTCACATACCTTGCATGCATGTGTGCTAAGTCACTTCAGTTCAGTTCAGTTCAGTTACTCAGTCGTGTCCGACTCTTTGCAACCCCATGAATTGTAGCACGCCAGGCCTCCTTGTCCATCACCAGCTCCCGGAGTTTACTCAAACTCATGTCCATCGAGTCAGTGATGCCACCCAGTCATCTCATCCTCTGTCGTCCCCTTCTCCTCCTGCCCCCAGTCCCTCCCAGCATCAGGGTCTTTTCCAATGAGTCAACTCTATGCATGAGGTGGCCAAAGTACTGGAGTTTCAGCTTCAGCATCAGTCCTTCCAATGAACACCCAGGACTGATCTCCTTTAGGATGGACTGGTTGGATCTCCTTGCAGTCCAGGGGACTCTCAAGAGTCTTCTCCAACACCACAGTTCAAAGCATCAATTTTTCATCGCTCAGTTTTCTTCACAGTCCAATTCTAAGTCACTTCAATCATGTCCAATTCTTTGCAACCCTATGGACTGTAGCCTGCCAGGCTCCTCTGTCCATGGGATTCTCCAGGCAAGAATACTGAAGTGGGTTGCCATGCCCACCTCCAGATAATTTTCCCAACCCAGGAATTGAACCTGCATCCCTTATGTTTCCTGCGCTGGCAGGCAGGTTCTTTGCCACTAGTGCCACATGGGCTCCCACCCCCAAAAATGTCTCTCTGTAATAGTGAATGAAAGGCTCTCTGGGACCCAACTCTTCAGTCACACAGTGAGCATCCACCGTGTTCCTCCTGGTCATGGTGCTGACCAGAGCTAGAAGAGATTATGTTCTTTGGAGGGAGGAATCGTTTCTTGCTCAGACACCAAACCGAGAAGTGACAACTTCTGCATGAAATTGTGGTTGCCTTTGAGTGAACCTGATGCCCAGGCTGAGAACCATGGCCTCCAACTGAGGTTCCTGAGACTAGATTTAAGGAGCTCTGACCTCCAATGCCCTCCATCAGCAGAGTACAGATCAGTCACTCAGCATATATAACCAGGATATGGCCACTGCAGTTGGCCCTGGGCACCATCCCCCCTTCCCAAGTTCAGGCAAGGTGCTTAGCACCAAAGGGCAGAGACCTACCTGGAGCTGATGGCTCATCAGTGGGCAGGCAGCATTTGTTCAAAGTCCTCTACCTTTTTGTCTTTCAACATATGCCCCACCCTTGTCACCTCCTCTCTTTCTCCTACTGACATTTGCTTCATTAAGCATGTTGCATTTGCTTACGGTTGTATGTCTTTGACTGTGCATAATTGACTTATTTCCTCCTGATCTACATTGCTTCTAAAGCCAGCTTCTACCACTGCAGCCTGGTTCCTGGCCCCCGGGAGCTGGTGGAAGCAGCGGGGGCACGGCCAAGCTCTCACTGGTGGACCTCTAGGGGTAGGAGTGTGGTGGCAGACAGTGATGCACATTCAGAGGGTGCAGGTGGCCAGCGTCACTCTTGCAATGAAATCATGTTTCTCGCATTTTATATTTTACAGAATAGGACACAGAACATAATAATAGTTTTTGTTCATTCTAAGTAAACATCTGACAATGTCCAATTCAATGGGTTCTGCCCCCCAAACACAACAATGCTTTCTTAAATAAAAAAATGGCAGAAAAGATGTACATTCAAAGGTAGTAGGGACAGATTTTAATCCACAGTCCTGGATGTGCAAGAAAGAATCAACATCCTTTACTCTTTTCTCCCAACCCTTCTTTCCCCGGCAAGTTCCCTGGCAAGTCTCCAGATAGACAAGGCCCTGGTCCTCACATGTGGCCTCTGCTACTTCCACACACCACAGCATCATGCTCCTTCCCTTCCTCCAGTCTGGGGCTCTTGTGTCAGCCACCCAACTGCATCATGGGTCTGTTCCAGGGCGTGAGAGAAACAGTCCCCTTCTCTTGTGACTGGATTTTAGGATACTTGGCTTTGGCAACTTCCTGGGGCAGACCTAGGGAATTGCTTTGCCTCTCCCTCCACGGTGGGGCCGTGCAGAACCTTCTCAAGCTTCCCTGGGGCCCACTGCCCAGACAGGACAGGCAGGTTTCTCCTGCCTTGTGCATGACAGCTGAGGGACTCCGGGCAAGGCGTATTCTGCTCTCGGATTCTCCCAAACGTGGATTTCTGTCAGTCTCACTATCCCCGCAGGCGGGTCCCGGCAGCAGGGCCAGGGCCTCTTTCAGAACCTAGATGCAGCCAGGTTCTCTTCTGATTCTGCACAACCTCACCTTCAGATTAGCTTTCTGATCTGACAGAAGGAATGCTTGCTCTAGCCTAATTCATCAGGTACCTTTCCAAGCCATGGAGCCTGGCTTGTAAACAGGTCCAGACTTTTAAAAGTCAAAAGTTAACAGCCTAAATGTTCATCAACAGATGAATGGGTAAAGAAGATATGCAATGGAATACTAGCCTGCCATAAAAAAGAATGAAATAATGCCATTTGTAGCAACGTGGGTGGACCTGGAGATTATGATACTAAGTGAAATAAGTCAGAGAACAAGAGACAAATGCCTTATGACATCACTCAGACCATATGGAATCTCAGATGTGACACAAATGAATCTATCTATGAAACAGACTCACAGACATAGAGAACAGACTTGTGGTTGTCAAGGGGTGGAAGGATGGGCTGGGAGTTTGGAATGAGCAGATGGAAGCCATTATATAGAGAGAATAATAAACAACAAGGTCCTACTGTATTGCACAGCGACCTGTATTCAATATCCTGTGATAAACCGTTATGGAAAAGAACATGAAAAAGAATCTATTCATATGTATAACTGAATCACTTCATGGCATTAATGCAACAAAAATTAACATAATATTTGTAAATCAACTACACTTCAACAAAATAAAAGAATTTTTTTAGTAAAAGTCAAAAGCCAAGAATTTGTTCCATTCCTTAAGGCAATGACAGCTCATCCATCTGAACCAGGGAAGGTAACAGGAAACAGAAATTGTTGATGAAAGAAGCAACGGTTAGCATTCCAAATACTATCCTGTGTGTATATACACACACACACACACAACAGTTTACATGAGCCCCACTGTAAATATGAAGTGGGGAGGTGTTTTTATAGCCTAATTTGGCCCAGCAGAGCCTACCTCTAAGTACAGAGACAAAGGCTGCTGAGGGTGACTTCAGCCTCCCAGGCAGTGAAATCTCCAGTCCGTGCTCAGCCAACACTGAGCCAGCAGACCCTGGTTGCTGGGGGTTCACACAGAGGAGAGTCCTGCCCACAGGTTCCTGCCCTCAAGGAGTCTTCAGTCTGGAAGGAGACAAACAATACCCACAGTAGACAGTCATCCGTGACATTGTAAAGCGCTGTTGCTGAAATTGCTACAGGCGGGAGAGAACCCCTAACAAGGGTACACACGCCCTTGAAAACACTGCAGCTCCTAGAGATGGGGGAGTGGGATTCCCACCAGCAAGCATCTTGCCGGATGCAATCTAAAAGCCTGACCCCGTGCAAGCCATCTGCAGAAATGAAGACATTCCCAAGCAGTGAGCAGACTCCTGGCCCAGCAGCTCAGAGGAGGCTATGAGGTAGCCCAGGGCTGGGTCCACCCTGCCCCAGGGTCCAGGCGGGGACAATTTGGCAGACCTGAGGAAGCTGAGTTCCAGGCATTCTTGGAGGGGGCCTGACCTGTGTTCTGGAACCACGGTATCTATGTTGCATCTACGCAGTCCCCTTTGAACCTCCACCTGGTGCCCATAGCCTGCCCTCCTCCAGGGTCCCCACCTTTCACCTCCACTGTCCTCTGGCTTGGCCTTTCTGCCCTCCAGGCTGCCCTCTCCACTGCCCAGGGAGGTTTTTTTCTAAATTATAAATTACAAGTGCCTTAGATTAACACACAGCTCCCCAGAGGCTCAGCCCCCACCTGCCTCTGCATCTTTTTTTCCTGCATGCCCAGCCCTTTCCACCAACTCTCACCTCCAGGGCTCGGCCCCAGCTGTTCCTTTTAACCAGCAATCCCTTCTTTGCCTCACTGGTTCCAGCTCATCGTTCTAGAGCCAGTTCAAGACTCCTGCCACCCAGGACGCCTCCCCAGGCCTGCCAGCTGGGCCAGCATCTGCATTCTGATGCTCTGTACCTCTTCTTTCACCATGTTATCTGTCCCTCCGAGGAGGAGGCCTCCGCCTTGCTCATCACCGCGTCCCCAGTGTCCAACAGCACTGGTGCCCTCAGTGCTCGGGAGAAGCAGAGGAGAGTGGGAGGCAGAAGACAGGGTGTTACATTACCCGGACTCTTCTGTCGAGACGGCACTCTCCCCTGGGGCAAGCACGGTTGACTTCATCAGTGCACGCGCCAGGCAACCAAACTGTGTCTGCACCCAGTACGACTCTACCCCAGCCCCGCCACTCCCACTCCATGATTTTCCCTTTGGGGTGGTGGGCCCTAACACATTCCATCCTAACAACTTTTTTCTGAAGATTTTATTTTGCCATCATTTTATTTACTTTTATTTTTTTTCCTTAATTAAAAAAAATTTTTATCAGAGCATAGTTTTGCTCAACAATGTGTGTTAGTTTCAGGTTTACACCGCAGAGTGAATCAGTAATATATGTATATATATAAATATAGATATAGATATATATTTATATATATACACATCAGCTGTGTTTGAGATTTGTTTTCCATATAGGTCACTACTCTTTTTCAAAAAAACATTTTTTAAATTTACTTATTTATTTTTGGCTGCGCTGGGTCTTCATTGCTGAGTGTACTTTTCTCTACTTGTGGCGAATGGGAATCACTCTCTAGTTGTGGTCCTCGGGCTTCTCTTGTTTCGGAGCATGAGATCTAGGATGTGCAGTCTTCAGAAGCTGCAGCACGTGGGCTCCATAGTTGCAGCTCCCAGGCTCTAGAGCACAGGCTCAGTAGTTGTGGCCCATGGCTTCAGCTGTTCCACAGCGTGTGGGATCTTCCCAGACCAGAGATTAAACCCCTGTTTCCTGCATTGACAAGCAGATTCTTCACCACTGAACTATCAGGGAAGCCCCTAGGCCATTACTCTTTACTTTTCATTTTGAAATAATAGCAACTTCACAGAAAGTGACAGAGTAGTTGAGATCCCATGTACCCTTCACCCCGTTTCCCCCCAGTGATGATATCTTAACTGTGATCCTCTATAAAACCAGGAATGTGCCTTTTGCCCAATATATGTGTATTAGTTCAGTTCAGTTGGGTCGCTCGGTTGTGTCTGACTCTTTGCGACCCCGTGGACTGCAGCATGCCAGGCTTCCCTGTCCTCACCAACTCCCAGAGCTTGCTCAAGCTCATGCCCATCAAGTTGGTGATGCCATCCAACCATCTCATCCTCTGTCATCCCCTTCTCTTCCTGCCTTCAATATTTCTCAGCATCAGGGTCTTTTCCAATGAGTCAATTCTTCACATCAGGTGGCCAAAGTATTGGAGCTTCAGCTTCAGCATCAGTCCTTCCAATGAATATTCAGGCCTGATTTCCTTTAGGATGGACTGGTTTGATCTCCAAGGAACTCTCAAGGGTCTGTATATGTGTGTATAGCTCTCTGCCATTTCAGCACACATGTAGATTCACAGTAACTATCACCGTGGTCAAGATGCAGGACAATTCCAGCCCACAGAGTCCTCCCTGATTCTGTCCCATCCTGATCACACCCTCCCACCACATTCCTCCACTCTGGCAATGACTAACCATTCTCCAGTTTCATGATATTGTCATGTCAAGAATGTTACATAAATGGAATTGCAGAGGACGTGATGTGTTGAGATGGGCTTATTACCTCCATCATTCTTGGTGTTACCAAGGAGTATTCCATGATGTGGAAGGACATATCACACCTCCCTTAGCCTTTCTCTTATTAAGGGACATCTGGGTTGACTCCAGTTTGTGACAACTACAAATAAAGCTGTTATGAACAATTGTGTACATGTTTATGCATGAACATAAATTTTATTTCTCTGGTATTTATCCCAGAGTGTTGATACGTAGGGGTGCAATTGACAGGTCATATGATAAGAATATTTGTTTTTTTTTTTAAAAACCACCAAACTATTTTCCAGAGTGGCTGTTCCATTGTACCTGCCCACCAAAAAAGTATGCAAGATCAAGGCTTTCTGCACCTTTGACAGCATTTGGTGTTATCATTATTTTTCTTTTTTTTTAAATTAATTAATTATTTTATTTTTAGCTGCCCTGGGTCTTCCCTGTTGTGTGCGGGCTTTTTTAGTTGTGGAGAGCAGCTGCTACTCTCTAATACCGGTGCATGGGCTTCCCACTGCGCTGGCTTCTCTTGTGGCAGAGCATGGACTCGAGGTTGGCAGGCTCAGTAGTTGCGGCACATGGGCTTCGTTGCTCTGCAGCATGTGGGATCTTTCCGGACCAGGGATCAAACTCGTGTCCCCTGTATTGGCAGATGGATTCTCATCTACTGTACCACCAGGAAAGTCCTGTTTTTTCATTTTAGACATTCTGATTGGTGTATACTAAAAGCTCCAATACTTTGGCCAACTGATGGGAAGAACTGACTCTTTGGAAAAGACCCTGATGCTGAGAAAGATTGAAGGCGGGAGGAGAAGGGGACAACAGAGGATGACATGGTTGGATAGCATCACTGGCTCAATGGACATGACTTTGAACAAGCTTAGGAAATTGGTGATGGACAGAGAAGTCTGGCATACTGCAGTTTATGGGGGTTGCAAAGAGTTAGACACGACTGAGTGACTGAACTAACTAAACAGCTCATCATAGTCTTCATTTGCATCTGCCTGATGGTTAAGCATGTTAACATCTTTTCAGTGCTTATTAACCATCTGTACATCCTCTTCAGTGAAACATCTCTTACATCTTCTACCTGTTTTCTAATCAGATTGCTTATTTTTAAACTGTTGAATTTTGAGAGATTTTATATATTCTAGATCATTGCCCATTGTCAGACATGTGGTCAGTAAATATTTTCCCACAATCTGTAGTTTGTCTTTTCATCCATTTAACAGGGTCTTTTTTCATATTTATTTATTTGGCGGTGTCAGGTCTTAGTTGCGGCACTAAGGATTTTCGTTGTGGTGCACAGGCTTCTCTATTTGTAGTGCGTTGGCTTCTCTCTAGTTGTGGCACTAAGGCTCTAGAATGCACCAGTTCAGTAGCTGTAGTGCACAAGCTTAGTTGAGCATGTGAGATCTTAGGGGCTTCCCAGATGGCACTAGTGGTAGAGAACCCACCTGCAATGCAGGAGGCATAAGAGATGCAGGTTCGATCCCTGGGTCCGAAAGATCCTCTGGAGAAGGGCGTGGCAACCCACTCCAGGGTCCTTGGAGAATTCCATGGACAGAGGAGCCTGGTGGGCTACCATCCATGGGGTTGCAAAGAGTCAGACCTGACTAAATCGACTTAGCACACACGCACGTGTGATCTTAGTTCCCTGGCCAGGGATTGAACTCCAGCCACCAGAATTCAAAGGCAGATTCTAAACCACTGGATCACCAAGAAAGCCCCTTAGCAAAGACTTTTTAATTTTGAAGTTAAATTTATCCTTTTTTTCTTTCCGAAATTACATTTTTGGTGTTATATTTAAGTACTCTTCACCAAACCCTTAGTCTCAAAGATATCCCCCATATCATCTTCTAAAAAGTGATAGCTTTATGTTTAAATCTACAGTCCATTTTAAGCTAATTTTTGCAAAAAAATGTTGAACTGTTGGATTGCTATTGATATCCCATTACTCCAGCACAGTGAATGCCTTGGTCCTTTTTTGTTTTTTTGACATGTTGCCCTGGCTAGACCTTCCAGTACTATGCTGAGCAACAGTGGTAAAGGTGGACATCCTTGACTTGTTCCTTATGTCCTAAAGCTAGGAGGAAAGCATTAGTCTTTCACCATTAAGGAGAGATAAGAAAGCCTTCCTCAGTGATCAATGCAAAGAAATAGAGGAAAATAACAGAATGGGAAAGACTAGACATCTCTTCAAGAAAATTAGAGATTCCAAGGGAACATTTCATGCAAAGATAGGCTCAATAAAGGACAGAAATGTGACCTTGGGCAAATCCTTTTCCTTCTAGGTTTTGACATCTTCATCTGTAACATGAGCCATTTGCCTAGTAGACAGGAAGGCCCGTGAAGGTTGAGATCACGTCCAGCTTGTTTCAGAAGTGCTGTACTCAGTAAACAGTGAATTAGTGAATAAATAAATGAGGGGTGAAGATTCAAGATTAGGACTTGTGGTGGATGGGAGAGTTTCAGAGTCATGACCTATAGCAGTGGTCTTCAAATGTGGTCCAGAAGCAGAAACCCGGGAGGCTGCGGACCTTTCATGATACTGTGACTCATCATGGGACTGGCCTCTTATGCTCAGTTCACCAGCACTGGGAGCTGGTTTAGAACCCGGGGCTTCGTGTTGAACAGACGTGGATGACAGTCACAAGGCTGCTCTTTGCCAGTTGTGAAATCCTGAGCAAACTATATATGTTTCTTCTAAGCTTGTTTTCTCACCTGTAAATGAGAAGAACATTTGAACAATCTGTTTAGAAATTAGTTCAAAATGGTAGGCTGGATTTCATGCAAAGGTGAGCACAATAAAGGACTGAAATGGCACGGACCTAACAGAAGCAGAAGATATTAAGAAGAGGTGGCAAGAATACACAGACGAACTATGCAAAAGAGATCTTCATGACCCAGATAATCACAACGGTGTGATCACTCACCTAGAGCCAGACATCCTGGAATATGAAGTCAAGTGGGCCTTAGGAAGCATTACTGAGAACAAAGCTAGTGGAGGTAATGGAATTCCAGTTGAGCTCTTTCAAATCCTAAAAGATGATGCTGTGAAAGAGCTGCACGCAATATGCCAACAAATCTGGAAAACTCAGCAGTGACCACAGGACTGGAAAAGGTCAGTTTTCATTCCAATCCCAAAGAAAGGCAATGCCAAAGAATGCTCAAACTACTGCACAATTGCACTCATCTCACACGCTAGTAAAGTAATGCTCAAAATTCTCCAAGCCAGGCTTCAGCAATACGTGAACCATGAACTTCTAGATGTTTAAGTTGGTTTTAGAAAAGGCAGAGGAACCAGAGATCAAATTGCCAACATCCGCTGGAT
Organism: Odocoileus virginianus; assembly: GCF_023699985.2. Classification (NCBI taxonomy): domain Eukaryota; kingdom Metazoa; phylum Chordata; class Mammalia; order Artiodactyla; family Cervidae; genus Odocoileus; species Odocoileus virginianus. The sequence goes on along the minus strand of NC_069686.1, from coordinate 293,960 downwards.
CACAGAAAAAGCAAGAGAGTTCCAGAAAAACATCTATTTTTGCTTTATTGACTATGCCAAAGTCTTTGACTGTGTGGATCACAATCAACTGTGGAAAATTCTGAAAGAGATGAGAATACCAGACCACCTGACCCACCTCTTGAGAAACCTGCAAGTCAGGAAACAGCAGTTTGAACTGGACATGGAACAACAGACTGGTTCCAAATAGGAAAAGGAGTATGTCAAGGCTGTATATTGTCACCCTGCTTATTTAACTTATATGCAGAGTACATCATGAGAAATGCTGGGCTGGAGTAAACCCAAGCTGGAATCAAGACTGCCGGGAGAAATATCAATAACCTCAGATATGCAGATGACACCACCCTTATGGCAGAAAGTGAAGAAGAACTAAAGAGTCTCTTGATGAAAGTGAAAGAGGAGAGTGAAAAAGTTGGCTTAAAGCTCAACATTCAGAAAACTAAGATCATGGCATCTGGTCCCATCACTTCATGCAAATAGATGGGGAAACAGTGGAAACAGTGGCTGACTTTATTTTTCTGGGCTCCAGAATCACTGCAGATGGTGATTGCAGCCATGAAATTAAAAGACACTTACTCCTTGGAAGGAAAGTTACAACCAACCTCGTGAAGTCATTCAGTCGTGTCCGACTCTTTGCGACCCCATGGACGGTAGCCGACCAGGCTCCAGGTCCATGGGATTTTCCAGGCAAGAATACTGGAGTGGGCTGCCATTTCCTTCTCCAGGGGATCTTCCCAACCCAGGGTTCAAACCTGGGTCTCCTGCATTGCAGACAGATGCTTTACCGTCTGAGCCACTACCTAGACAGTATATTAAAAAGCAGACATTACTTTGCCAACAAAGAGCCATATAGTCAAGGCTATGGTTTTTCCAGTGGTCATGTATGGATGTGAGAGTTGGACTATAAAGAAAGCTGAGCACAGAAGAATTGATGCTTTTGAACTGTGGTGTTGGACAAGACTCTTGAGAGTTCCTTGGACTGCAAGGAGATCCAACCAGTCCATCCTAAAGGAGATCAGTCCTGGGTGTTCATTAGAAGGACTGATGTTGAAGCTGAAATTCCAATACTTTGGCCACCTGATGCGAAGAGCTGATTCATTGGAAAAGACCCTGATGCTGGGAAAGCTTGAGGGCAGGAGGAGAAGGGGACAACAGAGGATGAGATTGTTGGATGGCATCACTGACTCAATGGATGGGTCTGGGTGGACTCGGGGAGTTGTTGATGGACAGGGAGGCCTGGCGTGCTGTGGTTCATGGGGTCACAAAGAGTAGGACACGACTGAGCCACTGAACTGAACTGAACTGATTAAGCATGATGCTAGCTGTAGGCTTCTTTTAGATGTTCTTTATCAAATTAAGGAAGTTTATTCTATTCCTAGTTTTCTGAAGGGTTTTTTTTTTATTGTGAATGGATGTTGAATTTTGTCAAATGGCTTTTTCTACTTTAATTGATACAACCATATACTTTCTCTTCTTTAAGTTATTAAATGATTATGACTGTTGATTGATTTTTTTTATATTGAGCCAGTTTTGCACCCTTGGAACAAATTACAGTTGATCATGGTATATAATTCTTTTTATATATTGCTGAGTTCTATTTGCTAATATTTTGTTAAAAACTTTTGCATCTACATCATGGCACATGTGATAATTTATACATTTAGCATTAGCATATTCTGAATGAATCATTCAGGAATATATTTAGCTGCAAGTTAACAGACACTGGATTAAACAGATCAAAGTTTATTTGTCCTAGATATTAATTAAGAAGTCTGAGGAAAGACAGAGTAGGGCAAACACAGGTATTCCAGCATGTTGTCAAGGACACAGTTTTTCTCCATCTTCTGACTCGGTTACTCTAGTAATAATCTGTGGGACATTTATCCTCACCACTGCAAGGTAGTTCTTACACCTCCAGTTTTAGCTGGGGACAATGGGAAGAGCAAACAGGAAAGGCCGCATGCCCCCCAAGTATGTCCCTTGTACAGAGGTTATCCAGAAACCCCATCCAGTGAACCATTTTACTTTCATCCCATTGGCCAGAACTGAGTCACATGTCGTGTTTACCAACAGGGAATTTGGGAAAGTGAGTACTCAAACTGACCCAGTGCTGTAATTAGTATGTTGATAGAATGAGGCCCATTGGGCAAGCCACCTGTGGTGGTGCCTGTATTATCTGCATGCCACCTGATCACTTATGCCTGTCAGCCACAGCAGGCTGGAAGCTGTGTTCCCATTTAGGGTCATCCTGTCATCAAGAACTGTATCTCATGGTAAATAGAAAAGATTTTATACATCACTGTGAGCATCAGGTCAAGAGAAAGCCAAACAACTGCATAATGCCCTGTAAGATGGTTAACGACTGTTTGAGTAGGAAAAGTACTTGGACAATTGAGCCTTCTCATGACACTGAGTTCCATGGGTATGCAGCACCCAAAATTAATATAGCAGCAAGAGTGCTGCCAAGTGCTACCCTGCAAGGTATGAACATCCCTCATCACATTGTCTGTTTACATTGTTACTTTGCTTTTACAGTTTTTCCAACTTTTCTTAATGGAAAATTTCAAAAACAAAGAAAAATGGGAAGAATAATACCACAGATCCTCATATACCCATCACCTCAATGAAATAATTATGAATATTTTGCCATATATATGTAGTGAAAAAATTACATATGCATTGTATGCATATAATGTATACATCATATATGAAATTTACATATAAACTATGTGCATAATGTTATATATATTGCATATTATATTATATATTCAGTTCAGTTCAGTTCAGCACTCAGTCATGTCCGACTCTTTGCGACCCCATGAACCACAGCACACCAGGCCTCCCTGTCCATCACCAACTCCCGGAGTCCACCCAAAACCCATGTCCATTGAGTCAGTGATGCCATCCAACCATCTCATCCTCTGTCGTCCCCTTCTCCTCCTGCCCCCCCATCCCTCCTAGCATCAGGGTCTTTTCCAATGAGTCAATTCTCTGCATCAGGTGGCCAAAGTATTGGAATTTCAGCTTCAACATCAGTCCTTCCTATGAACACCCAGGACTACTCTCACGTAGGATGGACTGGTTGGATCTCCTTGCAGTCCAAGGGACCCTCAAGAGTCTTCTCCAACACCACAGCATCAATTCTTCTGTGCTCAGCTTTCTTTATAGTCCAACTCTCACATCCATACATGACTACTGGAAAAACCATAGCCTTAACTAGACGGACCTTTGTTGACAAACTAATGTCTCTGCTTTTTAGTATGCTGTCTAGGTTATATATTGGTATATATTATATATGTGATATATTATTTTAATAAATGCATAATATATATGAACCATTCTAAATTTAGCTGCAGACACCATAGCACATCACTCCGAGAGCCTTCAGTGCCTCTCCAAAGGAAAAGGAATTCTCATAAATTACACTACCATTGTCACACCTAAAAAAATTAACAATAATATGTCTATTTTCAGGCTTCCCTTGTGGCTCAGATGGTAAAGAATCTGCCTGCAGTGCAGGAGATACATGAGATGCAGGTTCGATCCCTGGGTCAGAAGATCTCCTGGAGAAGGGAATGGCAACGGACTCCAGTATTCTTGCCTGGAGAATCCCATGGACAGAGGAGCCTGGCAGCCTAGTCCATGGGTTCGCAAAGAGTCAGACACAACTGAGCGACTAATACTTCCGCTTTTTCACATGTCTATTATCATTTAATATCTAATTCATATTAAACTAAATTTAATTTTACCAAATGTCACAGAGCCATATATGTATATTTAAAGACACAGGCAGCGGGGTGGGGGGGGGCATTGTTAACAGGATTCAAATAACATTCACACTTTGAATTTGTTGCTGGGTCATTTTAGTCTACTTTGAAAAGGCCCCCACCTTTGGATGGGGGTGTCATATGCTATTGTCTGCTTGAAGAAACCAGGTCAGTTGTCTTATGGAATGTCTCATATTCTGAATTGTGTTTCCTCAGGGTTTGGTTTGACTTGATTCCTTGAGCTTCTTATAAACTGGAAGCTAAGTGTTATAAACTTCCAGTTCTACAAACCAGAAGCTAAGCACGCTCGGACAGGCTCACCTGACCCATACTGCTGTGCACTTCACAGCACACCACTACAGGAGGTGCCTGAAATATCAGCTGATCCCACCAGTTTGGCTAAGGTAGTGACAGCCTGCTCTTCCCATTGTGAAGGTATGTTTTTGTCTTGCAGATGAGAGGCAAGATGGTAGTTTGGCCCCATGCAAGTCAATTAATGGAGGTTTAGCATCTATTGATGACCCATTCCCAAATCAATTCTTTCACTGGGGATTGCAAAATACTTGCTTTTTAACATTCTTTTTACATTTCCTGCTAAATAGATAGTATAAATGTTTATTCTTTCCCTTTATTTCCAGAATAAGGTATTGGTAGAATAGTCATAAATGGTAACAGTAGAAGTGGGTTTTTTCCTCTTTCTTTTTAAACATTGCTATAGACTCATGCATGCTCAATCACTCAGTCGTGTCCGACTCTTCGCAATCCTGTGGAATGTAACCCACCAAGACCCTCTGTCTATGGCGTTTTCCAGGCATGAATACTTGAGTGGGTTGCCATTTCCTACCACAGGGGATCTTCCCTCCCTAGAGATGGAACCCGCATTTCCTGCACCTCCTGCACTGATAGATTCTTTACCAATAAGTCATCCTGGAAGCCCATGGACTCATGAGTTTTTATTTATTTGATGTTTTTAACCAATTCATTTTTTATTGTTTTTGACACTCAAATTGTCCCAAATTTGGCCAGTGTGAGTCCTTCTTAGCTGACTCTTTGTCCTTTTGATATCCTCTATTAGTCTTTCAAGATGTATCAGTAAGGGTTATCCTGAGAAACAGAATTAATTATGTATATGTCTGATTTATTTTAAGGAATTAGTTCACATAGTTGTGGGGACAAACAAGTTTGCAATCTGTAGGGTAGGCAAGCAGGTTGAAAACTCGGGCAGAATTTTTATGCTACAGTCAAGCAGGTGGAATGCCTTCTGATCCATTTTTTGTTCTTATGGCCTTCAACTGGTAGGATGAGGTTACCCACATTATTGAGGGTAAGCTCCTTTAGTTAAAGTGAATTGATTGTAGATGTAATTATTAATACATCTACAAGACAATTTCACAGCAACATCTAGATTAACATTTGACCAGACATTTGGGCACCATAGTCTAGCCAAGTTGACATAGAATCTACCATCGCAAAAGGCTTTCTTTCTTTCTCGCATGAGAAATCCCAAGCTCACCTTGTATTCTCTCACTCCATTCCTAGAGTCAGTCATTTCTCTGAACGTTCTCATTTCTCTCCATGGGAAATGGTATTAGGATCCAAACTCTGGGTGCTGGGCGTGCTCACTGCTACTGAGATACGATTGCTCCTGGGCCCTCTCAGTGGGCAGACCTAGAAAATTCTCAGTTTTTAAAAAGCATATGTTCTTACTGATATTTTCAATTCAAATTCAATTTTTGAGGGTTTTTCCTCCCTCTTTGTTTTTAATTTGTATCCTTTCCCCTTAAACTGAAAATTTTTATTTTATTTAGTGTATTTACTTACTTTTTCCTACAACATGCATCAGATAATTTCAAAATTACATTATTAGTATTACTTGGAGGACTAAAACAGAGTTTAAGATTTGTTTTCAATTCCTTTGTCCTTAGAAGTGTAGGCATGCTGAATGAGACAAAAACAAAAGAAAAAAACAAAATAAAGCCAAATGTCCCCCAGTTCAAGTGCAATTTTTATTAATTTTCAGGAAAACATTATCATCCCTCATGTTAAATTAATGGTATTTTTAATTTTATTGGTTTTGTGATGTTTATATGTGATGTCCAAATTTGTTTTGATTTCATAATAGTATAAGAGTTATCAGTGTAAGAAGTTTATGCCTAATTTTATATTTGTGTATATTAAGAAACACTATTCTCAAAACAATCTAGTCCTTAGTTTTAACTAAAGATCTTATAATGAAGTCAGTTGTAGGCTCTTCTTTTCTGAATTGCAAACAATGCTGATTTGATCTCGTGATCAGGAAGATCCCCAGAGGAGGAAATGGCAACCTACCCCAGTATTCTTGCCTGGGGAAAATCCCACGGACAGAGGAGTCTGGCCAGCTACAATCCATGGGGTTGCAAAGAGTCGGACATGACTAAGCGACTGGGAATAAGCACGCACAAAGTTACTGAAAAATAGCAAAAATTCAGTTTTTATACTTTTCCATAATGAGTCACTTTTTTAATAAGCCTATGTCATTCTCACAAGCTAAAAAAAATACATAAAAAACAAAGTTACTTTTTAAATATAATTCAGGTTCATGCCTGAGGTAAGGAAGAATTCCTTCCTTTGAAAGATGGCAAACCCTGCTGTAGGCCCCAATTTGGCTTTTAGAAAAGGCAGAAAATACAGATGAGCTCCATAAAGAGTAGATATCTTTACTGCTTTAGAGCTAATGATAAATAAGTGCCTGCCTAGCATGAAGGGGCTGGAGGGAGGAGTCCAGACACCCTGACTCATTCCTCAGGACAGAAGATGAAGGGCTGATCCATGCCACCTTCTCTGCCCCACACTTTGGTCCAGCTAGGGAGCTGGAACCATCTCTGAGGCCCAGGTACCGCCTGCCTTGGTGTACTGCCCACCCAGGAGGTACTGCTCATCTGTGGGTACTGCCCACCCAGGAGGTACTGCCCACCTTGGTGTACTGCCCGCCCAGGACGTACTGCTCATCTGTGGGTACTGCCCACCCAGGGCACTGCCCACCTTGGGGTACTGCCCACCCAGGAGGTACTGCTCATCTGTGGGTACTGCCCACCCAGGGCACTGCCCACCCGGGTGTACTGTCACACACAATAGCCCACTTTCTCGCTTCTTGGCTGGCCCAGTGCAGGGGATGCTTCGATCCAGCATTTCAGTTCCCATCCCCTACAGACATGTCCACAGTTCTGCACACCTATACACACATATTTGTTTCTAGCTTTGATTTCCCACCTCGTTCTTCCTTCCCCTCTGACCTTCACATGATGACCTCACGAAGACAGATCATGAGAGCTGTAAGACCGTCAGACACCACCTCGTCCAGCCACCTCACCAAGGAGCCTGGAAGCCCAAATCCACAGAGGGCTAGCCAGCCACTCTTCCAGTCACACAAGCCTGTCCTCCGGCCTGAATCCTGCTGCTGACTTTCCCTCTGTGTACTCCAGGCACAGTCCTCACAAAAGGTCTCTATCTCACAATTCCGTCAGAAGGAGAGCAGGAGGAACAGGAATGGGGTGGATTGCCATTGACTATCCCATCAGTGTTTTTCCCCTTGCTTCTTGCTGCCTCCCTTAAAAAACCTGGAGAGTTAAATACTTACTTTACCCCTCCAACTGAGTGGACATTTGACATAGAAATGGGACGTAAGTGAAAATTTTCTAAGATTGGTAAAGTTTCTGCTTTTCTTGATTAAAGGGAAATATGCAGGGCTTCCCTCATAGCTCTGTCAGTAAAGAGTCTGACGGCAATGCAGGAGACCTGGGTTCGACCCCTGGGTCAGGAAGATGCCCTGGAGAAGGAAATGGCAACCCACTGCAATACTCTTGCCTGGAGAATCCCAAAGACAGTGGAGCCTGGCGGGCTACAGTCTATGAGTCACAAGAGTCAGACTCCACTGAGCTACTCAGCACACACATGCAGGGCTTCCCTGGTGGTCCAGTGGTGAAGAATCCAGCTTGCAATGCAAGGGACACCAGTTCAATCCCTGATCCGGGAAGGTTCCACATTCCTCAGGAAAACTTGGCCTGCGTGCCACAACCACTGAGCCCGCTCAGCACAACTGCTGAAGCCCATATGCATGCCCTAGAACCAGTGCTCCAGAAGAGAAGTTGCCACCACAAGAAGCCCTCACACTGCAACTAGAGCAAGCCTGCACACAACGACAAAGACCCAGCACAGCCAAAACTAAAAATAAATGAAAAATGTTTGGGTTTTTTTTTTAATGGAAATATGCAGCTTTTCCTCCTTCATGCTGCCTTGAACACAAAATATCTGGAGCCACAGCAGCTCTCTTGCAGTCACTAGACAATAAGCAAGAGACTTGCTGATAAGCTTGCACAGACATCAGGCGTTGCTAAACCAGTATAAGCAGTTACCTGATTGGAAGAATCTTGCTATATGACTAGGCCTCTATAAAGAGAATTTTCTGTTATTTATAGCAAAAAGCATGCTTAATTCACACATAAATAAACCACTTACAAACAATTTAATCCAACAGATATTTACTGAGCACTTATCATGAATCTGAATCTAAGGATCTAGATGAGAATAAGACATTGCTCCTGACCTCAGAGAATTCACAGCACTGAGATTATACTTTTGCTCTTCACATAATTCTGTAAGATAAACACTAATGTCCACTTTTGACAGGTGGGTTGAACAGAGGTTCAGAGAGGTTGCAGGGATTTGCTCAAGGTCACAAAGCACTTGGAGTGAACACATGGCCCCTATGGCACTTAATCCACCAGCAGGCCAGTAAACAAAGACCTGATCGATAATGACAGTCAACGCAAGCAAGGAGAAGTGTTCTCTGACCCCTCCCTCCAGGGTTCTTTTTTCTTTGAATTGGGAAACCCATACAAGATCAGCTGGTCAGCAAGGAATGCTGAAGTGAAAAGTCGTGAGGTGTAGAACCTCCAGGAATGAGATAACATATGGGGAGCAGAGAGAGATAGAGATTAAGATACTGAGACCCTGAGAAAAAGATTAAAGGAAAGGAGGCGAGGGGGAAGGGAAGGCACATATTCGAGAATGGGGCCATCCCCGAGGACCCAAGCCCCACTCCTGCCCACTGGCCCTGTCAAGGGGCCGCTGGACAGACAACAGTCACAGGAGAGGCAGAAGCTTTAGTGACAGGGTAGGAGGCAAAAAGAGATCTGGGTACTTAGACCCAGAGCAGAGGCACCAGGAACCCACAGTGAACCCCCGTTCAGTCTGTAGGAACATGGACCAGGCACTGCTCCCCGAAACCCAAGCAACTCCATCTGAGATTCAGATACCAGAACTGAGCTGAGGGCAACTCAAACTAATTGGGAGCATCTCTGATGCCTACAACTGGAAATCAAGGGGCCCTCCTGCCCATGCGCTCACCCCATCCAACCCCCCGACTCCTCGCCGCAGCCTCTCACCCCCTAGAACACTCACTGAGCAGGGACCCGGAGGAGGAAACTTCTGAGAATAGGGGTCCCCAGAACCCAGTACCCCAGGCTCCGATCCCCATGAAGACAACTTAGTCCCTGCACTTACCTCATGACCTACACTGACTCTTTTGAAAACTGAGACTTCAAATAGGCTGGAAAAGCAAGAAACACAAAATATAACCAAGACCTCTGTTCTGCTTTTTAAAAATTCCCTTTTCCTCTTTTCGATTTCAGCAGAAGAGGACTAGGGAAGAATGCAAGAGGAAGGAGAAAGGAGAGGAGGAGGGAAGAGGAAGTCTGTGTTCTGGCTGGGAGCCCCTCGTCCTCCTCGTGGTCCTCGGAGTCTGAGGGAGCCACCCCCACGGAGCCGGCACCAGCAAGGCTGCAGAAGCTGATCCTGGGGGGGCTCCTCACTGCCCTGCTGCCCCCAGGCCAGGCCCAGAGGAGACATTCAGCACGGTGGTGAGACAAAACCATCATTTTGAGCAGGGGCTGCAAGGAGGCACCATGCATGGTCCTTGCCATGAGCTATCTGTTTAAGCCTCATATCATCCCTGTGATGTGAGTAGATCTCACCCCGGTTTATAAAGAAGGAGACTGAGGTTCAGAGTGGTTGAGTGCCTTGCCCCACATCTCAGCCACTGGAAGAGCAGGCTCTATATCTGACTCCAAAGTCTGTGTTTTGGACCTCATGTCAGAGGCTGCACGCTGGCGGCCCCCTGGGCTGATTCTAGCCCATATACATTTTGTTTGACTCACACAACTGGGGCCTGCACAGTGTTTTAAATGTGATTAATTGTCAACATTTAATAATCAGGAAAGTTTATTTAAAAACTCACATTTCTGGGTTCTCTAGAAAAATCAAGATATCTCACCCACCCCCAGGACCACATTTCCTCCTGGCAATAACTGGCTGAGCTGACTCCTCTGTATCAGATCCTGCTGCCTATATTTGCTCAATCCTCATCAAAGCCCACGGTCCTCCTCCTGATCTGTTCCACTACATGTCCTGTGGACAGCTACACCAAGCTACATGGGTGGATGGATAGAAGGAAGGAGGGATTGATGGAGGGAGGGAGGGAGGGAGGGATGGATGGTTAGAGGGAAGGAGGGGTGGATGATGGAGGGAGGGAGTGATTGATGGATGGAGGGATGATGGAGGGAGGGAGGGAGAGAGAAGGGAAGGGCTCAGTGCCTCTCAGTTGCCTGCCCAGGAAGTATCCACGGACAATGGCGCAGCATCCTGTCAACCACTTCCCCCCCGTCCAGAAGGTTTGTCATAACAAGTCAGCCTGTGTTTTCATTCCCTCGTCCCTGAAGCCCAGGCACTAATCGTCCTGACTACCATGGAATGATCTGCCCCTCTTTCAAGCGTTCCTGTGGCAGCCTCGCTGTGTGTCCGAGCCTGGGGCAGAAGCCCTGCAGGAGTCCACGTCCAGAGGAAGGCAGATGTTCATGCACTCATGCAGTTGTGCACGCACACAAACACCTACTCATGAGTCTGTTGTGAGGAAGGTGAGATAACGCAGGCAGATGCCTGGCCCTGCCCATTGCCCAGTACGAGTCAGCCCCAGAAGCTGGAGAGTCCGGAAATGGGGAGGTGAGTCCCCACTGTTGGCACAGGTTTAAACAGAGGGACCAAGGTGTCAGTGAACAGAGAAGGACTTGAGTTTGGAGAACGGGGGAGAGGATGGGACTTTGGGAGCAGAGGAGCCGTGGAGGAGGAGAGGTGAGGGGAGTGAATGAGGAAGGAGGAGAAAGCGCCTGAAAGGGGATCTGACGGGCTCTGTGCGGAGAGGTGGGGGAGGGGTGACGCAAGGGCTGGGGGGTGGAGCCTCGAGATCCACTATCTGTTCCATCCGCTGTTGGGAGGAAGGGATGGAGTTAACCCAAGGTTAATGATGTAGGCACATCTTAGCAACCGAACAGGAACTGAGAGGAGGGGGCTTGTTAGCACCCCCAGGGGAGGGAGAAGGCTTGGTGGGGAAGACAGGTAGAGAAGAGCCCTGCAAGGTTTGGACACTGCTCACCCAGTGTGGATGGGAGTGGGAGGCAGGGGATTGAAAGATGTCACCTGCAGGGGGGGGTAGCTAACTGCCAGGATGAGCCTGGTAGATCCCCAGGTCTGAAAGCTGTGACGGTGCCGGCAGTGCCCAGAAGCCTCCTCCTTGCATGTCTCTGAATGCCTGGCTCACTCATGAGGCTCAGTTTGAATGGAAGTTAGTCCTGAGGCAATTTTCCCTTTGGTCTTGGATGTATCACCTCTTCCTGCAGAATCAGACTGAGGCTGCTCTCCTTCCAGAAAAACAAGAGGCAGTTTGAGAAGGCACCTGCTGCTCCGTTCAAGAGCCAAAAATGAATGATCCTTTTGCAGAGCTCTGGTAGAACAGAGACCTGAGCCTTGGGGAGCTGGAAGGGCTGGAGTGGCCCTGGGAGCTGGTGAACACGCCATGTGGACATGGTCTCAGCCAGCTGGCCCAGAGGCCACCCAGTGCCAGCCAGTCCCAAGTGCAAGGAAAAAAGTGTTGCCAGCCATTCCAGTTCTACAGGGGTCAGGTCATCAGCCACTGCAGTTGCCCACCTACAGCATGCCCTGAGGGGGAATTTGGGATGGAGGAAAACAGGAACTTTTTCTGCTTTGGTTATATCGACTCCTCGATAGTTACCATGTGTGCGTGCCTGCGCAGTCGCTCAGCCATGTCCAACTCTGCGATCCCGGGGACTGCAGCCTGCCAGTCTCCTCTGTCCCACCCAGGGATCACAGCCACATCTGCGTTTCCTGCATTGGCAGGCAGATTCTTTACCACTGAGTCACTTCTATGTATGGGAAGCCCTTTTCATACATAGAAAAGGGCTAAAACCATCCTCTTAGGATGTCTGTTCTTGGTGATGAGCAGTAATCTTTTGTTGCCCTCATGTCTTTCTCAGCAGAAAAAGCTCATCTATATCCTGGCTCCTCCTTTGCTTCTTGGGAGCAGGTCCTCAGAGACGCTGAGAGGCTGTCTCCCAGCCTGCAGTCCTTGGTAAGTTCCCCAAATTAAACTTAAAACTCGTAATTTTTACATGTGCGTTTTTCTGTCAGTCAACACTGGGGACAGGCCCAGTGGAGCCCTCACAGATGCCAGTGCTTGAACTGACAGTGAAAACTTCAGCTGCCAAGAGCCTCCACACCCCTCCCTGAGACTGGCACGTCCCCCCCTGATAGGGGCATTGCTGTGGGAAGCCCGAGGTCTTCCCAGAAGCTCTGGTGACACTGGCTCGGTGCAAAGGGAGATGGCTGGCCCCACTCAGTGGGCCTCATCCTCGAGCTGTATCACCAGGTTCCTCTCTTAAGTGTGGTCCTGCCACGAGGACCTGCAAGGCAGGCTTGTAGGCCAAGGCTCCCCATGATCCCAGGCCAGAGCCTGAGTCTCATGGGCTGATCTCCCCTTTCTGACCACGCCTCTGGCGACACACACTTTCTCCAGCTGGTCCCACTGTGCTGCCCACCTGTGGGCAGGGTCTGGAGTATAGGGGTCCCTCTCAAAGGATCAGACTGCTTGCAGGATCTGGGGATTCAGCTCAGCTTCCCCTGACATGGAGAGGTGCCATCTCTCCCAGGAATTCTCTCAGAGAAGAGCTATACTTTGTGTCTCTATGGTAGAAGACATAATGATTATCCTCAGTAGCATTTCACACACAATATTATGCAACCACCAGCATGCCCCAGTTCCACATCAGTGTCATCAGCCCAGGAGACCCCGTAACCAATAAGCAGTCACTCCCCCGCCCTCTTCCTCTCCCCAGGCTTAGGTAACCACGCATCTACTTTCTGTTCCTATAGGTTTGCCACTTCTGGACATTGCATGTGAGTAGAATAATACAGTATGTTTTCTTTTTGACCGGCTTTTGAAACTTCAAATCATGTTTTTTTGGGTGCATCCACGTTGTAGCATGGATCATTGGGACTTAAGAATCCTCCAGAACTGACAGTTTCAAAAGCCTCACCCCCAAGACTTCTTGCCTCTCACTGGGCAGAATTGGGTCACGTGCCCATCTCTGAACCAATCACTGGCAAGGCCGATGGGTCACCCTTAAGTGGTGGCCATCTGGGCTGCACATTGGGCCACCTGGGGAGTCTCAGGAAACCCTGAGCCCAGGCTCATGGCCCAGATATTTTTATTTAATTGGCCTGGGGTGCTGGTGTGGGCAATTGCAAATTGACTGTTATCATCATTAACGGTGGGCATGATGAGAAGATGATGAAAAAACAAGTCAGGAGATGGCTGGAGGAGGCAGATAACGGGTGCCAGGAGAGGGGAGATGATGTCACACATTTCCTGGTCTGTAGCTCAAGCAGCGGGACCCTGTCGTGGCCAGGGCAGCTGCCAGCCCTTCCCGAGCGCAGCAGGAGGAGCTCAGGCCCCGCCTGTGCCGGACTCCAGGGAACTGTTTCCCTGCTTGGCTGTAAGCCCCCCGGGAGCTCCCTGAGGTGGGCTCCAGAAAGCGGGGTGCTCTGGCACCTACATTTGGCGTTCCTCTGCTCCCAGTGGTTCTGGGAGTACCAAAGGTGGAGAATCACTGGCTTAGGCATTAACCCTTTTGATCCTCAGACTTTGCCCTGTGCTGGGCTGTGGCTTCTAGGAACTTGAGCCCTGGAAACAGAGGCCCAGAGGAGAGGTGCTTCCCCTCACAGAGAGCTGGTCCAAGGGGCCTGGTCTCTGGCTGCACCTCTGCTGGTCACTATTTAATCCCATCACGTTCTCTCTCTGGCTTCCCAGCCCTCTTAACTGCTGCCAGTTCCGGTCTTGCCTGAAATAGCAGTTCTTCCAGAAAAAAGGAAGATTCCAGGTGGTGTCAAGTTTGCTTCCTTAGTGTTTGCATGCTTCTTCCCATCTTTTACCTCTGCTCTGCAGAAGAGACACTCAGCTTGAGAGGTTAGGGATTAAAGGTGGCTTTCCTGGAGGCTTTACTTTTAAAAGGGCAGCATGTGAAGAACATGAAATCACTAATGATGTTTTGTGATGGTGGCAGTGGTGGTGGTGGCATTTTCAACTTTATTATTGATGGCACACGGGGAAGGTCTATGTTACTTAAAGATATTATAATCTGACCAGCTTGTTGGATTTTAATCATTTACCAAATAACTCTCTTGGGTTATCTAGGCAGAAGGTTGTCCTATCTGCCAACAACAGTTTTGTCTTGAACTTTAATTCAAAAAGATACATGCTCCCCAATATTCATAACAGCACTATTTACAATAGTCAAGACATGTTGTTGTTCATATCCAACTCTTTTGCCACACCATGGACTGTGGCCCGCCAGACTCCTCTGTCCATGGGATTTCCCAGGTAAGAATACTGGAGTGGATCACTTTTTCCTTCTCCAGGGGATCTTCCCAACCTAAGGATCAAACTCACGTCTTCTGCATTGGCAGGTGGATTCTTTACCACTGAACCACCAGAGAAACCTCAGTCAAGACGTGGAAACATCCTAAATGTCCATCAAAAGAGGAATGAATAAAGAGGATGTGGAATGTATATACAATGGAATACTATTCAGTCATAAAAAGAAAGAAAGAACGCATTTGCAGCAACATGGATAAACCTAAAGGCTATCACACTGAGACAGAAAGAGAAATATGATATGATATCACTTATAAATGGAATCTAAAATAAATACAAATGAACTTATCCTTGAAACAGAAACAGACTTAAGTCATAGAGAACAGACTTGAGTTAATTTTTACATATGCTCCTTAAACCCTGTCACTTTCTCTTGGAATTATTTTTGTATCAGAACATATCCTCTCACAGGGAAAATTGAAGATGATTTATCATCCTCGGATGCCTGAAATTGTTTTTATATATTTTGCCCTTACTCTTTAATGATAGCTTGACTGGTTCAAGTAAATATCCCTTGGATAAGCTAGCATGCAATGTTGTGGTTGAATCTGATATTAACCTGTTCTCCTCCTTTCTATCCTTCATTTTCTAAATGTCATCATGACGTATCTATTTGTTATCTTATTTGCTGTTCTGTTGTCATGTGATGGGCCCTTTCCCTATGAGAACTTTTGTCTTCGTCAATTTGGGAAATTTCCTCCTGTATTTATTCCAATATTCTTCATTTCTACTTTCTTTATTCCCTCTTTCTAAAACTTCTGCTTAATGGACATTGACTTTCCAATCTACCGTTCATATGTCCTAACTTGTTTTTCTCTTCTTCTCTTCCTCTCTCCACTGCATCCTAGAAGTTCTCAACTTGATTTTCCAGCTCATTGATATGCTGTTGCTCATATGTATCCAACCTCTTTGCAGCCCATTCATTATGTTTTTAAGTCATTTTTTATTTCTGGGTTCTCAGACTTGTTTCTTCTAATAACTTTCTGAGGATGTTGATGCTTATTCTAAGTGTTTAATCTGTCTGCTCTGTCAGTTCCGTTTCTTTGAGGGTCAACTCTTCTGTTCATTATGCTCTGTGCTCTTTCATGGCTGTGTTTTTCCTCGGTGTTTAATGACTCTTGGTTGTGTGCTTATCTTGGATTTGAGGTACCTGTTACCCAGTCTATGGATAATGTTCCCCAGCATTGTGTGGGAGGCATGACAGTGGGTAAGGAAAAAGCTGATGGGAAGTGTGCCATTAGCCAATGCCCATTTTTCCTTTGCCTTGTCTCTCTAGCCCAAGTGCCCACGTCTGCATGATGGAGGCAGATACTTCTGGGGAAGGTGGGTTGGGAGAGTAGGTTGCTGGTTGTCTTGGTTTTCCCTACTGCAACATCTTGAGCCATTACCCTATCAGTTACCACCAGCCCCATCCACTGTCTTCAAGCTTGAAATACCTTCAAAGCCATCACACCTTCTTTAGCAGGTCTCTCCTACCCACATTTTAGGCAACAGTTTCTTTCTTCCAACTCCACCATCGCCCTTCTTTTAGGAATCCCTTACAATTTCAAATCCACTGAGGTTACTGCTTCTTGTTTGCCAGAACACTTATGGATTATATATATTTGTCTTTTCTGATGTTTCTAAAGATTTGGCATAGGGAAAAGTGGCTGGAATTCAGTCTGCCATTTTGAACTAATTTGTAAACAATTTGTTCAAATGTTATTCTCATTTTACAGGTGAGAAAACAAGCTTCAGTTCAGTTCAGTCGCTCAGTCGTGTCTGACTCTTTTCACCCCATGGACTGCAGCACGCCAGGCTTTCCTGTCCATCACCAACTCCCAGAGCCTACTCAAACTCATGTCCATCGTGTTGGTGATGCCATCCAACCATCTCATCCTCTGTCGTCTCCTTCTTCTCCCACCTTCAATCTTTCCCAGCATCAGGGTCTTTTCCAATGAGTCAGTTCTTCATATCAGGTGGTCAAAGTACTGGCATTTCAGCTTCAGCATCAGTCCTTCCAGTGAATACTCAGGACTGATTTCATTTAGGATTGACTGGTTTGATCTCCTTGCAGTCCAAGGGACTCCCAAGAGTCTTCTCCAAAAGCATCAGTTTTTCGGTACTCAGCTTTCTTTATAGTCCAACTCTCACATCCATACATGACTACTGGAAAAACCATAGCCTTGACTAGATGGACATTTGCTGGTAAATTAATGTCACTGCTCTTTACTTTTTTTTTTTTTAATTTTTTTTTTGTTAGTGCTATTTTCTTTTTTTTTTTCCATTTATTTTTATTAGTTGGAGGCTAATTATTTTACAACATTGCAGTGGCTTTTGTAATACATTGAAATGAATTAGCCATGGATTTACATGTATTCCCCATCCCAGTCCCCCCCTCCCACCTCCCTCTCCACCCGATCCCTTTGGCTCTTCCCAGTGCACCAGGTCCGAGCACTTGTCTCATGCATCCAACCTGGGCTGGTGATCTGTTTCAGCCTAGATAATATACATGTTTCGATGCTGTTCTCTTGAAACATCCCACCCTCGCCTTCTCCCACAGAGTCCAAAAGTCTGTTCTATACATCTGTGTCTCTTTTTCTGTTTTGCATATAGGGTTATCATTACCACCTTTCTAAATTCCATATATATGTGTTAGTATACTGTAATGGTCTTTATCTTTCTGGCTTACTTCACTCTGTATAATGGGCTCCAGTTTCATCCATCTCATTAGAACTGATTCAAATGAATTCTTTTTAATGGCTGAGTAATATTCCATGGTGTATATGTACCACAGCTTCCTCATCCATTCGTCTGCTGATGGGCATCTAGGTTGCTTCCATGTCCTGGCTATTATAAACAGTGCTGCGATGAACAATGGGGTGCACGTGTCTCTTTCAGATCTGGTTTCCTCGGTGTGTATGCCCAGAAGTGGGGTTGCTGGGTCATATGGCAGTTCTATTTCCAGCTTTTTAAGAAATCTCCACACTGTTTTCCATAGCGGCTGTACTAATTTGCATTCCCACCAACAGTGTAAGAGGGTTCCCTTTTCTCCACACCCTCTCCAGCATTTATTGCTTGTAGACTTTTGGATAGCAGCCATCCTGACTGGAGTGTAATGGTACCTCATTGTGGTTTTGATTTGCATTTCTCTGATAATGAGTGATGTTGAGCATCTTTTCATGTGTTTTTGTGCCATCTGTATGTCTTCCTTGGAGGAATGTCTGTTTAGTTCTTTGGCCCATTTTTTGATTAGGTCATTTATTTTTCTGGAGTTGAGCTGGAGGAGTTGCTTGTATATTTTTGAGATTAATCCTTTGTCTGTTGCTTCGTTTGCTATTATTTTCTCCCAATCTGAGGGCAATGTCACTGCTCTTTAATATGCTGTCTAGGTTGGTTATAGCTCTTCTTCCAAGGAGCAAGTGTCTTTTAATTTCATGGCTGCAGTCACCATCTGCAGTGATTTTGGAGCCCCCCAAAATAAAGTCAGCCACTGTTTCCACTGTTTCCCCATCTATTTGCCATGAAGTGATGGGACCAGATCACATGATCTTGAGTTTTAAGCCAACTTTTTCACTCTCCTCTTTCACTTTCATCAAGAGTCTCTTTAGTTCTTCGCTTTCTGCCATAAGGGTGGTGTCAACTGGTGTATCTGAGGTTATTGATATTTATCCTGGTAATCTTGATTCCAGTTTGTGCTGCATCCAGCCCAGCATTTCACATGATGTACTCTGCATGTAAGTTAAATGAGCAGGGTGACAATATACAGCCTTGACATACCCCTTTCCCAATTTGGAACCAGTCTGTTGTTCCATGTCCAGTTCTAACTGTTGCTTCTTGACCTGCATACAGATTTCTCAGAAGGTATTCCCATCTGGTATTCTCGGGTCTGGTAAGCCCATCTCTTGAAGAATTTTCCGCAGTTTGGTGTGATCCACACAGTCAAAGACTTTGGCATAGTCAATAAAGCAAAAATAGATGTTTTTCTGGAACTCTCTTGCTTTTTCTGTGATCCAGCGGATGTTGGCAATTTGATCTCTGGTTCCTCTGCCTTTTCTAAATACAGTTTGAACATCTGGAAAGTTCACAGTTCACATACAGTTGAAGCCTGGCTTGGAGAATTTTGAGCATTACTTTACTAGCGTGTGAGATGAGTGTAATTGTGTGGTATTTTGAACGTTCTTTGTCATTGCCTTTCTTTGGGATTGGAATGAAAACTGACCTTTTCCAGTCCTGTGGTCACTGCTGAGTTTTCCAGATTTGTTGGCATATTGCGTGCAGCTCTTTCACAGCATCATCTTTTAGGATTTGAAAGAGCTCAACTGGAATTCCATCACCTCCACTAGCTTTGTTCGAAGTAATGCTTCCTAAGGCCCACTTGACTTCATATTCCAGGATGTCTGGCTCTAGGTGAGTGATCACACCGTTGTGATTATCTGGGTCATGAAGATCTCTTTTGTATAGTTCGTCTGTGTATTCTTGCCACCTCTTCTTAATATCTTCTGCTTCTGTTAGGTCCCTGCCATTTCAGTCCTTTATTATGCTCACCTTTGCATGAAATCCAGCCTACCATTTTGAACTAATTTCTAAACAGATTGTTCAAATGTTATTCTCATTTACAGGTGATAAAACAAGCTTAGAAGAAACATATATAGTTTGCTCAGGATTTCACAACTGGCCAAGAGCAGCCTTGTGACTGTCATCCACGTCTGTTCAGCACGAAGCCCCGGGTTCTAAACCAGCTCCCAGTGCTGGTGAACTGAGCGTAAGAGGCCAGTCCCGTGATGAGTCACAGTATCATGAAAGGTCCGCAGCCTCCCGGGTTTCTGCTTCTGGACCACATTTGAAGACCACTGCTATAGGTCATGACTCTGAAACTCTCCCACCCACCACAAGTCCTAATCTTGAATCTTCACCCCTCATTTATTTATTCACTAATTCACTGTTTACTGAGTACAGCACTTCTGAAACAAGCTGGACGTGATCTCAACCTTCACGGGCCTTCCTGTCTACTAGGCAAATGGCTCATGTTACAGATGAAGATGTCAAAACCTAGAAGGAAAAGGATTTGCCCAAGGTCACAAATCAGAGGCAGGGCTGGCATTAGAGGATTTCCTTACTCCCAGACCAGCACCCCCTTTCCTCTATATTTTTAAAATAAGTAATACATGAGTATTGTTGAAAATTAGAAAATTCAAGTCAGCAATCAAGAAGGGAGTAAAAATCACCCATAATCTCACCTTGCAAAAGCCCAAGACATTGGCTGGTATCATTCTAGACATACGTGTATGTATACATAATTGTTTCTTTTTTTTATTTATTTTTTATTTTTTTATTTTTTATTTTTATCATAATTGTTTCTTAATGATATTTGTAAGGTCCTACAACTTTTGCTTTATCTTAAAAGAATTAAATCACATTATATAGACTATCCGTTTTTAAGAATATACATATATGCAAATACTCCCAAGTCAATGAATACTACAATATCAATATTAATCATTTTATAGATGTATTACATGTTATTTAATTGCTATCTTCTTGCTGGAAATCAAAGCTGATTTCCAGCTTTTCACTATCATACACCAGCCCTCCAATTAATATTCTCATATCTCATAATACTAATCCTCAAGCCAGACAGACTGTGCTCAGTATTAGTTTTGCCACCTTGGACAAATGTTAACTTCTTTGAGTCTCAGGTTCCTCATTTGCAGAGGGAATTACATGACATATATTGCACTTGGTATTTTTAGCTATTAATGAGATAAGGTACAGAAAAAGCCAGGCACAGTTCTTCGTTCACTGTAGGTACTAAATCCACAGCGGCTGCGTGATGGTTATCATTCACTGCTTTCTCTCCTAGGAGTCCTGCTTAGTATAAAGGGAGTCCTTGGTCCACTTCAAGCATTCCCTAAAGGAACTAGTCTGTGTGAGCCTAGTGTCCAGAGGATGTCCCCAAAGAGAGCCAGCTCCATGCTAGGTGGACTTGCCACTGTTCCCTTCCCCTAGGTCCTCCCAAAGCCCTCCCAGCCCTGGAGGACCCCTGCACAGGTGAGATTCCAGGAGTGAGCAGAGCGGGTGCTGGAGGGAGAGGGAGAGTCAGGTTCCTCCGCGCCAGAATGAACAAGGCCGGCAGGGACCAGAATCTTGCAAGAATTAGTTTCAGGCTCATCATCCCGAGAATTCTACATGGAACTCACAGAAAGGCCTGATGGCTGCCCTCAAAGAGCCCAAATTCAAGATTAGGACTGAGGAACCCCAGAGCGGGAGGAAACATCCATAATTTACAGGAAAAGGTTCTTTTCTTTTTCTACTTTTATTGCTTTCACTTCCTGTTCCTCTTTGGTGTGGAAAGTAGGAGGGTTGGGAGCGAAAGTAAAAAGGGAGATAGGGAAGGGATGAGAAGGGGCAAAAGGGGAAGACACCAAGGCTCCCATGACGGACTGCTGTGTGGGCACACGCTTGCTCTGCCCTGGGGACAACGGTGAGGCCGGAGCCTGCCCTTCCCCCGGTGTCTGTTCCTTGCTATCAACCAGATGATAATCCCATGTTAGAGTCGAGAACATGGTTCTAAGAGAGTAACCACTAACACTAACAGCTATTATTTATGGAGGGTTAATCATATTTCACAATGCTACTGAATTCATTTAATTTTGATTATGAAAATAACTATTAATAATCTTGTTTTGCAGAGGACTTAACTGAGCCCGTGAGGGAGACTCTGACAGCGGGTCTTTTGGTCTCTTGTGTGTATGGAGTCAAGCTATGCTGTTCTGTGCTTAGTCTCTCAGTCCTGTCCAACTCTGCAATCCCATGAACTGCAGCCCATCAGGCTCCTCTGTCCGTGGGATTCTCCAGGCAAGAATACTGGAGTGGGTTGCCATGCCCTCCTCCAGGGGATCTTCCCAACCCAGGGATTGAACCTAGGTCTCCCACATTGCAGGCAGATTCTTTATCATCTGAGCCACTAGGGAAGCCCCTATTGAATCATACTCTCTTATAAATCAGGTTTTGAAAGCAAAGAACAGCTGCTTTCCTATACCTGCGCCATCGGCCCCCTCCTTCCCCTCACCCCCTCCCCTAGGGTCATAGGGCACATCCTGGGCTGTCTGCATATCTCCTCCCCCACACCCCCCCTACCTGGCCTCTGATGTCCACCCATTTTCTAAGGCTTGGACTTCAGTGATAGATTCCTTTATCTCCAAGGACTTTGAAGAAAACTTGGAAACTGGCAGGACCTATAAATGCATTCATTCATTTCCTCATTCTTTCATTTATTCAGTATAGACTCAGTGAAAATCTAATAGGGATGACCCAGACAAGGCACAGAATTCCAGGTTGAAAATTATTTTCCCCTAGAATTTTGAAGACACTGTCCCTTTGCTGTCTTCTAGTTACCAGTGTTGCTGTCTGATGTTACTTCCATCTGAAGTTTAATTTTTTTTTCAAATCATGTGTAAATTGTTAAGAAGAAAGTACTCAGGTTATTTGGACCTAACTATCAGGTGCTTCTTTTGGCCTAGAAGGAGCTGTGAAAGAATTTCTGAGATACTGAAAGGACCAAGAAGTGAGAAAATTTGGGAAGCTCTACTCTAAAATAAATCCCTATAATTGCATTTGCTATGTCAAAAGGTAGGCAAGGGGGGAAAAATAGGCAGGCTTGGCTTGTAATGTGTGTGCATGCTAAGTTGAGTCAGTCATGTCCAACTCTGTGACCCTGTGGACCCTGAGCCCTGCCAGGCTCCCCTGTCCATGGGATTCTCCAAGCAAGAACACTGGAGTGGGTTGCCATGCCCTCCTCCAGGGGATCTTCCCAACCCAGGGATCGAACTCGCATCTCTGTTGTCTCCTGCACTGGCAGGCGGGTTCTTTACCACTAGCGCCACCTGGGAAGCCCTTGGTTTGTCATACGTAAATCCAAATTGCCTTCCAGAAGTTTTTCATTTGTGATCCAACCAACAGATTATGAGAGTGTAAGACAATTTAAAGGTAACAGTAATGTAAGAGACTCCAAGTATCTGATTTCTTCCCTCCAGGAGACTGTCTTGCACAAAGAATCCAAAGACTTTCTTGGACTTAATATTTATTTCCATATATGCAAATTATGCATTTCAATTTGTTTTACTCCATGGGATTTAGAGATTCATTTAAACAAGACGTTAGTAGTAAAAGCACCAAGTGTTTCTCTCTGGATGAGGGATTTCCAGTAATTATTGCTTTCTTCAGAACTTTGTATATTAGCTGAAATTTTCACAATGATTATATTCAATCCTTTTAATCAGAAAAAAATTTTCTAAAAATGAAGACTCTGAATATTTTGGATTAAATTTGCACCTAACTTGCATTAGTATGAACTAAGGACACGTACTAAAATATTTGCCTACCGTCATCCTTCTTTCATTTCTCAAATGAAACCCCTGGTCATAAAAATAGTCTTTGCTTGCAGTTAGGGGAGAGAGAATTTAAAAAGAAAAGCAGAAGGAAAGCTGTCTGTTAGCCAGTCTAAATTCAGACAAGTGTCTGAGGGGCAGAAAAATGTCTGGGTCCAGGCCCAGCTCCCCCCAAGTCCCAAACCCTCAGTGGGTCAAGGAGGAGCCAGTGACTCTAAGCGAGGTGCTGATTTTAGATGTGGACACAGATTAATTTTAGAAGGCCTGACATTCTGAGTCATCCTGAGGTGGCCTGATTGGAACTGGTCGGAGGAGCCCATTTCAAGCTGTCTTCTCAGCTGTCCCAGACCCCCAGAGCTCTGCCAGCTCCTGGAATGGCAGGCCTTGTTCCCATTAGCAAGGGCTATCGCACCAAACAGGGAGGACGAGGATCGCCGACTCACAGCGGCAGGTCCACCTCCACACACACAGTCCTGGCTGCTCTATTTCCAGGGGCAGCTCAAAGCCAGCTAGTATGATCACAACCGGAAATGGACTCCCACCCTTTCCATGACACCAGCAGCCCTAAAGCACATACTGTATACAAAAAAAGTGGGGCAGTGATTCCTAAACCTAATCATCCACATTGCCTAGGGAATTTATTAAAACTATAGATGGTCCGGACCAGCCCCAGATCTGCAGATTCAGTATACCTGGGGAGGGGCCCCTAGGTGTTCTGTGTATCAGCCAGGTTTGGAAACTGCCGCTGTGGGGGGCCCAGAGCTGAGTGACACAGCCCCAGACCATCAGGGTGGCTACAGGCAGTGGACGGTGTGACTGACCATCTCGGTCTCGTGTCCCTCTCCTGGCCAGCGTTCAAGTTCATCCCAGCACGTGGGCTGAGAGTAGGAGTGGGGTGATTCCACAGAGGAAACTGGAGTCTTCCATGGAAAAGAGGGGTGAGTGCTGGGCAGGCAAAAATAGCAAATGTCCCCTCTGCTGTCTATCCCAGCCATTTATCATCAGCATCAAAGAATCCAGTTAGCATCGTGTCATGGACATTGTCTGCCCAGTACTGCTTCCTCTAAAAAAGGCACTTCCTTCATTAGAGAATTGCCCCTCCCCCAAGAGCACTAAGTTTCTGGTTCCATCACCCCAGCTATTACCCAAGTTTGGGCTGGGTTTCTGTCACTTACAATCAAGAGTTGTAACTGGGAGTGCCCTGATGGTCCAGTGGTTAGGACTCTGCACTTTCACCGCTGTGCCCCTGAGGCAAGTCCTGGTGGGGAAGCTGAAATTCTGCAGACTTTGCTGCACAGCCCCTCTCCTAAAAAAAGAGTTATAACTAATGTTCATGTTATATATCAATTTATCCAAAAAGAAGATAAATAGGCCCCAGGGAAAATGCTAGGGCCAGAGTCCTCCCTCAAAGCCCTACAGACGTCACCCACTCATGACCCATCCCTCAGCCAAATTCAAGTTTGGTCATTTGAGAAATTCAATCCGCAAAGTTTGGTAAGATATGCTTTCTGGAGCAGAGAAATCTAAGGCTGGATTTTGATTGAGAGACCACAGGATACTCTCAAAGCAGCTCTGCAGGCTGAAGATCTCTTATTCCAGGAAGGGCTGTAAATACTGCCCACTCCAGAAGCATGCATGCTGCACCCTCACTATTTTTAGCAGCCTGCCGTGCTTCAGAAAGGGCTCAGGAGCCCTGCGGCTGGCGTCCTGGGGGAAAGATGAGCTGGCACTCAACTGTGCTGCCCCACTCGGCGTCTGAGCTTAGCAGAGGGAACTTGATTCACGCTGAAGCGGGGTTAGAGCCAAGGGCTCTGGGATACCTCTCTTAAGAGCGCCTGTGTGGGAAGTGTGTCCAGCTGACAAGCCTTGTAAAGCCCAAGGGCTCCTGCTTCCTGACAGCTAGAAGGGACCCCTGCTCCCATGGGCTGATCAACACTAGCATCGCACTAACCTTGCCTGGGATCCTGGACGTGCCTCTCTTCCTGTGAGGGTTACAGGACTCACAGAGATTCTCAGAAGTCTCTGCTGAAAGGTCAAGGAAATGTAGATTGACAGAGCACTCCACAAGGGCATGATTTCCTGGAGTCTCAAGTTTTCTCCTAAAACATGCATATGCATTTTTAACAGCCTTATTAAGATGCAATTCCCATAGCACACTATTTACCCAATAGTTTTTATATAGTCACATAATTGTGCAGCCATCCCCCCCAATCAATTTTAGAACAGTTTCATCATCCCATAAAGCAACATTGCACCTTTTAAGCTGTTACCCTCACCAGCTGCCCCATCCCTGACAGCCCTGATTTATTTTCTGTCTCTACAGGTTTGACTATGCTGGGCATTCTATTCCTACAAATGGAATTGTATGATATGTTCGCTTTTGTGACTGTCTTCTTTCACCGAGCATGTTTTCAAGGTTCATCCATCTTATAGCATGAATCAGTACATTTTTTATGGCTGACAATACTCCGTTGTATGAATATACCACATTTTCTTTATCTCATTCAACTACTGACAGGTGTTCAGGTTGTTTCTATTTTTCAGATACTATATATCATGTTGCTCTGAACATTTATGTATGAGTCTTATCTGGATATATGTTTTCGTTTCTCTTAGATATATGCCTAGTAATGAAACTCCTGGGTAAAATGGTAATCCAGTCAACTATCTCAGGATTTATAATCAGGAGCAGTTTCAGCATCAAAGAATCCAGTAAGGACCATGGAATGGACATCATTTGTGTTTCTACTCAATGTTTCTCCCATCCCTCCAAGAAGGGCACCTTCTTCTTTGAAGGATTTGCTCTTCCCCTGACCTCTCTCAGCCCCAGGGATCAGTTCAGAGGGGTCACCTGAATCATTTGAACTGCCAGAGTCTCTCTCAGAGGCTGCCCATCTTATGTTCTCACCAGAAGTGTGTAAGGATCCCAGTTTCTCCACATCCTCACCAATACCTGGTATTATCTGCCTTTCTTGTTATAATGATGTTGAATATCTTTTCATGTGCTTCTTGGCTATTTGAGCATCCTCTCTGGAATATATCTATTCAGATTCTTTGCCCATTTCTAGTTGGATTATGTCTTTTATTTTTGAGTTGTTAAGTCTTTATATATTCTAGATGCAAGTCTTTTGCTGCATTTATGACTTGCAAATATTTTCTCTCATTTTGTGTATTGACTTTGCTTTCAAAGCGCCCTTTGAAGCACAAAATTATTCAATTGTGATGAAGTTCACTTTACTTACCTTTTATTTTGTTTCTTGTGCTTTTAATGTCATACTTAAGAAACAATTACCAAATCCAAAGTTATAAAGGTCACTCCTTTATTGTCTCCTAAAATTTGTATAGCATTAGCTCTTCCTTTAATCTTTAATGCATTTGAGTTAAACTTTATATATGGTGTGAGGTAGGGATCTAATTTTTTTTTTTTGTCTGTGGATATCCAGTTGTACCGGCACCCTTTGATGACAGGACTGTATTTTGCCCACTGAATTGGCTTGACACCTTTGTCAACAATCAATTGACTATAAATGTGACAGTTTATTTCCAAATTTTCATCCAGTCCATTCATCTACATCTCTATCCTTATGCCAGTAACACACTGTCTTGATTACCATAGCTTTGTAGTAAGTTTTGAAATTGGGAAATGTCAGTAGTCTGACATTGTTTTCTTAAAGATTATTTTGGCTTTTCTGGGTCTTGTGGGTCTCCACATGAATTTTATGATCAGCTTGTTAATTTTTACAAAGAAGTCAGCTCAGATTCCTATAGGGATTGTGTTAAATTTGTAGATCTGTTTTTGGAGTATTGCCATCTTAACAACACTGAGTCTTCTGATCCACAAACAAGGCATGTCTTCTTATTTATTTAAGTTTAATTTTTCTCAATTTTGTAGTTTTCTAAGTGTAAGGATTATACATCTCTTGTTAAATTTATTCTACAGTGTTTTATTGCCTCATGCTGTTATAAGTGGAATTGTTTTCTTAACTCATTTCTGTATTTTTCATTCCTAAGATATAGAAATGCAACCGATTTTTTTGTATTGAGCTTGTACCCTGCAACTTTGCTGAACTTGTTTATTAGTTCTAATAATTTTTTGTGGATACCTTAGGATTTTTCTATCCAAAAGGTCATGTCTTCTGTGAACTGAGCAAGTTTACTCCTTTCTCTCCAATTTGGGTTTCATTTATTTCCTTTTCTTGCCCAATTGCCCTGGCTACAACCTCCAGGACAATATTGAATAGAAATAGTGAAAGCAGAGGGAGGAAGGAGAGGATGGAATGTGTGGAGAGGGTACCATGGAAACATATATTACCATCCCCTGGAGAAGGATGTGGCAACCCACACCAGTATTCTTGCCTTGAGAATCCCATGGGCAGAGGAGCCTGGCAGACTACAGTCCATGGGGTCACAAAGAGTTGGAATGACTGAGCAACTAACTATAAACTATCATATGTAAAATAGATAGACACTGGGAATTTGCTGTGTGACGCAGGGAACTCAAACCACCAGTGCTCTGTAACAGCCTAGAGGGGTGGGGTGGGGAGGGTGGTGGGAGCGAGGTTCAGGAGGGAGGGGCATATGTATACCTGTGGCTGATTCATGGTGGTGTTCAGCAGAAGCCAACACCAGGCTGTAAAGCAATTATCCTTCAATTAAAATAAATAAATTTAATTTAAAAAATTACTAGTGAAAACAGACACCCTTATCTTGTTCCTAGTCTTAAGAGAAATGTACATTCTTTAACTATGAAGCATGATGTTAGCTGTGGGTTTAGGATTTTGGCTTCTGTTGTTGCTTTTGTTGTGTTCTTATAGATGTTCTTTATTAGACTGAGGAAGTTTCCTTCTACTCCTACTTTTTTGAGTGTCTTATTCATGAAAGGGTGCTGGATTTTGTTAAATGGTTTTTCTTATTGTCTTTTCTACCGAGATAACCATGTGACTTTTGTTTCTAATATATTGATTATGTGTATTACATTAATTGTTTTGGAATAAAAAAATCAATTTTGCATTTGTGGAATAAATTTCACTTGGTTATAGTGTATAAGTCTATTCATGTGTTGCTTGACTTGATTTGTTAGTACTTTGTTAACAATTTTCGCATTCACATTCGTAAGAAACATTGCAGTTTTCTCTTTCTAGTGATATCCTTCTCGTGTTTTGATATCAGAGTTAACAGTGGCCTTACAGAATGATTTGAGAAGTCCTTCCTCTTCTATTTTTTGGAAAGGCTTGTGAAGAATTGGCTTTATTTTTTCCTTAGATATTCGGTGAAATTTACCGATAAAGCCATCTGAGCCTGGGTTTTTCTTTGTGGATTGTTTTTTGACTACTAATTCAATCTCTTCTTATTTTAAGTATATTCAGATTCTCTATTTCTTTTTGAGTCAGTTTTGACAGTTTATGTCTTCCTAAAAATGTATCCATTTCATCTGTTATCTAATCTATTGTCATTCGTTGTTCATAGTTCAGTTCAGTTCAGTTCAGTCGCTCAGTTGTGTCCGACTCTTTGCGACCCCATGAATCCCAGCACGCCAGGCCTCCCTGTCCATCATCAACTCCCGGAGTTTACTCAAACTCATGTCCATCGAGTCGGTGACACCATCCAACCATCTCATTCTCTGTCATCCCCTTCTCCTCCTGCCCCCAATCCCTCCCAGCATCAGGGTCTTTTCCAATGAGTCAACTCTTCACATGAGGTGGCCAAAGTATTGGAGTTTCAGCTTCAACATCAGTCCTTCCAATGAACACCCAGGACTGATCTCCTTTAGGATGGACTGGTTGGATCTCCTTGCAGTCCAAGGGACTCTCAATAGTCTTCTCCAACACCACAGTTCAAAAGCATCAATTTTTTGGCACTCAGCTTTCTTCACAGTCCAACTCTCACATCTATACATGACCACTGGAAAAACCATAGCCTTGACAAGATGGACGTTTGTTGGCAAAGTGATGTCTCTGCTTTTTCATATGCTGTCTATGTTGGTCATAACTTTCCTTCCAAGGAGTAAGCATCTTTTAATTTCATGGCTGCAATCACCATCTGCAGTGATTTTAGAGCCCAGAAAAATAAAGTCCGACACTGTTCCCACTGTCTCCCCATCTATTTCCCATGAAGTGATGGGACCAGAGGCCATGATCTTAGTTTTCTGAATGTTGAGCTTTAAGCCAACTTTTTCACTCTCCTCTTTCACTTTCATCAAGAAGCTTTTTAGTTCCTCTTCACTCTCTGCCATAAGGGTGGTGTCATCTGCATATCTGAGGTTATTGATATTTCTCCCAGCAATCTTGATTCCAGCTGTGCTTCTTCCAGCCCAGCATTTCTCATGATGTACTCTGCATATAAGTTAAATAAGCAGGGTGACAATATTCAGTGTTGACAAATCTTCTTCTATTTGGAACCAGTTGCTGTTCCATGTCCAGTTCTAATTGCTGCTTCTTGACCTGCATACAGGTTTCTCAAGAGACGGGTCAGGTAGTCTGGTATTCCCATCTCTTTCAGAATTTTCCACAGTTGATTGTGATCCATGCAGTCAAAGGCTTTGGCATAGTCAGTAAGGCAAAAATAGATGTTTTTCTGGAACTCTCTTGCTTTTTCAATGATCCAGCGGATGTTGGCAATTTGATCTCTGGTTCCTCTGCCTTTTCTAAAACCAGCTTGAACATCTGGAAGTTCACGGTTCACATATTGCTGAAGCCTGGCTTGGAGAATTTTGAGCATTACTTTACTAGCGTGTGAGATGAGTGCAATTGTGCGGTAGTTTGAGCATTCTTTGGCATTGCCTTTCTTTGGGATTGGAATAGTACTCCTTTATAATCCTTTTTATTTCTATAAAATCAGTAGTAATATCCTCTATTTAATTTATGATTTTAGTTATTGGAGTTTGTTCATTGTCAAAGTAGTTAGATCTGTCAATCTTTATGGTCTTTTTAAAGGACCAACTTTTGATTTTATTGATTTTTCTCTATTATTTTTCCATTCTCTATTTCAATTATATCCATTTTAACATTTATTATTCCCTTCCTTTTGCTTACCTTAGGTTTAGTTTATTCTTTTTCTA
Source organism: Odocoileus virginianus (assembly GCF_023699985.2). Taxonomy (NCBI): domain Eukaryota; kingdom Metazoa; phylum Chordata; class Mammalia; order Artiodactyla; family Cervidae; genus Odocoileus; species Odocoileus virginianus. The sequence goes on along the minus strand of NC_069686.1, from coordinate 263,930 downwards.
GTGTCTTAAAGTGAAAGTTTAGGCCTCTGATTTTAGATCTTTCTTGTTTTTTAACATAGGTATTGACAACTATCAATTTCTCCTAAACTCTACTTTACTCACATCCTATAAGTTTGACATATTGTATCTTCACTTCATTTATTCAAAAGTGTTTTCTAATTTCCTTTGTGATTTCTTTTTTTACCTATTGGGTAATTAGAAATATCTTGTTAATTTCCAAATTTGTGAGTTTTTCACATTGCTATCAGTTCTTGATTTGCAATTTCAACTATTATGGTCAGAAGATATACTTTGTATTGTTTCTATCTTTTATTAATAAAATTTGTTTAGGTTCATTTTATGGGCTAGCTCATGGTCTGTTCTTCTGAACGCTACAGGTGCACTTGAGAAGAATGTATATTCTACCATTGTTGGGTGGGAAGTTATATAGATGTCTCTTAATTCTAGTTGATTTATAGTGATATTCAAGTCTTCTATTTGGTTATTTTTTGGTCTGGTTCTATCCATTACTGAATGTGTCATATGAAGTATCCAACAATTACTGTTGCATTGTCTATTTCTCCCTCTAAGTATGTCATGCTTCAAATGCATTTTGAGGCTCTACTGTTAGGTACATATATGTTTATAAGTGTTGCATCTTGCCAATGAATTGACACTTTCATCATTATAAAATATGTCTATAGTATCATTTTTTAAATTTATTTTGTTCCATATATAGCCACTCTTTCTTTTCTTTATTATTTGTATCACTTTTTTTTCATTCTTTTACTTTTAGTCAGTTTGTATCTTTGAATCTAAATCGTGTCTCCTGTAGATAGCATGTAGTTGGGTTTCATGTTTTTTCAATCCAGTCTGATAATTCTGTCTTTTGACTGGATTACTTGCTCTATTTACATTGAATGTTATCATTGATATGATTGGAATTACATCTGCCCTTTTATTTTTTTGTTTTCTATATTTCATATTTGTTTTTTCTCCTCTGTTCCTCTGCTACTGCCTTCTTTTGTGTTAATAGGTATTTCCTAAGTGTAACATTTTTATTTACTTAGTGTTTCTTTTACTATGTGTTTCCAAATATTTTTTTCTTAATGGTTACTTTGGGATTACAATTAACATCTTAATTTATATCAGCCTAGTTCAGATTAACACCAACATAGTTGGTATTCCATGGGGCTTCCCAGGTGGAAAGAACCCTGGTGTAAAGAACCCTGCCTGCCACTGCTGGAGACATAAGAGACGCAGATTCAATCCTTGGGTCGGGAAGATCCCCTGGAGGAGGGCATGATAACCCACTCCAGTATTCTTGCCTGGATAAACCCATGAGCAAAGGATCCTGGCTGGCTACAGTCCATGGGGTCACCAAGAGTCAGACACGACTAAAGTGACTTAGCATGCACGTAGTTTCAATCTTACACAAAACTTTCTTCCAATAAAACTCCATTCCTTCCCCTTTACTTTGTGGTGCTCTATTCATACAAATTACAGCTTTATATATTTTGTAACCATTAACCGAGATTTCTAATTATTGCTTTATGCAATTGTCTTTTTGTTCAGAGGGGGAAAAAAGAGTTACTAACAATATACGTTTATACTATTTTTTTTAATATCTAACTATGTAGTTACTTTTGTTGTTTAGTCTCTAAGTCATGTCTGGCTTTTTTACAACCCCATGGACTGACTGTAGCCTGCCAGGCTCCTCTGACCATAGGATTTCCCAACTAGAATGGGTTGCCATTTCCTTCTCCAAGGGATCTTCCCAACCCAGAGATCAAACCCACATCTCCTGCTTTGGCAGGCAGATTCTTTACCACTGAACCACCAGGGAAGCCCTGTAGTTATTTTATCAGTGCTTTTAATTTCTTCACTGGCTTCAAGTTACTTGCAGTGTTTCTTTTCTTTTAGCCCGAAGGACTTAATGTTAAAATTTCTTTTAAGACAGGTCTCCTAGTGACAAATTCTCTCAGTGTTTCATTATATGGGAATATCTTAACATAGTCTTCATTTTTGAAGGACAATTTTGATGAATATAGAATTATTTGAGGGTTTTTTCCACCACTTTGAATATATCATCCACTGCTTCATGGCTTCCATTGTTTCTAATTGGAAATCAGCTTTTAATCTTATTGAGGATCATTTGTACATAATGAATCATTTCTCTCATTGTTTTCAAGATTCTTTGTCTTTTGAGAATTTGATTATGATGGGTCTAGGTGTGGATTTCTTTGAATTTACCCTAATTGAAGTTTTTGAATATTTGGAATAACTTCCAAGTTTATTTTTTCATCAAATTGGGGACATTTTCATCTAATACATATATTTGATTGTGCCCAGTCTCTAAAGGCTCTGTTCATTTTCTTCTTCATTGTTTTTTCTTTCTGCTTAATTCGCCTCTCAGACTGGATAATCTCAATTGGTCTACTTCAGATTCATTGACTTTTTTCTTCCTTCTGCTCAAATACACTGTTGAACCCTTCTGGTGAAGTTTTCATATTAGCTATTGTATATACACACACACACACACACACACATATAGGTCCACAGTTATCTACAAGTCATACTAAAGGAAAGCATGAGAATGATTTCATAATACACATAGTACATCAATAAAAAGATAAAAATTATATATAATTTAAACATATGTTTTCTTTTAGTATGATATGGTTTTCTTTAGTTCTTTGAGCATATTTAAAGTAGCCAGTTTAAAGTCTTTATCTAGCAAGTCTATCACCTACATGTCCTCAAGGACAGTTTTTATTGATGGCTTTTTCCCTATGAATGGGTTATACTTTGTGTCTTTCCATGTTTCATAATTTTTTGACATTTGACATTGAAAATGACATTTCAAATACTATACTATGGCAATTCTGAAAAACAGGTTCTCCCTATCCCCAGGATTTGTTGTTTCTGCTGTTTGTTATAGTTGAGTTTTTGTTTTGTTGTTTAGTGCCTTTTATGGAACTAAAAGTTCTGCATAGTAAGTATCCTTTGTTGTATGTGGTCGCTGAAGTTTCTGCTTAGTTAGCCTAGTGATTCTTATTGATTGGACAGAGATTTTTTGAACACCTGGAACCAATGAGTCTGCCAGTCTGTGATAAGGGGCTGTGTGAGTATGTGTGTGCTGGATATGCCTTCACAATCAGCCAGGCAGCTTATAACGCTTGCAGCCTTCACTCTCTCCTTTAACAGAGCCTCAAGGTCAGCCAGAGTTGAGAGCTTGGAACCTTCGCAGGTCTTTCTTGAGTTTGCATGCAGCTCTGACCATGCTCACAGTCCAGTGCATGAAGGTGGCCTTCTAGATTTCCAGGAATATTTTAGAGTGTTTGAATACTCCTATGGACATTTCATTCCTAGCTTTTCCTATTAGAATTTTTTTTTAGTAGTCTATTATTTAACCCAACTGTTATCAGTTGCCTGTAGTTATTTTCAATGAAATTTCCCTGGGGAAAGGCTCTTCACACTGTATGTGCTCAAAGACTGGTCAAAAACAGATAGCTTTATAAAGAGGGGTCTCCAAGGCAACACCAGCAGGTCAAATGATGACAGTTCTCTGATAATGGGGTTTTGAAAGAGCTCCAGGTCAACTCTGCTCCCTTAGGTGGCTGCCAGGCTGCTGATATTCACTGCAAATGGGACAGCTATTTTTCAAGGTTACCATAGGGATAGGACTAGGACAGAATAAAATGCCCCGAAGTCCACCATCCTTCCAAGATTCAGCCATTTTTTAAAATAAGTATTTCCCAGATTTCTGCAAATCTGCAGTTAATTTCTAGAGTTCTACAAAGGTTGATTCTGGCTTTTTGGAGTCAATTTTCTCATTCCTCTTACAAAGAGAAATTTCCGAATTTTGCCAATATCTGCTGATTTCCACTTCATATTTTACATTCTACTCCACAATATATCCAAGTGGGTTTTCTCCCCAACTGTTTTTATTATAACTTTATTTGATTTTAAATTATTTCCTGTAGAATGAAATCAACTCTCAAGAAAGATACCCTGAGTTTATTCTGGGATTTCACACCCACCAGCACACTCCTAAGAAGTATAGCTCATTAAAACATTCTAATTATGTGTTGTCTCCTCCACCAACTGTAACCTCCCTGGTTTCAGAACCAAGTTAGCCTTCATTTCCGTCAGCTGTGCCTGGCACAGACCTTAAAATAGGTGATTGCAAGTTCGGGGCTGAAATGAATGGTCTGCATTCTTATTTATCCGACTATCCCAATGGTGGGCTGGATAGCTCAGTCATAACCCCCCTAGAGTGAGTTCAGTTCAGTTCAGTTGCTCAGTCATGTCTGACTCTTTGCGACCCCATGGACTGCAGCACGCCAAGCCTCCCTGTCCATCCTAGAGCTTATTCAAACTCATGTCCATCAAGTCGGTGATACCATCCAACCATCTTGTCCTCTGTTGTCCCCTTCTCCCGAAAGACTGAGTTCAATAAATGTATTATAGGACTTCCCTGGAAGTCCATTGGTTAAGACTCCACATTTCCAAAGCAAGTGATGCAGGTTTGATCCCTGGTCAGGGAACTAAGGTCCCACATGCCCTATGGAGGGGCCAAAACAAAACCAAATCAAAATAAAGACATTGTATATGATATATATATATATATATATATATATATATATAATATATCAATATATATCAATAACAATATATATGTATAAATCAACAAGAATATATATATAAAATACAGAGTTCTCTTACCATTTCAAATACATGGATAAAATACCACAGCTTCTTGGCCACTATAAAGACACCCAATATTTGATGCTGCCCAAGCAGGAGAGCTGTTTTCTCGTCTCTCTGGTGGGAGCCAGGCTTTGCCTCTCACTGTGTGCCAGGAGGGAGCCAAGCCCTCTTCTTTATACTTCTGGTGGCCAAGGGAGGTTACAAGACTCAGGTTGGCTGATGAGGTGTTTCTGCCAGAGTCACCGTGCTGGTGGGATCATCTTTTCAGCAGAGAACCTGAGGATACAGAAGGGTGGCTGTGGGCATCCAGATGGCCTCTGGGACCGGGCCTGGGTGGTGAGCAGACCCCCTGCGGTTCCGGCCCAGCTCTGCTCACAGCCTCCCAGTGCACCCCACAGTCTGAGATGCTCTCCAAACGCACCAAAACTGTGCTTCAGCGGCCCTGGGCATCTGTACTACAACCCCCTCCCAGACCTTCAGCCAGTCCCCATTTTTATTATAAACTGTTTATAATAAAAATGTTCATATTGATTGGGATTGAAGAATCCACTGATGTAGGATTTGTGGCCCAGAGTTTAAGCGGTAAACTTTTGAGACTTTGGAGAAAAGGTGGACTCCAATGACACATATCCTCTAGTCCCGAAAGCTTTCTTCATGACCCCCATGTGCTGGTGAGACTAGTCTCAGCTTGTACTTGTTCCTGGAACCCTCCTTCATGGCTGAGGCCTGAAGTCCTACCCTAGGAAGCCTCACAAACATCACCTCATTCATCCACTGGGAGACCCTTGCACTGTTAAGGGACCGGGAGCCCGGCAGGGGCAGGGGGGTCTTCTGGGGAGGCATGGAGGAGGGCTGTTTTCCTGGGGCAGGAGGAGGCTGCTGCCTGAGGTCCTGAGGGCTGGTCATGGGATTCCCCAGGAGGAAAGGAGCTGATCATTGGAGGAGTGAGCTCCCCTTGGCCCTGCTCAGCCTTCCCACCAGGGTCCAGTCCAGGGGCAGGTCAGCCAAGCCAGGACTGGGCAGGGAGGACAGGAGTCATAAATTCCTGGCAGTCTTGCTGGGAACCTAGAGGACCCATTAGCTGCTGCTCCTGTGGGTAAAGGTCAGAAGGCTGTGGTCCCAGAAAGAGAGGTGAACAGTGGAGGCCAGGAGAGCCCAGCTATCTCCAAGATGAGGGCGCACATCCCTGCATGGTTAGCTTTAGTTTTTGTGCTTCCAAATAACAGGTCTTCTACTTCATTCTCATCTTACTCAAAAGTCAAAGCCATGGTCCCCCCACCAACCCCATGTCATCCTGCTTGATGGTGCGTTTCCCTAAGGAAGACCCTTACTGCCAAGAAATTCTGCAACCTCTTCTCCAGCCACTGCTGGAACTGATTCCAAACACACTGTGACTGCTGCCAAGGAAACCAAGGCCCGTGATGCAAAGCCCCAGGGTTTGTGAGGCCTGGATTCATGCAAGCAAAGGAAGAGTGTGGTCATAATGAGAAACTTTAGAAACTGTGTATGAAACCCTAAACCAAAAACCAGAAAGAGAAACAAGGCAAACATACTTCATGAGTTTAGTATAACCAACCTATAAATTCAATCTATAATATGTACTTCTGAGACCTTGGGCTCTTGGTGGGAGTCTTGGCTCAGCTATGCCTGGACTCCTGACTGCAGGAAACAAGAGATAACAAGGGGTGCTCTTTGAAGCTGCTGTGTTTTAGCTTAACCTGTAACACAGCAACAAATAACTAACACAGAGAGAGTCTCTGCTGTTGAGGTGGGAGACAGACAAGCCCCAGGCTGAGCAGCTGTAACCAGTCTCCTGCTGACACTTCTAGTTGACCGGCCAGAGACAACCCAGAAAGCTGCCCTCATGCAAGCAACCTAAGTTGCCCCCGTTGCATACAATTCACTCCAAGTTCACCCATGTGCTTTTCCACGTGGAATTTGCCTCTAATAAACACTACCTCTATTTCACAATCTTGGTCTCTTTGCTAATTCTTTCTTCAAAGAGGACAAGGACCGAGACCCTTCTTCCAGTTACTCCGCCATCAGAATCATCATGACCTTCGGGTGAGATGTTTTTTTTTTGAGCTTCCCTGGTGGATCAGTGGTAAAGAATCCACCTACAAGTGCAGGAGACATGGGTTTGATCCCTGGTCCTGGAAGGTCCCCACACAGCCCAGAGCGTGCGCCACAGCACTTGAGCCTGTGCTGGAGGGCCCAGGAGTCACAATCACTGAGCCCAGGTGCCTTAACTACTGAAGCCCGGGCACGTAGAGCCTGTCCTCGGCAACAAGAGAAGCCGCCACCGTGAGAAGGCCGCACACCACAGCTAGTGAGGTACCTCTGCTCCCCGCAACCGGAGACAAGCCTGAGCAGCGAGGAAGACGCAGCACAGCCAAAAACAAATAAAGATTTTAGAAGACACTTTCTTTTTACTGTTTTCCATTGTCCTACTAATATACACACTTTAAGAAAACTTAGGGAGGAAAAACAGTTAAAATCACCAAATTTGTCACCTTGCAACTGCTATCATATTAATCATTTCAGCCACTCATATATTTTCTTCTATTTAGAGGGTATTTTGTCTAGTTATAATTATTCAGCATATAGAACGTTTTACCTTTTTTTTAAAATTACTATTGGAGTATAGTTGATGTACAATATTGTGTTAGTTTCAGGTATACAGCAAAGAGAATCAGTTATACATTTATGCATATCCACACTTTTTAAGACTTTTTTCCCCATATAGGTCATTACAGTGTATTGAGTAGGGTTCCCTGTGTTATGGGCTTTCCTGGTGGCTCAGCTGGTAAAGAATCTGCCCGCAATGCAGGAAACCTGGGTTCAATCCCTGGGTTGGGAAGAGCCCCTGGAGAAAGGAATGGCTACCCACTCCAGTATTCTGGCCTGGAGAATTCCGTGGACTGTATAGCCCATGGGGTCGCAAAGAGTCGGACACAGCTGAGCGACTTTCACTTTCCCTGTGCTGTACAATAGGTCCTTATTAGTTATCTCTTTTATATACAGTAATATGTATATGTCAATCCCAATCTCTACATTTATCCCTCCCTTTTCTTGCCTGGTAACCATAAGTTTGTTTTCTATACATGTGATACTATTTGTTTTGTAAATAAGTTCGTTTGTACCATTTTTTATATTCCATATATAAGCAATATCATATAATATTTGTCTTTTTCTGTTTGATTTACTTAATATGACAATCTCTAGGCCCCATCCATGTTGCTGCAAATGGCTTTATTTCATTCTTTTTTATAGCTGAATGATATTCCATTGTATATAAGTACCTCTTGTTTTTTTGGTGTTTTGTTGTTTTTTTTCACTTAACATTTTTGGGTTTTGATAATCTTTATTAATTTTACCTCAAATGTATATATGATGTGTTCTGGATCTGAGACAGACTTCTCACTAGTGGTCCTGTGGTAAATGATGAGCCGGTAGCCGTCTTTGCTCAGGCCCTTAGCCAGGTGATGTGGCGAAAGCAAATGGAAAATCTGTAACAAATGGAACACTCCTGAGCCAGGGAATGGAGAAGCTCCTGAGAGGAGGGAGGACACACTTGCTCCTTGGATCCTGGGTTCTCACGCTTACGTTCTGCAGTGTAAATATACCCCTCCAAGGGCCAGATAACCCAGAGTTGGTTGTCTCCAAGCTCCCAGGCCTTACTCCCCGTGACATATGTAACTACACATTCAGAGTTAAGTAAACTGTAGAGTTCTCTTGCTATGTTTACCATAAATTAACTTTTAAGTCTCCCTTTTAGCCCAGTTTTATGGAATGAATATTTTTGTGCTCCCCAAACTCATATGTTAAAGCCCTAACCTCTGATATGAAGGGGGCTTTGGGAGATGATTGGGGTTAGATGAGGAAATGGGAGGGGCAACCTCCTGATGGGATTGAAAGAAAGTGTTAGTCACTCAGTCATGTCCCATTCTTTGCAATCCTGTGGACTGTAGCCCTCCAGGCTCCTCTGTCCATGGATTCTCCATGAAAGATACTGGAGTCGGTAGCCATTCCCTTCTCCAGGGGATCTTCCTGACTCAGGGACTGAACTTGGGTCTCCTGCACTGCAGGTGGATACCTTACCACCTGAGCCACTTTAGTGCCTTATGATAAGAGACACCCAGAGAACTTGCTCCCCATCTCTGCCATACGAAGACTCAGCAAGAAGGAAGCCACCCCAAACCAAGAAGAGAGCTTTCACCAGGGCTGAATCAGCCAGCACCTGATATTGGACTTCAGCCTCCAGAACTGTGAGATGTAAACTTCTGTTGTTTGAACCACCTAGCCTATGGTATTTCGCTATGGCAACCTGAGCAGACTAAGACACCCAGGACTCCAAGTTTCAGGAAAATTTAATCAGTAAGCCTGCAGAAACACAAAACTAGTTTCTTTACCCTCCATGACATTATAAAATAATACTACTTATTCTCATAAGCTTGTAGTGCTGTTGAGAAACTTAGTCTTCAAGATTTCAAATACCTCTTTGGAACTGATTATAGGAATATAAACGTAATCAATGAAAGTGTTAACCAAATTTCAGATACAGTTCTGGATGAATAATCTATGCATGTAAGCTATGTAGGAACATATTGTTGGTTTTTTTTTTCATCGAATAACCTCAAGTGGGGTACATATCTTTGTTTTCTACCTAGACCTCAAAAATATCTTTCCCAATTTCCCTGCTGAATAGTTAATATTAAGGAATAAACAAACAAACAAATAATTAGAACCAAGTTCTCCCTAGGCCACACATTAGAATCACCTGGGAAGCTTTTCAGACAAATAGCCCAGGGTTCCTCTCTGGACACCAGAGGCCACTTGGAAAAAAGAAATCAAAAGTATTTTCCAGAACCAGAAGAGCCTTGTTCTCACGGCACCTGCCACCTCTTCAAAGCCACAAATACATCTCCAGGAGGGAGGACCATGGATGGATGGTGGGGCCCATGGGGCTTTAGACTTGACCCCATGCTGGGACAGAGGACACAGGACTGGGGTCATGAAGGCTGGAGCCGATCAGCCTGTCCCAGGGTGGGACATGGGCTCAGAATTATAGTCTCAGTCACTCGTGGAAACAGTGGTGACTTACTAAGGGGAGAAGCAGGGCCAAAGAGGGTGCTGGAAGGCTGGGGTGGGAGCAGAAAAACCCCTGATGGAGGCCCCTAGGGCAGGGCTGCCCTCACAGCTCCCTGGCCTCCTATGCTTGTGTGGGGCTCCAAGGATCTCTGGCCACATCCCATCCCAGGTCAGGACCCATTGCCCTGTGATCCCAAAGTCACCCAGTGGATCCAGTGCCCCCAGCACCAGCACCACCCCTGCCCTGGGACCCTGAGTACATATGCTTCAGGAGGGGCCTACAAGCCACCCAGCAACACAGCCCAGAGCCTGTGATCCAAGGGCAAGTTGGCCTGTCTAGATAGTTCTGAGGAGAGACAGGGAAGGGGAGAGAAGCCTGTGCTTCACCCTTGCAGCTGGGCTGCCTCTCTGCTCTTGGCCTCAAGGCCCTGCAGTTGATTTTCTTGTGGTAGAATTTTTAAATCATTTAAATACTTAAAAAATACCAATGCCTGAACATTGCCCCAAACCTATCAGTCTCCGTGGCGCAGCCCTCCGGCTCTGGGCATTAACTTGCCCTTTATCGAGACTCTGTCCCCTAAACCTGCCTGACAGAGATGCCAAGGCTTCAGCCAGCAGGCATCTAAGGAGCTTCTGCTAGGTGTTCAGCCCATGAGGCTTTGGGAGGTATGCTAAGAAGACACGAGGGAATGGACCGGCTGCTCCTGCCCACAGGGTTTCAAAGCACAGAGCAGGTGAGCGGGAAACCACGAGACCCTTGAGGGAGTCCACAAAGAAGAAAATGTTTCCACAGTCCCATTGAAATGCCACTTGAGTTTTGTTGGTGTTTGTGTTGCCGGAGCACAAACGGTGGTGGGTCAACCTCAGGGCCTTTGCACGGCTCCAGCAGCAGTTAATCACATGATTCTCCATCACATATGCTAAGTCTTCTTACAGTTCTCCCTGATGGAGCCCTCCACACTGTTGGTGGGAATGTAGACTGGTGCAGCCAGTAAGGAAAACAGTATGGAGGTTCCTCAAAAGACTAAAAACAGAGATGCCATATGATCTAGCAATTCCACTCCTGGGCGTAAATCCAGAGAAAACTGTAATTCAAAAAGACATATGCCACCATGGAATATTACTCAGCCATTAAAAAGAATTCATTTGAATCAGTTCTAATGAGATGGATGAAACTGGAGCCCATTATACAGAGCGAAGTAAGCCAGAAAGATAAAGACCATTATAGTATACTAACACATATATATGGACTTTAGAAAGAGGGTAATGATAACCCTATATGCAAAACAGAAAAAGAGACTCAGATGTATAGAACAGACTTGTGGACTCTGGGAGAAGGCGAGGGTGGGATGTTTCAAGAGAACAGCATTGAAACATGTATATTATCTAGGGTGAAACAGATAACCAGCCCAGGTTGGGTACATGAGATAAGTGCTAGGGCCTGGTGCACTGGGAAGACCCAGAGGGATTGGGTGGAGAGGGAGGTGGGAGGGGGGACTGGGATGGGGAATACATGTAAATCCATGGCTAATTCATTTCAATGTATAACAAAAACTACTGTAATGATGTAATTAGCCTCCAACTAATAAAAATAAATAGAAAAAAAAAAAAGACATATACACCCCAGTGTTCATGGCAGCCCTGTTTATGATAGCCAAGACACGGAAGCAGCCTAGATGTCCATTAACAACTGGATGGATAAAGAACACATGGTGCATATAGACACACTGGAATACTACTCAGCCAAAAAAAGAATGAAATAATGCCACTGGTAGCAACATGGACAGACTTGGAGATTATCATATAAAGTGAAGTAAGTCAGACAGAGAAAGACAAATATCATATGATATTGCTTAGATGTGGAATATTTTAAAGTGGTACAAATGAACTCATCTACAAAGCAGAAATAGAGTTACAGATGTAGAAGACCAACCTGTGGTTACCAGGCAAGGTGGGGAGGGATAAATTGAGATATTGGGATTGACATATACACATGACTATGTACAAAATAGATAACTAATAAGGATGTACTATATAGCACAGGAAACTCTGCTGTATACTCTGTAATGACCTATATGGGAAAGAATCTGCAAGAGTCAATATATGTGTACGTGTAACTGATTCACTTTGTTATAGAGAAGAAATTGACACAACATTGTAAATCAACTATACTCCAATAAGAAAATTTTTTTAGACAAAAAGAAAGAAAAGAAAAAGAGACCACTACCTATCACACTCTGGTACAGTTAACAAAGAAGCAGGTGCAGAGCTACCTGAAAGGGCTATGAAGGAACATATACCTCCTTATTTCTGCTACATATTTCTTCAAACACCTCAACCAAAACAACCTACAGCAATATGTTGATGGCAGAGGCAGCCAGAGAATCCATCAAGCCAGATACTGAAGAGGTTACAGAAATGTAAAACAATGCCACTCTCCTCACTAAACTGATTTTTGAAACATGGGGTTATTTGTTCCCAGAAAAATGTGTTATTCATGTTTACATGGACTGGCTTTATGTTTTAATAAATTAATCAATATTTTAAACTTTCTCAATTTAAACATGGAAAAAAATATGGATAGATGTTTGTGCACATAAACAAAAGCTCCTTGGGATCTTCAATAATTTTGAAGACTGAAAAGGGATCTTAAGACCAAAACATTGCAGACCTACAGCCTCAGCACAAACCTAGATCCATCACGGGCAGTGACACTTGCTAAGTCTCCGCAGACAGTGGGCACCTGTCTCCATTGTTCTGGGGCAGTGTGTTCTGCCAAGCATGGTGCCAGTTCTGCACATTGATTCACAGTGAGACCCATCAGGGAACCTGAGGCCCAGGGAGGGCACAGCACCCCCCCCCCCCAAGAAACAGTGGAGCTAAAATCTGAGGTTCTGGAGACCGTCCTTAAGGCCCACTCCTTGGGCCCCCACACACACTGTTGCAGACCCCACTGACTGCTCCACATGAAGCAGAAAGAGTGGTATTAAAGGCCTAAAACTGGAAGAGAAGCAGCTGTGTGGGGCAGAAAAAATCCAGGAAACTGGAGAATAAGGACTCCACAGTTACTCCCACAGGTGAGTAGAACGTTCTTTCTATTGTCACAGGGCTAGAAAAGTCAGGGAACAGAGAATTATTTCTATAAGCATGACTCTTCTTCCAATCAGGTTTTTCTGGGTGGCTATGGGGCTGGCAGCCATTCACACCTTAGTAAGAAACACTTTGGTGACCTCATCATGGCCTTTTCTCACTGAGACCAGTTACACCAGAGTGGCAAGCCTTTTACCGCATGTGCAACACCCATCTGCAGGGTGGAGGTTCCTAAAGCCTGCAGCCTCCTGGAGGAGAGCAGAAATGATCAACAGTGGACACACTTGAAGGCATCCGAAGATTCTGAGGGTCAGAGAACAACAGCACTTAGCGAAAGGTCTGAAGTGGATCTCTTATAGATACCATATATATGGGTCTTGTTTTTGATCCAGTTAGCCAGTCTATGCCTTTTGGTCTGAGTATTTAATTCATTTACATGTAAGGTAATTATCGATATGTATGTTCTTATTGCCATTTTGTCAATTGTTTTGGATTTGTTTTGCAGGTCTTTCTTTCCCTTTCCTCTTTTGTTCTCCTGTGATTTGATGACTGTAGTGTTGCTTTTGGATTGCTTTTTTCTTTTTTGTGTGTATCTCTATTACATGTTTTCAGTTTGTGGTTACCATGAGGTTTTGGTAGAGCAGTCTATATATACACAAGACTGTCTTAAGTTGCTGAGCACTCAGTGAAAGGAATTAATGTTTTAAATTTTCTGTTTTCATATCTAAGATGAAAATATCTACAGATATAATCCATGTCCGCTAAAGCTCTTCTGGGCCTATTATAATTTTTAAGAGTTTAATGAGCTCCTGAGACCCAAAAAGTAGAGAATCAGTCCTCCATGGCAGTAGCCAGGTACCCTTAAGTTTCTCTTTGGCACCAGATTACACATCAGCTCCACCTCAAGTGTGTAAGGGAGGACTGACCTTCCCAGGTTCCCAAAGGTAGTTGCCCATCTGCCCTGGGAGTCCATCTTGGCCAGGCCAAACATGGGAGATACCAAGACATGGATGCAAGAAAGACTGTTACTGAATTCCCTCCTGGTCTGGCTACAGGATGGGAAAAGGTCAGTTTTCATTCCAATCCCAAAGAAACGCAATGCCAAAGAATGCTCAAACTACTGCACAATTGCACTCATCTCACATGCTAGTAAAGTAATGCTCAAAAGTCTCCAAGCCAGGCTTTAGCAATACGTGAACCATGAACTTCCAGATGTTCAAGCTGGTTTTAGAAAAGGCAGAGGAACCAGAGATCAAATTGCCAACATCCACTGGATCACCGGAAAAGCAAGAGAGTTCCAGAAAAACATCTATTTTTGCTTTATTGACTATGTCAAAGCCTTTGACTGTGTGGATCACAATCAACTGTGGAAAATTCTGAAAGAGATGGGAATACCAGACCACCTGACCTGCCTCTTGAGAAACCTGTATGCAGGTCAGGAAGCAACAGTTAGAACTGGACATGGACCAACAGACTGGTTCCAAATAGGAAAAGGAGTACGTCAAGGCTGTATATTGTCACCCTGCTTATTTAACTTATATTCAGAGTACATCATGAGAAACGCTTGGCTGGAAGAAGCACAAGCTAGAATCAAGATTGCTGGGAGAAATATCAATAACCTCAGATATGCAGATGACACCACCCTTATGGCAGAGAGTGAAGAAGAACTAAAAAGCCTCTTGATGAAAGTGAAAGAGGAGAGTGAAAAAGTTGGCTTAAAGCTCAACATTCAGAAAACTAAGATCATGGCATCTGGTCCCATCACTTCATGGGAAACAGATGGGGAGCAGTGTCAGACTTTACTTTTTTGGGCTCCAAAATCACTGCAGATGGTGATTGCAGCCATGAAATTAAAAGACACTTACTCCTTGGAAGGAAAGTTATGACCAACCTAGATAGAGTATTAAAAAGCAGAGACATTACTTTGCTAACAAAGGTCCATGTAGTCAAGGTTATGGTTTTTCCAGTGGTCATGTATGGATGTGAGAGTTGGACTTTGAAGAAAGCTGAGTGCCGAAAAATTGATGCTTTTGAACTGTGGTGTTGAAGAAGACTCTTGAGAGTCCCTTGGACTGCAAGGAGATCCAACCAGTCCATCCTAAAGGAGATCAGTCCTGGGTGTTCATTGGAAGGACTGATGTTGAAGCTGAAACTCCAATACTTTGGCCACCTCATGAGACGAGTTGATTCATTGGAAAAGACCCTGATGCTGGGAGGGATTGGGGGCAGGAGGAGAAGGGGACGACAGAGGATGAGATGGCTGGATGGCATCACCGACTCGATGGACAAGAGTTTGAGTAAACTCTGGGAGTTGGTGATGGACAGGGAGGCCTGGTGTACTGCAGTCCATGGGGTCACAAAGTCGGACACAATTGAGCAACTGAACTGAACTGAACTGGCCTCACATGTGGTGGACAGAAGCAGATGGCAGGGTGTTTGCAAAGAAATTAGGACTGGGCTACAAAGGAAGGGAAGGCAATCAACTGCTCTATGTCCCCAGCTATTTCTTAAAGGACCCCAGAAATAACCCTGCCTCAGAGCACCAAGCTGAGAAAAGGGGACACAGGAGGCCTGGTCCTAACAGCCCCACCCAGGAGAAGGCAAAGGTGGCCCCTTCTCCCCTCACTCTAGAGAAGAGACCACCAGGGGAAGGTCAGTTGGGGCACCCAAAAGGCTGTGGGAAGAAGCACGTGAACTAGGTACCCCTCCTGCCCCTGAACCCTGGGTGAGACCAGACACCACCAAGGTCCCTTCCCAATCAGGGCCAGAGCAATGCCCAATTCATTTGAATGAATTCCTAGAAGTTTTACAACACCGGGGTACATGCCTGGATGTGACTGTGTGTTCTTTTCTTCTTTTTCCTAGAACAGTGTGAGAAAGAGAGTGTGTGTATGTGTGTGAGGTGGGCGGGTGTGTGTTTTCTGCTAGGTGAGGCCAGACTCAGCCCAGGCTGCACTTGGAAATCATAAGGGCAGAAAACCAAGCTTGGTCTAGTGTGTGATTGGGAGCAACTGTCCCAGGACAGGTTGGAGGGACAGAAACTCAAGAGACTCCTTTCAGAGGTCACTGAATATGTGACCATCCACACAGAGAGGGTCCCCGACCTCTCAAGGCCCCACCTGTCCTCCATGAAGGCTCCAGCTTTTGTACCAGACAGGCCAATGGCCAGGGAAATGCTTAGGGTAGCTGCCTCTAGAAGATTCCACCCGAACTGGGATCCGTGTGTGCTAAATGGAAATTTTTCTTGCCAGCAAACAGGCTCCTCATCACCTGTCATATGCAGGCATTCGAGCCTGGGGTCTGGAGCGGCGGGCCTCAGCCTAGCTCTGTGCTCTGCCCCATGCTTCATCTTTTCCAAAAGGAGACTCTGGGTCCAGACACCCTCTCTCTGCTTCCGTTAGGCAGGGGCAGTGCTTAATCCCCCCCAGCCCTCACCCCAGCTCTCCGATATGGAAAAGGACATTTTCTCAGTGCTGTGTGCCAGCCACAATCTACTCTGAGAATCACCCTCCCAGGCCCTTTGCTGGAATCCTGGGTGCAGCTGAGCCTCTTCCTGCTCCTGGAAGCAGCTGTGGGCAGGGCTTGCATTCAAAATGTCCTGGGCACTGGCTTGGCACGAGGCCAGCACAGAGCTCCCACCCAGCCTATGCTCCTGGGGTTGTATTGTCCTTGAATTTACCCTCTGACAGCAGGTCAGACACAGATCTGTCCTTAGGAACACCAAGCCTAATCCACCACCAAGCTGAAAACTTCTCTCAAGCAAATGAAGGAGGATTGACTCTTTCTATAGATGTATAGTTGATTTACAATGTTGTGTTAACTCCTGCTGTACAAAATATATACAATGGAATACTGCTGCTGCTGCTTCTGCTAAGTCGCTTCAGTCGTGTCCGACTCTGTGCAACCCCATAGATGGCAGCCCACCAGGCTCCCCCACCCCTGGGATTCTCCAGTCATACAATGGAATACTACTTAGCCATAAAAAAGAATGAAAGAATGTCATCTGCAGCAACCTTGAAGGACCTGGAGATTATCATACTAAGTCAGACAGAGAAAGACAAATGCATTATAATGTCACTTATATGTGAAATCTAACGTGTGGCACAAATGAGCCTAGTTATGAAACAGAAACAAGCTCCCAGACGTAGAGAACAGACTTGGTTGCCAAGGTGAGGGACGGGAGGGGAATGTACTGGGAGTTCGGGGTTAGCAGATGCAAATTATTACCTATAGAATATGGATAAACAACAAGGTCCTACTGTATAGCACAGGAGACTATATTCAATATCCTGGGGTAGGTCATAATGGAAACAAATATAAAAAAGAATGTGTATACATGTGTAACTGAGTCACTTTGTTGTACAGCAGAAATAAACACATTATAAATTAACTATACTTCGATTAAAATTTTTTTCAATTTCTTCTGTACAGCAAAGTGATTGAACCCAGGCCACCATACTGACGGTGCCAAATCCTAACTAGACTACCAGGAAACACCTAAGAACAAATCTTTTAAACATTAGGCATCTTAATGTTTTCACTCTTGGCAACCATATCTCACTGGAGATTTCTCCATTTCTTAAGTCGATACATCTTCCCTTCCTTTCTTAAAAAGTAAAACCACAAAGAACAGCATCATGATTAGGTGAGGGAATGGCCTGGCTTTTAGGAGAAGCAGGCTGAATTGATGCGGATAGGGAGGGAGTATCCTGTCTACAACTGACTTTCACATGGTTCTCACACACACACACACAACACACACACACATGCGTATGTGAGAAAGAGATGGAGCAGCTGTGGCCAGATGTTAAATGATGTAGAAATGGGTGTTCGTTGTACTATTTTTTAGCTCTTTTGCAGGCTCAAAAATTTTCAAAATTAAGTTTACAGGGAGAAAAAAGCCCTAATAATTAATCCTCTGCTTCTAAAATCATTATAGTGTCATTTCAGGGGCTCTGAAGAGCCCCATCTGGTATCATAGTCCTTTATGTTTCAGTACAAAAAAGAATTCAGTGAGAAGCAAAGTGATAGATAAGAAGTGATTTACTAGAATAAGACGCTTGTGAGGCTTACAAGGGTGTGGACGAGGGGGTGCAGTGCCCCAAGAACTTACTGGGCCACAGTTTTATATCAAGGCAAAAGTTGGGAGGGGGAGAAGAACTGCTTTGTCTCTCTTGAGTAGACATCATGCTTCCATCATCAGCTCCTCCTCCAGGTTGGGCAGGGGAGAGTTCTTGACCCTACATGGTCAAGCTAGGTTCACAAATTAATTGTTTTTCGTGTGTGCAGACAGCATGTCTAAGGGTCATTAACTCACTGAGCAGGATGCGGATCTCAGGCCACCATTGTTTTATTGTTTGCTTCTCATGCTTCTGTCGCATGATTTTGCTGCTAAGCAAGCCGGCTCATGGCTTTGCGCTTCAACAAACCTGCTTTCTTGGCTAATCATTAATTTACAAGGGTCTCCCATATTTTTTCTACTTACTTGTAATCTATTAAGTACTAGACTATTCAACCACCTCCTTTGTCCTTTACTCTGTCTTATTGCTTCCAGGACTCTCCCCATCAACCTCCTGCCAGCTGGGCTTAGGGTCTGAGCTCCAGCATCTTCTCGGTCCTTCTGAGCCCTCCGCAGCCACAGCTCCTGAGAAACCAAAGTGCAGGACGTGAGCTGGGTAGTCTCAAGGACCCTTCAGGCTCCAGCTTTCCACGAGTGAGAATGCCTCAGGATGGCTGCCTGGCCTCTTTTAAAGAGCTCTCCCTTTTTGACTGGGGCAGCCCTGCTTTCAGGAATAACTAACCGGGCCCAGAGGGGTTGTTGGGCGGGACTCTGCTGCTGCCCGGGCATAGGCTGGGCGACCGGGCCAGCAGCGCCATCTAGTGGTAGGACAGGGCATGGTTCCGTCCCATCTGCGGGACTAGCGCCCACCTCGCCCCCATCCCCACCCCAAGCCTCTTGCTCTGACCTGCTCCTGAGCAGCACTTTGAGGGGCAGCAGGAAGTGTAGACAGAGTGTGGGGTTTGGAGGCAGACAGCACACAGTAGGCGCTCAATAAATCCCTATGGACTACATGGATAACGTGACCTGAGACTCACCTCGTTATGATTTTTGAGTGAGCAGTGCCGTTCCGAGCCTGTTTTCTCACATGAAGAGGGGTAGTAAGAGCGTCCTGGGGGCTGTGGCGAAGATTGAGAGAGCCAAGGAAAGAAGGAAATTCACCCCTCAGCTGTGCTTGTCCTCAACGAGATGCAGCTGGAGACTGCCACAGACCCTCGAGGAGAAAGCTGGCAGGTCACTGGGGCCTAGGCGGGAGGCACGGGAAGGCGGGAAGCTCCTGTTTGCTGAGACTCGAAACGAGGGGACAGAGGTGCTCGAGTGTGAGGAGGGGCCTTCCCCTCATGTGAAAGCCAAGCCTGGGTGAGCTGCACACGCTGAGCCATCAGCTGGGAGGCCCCCACTTTCAGAGACGGAGCCCAGGGCAGAGATGGGGCAGCCATAGCCCGGCCTGTGAGCCGCCAGTAGGCAGCTACCCAGACGGGTTCAAGAGAGCTGCAACCCCAAGAACAGGCTACAGGCACAAGCGAGGCCACCCGAGAGTCTGGGAAGAGAGACTGGTGCCCAGTCAGGGGCTCTGAGTGGGACAAGGGGGCTCCATGCAGCAGGAATGGGGGGCGGTGGAAGCGGGGTGGGGCACGGCCATCAGGTAGGTGTCTTTGCCCGTGACTCACTTGCACAGAGGGACTGTGGCTGCCAAGTCATGAAGCCCACGATGCTGGCAGAGCCGTTCAGCACAGGCAACAACAGATCATTACAAAGTCCACAAACTGGAATCTCGAAAGATGTTATAGATGAACTTGTTTGCAGAAATAGAGACACAGACATAGAGAACAAACAGATGGACACCAAGGGGAGAAGGGAGTGGGAAGTTTTGGGAGACTGTGATTGACATGTGCGCTGCTGTGTATGGAATACATAACTAATAAGAACCTGCTGTATAGTGCAGAGAACTCTCCTCGGTGCTCTGTGGTGACTAAACAGGAGGGGAACTCAGAAAAGAGGGGACACGTGTGTATGTACAGCTGATTCACTTTGCCGTACGGCAGAAACTGGCACAGCATGTTAAAGCAACCACGTGCTGTGTGTGCTAAGTCACTTCAGTCGTGTCTGACTCTTTGCAAACTCATGGACTGTAGCTTGCCAGGCTCCTCTGTCCACAGAATTCTCCAGGCAAGAATACTGGAGTGGGTAGCCATTCCCTTCTCCAGGAGATCTTCCCAACCCAGGAGTTGATCCCGGGTCTCTGGTACTGCAGGCAGATTCTTTACAGTCTGAGCCACCACGGAAGTCCAGCCATGCTCCAATAATAAATGAAACATTGTTTTTTTCAAGCCCACTAATAACAAATGCTGGAGAATGTGGGAGAAAAGGGAACCCTTCTACACTGTTGATGGGAATGTAAACTAGTGCAGCCTCTATACAGAACACTATGGAGGTTCCTCAAAAACCTACAAATAGAGTTACCATATGATCCAGCAATGCCACTCCTGGGCATATATCTGAAGAAAACCACACTTCAAAAAGATGCATGCACCCCAATGTTCATCGCAGCATTATTTACAATAGGCAGGACACATAAGCAATCTAAATGATCACTGACAGATGAATGGAAAGCAGATGTGGTACATATATACAATGGAATATTATTCAGACATAAAAAAGAACAAAATAATGCCATTTGCAACAACATGAGTGAACCCAAAGTTTATCATACTAAGTGAAGTCAGACAAATACTGTATGACATCCCTTATATGTGGAATCTAAACTAGGACACAAATACACTCATCTATGAAACAGAAGCAGGTGCACAGATGTGGAGAACAAACTTGTGGTTTCTGAGGTGGGGGAGGAACGGAGTGGGAGTTTGGGGTTAGCAGATGCAAACTATTATATGTAGGATGCATAACCAGCAAGGTCATGCAGTATAGCACAGGGAACTATATTCAATAGTTATATTTGCTCATTATCTAAAGAAAAAAACCATCAACGATAACAAAACCAGAATATTAAAATGACCCTCTTGATACCACAAGAGGCTGACAACGACAAAGGTGAACTTGGTCAGGGACGAGGTGCAGGAGTGGAAGAGTGCTGGTGAAGGGCAGCTTGTGGGAAAGGGGATGATCCATCCAGGCCTGGATAAAGAATTTTCTGTCAAGACTTGGTCCTCAGAGAAGGAGCTGTCTCCCCTACCCCACCCCAGGCTTCAGGACCCAGCCTCAAAGATAGCAGTCAAGTCATGTGCTTGGAGTGGGTTGGGGGGAGCAGATAGCATTATGTCTTCCAACTCCAACGTAACATTGCTCTGTGAATCTTGGGTGCTCCATTTAACCTGTCTGAAAAGCCCATTCTCAGGCAATCTTTCTATTCCAGAGTAAATTGCTCTGAGCTTGTGAGGGCCACCTTGTGGAGAGGGTGACTTTGACTTGTGAAGTTTGGCCTAACTCCAGGGAGCAGGCATCCGAAGACATTGCCAGGGCTTCCCTGGTGGTCCAGTGGTTAAAAGTCCACCTTGAATTCAAGGGACACAGGTTCAATCCCTGGTCCAGGAAGATCCCACCTGCTGCAGGGCAACTAAGTCCATGTGCCACAGTTACTGAGCCCACACGTCCTAGAGCCTGTGCTCACCAACAGGAGAATTTATCATGAGAAGCCCTCACGCCCCAAGCAGAGTAGCCCACACTACTGCAACTAGAGAAAGCCTGCTCTGCAACAAAGACCTAGTGCAGTCAAAAATAAATAAATAAAATTAAAAATTTTTTTAGATAAAGAGAACAGACTTGCAGACACAGTGCAGGGAGGAGAGAGCAGTTCAAGTGGAGAAATTAGCATCAACTTATATACACTACCATATGTAGACTAGATAGCTGGTGAGAAGTTGCTGTATAACAGAGGTGGCCCAGCCTGGCACTATGTGCTGACAGGGGTTGGATGGGCGGAAGGGACGGAGGCTCAAGAAGGAGGTGATATATGTATAACTACGGCTGACCTGCATTGTTGTATGGCAGAAACCAGCACACACTGTAAAACAATTTTCCTCCAATTAAAAAAATTTTTTTAATATTAAATGCTTTTTTTTTTTTTAATTTAAGGCTTTAAAAAAGACTGTGAGCTTCCAATGCAGGGAGTTCAGTTTCAATATCTGGCCAGGGAACTAAAATCCTACATACCACACAGTGCAACAGCAACAACAAAAAGCCATTGCGATAGTGTTTGCTGGTTTCCACTGTGTAAATACTCCGGCTGTGACTAATTTCAAAGTTAGCTCAGAACTTATGATCAGCTCCTGTGAGCAGGGCAGTGAGATGCAGAGCCAGGCAGGAGCCAGAGCTGAGCCGTCTGCAACCCCAGCGGAGGAATAGCTGAGAGGTGACAGGCGGTGGGCAGCATCAGGACCACAGGGGAGAGGGGTGCAGACAGATCACAGGAGCTGCCAATCAGAGGAAGCTCTGCAGTGGAGAAAGGATGGGCAATGGGGAGGAGGGAGAGGGAGGCAGACAAGGAGCTGTGGAAACACAAACGTCTTCCCGTGGACCAGAGAGCAGCTGAGAACCACATCTCAAAGTCAGTGTTCTATCTGCTGGGGAGTTCCAGTCACTTCCCACAGACCAGCAACTTGTCAGTGGGGCAGCCAGGACCAAGCCAGGCAGCTGTTCAACACCCAGCCCAAGCATGATCCTGAGCATGTCCCCGCTACAAGTGGTTTCCAGCCCCACCCGGATCTCACTTCCCATCTGGACCCTGACTTCATAATGTCTCAGTGCCCCAGGACCAACCTTAATGGTACACAAGGTTCCTGTCCTCAGCCACCACGCTGTGGGACTCAGAACTCAGGCTGTTTCCCAACCTCATGTGGAATCCACTGAAAACCGTTATCAAGCAGTTGATTCTGTGAGGCCTTTCCATTAAGAAGAGTTAGCCTTTCCTGAGTCCAGCTGTGCGCCAGATGCTTTGTGGACATGATCTTAACCCTTCTCAAGCAGAGTAGCAATTCCCTCCCCACATTTATGCAAAGACCTCGAGGTCCTTGAGGGCTCACCAAGGTCCAGAGCTGGACAGCACTGAGATTCAGGCAGACCCAAGGCCCATCTGTCTGCGTCAAAGCTGGGAGGTATCTCAGGGCCCTAACTTCCCATCCCAGGAACTTTAGGCAGGGTGAGGATAGGAGCAGGGCTGGGGGACACCCATCTGCCAGTGATGTTCAGGAGGCAGGTGAGAGGGAACGCGAGCTCTGACTGAGCCGATGCCACCTGCTCCCCAAAGTGGGTCAACTTCCTGGCACTCTGAAGGCCTCCCTCCCTGAGTCAGGGTTCTTTGCTCAGGGACCCTTAGGAATCATCTATTTATGGGAATTGCTTCTGCACCCTGGAGGAGGGTGTTACTTCTCTCCATGTCCACCGCAAGCAGAAACACCGTTTTGTTTCCTTTTTTAAAATATAGTTTCAAATGAAAAATCTCCTGGACCTACTCTCTTTCACACAGTAGGCAATTTTGAACCCCCTGGAGATCCCTGGGGGCTGCTTTGAGGTCACGTACCAGCCCGGGCATCCTGGACATTGCGTCTCTGGTCCCACTCGAACCCTGGAGAACCAGGGAGGGGGGTGGAGTGGGTTCTGCAAGCCACACTGTAATCCTAGGCTTTCACTGAGGCTGTGATTTAGAATCCATGTGTGGTAATATCAACAGAACCACCTACCACATGCCTGACATTTTAAACCCCACGCTGGGTACCAGGAGCCCTTGTGCTTTTACTACACTCACAAAATGACCCGCCCTGAGGGCCACTGCTCACTCCCTCTCTCTGCAGAGACCCCTGCTCCTGCCTCCCACCCACACGATGGCCAGAACAGAACCGGTGCCTCCGCAGAGTCCAAGGATGAAAGAAACCAGAGTGTTCTTGAAAAGGTTTTTGTTACTCAAGAGCTAAATTAGAGCCTTGATGTAATGCAAAGCATCAGGCAGTGACTGCAATCTTCCTCTCCTCTACAGATGACCCTGTAGCAGGGATGGGCCTTTAACCAGGGCTGTCGTGTGTGACACCGACCTTCGGACCTGTCAAGACCATTCTGGTTCACAGCCTCACTGCCTGTGAAAGATCCAGAGTGCACTCAACGAAGAGCGTGGACTCGTCCTCCTCCTCATCCTTATGCTCCCATGTCAAGACACATGTGAGGACTGAGAAAGAGTGATACAGTGCAGGGACCCAGGGGCTTCCCTGGTGGTCCACTGGCTGGGACGCCGTGCTCCCAATGTGGGGGTCCGGGTTCCATCCCTGGTCAGGGAACGGGGCTCCACATGCCACAGCTAAGACCCGATACAACCAAATAAATAGATACGTATTTTTAAATCGTATACTGATGTATCTGGCTGTGTCCGTCTGAGCTGCAGCAGGCGGGATCTTCCACTTTAGCTGTGGCACATGGCAGAGTGTGCAGGCTCAGTGTCTGCTCCAAGGCATGTGGAATCTCGGGTCCCTGACCAGGGATCAAACTTGTGTCCCCTCCACTGCAAGGCAGACTTTTAACCACTAGACTCCTAGCAAAGTCCCATAAATACATAGTTGTAAAACAAACAACAACAACAACAAAAACCAATTCAAGAACCCAAACAAAACAGGCCTGGAAATAAAGATATAATGAATCTTTCAGTAGTGAAGGTAGGGGCTTCTGCTTACAGCAATGCGATAGACTGCAAAGTGAAAACCCTCTGCTATGAAATACCCAGAAATGCTGTGAGAAATATAATAAATGTCCTTTTAAATACATGGATGGGTCCACAGAAAAGTAAAGACTTACAACCAAATATTTTGGGGAATATGTTCGTTTTCTATCACTGTCATAACAAATGGCCATAAACCTAGTGGCTGAAGACAACATAAGATTTATTTACTTGTAGTTTTAAGGTCAGAAGTCCAACACTTCTCACTAGACTGCTCTCTAGGGGAGAATCTGCTTCTGTAGCTTTTTCAGATCCTGGAGGCCACCTGCCTTCCTTGGTTTGTGGCCTGTCCTCACCTTCCTGGACAGCAGGACAGCCTCGCTCTGACCGTTCTTCCATAATCACACTTCCCTCCGACCCTCTTCCACCTCCCTCGCCCACTCATTTGGATCCTGTGGGTCCTTCCATCCGGCCCACCCAGATAATCGGCAGCCTCAGTGGCCCCTTTTGCCACGTCCTCTAGTGTGTTCTCAGGTTCTGGAGATGAGGATGCAGACATCTTCGGGTGGGAGGAACATTATTCTACCTACCAGAGAAAGAAAAACCAGAGTAAAAAAAAAAAAAGTACGGCTAATATTTCAGCTGCCTTGGATGGGGGAGGATAGCAGTTTCCAAGGTGCTTGCATTTTAACGACTACAAAGGCAAGAGACATCTAGAGACAAAGAGGGGCACTAGAACTGACCACCCCCCATAAAAAGCCAGGAGCCTTTAAAGTTTTTCACTTTCAAAGAATACACAAAAATATGTCCAGTGGAAATAAAGGGGGGTGGAATTATAAACCAGTATGCCTCAAGTTGTCTTAAAATGTGTGCATGAACATACAGAGCCACAGGCCCACCCCAGTGCATTGACTGTCCAGGAGCCCATTGCTGAGAAACAAGAAACTAGCAGCTCTGGGCCGTGAACACTCCTGAGGAGGGCTCTGTAAAGAGCTTCAGTCCGGGCTGCACATGCTCTGCGGCTGAAGCTCCACCCACAGGGATGTGTCGTCCAGACCCGCAGAGCAAGCGAGGACCAAGCCACTGGGAGAGCCAGCAGAGACGGTGAGCCCCTGACCCACGCTCCTAAGAACTGCAGATGACAGAACAGGCAGATACAGGTGGTAAAGTGATTACATTTAAGATCATCCACGAATAAAGGCAGGAGTCAGAAGATGATAAAGGGGAAAGATACTATTAAAATATGTTACTGGGTGTGCTTTAAAAATAAACCAAAAAGTGTTTCTAGGGTGGAAAACAATGGTTATTAAAATGGAAAACTCAACGGACAAGTCCACTGGAGAGACCAATAGTGAACTGGAAAATAAGTCAGAAGCAATTCTCAGGAGTCCCACTAGGGAGAGATGGAGATGAAAACTTTGTAAGAAAAGATAATGTAAATCCATGGCTGATTCATGTCAATGTATGACAAAAACCACTACAATATTGTAAAGTAATTAGCCTCCAACTAATAAAAATAAATGGAAAAAAAAAGGAAAGAAAAGACAAGAGACAGAAGGCAGAAGGAGAGGTCCAAAATCATTATGTAGCACCCCTGAAACTAACTTAATATTGTACATCAATTATATTCCAATAAAAATAAAGTACACAAAATATTATTGCTAACTATAGATCTTGGATATAAAGGAGAAAATAAGGCCCACTGTGAAAAAGAAACTTAAAAGGTGTTGTATTACTATTTGCAACCCCATGGACTATAGGCTGCCAGGCTTCTCTGTCCATGGAATTTTCCAGGCAAGAATACCAGAGTGGGTTGCCATTTCCTCCTCCAGGGGATCTGCTCAACCCAGTGACTGAATATCCATTTCTTCCAGTTCCTGTATTGGTAAACAGATTATTTACCACTGCACCACCTTGCTTTGTTGTTAGCTAAGATTCGGAAGATGCTAACCGCTCCACTCAGACATTTAACTCTGGAATGTGTTCTTAATTTATACAAGAAACTATCTCCTTTTTTAAAAAGAAAGTGAAATATAATTTCTTGTTCTCATAAATATTTCTCTTGGCATGTCCACTATTACTTAGAATATTTTTACGTAACTTGTTAAGATATTTCAGCTAAATTAACATAGTTGTATTCAAGTTTCTTTTTGCAATGAGAGCTTCTTTGCCACTAGTAATAGAAAATCCACTGAATGGACCAAATGCTATGTCCAGTCAATGAACACTATGTGAATTCATTATCTCATCATGCCTTGAAGTCTGTAGGCAAGGTAAGTCTCCAGGCAAAGTACTGAAATACCTGACATTGTAGATACCAGTGCAGTTCAGTTCAGTTCAGTTCAGTCGCTCAGTCGTGTCTGACTCTGAGACCCCATGAATCACAGAATGCCAGGCCTCCCTCTCCATCACCAACTCCCGGAGTTTACTCAAACTCATGTCCATTGAGTCAGTGATGCCATCCAGCCATCTCATCCTCTGTCGTCCCCTTCTCCTCCTGCCCCCAATCCGTCCCAGCATCAGGGTCTTCTCCAGTGAGTCAACTCTTCGCATCAGGTGGCCAAAGTATTGGAGTTTCAGCTTCAACATCAGTCCTTCCAATGAACACCCAGGACTTATCTCCTTTAGGATGGACTGGTTGGATCTCCTTTCAGTCCAAGGGACTCTCAAGAGTCTTCTCCAACACCACAGTTCAAAAGCATCAATTCTTCGGCACTCAGCTTTCCTCACAGTCCAGCTCTCACATCCATACATGAGCACTGGAAAAACCATAGCCTTGACTAGAAGGACCTTTGTTGGCAAAGTAATGTCTTTGCTCTTTAATATGCTATCTAGGTTGGTCATAACTTTCCTTCTAAGGAGTAAGCATCTTTTAATTTCATGGCTGCAATCACCATCTGCACTGATTTTGGAGCCCAAAAAAGTAAAGTCTGACACTGCTTCCACTGTTTCCCCATCTATTTCTCATGAAGTGATAGGACCAGATGCCATGATCTTAGTTTTCTGAATGTTGAGCTTTAAGCCAACTTTTTCACTCTCCTCTTTCACTTTCATCAAGAGGCTTTTTAGTTCCTCTTCACTTTCTGCCATAAGGGTGGTGTCATCTGCATATCTGAGGTCATTGCAGCTAACCCACAGTAAAACTGATTTCTAAAAATCAAACCAGCAAAGAATAGGATTCATAGGCCCTGAGTTACCCGCTCTGCTGTCAGCCCTGGGCTCTGGTTCAGAGCTTCTCTTGAAATGCACACGTAGGTCACTGATATAGCAGAACACAAGAAGACAAAAGTGCAATAACACTTTGGGATCCATCTTGACTTGGAACTGTACACTATTATATTAAAATTTTCAGCTTCAATAAATAATTTAATTCAGAGAACATTAGGACCCATTTCATCACTATTTGTTCCTCCTACAAAAGAGCAATAAAGTAATAAAATTGCATGATGGCTCTCTGGTTATTGCTTTATTTCAACGAAGGAGATGACATCGAAGAGGAGGCACTGAGTTAATGCACTGAGGGAGAACTTTGTGGGGATTATGCTGCTTATGTTATAGAAAATCCTTACTATGTCTTAAAACAGAATCTGTTCATCAACATCATCACTGGTTTGTTTAAAATAAAGTAGGTTAATTCCCAGTGATTTTTCCCCAGTCCTTAACAAGTGTTTGGGCTTGGGTTCAACTTAGGAGGCCCATTGGCTTAGGTTGGAAAGAATCTGCCTGCAGTGCAGGAGATCCAGGTTCGACCTCTGGGTCAGGAAGATCCGCTGGCGAAGGGAATGGCACTCCAGTATTCTTGCCTGGGGAATCCCAAGGACAAAGGAGCCTGGTGGGCTACAGTTCACAGGGCCACAAAAAGTCAGACATGACTGAGTGACTTTCACTAGGAGGCTGAGACCAACTTGAAACTGTTTATCAGGAAGGCTAAGACGTAATAGGAGCACCTGTGAAAGTCTAGGTCTTACTCTGGAAGTTCTCCAATATTAAACAAAAGTGAAAAAGAAAGAGGAGAGAAGACAGAGAAGCTGAGGTTTCAAACTGAAACAGGCTGGATTGGGTGTCAGTCTGAAGGAACAAGAACGGGCAGCAAGCCAGTGGCCTCCAGGAGGCAGAGAGAAAGAAGCAAGCACTAAAATAAAGACTCCAAGAAGGATGAAACTCATCATTTACTTTGCTGTGTTTCTGGAATAATGACTGGGTGTGGTAGGTGCTGAATTCATATTGATTAAATAATGAATGGTTGTCTAAATAAAGGAATTCACGAAAGGTAAATTTGTATAATACAGTACACCAAATAGATGTCCCTCTCATGTCTCCTTCAGTGGGTACTGCTTAAAATGACTTTTCATCTGGGAGGAGAGTTTGGGGGAGATTGGATACATGTACATGTATGGCTGAGCCTCTTCACTCTTCACTTGAAACTATCATAGCATTGTTTATTAATTGGCTGTGCAGGCATGCTGTCACTTCAGTCGTGTCTGACTCTGTGCGACCCTGTGGGCTGCAGCCTCCCAGGCGCCTCTGTCCACAGGAGTCTCCAGGCAAAATAAAAAGTTTTTTAAGAAAAGTATCTGACTCCACCAGAGTAGAAATATGCTCCTAGAAGGAGTAAATGCAAGAAGTTATGCTGTGCAAAAGGTCTTACCTTTCATATTTTATCAAAATAATTATCTCCACTATTATCATTATAATTAAGCTCCCATTAACTATAGAATCTTTTCCCCCTGCTGCTTAAGTATACCATTATTTTTTCTCTTTCATTAAGAAAAAATCCAAAAACAGTACCAAGTAATATTGAATGTGTACTATTATGATAATAGGGGTCTCCACGTGGTGCTACTGGTAAAGAACCTGCCTGCCAATGCAGAAGACATGAGAGACCACGTTCGATCCCTGGGTTGGGAAGATCCCCTGGAGGAGGGCATGGCAACCCACTCCAGTATTCTTGCCTGGAGAATCCCCATGGACAGAGAAGCCTGGAGGCTACAGTCCTTAGGGTCAAAAAGAGTCGGTCATGACTGAAGAGACTTAGCACACATGCCTGCAGGAATTATTGAAAGGTTGTTGCTGAAAGATAAGATGCGGGATTCTTGGCCTCCGGAGGAGAAGAATTCAACCTGGGGCCAGAGACGAGGCTGGATCGCTCAGAGATTTTGTGTAATAGAGTTTTATTAAAGTATAAAGGAGATAGAGAAAGCTTATGACGTAGGCATCAGAAGGGGGCAGAAAGAGCACCCCCCTGCTAGTCTTCAGCTGGATGTTATATAGTCACTAGCAGTCTTTAATGAAAAGACAGGAATGTCTTAAAACTCAGAATGGCACCAGGCCCCTTATCCATAAATTGCATTTTGTGATAATCCTGGCACCAGATGATTCATCCCAGGCCATAAAACGATTGACTTGAATCTTGTAGAAGGGCAGATTACCATACAAATAGTTTTGTTTACATAGATTAGGGGAACCACATCTGAGTATAACATACTGTTTTGTCAAGTAGGTTCCTAGCCATATCGGGCAGAACCGACTTGAAGACAGAGTCTGGGGTAAATGCATAGCACATTAACATAGCTTAAGACAAACATTTCCATAAGAAGAATGCATTGGTTAACTCAAGCTTTGAGAATAGTTAGCTTCAGGTGAAACCAGGTGTCATGGCAGTGAAGAAGGAATTCATAGGGCCTGGACTCCATCTGAGGTCTGTCCATGCTGATCATGCCTGGCTGCCTCTCCAGTGGACTCTGAACTCTCTGCTTAGTGCCTGTGGGAACGACAATGGAAGGATAAGACCCCCCTCCGGACAGGGGAACCTTGAAGATCATATCCAGGTTACTCATCGCCTAAGAGAAAATAGACACTAATCACCCCTTGCCTCCGGACAGTATCTATCGGAATGTAACCACAGGCTTATCAGTTATTAACTGGTTGGAATGTAACCCTGGGCTTATTGATTATTAACTGTTTGAATACGTGAATGATGGGGTTATTGTGATTGTATTTACCCTTCCTTTGTAAGCCTCAAGGGATTTGGGGTGGTGGGTTTGGACACGTACACATGGGGTATAAAAGATTTTCACAAATGCTGGTCGGGGTCCTTGGCTAAGAGGAGACTCTGCCTTGGGCCCGCCGGCGTAATAAACTGCACTCCACTATCTGCATTGTCCTTCTGAGTGAGTTTGTTTCCCGGAAAGCGTGGCTATAACAGCAGCACAGTATTTTAAGAGAAATCTCCTTTTAAGTTTGTATAGAGAAGGAAAAAAATATCGCTAGTTTGTTTCCTCCTGCCACTTAAGAGAGATAAAAATGTCTGACATTTGCAGCCTATTTCCTCCATTTGGAGACCCCTGGCCTTCCTGCCTGTTACCCTCTCATTATGATAATAACAAACATATCTTCCCTTTGACTGTGTGAATCACAACAAACTGTGGAAAATTCTTCAAGAGATGGGAATACCAGACCACCTGACTTGCCTCCTGAGAAATCTGTATGCAGCTCAAGAAACAACAGTCAAAACTGGACACGGGACAACAAACTGGTTCCAAATCAGGAAAGGAGTATGTCAAGGCTGTATACTGTCTGAAGGAGTCTTTTGGGCCTAGAAAAGAACAACAGTCTCAAAGGCCCCTCGCTGAATCATCTAACTTCAGAGAAAACAAAGGATAACTTTAGTTTCACCCTGATGCTCCGGGCCAGTTGCATCTATCTGGGACTTATCACCCCCTGTCCGGAAACCTACCACCCCCTACACCCACCCAGAAGACTTATCACCCCTTGCCCAACTACAAATGTCACCTCAACAAAAGAATACTCAAAATATCCCACCTGATTGACATTTCCTTTATCACTTCCACAAACCTCCCTATAAGTTTGAAGCTTCCCTGATCCCTCTCGGCGCTCAGCCTGGTCGTTAGGCCAACTGTCGCCCCTCCTTGCCTGAATAAAGGTAACCTACTTCTGTTGATGTCATCTTTCCTTTTCTGCCTTGCCAGAACTATGCCTTACATTGTCACCCTGCTTATTTAACTTATATGCAGAGTACATCATGAGAAACACTGGGCTGGAAGAAGCACAAGCTGGAATCAAGATTGCCAGGAGAAATATCAATAACCTCAGATATGCAGATGACACCACGCTTATGGCAGGAAGCAAAGAAGAACTAAAGAACCTCTTGATGAAAGTGAAAGAGGAGAGTGAAAAGTTTGGCTTAAAGCTCAACATTCAGAAAACTAAGATCATGGCATCTGGTCCCATCACTTCATGAGAAATAGATGGGGAAACAGTGGAAGCAGTGAGAAACTTTATTATTTTGGGGCTCCAAAATTACTGCAGATGGTGATTGCAGCCATGAAATTAAAAGATGCTTGCTCCTTGGGAAAAAAAGCTATGACCAACCTAGAAAGCATATTAAAAAGCAGAGACATTACTTTGCTGACAAGGGTCCTTCTAGTCAAAGCTTTGGTTTTTCCAGTAGTCATGGATGTGAGAGTTGGACTATAAAGAAAGCTGAGCATTGAAGAATTGATTCTTTTGAACTACGGTGTTGGAGAAGACTCTTGAGAGTCCCTTGGACTGCAAGGAGATCAAACCAGCCAATCCTAAAGGAAATCAGTCCTGAATGTTCATTGAGAGGACTGATGCTGAAATTGAAACTCCAATACTTGGGCCACCTGATGCGAAGAGCTGACTCATTTGAAAAGACCCTGATGCTGGGAGGGATTGGGGGCAGGAGGAGAAGGGGATGACAGAGGATGAGATGGCTGGATGGCATCACCGACTCGATGGGCATGAGTTTGAGTAAACTCCAGGAGTTGGTGATGGACAGGGAGGCCTGGCGTGCTGGGATTCATGGGGTCGCAAAGAGTCAGACACGACAGAGGGACTGAACTGAGCTGAATGAGCTGAATGAGCTGTAAGTAAAAGAAATAAAAATAATGAAATTGGAGAACTCTAAGGACAAGGACAGTCAGAGAAAAAAAGATAAATTGCTACAAAGTACAGACAGACTGACTCAGACCTCTTTAATAATAGCCAGTGCCTAAGACCATAGAATAATATCTTCAAAATGCTGAGAGGAAATAACAATTAATAGTTTTATACTCAGCTAAATGACTTGAGGGTGAGGTGACTTCTGGCTCTAGCCACAAATATACAGGATAAACAGGGGATAGAAGGACATGCTGGACCAGATCAGCAACACTCAGATTGTGGGGACTGGCACAGGAGCAACACCTTGGTTTCTTCAACAAATAAATTGCAAGGAAATGTTTAAAAGGGAAGAAAAAGACAACCCTAAAATATACTCAAGCAACAAATCAGTCAGTCTCAGTGACTGGACCTCACTTGAATTGATTCAAACTATTTTAAAAAATTATAGTCATGGAACAACTAGAATTTTGAATAGTGACTGGATATTTCATAATAATAATGAAACATTCCTAAATTTTTAGGTGTTATCACAGTATAATGGGGTTTTTAATAATTCTTATCATGTTAACAGATGTAGTGATACTATGTGTAGGGGTTACTTCAAATAATCTAGAGAATGGAGATATGCATAAAACTAGATTGGTTATGAGTTGATCATTGTTGAAGTTGAATACATCATGTTTCATTAGGCTATATATGGTGGTTGTTTGAAATTTTTCACAAAAAAAAGGGATTATAATAATAGTTATAAAATAGATTTTATATTATAAAATAAGTAGAATTATTGTGTTATAAAATAATTTTGGTCATTGTTGTTGCTGTTGTTCAGTTGCTAAGTCATGTCCAACTTTGTAACACAATGGGCTGCAGCATGCTAGGCTTCCCTGTTATTCACTATCTCCTGAAATTTGCTCAAATTCTTGTCCGTTGAGTCAGTGATGATATCTAACCATGTTATTCTCTGCTACCCTTTTTTCCTCTTGCCCTCAATCTTTCCCAGAATCAGGGTCCTTTTCATCAAGTCAGTTCTTTGCATCAGGTGGCCAAAGTATTGGAGCTTCAGCATTGGTCCTTCCAATGAATATTCAGGGTTGATTTTCTTTAGGATTGACTGGTTTGATCCCCTTGCTGTCCCAGGGACTCTCAAGAGTCTTCTCCAACTCCACAGTTTGAAAGCACCAATTCTTCAGCACTCAGCCTTCTTTATGGTCCAACTCTCATATCCATCCATGACTGCTGGAAAATGCATAGCTTTGACTATGAAGACATTTGTCAGCAAAGTAATGTATCTGCTTTTTAATACATTTTCTGTTTGTCATAGCTTTTCTTCCAAGGAGCAAACATCTTTTAATTTCATGGCTGCAGTCTGTTGCAGCCTGGCGGAGCAGAGACCAGAACCTGCCCCATGACTAGAGAGTGCAGCAAACTGTGTCCTCATGATTATCCTAGTAAGCACGCCAAACAGACATTTTTGGGGCGGAACGTGCTCTGTGCTCCATTTCACTGCTGGCCTCTACGTCCGTCCCCATGGAAACAAAACAAGATGTTCCTGATCAAGAGCAAAGCACCATGGCCCTCAGGGGTGCTCCACGAAGGCAGACCCTGCCCGGATCACCAGAGATGAAAAGGAGAGCTAGGAGTGGAGATATGGACTTGGCCTGGCTCCCTCCCCAAGGAGAAGTCTTGGGCACTGGGCGGCTCACCCGGGGCATGAAGGCCACCCTCCTGTGCTGTCTCCACCACAGTCCTCAGCCCTGGTACCACCTGGTCTGCACTGCTGAGCTGGCAGGCTGGTTGGGCATAGCAGGCCCAGGAAAGTCATTCTGGGGGTCCCTTTTCTAGAAGGTTATGTAAGCAGCCAGCACTTAACTGGTCAGCAGAGACCCTCTCAAAGCAGGGGTGGACACAGCTGACCCTAAGGGACTTTGCAAACTGCCCACCAACCACATCCTCACTGTTGTAGGGAGCTGCTCTCATCAATAGGCATCAGAGTCAGGAAGATCCTCTGGAGAAGGTAATGGCTACCCACTCCAGTATTCTTGCCTGAGAAATCCCATGGACAGAGGAGCCTGGCAGGCTACAGTCCATGGAGTTGAAAAGAGTAAGACACGACTGAACAATTAACACTTTCGTGTTCAAGGGAATGTAATGATTTAACCATAACTCTGACAATATCTTTATCTAGAGGTCTGTTGCCATTTTTGTCTTCTCTGAAATTTTTGTCACTAAGAGAGGCAGGATTACATTTTTTTCCTTCCCCAAAAAAGAGTTAAATGACAAGAGGGGTGGGGGAGGGATGGAGTAGGAGTTTGGGGTTAGCAGATGCAAACTACTACACATAGAATGGATAAACAACAAGGTCCTACTGTATAGCACAGGGAACTATATTCAATATCCTGTGATAAACCATAATGGAAAAGAATATGAAAAATTATGTTATAGAGATGTATAACCGAATCACTTTGTTGTGATTCAACATTATAAACCAAGTATACCTAAATTAAATAATTTTTTTTAAAAAAAGAGTTAAATGACAGAGATCACCAAGTGGGATTTTTTAAAAAATCCAGCTACATTCTGTTTACAAGAGACACATCTAAAACAAAAAGATGACAATATGATTAAAAGTAAAAGACTAGGGGGGAAAGGGAACTAATAGGCTTAGAAGTGCCAGGCAAATAAAATAAAGTTGGAATATCTAAATCACTGTCAGATAAAAACAAACTCTAAGGCCAAAGTACCTGGAGGGATCAAGAGAGTTGCTACATGATGATAAATGGAACAGTTCACCAGCAAGATAAAATACTCAGATGCACCAAATAAACATGAACTGAAATTGCATTATGCAAATACTGACAACTCCACAATTAGAGTGGGAATTTTTAATACACCATTCTTAATGATGGAGAGGCAAACATTAGGAGGCATACAGGTGTTTTCAGCAGCACAATAGCAAGCCTGGCATAATAAGACAGATACGGAGCCCTTCATCCAGCAAGCATCATGGAACATTTTCATAAATTAACCCTGTATGAAGCCACAGAGCAAGTTTCCACATCATACAGTTGTTGCTTACTCACTAAGTTATATCCCAACTCTTGTGCAACCCCGTGGACTGTAGCCTGCCAGGCTCCTCTGTCCATGGGATTTCTCAGGCAATACAGATCCCAGTACTATTAAATTAGCACTTTAAATAAAAGGTTTGCAGAACTAGAAGACACAGCAATGGGTGGGGCTCTAAGTGTCTGTCAGGATCTGCTCCCCACCCAATCCCATCCCACTCGAGGGAGGGATCAGGGTCCATTCTATACCAGCGCTGACTCTGCTGTGAAAGAATGAGAAAGCCAAGCACAGACACCCACATCACAGGTCCTGTCTACACTGTCAGCTCAAAGGCCAGACCCAGCTCTGTGGACAGGAGCGGTGACTGAGGAACAAGGACTTCCCCTTGGACTGTATCTTTCCCAGTGAGGGTGCAATGGCTGCAAACAGCAAACAGTGCATGGCAGGGACCTCACATTCTCCTCCCTAACCCCAGACTGGGGGCTACAACCCTCGCCAGACAAGTGCTGGGGCGGGGGCAGCTGCCTTCCAGAGCCTCTCAGAGGAAGCTTGATCTCATCCCCCACTCAGAGTCTGCAGGGTCCGGAGACCAGAGCCTAGCTCACATCACCTGAAAAAATCCCCACACAGGACTGCACACACAGGGAGAAATCCCACACACAAGGGTGGGGACAACAGGAGCTTAGGCAGGAGGTTTAGAGTCTGGCCAGGAGGAGAATAGGGAGTGTTTCTCCCCGGGCCACTCTTGCCTGCTGAGACAGACTGCATCTATGCAATGGGTATCTCTCTAAACAAACCCACCTCTTACCTATTACTCTGTCTCTCACTGAATTCTTCCTGCCCTGAGACACAAAGAACCTGAGCCTCAGTAAGTCTAGACCCAGGTGAGTGATTCTAATTAAAAGACAATTGGTTCAAGTTCCAATCAGATTTAGGCTGTGTTCAAGTCCTGGCATGTGGGCCCAAATTCCCATATGAGTCCTTTCCCATAGTTACAGTATTACAGAAGCATTCTTTTTAAAATTTTATTTAATTACAGTTGATTTACAATGTTAAGTTCTGCTGTACAGTGAAGTGATTCAGTTACACATATATGTACCTTCTTTTTCATATTCCTTTACATCATGGCTTATCCCAGGATACTGAATACAGTTTCTTGTACTATACAGTTAATTCTACATCCCCAATCTTTCTCTCCCTCACCCACCCTCCTTGGCATCCACAGGTCTGTTCTACAGAAGCCTCTAATGTTTCCTCTTCAAGATAAGAAGTTGGAATTCTGTCCTAACATGCAGTCCTGATGCAGTATTAGAGAAAGTGTGTTCAAGCACTGAATCTGCAAGTATACCAACGCTTCCTGGCCCAAATGCAGAGGAGATTATGGGTTAAGTCCAAGGGCAAGACACCATATGAAAGCATGAGAATTCAGTGCCACTGGCTTCTCAACAGCTGTTACTCAAAAAACAAACAACAAAAAAAGGCAACTCTGGAATGCAAAATAATCTTCTCACATTACTTTGCAAAAAGATTTCAAAGTTTCCCAGGACCAAGGAGGCCAGTCTATTACCAAGATCGCCCGAGAAGGGATTCTCTCCTCCCCTGCCGTCATCCATGGCCCACAAACACCTGCTGTGTGTCGGTCTGGTGGCTGGGTGAAAAACTCCAGGCTCACTTCCTGTTAACAAAACGCACGTGGATGGGCTCCCCTGGCATCAGAAGCCCATGGGTTTTTGCATGAACAGTTTTAGTCCAAGGAGACGTTTTGATCTCAAAATGTTGAAGCAACTAAAAAGAAAAAGAGAGAAGGGTTTTAAAATTGGGATAGCAGAAAATCTGCAGTACCTGTACTCTCGTTAAAGCTCCAGCTGCAGGAAACCAAGGGAACAAGAGAGGTGAGAAACAGCGTCATGTCCTGTTCGGGAGTCTGGCACATCCGAGGAGTAACTGTGAGGTCCGTGGAACCTCACATGCCTCAATATTCAGGCAGAATTGAAACTGAGTAGGATTTTGTGGGGTTCCTGGGCACAAAAGCCTTCATGTCCCCCATTTCTTGCTTGAAAGAAATAGGCTTCCTTAGGCCTCCTTGACCTTCCCTGAGTTCCAAAGAGGGGAATCACCCAGTTCCTAATTAGTGAAGGGAGGGGATGCAGAAACAAGGGAGGGCAGTCACAGTCCTGATTCCTCCTCAAGGGATGCACAGAACAGTATATTAGAGCTCTTCTGCAGGAGTAAGGACCCACCTAGGTGGAAGACAGTAAACTCAAGCTGAACACAAGATTCCTGGAGCACCGCCCCGTCAACTTACCATCAACCAATCAGAAGAAAGTCATGCACCCTGCAGCCTCACCCCAAATTTTGCCTATAAAAGTTTCTCCCCCGAAACCATTGACTAGATCAAGGGTTTTGAGCACAAGCCTCGCATTCTTCCTGCTTGACTCTGTAATAAACCTTTTACTGCTCCAAAGTCTGATGTTTTGGTTTGTTTGGCCTCACTGTGTGTCGCGCACATGAACTTTGCTTGGTAACAGAATGTTCAAATAACTTATATGTTATTAGCCAGTTCAAAATTCTAACTCTATTGGTTCCACTGTAGGTCTAGAAAAAGAAGGAATCAAAGGAGAAAGGAGAGAAGAACAAAGTGAAACTGCAAGGTTTAGAAGCTGCAGCCGCTCAGTGGTGGGATACACACAGCAGCGCACAGCTGTCAGGAGGCAGAGCACCCAGACTCCATCCATTACTGTCCTTCATTTAAATATTCTTCGTTTGCACCTTGGATTCCATTTCTCACTTCTATGGTTCCAAAGCAGAAGTGGTCCTATCTCTCAGGGTGAAACTGCAAAGTATCTAAATGACCTGCTTTAAAGAGCACCTAAGTATCCATCAGCCTCAACACTAATCTCCCCATCAAGTGGCCATGGCCTGATTTTCAAAATCACCTCTAGGCTTAGAGGAAAAAAGGCAGCCTCCTCTACGGACCTCTCAGAACTGCAC
Source organism: Odocoileus virginianus (assembly GCF_023699985.2). Taxonomy (NCBI): domain Eukaryota; kingdom Metazoa; phylum Chordata; class Mammalia; order Artiodactyla; family Cervidae; genus Odocoileus; species Odocoileus virginianus. The sequence goes on along the minus strand of NC_069686.1, from coordinate 225,360 downwards.
TGGTCCCTGGAGGGGAGGCAGCGCCTGGTTCACAAGCCCTTGGGGACAGTGCAGGGGGGAGACTAGCCACTCTTCCCTCCCCAGCTCCGACCACCTAACAGGGCATAGGTGCTGGAGAACCTATATCATCATGTGGGATGCAGACGCCCCAACCCGCTCCACCCTGACTCTCCAGCCTCATCTCCCAGGTAAACAACAGTATGCACTGATGGGTCCTCCAGGTGAGCTGGGGCAGAAAGCAGGCAGGGAGCAGCGGTGCGATGAAGACACAGCCTGAACTCCCCGCTGTCGTTAGGCAGCCAAGCCGGATGGCCTGCAGTTAGGCAGATCTAGAGAGTTTTGGCATCGAGACGCTGTCACCTCAACGTCTAATCTGACTCTTTGTTCTGATCTCACAGAATTGCTGGCACATCCCCCTGTGGCAGTGGGAGGACTTACACGCACATCTCACTCTAAGGCCAACATCCACGTGGATTTTCTACTTTTCTGAATGGCAGTACATGCTCACTGAAAAAGTAAAACTATGCATGAGGTATAAAAGCAAAAAAGAAGGCTCCCGTTCCACTTCAAGACTCCAACTCCCAAGGAGAGGAGGTGTATCTTCCAAATAGTCCCTGTGCAATATGAATGTCTTGTTCCTGGTTTCAAGAAAACACGTTATTATTGCAGCATTAAAACCAATCCATCCTTTCCCACAGGCCACAGGCACAGTCTCTGTTCTGTTGGGATAGACACTATTTATTTGCTGAAGGAAAGCCCTTCCATTGTTGTTGCGCTAAGAGATTTTCTTCATGAATGGGTGTTGAATTTTTTCAGTTATTTTGGGAGATGGTCATAAAATTCTGTCCTTTAATTTCTCCCATTGTGATAAATTCTATCCTGAGGTGGGTCATCCTTGCATTCCTGAACATACTTGGTTTGGTGACAGGGCATTTCTGTAAAAAAAAAAGAAAAATAGCTGTTTGCAGTCTTTTCTTGATTTAAAAATAATCACTTACTGCATTTGTAGGTATGCCTTTTTTCTCTTTCCTGTGCTGTTTACCTGTGCCTTTTCTTTTTCTTTTTTTCTCTTGGCAATAACAAATAATGATTTTCCCTCACTATATTTGCAGTAGAAATGAGAACTCTTGAAGCAAGAACTTTATCAGGTACATGAATATGCTAACAGAAGCAAATAAAGCCCCATCACCACCACCAAACACGCCGTTTCTGACCCTCTTCCCAGCTCACCCCTCTGGGCCCTCAGCCGGCCTCTTGCCCTTGGCATCCCCTCTAAATATCCAGGCCACCAGAGGCAGGAAGCAGTGAGCTCCCTGCCCGCTGTCTGAACGGCTCTCAGCAAGCAATGAACTCTGCCTGTCAGAGATGTGCCTGTGGAGCCCACAGCATCACAGAGGGAGCCAGCGCCTTCCCAGTCCCTGGGAGCAGACAGCGAGAGCAGGTGTGCAAACCCCAAAGGCTGCCACCCAGACCCTGTGCTGAGACCACTTTCATCCCTCACACACCCAAGAGGTAGGTATCTGGCCCATTTTGTGGGTGAGGAACAGGCTCAGAGAGCTGCGGAGTGGCCTGCCCATGCGGTCAGAACCACAGCCTGGCCGCAATCGGCCTGGAGCCGCCGCCCCGTCCGCACGGACCTGTCTCCACCTGGTCCACCAGTGAGCCTGGCTGGTGTCTGTGGGGCCCGTGGCGGGAAGAGACACAACTCAGCCCTGCTGAGCGACAGCCCCTCGCATGCCCATAGAGACGGGATGACCGCGTGACGGTCCAGCCACCCCCGTCCACACCAGCCGCCCCTGGCAGTGGCCCCTCACCTCCTCCAAGCCTGCCTCCCCATGCCAACCACCCAGAATCCCCGCCAGGCTGGCCAGGCTGCCCCATCCCATATGTTCTCTGATGGCATCATCTGCAAAGGCCCCAGTCCCTGCGTGTTCTGTCCCCGGCTCCGACAGCCTGCAGGAAGCACCTCAGTGACGCTTGGGGAACTGCAGGTGGGAGGCCGGATCCCCTCCTGGTGCCCCACCCCCACCACGCCGCAACATTGCAAGTGGCTCCCACTCCCTGAGACTCAGCTTCTTATCAGTGAAAGGGGGACATGGGGCCCCAGGTCATCCCCTCACGCTTCCAAAGCCTGGAGTCAACGACAGTAGCTCCCGAATCTTGGGCCAAAGTTTTCCGTGGCAGGCTTCCCCAATCTGCGGGAAAGGCTAATGGGTAGAGTTTTCTCCACTACAGGTTTTCTTTTATAAAATTTCCTTCAGACATTATTTACCTCCTGCCGCAGCCTGAACTCAGATTCTCTACAAGCACAGAAGTAAACACTTGCACATTTAGATTAACGTGTAAGGTTTTCTCTCACCAAAACCAAGCCTGCCTGAGGTTTTGAAACCCAAACAAGCTTGAGGACCACCTCCCTGTGTAAAAGGCTGATTCACATAACATGAGGTGATGAAGGGGCCTCAGGAGGCAAGCATGATATCCTCCCCGGTGACGGTGACAAGAGTGACGAGCTCGGAAGGGAGGAGCCTGGGAGGGCGGGACTTGAACAGCATACACAGGGGTGGAGCTGCCCCCACGCCCAGCACCTGCATTTTCTTAGACCGCGTGCAGCCACAGACACGGCCATCAGAATCACCTGGAACCCACCCCAGGCCCGCTAAGTGACCCTGTGTGGCCAGGAGCTCCTGGTGACAGGATGACCCACGGTGTCAGAGGGCCACTCCTGAACGCCCCGCACGCACCTGTCTGCCGAGCTCCCGTGGAGCACTCGGCTCCCAATGCCCTCCCACACCCACCCAGCCTGGGTCTGCCCACATGACTCCAGGGAGGGCCGGAACTCGGACAAGGCAGGGGGCCGTGCGACTGGAGATGGCTACTGCAGGGGGAGGAGGGGGCGTTTTAACACATAGACAAGATTTAACAGGAAGCTCCTAACCTTTTCGAAATTCTTTCTCCTTTTTTTCGGCCTAAGTCTTGTTCCAGCTGAACCCAGTCACCTAGACCGCTGAGCCCCCAAGTCTCACCTGGATCACGAGCAGGTGGATCTCTAGCTCTGCAATCCTCCGCCCGATGCAGCTTCGAACCCCATAGCCGAAGGGGATGGACCCAAAATTGTCAACCCTGCGCAGACTTCCTTGCCGCAGCCAGCGCTCAGGCCGGAACTCCTTGGCCCGAGGGAAGTTCGCATCCTCATAGGATGTGGCATAGTGGCAGAGGGCCAGCTGGGTCTGTGCAAACCATAAAAAAAGGAATAAAGAATGGAATCCAGGGAAAGCAGAGCAGAGGCCATAGGCCTGGCTGGACGGACCCTCCAGAGGTGCTCTGGGCTGGGACAAGCCATGTAAGGGCCCAAGAGGCCATGCAGACCCAGGACAGTAGGTCCCCCTCCAAAGCACACCCCACCCGGAATGAACCTCAGTGCTGCCACAGAGAAGGCAGTTCAAGTCCTTCAGAAACTCCCCCTGAGGGATCTACTGCTTTCACGGAGCCTCCAGGGGAGGGAGGGTGGAATGGTCATATGAGCTACAAAAATATCTGGCTTTGGTTTTGCCAGAGCAATTTCACACAGTCCACCTCTCCTTGCTCCTAAAGCCCCATCTTCATCCAAAAAATTACACGCGGAAGAAAAGGAAATCTACAGATATTCACATAGGAACAAGGACATCCTAAACGTGGAAGCACATTTCCAGTGCAGCCTCCCCAGCTCAGCCAGCCCCACCGTGTCCACCAGACTCACGCCTCTGGGAATCAGATACCCGCCAACAACCAGGTCCTCCTGGGTGACCCGGCCGTTCCCCGGCAGCACTGGAAACAGCCTGGAAAGAGGCAACGGGGACCAGAAAGGAGTGGTGACTTTCAGAATAGTCTCCTAAACATTTGAAAGTCTGGATGTAATGCCATTTTCATTTTCTAAAAAATAAATGGGAAAATCTTGCAAGAACCTTTGTGGTCCTCAGAAGGACCCAAAAAAGCCTCACACAACATTGTAAAGCAATTATCCTCCAGTTAAAAATAAACTTTTTTAAAAGGTCTCATAGTCGAAAAAGATTACAAAACACAAAGCAAAGCTGCTAATGTGCTATTATGCTCCCAAGAGGAATAATTCCGAATTTCTGAAATACATGCATGCATGGGAACTCTTTATCAAGGAATAGTTCATAGGACTCAGGGTTCCAGGAAATAAATTCTGAAAAATATACTTTAATTTTCAGATTCTCTGAGAGGTGACCTACGAAAACTCTGAATATAATTTTAATTGACAAATACCAGTTAACATACACCTGGCTTTTTTTTTTAATGATTAAATAGCATACTAAGGATTGAGGATGCAATGTAACTTGAAACATCATTATCAAGTCAGGTTTAAGAGAATTATTTTAGTGAATATTTTGTGAATAACCTTTGCTCCTTGTCATGGCATTTCCTCCATAGAGGAAGTCAGGATCCTGACCCTCCCAGAAGGAAGAACCTTCACTGGTAACCTAATCCCACCTTGTCCCAGGGCTGCCCAAGATCACATATCCCACACGCTCTGGCCTTTCCCGTGTCGGTAAAGCCTTTTTGGGGGGCAGATGAGCCTCACTACTCAGTGTCTGCAACCCAACTCAGAGGTTCACACAAGACCACAGGATCTTGTAAACACATATGGTAACTGGGCAAATATCCCAGTACATTTTCCTGATGATCACTCTGGTTCTGCTTTGTCCTTCAAGGAGCACACTGGGAAACGGCTGGTGAATCGATGTCCAGAGTGAGTGCAAAGTTTGTGCATGGCTCTACAGATCTTCATGGGCACTTCCCTTGAAGCCCAGTGATTCAGGTTTCATGCACCCGATGCAGGGGGCACATGTTCAGTTCCTGGAAGGGGAACTCCACCTCACATGCCATATGGTGTGGCCACAAAAAAAGAGTAACAAAGATCTTCATGAAGAAATGAATATTTCCAACTCTAAAACAGAACCTCTTTCTCCCACTCTGCAGAGAGCAGAGAGGAAATAAAGTGGTCACAAGTCCCTCCTTCCTAAACATTTCAGCCACCAAGGGTCACTGGAGTACTGGTTTAGGACCCAGTTTTTAAGTCAAAGGCACAATCATTATGAGGAAGAATCAGACTTAATGGACACAGTTTTTGACATGAATGTTGGTGAGCCTTTTACCTCAAGGTTTCCTTAAGCAGAGCTCGGACCAGCGGGACTTTGGGGACGTCTGCGGCCGTGGGAACGTGCTTTTTCCCCAGATTCCTCGCGATCTCCCGGTACAGGGCCTGCTGCTCTTCTGGGTGCCTTGCGAGGAGGTACACTGCCCAGGACAACGTGAACGATGTCTAAGAAAGAAACCGGCAGACACAGGCACGTGTCTTGAATGAAGCCAAGGATTTCAGCAGCAGGAAACACTGGACATGAAGTCACGAGAGAATAAGGGCAGGGGAAACTGTCAGGGCATTGTATGTCTTACCCAAGCAGAAGACGAGTCCCTTAACTCCTCCAGATACCTTGGGAAAGTAGTATCAGCTATGGGATCCAAGTGCTTTTTTCAATAAAGAGCTACAGGAAACATTATTTTAGAACTTTTAAAAAATCACTGAAGAGTGGGAATTCCCTGGTGGTCCAGTTAGGACTCAGCGATTTTCCTGCCGAGGGCCGGGGTTCAATCCCTGGTCAGGGAACTAAGATCCTGCAAGCCACATGACGTGGCCAAAAATAATTTTAAAAAATCATTGAAGAGCAATTCTCCTCTTCACTGGAGTCTGTGAGCACATAGGAATGCTGGTCAAGCCTGGAGGTTGTGCCTAGAACTTTCTGCAGCCTTCTTTACAAGGGTCACTTGGGTTTTGCTAGGAAGGGCCTGAGGCTGCCCATCAAGCTGAGAACGGCATGCCTCAGGCCCATGGCTGGGCTAGGCCTGCTCTCGTTGCCCTAATCTAGAGGAGATGCGGGAGAGTCCGGGAGTGGGGGTGGAGTGGGGGTGGAGTGGGGGCAGTCATGGGTCGATTAATGGTCCATTCACCGTTCCTGTGTGCTTATTAAGCAAACTACCGTATGAGGATTGGACGGCATTTGCACAAAGCAGTATCACTGTTTCTACCACTGCTTAGATTGAAGACTGAATTTCTGGTTATTGAGAATAATTCTATTCTATATCCTAGGTTCCAAGATTTTCACTAAAATCAATACTATTATCTACATGATTATATTTCACTTGCTTGTAAACAAGGACATTCCACAGTAAAGAGCCCTTTGTTTCAACTGAAAAGACTAACTTAAGTAAGTCATTGACATTGTTTCCCTCCAATAGATATTACGGATTTTTAGAGGATATAGTCCATAAGTATTTATAGGACAAGCTCTACTGTAATACATAATATAATGTGCAAGTTCCTCTTATAAATGGTAAGGAAATAAATTAGATGCTTCTTATCAACAGAACAGAAAAATTCTATTAAAATCAGAGTTTCATGGAAAAACCAAATGTGGTATAGCCATACAATGCAATACTATTCAATAATGGTTGTTGTTCAGTCACTCAGTTGTATCCGACTCTTTGCAAGCCCATGGACTGCAGCACACTAGGTGTCCCTGTCCCTCACTATCTCCTGGAACTTGCTCAAACTCAGGTCCATTGAGTCAGTGATACCAACTATTCAATGATAAAAAAAATAATAATAATAAATATCTTTATAGGCAACAACATGCATGAATCTCAAACATCATTTCACTGTGTGAAGGAAGCCAGACCCAAGATACATACCGTGTGATTCCATTTATATAAATTTCTAGAAAAATGCAAACTGATGTACAGTGTCTGCTGTTGCCAGGGGTGGGGGTATGGGAGGGATGGACTGAAATGAGGGTGAGGAACTTGCAGAGATGATAAAAATGTCCAGGATCTTGATTGTGGTGTTGGTTTAAAAAATGATAGCATTTGTATTTATACTGTATCTGTCAACAATCTGTATTGAATTGTACCACTTAAATGGATGCAGCTTGTTGTGCACAAATTATGCTAAACAAAGTTGGCTTTTTAAAATAACTTTTTTTTTTTTAAATGAGCATAACATTGCAAGCTTTTGTCTCCTAAGTTCCCTTCAGATAGGAATGGGTCCTTTCTGCACCCCCACCTCCATCATGTGGTGATACTCTTAGTTACCACCAGGGGGCAAGAGTACCACACATCTGAATCAGCTTAGGGCTGGGCTGCGCATTCGAACATTCGCTCCCCACTCAGAGCCACTCTGTCACATTCACACAGTTAATTACAATTTTCATTGCTGGAACTGACTGCATTGATTAGTTTGCATTTCATATATATACATTTTGTTTTATTGTTGAAGATGATCCATAAGAGTAATGAATTTATGTGAAGTTTTTCTGCTTTTACTTGTGACATCATGTCACTAAAAATGTCAACCATAGGTTTTTTTCTCCCTCTAAAAGGGAAATTCATGCTTTCCTCAAGTCCAGGAAGCACTCGTGTGAAGGAAAAACCTTGAGGTAGCTTAGCTGTTTCATCTTTCCCCCAATTAATTGAAGACAATAACACCTACTTCAGAAGATTCTGTGGGAAGAGAAGGATCTTACAGACATGCACAGTCAGTCACCACCATTTACTGCTTAATCTTAATTATTTCACGCAACTGACTTTCCCCCCACATTACTGAAAGCCTGGCCCTGCTTTGCCCTATGTCACCACTTTCTTTTTCAGCATCCCTGGAGCACCCGCGCCCCATCAGGGAGCCCATGGTAACGCAGTGTGCAGGCTCCACACTTTCTCCATGCCCAGCAATCACTCAGAGACACACATCTCCACGTGGACAGGGGCTGGGGGCAATGCTGGTTTCACTGACGTGAACACAGGACACTCGCTTTCCTGCACCTTCATTTCTCACTTAGCCAGAGGGTACAGAGTTCCCTCCAAATCAGTGTCAGTGCTTTGTTTCATTCTGACATTGAGCTCTCCTTGGTCATAGTATATTACCCATCTACTACACTGATTGAATCTATTCACTCAGGTTTTATTTTAAATCGATACATACACATATTAAAGCAAACTGCTTATTAAACATTTCTTTCTTTACGCTTCCTTTAGCAAGTTAAGTTATGCTGGCCTTATCAAATGAACTGGGGAGCTTTCCATCACCCAGAATATTTTAAGTGATAAATAAGAGGGCTTTTCACATCTGTGCCCTCTGCATTTCTGATATGAAACAATGGAGAAATGTTTGCAAATCAGGATTTTAAACTTTAAAGCATATTATTTATTTAGCACAGGAACTCTAGTTAATGCTCTCTGTGACCTAAACGGGAAGGCAACTCGAGGAAGAGGGGATACACCTATACATGTGGCCGATCCACTTTGCTGTAAGCAGACACTCACACGACATTGTAAAGCAACTATACTCCAATAAAAAAGTTATAACTTTTTTTTAACAAATTGTTACTCTTTGTGCATGATAGTGGACCTACTGGGTTATGTTCTTTACATAATTCACTGTGCACCTTAGTTTTACATTTTATATATATTTAAAAAAAGAGGAAAAGTGGAGTTTTCTTCTGGAGACGTGCAGCAGCGAAGCAGACATTCAGCTAGTACAAACAGGCTCTGTCCTCTTAAAGCATCTGCCATCCGTCGGATTGCTTAGAAAGGTCCTAGACTCTGAGTGTTTTGCGTCTGTTGAGAAGGAAGGAAACGGCAGAACTCACCGTGTCTACACCGGCCAGCAGCATCTCGGTCATGTTGGCGTAGATTTCCTCCAGGGTCAGTTCCCGGCTGAGGAAGAGGTAGGTGAGCAGCCCTCCTCTCACTCTCTCCCCTCTTTCCATCTGGCACCTTATGTCCCTCAGCTTGTTGTCAACATGAATTTGGCCTGTTTGAAAACAGTGTTTCTTTTGAAAGAAGTTTGGTTAAGAATCACCTCTTCAAGTGATACAAGTGAACTTACTTACAAAACAGACTCACAGAGCTTACAGTGGGGGAGGGCGACTAGGGCAAGGGGGAGGATACGATAATTAGGGAGTTGGGGATGGACATGTACACAGTACTACATTTAAAATGGACCACCAACAAGGACTTCGTGTATAGCACATGGAATGCTGCTCAATGCCACGTGGCAGCCTGGAAGGGAGCGGGATTTGGCGGAGAATGGATTCATGTTATGTGTATGGCTGAGTGCCTCTGCTGTCTACCTGAAACTAATAATGTTGCTAATCAGCGATACTCCAATACAAATAAAAAGTTAAAAATAAAAGAATCTCCTCTTCAGTCTCAATTCCCTCTTCATCCCTGCAATAACTTCTCTCAATTTTTGGCAGGTTCACAGGCTAGACAAGCCCCCGCTGGTTTACTGCCAACCTTGGAGCTTCATCCATATGCTTGTTTGTGTAAATGAATAATGGTTGGGAACTCCCCTCTATTTGCAAGGTGGGATGCTGCTGGTTCCTGAACTGTTGAATAAACCCAACTAGGTACTTACATATACTCCAAAGAAAGAAAGATAAATATCTCTTCTTTTTGTAAAATAATCTATAAAGTATTTGCAAATGTTCCTTTTTCTAATATAATAGCCAAAAAAGCTGTGGAGTAACAAGAATATAGATTCTTTTTTTCCCACTTCCAGAAGGGGGGATGAATGAGGGAAAGGGCTGAATCACTGCAGAAAGATGCTAGCATATTATATGTATCAGAACTTATATACACAAATTAGGGGATTCCCTAGCAGTCCAATGGTTAGGACTCCAAGCTTTCATCCAAGGGGATGAAGTTCGATCCCTGGTCAGGGAACTAAGATCCCTACAAGCAGCACAGTGTTGCCAAAAAAAAGAAAAGTCAAATGAATTCTGACCTCCAAGACACTTCTTTCAATGTTAATATTGCTCTAAAAACATTGTTCTAGACATCTTGGAAATCTTGCACTTTGAAAATTCTTTTATACTAAAAATTTTAACCATATTGGAAAACTAATCTTACTTTGTTCATCTCAACTTGGGTTGGAAGAAAATGGTTTCTCCCAGCTTGTTTTCACCCAGTAAGCAACAAATGAATTTGTGAGAATGTTTCAATGATTTAAGCAATGACAGAATGATTGGACTAAAGACATCATCTCCCATAGACAACACTTACTTGCACCTATCCCTGCAAGCATGTTTGTTAAAATTAAAAGAGTTTAAAAAGGAGAAATCAATCACATTACTTGTGGTCACAACCCACATGCTTTTTGCTCCTTCAAAAAACCAGGCTAAAAGTTCTTGAGTCCAAAGAGCACATAACTTCACCGGGGCATCCCCTGCAGTGATCCCACGGTCTTGCGTGAATGTGAGACACACATCCAGCAGGGAAGTCAGGCCCACCCGGCTTCACAGAAGGCACCCCTACTCTTCTCTTACTGAATTCGAAGAGTCCATCCCAGGACCTGCAGAAGTCCTGCCAGGGTTTGGGGATGAGCAGGCGGAGCCTCCTAGGGAGGGCACCGGCGTACATGGAAGTCTTGAACGTGCAGAACATGAGCGCCAGGGCCTCGATGTACTCCACGGTTGCCGGCGGGATGCTGCTCTCCAGGCATCCCAGACGACTTTCATAAAGGATGGTGGCCACTCCTGCAGAGGGGAAAAGTTACAACTTTTCTTCTTCTAGATTACCCACAGAATCAACATGAGATACCTGGCCATAAAAGTAACTCCCGAAGTCATCCCAGTGCCTACTCCTGAGGTTCTCCTCTATCGGGTTCTGATCCTCAGGACGTTGTGAGTTTGATGGTGACTGACCCTCGGCTTCACCATGCCCTCAGTTCTGCAGTCTGTTCAAGACCCACGAAGCAAAATTCCCAACCTTTCAGCCAACTGCTCGACTTTGGGGAGTTAAAAGGTGGCTCTTCCCGGCCACACATCAGGGAGCCCCAGACCCGAGAGCTAAGGGGCAGAGGAAAGGGCCTCCAAGAACCAGGGAAGAGCAGGATTTCTCAGCGTATTTACAACTCACTTCTCTGTTGATTTTGTGACTATTTTTAGAGAACATTAATGCCAGAACTTTAAAAAGTTAACTTAAAAATTAAATTTGAAGCAAGCTAAACTCATTTTTTTTCGTGGGAAACCTGGACTTCTTGGTGGTCCAGTGGGTAAGACTCTGCACTCTCACTGCAAGGGGCATGGCTTCACTCCTCAGCCTGCGAATTAACAGTAAAAGTGGGAAATCTCATAGAATTCTCCAAAAACTCAGGTTCAGAAAAAATGTGTGGTGTGCTTCCTTTTTTTCTTTTAAGTAAAAAGAGGACCCACATGTATTTCTTTGTACATATATAAAATATGTACAAAGAAACTGGTGACCTAGTTGGGTCAGGAGAGAGGAAAACTTTTCCATGAGTACCTTCTGGGTTTGATTTTTGAACCACGGGAATGTACTACCCATCTAACAAGGATTTTAAAAGCTAGAGTGATTATAGTACACACCCTCTCAATTTCTGCTGCGTCTTTTTAAGTTTGGCTGTGCCAGGTCCCGGCTGTAGCACGTGGGATCTACCCTGCCCAGGGATCAAACAGGGGCTCCCTGCATTAGGCATGCAGAGTCTTACCCATTGGGCCACCAGAGAAGTCCCTCTGTTGCTTTTTAAATTGTGCTAAAACAAAATACGTAGTAATTAGGAGCATGGTTCTTGAGTTAGAGAGGCCTGAATTTGAAACAAAGTCCCTGCCATTAAAAATGGACAGTAGTTTTTCAGTTTCCCCATTTGTAAAACAGTGGTGGTCAATCTGGTTCCGTTAGCACTGTGAGGATTACACAGACATACATACGGGGCTTAGCACATTGGGACAGGAAATGCTCAATGATAACAAACATATTTTGGCAAACGTCCATTCTTCCATCTTTCCCACCAGCTGACTTCACTTCACCTTCCATTGAGTATTTGAAGAAAAGGTCATTGATGTTGGTCACTGTCTCTCCATCTTCTGCCTGGCTCTTGAGGAAGTAGATTCTTTTAATTAAATCAGCAATAACTTGGTTGATTTCTCCTGCAAAAATGGCCACATCTTTCGGTTTCAGAATTCTTTGTCTCAACACACTTCTCATCTTGAGCCACTGTTCACCCTCCCTAGAATAAAGTGAATTCCAAATAATCTTACTTATATCAATATACTGGGAAGGAATCAGAATATCTCTGCAAAAATTTCCTAGCAATAGTCAATAAGATCTGCCAATCCAAATGGAATGAAGATAAGCTAGACACCGCAAAGAGAGGGGAGTGATGGTATTACTCCCCGGCTCATGTATAAGAACACACATATAAGGACAAACAGGCAAGAACAGAATCTCTAAACTAATGGGAACTGGGCCAGGGGATGGGCAGATGCTCTGTGCTCTCCTCCCTGCTTGAGGCTGTGCCAATTCACTCTTGGAAGACACAAAGGTGTATAAGAACAAAATAATAACCCTAGCAGTTTTGAGACGGGAACATCACAAGGCAATAAATGCTGAAGTTTCGAGACCCTCCTGGAGGTCTCCTGTAACAGCTCACCACCCTCACCCCTGTCCACAGATGGGCTCTGAGCTTCAGCCAACTCGGTGGTCATCACGTGGACATCTAAAGCCATGAAGTGTTGCTTGAGAAACAGTTTCTCTCCATCACTCGGTCAGTGGGACCTCTGGCCTGTCCCTGCCATCAAGTCTCTTCCCAGAGGATTTCAGGAGATTTCAGGAGACCACACAAGAGGCTCTTTGGAGACTGTTCCCCTGGGAGTTCTGTGTTTTATTAATAGCTGGTTTTAGGAGCCCAGTAATTCAGGGAGGGAGTCTCCCTGGGCTCCCTGCTCCTGCTGAGGCTCAGCCTGGCTCCAGATACTCACGCAGAGATAAGGCCAGTGGATCTGCCCCGCAAGTCTCGGTACTCCTGCCAGGACCCCATGTTGGCTCTCTGGGGCGAAGCCCCCTCCGCACGGAGCACCTGAGCCACCAGGTCGCGGTCTGCAACAGACACTACAAACTGAGGACCGAAGTGAGACTTGAAGATTTTCCCATATTCCCGAGTGTGCTTCTGCTGCAATACCAAGGAGAAATCAGAACAGTAAAAAAATACACAGATACGACACACCTCCAATACAGACACTCCTAGGTGTCAGGGGAGCAGAACACTGGGGCAGAGGGAGGCTCTACATCATACAGGACTGATCAGAGTGGCCGCTCTGCTTGTGGCTATCAAGGGGGAAAGGAGTGGGGAGGGAAAACCTGGGAGATCGGGGTTGACGTACACACACTGTTAAATATAAAATGGATAACTAACAAGGACCTGTTGTATAGCACACGGAACTCCACTCAGTACTCTGTAATGGGCTGTGAGGGAAAATAATCTAAAACAGAGTGGGTAACAATAGACGTCTAACTAAGTCACTTTGCTGTACACTTGAAGCTAACACAACATTCTAACTCAACTATACTCCAGGAAAAATTAATTTAAAAAAAGAACGGCCACTTTAAATATTCCGGAGATAAACATATTTTCACATCATTAATCATATTCACAGAAGTCTTCTTAATTCTTTAAAGATGTGTATTTAAAAATATCTTAAGTGTGTGAAGCAATAAGAGAGGATTAGGGGTATAGATGAACTAACTGCAGGGTCTAAATTGTCCTCTGAGTCAAACGCACTCTGCCAGCTCCTTTCCCTTAGGCCCTCAGCAGCCCACCCAGCCTGCCCCTTTGAAGAAAGCTCCCTGTAGGCAATGTGTAATGAACCTGTGAAAATACCTACAGCAAGAAAATGAAAGAAAAGGCACCCAGATTAGAAAGGGGAAAATAAAGCTATCACTATTAACTGATGCCATGATCTCACATATAGAAAATTCTAAGATACCTGCTTTAAAAAAAATCAGAACTGATAAATATGTTCAGTAAGCTTACAGAATATAAGATCAATATACAAAAATAAAATTGTATTTCCATACACTAGCAATGAACACCCCAAAAATAAAATTAAGAAAACAATTCCATTTGCAAGAACATCATAAAGAATAAAACATTTGGGAACACAGTTAATAAAAGAAATGCAAAACTTACACTCTGAAAACTACAAAAACCATTGAAAGAAATTAGAGAAAACATACACAAATGGAAAGATGATCCATGTTCAAGGAAAGAAAAACAATATTATTAAGATGGTAATACCTCCAAAACTGATCCATAAATTCAGCATAATGCCTATCAGAATTCCAGCCACTCAGAACAGCAAACACAATCTTTAAAAAAAAAGCAAAGTTGAAAGCCTAACAGTTCCCTGTTTCAAAGGTTACTATGAAGGTATTGAAGACAGTGTGATACTGGCATAAGGATGGGCATCTAAATCACTGGAATAATTGATAGCTCAGAAATAAATCCATACATCTATGGTCAACTGATTTTCAACAAGGGTGTGAAGACAATTAAATGGGGAAGATTAGACTCTTAAACAAATGATGCTGGGAAAATTGGATAATGACAAACAAAAAATAAGGTGTACGCTAGTCTCACCACATACAAAAACTACCTCAAAATGGACCAAAGACCAAAACATCAGTGCCAAACCCACAAGACTCTAAAAGGAAAACACAGGGATAAATATTCATGACCTAAGATTTGGCAATAGTGTCTTAAGATATGATACCAGAAGCATGAGCAACAAAAGAAAAAACAGATGTTTGGACATCATCACAATTTTTAAATGTGCTTCAATTTTTAAATGTCTTTCACTACCAAGAAAGTGAAAGACAATCCCTAGAATGGGGAAAATATTTGCAAAGTACATATGGATAAGAGATTTGGGTCTAAAATATATAAGAAACTATTACAACCCAACAGAGAAGAAAACAAATAACTCAATTAAAAAACTGGGCAATTATTTGAATGGACACTTCTCTAAAGAAGGTCTCAAAATGGCTAATAATCGCATGGAAGAAGCTCAACATGATTAGTCACTAAGGAAATGCAAATCAAAACCACAATGAGATATCTCTTTGCACGCACTAGTATGCTTATAATCAAAGGACAGGTAATAACAAATATTAGCAAGAATGTGGAGAAATCAAAACCCTCTTGTACTGCTGATGGAATGTAAAATAATGCAGCTACCTTAGAACAGTCTATACAGAGTTATTATTTGACATAGCAATTTCACTCTGAGAAATAGACCCCAAAGAAATGAAAACATGTGTCTGCACAAAAACTTACACTGAATATTCCTAGCAGCATTATTTGTAACAGTCAAAGGTGGGAACAATCCAAATGTCTATCAGCTGATGACTGAATAAGCAAAATGTGGTCTGTCCATACACTGGAATATTATTTATCCATAAACAGGAATGAAGTGCTGATACATGTTACAACATGGGTGAACCTTGAAAACATGATGCTCAGTAAAAGAAGCTAAACACAAAAGACCACTTATTATATATTCTGGACATTTATATAAAATGTCCAGAATAGGCTAATCTATAAAGATAGAAAGTAAATCATCAGTAGTTGCTTAAGGCTGGGGGAAAGGGAGGGTTGGTGAATAACAGCTAAAGAATACTACATTGTATTCTTTAGGGTTTCTTTTTAAGGTTATGAAAATGTTCTATATTTGTTTTGGTGATGGTCGTATACTTCAAGTGAGAGAACTGTATGATATGTTAATTATATCTCAACGAAGTTGTTAACAAAAAAAGAAATTACAATGATGTAAATGAATTAATCTTTCCAGTTAACTAAAGGAAGGAAGGAGGGAAGGAGAAAGGATGAAAGATAAGTACCCTCAAGCATGGCTCAGCATGACATAGGCAGGGCTGAGCATGGCAGAAATGACTACATTTCTCTTTGGCATCTGCCAACGTTTCTTATCACCCCAATTCTCAACCATGGAAATGGCAGGCCAGAGAGTCTTGTCATCTCCACTCTTCTGCTCTCAGGTAGAAGCTGCTTGCTTCTTTATGGACCTGGTTGAAGTCCCATTGCCTGGAGAGGAAGACACTCAGACTCAACTGGGATGTGTCAGGTGCCAAAGGATCACTCGGCCTAACATACAGGTGACCCCAGAAGGGTGTTTCTCCAGGTCTCTGATAGGATAGCTGTTACACCAAATACTGGTAGAGGGGCCATTCATCAGGGCAATCCAGCTACTGAATGGGCACAGACAACGGGGGCAACTGAGCAAGGGGCAGAAAGAACTGGATGAAGGACACAAGTTTATGGCCCTTTTAGTGCTGGGCCGGGGGATGACACAGTCAGCCAGACTCAGTTTGTTTAGCCAGCTGGAGCACAAACTCTGGAGTTGGCATCTTGGGTCATAGATGTGTGACCTTGGGAAGTTAGCTTCCATTGTGCCTCAGTTTCCTCATCTGCAAAGTGGAGAAATAAGAGAAATTACCTCCCAGAGAGGACTTGGAACTGTGCCTGGGCAACCATGAAAAGAGTTCTGGAAGTGTTCATTCTTCTTATGTATTGGTGACTATTACAGCTTACAAAGCCCTTCCACAGCCCTGATCTCACGGCCTCACAATAACCCATGGGATGGATGACGAATGCTAGACGTCTGCACAGAGGAAACCGCAGTCCAGAGAGAATAACTGATTGGCCAAGACTCCACAGGTGTTTGCAGATCGCTGGTATGTAACACAGGACCTTCGCACTCTGTCACACCGGGCACCCGGATCACTGTCTGCTCTGCCACTAACTAGCTGTGTGACCATGGCCAAGTCACTCACCCAAGACTTCGGGTGTTTGCCACATGTAAAGTGAAAGACCTGGATCCTATAGATGGATGCTATGATCCCTTGTGAGCTGGCATTCTGTGATTACAAGTCGAGTGAAAGGAAACTGGAGTTGAGATAACAGAATAATTCTCTTCCTCCTTAGAAATGCAGTAGGGGTAACCCAGAGAGCCGAAAGGGTTATACTAGAACCTTATCTAGTCTAGAGCAACCTGTATTAAACATGCCAACAAATAGAAAACAACAAAAAATATGTTTTTACCATATTTGAAAACTATCCTCCTGATATCTTATGTTCAGATTCCACATGGAAAAGAGAGGAAATCACTTTTGACCCCTAGAAACACTTCTGGGAAGAAATTGTGTAGGGCTCATGTGGCAGATGGCAAGATGTGGGCCAAGTGAAATTTTGTCAAATTAAAATTGCTCCTCTTGCTCCACAGTCTTTTTCCATCAATGAAATTTCTGCTCCTCCAACATAGCCCTGGCCTCTGCACCATCTGGTAGGTTCCTGGTTGAGGGAATGGCTCAATGACCAAAACCCAGGGGTGCGGTTACAAAGACCTCCTCTGAGAAGTTTCTGAAGCTTTGAACAAAAGGAGGGGAGTGGTGGGGGTGGAGGCTGTTCTCGGAAGAGGTCAAAAGGCCCAGGTCCCAGAAATGACTGCCGGCGCTGGGGCGGGCAGAGTGGGCAGCAGCTGCCGCGGCGAGGGAGAGAGACCGGATCTGCCGGCCTCAAAGGTGAGGGTCGCCTTGCAATGAGAGGCTTGAGGCGGGCCTGGGAAGGGCAAACACTCTGGGTCAAGGTGAGCCACCGTAGGATGAGCAGGCTCCCCTACGCTCCGCCAGGGTTGTTGGACCGGTTGGGTTCTTCCTAAGGCCCTGCCCAGCCCTGGCTTGACGCCGAGATTCAGGAACCTTCGTCTGTCTTTTCATCACTTAGAGGTTACATAACCCGGAGCCTCCGAACCCCCGCTATTTGGGGGATTTTGTTTTTCAATTATAAAACACCAGCAAAGAGGACTAAAAGCATATGCAACATGTCCTCGGCCGCGAAAAGACCCACAGGGCTCCTCGCGCGCCGCGTGGAGAGACCGTCCTCTTGGGCCTCCCCGGGGACCGTCGGGGAAGGCCCGGCGGCTACTGCCTCCCCCCCTAGTCCGCAGGCCCACGCGCGCGAGCTCGCCGGAGCGCACGGAGCGCGGGGCCCAGGGCTCCCGGGCGCGCCCGGCCCGCGACCTCTCCTCTGGCGGCCCCTCGGGTCACTCAGAGCCCCCGCACCGGCGCGCCCCCCAGGGAACCCTTCCCGGCGTCTCCTCCTCGGACGGCCCTCCTCCATGTCCCCTCCCTAGGTGCCCTCTCCGGCGCGCTTCCCGGGATCCTCTCCCTGGGACCCTTCCCCGGCATCCTCTCCCGGCGTTCTCTTTCCGGAGCCCCCCGGGCTTCCCTCGCTGGCGTCGTTCCCGGGTCTCCCTCCCGGGCGCCCTCCCGCCGGAGAGAGCCCCCGCGCGCCGCTACCTGGATCTCGTGGATGCGGCTGAAGCCGTCCTTCCCAAAGAACTCCACCAGGTTGGCGAGCGTCCGGGGCCCCGGCATGGCGGCGAGGCTTCGGGGCCCCTCTGCCCGGCCCCCGGCCTGCGACACCCCTGGCCGCCCCGCTCCTTTGTCCTCGGCCCGCGCCCTCGCCGGGAGCCCGGAGCCCGCGGGCCGGGGCTGCCCTGCGTCCCAGCCGCCCAAAAGCCCGCTCCGCCCGGCCGCCGGGCTCGGACGGGCTTTCAGGATCCGCTCCAGCAGAGACATCGCGATCCCGTGCCTTGGTCGGTTTGAGCAGTTTTTTTGTTTCGAGGGCTGCTTTTTTGGGCTCCGTTTTAACTTGTTCGAGCGGCGCTCCTTCGAAGTACTACGGCCTGGGCATCAGTTTACACAGACTTTTATTGAACGCTCCCTCCCCTAAGGCTGGGAAAACGGGGTGGTCTGTGATTAGACTGCAACAGAAATGAAGCGATTATTATTTTTCTTCACATCAATTAATTAAGCGTTCCTTAAGACCGCAAAGTGTTAGGGTCAATCCCACTTACAAGCATGGCCAAAAACAGAAGTCGACAAAGATTTTTTGCATTATTTCCATCCTTAAAAATTACTATAGAGAGTTGAGGAAAGGAAGCTAATTTGCCCCTTCTGTATTTTAAAAACTGTTCTTTGTGATTTCAAGTTACGCAATTATAGTTCGATCCGACAATGAGAACAAAAACGCTAGATGACTTTGAGATCACTCACAGTATTGTAAAATGACCACATTATTATTTTAGCACAAGTTTTCATAATCAAAAATATGCTGTCTCTATTGATGGTTTTATGGGCCTCCTTAATTTTATCCCAGCACACAGTACAGACTGGAAGTGCTAGTGAGGACCTGTGGTGAGGGGTGAATGACTTTTTGAACATTTGGTGTTTTTTGTCTCCAGCAAAGATTGGTCCTGTTGCACATGCCTAGAGAAATGAACACACCTCCAGGCAAAAATGAGAAGGAAGAGGACTTTCCTAACATAGGTTCAGATCTCAATGCCAAGGTGCGTGGGAAAGTAGGCTGTAAAGGAGGTGCTTGGCACAGGAGGGGCAAGAAATGTGTCATCTGGTTTCAGGAAGGCAGCCCAGATTCTGAACTAGTTATTCAACAACTTACTCTGAAAACATTATTCAAAAATTTCATGCAGTTTGTTCTCCTGCATCTAAATGTGTTTTTTTTTTAAGCCTACAAAATATTGTTTCTTTTTGATTAGTAGTTTATATCTTTACAATTCTGTTAAATGTGCATTTCATTTAAATGATCGTAAGTAGGTAAGTGAAGCAAAGAAGACCAGAGTTATTTCATTTCTAACAAGTACTTAGTTATTCCATTTTTAGGAAGTGCGTAGCAACTCTTATTTATAAGGCACTATTTCTGTAAGGGACTCAAAGTGTAAGATATTAATCCTGCCTTTAAGGAGCTCATAACCCACAAGAAGAATAAAACAGTACACAAATACACACCAGGTTAGCATAAGTGCCATGAAACTGGTATAGAATATGATTGGAATTTTGGGGAGGAGAGATCACACTTCCTACTAGGGCAGGAAAGAGTAGTGCAGGAGAGAGCCCTTCTGAGGAAGGAGTCTTTTAGGCAGGGTTTGAAGAGAGGGCTCAGCTTTAATAGGCAGAAGTGGGGTAGCAATTCAGCTAGAAGGCAGAGTATGAAGAATGGCACAATTGCTTTGTTCCTAGAAATGTTTTGAAGTATTTTTGAGGGTTACTGCTCCTCAGGAACAAAGAAATCGTTAAAGAACCATATATATATAAAAGGTGATTCAGTCCACTCTACATAAAAAACTGCTAAAGACAGATTTATATATATAATGATTTAAAACACAGCCAGTTCTCTATTAAGGTAATTAAGACTTTAGTAAAGAGAGGAAAGTGACAGAGAGTAAGAGGATATAAAGAAATTCGGGAAGGAAGAAAGATTTAACTGTACACAGACACAGGTTTTCACTGAACATCCTTGCTCTCATGTCTTCTAGCTTCATAACTGCAGATACAAATAAAGTTGTCTGCTCTTGATATTTGGCTCAAGCTCAGTGAAAATAAGCAAAAGTCTATTTTAGAGTCTCAGTTCATTGGTATAAATTATCAAGCTGAAATTCTGCCACGGAACAGTATACTATCCTGTAGCTAATTATTACAGCGGGAAACACATCTGAATCCAGACATAGAATAAATAATTTGGATTGGGAGAATTTTTTTTGTGATAATCAAAAGTAATTATAAAAGTAACTGTTACTTTCGTCTATCCAGGTTTCTTCTAATGAATATTGTTTTGTTGTGTTTCTTTAAAAGGTTTTTTGATATGGACCATTTTTAAAGTCTTTATTGAATTTGTCACAATATTGCTTCTGTTTATGTTTTGGCTTTTTGGCCCCAAGGTATGTAGGATTTTAGCTCCCTGACCAGGGATCCAACCTGCACCCCTTTCACTGAAAGGTGAAGTCTTAGCCACTGGACTGCCAGGAGGGTCCCTGCTTTGTATTTTTTTTTAAAGGGTTATTTAAAACAAATTACTCTTGTAATTGTGGGGAAGTCTAGTGGGGAGGAAATAAAGGATGGAACGTTAAAACAATCTTAAAAAAAAAAAAAAAAACTCCAGCATAGGAAAATACCATCCATGTGTTTGTCCCCTTTTCCCCCAGTGAGCAAGAGAAACAGAAATGAGACTGTGACTTCCAGGAGACAGAACAGCACCATCTGTCCCCATCTGACCTGAAACCAGACTTTGTGCAGATGTTTTCCCTCAAGAAAACCAGCCTGTTGGCAGTACATTGGGAAACAATGAGTTGCCCTTCCCCAACAAAAAAAGGAAAATAAGATTGCCCTCTAAAAGTTAGACAAATAAACACACAAATAATTTGCCATCTGTGGAAGTAAAACCAAGAGATGGTCTTCAGCATCTCTCAAAACTCCAATCAAGGGGAACTCAGATACATCTCAGGATGCAGAACCAGAATGTGGGGCCTGTTAGTTAAGCAAAGCTCAACAAAGTATATTCTTGGAATAGAACAAGGATGATCAAACTGGATCTCAGAAAAGATAGTGACCACACAAGACGTTCTAGGAAACAAGAGTTTTAATTCCAAAATCCAAACTTGCTAGTCGTGGTACATGTGTATTCTGTCGTGTCTGACTCTTTGCAATCCCATGGACTATAGCCCGCCAGGCTCCTCTGTTCATGGGGTTCTCCAGGCAAGAATACTGGAGTGGGTTGTCATTTCCTTCAGGGGATCTTCCCAATCCAGGGATCAAACCCGCATCTCCTGCCTTTCCTCCTTCAGCAGGCAGATGCTTTACCATTGAGCCACCTGGAAAGCTAGTCACAGCGGGCAGGATTAATTTACCAACTTCCCCCAGTCTAGGTGAACTGTCTAGGTGAACTGTCTCCTGTGCTCTTGAGTCCTTGCCACTGGCTGCTTTCATTTTCCGTTTGAAAAATGAATGGTATTTTTACAACAAGAATTAATGGTGTGATATTGTTCTTTCCCCTAGACCCATTCGTAAAAAGAACAGAACAGGAAGAAAATAAGATAAAGTTATTCCAGAACTGAGAGCTCTCAAATCCTCTTTCCTGTGAATAAGATAGTGCTATTTAAGCTATTGCTGACATCAGGCAAAAATCCCTGTTCAGGCCAAGAGAAAAACTTCTTCTTCTTAGAAATGTATGTGGGGAGAGTTCCCCGGGGTCCAGTGGTTAGGCTTTTACTGTGGTGGCCCAAGCTCAAGCCCTGGAACTGCGATCCCAAAGCCAGCTGATGCAGCTAAAAAATAAAGGTATGTGGGAATTCTCCGATGGGGTCCATCATCCAGCAAAGGCTTTCAAGCAGTTGTTAAGCTGCCAGAAACAGGTGTAAGGTCTGTAGTATTGTTATTGAATAGGTGTGTTTACATGTAAATATATGTGCTAAATACAAGTATTTAAAACAGACCAAACACTTATATATTCAGTAGACATGCACTGAGCATCATCCACTATCCCAGCACCCCTGCCCCCGTTAACCCAGCTCATTCTCATGACTACGCTGTGACATGGGCACCTTAGCCTCATTTGCTTGAGGAAACGGGCTTCAGAGCCTTGCTAAAAAGCGTTGGCTTAGTAGGACCAAAGTTAACACTTGAGTCCAAGTCAGCTTCGGGGTTGCCTCTCCGGCACCTGCTCTGTGCGCAAGTGAAGAGGAGCAGTGCAGGTCAGCACAGGTGGCACCGGCAGGGCATGTGGCGTCCAGGCTTTCCCCATTTCTCACACAGGCTTGCTGTAGACAGACAACGGAGACTGAGACTGTGGTACATCCTGAGAGGAAGGCAGAAGGCCCCCGGAGGCACTGAGTGGTGGTCTCTCACTTTCCTTCTTTTTTGGGGGGGTAGGGGGGGAGCCAGCCTCTCCCTGTTTCAAAGCTGCCTTGCCTTATCCAAGAGGTTTTGTCCTCAGAGAGACAGCAGTGAGCGATCTTGAAGTGGGATCTTATTTCCATGCCCAGGAATTGTTTAGGAACCATGTTTCAAGGAGGCAAAAACCAGTACACAGTTTATTATCAGAAACTCGGCACAACATGTGGGAGAGCGCGCAGATAAACAGTTTATTTAAGACAGAAGCGGGGCAGAGATATATACCCAGCGAAGAGTGTGGGTTTCCTGAGTGAGGAGCCTGCCAGAGGGGTGATTTAAATCTCTTACATGGGGTCTTTGTTCTCTGGCCAACTGTCTGGCTTCTTTTCCCACCCCTGACTCATCTTTAGGCCCCTCCCCGCAATGCGCAGTTGCGCCTTTTTGTCAAGATGGACTCCAGCACAAAGGCCTACAGGGGGGTGGCAGCACCTCCTATGGGGTGGTGCCCCTCCCTTTCTGACCCCAGAGGAGCCTTCCTGCCCATGTGCAGTCAGAGAGGCCTCCCTGAGCTCAGCAGTAATAGATGTGGTCCTCTCATCTCTTTACCCCGGCGGAGCTCAGCTCCTGCCATTAACATTGCCCTTGGAGTGTCAGGGAAAACAAAGCTCCAATTTCCTCTGCTCCACAAACTCCAGCTGCTCAGCCTAGGGCCTATCTCCTACCTCAGTTTGGATGGCGTTAGCTGCCTGGGGGCCTCTGATTCCAAAGTGGCCGGAGCCCTCCATGCGCTTTACTAGAGCAATCAGTGTGAATGCTCTCTTCTCTGGGATTGCAACCTGTAAGCCCCCGTGAGCTGGCTGTCACACTCAGAGGCACCCAGCTGGGTGCAGACAAAGGCTGGGGAGGCCTGACACTCTCATGAGAGACCCTGGACCTCAGCATCCCAGAAGGAATGTGTCATTTCTTCCCTGACTTCTCAGGTGAGTTGGCACTCTTTCCCCCTTTACAAAGTGGCATTTACCTGGTGAATCAGTCATGGCTCAGAGTGAGGTCCTCAATCTTGCAGATTTGGAGATTCTGTTCCCTGAATAGAGCCTCATGAAGGATACCTCATTGACAGGAGTGGGGACTTTCAATATGACTAAACTCTGAGTAACTTAAATGATCAACTTAGAATAAGAGGGTGAGCTCTGAAAGTATCAAACATTTGCGTTGACGTTACCAGTCTCTTTTCTCCCTGTAGACATCAGAAGTGAAATCATCAGCAGGTCACCTGGTGTCCCTCGTGTATCCGGAAGCCTCTGCCCTTGGACAGAATGTGCTTGTTTACATGACAATTCCCGAGCCTCCGAGATCCCAGGTGGCACAGTGGTAAAGGACCCACCTGCCAGTGTTGGAGACACAGAAGACCCAAGTTCAATCCCTGGGTCAGGAAGATCCCCTGGAGGAGGGCGTGCCAACCGACTCCGGTGTTATCCTTGCCTGGAGAATCTCATGGACAGAGGAGCCTGGCAGGCTGCAGTCCGTGAGGTCGCAAAGAGTTGGACACAGCTGAAGGACTGAACACATGATCCCTAGCCTGAGGCGCTAACACACATGGTATCACTCAAAAATGTCCAAGCGTCTATTTCAGTCAGCAACGTAACGAAATCTCATCACTGCTGCTGTGAGAGGTAAACCACACACCATCTACTGATCAAATGAAAACATTACCTGCAATGGTAAAACATGACTTTGATATTAGCCAGACTACTTCCCAGTAGTTAGATGAAACCATGACCCCGTGTCTACTGATCAAGACTATAGTAAAGACCACCCAAGGCCTCAGGACTTCTTTCTGTCATCCTCCAGGATGACTGTGTCACTGCCTCAATCCTGAGGGCTCTGTGGACCCATTTGTGTCTGCTGTGTGGGTCCTGAAGCCTCACATGAGCCAAGGCACCCAGAACACAGGTACTGTGTATATTAACATTTTGTTGTTGAACAAGTGGCCTTCCTACAATAGACAGGGAACAGAGGCTCACATGGATTAAGTAGCTTGCAAGCTTCATATCACTGGCTTCCAAACTGTGTAGGATAGCTCATTCAAGGCTTGCTTTCCACTGGGCTTTAAGAGCATCAACTTTTCATTTAACTTGCGAAGAGCAGAGGATGGGGTTTCACTTTAGGATTCTTTTCTTGGATGGGTCACTTAAATTCTGACACTTATATTCCCTATTTGAAAATACAGTCGCAGTAACAATATTAACATCTGATTTGTATACAATACTTTATAGTTTGCAACATATGACATTTCCATTTGACCCATTTGATAATGCTTTGGCTAGACAGATCAGTGGCTGATTGCTAGAGATTATTAGAGTGGTTTTCCCCGAGTCATCCAGTAGGCAAGTGCCCAGGATAATTCTAGTCTTCTTGACTCCCAGTCCTATACTCTCTCCACCTACTTGCCCTGCCTCTTCCCATACATGCATTGATAGCGATCATAGTTGCGGGCATGTTCAGTCGCATCAGTGAGTCTGACTCTGTGTCACCCCATGGACTCTATCCCGCGAGGTTCCTCTGTCCATGGAATTCTCCAGGCAAGAATACTGGGGTGGGTTGCCATGCCTTTCTCCAGGGGATCTTCCTTACCCAGGGATGACACATGCATCTCTAATGTCTCCTGCATTGGCAGGCAGGTTCTTTACCACTTAGCACCACCTGGAAGCCAGCAATCAGAGTTAGGTCTGGAAATATCATACAGTGTATTTCATCCACTACAGAATTTGATGAGGCTGCTATGAGCTTACTGTGATCTGTGACTGTTGAGGTCCTCTTGTGTGGATGTCAGCAGGCCAGGAGCTATGGGCGCTACCAAGAGAAGTTAACTAAAATGTGCACTTGTCTGCCTGGACACCGATTCCCACATGCTCTGTCCACTGAGGTATGATTCCAAACTGACTCCTTTTGGTGTAGTTTTAAGAATCTTGACAAACACATACAGTTGTGTGACTATCACCACAGTGATATAGCTATTGATATCTATCAAATAACTTCACCACTTCAAAAAATTCCCTTATGCTCTTTTATAGTCAGTGCCCATGGACTGTATCCCGCCAAGTCTCCTCTGTCCATATAATTTTCCAGCAAGAATACTGGAGTGGGTTTCCATTCCCTTCTCCAGGGGATCTTCCAGACCCAGGGATCAAAACCAGGTCTCCTGCAGTGCAGGCAGATTCTTTCCCATCTAAGGCACCAGGGAAAAATGTCATACTTCCAGAAGGGAAGGAGAAAGTACACCAGAGGACTCTGTTCTTAACAAGGCTTTCAAGAGATACAAATTTACCAGAGTCTGACTGATGTTTTCCCTGGTGGCAATCATAGGAATTGATTACTAGGTTCTGGGGATGGATAGTGGTGATGGTTGCCCATGGTTTGCAAAGCAATAGATAAAGCCGAGACATGGAAACAATGTCCTTCAAGAGATGAATGGTTAAAGAAGATGTGAATAATGTTTGAACACAGTAATAGAACTATTGAATACATGCCCTCAGGCTAAAAACACAAACCATCCCTAAACAAACACTGACTTCTCATTATTAGTAGGTTTATTTTTCAGAGGCAAAAGTTAACACTGAAACTACTTCATGTACATTATAGGACTGAGTAAATTTTAAAAAGTATTGTGTAATGCAAGCCAGTTATCTCAATGTCAGAGAAAGAAGTTGTAAATATGAAAGGAAGGATAAAATAAAACCTGTGCCTTGAATTGGAATTACAGTTATCACTGTGAACTCATGGGGAGATAGATGATAGATAGATAGATGGTAGTTGACAGATTACATAGATAGAAGAAAGAGAAGGGAGGAAGGGAAATATCAGAGAATATTAAAACGGATATAGCTGTATGAAGATGTATACAAGCACTCATGCTACTGCTAGGACAGATCAAGTTCTCAATACTGAGTCTCTTTTGGGTTCTCTATTTCATTCTAATTGGTATACTTTTCTCTTCCTGTGCCTACAGCACTCTTCTTGTAAACTATCATTAATATATTTTTTTTTAATTTAAGTATGGTTGATTTACAATGTTGTCAGTTTCTGGCATGCAGAAAAGTGATTCATTTATATACATATGCATGTGTACATACATATTTTTTCAAATTCTTTACCATTATAGGATATTACAAGATATTGAATATAGTTCTCTATGCTACACAATAGAACTTTGTCATTCATCTATTTTATATAAAGTAGTGTGTGTCTGTTAATCCTAAGCACCTAACTTATCCCTTCTTCTCCTTTCCCCTTTGGTAACCACAAATTTGTTTCCTATGTCTGTGAGTCTGTTTCTGTTTTGTAAGTAATTCATTTATATCATTTTTTAAGATTCCACATATAAGTGATATCATACATGTTTATCCTTCTCTGACTTACTTCACTTAGTATGATAATTTCTTAGGTCCATCCACGTTGCTGCAAATGGCATTACTTCATTCTTTATGTCTGATTAGTATTCCACTGATACATGTATATACACACCACATCTTCTTTATCCATTCATCTGTTTAGACATTTAGGTTGCTTCCATGTGCTGGCTATTGTAAACAGTGCTACTATGAACATTGGGGTGCATGTATCTTTTTGAATTAGAGTTCTCTTCAGATATATGCCCAGGACTAGGATTGCGAGATCATATGATAGCTCTATTTTTAGTTGTTTTTTTTTTTTAAGGAACCTCCATACTGATGCTAAAGAACCTACATGCAATGTAGCAGACCTGGCTTCGATCCCTGGGTCGGGAAGATTCCCTGGAGAAGGCAATGGCTCCCCACTCCAGTATTCTTGCCTGGAGCATCCCATGGACAGGGGAGCCTGGTGGGTATTATAGTCCATGGGGTCGCAAAGAGTCAGACACAGCTGAGCAACTCAGCACAAGCACGATACTGTTCTCCATGGTGGCTGCACCAAGTCACGCTCCCAGCAAACACGTAGGACAGCTCCCTTCTCTCCAAACCCGCTCCAGCATTCATCATTTGTAGACTTTTTGATGATGGCCATTCTGACAGGTATAAGGTAATACTTCATTGTAGTTTTGATTTGCATTCCTCTAATAATTAGCAATGTTTAGTTATCTTTTCATGTGTCTGTTGGCCGTTTGTATTTCTTTGGAGAAATGTCTATTTAGGTCTTCAACCCATTATTTGGTTGGGGTTTTTTTTTTTTTATATTGAGCTGTTTATACTATTTCTTTATCTTTGATGTTTATTTTATAATAAGTTTGTAGATTCTCTTGAAAAACCTGGTAAAGAATTTGATTTAAAGATTTATAGATTAATATAAGCAGAACTGATATCTTCTGGAAGATTAACCTGAAGCATTTCATATTTTCTATGCTATTATAAACAGTTTATTTGCTTCAATTTCCAATTGTTTGTTGCTAGTTAATTAAAATGTAATTGACTTTTAGATGTTAAAATACCCTGCAACCATGCTAAACTCACTCATTAGTCCTATAGTAGTTTCTATGAGACTTTTACATAGATAATCAAGTCACCTGCAAATAAAGATAATTTTATTCCTTCCTTTCCGACCTGTATGATTTTTTTCCCTTACCTTTCTGTACTGGCTAGAGTTTCCAATACAACATCAAATAAAAAGTGAGAATGGACATACTTGACTTGTCCCTGACCTTAGCAGGAAAGCATTGCCTTTCAGCGTTAAGTATGCATTTGTATGTGTATGCTGACGTTTTACGTCATGTTTGACTGGCTCTTTGTGACTTCACAGGGTATAGCCCACCAGGCTCTTCTGTCCATGGGATTTTCCAGGTAAGAATGCTGGAGTGGGTTGCACTTCCTTCTCCAGGGAATCTTCCTGACCCAGGGATTGAACCCACGTCTCTTGCATCTCCTTCATTGGCAGGCGGATTCTTTACCTCTAGAGCCACCTGGGAAGCCAAGTATGCTGTTGAAAAGTGAAAGTGTACTCACTCAATCGTGTCCAACTTCTTTCCACCCCGTGGACTGTAGCCTGCCAGGTTCCTCTGGCCATGGAATTCTCCAGACAGGAACACTGGAATGGGTTGCCATTCCCTTCTTCAGGGGATCTTCCAGACTCAGGGATCAAACCAGGTTCTCCCACACTGTGGGCAGATTCTTTATTATCTGAGCCACTTTAATGGGTCCTAAGTATGCCGTTAGCTGTAGGTTTTTTGTAGATGTCCTGTATCAGTTTGAGAAACTTTTCATCTATTCCTGGTTTCCTGAGAAGTCTTCTCATGAAAGGAGGTTGGATTTTACCTAATGCTTTCTTTGTATCTATTGAAATAAGGCAAGTGGTTTTTCAATATGGGGAATGACATTGACTGATACTCAAATGTTAAACAAACTGCAATCTTGGGATAAAATCCAGTTAGTCATGATGTATTGTCCTTATTATAGACTTTCAGATTTGATTTGCTAAAATTTTGTTAGGAAATTTTGCATTTATGCTTATTAGGGATATTAGTCTGTCATTTTCTTGTCCTGAACTGTCTTTGCTTTCCTTATCAAAGTAACACTCTGTTCACAGAATGATTTTTAGAAGGGAGGAATATGTACGGTTGTTCATAATATTCACTTGCTATCCTTTCAATATCTGTAGAATGTGTAGTACTTCATCGCGCTCATTCCTGATATTGGTAATTTGTGTCTTTTTTTTCTGATCAGTCTGGCTAAAAGTTTATCAGTTTTATTTATTTTTTCAAAGAATCAGCTTTCCATTTTTGTCAGTTTTCTATATTGTTTTGTTTCTATCTCATTTACCTCCTTTTGCTTGTTTTCTGTTTTATTTTCTCTTTTTCTAGTTTCTTAAATTAGAAGCTGAGGTCATTAATTTCATAATTTTCTTCTTTCCTAATACAGCTTAATGCTATATATTTCCCTCTAAGTACTACTGTGGGCAGGTTACAGTTCATGGGATCACAAAGAGTCAAGACACTACTGAAGCATCTGAGCGTGCACACACACCATTACATGTATCCCCCAAATTCTGATATCTTGGGTTTTGTTCTGTTCTTCTAATGTGATTGTCAGTCAGGTGTGGCCACAGAGGGCAACATGGGAGAGGCTCAGGAAGACAAGTTTATTAAGCTCCCAAGTCCCAGAATTGGATGCAGAGCATACCATGCCATGCAAGCTACATGGAAAAGCCTCAGAGTGGTCAGCAGGCGGAAAGCGGGAATGGGGGGAAAGCCGAGGCTAGAATCTTTATTGGAGTTTCTGTGGGACAGGCAAGGCAGGGCAAAATGAAGAGTTTAGAACTGGCTAGTTTGAATAATTTCATCAGGTTCTACAAATGTCAGCGTGGTCCCTAATTGCCTGGTACCTGGCCCTGGGATGACTGAGACAGAGGAATGTTGCTCCTAGGGTGTATGGATCAGATAAAGGAGGTATGTTTCTGGACTGGTTAGTTTGTAGGTCAAAGACATTCTCCTGGCTGAGCCCTTTGCTATCACAAAAACTAGCTAGTCTCACCATTCACACAGCCAAGACAAAGGAGCAACTTAAATGTCCATCAACAGATGAATGGATAAAGATGTGGTATACACACACACTGGAATACTGCTCAGCCACAAAAAAAGAATGAAAGAATGCCACATGGGTAAACACAGAGATTATCATGTGAAGGGGAGTCAGAAAGAGAAAGACAAACATCATATGATATCACTTTTATGTAGAATCTACAATATGATACAAATGAACTGACTTACAAAACAGAAACGGACTCCCAGACATACAGGAATAGACTTGTGGTTACCAAGTGGGAGAGGGATGGACTGGGAGTTTGAGGTTAGCAGATGATAACTAGTATAAATAGAACAGATAAACACAAGGTCCTATTCTGTAGCACAGGGAAATATATTTAATTATTCCATATACTATGTTGTTCAGTCATTAAGCTGTGTCCAACTCTTTGCAACCCCTTGGACTACAGCACACCAAGCTTCTCTGTCCCTCGCCATCTCCTAGAGTCGGTTCAAACTCACGTCCATTAAGTCGATGATGCCATTCAACCATCTCATCCTCTGTCGTCCCCTTCTCAGGGTCTTTTCCAATGAGTCACCTCTTCCCATCAGCTGGCCAGAGTACTGGAGCTTCAACATCAGTCCTTCCAAAGAACACCCAGGACTGATCTCCTTTAAGATGGACTGGTTTGATCTCCTTGCAGTCCAAGGGATTCTCGAGAGTCTTTTCCAACACCACAGTTCAAAAGCGTCAGTTCTTTGGCACTCAACTTTCTTTATGGTCCAACTCTCACATCAGTACATGACCACTGGAAAAACTGTAACTGTGACTTATATAGACCTTTGTCGGCAAACTGATGTCTCTTCTTTTTAGTACACTGTCTAGGTTTGTCATAGCTTTCCTTCCAAGGAGAAAATGTCTTTTAATTTCATGGCA
Source organism: Odocoileus virginianus (assembly GCF_023699985.2). Lineage (NCBI taxonomy): Eukaryota > Metazoa > Chordata > Mammalia > Artiodactyla > Cervidae > Odocoileus > Odocoileus virginianus. The sequence continues at coordinate 194,323 of NC_069686.1, read as the reverse complement.
GTCACTGTCTGCAGTGATTCTGGAGCCCAAGAAAATAAAATCTGTCACTATTTCCACTTTATCCCCATCTATTTGCCATGAAGTGATGGGACTAGAAGCCATGATCTTAGTTTTTTGAATGTTTTCAGCCATCTTTTCCACTTTCCTCTTTCACCCACATGCACAAACACACACACATATCTGAATCACTTTGGTGTATACCAGAAACTAACACAGCATTGTAAATCAACTATCATTAAAAAAAAAACAAAAAACTGGCTAGCCTCAGCAAGGGCTGTGTCTCCCCACCCAGAACAGTTTTTAAGGTGTCAGAACATAATATACAGAGAATTAAAAACAAAGAGTTTTCATTTTCACTCAATTTGAAATACTAATTTCCCTTTGATCATTTTTATTTTAGAATTATATTAGTTTTCAAATACTTGGGGGTTTCCCACAGATCTTTCTTTTCTTGATTTTTAATTTACTTCCACTCTGCTCACAGAATATAACTTGTATGACTTGAATCCTTTTAAATTTATTGGGACTTATTGTACAGCCCAGAATTGAATCTTAGTAAATGATCTATACGAACTTGAATGTATATTCTGCAGTTACTAGGTGGTATTCCATAAATGTCAATCAGGTGAACTTGGTTGATAGTGTTGAAGTCTTCCAAATCTTTACTGATTTTTGGTCTATTTAGTCTATCAGTTATTAAGAAAAAGATACTAAAATCTCTGAAATGTGAATTTTTCTTTTTGCAGAGGTATCAGTTTTTTAATTCTTGTCTTTTTAAGCTATTATTAATGACATAAATATTTAGGATTATTAGTTCCTCTTAACTGACCTCTTTATAAAATGACCCAGGTAATATTTTTTGCTCTGCAATCTACTTTGCCCAATATTAATATAGCTCCTCCAGGTTTCTTCTGCTTCATGTTAGCCTAGTATATATTTTTCCATTCTTTAAACCCACTTGTATCCTAATATTAAATCTTGTAGGCAGCATAATTTTGTTCTTCTTTTAAAAATCTGACAATCTTTGACTCTTAATTGAGGGTGTTTAGATCTTTTCCTATTTATTCTTAATCCCATCTGCTCCTGCTTCTTTCTTCCTCTTTTTCTGACTTTTTTAGAATTATTTTTCATGACTTCATTTTATCTCCTATATTGTTTTTTTAGCCATTCTTTGTTATTTCAGTGGTTACATCAGCATCACAAGCTATTTTCAAGTAATATACCACTTCATATATAACACAAGAAACTTGCAACAGTACCACAGTAGAAACATCCATTTCTGCTCCCTTGGCTTTTGTGCTGCTGTTGTCATACTTTTTACTTTTACATGCTATAAACCCCACAATACATATTCTTTAGTTATCTTTTTTGTTGTGGTAGAATATAGAAACATAAAATGTACCGTTTTAACCACTTTAAAGCGCACAATTTAGTGGCATCAAGTATACTCACACTGTTGTGCAACTGTGACCACTGTCCAGCTCCAGAAGTTAGTGATCAGTTCCCCTTTTTAAAAAATTGATGTGTACAATAGAAGATCTTTTATATTTATCAGTGTAGTTTGTGGTGGTCTTCAATCCTCTGTGTAGATACACATTTATAACTAGTGTTATAGTCCTTTCCTCGAAGGACTTCCTTTAACATGGCTTCTAGTACAGGTGTGCTAATGAACTTTTCCAGCACTCCTACATGTGAAGAATTTCACTTTTATTCTTGAAAGATCTTTTTACTGGGTACCAAATTCTAAGTTGTTTTTCTTTTCCTTCAATACCTAAAGATATATTTCCATAGTCTTTTTGATCACATGGTTTTTTTGTTTTTGACCACACCATGTGGCATGTGGGATCTTAGTTCACCAACCAGGAGTCGAACCCATGCCCTCTGCACTTGGAAATGTGGAGTCTTATCCACTGGAGTGCCAGGGAAGTCCCGATTGCATGGTTTTTAATAAATCTCATCAAACCATTGGGAGTTTCTGACAGGTTTCTTTTACTGATTTTAAATTTAATTCCACTGTTGCCACAGAACACTGTCTGCCATCTTTATCTGTTTCCCTGCACAAAAAAGCGTACTCTCTGGTTCCTTTTTAAAATACTTCTGCACTCATTTTTCTTCTCTCCTTTTGTGTTTTACTAAGCAGCAAGAGGAAAACAAGTGGCTCCTTGAAACTTTACTTGCAAATCTTGCACAAAGTTGATGAGATACACGCTGCTTTCCACGTAACTGCAGAAGACAGTGCCACTGAATTTTTGGCCACTAATGTTTTGGAACAGAGATCCTCATTCCTCCAGTTCCCCACAGCAGCTTCTTTGCTTCTTTTTAAGCACTCGCTGGCGGTGTTTTCAAAGTCTGGATTTCCACTAATAATCTGTTGAAGGCAATTTGGGCATTCTCTAACATGGTCCTCAAAATCCTTCCAGCTGCTGCCCACTTCTTAGTTTCAAAGCCACTCTCACATTTTTGAGTATTTATTACAATAGCATCCTACTCTTGGTACCAAAATCTGTATTATTTATCCATTGCTTTGTAACCATGGGAAACCATGACCACTATCCACCTCCAGAGCTTAGCAATCAATTCTCTTAAAAAAAAAAAAGAAAAAAACAAAAAAAGAGAGATATAGATAGTAAGAAAATTGTAACTTTGTGGCTTTGTGTATCAGAAATGCAGGAGCTTAGCAGGGTCCTCTGGGTTAGGGTCCTCACAGGATACAACAATGGGGTAGGTTAGAGCTGCAATCATCTCAGGCTCAACCAAAGGAGGATCTGTTTACGACCTCACTTCTGTGAGTGCTGGCAGGATCCAGTCCACTGAGGGCCATAGAACTGAGGCTCCCTCCATTCTTTGCCACATGGGCCTCTCCACTGGGCAACTTACCGTGTCAGAGCAAGCCAATGAGAAATGTCAGAGAATATGGACTTTTGTCATATTCCATCAAATGTCAGAGAATAAAGACTTTTCATTATGAGTTGTATTTTCCCCCTGGCTGTTTGCTTGTCTGGCAATTTCTGATTGGATGTCAGACACTGACATGATGTGTCAGTTGCTCAGTCATGTCCAGCTCTTTGTGATCCCATGGACTGTGGCCTGCCAGGATGGAGGCATCCATGGCGTTTCCCAGACAAGAATACTGGAGTAGGTTGCCATTTCCTTCTCCAGGGGATCTTCCCAATCCAGGTGTCAAACCCAGGTCTCCAACATTGCAGGCAGACTCTACTGTCTGAGCCAAAGTTTTACCTTATTGGTTGCTAGCTATTTTCATACTATAATAGGTAGCTTTGCTCTGGAATGTGGTAAGTTACTTGGGAATAGTTGGATTCTTCTGGGTTTTGCTTTCAAAACCTCATTAGAACTCATGCAGCATTAGTTTAGGTCTAACTTTCACAATATTGAAGCAAAACCTTGTTGAATACTCTATCAGATGCCCTGTGAGATGAGGAATTTCATCCAGGCTGGTGGGAAGAGGAATAGTCCAGACCCTGGATAAGCTCCCCCTACTCCTTTCAGGCGTTTCCTTCCCTAGCCTTGGGTAGCTTCTTCATATGCATGTGCTTCCTGATGCTCAGTGGAAGACTCAAGGGCCCCTAAGCATATTCAGTACTTCTTTGTGCAGCTCTCCTATTTGGTACTTTGCCCTGTAAATTCCACCTGTGGTGGGGTGTAAGGGCTGGTTCAGGAAAAAGGCAGCAGGAAGGGATAACAGGGTAAATGGTTGCCAGTGAATCATTCATTTACAACTTCCCTCAAGGTGTAAGCAGGCAGAGTTACTGTTCTATTTAAGTCCATAAACTTTGAAAAGAGTCCAATTCATCACTGCCTAACTACATATCAGATATCAGGGTACCGATGAAACTCAAACAGGATACCAGTGTAAAAACCAAAAATGAAAAAGAAAAAAAGCGGGCACAGAGGACACAGCACAGTAGAGGAAACAGGGGTAGGAGCAGGAGTTAGGCTTCCTGGAGACAACATCCCAACTCACTTTTAGAGAATAAGTGGGAATTTGTTACATGGTGCGAACTAATCCAGACTTAGCAAGGAGAGATTTTACTTGAAAAGATTACTGCAGAGCAGAGAACAGCTATTTCAACAGGGAGAACACACTGACCGTAAGATCAGCAAGCATCTCAAGAGTTACACAAAAAAAGTTTTTCTTTTACAGGAGGGCGGAAACAAGGAGATTGGGGACCTCCCTGGCAGTCCAGTGGTTACTATCAGCCTTCCAATGCAGGGGAACTAAGATCGCACGTGCCTTGGGGCAAATGAGCCTGTGTGCACCAACTAGAGAAGCCCCCAAGCACCGTAACTTGAGAAAAGTCTGTGCACAACAAAGACCCACCGCAGCCAAACCAGAGGAGGTGAGGAAGTGGGATGAACAGCAGTGGCGTGGTCAGGTGGTGGATCACACACCGTTTTCCCGAGTCCAGCCTGCTCTCAGGAGGGGCTGTAAGCTGAGGGCGGGCCTGTGGGAAGGACAGAATCTTAACCAAGATTTGGTTAGGAAGCATTTTGTTCCAGTTGATCAGTGGGAACAAGTAATTCAGCTAGTCACAGGAGGCAAAGAATGGCAGGTCTGTGTTTGGCCTCATCACTGGGAAATGAGGAGAGTACCCTTGAGTCTTAAGACATGTGGGGAAAAGTGGTTCTTTATAGTAAGCTGTTTTCCAGAACACAAAAGATTGGGTGTTCCTTTAACATGTTGTCTCTGTCTTCCAGGATCATAGAGCTTGGGTAAAACTTGACATCACCCATGGATACAAAAGAACAAGAAAAGAGTAAGCAACAAGGACAGAAATGAAAATACAAGTGTTTGCCATTGCTTGAGCATCTCAAGCATTAAGGTGTGACAGGATATGAGAATCTGGAAATAATACTGGTTAAAGTCCAGCCTGAGACAGCTGGGAGCCACCCACTGTGCGAGTGACGGGCTGGTCTGTGGCCTCTGCACAGATATGCTTGATCACAGGTCTGGCTCACTGGTCCTGAAGGTCTGGCTGCTCAGGGCCATCTGCAGGGTTTGAACGGACAAAGCAGCTGGCTCTCTGTGGGTCACCACCAACTGCTGGCCAGACTGTAACAGTGTGTTTGTCCTGAAAGGTCGGCTCAGAGAAGTGGAATTCAGGGAAACTGGCTCTTGCTTAAAAGCACTCTTGATGAAATGAATGTGGCCTTCTCCCCAACAAGGCACTGACAAATGGAAACGCTGCTGCCAAGCGGCAAGAGGTAGGCAGGACTCTTGGGAAGCCTTAGTCATATAGAATGAGCCTCCTTAAAACACTGCAACACACTCTTCAGGACCTTGTGCATGCCTGTCTGTCTTCTATGGTATGAAAGAACACCTTTTCTTTCATACTAGGAATAAGAGGAAAAAAGCCCAGAGACATTTTTCAGAATAAAGGAACCAGCCATTAAAGATCTAAGGGTCATGTTGATGTATGGCAAAACCCATCACAATATTATAAAGGAATTATCTAATTATCTTCCAATTAAATTAATTAATTAAAAAAAAGATCCAAGGGTACTAAAGTGCTATTGGAAGAGGAATCCAGCCTTGTAGCAACATCAACAATGTATCCTGAGGGAGAAATAAGAGATCATTCTCTCAAAGAAGATCAACCACCAGGATCTGTGTGCACTGTGGATCCGAAAGGAGGTGATGGCCTTCAGGTGACTAGAGGGCCTACAGCTGCGGGTACCTCCCGTGGAACACACGTGAGCTGACCAGGGGCCAGGCAGCACTGCAAACTGCTCAAAATCCTCGCTCGCTCCGGACCACCCTCCCCAGGTTCACAGGGCCTTCCCGGCAACACAGTACACTAACTGGCAAGTCTCTTCTCGTCTCTCTAGCGTTCCCTGCAGACTGGCCCCATCTTACTTCTCTGGGCCTGACACCAACTGAAACCCTGCTGGAGGTTTGTCATCTAGACATAACTGATGGCAAGGCTTCATAAGAACACCTATAATGAAGAGTGGTTAAACATCCCACTTCTGTTTATTCAGGAGAACATTAAGATAAATACACCTAAATATTACAAACTTTTTATATACAAGAATGAACACTCCCCCACAATTCTGAAAAGTGGTCTGAAAAAAAAAAACCCAAAAAATATAGTCTCCCGATTCCCACTTTTAAACCCTGGATGACCCAGGAAGACAGAATCAATCTCTTGATGCATTTTCTTCAATGCAGTTAACAGATACTCCAATCTAGATTGGTTTGGCCAATGCTATTGGAAAGAACATGGATGTAGAAAGAAAATGCTACGTTTAAAATCCTTTTCCAATGTTGGTGCTGGGCATCCAGCCTTCAGCTACATGACCCTGTGGGCGTCACTTCCTGAAGCGCTTGAAAAGCGGGTGCACGTGCTTAGTGGAAGTCTTACTCCGGGATGAGTGGTACTCCATGTACACCGTGTCGTCGGCCCCAGACATGGAGCTCATCGTGCCAAAGCGCCGGGACACCTGCGGGGGAGCCGGCCCACTGTTAGTTTCCAAGGTGAAACACCCTCCCTTCCACATTTATAGTCATAGTAAGCTTTAAAATGTTTAAGTTTCATAGATTTTATTATTTTTAAAATAAACATTTACTGACTACTTAGTATGTCTCGGGTATTACTCTAAGCAGCTTATACTTATTTGTTACATGTCTTAACTTACCGAATCCTCACAATCATCCTAATGCTCATTTTACAGAAGAGGAAACAAACACAGAGAAATGAGGTAACTCGTCCAAGAGCACACAGCTCTCTAGAGATGGGACGTGAACCCATGCTTCAGATTCCCTGTACCTAACCGTAATACCATACTGCCTCTCTTAATGGCAATTTCTAAACAGAATTTTAACAGTGAGGGCAGGAGTCCTTCAAATTTCCTGAGACCCTACCATAAGACTTTGAATCAAGCAGAAACTCAGAAAGCCCCAGGCCTGAATCTTGGTTTTATGTCTCACTGAGTGGCCTTGGGCAAATACTGAATGTCTGTAACTCAATGAACTCATGTGTAAAATGGGGATAACCACATCTGCTTGACATATGTGGTGTGAACAGAAATCACACAGGACAAGGGTCTGACCCAGTGCTTGGCACACAACTCGCACCAGATTACAAGCAAAGGATGCAGACAGGTGCTGAAGCCACACCTTCCGCAGCCTGACCTTAGGTGACCCATTGTGAAGCGGAATTGACTTGACACCACCTTCAGACAGAAACGGGAAGCTTCTCTGGGCACCCATGGAGGGTGCCCTGGAGAAGATCCAGCCCCCGACCGCTGGCTCTGGGGACAGGAAGGTCTCAGGTTGCAGGGCACACAGCACCTCTCCAGGTGACACAGCTTCCTTCTTCCCTTGTTCCACTCTCACTCACCTTTCAGCTCTACCACTAACTTAAGTTTCAAACGCACCTGGTTAAGCAGTACTTCCCTCCTTGGAAGGGCCAGATACGAATTCCTCATCGTGATACTTTCATTAGTTATACCATATTATATTTGCCTGGCACAACAACAGGCATTCGATAAGTATGTGCAGAATAATTGAAAAGTTGAACGCTTGCAGAGAACTCTAAATATTTCAAAATATATATTGAAACTACAATATGAGTTCTTTCTCAGACATGTCTTACAGGCTGGAAGGCTGTGTTCTTACTGAGGAGGAAGCCGGGGTGAGGTGACTTGCCCAAGGCCAAGAGGGGCAGCCCCAGGTCCGTCACACTCCTTCCCACAACCACCCTAGTGAGAGCCGGGGCTCCAACATCCAAATACTAACAAACACTTATGCCAGACTATTACGTGAGCACAGCAGGAGACAACTACACTCACCATGGGCTCAGACACGTAAAATAAGACACACACAGAAAGGCTAACAGGGATGACTTCTATTATTTCCTTCTCTACAATTTCCCATGCTTTCCAAGTTTTAAAAAAACCACATACACACAGAACTGTGAAGCTGTATGTGTGTCTAAGACTCTGTCCTTCAGGAGAACTGACATCTGGAGCCTCACCTACTCACTCACCTGGCTGGATTTGGAGCCAAATTCTCCTGCCACCACCTCCTCCTCAGCATCCAGGTCAGTGGCCGCCAGGACCTTCTGTAGGAGCTGCTGTTGTTCCTCTTTCGTTGAAAATGCCAAGTCTTCCTCTTCCATGCCAGCAAGCTTGGTGATCACCTGTAGAGGGGAATCCTCTGGTTTCCTCTCCCTTGGTCCGATCCCACCTTCTCCTAGGCTCATCTGGTCTGGTCGCCTCCCTGCTCAGGCCCAGCGGAGAAGCTGCCTAGTAACAGAGCGCTCCTTTCTGGCAGTGCAGAGCCAGTCTCAGGAGCCGCCTCAATAAGGAGCTTATTTAGCCAAGGCCTGCAAGGCAGGAAAGGTTCAGCAAATTCTAGGGCATCTGCTCCCAACACATGGCACCTACATGACCACTTACAGAAGGTCTCCGGGATCCTGGCCACCTCCAAGCTGCCATTCTCATAGCTTCCCTGTCTCGCCCCAGGTAAAGGGAGGGACCAGGAACTGGAGGGGACAGCCTGTCGCCCTTCAAGAACGTGCTCAACCCCCAGGCCTGGCACCTGGGGCTCCTAGCAGGAGGGGCATGTACCAAAGACTGGGTATTTTCTCTAAAAGAGAAGGACAGCAGCAGGGTGGAGATTTGGTTTTCACTTCCTTGGGGGCAACTCACTACAAGGCCTACCTATCCCTGCAGAAAGCGAGGACTGATTACGTGAAAGGAACTTCTTTTCTGCTCCTGCCTCTCTAATTTTCCCATAATTTTAAAAGAAAATTCCTACAAGGAAGGACCTGACTGAGCCCTCCAGCTGGCCACAGATCTGGAGTACAGATGTGGGACACTTCTGCCCTGGGCTCCTCCCCAGGGTCATGATTCTGGGAACCCTAACCCAGCTGTTCCCAGCGCGGTGAGGCACGCAAAGGCAGCTCCCGCCAACCCAGACCACCACGTGCTCAGCACTTTGTCAAGCTCACCTCTCAAAGAACCCAGAGCACTTCCTGATTCAGTGCTTCTCTTACCCTTATGACTCTCCTGGGAATCAGAAGGTATGAATGCTGTTATCACCACAAATGTTACACAGACAGACAAAAAGGTTACAGTGAAAATCCTTCAAAAAACTGTGCCAAGTGTCCTGAACTAGAATTCAGCATAAGTCTGAGAAGTGTCACTGCCTCGGACTGAAAGAGGAGGGTCGGACAACCCTGTCCTCTTGTCTAAGGTGATAAAGGGAACTCTGTTAGTTCCCTGATTAGTTCTACCCTAAAATAATTTGAAGAAGATACAATTTAAAGTAGATGGAGAGGCAGCCTACAGTCTTCCACAAGTCAGGAACCTGGGAACCTGGATGTTCTAAGATGTCCTTTCAGTCCCCTGCTTGCAGTACCCTCCACAAAAACAACAACAACAAAAAAACCCCGTTGGGATACTAAATCCTGGCATAAATTTACTATCTGTGTCAAGAGGAAGGAAAGCAAATGCTTTCACCAATGAAAGTCAGCCAAAGCTTCAGAGTTTCCCAAGTTATTAGAACACCAGATTTATATAGTACATGGATGGCTCCTGATGTTTGAGGCTCACGGAAGCCGAGGCTCACCAGATGACTAAGGACGGAGCTCTCCCAGCTACTGGAGGGAACGCCTGAGAAAGTAAACCCAAGGGGTTCACACTAACACAGTGGTGGCCACAGTTCCTTGGCATCTCAGGTTCTACTAGGTTAGCACATTTTTCCCACCAACATCTAATGGGATTTTTTTTTTGCAAGATGACTATAAAAAGTTAACAAGCTGAAACTCCACATGTTGCTTGCTTCAAAGGCCCCGTTCCCTGAGAGGTTGGAAGCAGAAGAGGAGTCTGAGGTAGGGCCCCCAGTCCCCTAATATTCTGTGCCTGGCGGAGGCCTGTCCCACGCTTGTGCTGACAGTGGCCTCCACTTCTCATGGAGGACTGGGTAGAAAAAAGCCTCAGTCCGACTCTGACCAGAGACCAAAATGGATACATACCTTGAAGCTGTAACCTTGATCTACCAAGAACCTCTGCCGCTTGGTTGAGTAGGCCATTTCCTGCGTGTCCTGGGATACCAGCGAGTAGAAGAAGGCATTGTACTCCTCTGCAACCATCCCTGGGGGGAGGGCATGAAAAAGGATGACATGAGCCGTTAGAATGCCAGGAACGAAGGGTCCGTGGCTCAGGAGGGTATCTATGGCTGATTCTTGTTGATGTCTGACAGAAAACAACAAAGTTCTGTAAAGCAATTATCCTTCAATTAAAAAATAGTTAATTAAAAAAAATAAAGTGGCAAAAAAAAAAAGTAAGTCCTGCAGTGGGAGAGCACTACAGTCAGAGGGGTCACTGCCCTGACTTTGCACAAGGACTTCAACAAAATCAAAAACTTTGGTGCTTCAAAGGCCACCATTAAAAAAGTGAGAAAACAACTCATAGAATTGGGAAAAACATTTACAAAGCATACATCTGATAAGGGATTTGCACCTAAGGCCTAAAAAAACTATTACAACCCAATAATGAAAAGACAAACCAGTTATATACAGGAAAAAAGATCTGAACAGACATCTCCCCAAAGCAGATATACAAAGAAGATTCATGTGTCCACGAGCACATGGAAAAAGCTCACTATCTTAGTCGTCAGGGAAATGCAAGTCAGAACCATGACAAAATACTACCGAATACCACAGAATAGCGAGGATAAAAAAGGTGAGTACAGCTGTGGTCAGGGCTGCGGAGACACTGCAATCCTCACACACTGCTGGTGAGAATGTGGAATGCCGCAGCCACTTGGGTAAGAGCCTGGCAGTTTACTTAAGTGTTAAACACACAGTTACTACATGACCAACAATCCCACTCCAAGATACACCCAGGAGAATTAAAAACTTATGTCCATACAAAACTTGCACATGAATTTCATAACATAGCACTATTCTAAGTGCCAAAAAGTAGAAATAATCCAAATGCCCATGCTGCTAAGTCACTTCAGTCGTGTCCGAATCTGTGCCACCCCATAGACGGCAGCCCACCAGCCTCCCCCGTCCCTGGGATTCTCCAGGCAAGAACACTGAAGTGGGCTGCCATTTCCTTCTCCAACGCGTGAAAGTGAAACGTGAACATGAAGTGGCTCAATTGTGTCCGACTCTTCATGACCCCAAGGACTGCAGCCCCCCACGCTCCTCCGTCCATGGGATTTTCCAGGCAAGAGTACTGGAGTGGGGTACCATTGCTTTCTCCCCAAATGTCCATAAATGGATTTTAAAAGTTCATACAATAGAATATTACTCAGCAATAAGCAAGAATGAGGTACTAATAGGTGCTTCAATATGGATAACCCTTCTGAAAATATTAAGCTCAAACTACTAAAAAAATAAAAGGCTCAGAGAAAAGATACTAACAGAATTATCACAGAAACAAGGTAACCTAAAAATCTGGTCCTGCAGGAAAATCTGAATATTTTTGCTTCATAGTTCAGTGTAAGTTAATTATTTGCGTACTGCTTCTGAATTCAATTGTTCCTTTGTCTTCCAAGAGTGCAGAGATGCAAAGAAAAGGGCTAATTATCTTATAACAAATATTTTCTTTTGTCTTATTGAGATAAAATTGACAGTGCTATATACACGTAATGATATGACTTACATATATGGTGAAATGACTACCTCAATAACTTTAGTTCACATCCATCATTTCACAGTAACACACATACAAAAAAAAAGAAAAAAAATGGCTTTTTCCTTGTGATGAGAACTTTGAGAATGTACCCTTGAACAACTTCAAGTATAACATACAGCAGTGGAAACTATAGCTGTCATGTTGCACTTCACATCTCCAGTTCGTATTTACCTGACAGCTGAAAGTCCGTACCTTTCGAATACATTCATTCAAATCCCCCACTCCCAAATCCCCATTCTCTGGTGCTCACAAATTTGATACCTTTTTCTCTAAGTTTGTTTTTTTGCAAACTCCAAATATAAGTGAAATCATACAGTATTTCTCTTCCTGACTTATTCCAACTAGCTTAACATTCTCCAGGTCCGTCCATGCTGTCACAGATGGCAGGATTTCCTTCTTTTTTATGGCTGATTATTATACTGGGTTGGCCAAAAGTTTCATTCCAGTTTTTCTGTAACATCTTACAGACAAATCTGAACGAACTTTTTGTCCAGCCCAATATATGGACACACACACATGCATGCACACCACATTTTCTTCATCCATCCATCTGCGGATGAACACTTAGACCAGGACCGTGTCTTGGTTATTGAAAATAATGCTGACATGAACATGGTGGTACAAATATCTCTTTGGCATAGTGACTTCATTTCTGTCAGATATATACCCAGAAGTGGAATTGCTGAATTGTATGGCAACTCTACCTTTAATTGTTTAAGGGACAGTCACACTGTTTTCACAACGGCCGTACCAATTTACATTCCCCACAGCACACAGTGGTTCCCATTCCTCTACATCTTGGCGATTAACAAATGTTAACTGCTGACTTTTTGATAACATTCTAACAGGTGTGAAGTGATCTCATGGTGCTGATTTGCACTTCCCTAATAATTAGTGACGATAAGCACCTTTTCATATACCTGTTGGCTGTTTGTATATCTTCTTTGGAAAACTGTCTATTCAGGTCTTTTGCCCAGCTTTTAATTGAATTATTTGGGTCTTTTTGCTATTGGGTTGTATGAAGTCTTTATATATTGGATATTAACTCCTTATTAGATACATGATTTGCACATATTTTCTCCCATTCCATACATTGCTTTTTCATTATTTAAAAAAAAAAATTTATTTGGCTGCATCGGGTCTTAGTTGAGACATGCAGGGTCTTCACTGTGGCATGCGCGATCTTTCCGTGTGGCACATGGGCTCAGTTGCCCTACAGCACATAGGACCTTAGTCCCCTGAGCAGGGATCAAACTCACAGCCCCTGATTGGAAGGCAGAGTCTTAACCACTGGACAACCAAGGAAGTCCCTGCCTTTTCATTTTGTTGGACTATTTCTTTTGCTGTGAAGATGCTTTTTAGTTTCATGTAGACAACTATTGACTTGGCAGTCAAAAAAACACTGCCAAGATCCACGTCAAGGGAGCATCTTTTTCCTATGTTTTCCTTTAGGAGTTTCATGGTTTCCAGTCTTGCACTTAAGTCTTTAATTCATCTTGAGAGGATTTTTGCTAGTGGTGAAAGACAGGGGTCGAGTTTCATTCTTTATATGTGGATATCCAATTTTCCCAACACCATTTATTAAAGACACTGTCTTTCACTCCATTGGATATTCTCAGCTCTCTTGCATGGGTTCATTTCTGGGCTTTGGATTCTGTTTCACTGCTCTATAATCTCTTTTTATACCAGTAACACACTCTTTGGATAGCCAAAGCTTTATTAAATAACTTAAAATCAGAAGTGTGATGCCTCTTGCTTTGCTCTTTCTCAGAACTACTCTGGCTATTTAGGGTCTTCTGTGGTACCATATAAATTTTAGGACTATTATTTTTACTTCTTTAAAAATTCCAGTTAAGACTTAATAGGGATTGCACTCAACCTAAAGATGGCTTTGGGTAATATAGATTTAACAACATTAATTCTTCCAGTCCAGGAACAAAGGATACTTTCTGTTCATTTGTATTTTCTTCCATTTCTTTCCTCAGTGTCTTGCAGCTCTTTCACCTCCTTGGTTACATTTACTTCTAAATATTTTGTTGTTTTCGATGCTCTTGTAAATGGAATAATTTTACTTTTTCCTTTTAGACAATTTGTCATTAGTGTATAAAAATGCTACTGATTTTTGAATGTTAACTTTGTATCCAGTAACTTAACTGAACTTGCTGAATATATCTAACAGTTTTGGTAAAGTGTTTAGGGTTTTCTACCTATAAAATCATGTCACATGCAAATAGAGAAAATTTTACTCTTCTTCTTCAATTCTGATGCCTTTTATATCTTTTTCATGCCTAACTGCTTTGGTTAGGACTTCCAGTATAATGAACAGATGACAGCGGGTGTCCTTGTCTTGCTCCTGATCTCAGAGGAAAACCTTTCAAACTTTTCACTGTTAAGTGTGATGTCAGCTGTGGGCCTATCATATGCAGCCTTTATTATGCTGAGGTACTTTCCTCCTATGGGATTCCCAGCTGGCTCAGTGGTAAAGAATCCACCTGTCAATGCAGTAGACACAGGAGACATGGGTTTGATCCCTGGGTCAGGAAGATCCTCTGGAGGAGGAAATGGCAATCCACTCCAGTATTCTTGCCTGGAAAATTCCACCAACAGAGGAGCCTAGTGGAGCCCCAGGAGTCGGATGTGACCGAGAGACTGAGCGTGCACACCCATTCCTCCTACATCTAATCTGTTAAGAGTTTTTATTACACACAGATGCTGACTTTTTTCAAAAGCCTCTTCTCCATCTACTGAAATGATCATATGAATTTTTCCCCTTAATTCTACAGTATGAGGTATCACATTTATTGATTTGTGTATGTTGTGTATGTTTGCATCCCAGGGGTAAATCCCACTTGATCATGGCGAATGATCCTTTTAATGTGGGGCTGAATTTCATTTCCTAGTATTTTTTTGAGGATTTTTACATCTGTATTCATAGGCTATTTGGTCTGTCCTTTTCTGTAATGAACTTTTCTAGTTTTGTTATCAGGGTAATACTAGCTTTGTAAAATGAGTCAAACAGTACTTTAAAAAACAAAATCAAAGAGCCGTTCAAATTAGATTTGTTTGTGTGTGATAAAGAGTAACGAGTAAGTTAGAGAGTCATTTTCACATATAGGAGTCAGATTTTTCCAGGAGTCTACTATATTCTGGGGGCCTCCCTGGCGGCTCAGCAGTTAAGAATCCACCGGCAATACAGGAGACTGGTTCGATCCCTGGGTCAGGAAGATCCCCTGGAGAAGGAAATGGCAATCCACTCCAGTATTCCTGCCTGGAAAATCCCACAGACAGAGGAGCCTGGAGGGCTATAGTACATGGGGTCACAAAAGAGTCAGACACAACTCAGTAACTAAACAACAACCATCACTATATTCTGTAACGTAGAATTCCTCATAATAGCCCTGAAAGATACAGAGTCAATCCTGCTTTGGATGAGAAACCAATTTGCTGTGCTGAGAGGGGCAAGTTACTTATCCAAGGTCACACAGTTGGTCTGGTGCCCAAGTCCACGTTTGCTATTCCGACAGCTTGCCCTGTCTCCATTTTAGTCACAATCAATTAGCTGCTTCCTAAATATACTCAAATGCAGTATAATGTTAACACGTGCTCATCAATCTTATCATTTTCAAAAATCCTAACAGTCCAAGCTCTTCCTGAGATGAGTGTGACTCCCTTGAGGACAGGGCCTGTGTCACTCTTGTAGGATCTATGCGGCCTTAGGAGGATGTTGGAGGACAGCAATCTCGGTCTCTACTCTGCCCACGATGGGGGTCCAGGCCTCTTTACTGCAATTACCAAGCAGAAGCTCCATGCCTCTTGCTTCCTCACTTGCTGAGCTTCTATTAGCTGCCACTCAGAGGACCATTCTTCACAGGGTGTGAGCAAGGTAGCCACCCTGCGGCTGCTCCTGCCAAGCTCTCCCCGTGCTCTTAACTCGAGGTTCGGAGGACACCTTCCAGCTCCATACATCCCCTCGTGGCCAAAGTGCTGCTTTCTCCGTCTACAGCCACACGATTCAACACTGCCTCCCAGCTCCCTTTTCCACGGACATAAACGCTCAGCTCAGACCATGAGTCCCAGACAGCTGCCATGGAAAACATCCAGATACTCACTCCCAACGCCTCAGAAATAACAATAGTAAGGAGACCCTGTCCCTTGCTTTGGAACCCCTACACCCCGCCACCTTTAGAGTCTGCCTAACCCAGGAGCACAAGCTCGCCCTCACGAACACACAGGCACGGCACAGAAGTGGGTGGAAAAAAGCCCTGGAGAAGGTACCTTTTTTTGCTCGGAGCACTCGCCCTAGCCTCTGGGCCTCCTGCCGCCGGGAGCCGCCATGAGAGGAAATCTGAATGAGAACATTTGCTTCTGGCAAATCGAATGATGTGTCACCCACCTGCAGAAATGAGACAGCTGTGAGCTTGGGAAGGTTTTTAATGTGAGACAAAGAGGAAAAAAAATTCAACTAGCCTCAAATTTAAATAATCTCTGTAGATAATTTAGAAAAATCACTACCATCTCAGTCTATACCAGGGGCCCTCAGACACAAGCAGGTCTCTAGGACCTAGTGCGCTTCCTGAAAGGTGTCTTACAGAAGCTGTCAGGACCCAGATCCTAACCATCTGTCTCAGCAACAGTCCTAGTGCGAGCTGCTAAGGCCCAGAGACAAGAGGGCCCGATCAACACTCTGAGTGATGCTTTTCATTTTTTGCAACAGAACTGGGTCTGCACAAAACCATCCACAATCTTAACTCGAGGGCACTGAGGCCAACAGCACAAGCTGGACACGTGACCTGGTAGGGGCCACTGCCTTCAGTGGGCTGGATTCTGGGTCAGGGTAGCTGCCCTAGCTTGGCGGACAGGGGAAGGTCCAACAATCAAGGTCTCCAGACACAGAAATCAAAGCTTGGTATTTACTGATCCATCTATGATCACTTTATAGGTAAATCTCATTTCTTTGGGGCTTTGGGTCATTCTAATCTAAGTCAGTTCAGTCAGTTTAGTTGCTCAGTCGTGTCCGACTCTTTGTGACCCCATGAACAGCAGCACGCCAGGCCTCGCTGTCCATCGCCAACTCCCAGAGTCTGCCCAAACCCATGTCCATTGTGTTGGTGATGCCATCCAACCATCTCATCCTCTATCGTCCCCTTCTCCTCCTGCCCCCAATCCCTCCCAGCATCAGGGCCTTTTCAAATGAGTCAGCTCTTCATATCAGGTGGCCAAAGTATTGGAGCTTCAGCTTCAACAACAGTCCTTCCAATGAACACCCAGGACTGATCTCCTTTAGGATGGACTGGTTGGATCACCAAATTGGCTGACATGAAATTTCCTCCTCCCTTCCACTCAGCAGGGTTTCTAAAGGGGAAAGATCCTGGCTATGGTCGGCAGCAGTGTGTCTTCCTCCTACTGCCTGACACCCTCATCCTTTTCCAAGGCATTTAGCAGGAGAATGCCAAGGCTCCCCACCACTGTAGACCCAATGCTTCAGGGAAATGCCGAGTTAACTTGGGCTTATCAAAAACAAAGACCTTGAGTTCTCTATAGGGAAGGCACTTTAAAGGAGGGGGTTTCTCTGGTCTAAACGACTATTCTAAACTGTCAGGCTACCACTTCTAACTGCAAATTAAAAGCATCACCAAGCTGGACCTACGTGACCTTGTACTGTGTTTACATTCACCACTCACCCCCAAGGCACACAGGAGCTAGGACAAAGGTTGCCCATGACCCGCAGGAATCTCCAACCCCACAAAGAGAACCTCATCCACATGCCTCCCTTTGTCAGAGTATTTAGTGAACTTTCCCCTTTATACGAAAAAAATACAACTTAAAATTCCTGTATCCCAAAAAGAGGTAGAAAAAGCTTAAGTCATACAAAAGGACTTGCTAGAGTGCATACTCCTTGAATTAGGAATGTAGACTATATACACTAAAACTACATCTGCTGCTTCTACTTCCTGCCAAACAACATTCCCATGTCCCTAGACACTGAATACACGGGAATGAAAACTGATGTGTGATGTTCCTTCAACAAACCCCAATGCACTGCCCAGAGATCACCCAGCTGCCCCCAGGCCCCGGGGCTGCCGCATGCCACACTGACCTTGGATATGAAGATGGTGTTGATTTTGGGGTTATGCTTGAAATTCTGGAGAATCTGCATCCTTTCTCCCTGGGACGTAGGACCATAGATATAGGGTCTAGAGAAGAACAAATCTATGTTGGGAAGACCACAGAAGCACTCCTTGCTCCTCGACTATCCTGAAAGCATGTCAGAGGGAAAGGGAGCTCTCGCAAGGTTTCCCCCTCCCAGGAAGACCTCTGTCATGGAAGAACATCAGGAAGAGACCCATAAAAAACATGCCCCCACTGCCGCCACCCCTTCCCCTCTGAGCCAAGGTGCAGGTCACCATTCTCTTCAGGATTCTCCCTTTATTCTTTCGTTTTTGGACTGTGCTCCTTCCTCCTCCCACATCTCTCACTCTAAGCTTAGTGTCTATACAAAGAGAATCCCCTGGATTCCATGAAGCACAGCAGGAAAAAAAGAAAACATTGCTATTTGCAAACAAAAACCTAGAAGGAACCATTTCCAAATGAAACAGGCATTCTCCAAGAAAGGAGAACAGAACCCCTCCCAGAACTTCCCATGACTCCCTGTAATGCTACGTTCAAAGCACTTCTCACTAGTTTCCAGCTACCACAGGGCACAACCCTTTCTGACAACCTCGCTGGTTATCACCTCTTGGCATCTGGCAGTGCCATTCCTCTACTCTTCCTATAATGACGTGGTTTTTGTAGCTTCCACAGGGGCGGTAATGATAGAGCGATGACGGCAACGACAAGGACAATGAGGACAGCAAGCGAGTACGCAGGGCCCGCCCACACCAAACAGAGGTGGGCTCCGTGTTTTGGGGAAAATCCATACCTGCCAGTATTCCTCAGATCTGTACAAGGGGGGCTGCATGTTCCCAACTTACACCTGAGGTTGGGAGCCAGAGGACGCTGAACTCAAGTGGCTGTTCCACCATTCAGGCCCACCAGCTCCCTGGGAGGCCTAGGAAGCACTGCTTCTGGTATTTCACACACACTTCCTAACACTGTGCTGTAAACTGGTAACAGGTGTACCGAGAGAGCAGTCCCCTGGCCTATGGGGAAGTCGGGCAAGGCCTGGGACAGCTGGATGCTTCCCCAATCCTGCAAGCATGGCTTACCAGAGTGTTTGGAGAACCCTACAAATCTATTATTTTCTGGGTGTTCATGCTATGAAAAAGGGCGGGAATCTGCACTTTTCAGAACAGTCTGTCTCTTGATATCTAGGTTTTTAGGTGGCTCTTTTTTCTCCTTGATCATCATCAGAAAAAACAACTCATATAGTGGCAAGCCCTCAGTCTCTGAGTCAAAGTGTCAGTCGCTCAGTCGTGTCCAGCTCTTTGCGACCCCATGGACTGTGGCCCGCCAGGCTTCTCTGTCCATGGGATTCTCCAGGCAAGAATACTGGAGTGGGTAGCCATTCCCTTCTCCAGGGGATCTTCCCGGCCCAGGAATCAAACCTGGGTCTCCTGCATTACAGGCAGATTCTTTACTGTCTGAGCCACGGGGAAGGTTCCCTCATATAGGAAATGAAACAGAAGGGTAACCATCCTCCAGGAAAAGGACCTCACATTTGTTGAACACCCACTAGATCTAAGAATCCTGAGATAGGTGGTGGTAACTCTAAGAGAGAGTAGAACAAAAGGGTAGAGCACAGAAGCAGACGCCCGGGCCGACACAGAACAAGCCAGTCTTCTACACAGAACACAAAAGGGCTCAAGATCGAATCACCAGTTGCCTCAGAAGGTAGGCGTCAGGGCAGGATTACAGACGGGAAGACTGACAGACTGTATGTGCAAGCAACAGTGTCAGATCCCAACTCCCGCTGCCAAGCAGGCCTCTGCCCACCCGGCAGGAAACTGGAGATGTACTTTCTAGATTCTGAACACACTCAGGGAGACCTTTTGCCTTCAGGCAGAGCTGAGGGTAAAGCAAGAGTAAATTGAAGAAAGACAGGGATTCCCCATTCCCCTCCTTGCCATGGGCTGGTATCTAGGAAACGGTAAGATTCCTCTCGGGAGAAACTTTCCAGCCCAAAAGGACCCTGAGATACTGACATCTGGCAACTGCTTGACAAACTGGCCAGGCCCATGCCTGATAATGGAGAGGTCTAGAGGCTGGCAAATCCACCAAGCTATACAGAAAGGTCAACCAGCTTTTTAGTGACTCACCCTTAAATAAGAAAGTAAGAGCCAAAGATCACCAAAAATCACAAGATGGGCTCGAAAGACAGAGCTGAAACAAGACACTTGAAGAAAAGAGAGGTGGTGTGGGGAATAGAAGAAAGCTTCAAAACTTTAATAGCCACAGAGAAGACACCATACTTACTCAAAAAACAAGAACAGTGGACAATAAAGAACTCTTGGAAATTAACAAAAGCTTCAACAGAGTTAGTAGACAAAGGGATAAAAAATAAGAGAAAGATGGGAGCTCCCTAGGGGTCCAGTGGTTAGGACTCAGTGTTTCCACTGCCTTAGCCTGGGTTCAATCCCTGGTCAAGGATAAGCTACATGGCACGACCAAAAAACAGGCGGGGGGGCGGGAAGGAACTGGAGAAGGTGCCCAGAAGATCTAACACCTGACCAGCAGGAATTCAGAAAGAGAGAAAAGGAACTTCCCTGGCAGTTCAGTGGTTAAGACTCCAATGTAGGGGGCATGGGTTTGATCCTTGGTTGGGGAACTAAAATCCCACATGCCACATAGCACAGCCCTCTCACCCCTCAAAAAAAAAGAGAAGAGAAAACACAGAAGATGAGTAACAAAGAAAAAACAGAACTTCTCTGAATTGAAGGACACGAGTTTTCAGACTGAAAAGTATCTACTGCATATATCGTAATGAAAGAAAAAAAGATCATACTAGTCACACTGTTTTCAAACTTCCAAAAATGAAAAAAAGATTCTAAAACCCTCTTGAGAGAAGGAAAACCCATCATCACCACAACAAATCACATACAGATAGGAGTCAGAAGAGCATCAAGCAGGCTTGCAAGCAGCTGCATTGGAAGCCGAGAAAATAGCCCTACCTGACATTCTGAGGCCCCATCAAGCTACTCACCAAGTGTGAGAGTGAATAATGACATCTGCAAGCAAATTCTTATGAAATTTTCCTCTACATACCTTCTCTCAGAAATCAACTATAAGGATACACTCCACCAAAATGAGTGACCAAGAAAGAGGAGACCTGAGATGCGGCAACAGGGGCTTCAACACAGGGAAGAGGTACAAGGAATTCACAGGATGTTATCAGAGGCATGCCCAAAGGTAACAGGCAGCATCTCAAGTCCTAGAGAGCAAGCAGACCAGAGCAAGACAGGAAGATGAAGCATCTGAAGGGATCCGATCAGAGAAAGATCTGACCCTTCTGAGAGGGAATTTTATGAGGAGTCTGAAAATTACCAAGTCTGTAACTTGGTAATTACATAGAAAACCAAGCAAAAGTAATGACAAGGTAACTATTAAATCTAGGAAGAAACAAAATGTTAATAAAAACTGTAATCACAGTACGCTGCCTGCCTTGAACAATACTTACACAGTCAAAATAATGTAACACTGACATTAGTTAGAACAAGGAAGCAATCTAGATATCCATCAACAGATGAATGGATAAAGTTGTGGTACATATACACAATGGACTATTACTCAGCCATAAGAAGGAATGCATTTGAGTCAGTTCTGATGAGGTGGATGAACCTAGACTGAAGTGAGTCAGAAAGAGAAAGATAAATATCGTATACTAGTAGATGTGCTGCTGAAGCGAGCACAAATATCGTATTCTAACACACAAACATGGAAGCTAGAAAAATGGTTCTGAAGAATTTATTTACGGGGCAGCAATGGAGAAACACACATAGAGAATGGACTTGTGGACACGGGGAGAGGGGAGGAGAGGGTGAGATGTGTAAAAAGAGTAACAGGGAAACTTACATTACCATATATAAAATAGACAGCCAACAGGAATGTGCTGTATGGCTCAGGAAACTCAAAGAGGAGCTCTGTATCAACCTGGAGGGGTGGGATGGGGAGGGAGATGGGAGGGAGGTTCAAAAGGGAGGGAATTTATATGTACCTACAGCTGATTCATGTTGGTGTTTGACAGAAAACAGTGAAATTCTGTAAAGCAATTATCCTTCAATAAAAAAATAAATTAAAAAAATATAGAACTAATAAAAAAAAGGTAAAAATGTAACATTGAAACTAACTTAGTCCCAAACATATTGTGTGGATGGAGTGGGGAGAGGGGATGCAACAACATATGTAAGAAGGCTAAATCCACCACTCCCATGGTAGGAAATTAATAGGCAATTTCAATAATTAATCATCAAGAAATTGCTATACAAATTATTACTTAGAAATAGGAAGGAAGATAGAGAAAAGAGTTGAAAGTATCCACCTCTGGGGAACAAGGAATTTTGACTAGGAAGACAGGTGCAAGGAACTACTAGTTTTCTTAACGGCCTATGTTACTTTGATAAAACATAAAATGTTTCCTACATTACAGTAAGGTCCAGTTTTAGAAATTTGAGAAACTCAGTCTGTGTCCCAGTTTTCTCGTCTGTAACATGAGACTAATACAATCATCTCTTGTGGCTGAGGTGATGAAGAGCAGCTGTCTGTATCCACCCTCCCCACCGACATAAAAATTCAGGCTGGAGGACCTTGTCTTCTGCTACACTCACAGCACCTGAAGCCCTGTATCACTGTAAAGAAGCACAGGTCTCTTCCTCTTTCCTTGGCAGGAAATTTTCAAATTTTCAGTAGTATCTGGGTGAGGCTGTAACAAGGACTCTGCTGGGTGTTTCCTAAGAAGCTCTTTCTAGATGCTGGGCCATACCTGGGATGCTGGTTCAGTCTGCCTTGCCTTCCCGGCCCCTAGTCCATATTGTCTGATCTCATCTCCAATCACAGTGCCACTCAACCTGAAACTCCAGATGCCAACTAGTGCCCACCTTCGGAGCCCAGCCCCAAAGCAGCACTTGCTCTCTTGGCTCACAGTGACCAGGCCCTCTCTTCTATACACACCGACCTCTGACTCTGATCACTGCTCCTCTGTCTCATGTGGTCCCTCGGAACATAAAACTAGACCTTCAGATATTAAAAAGTTCCTGAGAGCTTCGAGAAAAAAGTCACCTTCTGCACTCTCACATGGGGAAGATAAACGGGCTTTTGAGGCCAACTCTAACATTTCAATTCTTACTTGTTCAGTCGAATGGCATATTCCTTCAGAGCAAACACGTTGTCAGCAAAGACAATAATCTTGTCATTCCTCCGTTCATGAAACTTGATCAGAAACTGGCAAGCTCTGAATTTGTTGGGATTCATGGTGTACAGCAAGATCCGTTTCTTGGTTTTGATTGCCACGTACTCCCGGTAGAACTCAGGAGACATTGGGCACCAAACCTGTGAAATGGTAAGAATCAGGGGTCAGTATGCAAGTTTAAGTACCACACAACTGAAAACTTTGGCAAGTCAGCTTTAAAACAAACCAAGACAAAACCAATGGCATGTGAATTACATCTCAAAACTACTGTAAACACACACAGTACAAAACAAAACCTGAGACCCAATGCTGAACGAAGACCCTCTTACACGTTAGTAGCAGCGATTTAAAACGCACTGACAGCAGCGGGGGACCTGCTCCGCCCGCCTCTGGAAAGAGAACCGCACACACGCTTGCCAGCTGTGGGTGTCAGGTCAGCCTCGCAATGACACCCCAGTAACGACACAAGAGAACTCTTGAGGGTAGGGGAAATGCTCGAAAACTGGATTGGGGGCCACAGCTGCACAACTCTCTGCACTTACTAAAACCACAAAAATTGTAAATCAACAGCATTTACTTACAACAGATGAAAGTTATGGAACATAAACCAGACCTTGATAAAGCTGTGGAAAAAAGCAACTTAGCAACCCCAATGTCAGTCAACATCACTAAGTCTCGACCAATTCCTTTGTGACCTCATGGACTGTGGCGATCAGGCTCCTCTGTCCATGGGATTTCCCAGGCAAGAATGCTGGGGTGGGTTGCCATTTCCTTCTCCAGGGGATGTTTCCAACCCAGGGATTAAACCCACATCTCCTAAACTAGCAGACGGATTCTTTATCACTAGGCCCCTGTCAACATTAGAAAAGACTATTTTTACTGTTGTGTAATATTCCATCAGCTATCATATTGTGGTATATTTGTCCAGTGGAATATTACAGAGGAATTCAAAGTAATGAACTATAGCTATAAGAATCATCAAAAATAATGCATTACAAGGAATAAGAATACTAAGCAAAAATCAGAAATCATGCAAGAACATTTATATATATATATATATATATATATATTATATCGCCTGATTCTTTTTGCATATACATAAAGATTTTAAAGGGGCTTCCCAGGTAGCACAGTGGTAAAGAATCTGCCTGCCAATGCAGGAGATGTGGGTTCGATCCCTGGATCGAGAAGACCCCCTGGAAAAGGAAACAGCAACCCACTCCAGTATTCCTGCCTAGAAAATCCCATGAACAGAGGAGCCGGACGGGCTACAGTCCATAGGATCACAAAGAGTCCCATATGACTTAGCAACTAAACAAAGATTTTTAAAAAGCAAAGCTAAACAACAAATGCTTAGGGAACTGTACATAGGAAGTAAAATAAGAAAGAAAAGCAAGAAAATGACAGGCCTAAGCTCCAAGACAGTGGCTGAGGGAGAGGAGCTGCGACTAGACAGGAACAGGCATCTCAAAGATTCCAGCACTACTGTGCATGACTTGGGTGCTCTTTATGAAGATGTACGCAGAGGGTGAGGAAGCTTCTCGACAGCAAGGCCACCCACACAGTTTCCTCACACTCACCTTCACCCAGGAGGCCCATCTCTGCCCTTTCAGGACACAGCCCACCCTACTCTAGCCGCTAAGTGACGGTCATCTTAAAACGCCAGAAAGGCCTTCTGTTGCTACTCTTCTGAACATGTATTTTTAACACATACCTGTGCAGGTATTCATCACAGAACAATACTGGGAAAATGTGTTGTTAGAAACTGAATGTTGAAGGTCACATGTGCTTTCCGTGGGCATCGAAAGCAATAGACTCTGGCACTGGGGGTGGCTGGTGGCTCTTCTCATGGAACCAAGGATCCCTCTGGGGTGAAAGTGGGCAGGAGCACCCTGAGGTGCTCACTCCCAGAAGGGAGGACGAGCAGCCGAGCAGGCCTGGATCAGGCTCCTGATTGGACCACGTCCAATATGTGCCCCTGGACAGGCGACTGCCTCACACATCTGAGATGGCAGGAGACTGCCCGCCCCGCAGGAGGGCTAAGGGTACCGCACAAGGCGGCAGAACCTCTGCTCTGGTCCTGACCCGCAGATCTGCCTGTGAGGAATGGACCTGACACAGTGCCATCCCAGCGCCCCGCCCCCAGGGACCACGAGGAAGAGGACAGTTACCTCCGCACACTGGACCTTGGCGATGTAGCCACTGTTCTGCAGCTCCATCCAGTTGGCCTCGTAGAGCTTCGGCCCAATCAAAAAGTTTAAGTCGACGATTTTGTCGTCTTCCCGGACGAGGGTTGCGGTCAAACCCAGTTTGCAGTGCGCCTGCACAATGGTGAGCACCCGTCGGAACATCTTGGCTGGGGAAACAATTGGCACACGCACACCGTCACTTTTGAAATGCTTCTAAGTACCAAAGACAGCTTTGACCTAACACTGGTCCAGGACACTACATGGCTAACCCCTGGGTCACAGGATCACAGAACCCTGGCTCTAGTCAAGAATGACTCGGTGGGAAAGCTTCAACTCCACTTTCAGACCTGTTCCAAAGAAGGGTGAAGAAGAGAACCAGAGGAGATGACTTAGAGGAAGCCCCAAGCCAGGGAGCCCCAGCGCTCCCCTCACACAGCTAAGCTATCAGGAGGAGCATGAACGGCAACTGAAAACACGATCCAGGACATTAAAATGCCACTGAGCTCCGACTCACACAAGGAATTTGTTCATCCTGAAGCCTGCTGACCAGAACGAATGCTTCAAACACAGCCTCCAACTAAACTGCTACAAAGCAATTTCAAAGTTTTTTGAAATTATTTATAGAAAATTGTTCTTTTTATCAATTTCCAATCCATCAGACCAAACACCCACCTTCTCTGTAAGACTTTTTTTTCTTTTCTCGTTTTTGATTCCCAGGTGGCACTAGTGGTAAAGAACCTGCCAGCCAATGCAGAGGCCTAAGATTCCCAGATTCCAACCCTGGGTCGGGAAGATCCCCCGGAGGAGGAAATGGCAACCCCCTCCAATATTCTTGCTGGGAGAATTCCATGGATAGAGGAGCCTGGTGGGCTACAGTCCATGGGGGTCACAAAGAGTTGGACAGGACTAAACAACTCAGTATACCGCACACTGAACTTTTCCTGAGGGTGGGCAAGTGAGTGTGGTTTTACAAATGTTAACACAGGGGCAGACTGGCCACCACCTTGATCAGGTTACAAGCCAGGCCACAACCCCGAAAGCTCCTCTACGCTCTCCCTCGTCACACCCCCGATCCCGCCCCAGCAACCACTGATCTGTTCTCTCTCACTACAAGAATGTCCTACTGAAGGCATCACGCACTCTGCAGCCTCTTGGGACTGGCTGACTTCACTTAGCACGATGCCTCTGGGCTTCCCTTCCATGGCTGAGGAGTATCCTATTGAATGACGTGCCAGATTGTTCATCCAGCCCCTCACTGACAGGCATTTCCATGGTTCATAGGTTTTGGAGACTACAACCAGGGCTGTTATAAACATGCACAAGTTTTTGTGTGAACCTAAGTTTTCATTTCTCCAGGACAGATGCCCATGGTGGGACTGCTGGCTCATATGGTGATTTTCTAATAAACTGCCAAACCTCCCCAGGGTGACTGTACATTTTGCAATTCCTCTGGCCATGCATGACAGTTCCAGAGTGCTCTGCACTCTTGTCAGTACTTGGTACTTTATATATATAGATACATAGCCACTCTAATAGGTGTGTCTTTTGGGTGAAGTCTATTCATGTCTTTTGCCTGTTTTCTAACATTTTCTGCCACTGCCTGACTGTCTAAAGGCAATCAAATTAACATGTCTATAGCCTACTCCCAATCTCCTCTCTCCAAACCTGCTCCTTCTAGCACCTTCCCCACCTAATATCCTCTCCTCTCCTCTGATGGCTCAAGCCAAAATCTGACAGTCATCCTTGATTTCTCTTTCAGAACCACATCTAACCTGTGCACTTCATCTTCAAAGCATAACCAGAATCAGCGTACCTTCATTCTTTCTGGTTCTGAGCCTTGTGTTGGGATTCCACAAACTAGCGTATCTAGATGCTCTCTACCCTTGCTTCCTGCAGTCTCTTCCCAGCACAGCAGCCAGAGTGAAATTTTTAGAACGTTAAGTCAGATCATGTCACCCTTGGCTCAAATCTCTTAAAAGGCATCTCACCCAGAGTACAAGCTGAAGGTCTGCCTTCAGGCCCGACCAGATTGGCCCCAAGGCCTCTCTGAACTCAGTTTTGACTGCTCTTCCCCTCGATGCCCTCCCCAGCCACAGAACCGCACGGTGGTCAGACCATGCAGGTACTACTTCCCCACCTCAGGACTGCTTCCTTCTGACCGAGAGACCCGCATCCCTGCTTGGCTTGCTGTGAACATCTCCAGACATCTTCAGACATCCAGAGGGGTTGGAGGAGTTCTCGTTACAGAGAAAATAATAAGATGGAGAGGCCATCTTCACAATAATTTGAAAACACTATGTGAAAATGCCTCTGATTTCGTTCAATTCAGAGTCATCTCTAATTTCCACTTCTCAATGGATCAGAACTGCGAATTTGTTTTATCAAGAAAGGTTTGCCTGGTCTGCTACTCAGTAATAAAGGGAACACATCATCAGTACATGTCACAGTGTGGATACACTGTTATGTGAAGTGAAGGAAGTGAGATATAAGAAAATATATATGATATGATTCTGTTAATATATTTCCAGAAAAGGCATGCATACAGAAACAGAAAACAATTTAGTGATTGCCTGGGGCTAAGGATGAAAACATTGATGCTGAGTATGAGAAAGATGTTCTAAAACTGGACCATGGTGATGGTTGCACAAACGCCTTACTAAATTCAAGATTACTAAAAATTTTGAATCATATACTTATAATGGGTGGATTTATGGCTCGTAAATTATAACAATATGGCTATTAAAAGGACTGCCTGCAATACTTGAACAAGTACGACTTCTATTAACATAATAAGGATCAATACTTTAGTTTTCAAACAAAACAAACATTGCAAGAACTATTTTGGGCTCCTAGTATAGTTTTTGTGGGACTGTAAAAAAAAAAGGAGGGGAGGGGTTAAGGATAAGTGGATAAGTTGAGGTGCATAAACAGAGAAGAGAAAGTACCCCTTTCTAAATGACGACTCTAGGCCAGAGTAAGGAGACTGTCAGTGTGTACGCCCACCCACTACTAACCCCCACTCCGCACAAACTCATCACTTAACTGAAAGCTTCACCAAGCAAGTCTCTCTAGCAAGATGGATGTATTACATAGCAGCCTCTCTCTCAACCCAAAAACAGGAAATTAATCTGTCCACACAATGAGCAGGCATCCCAGCTCTCAGCCTGCTTACC
Source organism: Odocoileus virginianus (assembly GCF_023699985.2). NCBI lineage: Eukaryota > Metazoa > Chordata > Mammalia > Artiodactyla > Cervidae > Odocoileus > Odocoileus virginianus. The sequence continues at coordinate 165,947 of NC_069686.1, read as the reverse complement.
TGGGATGGTGTGTACCTCATCCAGGATCATGAGGCCCCACTCCTGCGTTCTGAGCCACTCCATCACCCGCTCAGCCTCCCAGGACCTTTTGGTGGTGTGGCCTAGCATCGAGTAGGTGCTGATGGCGATGGAGCAGCCAATGGGCTTGTCCTTGGCATCAGAGGTGAAGCGGCAGATCTGGCTGTCGTCGATGGTGGACCACATCCTGAACTGGGCTTTCCACTGCTCCACGGACACGGCCGAGTTGCCCAGCACCAGACAGCGCTTCCTGACGGTACATGCAGCTGTCACACCCACCAGGGACTTACCAGCACCTACAAGACACCAAGGGCAACCCCGCCCAAGCCGGGCTGAAACGAGGGACAGGGACAGACAAAAAGACTCGTCGGCACACCAATCTGGCCCAAAGTATTCATAACGATCCGCACAGGTGACACCGTTGAGGCATTTTTTCGGCTCTAAACCTGTTTCGTTCTTTACAGAAAAGGAGGCATGCCCACTTCACACACAAATGTGAAAACTGAGAGACAAGTGCCAGGTCCTGTTAAAGCGCCATATATGCTTTAATCTGCTTTAAATCTTAAAAAGCAACATTTGTCAAAACAAACTATGAATAAGAGACACTCCTACTACTGCCGTTTTAAAGATGGGAAAACTAAACTAAGGTGCAACCTGCCCAAGACCCTGGGACAGCAGTGCTGCTAGGGTACAGTGTACCCAACACATGGACTACCTAAGCAGGGACTGAGTAAACGGCGGCTACCGTGATCACACAATAAACTGGGCTGAGCACTCAGGAATGTGGTAGTGCGAACACTGCTACTGGCAAAGACACAGGAAGGTGAAACTCCAGCGGCTTCTAAGTTCACCACCAACCACCATCAGAAGATCAAGATTAAAAATCAAGCTGTTTCTATAAAAAGCAATTCTTCCTTAACCAGGGATGTGCTTCAAAGTAACCCATGGGGCTTAAAAAAAAAAAATGAAGGTGCAGGCCCCTTCCTGAGAGAGTTCACCTTCCAGAGTCTGGGGTAGGGCTCCAGCTGAGTCTACTATGACTTCCGGCCAAGAACCTAGGCCAGACCAGACACGACTCAGACACATCCAGAAAGAGCAGCCTACTCATCTCCTTCACTCAGTCACTCACCACAAGGAAGGACAATGACCCCGGAGCGTGCACGCCCGTTCCCAAACATCTTCCGCAAGCTCTTCTCCTGATAAGGTCTAAGGACAGCTGTGGGCTTCAAGTCAATGTTGATATCAGGGTTGACAGAATCATTCCGAAAGTCATATTCTGCCAACAGAGGGTATTCCAGGTGGATGCAACGTTTCTGTAGTTCTTCAATCATTTCCTGAAAGTGAGCATGAAGGTTTTATAATCTTGTTAACTCCAAAGCATGCTCAGAAGCAACACATATCCTAAGATACCTAACAATAAAAAAATAAGTTACCTAGACTTTTGCAATTTCAGATCTTGCTTGATAACAACTGGGTTAAAGCACAGAAAAGCACCCCAAACTAGGGTAATGAATAAAATTAAATCCAATCAGCTACCAAAATGCCCCGCAAACATCACTTCTCACAGACCCACCAGCAGGAAGAATGGGACGCTCAGATATAACTCTATCAGGGAGCATGATGCTGCAGCACACTGGAGACAGACAGGGGTTCCTTACTCTCACACAAACTATGGACTGTCCATGAGGGGCCAGGCCAGCTTCTGACATCAGCTTAGAGAAGCAACCAGGAGGGGTTATGTTCACTAACCTGTTTAACTTCAAAAGACACTGTCTGTGTCTCTTCTTCTTCCTCCTCATCCTTGTCCATTTGCTCATAAAAATCAAACAGGTCTGCAGGGATGTCAGATTTACCCTGCGGATCTGTCACTCGGGAAGTGGAGGGCCCACCGCTGCCGTCAGCACTCTTAGCAATCTGAAAGGGAAGGGCAGGATCTGGACTTGTACGAGACATTTAACCCTACTGTTACCAAGCAACAGTCAAAAGTTGCAAGAAAACTGCAGAACTACTAGGTGGCCAACGCTGGACTAAAGGCATCTGAGAGCTGAAATCCTAAATGTGTCCCACCCGAGGGTGACCCAGGAGCCCACATACAGCGGACTTGCTTGTGAAGGTCTCAGTGATGAGCTCTGTGGCCTCCCCCTCAGAGTTCCTCAGGCGGCACTCGCGGATCACAGGATCCTGGAGAAGATGCTGGATGACGTCAGGGTGAGAACTTTCCACAAAGTATCTATAAAAAGGGGGGAAGCAGAAGCCTACTGACCAGGACAGAATTTGCAGAAGAGTCCCATTTAGCATTCACAAGGTGGTCTGGGGATAGTGGCCTCTGGCTTCTCTCCACATTCATTCTTCCCCATCCCTTTGCCAAAGCTGCGTGATGAGCTACTGGTCAGGATATAACACAGAAGGGCTGTTGGCAAAGCCCCACTTTGAAGACAAACTAGCAGGGATCTGAACCCCAGTCACATGACTAGGAGAATACAGTGGTCAGTGAATGAATGGTTTTGGCCACAGAGCTTCACTCATTCCCTTCACCCCCTTACTCTGGGGAGTAGGTGTTAGTGCTGAGCAGACAGTCCACAAATGTCACCTTCCTGCCACTGATACGCAGAGGGTGAAAATGCCCTGGTGGGCCTGTCACAGAGTCCCGTACCTGTTGTGCTTCAGGACCAGCTTGACTTTCCCGTAGCTGACAGTACACAACTGCAAGGAGTGACAACAGACAGGCAAAATCAGCAACATGCAGCTCACTCAGAACAAGTAATTACTGGACGCATTTTGCTACCTATCAACCAAGTGAAGGGTTCATTTTACTTTAGGAAAATCCAATGTGCAATCCTAAAGGGGTAGATCTGTCTAAAGAGAACTTTTTCTATTAGCTTCTACATTTTTTTTTTAGCTTTAAATACTTTTAAAAAATTTTTATTTTTAATTAAAAAGTAAGTGTTTTACAATATTGTGTTGGTTTCTGCCATACGACAACATGAATCAGCCACAGGAACACATATGTTTAAATATTTCTACTAATAAGGATGACTAGAAATTAATGAACTAAGTATCTAACTCAAGCTACAGGTTAAAAAAACACCACTACCCACAAAAACCCAAAAGAAACAGAAGGACAGAAATTAAAGATAAAAGTGTAAAAATGATTTTGAAGAAAAAAAAAAACAAACGGTAAAACTACTTCAAGTAAAATAAATCCAATAGAAATATTTTTTTTTCATTGAAAACAGCAGGAATTCTCTGGCGGTTCAATGGTTAGAACTGGAGGCTCTTGCTACAGAGGGCCCAGGGTTTGAGTCCTGGTCAGGGAGCTAAGATCCCACATGCCCCATGATGCAGGATTCGGGGTGCGGGAGTGAAAACGGCTTAAATCAGTAGTTGATCTAGTCAAGAAAAGATAGGAATGAAACACAAAAACACTACTGAAAGTGGGCAGTGGAGATAAACTGTTCACCGCACAGCTTTCGGTGTCTGTGTGTGCATGCCGAGTCCAGTTCAGTCACGTCTGACTCTTTGTGCAGCTTCTACTTTTTGAGAGCAAAACGTCCCTCTTGTCTGGCTGATTCTGATGCACATCCCTTAACCTATAAAATGCTGCCTAAAATCTGTTATTTTCCCTTTCTCTTTATTCTTCACTTCGAGAGGCCCCATCCTAATCCAGAGATTCATCCCACTGTACCAGCGCTAGCCCCAACACAAAGCTGGCAGAATATGTGTCCAGGAACTGTGTGCTGCAAAAATTACACCAAAGCCTTCAGCCTCCTTGCCAACATTCCTATTTCCTCAACTAGATGTAAGATTCTTAATGGCAGAAAATCCTTCCAAGTTCCCAACAATCTTTAGGACAGAATGAACAGAGAAAACGTGGCCACAAAATTTGCAACTCAGATCCTGAGCTGCTGCCTGCCTCCACTACTGCCCTCTACACCCACCCCTGCACTAACCAACACCCACACTCCTGCAGGCAGCTCCCAGCCAAGACGGAGAAGAGCCAGGGAACTGAAGCAGACTCATTTTACAAGATGCAAGTCCTTCTCCCCAGGTACCCCTGCACATCACAAGAAAAGAGAACTCTCTTCAGGGCTCCCACCAGCTTCTCTGAGACTGGCTTCATTACTGTGCTGGACGCCTGTGGCACTCACTCATCTTCTGCCACTCCAGACCTGGGGTCTGAATCCAAGTGCCTATTGATCAGCAGAAGACAATGAAAGCTACTGTCCATCTCTTCTGAATGGTATTCATCATCTCTCAGAACCCAAGCATGTTCAAGTGCTCGTCACAGAGAACTCTTTCCTCTTTCACATACGAAATCCTTTTTGACTTTTCCTAATGGAAGTTGTTGACTAGTGGTCTCGTGTCTGTTAGACTTAAGTGAAGTGTGTCATCTGTACTAGTCTGCTCATGTTACCATACAGTACACCCTGGACCGAGCTGTATAACAAACAGAAACTTCTTTCTAGAAGTCCAGGACCATGAGGCCAGGAATTTCTTTTCCAGTGAAGGTTCTCTTCCTGGTTTGCAGAGGGCTGCCTTTTACTCTGGGCTCACATTACCTCCTCCTTGTACAAATGCATAGAGAAAGAGCATACAAGCCTTCTGGTATCCTTTCCTATAAGGACACTAATCCTACTGGCCCTACCCTTTTAACCACATTTAACTTTAATTATTTCCTTACTCCAGATACAATCATATTACAGGTTAGGTCCTGAAGACGTGAATTCTGGAGGAGGCACAATTAGGTCTGTAACACCCTGCACTTTGGGCTGTATTCCCAAATAACCCGGGCCACAATGGGCCTGAATGAGTAAACCCACTCTGTTAGTACCCACTGGCTAAGAGCAGCTCATGGGAAGTGTAGCCTCAGCAAAACACAATGCTGGATCCAGAAGAGCAACAGCCAGGGTGATTGGTGATTCTGCTCCCCACAATGGGTCTGAATGGCATTTTCTTGACTGCCACAAGCTAACGATGTACAGCACTTGTCCCTACCATTAATACATTAAGAAGGATGGCAAAAGAGCCAGCCTTTGCCCCCACTTGCCTTAATAAACTGAATGATTCCATCTGGGACTCCTGTCTTGCTGAGCTTCCTGAGATACTCAGTGATGTCACTGGTTTGCAGGCCAACGCTGACAGCTGCATATAGGGAGTAGGCAGTTAGTTTGTACTCATGCACATGGGTTGGTCGGCACACCGGTTCTGCAATAGCCACCAGGAAGTCTTGAGCGTATTTGTAAACTGGAGAGAAGGCTTCTAAAAAGATGTGGCCATCAGGAGCCTGAGAAACACCAAATGGACACAACAGTCAAGGAAATTAATGGTATGATTAGATTCTTTCCCACATCATTATCTAGAAAGGATAAGCTGCCCAGAAAACCAAAACCAGTGATACTTTTGTAAGCACATCTTCAGTCAACTGTAGGGCCTGATACTACTTTAATTAGATACAAGCAGTAGAGAGAACAGAAGACAAAGTCAGTAGCTGCCTCCCACTAATCTTCACAGGAAAAGCCAGCGACCTTACTGGCTATCTTTCTGGCTAGATGACCAATGAATGGAGAACATGAATTACTTCAAGTTGAGCAAAAAAGCTGCCTAGCAAATATGTCTCATTAATTTTTTCAAAGAGGAATTAAAACGTTACACAATAAATGCCACTATTCCATGGATGAAAGTAATTTCCAATCACGCGGCAGAACTGGAGACAGAATGAGTAAAAGCGGGGGTTAGTGAGGAAGGAAGCCCAAGGCCAGCCAGCACATGAGCGCAAACATGCTCATTCCTATCTCGGTTGTTTCAGTCCGTGCTTACGAAAGCGCGCTCTCACTGGGCTCCGAAGCGCACGATCCTGCATTTCTGCTTGGGCCCCACCAACTTTGGGTCACTGGCTATGGGTGTGCTTACCACCCAGAGGGGTCTGGAGGTGTGGTCGTCCTTCAGCGGCATCTGCAGCCTGTAGTCCTTGGCTCCATATTCATCCACTTTGGTGCCGGACTCATCCACCTGCTTTCCGGCCGCGGAGGGAACAGCTTCCTGGGTGTCGTTCCCAGGAGCGTCGTCTTCATCGTCTTCCTCATCCTCGTAGTGCCGCTTCTTGGACTTCTTCTTCTCTGCAGATATTAACAAGGACACACAAAGTGAGTCCTGCAGAAGCCTTGGGCTCCACCGCACTGACTAGTCGCAGGTCGGGGGGACCTGGCTGCAACTGGACTTCTCCAGCGCCAACCATCCCTAGCCCGGAGCCACTGAGCACCTCGGGAGTCCTCTCCCTCACGCTGTCCACCTAACCCGGTTGCAGGGCTCTCCGGAGGTCGGGGTCGACCCCCACCCAGCGGCCAGTCCTGACAGCATGCGCCGGTCGCGAGCGACTCTGGGGTCGACCGCCCCTGAGAAGGCCTAAGCAGCAACCATACAGGATGAGGGGGCCGGCGGGTGCAAGCAACCCCGAAACACCCCCGCGCCACGTCTCACCGCGGTCGGCCCGGTCTCTCTTGCCCATGACTGCGCCCGCTGCAGCCTACCACCGCCCCTAGCCTACCGCGGCGGCAGCTCTCGGAGGGACTTCCTGTTCACACCGGAAGCTCTTCTGGGCACCGCCCAGGAAGTTCCGCCACCGGGCGTTCGGTGGCCGTGTGAGTAGCGGAGCCTGGCCGCTGAGCAATCCGCTGGCTGTTTCCCGGTGCAGGCGCTTTCTCAACACTTTCTCTCCTAGTCAGTGAAACATGTTTTGAGTACTTGTTATGACCGTCCAGACACTGTAGTTTTAGCCCGTGGGTCAGGACAGAGAAAAGGTCTTGGCCTTCTGTAACAGAAAAATGTGGACAGTAAACAAATGTGTTGAGCGCCCTAAGGAGAAATAAAAGAGAATGACAGTTTGTGCTATTCTGAATGATGGTGCTAGAATACCTCTCTGAAGCTAATTGAGTGAATGATCATGAAAGTGGACAATGTCCTACGTGAATACCAGAAAGGAACAGTGTGGACCTAGGGGCCCACTCAGGTTTGGCATTTAAGAGAAGAACCACGGCTGGGAAAAGTGGGGGACAGGAGACAGTATAGTGCGTGAAGAGAACTGATTCTCAAAATGGGATCCCCTGGCTCATCGACATCATATGGGAACTAGTTAAAATCAGTTATAAAGGCACAAACACAAAATAGCTGAATCATAAAATTCTGCAGGCCATGGCAACAATCTTGCCCTCTAGATGTGATGTTTGACTTTGAGAACACCTAATATAGAGCCTTGTGGGTCATTGCAAAAGCTTTGGATTTTATTATAGGGAGCTACTGGGTAATTTTTGAGCAGATTTAGTATTAAAGGGTCACTTTGCACTAGCTGCATTGTTGAAGATGGATTTTACAAAGTCAAGGGCAGCTACTGCAGGCTCCAGTTGAGAAGTCACTGGCTTTATAAGGGTGAAAAGGGTAAAGGTGATGAACAGTGGTTCCATTCTGAATGTATGTTAAAGATAGCACACGATTTGCTGACTAGCTCAGGAAGGTGAGTGAGAGGAGTAAAGGAAAACTGCAAGGTTTTTGACCTGAGCACCTGTAAAAATGATGTACCTCAGGAAAGGTACAGATTTTTTTTTTTTTAAATAAGGGTGACTGAGCAGCACCCAGCCTGGTACCAGCCTGCTGCTGGCCAGCACTGGGCACCCCTGCCAGTGGGGGACCATGGTCTCTATTGAGAAAGCTCTGTGGAGATATGCTACTGCCAAGTTGGGTGGTATACTACTTCATCCTGTACTACACCGTTGGCCAAGACCCACACCATCCTTCCAGAAACAGTGGGTCCCTGCTGGGCTGCACCTTTTCCTAGACCTTGAAAAAACCTAAAGGAACCAATCTGTGGGATCAGCCCCCAGACCTCTCAGCACTGTCCTCTCCCCAAGGCTCCCAAGCCGCTTCCTCCCACCTCAAAAGGTACAGATTTGAAGAGTGGTTCTGGACATACTGATGAGTAGCTATATTAGCCTGCTTGAGTGCCATAACGAAACACCACAGACTATATGACTTGAAGAGTGAAACTTATTTTGTCACAATTCTGGAGGCTGGAAGTCCAAGGTTCAGATCCTGCTCTCTTCCTGGCTTGAAGAGGGCCACCTTCTTGCTATGTCCTCACATGGGGACTGAGGGAGGGAACTCTGGTGTCTTTTCTTCACATAAGGGCACCAGTTTTGTCAGATTAGGGCCTCAACCATATGACCTCATTTAACTTTTATCACCTCCTCACAGGCTCCGTCTTCAAATACAGTCACGTTGGGAGTTAAGGCTTCAGTGTACGAATTCGAGGGACAATGCAATTCATAGAAGCAGCCTATTACATAAACAAAGGAAATGTCAAGCTGACAGTTGGGTGGAAGCCTGAAGTTCAGGGACCTAGAAATATAATTGGGAACTGCCATCATATATCTATGATATTGAAGCTATAGAACTGATTAAAGTTACCCAGGGAACAAATGTAGGTAAAGAAAATGTCTGGGAACATTTTACAGTGAAGAGGCTGGAAAACGGTGAATTCTTCAAAACCAGCTGAATGAAGAACAGCCAGCAAGATAGGAAAATCAGGAATCCTGGAAATCCTTTTATTCATCTCATTTCAGGGTCAACGAAGTGATCTGCTGTGTTAGATGCTACTGATCAGCTAAGCAAATTGAAGACTGAGACTCAGCCACAAAATCTGCAATGTAGATCGGTTCTCAGATAAATGACCTTCAGTAAATTGAGGCTTTGTTGTTCCCTGCTCTAAATGAATTTTACTTTTCAAGAAATGGAGGAAACACCACTAAAACTTTCTTTTGCAGTTTTACATTTTCCCTCCGATTAATCATTTCCATGTGAAAACAGGGAAAACTATAGTGAAGGCTATTTAAATCATACCTAACACAACCCTAGCTATCTATATTATGGTTTATTTTTTCCAGGCTTTTTTTCCTGTGAGTAGGTGTTTTTTTAACACTAAGATGTTGCTTGGACATATAATTTTTTAATCTTTTTTTTTTTTTAATCTTAACATAAGCTTTGTTTCAGTTCAGTCACTCAGTTGTGTTCAACTCTTTGCGACCCCATGGACCGCAGCATGCCAGGCCTCCCTGTCCATCACCAACTCCCAGAGTTTACTCAAACTCATGTCCATCGAGTCAGGGATGCCATCCAACCATCTCATCCTCTGTCGTCCCCTTCTCCTCCTGCCCTCAATCTTTCCAAGCATCAGGGTCTTTGCCAATGAGTCAGCTCTTTGCATCAGGTGGCCAAAGTATTGGAGTTTCAGCTTCAGCATCAGTCCTTCCGATGAACACTCAGGCCTGATCTCCTTTAGGATTGACTAGTTTGATCTCTGAGAAGGCAATGGCAACCCACTCCAGTACTCTTGCCTGGAAAATCCCATGGACGGAGGAGCCTGGTAGGCTGTAGTCCATGGGGTCGTGAAGAGTCGGACACGACTGTGTGACTTCACTTTCACTTTTCACTTTCATGCATTGGAGAAGGAAATGGCAGTGTTCTTGCCTGGAGAATCCCAGGGACAGAGGAGCCTGGTGGGCTGCCATCTGTGGGGTTGCACAGAGTCAAACACGACTGAAGCAACTTAGCAGCAGCAGCAGCAGCAGCAGTTTGATCTACCTACAGTCTAAAGGACTCTCAGGAGTCTTCTCCAACACCACAGTTCAAAAGCATCAATTCTTCAGCACTCAGCCTTCTTTATGGTCCAACTCTCACATCCATACATTGACTACTGGAAAAACCATAGCTGACTCTCAAAACCATACATGACTATTGGAAAAACATTCAAAAATTAATGTTTCATGACTATTTAAGGAAGTTCCAATACTTAGGCCACCTGCTGAGAAGAGCTGACTCATTGGAAAAGACCCTGATGCTGGGAAAGATTGAGGGCAGGAGGAGAAGGGAATGACAGAGAATGAGATGGTTAGATGGCATCACTGACTGGATGGACATGAGTTTGAGCAAACTCTGGGAGTTGGTGATGGACAGGGAAGCCTGGCAATGGAGTCGCAGAGTCAGACACGACTGAGCAACTGAACTGACTGAAGTTTAGTAACATATATGGACTTAAGAGTTGATGTTGGAATAAGACTTTGGGGGAAGTTGGGATGGGGTGAAAAGTTAGGGAAAGTTGGGATGGGGTGAAAGAATTTGGTACCTGGGAAAAATATGAATTTTCAGGAGCCATAGGGCAGACTGCAGTATGTGTTTCCCACAAAGATATTTTGAAATCCTAACCTCCAGTACCTCAGAATGTGACCTTATTTGGAAATTCAGTCTTTAGAGGTAATCAAGTTAAAACGAGATCATTACGGTGGGCCCTGATACTACATGACTGGTGTCCTTATTTAAAAAAAGAAACAGAGGGAGACCACCACATGAAGACAGGAGGCAGAGACAAGAGTTACAGCCACATGCCAAGAATGCCTGGGGCTACCAGAAGCTAGAAAGAGGCAAGGAAGGACTCCCCTACAGGTTTAAGGGGAAGCACGGCCCTGATACCTTGTGTGTGTTGTTATGTGTGCTTATGCTCAGTCATGTCCCACTGTGACCCCACAGACTGTAGACTCCCCCACCCTGCCAAGGCTCCTCTGGGATTTTCCTGGCAAGAATACTGGAGTGGGTTGCCATTTCCTCCTTCAGGGGATCTTCTGGACCCAGGAATCAAACTCATGTCTCCTGCACTGCAGGTAGATTACCACTGAGCAACCTGAGAAGCCCACCTTAACTTTGGCCTTATAGCCTCTACAGCTAAAACAAGCCAGCCAGTTTGCAGTACTTTGTTACAACAGCCCCGAGTACTGAACATGTAGAACTCAATTTGGGGCTTTTATAGATATATTTTAGCACATCTGCAATCATATTCCTACACACAAAACTGTTGGGCCAGAGGATATACAAGCCTCTAAGCCTTTTTACTTGGTATTGCTAAGCTGCCCTCTATGTGACAGTGTTAAATGATCTCCAATACTGTGGGAGTGTCCATTCTTTACCCTCTGACAGTAGGCTTTTTGTTTTCAGTCACTGTTAGTTCCTGATGGGTAATCGAAGTATCTAGAGAAATATGCCAGAGCATGTGTTGAGGAGAACCTTACAGACTTGTATCTTGGGAAGATTTAGTTGCAATGTTTCTAGGCTGTCTCCTAGAAAGTGATCAAATCAGGCAGAGGAGAGACAACAGTGTGTCCAAGAAGAGCTGTGGACAAAGCAATCACAGTGGAAATAAATATCAGCTTTATTAACACTCAAAGTGCCATTCATTTATATTCATTCCATAGTCCAGAAGGTTACTTAGAGTAAGCCTTTGCACCACAATCTTTCAAAAAATGAACATGTAAGAAAAAGCAATTTTCATTGTGCTAATTATTGCAGGCCTTCATGCACGATAAATCTAAACAAAGATGTGTGCCAACAATATACAAATTTCCATATAAACAAAGTCATTGATCACTAACAAAATATAAACATGGTTTCTTTCACATTAGATTTAAAAAAAAGCTATTTACCAGCAAGAAAAAACAAGTACATAAAAACTGTAAAACTCAGAAATTTTATACATTTTTACAAGCACAATTTTGAATGAACACAAAGTCAAATGTGCATGAAATGTGGCACATACCACACTGGTCTGGCTTCTGGTAGGTTTTTCTAATCATATCGGCTCCTTATAACATAAGCTTAGTGACATTCAACTTCAACAGTGGACTCTATTCCTAACATAAGTAATTTTACATGATACCGCATATTAAAAACAAGGTTTTCCTTAAGTACAACAACCTTGTCAGATTGGAAATTTAATTCCCAATTCCTTTTCTGCCAGTTACTTAAAATACAAAATATGGTATAAAGAGACAATAATGTATATTCAGACATTTGTAAACCAATTTATAGTCAATCACAGAGAATCACAATTTTTCGATATATTGTTTTATGAGTGAGGTCTGACCTTGCCCAGAAAGAAGAAAACTGAAAGTGAAAATCTTTGGGGTAGAATAAAAGAAATATTCAAAAACAGTAGGACAGGCCAACAGCAACTGGAGATATAAAAGCCTTGACATCTCTTCAAGATAATTTAGTTTCTCACATTTTTTCATAGCTCTGAGAATTCAAAGGCTGTTTTAGTGGACAGTGTTTTTGCTACTGCTTAAAACTTATTTTTTTCTCTTAATTTGCATTTCATAGGATTCTCAATGAGAATTCAATGTTCTCTGCAAGAGTATTTTAATTGACAGATATCTAAGTAAATCTGCAATCAACTGTGGAAATACAAATACATTTTGAATGGTAAAAACAAAATTAAGAAAATAGTTTTGATCAGCCAGCTGAAAATATATTCATATAGTAAATAATCTCTCAGAAAGCTTTATATATATTTAATTATTCTAACTAAACAGTACCCTTATAAAACAAGTTCATAAAAATGTAGAAATGAAAATAAGAAATTACTGGGATATATACACGTACCTACAGACAGAAAAAGACATCTCCGCACACACATCCCCCAATACACAGAGTTACAAGCATACTTTCAACTTAGTCATGGATTTTAGAATACATATAAAATCAGAAAGTGATGTTGAACTCCTGAGTTCTCAACAAAGATAGAACCATAGCTAAGTATACTTTGTAAAAGCATGAAAGTCCATCTAAATCAGTAACAGCAATGCAGTCACTGATGGCTGCATCTTGAAAGACGTTTAAACATAGAGACACAGACAGTAGTTCAATGCACGCATTCACGATGCTCACACACCCATCAACAATTATTGGTCAGAGTAGTAAATCAGTGTACAAATTAAACATTTCCAAAAATGTGCAAAAAAGTCAACCTTGATAGGAAAAGAACACCTCTGTACATAAACTGCCCAGCATTTAACTGAGATTAAAAACATTTACAGAGAGAAACTAATAGATTAAATATAGAGAATTTAATGGCTACATTTAAAAATGTACATTAGGTCAAAGGGTAAATTTACAAATTGATAATCAGAATTTGCAACAATTAAAAGTTTATTCTCATATTTATCCAAGTTTACTTTTATTTACAACGATATTTGAATAAAAAGAACCATGTGAAATGTAAGAGATGTCAGACATTAAAAGTATTTTTGGTATTAACTCTTTTATAATATTTCAGAATGCAGGGTAGCAAATTTTAAAACCAACAGCAATAGAAAAAATGTAAACCTTTTACTTACTAAGATTGTATTAAAAACAAGTGTTTGTTTTTAAAGAAGTATTCTTATCCTTAGACACTGCACTTTCACTTGAACAGGGTATATTGCAAGGGTTTGGCCTACTTTCTTTTGCCCATAAACCTTTCCAGCTCAAATGTTTCCACTTGTTCTTTCTTATTCCAGGTGGAAAAAAAGTCTTTGGAAAAATGAGAACATGACAAATCTATTTTGAAGCCTAAGTGTCTAACAGAGTTAGACGTAATTTTGTTATTTCTCTCTCTCCTCCAAGCAATGCTAATGCTAAAATCACCAACAGTTACACAAATAAGTGAAGACAAAAGTGCTTTTCAGTATAGTCACAAACTTTACTGTCCTCAACTGGCATTAAGGGACTTAGAAATCCTACTTAGGGACAAAATTCTGCATGTATGCTGGACAGCAGACTTGTCCTTATCTTCCAAAATGTCTATGGCACAAAAAGTCCATAACCTACTTTTCTGCACAACTTTCCTGAAATGCCCCTCAAGTCAAACACAAGTTCATAAATGTCAAGACACTAGGAAGAAAGAACGCCACCAACCTGAGGCATCGTGTATCAATGTGTATGTATATGCATCTATGGTCAAGTGACATTAAGATTGGCACGTGTACAAGCTCAAGTTTGTAATGTCCATATAGTTCCATAATAGTTGAAGTAAATTCTGTATGTCTAAATGCAAACACCAAGCACCTGTCCTTTAACTTGAAGGATAGATTGAGATACAAATTCTACTAGTACCTGTTTTATCATTTTTATACTATTAGCTTACAATTGGGCAGAAGTAACAGTGCTAATCATTTTGGCTATGTGTGCAGAGAATATAAAAGCTTTGGTTTAAAATGATTCTGATAATACAGACTGTAAATACAAACAAGTCATTAGGCATAGGGAATAATAGTACTCACTGATTTAACGCCTTTTCTGTTATTAACAAAAATAGCATTACTGTCAATTAAAACGCACAATTTTGAAAAATATGAAGAATTACATGAGACTGTAATACAAGCAAAGATAAAATTTATTCTTTACTATAGCTATGACTCCTCCCTCAACTTTCTGAAACTAAACCATGTCCACTCTCACTACAACCGAGAGAAGGTTCTCTAAACTCCCCTAAGAGCACACTACCCGCTACAGCTCTGAAAGGTGAAAACAGAGTCGCTAGGCATACTTCCACACCTATTATGGCATCCTGTCCAGATTGCGGCAGAAGTCAAAGCAAAGCTAAAGACGACTATCAAGTAGGAACAGTAGCTTCACAGCACGCCTTCCCTAGCCAACCAAAAAGAGGTATAAAACAATTTCCTTCTGAACACTTGGTAAGCTAAGGATGCTTGTTTTGATAATGTCTGGCAGAATTTCTATTCCAAAGAGCTCATGAAGAACTATGCAAAACCAATTACTATTTAGGAATTATATATAAGCTATTATACACACATACAAATTCAATTTTAATCTACTTTTAGCAACCAAGAGCTTGGCAATTTACAATAAATACCTTTATTAAACAACTGTTTGTACTAGCTACTTGTGGAAAATGTGCTGGCATTCCAACATCAGTAGGTTATACATATTTAAATTGTTCTTCCAAGAACAGAGACTAATCTAATTGGACATTCACACCTTTCCTTCCTTCCCACCCCTGCCCCAACTCCACACACACACACACACACACACACACACACACACACACACACGCTCACTCACTCTCTCTCTCTTCACAGAAAAGCTAGAGTTTTAGTCAAAATGCTAGCTTAAAAGTAAGGATTAGAATTTGCAATCCCTGGATTTCTTGCTCATTGCCCTAAGTCTCACTGCCTTAATATTTGTAAACCATTTAAATGACTTCTTTAGGACAAAAACCACCATTCCAGTTCTTCTTTGAAAATTGTAACTGAACCATGATATGCAAAGAATTTGAACAGTGCCAATGTGACTGAAAAATCAAGTAATCAACCTGGAAAATAATTTACTATGTCTCTTTAGAATTAAAATATCTCTTTCTATCCTTATCTTAGAAATTTGTGTCTAGTAAAACTGCAATGTGTCTATCACAAAACAATGTTAATGTTTCTCTTCTAACATATTTTTTAAAAAAGAGGTAGAAAAGGATAGGAGGAAGCAGGCATTAAGAAAAGTTTAATGGCCAGTACACAGTCTAAGGCCAAATGAACTCCTGAAGCCTACTGATTTTGGAGAAACTTTCATTTCGGTGGGTAATGTGAATTATTATTGATATAAAACAAAATTAAGGCATACAGAGAAAAAGGCACTACGAAAAATTAACAATTAAACTGCTTTTCATTAACATTTTAACCAATCTTAAGATTAAAATAAATATGAACATTACATTTGTAACAAAGGCCAAACTTCATATAAAACAGTAAAATCTCAAGAAATTTTCCTGATCTTAGTATAAATAACACTGTTGGCAGAATTCAATTTCTATCAAATATTTTGGGTATTTTAATAATTCAGACCAAAAGAAAATATTCTTTTCTTTAAAAGAAAAAAGCAGGGGGAAAAAACTACTATGTAATGGAATAAATGCCCCCATCACTGGAACTGTCTGAACAGAGGCTGGGTTTTCAGAGGGAGTCCTGAGCGAGAGGGTGCCTGACATGTGTAGATCCCTTCAACTGGGTGCTTCTATTGTCTGTTGTTCAGTTTATAACAGCCGACGGTCACCCAAAATCGCTTTCCCCTCACCTCGTAAGTAATAACAGTTTAAAACATCATTGATAAACTTTTCAGAGTTACGATATGTCAAGAAAACAACTGTTTGCCCATTTTTTCCTCCTAGACTGTGACCTCCTTAAGGACAAGCTAATTTAATACCTGACATAGTAAGTCACAATATTGAATAAGTAAATGAAGAAGACTCACCATGTTAAAAAAAATTTTGATAGATCCCTATACTTGGCTGATACTAGGTGATTTTATATCGAACTATTGGTCCCAAATGAAATCACTGACAAAGATCTCTGCTGTAGGCCAAGGAGTCTGCATCTGGCAAATGTCTTTGCTTTTGCTCCCAAGCTTGGTTGTCCCTATAAACTATTCAAATTTTATTTTCTCAGTAATTTCATGTACCTTATTATACTTCCATCTCAGAAATATTACACACCAGACCTGACATATACAAGAGCTGAAGTAGCAGAGAAAGCTACTCTAAAGAAATAATTTCACCTTTAAAATGTAGCTTCTATTGGAAATAAGATAAAGACTCCTTCAAAGCCAATTCGATTTACTATGAAGTAAGTTTTAATTTTTCTTTTATAGTTCAGCCTGTGCATTAACATTTCAATCCATATAAATTATGTAAGGTTGTCATGCCTTTGAAAACTTTCCAAGGCAGTAGTCTTCAACCGTTTCTCAGGTTAGAAACATGTTTTGTAAATGAGGAAAATTAAAGATCGTCATATTGAAACTTTCCAAGTCTGTATATTTTAAAATACATTTTATAGAATTATCATCAAAATTTCTATTAGTCATTATGATATTTTTCAACTCTTTTATTCAATATAGTCTGTGTGCAATGTAAAAGATCTTGTATTTGGTCCAAGCCTAAGTCATGCCATATTGAATCTCTCAAGGCCTAAGTAGAAAGGTATATCCTGAAAAGCACATAAAACACTGCTAGTGAATCTTCTCCAGCACCAAAAAGTCTGCCACTATCAAAGCAGAACGCATTTTAAAGGCACAAAGTTAGCAGTGTGGTCATTTTCCAGCCTCAGCAAAGAAACATTACAGTATAGAAGAATCAGGTTGTGCATTTAAAAAACAAAACACATTTATAGTCATCCTAAAAAGTTCAAATTTCATTTGTTGATCCATATCATTATTAGAAACAAAAAAAATGGAGTGTTATATTTAACAGCCCCTGACAGATGTGTTTCCTTTCAAAATTTTCTTTTTTAAATTTAATTTTGATCTTACCATACCTCACCCCACTTTAAGCTTTTTCGTTCTAGTAGTTTTTATATATATTAACTTTTTGTGGTTTTTGGTACCTTTAACAACTTGTATGAAATAAATTCACATCACATTTTTATATAACTCTGTAAACTATTAGTCTATTCTTAAGTCTTTACATAAAGAACAATACTTTTCCATAGCTAATAATATTTTTCTTATAAAACAAAGGTCTTACGCAGCAGTGTTAACATAGTAGTTTCTTTTCCGGTGATTTTATTTTCTATAGCATTTTGGAAATAGAGACTGAAAAAGGCAAACATTTTGCTTTGGGTTTCACAGTTTCCCAAGGTTTCTCTTTAAAGAGCACTTGCCTCATATTCTGCACTGCTGATTACCCTGACAGACCAAAACTGAGCCAAAAGGAAATCACAAGCACACAACACAAAGGAAGGAAAAGCCCACTGGTCCAGATACCACGGTCTTGCTCAAGTAGAAGAGATGCCTTCACTCGTAAAAGATGAAGAAATTATAATAGATCCACATCCTTGGGGACTATGTTTATAGCACAAGATTTGGCAGTTGATTTTCTGAGGGGTGGGAGGTAGGCTACTCATTCATGTTTTTCCTTGCAAGCTGTTTCCTTTCATTATATGGGAACAGGAGAAGCTTTAACAGCTGTATTTGTGCTTCGACTTCTTCTCAGACTAGCTAGTGGAATTGCAAATATTCCTACAGGGAATGCCAGATAGGACCTTGATACAGTAAACCAACATCTACTCAACTTCAGAAACAAAATATTTTAAAAGAGTTCCTAAACAAGCATACTTTTTAGCAGAACATAAAATACCCAAGTCCCTTATGAATCCCATGAAAGGCATCACATTGAGGGCCTCCAGGAAGAATACTACTTTCTAGACCCTTGAAGTACTTAGCCCTTGCTTTAATATGCTGAAAAAATTGCAAGTGGCCAAACCACTGACATCATTCATGTTTTTCAGTAGCACAAGTCCATCAGAGATAGTGGGAGTTTCCCAGTAGTCTCTTTCTGCTTAATGTCCTTGGCTCTTATGCTAGAAATATCTGGCAGTTTTTAACCTTCGTTTAAAGTAGTTAATACTTTGTTTTAATATGCCTTTCTTTTCCCACAATTATGAATGAACTGACTTCCAAGGAAAGAATACATACATACAGATGACTGAATTCAATAGGCTCCATGTTTAATTTCCAAAATGAAAGTTACTAATTTGGGTGCAATATGCAGCTGGTAAGAAAAGGGTTGTTCTTTGCTGTTTGTACAGATCATTCACCCTTGACTTGAAGTAGTGACTATCTGCTCTTGTAAAACCCTCATTATGCACTATATCACTCTCTGAAATTTACTTTTTGCAAGGAACCTGCTTTGTATATAGGCATTTTCGGTTTATAACCAGGGCTAGTATTTATCTCAGGGATTCTCAGCTTCAGCACTTTTTAATATTTGGGGAGGATAATTCTTTGATGGGGGAAGGGAGGTGCTGTTCTTGTGTATTTTAGTTTGCTTAGCAGCATCCCTGGCCTCTAGCATCCTCTTTTTTATGACAACCAAAAATGTCTCCAGGCATTGCCAAATGCCAGGTAAAATTATCCCCACCCCAGCCATGAAAACCACTGTTTTACACAGTAACTGTTTTTTGAGGTACTTTAGTACTCTGTGATCCAAAGAACAAGGGTTTTATCTCAGGACATTAGCTTTTAAGACATGGATACTCCAGGTTAAACTCTTAGTTCCTAGAGAATGTTTATCTATGGGGAATCAGGAGCTAGAATCAGAAAGATACAGTATATATGACTTTATTTCTCCTTTCCCTTAATTTTGGGACTTCCCCCTCAGGTAAAGAACACAGTTTAAAATACACTGAACAACACTCAGTTCTCTTCATTATTTCTGTTGACTGGCAAATTTGGTCTCTTCGACTCGCACACATTTAATTAGAGCAGTCTTCTATCTTTTAATTTGGATTTGCTTACTGACTTCATATATCTGCTTTAAAATAAAACAGTATCCTTTTTTTTTTTAAGCAGAAAGCTATCCCTCAAGGTTTATAGATTCCAGTAATATGGATCTATTATAGTGTATTTGCTTATTATACTGGTTAGGATTAACAAATAAACATACCTCTAGAGATTCATATTTTCTATCAAGATTCCTACTGAGCAAAAAGCTTGGTAGACAGAGGTTAGGATCTAAAGAATACAGATACAAGAAGGAACCTATATTCTTTTAGTTGAGTACCTATCCTAAACTCAAGTTTAGGGCTCAACCCCACAAACAAGAATCTATTTTAAATACTATCACTAAAAACTACAAATTATACATCATTTTTCTCTTCTTGTTTTCCGTGTCTCCCCATCACTGCCAATCTGTCAGTGACAGGGAAAGACTCTACAATCTTTAGGTATTCCAATGATTTTTTTGTACTAAAAAGAGTGACTATGTACTAAAGTGCTGTATGTCTCTGAACCACATCAGTACATAATAAAAATTAAAAAAAAAAGTTTCAAGTTCTTGTAAGGGAAAAAAAGATTAAATATAAAAAATTTAGGTTACTATTATTATTAATAATCAAATTTAACCAAGAATCAAGAGAAACACTTTTCCCTCTTGTCTTTTTTTTCCTCCCCCATCTCTCTTTTTTCTAAAAAAGAGAAAGTGCAGTCAGAGAGAAGGTGAATGGACAGATGGGAACTGGGCAGAGGCACAGGAGAGGCTGCCAGCCGCTAGTGACAGTGCACAAACATGTGTCTCAGAAGGTCGTCAGCGGACGGTCTCAGCTTGGCCTCTACAAAAATCCGTTTGAGGAAATCTCGAGTGTAGTCTGAGACGTGAGGTGGCAGCTTTGGGTTCGTTGGCTGAGTGGCGATTTTAAAGATGGCAGCCATTGCTTCAAACTCGGCCCAAGGAGGCTTTTCAGTTAGCATTTCTACCACAGTACAGCCCACGCTCCTGAGAGGGGAGAAAAAAAAAAACTTACACAAACAACATCATCATGAAGGTCAGTTACCTACCTATGAAATGAGAAACGTGTGAAGTTCATATACATTTAAACACGACTTGGTTTCAAGGGTAAACTTCATTACAAGGCTGTGATTACAGACAACCGTAACTGAGGTCAAGGCCCTCGGCACCCCTTGTGGAGCTGCTGGGCTCTGAGGCTGACATTCTACATGCCTCTGAAGGGCTCCTGCTCTGGACTGTCTGTATCCCCAGCAGCCCTGAGGGGTCTTGGAGCCACTGTGAAGCACCAAAAGGACGCAGCGGTGACTGAGGCCTCAGCTGGCCCGGGACACCTGCTCCCAGGCACCAGGCCCCCTCCCAGTCTGGAGGAGAATCACGGAGGGACAAACGGAGACAACCGAGAGAAGAGTGCTTCAGGGCAAGAAGGATGTAGTTCAGGTCGACTGACATGGAGACCTGACAGAAGGAGCTGAAGAAAACAGGGTTTTTAAATTTGAGAAGACATTTTTAAGTGAATTTATGTAATCTTAAGGAAACATCTTTTTCCAAACTTGGTATCAATCCCAAACCCAAACAATGAGAAAAAAGTTGTTTTAAAGATAAATATGCCTGTAGTCACTACTGAAGTCCCCAGTACGGATCTGTCAGGGATATAGTGCAGTTATAGGAAAAGTATTTTACGTATGCAGTCTTGAAGAAAAATTTATGTTTTGAGTCTGCATTTCAATGAATTCTGACAGCTATAGAAATAGATGGGAAAAACTCAAATATTATTCTTGTTGTACCGAAAAGTTAAATTTGTGGTACATGAAATGAATAGTTTTATAATAACTGTTACTAATAAAATGCCTTTTAGTGCATTACATTGACTTTTAGCTGAGCCAACAGCCAACTTAAACATCTATGCAAACTTTAAAAAGTGCTGTTCTTTTCGAAAGCTGGTACTGTCTTAGAAGAGCTTTCTAAATGTAAAGTAGTGAGAATTGTAGCATATAATACATTTGTATAACTTTCAATATTTGATGTCTGTTAAACTCCAATCTGGGCAATCAAAAACGGATAAAAAATAATGAGATATCAATTGGTGCTTCCCTCCTCCTCTTGCTAGGATAAAAGAAAAGAAATTTACCATATTTATTTTTTTAACTTTGTGCTTTCGAATTGCTTTGAAGGCATGGTTTTTATTGCTTATTACTTTAGACTTGTACTTCTCAAACCTGACAACACTTCAGAAATCTTTGCCTGGGCCCCACTCTTGAGATACTCACATATAATTGTTCTGAGATGGACTCTGGGTATAGCTAAATTTTTAAGCACTAATCCTCCTCCTCCCCTCCATTTCTCAAATGTGTGGATAGGTTTGAGAACCACTAGACTAACAGGTTAAATTTTTCCTATTTAAGGGAGATAATCAATCTAAAGCAATACCTTTAGTTTTGTTTCTATATGGCTCTGTTGATGGCTTTGTTACAACTAAATTACTGTGCTATTATCTTGTTAAAAAAATACACAGCTTATGTTTGAACTAAAAACAAAAACCCAAACCTGTCCTTCAAACACAAAAATCAATGAAAACAAACTGCAATTTAAGCTCTCAAATTTGTTAGGCACAGAATATTATTCGTAAGTTTTGCTTGATATAATTCTCTAGCCTGCCACTGAATGTAAGTGTTTTTTTGTCTTTATCTTACAAAGAATAGCAACATTAGAAATTCTCTGTCTTTAGGTGTCTAAAATGAGTACCTATTAAAAACTTTACTCAAAAGAGCTCATCTAAGTAGCTGGGGCTGAGAAGCAGGCAGGAGAGACTCTAGAGCCGCACAATGGAAAGGGTGTAGAGAGCTGCTAACCTCTCAGGGTGCCCAGGCTCAGGCTCAGAGGCTGGCGGGCAGCGAGAACTGGATTAAGGAGAAACCAGAGTGACCGTTAGTGAACAGCGAGAAGAGGACAGAGACTCCCCGCACTGCCTAGCTCTGCAGTGGTCACAGAGGGAAACCTCCTCTTCCCCACTTCAATAGATACAATAAACACCAAAGGAAAAACCCACTTTTCTCAATGGGAAGTAGGAAATGACCGTTTTATGCTCTAACTTAAAATTATTAAGCAATTAAAGGTTAACTGAATTATAAGACTAACAATAAAGATTAAGTATTTTAAAAGTTCATCCGGGAAATAAAATGAAGACAGTTTTCTAATGCTGAAATTTGCTTAAGATGAAATCCTTCCTAAAGAATGAAAAAAATGATTCGAAAGCTCTATTTATTTGGTCAGTTATTAAGCCTCAAAGGGCATAATTAAAATGATATCAACCCTTGTAATCCTGACATCCTATTTCAAAAGTACAAAAAAGAATTAAAGTTCATTTCAATAAGTTCCATCCTGAGTGGAAATATGTTAATAAGGTATGTGTTTTCAGGCAAATCCCACATCAAAACCTACCAGATATCTGCTTTTCTGCCATAGCCTTCTCCACTAATCACTTCAGGGCTCATCCAGTATGGTGTGCCTGTGACAGACTTCATTCCCGTCCCTGAAAGACAGATGGTTTGAAGCCGTTTGCTGGCCCCAAAATCTCCTAGTTTGACGTTGCCTGTTGAATCTCGCAGAATATTTGCACCTAAAACAAGAAATACCCTCATTTCATTATTTTTATTGACAATCTAGAATATAACATAAAAGAAAAAGGCAGAAAATTACTCAGACTCTTCAATCTGTCTCCAAAATCAGGCTGCTTTGCACCTCTGAATAGTACCTGGCATAATGCCAGGCGTAAAGTCAGTGTATATTAAAGATTTCTTATATGGAACAACGAAAATTTAGTGTCACTGTGTGCTTCAGGACCTAAGAAAAGGTTCTCCCACTGAAAAGGGCTGGTGCAAGTGGGAGGGGAAAAGGACTAAGAAGTTCAAAAAAAAGGAATGGGAAGTTCAGAGAAGGATGATGAAAGCAATAGCAGGCTCCTGGCCATGGCCTCTCTGTTATAAAGCAAGAAGCCCATGTCTACAGGATTATTTCCCTGGAACCTAGCATCTCCTAAAATTTCATTTGCTTCTATAACAAACTTTTAACTTTATTATAAACTAACCAGGATTGCTGAGCTGAGAAAGTGTTTACAGAGTCCTCCACTGTAAAGTTACTCTTTCCCCCCTTCCATACGAAGCTCTCTGGAAGAAGTTCACTATGTATAAGGGAGTGAGAAATTATGTTCTAGGCTTAGTAGTTACATATATTATTTGGAATTATTCTGCATGGGAGATTTGTCTCTTCTTTCCTATTTATTCAACCATCCATTTCTATCAATCTGAATATGTGAATATTTATTTTTTACTTTGAGTTATAAACCAATGACTTTATTACTATTTTTGTTTTGGCTCATGTCGTTTACAGCTTTGTCCATTGGGAGCCCTCTCTATTGGCTCCTGTGTCCCTCTGCCATAACTCAGTCACTGTGTCTTGCTTGGCTGGACTTCTGGACTGTTTACTGTTAGCACTGTCTTACGTTCTGGTGCTAGAGGATGCACCATGCTCACTCTGTGCCTCCTGCACCAGGTCTATAATCGGCCACTGCTCCAAGGAACACTAGTTCCTCTTAGTGGAGAATGGTATCAGAAACCAACAGACTGGGAGCTAAGTGCATTTATTTTTATTCTCTATTTTCCCCTTTATCATTCTTTAAACTCAATCTTTTTTCTAGGATTATAAGTCTAGTTTCTTCATATATAAATTACCTCTAAAAAACTACCTTTTTCTTTTTTAGCAGTTATATATATTATTTGGAATTATTCTGTGTGGGAGATTTGTCTCTTTTTTTCCTACTTATTCAACCATCCATTTCTACCAGTGTGAATACATGGATATTTATTTTGCACTTTGGTTATAAACCAATGACTTTACTATTTTTTTTTTTTGCTCATGTTGTTCCAGCTAAGTTGCTGTTTTTAAACAAGCAACTAATTTTATTGACTTACCGAATTTTAGTTTCTAAACTTTACCTAAAATCTTCCTAACCTTCAGGATATTTTAGATTAAAAAAAGATTCCTTATCTGTCTTCTTCTTCTTTTTTTTTTTTTTTTAAATCAGCCTCTAAGAAGGAATGTGAATAGTGGATAAAAACCTATATTATAGACTGGAGAGAACGCAAACCGTCTATCCCCACCACGAACTTCTGGCCCAGTCTTCTGTTCTCCCAGCAAATCTCCCAGTCTAGTCAATTAAGGCCTGTCTTGAGGGGAGAGTCAAGGATTCGTTCTCTGCATGCAGAAGCCAAAGTATGCCTTGGTACCAGTGATTCTCTAAAACAGCACTGCCTTTTTGACACCTCTCGCTGTTCAACACTTAAAGAAGGACTCTGTCAAAAAAAAACACACACACACACACACACACACACACACACCACTGTGTCTAAAATATTTAAGCTGGGGAAGGACAACCAACAAGCCAGTTTTTAACGGGGACTACCTGGGCAGAAACAGTCCCAAACAGGTTACAGACAAGGAGAGCTATCTCTGGGGAATCATCACCAACGCTGAATCAATGCCCAGCCATACAAAGGGCTGAGGAGAAAATGTATATAGCAGGTTCCCAATACAGTTACCTAACCTTTTAAAAACTTACTTTGGATATGTTAAAAGTAAATGGTTAAGGAGACTTTTCAAATACACACAAAAGCAGACAGAATACTGCATGACCCCCTCATCCAATCCCAGCAATCATCTGGGCAACCTCTTCTAACCACACTACTAGCCACTCCTTCCCTTCATATTATCTGAATCAAATTAAAGACATCATGATCAATAAACAGTTCAGTACACATCTTTAAAAGACAAGGACTCTTATCATACATAAGACAATAATTCCTTGATGTTATTAAATATATACTCAGTGTTTTGGTGGTTTTTTTTTTTTTTTAGTATTTTTTTCAAAAAAATCTGAATGCTAAGAAAGACCTTATGTTGAGAATCACTGATACATCTTTTAAGTCTTTTCTAAAGTTCCTTCCAATCTTTTTTTTTTAATTTACAGTTTATGAAGAATCTAAGTTGTCTGCCTATAGCTTTCTTATTGTCTAGGTTTTGCCAAGTTCATCCTAAGGAGTCATTTAACATGCTGATCTGTTCTCTATAAATGTTCCATAATTTTACAATTTGGTAGCTGAATCTAGAGGCTTGATCAGACTCAGGTTCAAAAAGAACTTGGCGGAGGGGGGGGGGTAGTAGGAAACTGCTTTGTAGATATAGTCTACAAATAGGAAGCATGCAATGACAGACTGTCTCTGTGAGGTGACGTTAGCAACCATTAATGTTTAATGCATGTATCTATTAATCCCATTAGTAGTTGTAAAATGGTACTATTCTATCATTCCCTCTTTGTTAGCCAAAATATTTGTATAAAGGTCATTCTCTATTTAGTCCTCAGTAGTAATAGTTCATAAAAGAAAAGTCAAACAAAGAAATCCTATTATGTAATAACAAGCTGGTTCCCTAGTTTTCATTATGAACTCATATGAGTCTAAACTTAAAAGTAAGCAACTACCTTTCCTTTTGCCTTGCCATTTAAACACTGCTCATTCTGGGACTTCCCTGGGGGTGCAGTGAGTAACAATTTGCCCGCCAATGTAGGGGACACAGTTCGATCCCTGGCCTGGCAAGATTTCATATGCAGCAGAGCAACTAAGCCCATGTACAACCATGAGCCCGCGCGCTACAGCTACTGAAGCCTGAGCACCTGGAGCTGGTCCGCAACAAGAGAAGCCACAGCAATGAGAAGCCCGAACACCACAGCGAAGAGTAGCCTCTACTCACCGCCAACTAGAGAAAGCCCATGCAAAGCAATGAAGACCAAGAGCAGCCAAAAATAAATAAATAATAAAAGGTTTCTCTTTAATTAAACAAAAAGTTCATTATAAAAGTTTAAAAGTACATAAAAAGTAAAAAATATGAAGGAAATAAACAATTACCACTCATCCTGCTACTTGAAAATAAC
This sequence comes from Odocoileus virginianus, assembly GCF_023699985.2. NCBI lineage: Eukaryota > Metazoa > Chordata > Mammalia > Artiodactyla > Cervidae > Odocoileus > Odocoileus virginianus. The sequence continues at coordinate 139,803 of NC_069686.1, read as the reverse complement.
CACCATTAATCATGTGAAAATTGTTCTACATCATACTTTAATTTTATAAACTTGAGATCATACTACATATTCAATTTTATATCTTACATTTTTCTTATCAATATATTCCCCCTATAATGTTTTTCTGTCTCTGTTTGTGTTTTTCTCTTTAAACTTTTTTTTAAGGGGTCTCAAATTCTGTGACAGATTTTTGGTCAAGTTGTTTTCATTAAAAAGTACTGATTTTTAAAACTAATAAACTGCCACACACAAAACATATGGTCCACAGAAACATTCTCCTTTCCTTCGGCAGGTTTTACAATGCACTGTTATCATTAACTAGTCTTTGACTATTACTTAAATGGCCAATTGAGACAAACAGTCCTGAGATGGCTCTTCCACCGCTGATTAAGACTGGGGTGGCAGGTACTAGGGGTAATATTCATTTAGCCTTCTGAGCTTTTTGGGCAGACCTGGTGATCTCACCAGCTCCAGCTCTCTTCTTGTCCACTGCTTTGATGATACCCACAGCGACTGTCTGTCTCATGTCACAAACAGCAAAATGGCCCCTTATAATGTTTTTAAATCAGCTTGCTTCCAACTTCCTCATGTTACTGGCAAGGTCAGAAGAGGATCCACTTGAGCAGGTAGCTCCCCTCGGTTCCTTTACCTTATCTTATTATGAAGGTGAAAGAGAAACTGGCTTGAATAGATTATCACTAATAGAATAACTCACAAATCATTTCCCTACAAAGTATAGGGAATATACTTAATTGAAGTATACTTGACCTACAACACTATGTTAGTTCTATGACGTGCAATACTGTGATTCAATACTTCTATACATTATAAAATGGTCACCACCTTATGCAGTTCTTAGCTTTCAGGTTTTGAACTTGACATCTAGGGTCTGCCTAAGCAGGGAAGATCTTGAGGTGAAAAGCAGGCTCCTATTTCTTTCAGATCTTGCGTCACATTGCCATCCTCTAAGAGTCACTAGGCAGGTCCATTCTGTACATGTGACCCAGCTCCAGCAATCTGCAGCAGATTCTACTCTGGGACCAACACTGGTTAGGAATGTCCTCTTTAGTCTGGTTATGGCCATCTTCAGGGTGTGACACACCGCAGGAAAGAAGTAAATTCCTGGTAGCTCATAAGAGCCCCAGAAAGACTGATGAAAAACTTTTTTAACTTGTTTATCAAAGCTCAGTCTTAGGCTCTCTTATTCTCTTAAGTAATGACGTCCATTTCCCACAGCTTTAAATACAATCTCAACATACATCATCATTGTAACTAATTTTTAGTGCTTTCTAGATACCAGGCATGATTTTAAGGATGCTATCTATACACATTAACTCATTTAATCCTTATAAGAACTCTGTGATCTGTACACTGTTACCACCCTCCTTAAAAATGAGGAGCTGAGGATTACCCTGGTGGTACACTGGATAAAAATTCACCTGCCAACTCAGGGGACATGGGTTCAATCCCTGATCAGGGACGATTCCACATGTCTCAGCAACTAAGACCATGTGCCACAACCATTGAACCTGTGTACCTAGAACCTGTGCTCCAAGACAAAAGAAGCCTGTGCACCTCAACTAAGAGCAGCCCCTGCTCGCCACAACTCAAGGAAGTTCGAGTGCAGCAACGAAGATCCAGATCAGCCAAAATAATTTTTACAAATACGAGGAGCCGAGGCATAGAGAAACTAAGTGTCTTGTCCACATTACACATGTGGTGATGGATAAAGCCTGAGTTTGAACTGGGTCAAATTTGAGCCCCTATTTTTTTTCTTAATTTATTTTTAATTGGGGGACATTTTACAATCTGTGTTGGTCTCTGCCATACAACAACATAAATCAGCTATAACTATACATATATCCCGTCCCTCTTGAATGTCTCTCCCAGCCCACCCCTCTATGTCATCACAGCTCCAGGCTGTGACCACTGTGTTACACTGCAGCTTCCCACTGGCTGTCTGTCCTACACCTGGTGATGTGTATGTTTCAATGCTCCTTTCTCAATCTGTCCCATCCTCTCCTTACCCCAAAAGCCCCGATTCTTAGCCACTATGTTCTGAGCCTATGCACTGTGTATGAAAATATGTCTCATTCATTTGAACTTTACTGGTTCTATGAACCTCCACAGGAGAGCTTCCCTCTTGTAGAAACCTGAACAACAGGACTAGCTGGAATTGTTTTCCTATGGCATTGTAAAGGTAGATGAATTAATTTAAATGTTAAATTTCTTAAAAACAGCACATTTTCATTAAAAAAAAAAAAAAAAACTGAGTACTTAAAAAACACCTCATTGCTTACCTTTTATATCTCTATGAACAATCATATTGCTGTGCAAATAATGAACTCCCTCAAGAATCTGACGGGTGTATTTCCTGGTCACATTCTCAGTAAGAGCTCCATATGCTTTTAACTGGTCCTTAATGGAGCCCTAGGAAAAAAGAAAACAAAACTATAGTATGGTTTGAAAGGAAAAGTACTGGTAAATATTTTTAAGATTTGTGTACCTATATTTATCTATTATTCTTATTAACTGAATGAAGTGTTCTTTATTTATTTGAAGTTTAGTTGACATACAATGTCATGTTGGTTTCAGGTGTATAACATAATGACTCCACATTTAAATACATTACAAAATGATCACCACTATGATCATTCCTGGTAACCATCTACCTCTGTACAAAGTCATTACAGTATTATTTGACTATACTCCTTATGCTGTATATTATATCCCATGACTTATTTATTTAAAACTAGATGTTTTAATTTGGAGAATCCTAGTTAATGACTAGAAGGCTTTAATTGGAGAACACAGGAATTCTTAGGAATGACATTATATGCTATTAATTTAACACAAAACTCTACTATATTTCTGGACTGGAACTGTGAAAGAATAAGTGGCATAGCTGAAGGAAGCATTTAAATTATTTTTTGACTGATACCCTTGTTTCTGTTACTGCGCTGGTTCTATCTCCTGTTCCCTTGCAATTAGTACAATTTTTAAAATTCTCCAGTACCTTTGTCTTGTTTTTGCCCTGAAAACATTTTTTTTAAAATTTTCCTATTTGTTCTTCTATATGTGTCCTACCTTAAATTTATTTACTTTGTTCTTACTTTGTTTTTACTTTTTTATTATTTTATTTATTTTTTTTTTACTTTGTTTTTAAAACACTGTTTTATTGATATCTGAAAATTTACTTCTTAAGAGAAAGAATGGGTATGATTAGATCAGAACACATACGAGATTTTAAAGTTTTTCTTTTATATACTTACCATTTTAGCTCAAAACGTGAGAAAAATATATTAAAAAGGAATTTCTAATTTTCTGAAGTCTTTTTAGGCAGGTGCTATTTCTGAGAACAGGGAATCAATCTGAGGTAAGACATAGGCATCTGAATTTTGAAAAAGCTTCTCTGATAATTCCAACGTGCAAATCTGATAATCATCACTTTAAAAGATAGAAATAAAATGCTTCCTGAGGGACAAAATCTTTTCCTTTAAAGAGAAAATATATCCAAATGTTCCTATCTTTCTTTCAATTCTTGTAAACTATATACTCTGTCATATAAAAATAGATCCTTGGATTTTGCAGATTTAGCCACATGCTGTTCCCACTATTCTGAGCAATCTTTGAAGAGACAGCAAGATGCAGTTCTGCTAAGCCTAACTTGCAGACATGTATTGAAAGCCTTAGACAGTGAGTCAAGCCAGGCAACTAGGCAAACCTATAACTCAATGTGGCTTACTGTTCAGTCAACTTACTATGTCTCTATTGTAATAATGCACAAAATAACACAGCTAGAACTGAGCTTTCCAAATCATAAGCGCCTCAATACTTGTAGGCTGCAAATGATTGTCAGACTTATGCATCCTCTGGGTCCTCAGGCAGCTAGGCCAGTGGCCCATGATGCTAACAGCTCTCTCAGTGTAATCTGTATACTGCCATGTAACATGAAAATGTTACTTTCTTCAGTGTGAACAACTGGAATGGGCTGGAAAGCACTGTGCCAGATAAACTGTGTGTGTGTAAGTAAGAGTAACAGAAGTCAACTGCTAATCCAGGTACTGGAAATAAAAGAAACTTACAGTTCTGATATGAAAATAGTTCTAGATTAACTAAAAAATGGAATGCTATGTTTGGGGAAATTGAACAATAGAACGACATTTCTGGCAAAGCTTGAATCCAGGGCATAAAGGGGTCCACTATACCAAGTCTACTGAAGAAAATTATACAGAATTCACAGACCTGGAGATTCAGCAAAGTCTAGGAACATTTATGTCCAGTCCATATATGCCATGGGCTTATCATACATATAATTCATTTAGATTATCAAGAACTATAATTAATCTAGTAACATGCTTTTCAAACTCAAGGACTGATAACCTATACTTTGAAAAGATAGCTATCTTTACAAAATCTAATCAGAAATGTGATCTAATACCTTTTCCTGGATAGTCTTAGCTTAGTCTTAAGATTGCTAAATATATATTACTTAATTTCTATTTGTGACATAAATTGGTTCTAGCCAACAAACCAATTTAATTAACGTTATATTCAATAGTCTGCATCTCTAGTCACATTTATTCATAGATATTTAATTTATATGTTTACTGTACACACCGTAATGGAAATCTGAATAAGAGAAAAATTGATCACAACACCAACATAATACATTTTCATTTTTTTAGTTTCTTCTGTTATTGTTCAAATACAGATACTTTTAAAATACAATTACCAATATCAAAAAGTATTTTATATTCTTTTTTGCTCTCAAAGTACTTCCCACCTCCTCCAACTTTGCTACTTGGTTTTCACAATTTTAAATGTATATTCTCTTGGACAATGTCATTATAATTTACTTCCACTAAGTGAACTGATATTTCCACTTTTCCCATTACAGACAGTACTAAAATAAAGGTACACTACTTTCTTCTTTTGAATTATTTCTGTAGACTAAATTTTAAAGAGCATTTTTTGCACTACCAACATAACCTTTGAAAATAAAACAGCAGTAATGATGAATAACAATGATGTCACTATAAACAATTATTCATGAAGATAAAAATAAAGTTTACTGTTGCTCTCGTAAGATTGAGGACAGTTAAAACCATTACAATCAGTTCTCTATATTCTCAGACTCCACATTTGAAGACTCAACTGAAAATATTTGGAAAAAAAATTTCCAGAAAGTTCCATAAAGCAAAACTTGAATGTGCTGCACTGGCAACTATTTATGTAGCATTTTACAGTGTATTAGGTATTATAAGTAATTTAGAGATGACAATGTATACGGGAGGATGTGTGTAGGTTATATGCAAATACTATACCCTTAGATAAGGGATGTGAGCATATTTAGATTCTGATATCTGTGGGAGGTCCTGGACTATTCCCTGGGGATACCAAGGGACAACTGTACTATCAGATACTGGTCCACGGTTTTGTTGATCCATAAGATTAAACTGCAATATGTATATTTTATTTTACACACAATTCTAATAAGCTCTTTCCTTAAAGATCCACAAATCTTTTTTAACATATATCACCTATTATGAGAATGAATGTATTTTTAAGTGAGTAAATATACCACCATCTTGAAAATCATTAGTTTTACAATGTACTCTACATATACTAAAAATAATGTAGAAGGAATGAAAGTTTTTTGCAAATCACATTTTCACCTCCTAATGAAATGAATGACTCAGGCAATTATTACCAATCTGTTAAAAACATTTAGGTGGATGAACTGAAAAGGAACTGGATAGTCCCATGTGCCACTGCTATCGCTCAGATTACTTTCTGGTCTTCAGAAAAACAAAACTTTACAATGGAGAAAACAGGATGTCAATTGCCCTCATCAAGCCGTCAATCTTAACATTGCTATCAGAACCACCAGAAACTGTATGTCTTCTAATGGGATGCACAGCATCATCTCGGATGCATGAGAGTAAAAGCTGAATTTGAATATAATTTAGATTTTAGATCTAACTTGGGAGTTTATAGGAAATATGGGGACAAAGGAACAAACTAAATCCCACCATGAGGATGTGATCAGAGAGAGCTATGAGATGAGACTGTCAACAGAACAATTAGCTTGGTCTCTCTGTCAAATCTATGTCACCTAAAAATTGTTTTCTGTTAAAAGAGGAGTAAGAGACATGGCAGCAAAATGCAATGTGTGGTCCTGGGCTGAATCCTGGTTTGGATAAACCAGTTATTCTGTTATTTTTAGGGCACTTAGGGAAATCTGAGTATAGACTGCTATGATGTTTATAATCTATCTTAGTATACTTTTGTATTTAAAAAAAAAGAAAAGAAATACAAAGATAAGTGAAGAAGATAGAAAAATAAAATTATATTAAATTAAAAATTCTTCCAAAATGTCTGTAACATTTTATCATCAAAGTTGTTGTTTTTCTTTATCCTCAACTAAGACTTTAAATAGAGTATCTCTAATTTCAAAGGATGTACTAACTTACCCCTGGCATATATTCCATAAATATGGAAAGTGTTTTTTCTTGGGGATCCCTCAAACAGCCATAATACTGAACAATTCGCTCATGCAGCAAGTTTTTCAACAACTGAATTTCACACTCAAGTGCATTTACTTCCTGAAAGACAGAACTCACTGTTAAGTCTTTATAGCATTGCTAGTAAAAGCAAAAAAAAATTCAAACATCATGGACCATCAAGGTGATTTCATTCTGAAATTTGCACTTCCCAAAGAATAAACATTTTAAAGTCTCTAAGCAATAATTAGGTAACAGTCCTTGATGGTATGCTAAACCAACACTAAATCAGATTAGGAATACAACTGAGTATTAAAACAGAAAATCCAGAGTATACAGTAAATAAACATATCTATTACCTATTTTTTTTCAAATAATTTGCATTGAGGAAAAACAAAAAAATTCTATGGTGTGTTGTATTTATTTTAGTTAAAATGGTTCTTATAACGTGACAAAGTAGCTTGTTCAGTGATTCTTACCTTGCTGGTCTCAGGACTATCTGGGTCAAACTGAACTTGCTTAACAGCCAATTCTCTTCCTGTATCAACATCGTAACAGAGGTAGACCCTGCCAAAGGCTCCCTGGCCAAGTAATTTGCCCAATCTCCAGTTGGTTGGAGCACGAGGTGCTAAAAAAGAACATTTTCTTAAAATGGGAGTAGCCCAATGGCATACAATGGTTAAGGACTATAGCACTGGTGATATCTTTAATTGAATATGCTTGGATATTAAGAGAAAATCATCATCCAAATTCATAATGATCATCATCTTTGAAACTGTAAGAATTCTAAATTCAAACACGGTTCAGATTCCTATGACTAATTTTTTCCAATGAGATTTTTTTTACCTGATTATAAATATAATAGCATCTTTCACTCAATATAAAATGTCACTGATTATGTAAGATGCACTATTTCTAATCTTTATTGCAGCAATATCTGTAATAAGTTTTTCCATCTGCCTACTCTGTAGAAAGCTGGAAGACCATCGCTCTCATTCTAATACGAGGAAATCTTTAAAACAGCCAGTGGGAGAAAAAAAAGCACATTACATACAAGGGAACAAAGGTAAGAAATACAGCAGAATTCTCAGAAAGTATACAAGCCAGAAGACAATGGAGAAACAGTTTTAAAGTGCTGAAAGAAAAAAATTAAAATGTCCAGAATTCTATACCCAGAAAAATGTATGTATCTTTCAAAAATAAAGAAATAAAAGTTTTTCAGACAAAAGCTGAAAGAATTTGTTACCAGTAGACTCATATTAGAAGAAAAGGTTAAAAACAATCCTTCAGGCAAAAGGGATATGATACCTAATGAAACCTGGATTGACATAAATAAAGATCTGTAGAAATAAGCTGGAGGTATATATAAAAGACATTCATCTCTTATTCTAATCACTTTAAAATATAGTTGTCTAAACCAAAAATAGCAGCAATGTAATGCAAGTTGCAGGTGTAAAAGTAAAATATGACAATACTGGTGCAAAAGCAAGGAATTCAGAGTGTACAAATATTGTTGCAAAAAATATCCTTGTGTACCAATATTGTTGCAAAAAATATCCTTGAGCATAAATCTTTTATACATTGCTTACAAGATAAAGGTCACATATTTCACAATCTGGCCTCAGTTACCATTCTAGTTCTATTTCCATTGCTTCAAGTAAGATATCCTCCACCTCACCAAAAGAGAACTGTTTCTCATTTTCAGAATATGTCATGTGTGCGTAGTCAGTCAGCTGTGTCCAACTCTCTGAGACCCCACGGACCGCAGCCCACTGGGCCCCTCTGTCCATGGGGATTCTCCAGGCAAGAATACTTGAGTGGGTTGCCCTGCCCTCCTCCAGGGCATCTTCCCGACCCAGGGATGGAACCCAGGTCTCCCACATTGCAGGTGGATTCTTTACCATCTGAGCCACCAGGGAAGCCCAAGAATACTGGAAAGGGTAGCCTATCCCTTCTCCAGGGGATCTTCCCAACCCGGGAATTGAACCAGGGCCTTCTGCATCGCAGGTGGATTCTTTACCAGCTGAGCCACCAGGGAAGCCCAGAATATGTCACGGCCTCCTGTATATGTCACCTATTTAATCGGTGAATTCCTCCTCACATTAAAGGTCTTGACTAGACACTATACCATAATTATTTCTCCACACATCATTCTCCCCATTAGATTACATCTTGGAGGTCGTATCTAAAGTTTCTCAGAGCTAAGCATTCAGTAAGGATATGTGGAATGAATGAATGAGTAACTGGTAACAATTTTCCTAATAAAAGCAAAAGACAGTAAATCATTTAAAGTGATTAGCAGTAATACCATGCTTTTACCCAACATTATAAACATTGTTAGAAATACCATTTTTACCTCCTTTGAAAACCTGATTTCACCCTGAGGACTGGCTTCATTATATTTACTCCTATTAATATTATAAAATTCTGCAAAGGTTCTGCCACACACTTCACTATGCCAACTTCTATTACTCACAGCGGCTGGGTGGGCTAATGTCCATCACAGTCAGAGTAGGGTTGTCTATGTCACTTCCCCTCCTTCTTATTCGGCTCTCATCATACTCTGGGGTAAAGATGCTGCTTCCACTACTAGTGCTTAAGGAGTGGTCAGTAGGACTGAAACTCACAGGAGATCGGAAGCTGGTCCCCTGGGTCCTTCTAGCTCTCGGGAAAGTTTTACGACCTACAAAATGAAAACAGAATTACCTTGCAACTTTTAGTGATATATTGTGATTGAAAGTATTTAAAATTTGTAGCATAAGGAACAGAATTTGTTCTGTGACTAGGATAAGAAGCTAAAACAGCAATGATTATTTGATTTTAAATTTTAAACTTAAGAACAGTATTTCTAAGAGTTCAAGGAAATACCCCAGCTAACACTGAATCACGAAAATTAAAAAAAAATAAATAAAAGGTGTAAGCTGAAATGAAAAATGGGGAAAAAAGAAACAGACTCTGAATATAAGTTCAAATAACTTTTGTGTTAACACACTCACCCATTCATAAAAGCACAGACAGAACTCCCTCAGTTTGTATAAAAAGGAGAAAAATGTATTTTATTTTCATCTTCAATAATGATTTAAAATATAAACAAAAACTGTAAAGTTAATAAGAAGTACTTTTTCTCTTTAAAAGGATAATACAAAAAAAAAAAAGGAGAATACAGTATGCATTTCATCACTAAGGGAGTAAATTTTAATTAATACCATTTTAACTACTTTTCTAAGGAAAGACATGTCTCAAGAGGTCAGCTGGCATAAAGCTAAAACACTATTGTAGTTATGATCCAAAGTCTTTTTAAAAAGTTTTAAGTAGAAAACTAAGTCATACAGGAACATTTTTATTGTTTGTGAGATTTTTAACAACTGTTGTTGATCTAATAAACTTACCATCATTATAGTCCTGATGGTGATATGAAACATGATACCTTCTTGGATATGTTCCTCCTTTTCCAAATTTTTCAAAGATAGGGTTATCATAGTCTATTAAGACACATAAGAAAGTTATATATTTTAAAAAAATCAAATATTTCTAATCATGAAAAACACATTTACACATTTTTGATTTTTAAAAAAATTTCTCTCTCCCACCCAGCCAAAATATGATTCAATGACATAAATATTTAAACATTTAGAATGTGAACAGTCTAACCTGAAAATTCCTGATGATTATCTGGGTAGCTCTGTGCCCTAGGCATTCGTGATTTTGGGTAGCTCTCTCTAAAAAGTAGAAAAGTCTCATTATTTTAAGAGAAAGTATTTAATATCTTAATATTAATATCTTAATATTTAAGATATTTTTTAAAATCTTTATGCAATATCGATATCTGTATGTATGTGTAGATATACAGTTATATATATACACACAAATGTATATATTATATGTATATAATATATACATATATATAATATATACATATACACACACACATACAGCATTCACTCTGAAACAGTAACTGAAAAAAGGAAACTTTTTTCAAACACTTATTTGATACATGCAAACAAAAAGCCTGGCTTTTAAAACTGACCTACAGAGTATAGTGGTTAAGAAAGATACATTTTGGCATTATGGATACATGTAAACACCTGTGTTTCAATCCTAGCTCTTCCTCTTAAACTAGTTATTGCAACCCTGGCAAATCATCTTTCTGAAAAGATTTCCACATTTGTAACAAGGAGATAATACTAACTCAGCAATTTTATACTTGTCTATCTCAGGACACTGTCCTTCAAATATTAAGTACTCAATATGTAGCTTTCACATCACCATTCCCCTGAACTCCTTAAATGTTTTAAATATCTATCTTGAGACAGACATGGGCACAGACAATATATATGGTTTCATATATATATGAATAATAGAAAATTAAATGTATATTTCCATACAATAGTAGTTACACTTTCAGAAGCTGCTTTCAAAAGCAGCCTCAGAGGAGAATAAATAGGCACTGACTTTGCATGCTGCCGGTGAAACTGTCCTGAGACCAGGAGACAGGGAGCACTTACAACAAAAGTTCCAGATGCAGCTTGACCGTGCTTACCTTCCTGAACAACAGTGTACTTCCCACAAAAAGCACTTAAGTTATAACTGACAGCCAAAACTGGGACACAGTTACCAAGAATGTACAGTACTTATAATTTGGTACCAGAGTAAAAATAATCCTGAACAAGAGAAATGAAAGAATCTCCAAAATTAAACCTATTATGAAAAATCTGACAGCAGTTTCACCAACACAGGTTTAAAAGTAAACATACATAAACTCTAAGTTTGCTTTTAGTTTCAAACACAATTTACCAAGCAGGAAACTCAAAATATTATAATCAGAAATCATTTTAAGTAAAACAGATACTGAGCCCGATGACTGGAAAAACCAATTTGCCATTAAGTATACATGAATATGAACTACATTCCTCTGAATGTAGCACAAAATTTGAGTTGACAATTCAACATGCTATTAATACATATGCATATTTACCCACATATATTAAAAAACAAAAACTACAATCAACATTACCCATCCAGAGGGCTATCAAGTGATGGACAGCTTCCTGAGCCAGAATTTTCAGGGCTGCTTAAAGATAATGGGTCCAGCATCTAGAAAAATAAAAAGTCCACCTTGATTCTACATGAATATAACTGAAGTTACTGTTTTTTAAAAAACAGCTTTGTTGAGATACAATTCATGTATCATAAAACTCGCCCATTTTATTAAAGCATATAGTGCAATTCAGTGGTTAATAGCAGAACGTATAACTCTCACCCAAATCGCAGAACACTTTCAGTACCCAAAAAAGAAACTCCATATCCAATAGCAGCCACCCTATTTAAATGTTTTAAAAGTAGTTGTCTCCTAGAGGGGGGCTACAACTGCAAAATTTCCTAATAGAAAAATAGGAATTTTCTTTATCTTCTGCTCTGGATTATCATCTAAATAATAAAAAGCTAAACACTTCACATAATTTTGTTTACTGAAAACTGAGCAGCACCACCCAAACTGAAATAAATGACACCATGACTGCTACATTATTAGAAAATGTAAACTCCTGTAATAATATAAGCAGCCAATGTAATGATAAGAAAACAATAGCAACTCCATAAAAATACTTCAATACTACAAAACTTTAAAAAAACATTTTAAGGGCTTCCATGTGGTCCAGTGGTTAAGAATCCACCTGCCAATGCAGAAGACAGGGGTTTGATCTCTGGTCCAGAAAGATCCCACAGGCTGCAGGGCAACTCAGCTCACGCGCTACAACTATGAAATCCAAAATCTACAGAGCCTGCGTACCACAACTACAGAAGCATGCGTGCTCTAGAGCCCGTGCTCTGCAACGAGAGAAGCCGCGGCAATGGGAAGCCCATGCGCCACAACAAAGCAGAGCCCCTGCCAGCAGCAACTAGAGAAAGTCTGCGGCAACTCAGACCCAGTACAGCCAAAAACAGACATAAATTAAAAAACAAATCCTTTTTAAAAAGATTAAAAGAATTTTTTAATGTTTTAGAAAGTAGACAAACCTCAGCTTCACAAAGTTAAATATTTATTAAATTGAATGTTAATATCAGGATTATAAACAAATGCATTTATGAACATAAGAAAATCAGCCTTAAACCACCTTTCTTTATATATGAGTGCACACAGACACATATAAATTTGTCACATGGGTATTTTCCTGTATTTCCACTATTTTGTTCACTTAAAAAGGAAGATATGGGACTGCAGAAGAAGTAAAACAAATACCTTCCTCCATATACTTGCCAAACCACACTATCCCTGACAACATCCCTTTAAATGAAATGAAAAACAACATTCAAATTTTGCTTACTTGGTCCATGCTCTCTGGAATGAACTCTCCTTCACTGTTGATACTGGTAAATGACCCATTCCGGGCAACCTGGTTTAATTCATCTGGAATGTATCCAGGGGGAGGGGAGCTTCTATCTCTACTAGTGGGACCTCAAAAGAGAAAAATTATAGATTTTTATAAATTCTAGCAGGGGACTAATTCTTATTTTAATTAAATATACACTCAGAACTTCTGGACTATAGTACTAATGATTTTAGCAACTGATATCCAGTTTTAATTAAAACTTACCATAGCACTCATGTCTGTAAAACTTCAAATGTTTTTTTACTCTTTTCTAAACTCACACCTTAATGTAATATTCATTTACAGTTGTTAGATAGTATGTTCTTCTGCCTGCTGACAACTGCATTATGAGGTTGATAATACAAGGAAAAAAAAAAAAAGTTGTTCAGTCATATCTGACTCTTTGCAACCCCATTATATAGTCTGCCAGGCTCCTCTGTATAAGGAATTCTCCAGGCAATAATATTGGAGTGAGTAGCCATTCCAGGGGATCTTATATTTTTATATAAATGCCACTGCTTCTTCATTTCCAAAGGTCACTTGTTACCCTTTAATGTAACTTATGAAAGGCATCATGATCTAGTGGAAAGTATATGAACTTCACAGTCCAACCTCGGTTTAAATTCCAGTTCCAGTTATTTACCAGCTCTGTCTTTGGGAAAGCTATCTAATCTCCATGAACCTGTTTCCTCATCTGTAAACATGGGACTAAATCTCCTTTGCAAGGGTGTTGTTGTGATGGCAAAATTATTCATAATGAACATATGCTGTGCACATTTGTCTACACGATGTTCTTTGCACTGCCTCTCTTTAATCTTCAGAAATCTAAAGTGAGATTTACTTCTTAGTCATTTAGCCAATATTAGAATGTTTCCAATTTGGAATGCTGGATTTTATCCTTGGATATTTAAAATTAGGCTTTTGGTGGTAAGCCATATTCCTGGAATTTAAATTTCTTCATAGTTTAGAGAATTAGAGACACTAAAATAGTTCATCTCATTGTGTTATGTTTATTAACATAGTTTCTGTGCTTTCCTCCTAATTTATTGAAAGTAAACAAAAAAAAAGATTTGAGGAAGTTATGTGAGCATTTGCATTCTGGTCAGATTTCAAGCAAAAAAGGCTCTTGCCTCATGTAAAGGGGTTGCTGTAAACACAAGTTGGCATTTGTTAGTGAGGAGATAGGGATAAACAGAACAAAATGATTACCAAGAAATATGCATAAAAAAGATAATTTTCTACACTTGATTCTAAAATTATTAGGAACCTCTGAGCCAGGAACTGATTTGGACTTTGTAACAACTATGGTCACAATGTCCCTAAAGTTTTTATTCCTTCCATAAGCCCTTATTTACAAAAGAAGATAAATACACTCATTATTCAAAGCACATAGGGAAGAAAAAAGGCTCTGAAAATTTATCTTCTTACTTGATAACCTATTTTTTTTGAACCTTTGTTAGTACTGGATATTTTAATGGTCGAGACCTCCACACCAGCATATACCCCTGTCCCAAAGGAAGTTCTTCCTCTGTCTTTTGTGAAAATAATTAAAGGAAATAATTTTCAATAAATACAGGGAAAAGATAATGGTCATACCTATCAAAGCCATTTCAAGCTTAAAGAGGTGCCAAGAAAAGACTAGTAATTTTATACCTTACAATTTCTGTTTCTTTTTGTGCTGGCACTGAAGTCAAATAAGAATATTTATTAGTAGAGTAAAAGGGAGGCATTCAGCACAGTTTTAAATGAAAATGAATTAAAACTGCCAATTTAACTAATGTATTTAGCTTGTTCTATCTAACACAACTAAGGTGAACTGGCATTTTTTTTTTGCTTTAAAATGATAGGTACTATATTGATAAGAAAAGGGAATACAGAAAGAAATCAATGATTAATAACAGTTATGGTTTCTAGTTTGAAAAGCTAAATGTACCTTAAAGTGTTCTCTCAACTGCTTGCTGCAATAATCCCATGATTTAAAGATGAGGACAATGTTACTGGTCGCTGGTTAGAGAGCTAGAATTTGAACTCAGATACTTCTAATATTCTTTTATCAAAAATTTAAATTATATAAAAATATATACAAATGAAGATAAGCAACTATTATTATTTTACTTGTATATTATCTCTGCTGCTCATATTTCTAACACTTTGGAAACCCAAAGTAAGACTTAACATAAGACAGACACTTAGAAGGAAGGATACAGTCCTTCGCTGATGGCTCAGATGGTAAGGAGCCCGTCTACAATGTAGGAGACTCAGGTTTGATCCCTGGGCCGGGAAGATCCCCTGGAGAAGGGAATGACTACCCATCCTAGTATTCTTGCCTAGAGAACTGCATGGACAGAGGAGTCTGGCAGGGTACAGTGCATGGGGCTGTGAAGAGTCAGACATGACTGAGCATGCATGCTGCAGCAAGTCATAAATAGTTTGGGGACCAAGACAGAAGGTGAGCAACAAATTCATAAATTTTTTGATTTGTTCACATACCAATTTAATCTTTTATTTCATTATTAACAATCCTCTTCTATTACCAGTCTTAGATTCCCTTCCACTTTCTCCCTATTCATGTTTTCATCTCCTTCTACCTTCCTTCTTTAAATCCATCTCTCATATTTTCTTGCTACCTTTAATGCCCATATTCATTGCCCTATCTGTTAAAAACATATATACCAATGTTTTTTGAGCAATATAATGTTTTTCTCATATAAAAATGTAGAATATCAATGTTTTATACAATCTGAAGAAGATACACAGAACTGGTAAGTTCAGAGCACCTCTGTCCAGCCTATGTCGCGCTAATAAGCCTCCTTTAAAAAAAATTGTACATAGGATCCATTTTTCTTTTTATCATAAGCTTAATTATAAGTGTATTTTTAATTACTAAATTATAAAACATAATTGGCAAATTATTAGCAATCTTTATTTTGATAGCATTCTTGGCAATAATTAAAACTTAGAGAAAGGCCTATGAACTTATTAGTCCACCATTAACTTTAATATATTGGAATTACTTTTAATTTTTTCGCTTCACTTTATTTTTATAATTAAAACATTTTTTAGGTTTTAATTTGTTAAAAATTAAAATACCCTATGTATATAAAGAAAGGAAATATTTAAACTGGTGACTGCTACTCCTGTTTATACTCGACATAACTTTTCAAGGGACATCAGATACTAGAATGTAGTTAACTGAAATAAACTGCAAGGAGTAAAGAGATAAACTATTTATCAGGATTATGTACAGGTGTTGCCCTACATTAAAGGATGGAGATGAAACTGCGAAATAACCCATTTCATGATTTAGACACTAGCTTTCTTACCTACTACAGAAAGTCCTTTTTTCCTCTCTGCTCCAAATACTGTGTTATCCAAATCTTCTAGTGATGGCAATGGCTCTAAATTAGTAGCCTAAAGAGAAAAAAGGAAGATTAATGCTATTTTCTCCTTTAGGGTTTTAATCAGACTCCTTCCCCTATCAAATACAACCCAAGTATTCTCTCTCTGGGTCTTAGCAAACTTACTCTTTGAAATTTTAATTCTAATGTAGTTCTTCCCAGGTTCTCAGTTGCTATTAACATCATATGTACAGTATATTATACTTATTTGTAATTTTGGCTATATAGTTTTGAGGAGCAAGGATATTGAACTGTAGCAATTACAATGTGTAAGTTTAAATTTAATCATATTGAAAATATATCAATGATTATAGAATATAACTATGTTTCATATATTGACTTCTTACAGGCATATATCCTAGAATCCTCACTGAAAAGAATCCCAGTTCATACCTGTGCACTTCCATTTATTACAAGTAATATTTTGAGGCTCTTCATATGAATACTACGATCCAGCAGTTCCACAGCCTTGTCCAAGTCATCTTGGGTGGTTAACGGAATTACCAACTAAACAAAAAGGAACATAAGGAATTGTGTAGCCATCTCATCAGGTCAAGTACTTACAGGAGTATCTCCATTACTATGGAATTATAAATCTCAAAATACATTGCTCTTTGATTTGTCAGTATAATGAAATTCTGAATGAATATATGTATCTAGGTTTTTTCTTCTCATCCTACCATCACTGAAATTATAAAATGAATATGAATAAATTTTTTGCTTTATTATACATTAAATTTTTCTGGAAAACATATTTAAAGATCAATTTTCTAGGATGTTTCCATAATATCATTAAACTTAAGTTATAGTCTCTTCACCTCAAAACAGCATTAAGGAACATATATAAAAACTATATAAAGTATTATCTTTCACCTGCATTGATGAAATTTTTATTTTTTTAAAAATAATAACCAGAGATATGCATTCTCACTAGTGTACTTACCAACATATAAAATACAAATGCGCATTGGTGACAGATGCCATGGGTTGGGGGGGGTGCCACCAGTAATGTACCTGCAATCTACAGTCCACCTTGCACTCCTATCTCTGACCATGGCAACTTGAACATTCCATCTAAACCAAGTAAGCTACATAGGTGAGCCATCCTACAATAAGCCCTGAATGCTGAAATCTGCTTTCATTAGTCCTCTTATGGATCAGATGTGATAAGGGACAGAAGCACCTAAACAGTCTGTGAGGGAAAAGCAAGATTCATTCTACCTAACAAAATACTTGTTTTAAAAGTAAATTTACTAGCTTAAGACAACTCTGCCAATAATCTTCAAAGTACGTTCCATTTCATTAAAAGGACAGAATAAAAACAAGCAAACATATTTCACACTTGTGAGCCTGCACTCACACACACAGTATTACAGGCCACTCAAATGTAAAGGCCCAGTGAACTAGTTAAGCGTCTTGTACAGTATAAACACCTAGCAGACAAGGATTTCCCCTAAACTAGCAACGAAGGCAGGGCACAGCAAGAAACAAATTCTTGGTAAATACTGTTTAATAAATATCATAGGGTAAAAGCTTCATCTGTACTCAAACCCACTAGGTGACATGGTGTGAACTCATTCTCTGTAGATTTCTTTTATGAAAACTATTCCTTGTTTAAGAAAGGCTGCCAGACACAAACACAAAGCAGGACAAATGTGAATTACATCATACAATGTGCTTACCCTCACTCAGTACTTGAAATTATATTCCCAATTTCTGTTCATAGCAAATTTTATACTGTTACAACTTATCTACTAACAGGCCCTTTTATCCTCTGAGAATTTTTTTCTAAAACAAAAACAACAGAACATGAACTGATATCAAAAAACAAGTCTGATCTACTTAATTAAATTCCTTTCATTTTTCTATCAATCATGAACCCTTTGTTCCCATCTTTAATAGCTTTTAAATTATATTTTAAACACTAGAAAACATTTTAAAGCAATGTTAAGGATTGTTTGGCCAATTTTTCACTTAAGGAGAAAACCTGAATATTTACTTTAACTACACATTATTTATAATTGGATTGTTTACTCCTCCAAGGAAAAGACACTAGTTTAAATCACAGTAATAAAATATTAACATAAATGATTCTGCAGCTTGCTAGAGTGAAATCTGGACATTCTGGAGGAGCCTGGAGTGGCATCCTGGTCTACAGCTCTAATGTAACTCTCTCATATGTGCTAAGGGCACCTGTTACAAATTTTACAACAAAAACTAGAAGTCAAGAACAAGTTTCACCTTGTCTAAACTATACTAAATAAGTCACCCAATATTTTCCTGTTTGGTGAATTCATTTCAGTCTCATTCATAAAATCTATTTCCCTCAGGCTTATTACTGGTAAATCAGTTGTATGTTAATAAAAATAATTTCTGGAAAGGAAACTAAAATTGAGCCCAAAACCTCATTAAATAGAATGTAAATCTGAAATAAGTGAATTATCTTTTAACTTTACATAGTGAAACATGAAAACTGTTCATAAAAAGGTTCACCCTCTACCCATCTAAAATGGGGAAAGTCTTAGAAAATCCACTTACTTTGGCCTGCATATCCCTGTCTATGCCCTGTGACAATACATACCTGCCTGACACTTTATAAGATAAAGATCCAATCCCAGCTTATAAAATAAAGATCCAATCCCAGCTTAAATTTCTTTGTTTCAATTCTGGTAAACCAAAATAATTATTTTAGAACAGAGGATTTTGTATTACACAGAAAAAAATATTTATGGAACTGGAATAAAAGCAATATCGATGAATTTTCTGCATGTCTACAGGTCCATAAAACTAATATCTCTTTTAAGTCTTTCCCTAGTACCCCCACTGTCCAAGGACATGCACCAGGCTTGTCACTCTGTTAATCAGAACATGGTTAACTCAAAAAATCACAGGTTCTCACAGAAACTCAGAGTGCTAGGAAAATGTTAAGCAATGTAATGTTGTAGCCTAATGCCTCCTCTACCATACTTTTGCCAAGAGGACATCCAGATATAAACAGCAAAACCACTCTGAGAAATCCTTCAGAAAGCATGAGAAAAAGAAGCTGATATGGAGAAATTTCCTAATTTTTGGAAAATGGGAGCAAGTTGCTAATACCTGGTCAACCAGCTCTACATCAATCCTCAAGAAAACCCTAGAAAATATTATATGCAGGCACCCCCTGCTTTAGAGCACATCACCTATGCTCTTCATAGATACCGTTTTTCCACCAAGAGAAGGTTTGTGGCAACCCTGCCTCGAGTCTACTGGCACCATTTTCCCAACAGCAGTTACTCCCCTGCGTCTCTATGCCACATTCTGGTAATTCTTCCAAATATTTCAAATGTTTTCATTATTATTATAATTGTTATGGTGATCTATGATCAGTGATCTTTGATGTTACTACGGCAAAAGGATTATAATTTGCTGAAGCTTACGATGATGGCTAGCATTTTTAAGAAAAGTATTTTTTAATACCACACACTTAAGAGACTATAACACAAGCATAACTGCACTGGGAAAACAAACAATTCATGTGACTGGTTCTACTGCAACAGTCACTTTATTGTAGAGGTCTAGACCGAACCTGCAGTATCTCCAAGGTATGTCTATAAACAAACTGGGAGAACTCAGAAAAAGAAACAGCAATTTTAAGAGCTCAGACAGGAACAACACGAACAAATCATGCCAAACTAACCTAATTTTTCTTGATAGACATACTAGACTCATAGGTCAAGACAATATTGTAGTCAATGTACCTTGGCATTTGAAGTTTTCCATGACACAATTTTATTTATTTATTTTTCCATGACACAATTTTAGACCAAACAAAACCAAAACAAAGATATATCTGGGATCCCCAGAATCATACCATGAGATAAAGATTCAAGTATGTTTATAAAAGATACTAGGAAACACTGGTAGGGTAATCGGGAAGAGAAGGAAGAGAGGAGGTCCATAAACGGTGTAACATCTAGCAAGTTAGCACCGTGGGCAAGTGGGGTCCATCCATCCCCATCTCCCACCACATCCTTGAGCCTCATATCACCAATCCCCATTCCCTCCCTTATGTACTTCAGCTTATACCCTACAGTCATATCTCTGAGAAGTCCTCAGAATCTCAGGGGCTGGCAGTTGGAAATCAGGCCAGCACAGACACAAATAAGTGCCAAAACAGGGTCAGGCAACAAGAGGTGTTCATAGCTAACCAAAAACCCAAAAAGTATTTGAAAAATGACATTTTAAGGAGTTACTATAGTATGGTACTCATCACTTTGTTCAGAAATATTGTTTGTTTGGATATGGATTTTTACTCATTCAAAATATTTTTCACTTTATAAGTGATATCTTTAGACAAGCCATATTTGCATGTTCTCTTGCTTTAAAATGACAATAATTCATTAGAAAATCTAATATTTCAAATATTTTTATTAGCACAATGCTTTAGCATTTGCAAAGCACTTGCACATCTTCTAATTTTTACTAAACTTCCCACTGTCATTCCATTACCACTGACATTTTTTTCTATTCCTGACACACAAGTCTTTTCCTTCCCAGGATCTCTGCATGCTGTGCTCTCAAGCTGCTCTCTACCATGAATGTTATTCCCCTCAAATTCTTTGTAGAGCTGGCTTTTCATACTTCAAATCTCAACAATTAAATATTATGACCTCATTTAGCTCTTCCTTAAATGGCAACCCACTCCAGTACTCTTGCCTGGAAAATCCCATGGCTGGAGGAGCCTCTTAGGCTACAGTCCATGGGGTCACAAAGAGTCAGACACGACTGAGCAACTTCATTTCACTTAGTACTAACTAAATAAGACATATACTGCTCTTGCCTTTATCCTTTATCATAATATTTTGTGCATTTCCTTCAAAGAATTCATATATTTAAACAATTCAATTATTAACTGTCTACTTCTACCACAAGTCTATAAACTCCATTAGGGGCTGCAATTCATAAATTATAACCATCATGCTTTGCAAATTCAATGGATATTTCTGAGAGGGAAAAGAAAATAAATTAACCAATTAACTAAACTGTCCCTAGAAATTTTTAAATCTCAAGATCTTGACCTGAGATCACAGGATCTGAAAGAAATCTCAGAGATTTCTAACCCAAATTTTACAGAAGGTTCAAAAGGGATTCCCCAGAACACAGAGCTCCTTAGTATCATAGTGAGCCCCTGACTCCCAAACACAAACTAACAATCTAATCACATCCTTACCAGCATGAAAGCAATCTTTTAAGTTTTAACTAAACTGTCCAACTACCAAAGCCCTGTCGTCTCTGTAGAAAAGTATACAGTATGAAAAGGAAAGAGTTCATCAATAAAGAACAAAGAAAAAACATAAACAAGCAGCAAACTTCTAAGCAATATACGTATTTCCTCCTTTAACAAATTCTCAATTACTGCATTGCAGTACCTTTCAGTACCTTCCACAATGAAAAAATCCATTTTAATAGTTAAAATTTACTACTGATATCTTATTCCTCTGAAATACTACATCCTTATCGATGCCCAAATAAAAGCACAACCATCTTAAAACAATCTCTTAAATAAACACACTATTTTTCCAAAAAAAAAAAAGAACTATTGAAAGTTAACATGCACATATTTACCTCATTATTGGTATAATGCAGATCCATAGACTGTCCAAAGGCAATTTTAGCTTTAGACCTCAGGTCTTCCAGTTTAACTGGTCTGGGGAACTGAAGGATTCTATGTAAACAGAATTTTAATATATTTTATTTTCTTATGCACAGTTAAATAACTTACTTGTAACAGTTATCTCCTGAATACAGAAATACAAAATCAAGTTATAAGTATTCACTTTACTTAAACATTACAATGGCTCATTTCTGATCAGGTACACTAACATTTTAACACAAAGTTCAAGAACTCCGTAGTCTGTTCTAGCCTAATAAAAATTATAAAAAGGAAATTCTCAAAATACTCCGCAGTTTATAATTTGCACTGCTATTTACAAGAATATTAAAGAATAATGTAAAATGTTCATTTTGGAAAGTGATTAAACTTAACTACGTCATAGCCCTACGATGAAACTGTTAAAAGAATAAAGTTGTTCTTTGGGGATGCAAGTTTTGATTTCTGAACCCTTATCAACTTAATATTTCTGAGTGCACACACACACACACAAACACACGTATCACTTAAGCATCAGTTCAGTTCAGTTCAGTCATACACATCCCCAAATAAATATTTTTAAAGAGTTAAAATTTTTTAATCCTAGAATTTTCTTCTTATTTCACAAAGGATTGACTTGTGTTGCCCCTAGGGACCATGCCTCTAAGCTTGGAGACTATCTACTAGACTGTAAGTTTTGTAACAGGAGGGATCGTGCATATTTCACTTAACTGTATTCCCTTTATAGCTCAGCATATAGTAAGTACTCAATAAACAGTGCTCAATGAACTAAAAAAAAATTGAGAATATATCCATAAAAGTTGTAAACAGGAAAAAGTAGACAGGACAACACTTGTATGATGTATCTGCATTGCCTACTCCCTTCTTTTCTTTAAGTTTACTTATTTACTTACTTTTTAAAGTCCTTATTGAATTTATTACAATATTGCTTCTGTTTATGCTTTGTTTTTTTGGCCCTAAGGCATGTAGGATCTTAGCTCCCTGGCCAGGGATCAAATCCACAGTCTCTGCATTCAAAGTGCAGTCTTAACCACTGGACCGCCAGGGAAGACTCTCCATCTCTTTTTTTTTAAAAAAAAAACCTCTATGTAAAACATTTTTACATCTTCAGGTTATATGATCTGTGAGCTTTTTAAAATCCTTAAGATGGATAGATCTTTCATTAAATTAATGACATTAATAATAGAAATAAAATTCTATCTTCTTTAACTTCTATGAGGTCTTATCAGCAATTCTGTTGTCAACCACTACTACAACCATTTCCACCATTCCACTGAGATACAAATACCCAGTTGAAGGGTAGTCTTCTACCTTTGCTAAATAATTTATAGTCACCAGTCCAACACTTTTCTCAATGTTACTAATTAAATACAGGTCAAAGGATTCAAGTTTTTTCAGAATACTCAAAATTGTGAATTGAAGTCCATACACCTAAAATCTGTATAGTATCTGAAGAGATGATAGAATTATAAGGAGAAGAATATTTAATTTCCACTGAGCAAAAAATTTCTCAAATGGTAATATTTAAAGCTGCATTACACAATGACCTTACTTATTTCCTAATACTGCAAAGTAAAAACATGATTCACTTCTGATGCTTAGCCTGAAATTTGATAGATTCTATCTTAAGTACAAGTACACATTACAGTTACCAACAAGGACTATTTCATTCTCAATTTATAAGCCACGAGGACTGACATTAAAATCTAAAAAGAACCTCTAATATCTTAAGTAGGACATGCATTTGATTAAATTAATGAACTGACATATAATGCTTCCTTCCTTACCTTTTTTCTCCTCTGTGTTCAAATTTGACTCGGACATCATTCTGTAATGAAATGATAAGTGATGCCAGAGATCAGATAAAATTCCCAGAATTTCTAAATCACTTTTCTTTTTAGTCACTCATTTAAGATAGAGCAGAGGGGGAAGGAGGTTTCAATCAGTGTCAACTCCAATCAACTGACAGTTTCTACCGAAGAGCTGAGTTGAGAGAATTAGGTGGCTTAATCTGGGCTCAACAGGAAAGAGCACCAAGATCTATTAGTGATGGCATCCCCAGTATGAGACATTTACTAATTCTGTTAAAGGGCAATACAGAATGCTATATTTCCACTTGTTACGTTAGATGTTCCAAATAAATTTCAGGTATAAGAACAAAAATTATTTTCATCTGTAAATACAGAGAATAGTCAATTATTTAAATAAAAGCTATTTGCTTGTGTTACATGCCTTAGGAATTGGATGAGATATCTACTCTAGAGAGAAGATACCACAAATGAAACTGTCATTTAAAAAAAAAAAAACTGACACCCTTACAGAAAAGTCTATGACAAACAACAAAATACTTGATTCAAAAGTATAAAAGCTAATCACTTCAAACAAATCCTCTATGCAATTAGGATATTCAAAGAAAATAATTCACAGAACTATATACTTATTAAAATATTATTGAGACAAATACCTGCTTTTTTGGTGATGAGGATTTTGTTTTTCTGGTTTCCTGTAAGGATAATGCTGGTCGACTGGCCTTATGCAGAACAGCCAAATCTTGCATGATTGAGTTCAAAGCTTGCTGATCATCTAGGTATTTGTAAAATAAAACATACACAGAACTGTGATTTCAATATGTATTTATCATAGACATCAATACAAAATTTACAATAAAATTTAATGCATCTAGAACACTTTCAAGGCCTGCATTTGTTATTTTGGTGAAAGAAAAGCTTAGTTACTTAAAAACTGAACATAAGTAACATTAAAACTGCACTATATCAAGTGCCTACCTCACACTAGGTGTTCACACAAGACATTTATTAGGCAAGTACAGTCGTTCTGACTCTTCTCCTGATGTAATATCCTAGGATATGGGTCAAAACAACCCTATCATAACAAATTCTTTTCTATGACTCCTAAACAAAACATCAACAAGACATCTAAAATCTTAATTAAAACAAGTGGGGGGAAAATAAACACCTTTCTCTAAATACCATCATTATTTAGCATTTATGTTTAAAATACAGAATTCATTTCAGAGCTTTTCTCTTTCATCAGTACTTCAAGTCAGGAACAAAGAAAAGCTGTATCTATAGATAAAGGCCTACTGATATTTGGATGTGGTTTTGTTGAATATCTTCACCATAAGGTTCAACAAGACTACATTAACAGACTAATACCTCAACCACTAACAACTTAAAAGGTATCAATGCAAGAAAAATTCACCTCTTAGAAAAAAGTACCGAATCCATAAAACTGAAATGATCATGAATCATGAACTTTTAATCTTTTCCAAACATACCAAAGATTTCTTTCTAAGACTATATAAGCATGAACATCCTAGTAATGATAATTATATGACCTCTGGACAATTTAATTGATCTTTCACTAGTAAATCAATTTTACTAATGATAATCAACAATTGGTAAATAAAGGAACTGAGGGACTTTACAGTGTACATTTTACAATGTAACCATTTTGGTAACAATAATTTATGTTCCAGAGCAATAGTAATTAAAATACGCTTTATCCTATAAAGGGCGATTATTAAAAAAGAATTTGGCAAGTCAATGGCTTTATCAGTCTTTTGAACACACATACAGCTTATTTCTCTAACATTTAATTTTTTTACAACACTCAATATATTCTGTTCTATAGTGAAACTACTTGCATACTAAAATTCAAATTATGGCTCCAAAGGTTTTGTTAACAAATTCCAGGTCCAGAGAAAATTTTAATTCTTCAAAAAGTATTATTTGAAATAAAATTTATACATAATATTAGTTTAGCCAAACAGTAACTGAGCCAATGGGTCTAACGTAATTACAACATGTGCACCGTGTAGGGGTCCAAGCCAGATTATGTCATTTATTCCTTAGAAGAAGAATAAGCTGAAAATACTATGAACTGGAATGAAATTATCTGATATAACTTTCTTATGAAAAGTAAGACCTGTAATTCTACACTAGGGAGAGGAAAACTTTTAATACTTTCATGTATCTATGTCCTAATTATTTTCTTCTTTAAGCATGTGAACTTAGGCATTTTCACAATATTTCATATTCAACATTACATGTTTAATATTATAACACCAAAATAAGTTTATAAATAAAAATATATTTTTAAATGTAAAAATAAATTAGAAAAAAAACACCAAAATAAATAATATTATAACACCAAAAGCCTTCTTGGGAAGGCTTTGGCTTAAATCTCTTATCATGTTTACATATATTAACTCAGTATATGTAACACATGATTACTCTCTCTATATATATATGTTGAGTATGTATTACATATACTGAGTTTAAAAAAATGAATACCATTTCCCATAGTACATGTAAAAAAGCAGAGAGAGCCATTTGAATAGAAGTAACTTCTCAGGGAGGTGACATACAACTGAAGGGTTACTTAACTGAGTTCCTTCTTTTTTCTGGGTTGAAGGAGAATCAGATGCTACTTAAGTACCCAACAGGAAACTTACTTTTGATAAGGTGCAAGCTAACAAATGCCGAAGGATCAAGCAAAGTGGTGAACATACACTACAAGCACTGTTCTAACAATTCTTAGATTATTTTACTCTATTAAGAATCTCTATGGTGGTTACAGGTGCCAGGAGGATTAGACAGGTTATAAATGTCACAGGATCATGAGTTGATCTATATGGCAGAGAGGATGCTCAGAGGATGCCACAGTCTGACCAAGTCACACAGAAGCAGCAGTGGATTTCTGACACACATTAAGAGGACATTTAGTTGTTGAGCACAAACCCAGAAAATGTTTGGGAGGTAATAATTTAAAATAAAAGATTTATCAGAAATGCTTAATTTATTATCTTTTATAATTCATTATACTTAAAAAAGTATTTATAGGAGAAAATCTTCAATTAAAATTCAAGTATCTGTGATGCATCTTTTTAACTACTCACAGTTTCCTGAAACTACCTTTGTAAATGTTTTTAAGCAATGACTGTTCTTTGCATACTATGGTGACAGCAACAAAAATGAAAAGCTTGTGTGAATTCAATAGAAGTTCCAATTTGGAACTGGAGGTGAAGGTAACAAAAGTGAAGCATTTGGACCACCTGCTGGCAGGGCACTCCTGGTTACAAAAGGAGGAAATGGAAGAGAAATTCAGAAAGTAGGAAGGTGGGGGTTTGCCTACACATTTGCCACAACACACACTGAAAGTGTGTTGGCCCTTCCAGTAAAGAACACGGACAAATTTAAGTTCTTTGGCTCTAATGTCATGTATATACATATAAGAGTGAATAATATCTTTGTTAAGCAAGGGATAGGAAAACTGTGACAAAAACAAACACTGGCAAGTACATGTCAGAATTAAGATATCAGTACAAGATACCGGTCTAAGTTTAAAACCTTATCTTCCAACTGCACCGTCTATTTTCCCATGAGGACAGGACGGGCCATTTGCTCCATTCCTTTCTAGTTTTCCCTGTCCAATCCCT
This sequence comes from Odocoileus virginianus, assembly GCF_023699985.2. Classification (NCBI taxonomy): domain Eukaryota; kingdom Metazoa; phylum Chordata; class Mammalia; order Artiodactyla; family Cervidae; genus Odocoileus; species Odocoileus virginianus. Next base: position 112,420 of record NC_069686.1, on the reverse strand, counting down.
GCCTCACATTGGAACCCTCAACTCCAAGGAGAAAAGGAGGGGGGAAAAAGTACAGAAGAAAACAAAAAGATATATAAACTTAACCCCCACAATCTATTTCCATACTTTGGCCTTCCTTTCCATTAACATTATGACACCACAGAAAACTCACAAGAGTTGTAAAACATATCCTCCTTGAGCACCAATGATTTTCTCCTTATTCTGTTATAAAGTTTCATGATTCATTATTTTTATGCAGCTATTTTCTTTAGTCTATCTATATTACTACACTGTTGAGTAATTATACAACAATTCATTCCTCAGCATTTACTCAATCTTTAAAAGTCAGGTTTCTTTACCAAGAATTTTATCTAGCCATCAGACTCTAAGAAAATCACAATCCAAAAAAATAAATAAATAAAAAAGAAAATCACAATCCATCTTAACAGTTTATTTTGAATGTCCACATCACGTCTTGCACAAATTGGTTATCCCAAAACTGTAAAAGTCAACACAGTAAGTGCTTTAACTGAAAATCTATTAAGCAAATAAATGTAAAACATTATATAAATCTACTAAATCATAAGATTTCTTCCTAAGAAGCTCATCATACACACAGAAAAAGTCTCTACTCCATATTATCCTTTAATTATAGATGAAAAATGCTTTTAGTTGGAACTCACCCATCATGGCAATCAGCTTGACTACTTGGAAACTAGGGAAATGGTTCTCCCATCAGCATTCTCTGTGGCCTAAGGAGGTAAAAAATGAGCACAGTAATAGTAAGAAGAAAGAGATGAGGGAGCCATAAAAAGAAAAAAATCAGTATAAGTAACACTAATGAGAATGTACAATATTAATATTTTACACATTTTTATGGGGAAAGTGCCTTATTCTTCCCAGATATTCAATTATTGAGAATTGAATGAACTAAAAATCATTATTACTTTATATTAAATTTATTTCAGTATTTTTCAGATCCTTGTCTATCTAAACTAAAGCAAAACAGAATGGAACAATTTTTGACAGTTAAAAAGCTTAAGAGATAATTGAATAAACTCAAGCTCCCACAAGAAGGGGCACATAAAGATGAATGGAAAAGGTCATGTTTAGAGACAAAAAGGAGGACATCAACAAAGTAGTAAAAGCCTACAAAAATTCTCTCCTCCATAAAAGAAAAATTATCAGAATCAACACAAAGGAATTAACCAAAAGTTTGCAGCCATCTGGGAAGCATTCTGCAGTCTCAATAAAAAGAGACCTTCCCTATTCTTACCTTTCCACCCTTTACTCCCAGCTCCAAATTAGCAATTTAAACCAACAAGCCCAGAGAGTTCCCTGACAGTCCAGTGGTTAAGACTCTGCACTTGCAATGCAGGGGTGCAGGTTTGATCCCTGGTCAGGTAACTAAGGAGATTCCTAGGTGGCACAGTGGTAAAGAATCCGCTTGCCAAAGCAGGAGACATCAAGAGATGCAGGTTTGATCCCTGCACTGGGAAGATCCCTTGGAATAGGAAATGGCAACCCACTCCAGTATTCTTGTCTGGAAAATTCTATGAACAGAGAAGCCTGGCGGGCTATAGTCGTGGGGTCACAAAGAGTCAGATACAGCAGAGCGCGCACACACAACTGGTAACTAAGACCCCACATGCTAGAACGTGGCCTAAAACAAAACCCAACAAGCCCAAAGTCCCCATGAAAATTAGCAGCCTGGCCGCCAATGGAGAAGGCAGAATGGATTCCCCCAAAGCTACCATATTTGACCTGTCTAATGGCTTGCTGAGGGACCCCATTTGAAAGGCTGCCTTTATTTAACCGGACTTAAAGCTTTTCCAATGCAAAGAGCTTGGAGTATTTACTGAAAATCAATCAAGGACAACTGTTACAGATCTCACCTGTCAGAGGTTGGGGAAAAAATAGTTGGAGCTGGCAATATATTAAGAAAAAAATTTTCTAGAAAAGCTGAGGAACGAGATGTTGATAGGGAACTCTGAAAATCTCCAACAGATTCCTAGAAATCTAGATGTTATGCAAATGTCCAAGGCTGTTGCATAGTCAAGAAAGGCCTAAGAAAATCTTCGGCTTTCACCTCTGGCTACCTTTGAGGCTTTGTGCAGCATTAACTGAAGGATGAGTTAGAACTGAGAAAATGTTAAAGGCCAGCCCCAACACACACACACACACCCCCCTTGAAAGACTGTGAGACTTCAAGGTTCCAAGTATCTAAGGAAATCTCTGTCTAATCATGAGCTGACAACTAAACTAAGAGCAGTCTTCAGTGACCACATACGACAGAATACAGACTTCAAAAAATGAGTTCTCAAACGTCATTAAACAAACAAATTATAACAACAAAAATACAGGGGAGCGAGAAGAACCAGATTTCCAGAGGTGGTGCATTATAATACTTTAAATGTCCAGTTTTCAAGGAAAAAAGACATACAAAGACATTGGTCCATATACAGAAAAAAAGCAATCAACAGAAACTGACCCTGAAGAAGCCCGAAGGGCAGACTAACTAGACCTGTTTCAAAATTCCAGATCCCCAGACAAAAAGCAAGTGTTCAGCATAAACTACATTGTTTGTATAAGAAGTTTAGGCACAGTAAGCCATTCGTGTCAGTTAGGCAGGTGGGAACTCTTCTGAAATCCAAGTTTTCAGATGCCAGCAATGGGCAGGCCTCATAAGCGGTTATTTCAAGGATAAGGAGCAAGGTCTACCTTAACTCATTTCTACACAAGCAACAGGAAGAAATTAATAGATGAGTTTAAAGAAACTGTATAAATCAATAATTATAAGTATGCTGTTCGGTGTATATTATGTAGATATAATTTATACAACGACAATAGCACAACAGACAGACAAGGGATGGATTAGAAGGAAAGTTTTGTATGCCACTATAATTAAGTGGTATTAAACTATCTATACCGTTGTAGGTTGAGATGTTGATTTTAATCCCCAGGTCAACTACTAAAGTATACATTTATTTAAATGGCAAATGAAACAAGAGAATTAAAACAGCACACTAGAAAATATCTATTTAACAAAAAGAAGACACTAATGAAGGAACGAGGAACAAAAAAAGATAAAACACATAGAACACAATTGGCAAAAATGGCAGATGTAATCTTACCTTATGTATAATTATATACATATATATACACACACACATATATATATAAAAGCAGAATGAACAAAGGCAGAAATGAGCAGACCAGGTTAAAAAACTTGACAACTATATACTGTCTACAACAGGCACACTTTAGATTCAGGCACAAAATAGATTAAAAGTAAGACTGTAAAAAACATACCATGCAAACAGTAGCCAAAAGGCTATACTATTAGCATAAAAATATTACAAAATGGTTATTAATGGCAACGAAGGACATCTATAGTGAAAAAATGGCCGACTTATCAACATGACACATAATTATAAACATGTATGCATGGAACAACAGACTCTCAAAATACATGAAAAAAGATATGAAATAATCAATTAAAATAGGACAGTTGGAGATTTCAATGCCTCATTTTCAATAAGGGATAAACAAGTAGACAGAAACATCAATGAGAAAATGAAGATTTAAGTAATGCTATAATATGCTATATAGATAAAATACTGCTATTCAGATATAGGGCGTATCTGTAGTACACTCAACCCCAAAAGAGCAAAATACACATTTTTCTCAAATGCATGTAGAACATTTTAAAGGGCAGATCACATGTTAGGCAATAAAACTTATCTCAGGAAGTATAAAGAGATTTAAGGCATACACCCCAGAGAAAAACATGGTCTGAAAGAATACAAGCACCCAATGTTCACTGCAGCACTGTTTACAACAGCCAAGACACAGAAGCAACCTGAATGTCCATCAACAGAGGACTCGATACAGAAGACATGGTTCATACATACAATGGAATATCACTCAGTCATTGAAAAGAATGAAATAATGCCATTTGCAGCAACATGGATGGACACAGACTGTCATAATGAGTGAAGTCAGACAGAGAAGGTGAGATATCTTATGGCATCCTTTATATGCAGAATCTAAAAAGAAATGATACAAATGAACTTATTTACAAAACAGAAATAGACTCACAGACTTAGAGAACAAACTTATGGTTGCCAGGGGTGAAAAATAGGGGGAAGGAATAGTTAGGGAGTTTTGGATCGACATGTACACACTGCTGCATTTAAAATGGATAACGAACCAGGTCCAAATGAAGAGCACAGGGAAAGTCTGCCCCATGTTATGGGGCAGCCTGGATGGGAGAGGAGTTTGGGGGAGAATGGTACATGTATAGTTGAGTCCCTTTGCTGTCCACCTGAAACTTATAAAATGTTAATCAGCTATAGCAGTGACTGAATGTGTCAGTCGCTTAGTCTTGTCCAATTCTTTGTGACCCCGAGGACTGTTGCCCACCAGTCTCCTCTGTTTATGGAATTCTCCAGGCAAGAAGACTGCAGTGAGTAACCATTCCCTTCTCCAAGGGATCTTTCCAACCCAGGGATCAAACCCAGGTCTCCTGCATTGCAGGAAGATTCTTTACTGTCTGAGCCATCAGGCAGGCCCTAATTGGCTATACTTCAGAATAAAAGAAAAAGCTTAAAAGACAAGAAATAAGTAAATGAATGTGCAGGAACAACAACAAAAAGACGATGGTAAAACATGATCATAAATATTTATAAAATATCTATTAAAACGAAGTGTTATCAAGCCCTTCCTAACTGTAGAAGTTTATAACTTTGAATATAGAACTTTAGGTAACTATATGCATAAAAGGCAAACCATAAAGCCAAACAGATTTTCCCACCTTTAGGTCAACAGAACAAAAATACAATTGAATAGAAATAAAAGAAAAAAGATATACGATGTATGTTCCCTGACAACATGAAATGAGAAATTGGTAACAGAAAGAAATCTGGGGAATTTACAAACATGAAAATTAAACACACTACTAAAGAACCAATGAGACAAAAAAGAAGTAACATGGAAAATTAGAAAATGCTTTGAAATGAATGAAAATTTTAAAACATCCTGAAAAGTATTGGATGCATCTAAAGTATAATTTAGAGATAAATTTGTAACTGCTGGGAACTCGCTGGTAGTCCAGTGGTTAGGACTCAACACTCTCAATGTTGAGTTCAATCCCTGCTAAGCGAAGCCAGACCCCACAAGCCACACAGCATGACCCTCCCCCCAAAATCAGAACAAATTTACAACTGCTAATGTTTATGTTAAAAAATAAGATAACAAATCAGTAACCTAAACTTCTACCTTAAAAGGTGTAAGAGCATGTTAAATCCAAAGCAGAAGGAAAGAAACAACAGGGATTAGAAATGGAAACAAACCAGAAAATAAAAGCACAAATTTTTAAAATCAATGAAACAAAAAGTTGGTTACATGAAAGGATTAAAAAAACTGACAAATTTTAAGCTAGATTAACCAAGAAAAAAAAAAGGAGGATTCAAATATCTAAACTCAGGAATTAAAGGAGAATTACTACCAGCCTTACAGAAACAAAAAGGAAAAAGGAATACTATGAATAATTGTACACCAGTGAATAAGACCACCTGGAAGAAATAAAGTGACTGAATCAGAAATTTTAAAGCTTTTCACAAATAAAAAGTCCTAACTCAGATAGATGGCTTCAAACATTTGAGGAAGAATTACCACCAATTATTAATATTTTATTACCCAGTATTACTCTGATAATCAAATCAGACAAAGATATTGTAAGAGAAAACTACAGATTGATAACTTTGTGAATATAGAAAAATACTAACAAAACATTAACAAATCTAATCTAGAACATTAAAAAGAGGGATTTTACACCAGAAACATATAGAATATATCCCCACAAAAGCAAGGTGGGTTCAGCATACACCATCAATGTAATAAAACACAGATAAAAGAAAGATACATAATCACCTCAACAGACAAAGAAAATCCAAGTGCCAAAATCCAACTGCCTACTCAGAAGACTAGAAAGAGAAGGGAACTTCCTGTAGCTGATCAGGGCAACCATGAAAAACCCACAGCTAACATCATATTTAATGATAAAAAGCTGGATATGTGCTTCCTAAGATCAGAGACAAGGATGTCCAGTCTCGCCACTCTTATTTAATATTGTACTAGAGTCCTAGTCAGAAAATGAGGCAAGAAAATGAAATATTTAATAAAAGGAGTTCAGACTCAATAAGAAGCAAAACCATACCTATTTGCAGGAGACAATCTTGTATACAGAAAATCTAAGTTCACAAAAACAATATTAGAGTTAATGAAAGAGGTCAGCACAGTTGCAGGATACAAGAGCAACACTAAAAAATCAGTTGTATACCTATGGCTGATTCATGTTGAGGTTTGACAGAAAACAAAAAAATTCTGTACAGCAATTATCCTTCAGTAAAAAATAATTTTAAAAAATCAGTTGTATTTATACACATAAGCAATGAACAATATAGAACTAAAATTTAGAAATAAATTCCACTTATATTACCATCAAAATAATATAATTCTTAGGACTATATTTAACAACAACAAGTCTTGTAAACTGAAAACTATAAAATGCTTCTGAAAAACATTACAACAGATCTAAGTATCTGGAAAGACATTCCATGTTCATGGATTGGAAGAAAATGTTTTTAAGATGGTAAAACTCTCAAAGTCACCTACAGATTCATAATGTAATCTCTATCAAAATTCCAATGACCTTTCTTTACAGCAATGAAAGAAGTGATATTTAAATGAATATGGAACTAAAAGAGACCCTGAAGAGCCAAAACAATATTGAAAAAGAAAAATAAAGTTAGAGGACTCACACTCTCTGATTTTAAAAATTACTATAAAGTTATAGCAATCAAAACAGTGGGGGTACCGACATAAGGTGAGAGACTGGTGAAACAGAAGTGAGAGTTCAGAAATAAACATCTATAGTTAAATGAGTGCCAAGACAACAGGGGAAATAATAATCATCAATAAATGGTGCTGGACAACTAGATATCCACATGCCAAAAGAAGAAGTTAGACCCCTACCTCACACATTATGCAAACATTAATTCAACATGGATAAAAGACAAAATGGAAAAGCTAAATGTATAAAACTCTTAGAAGGGAACAGAGGTATAAACACCATTTTTTACCTACCACCCTGCAGAACTTACCTAAAGGGCACAAATTTTTAATATACATTTTACATATGCATTCACTCACATAACCACAACAGATAAAAATATAGACATTTCCAGGACCCATGAAGACTCCCTTGTACCTGTCCCCTGTCAGCCACTATTTCCCCATAAGGGAAACCATCATCTTGATATTTACTGCCATAGATTAGTTTTGCCTTTTAACATTTCATGTTAGTTGAAACAAAAGACATAGTCTTTGTATTTTTCTTTTTTTTATGTTTTTGGCTGTGCTGTACAATTTACAGGATTTTAGCTCACCAACCAGGGATTGAACCCATGCCCTTGGCAGTGAAAGCCAGTGAAGCCCTAACCACTGGACTACCATGGAACTGCCTGTATCTATTTTCACTTGATATCTTATGTCTCTGAAATTCTTCAACATAATCTGTACAAGTATTTTATTCACTTTCATCACTGTGTAATATTCCATTATAAGCTTATACCTCGACTAATTTACCCATTCTACTACTGATAAACATGAAGGCTGTCTCCAGTTACTGGCTATTTACAAATAAAAGCTCTATGAACCTCTTGAACATGCCTTTTGGTAAACATACACACATAAACATACACACATATTTCTGTTGGATATATATCCAAGGAGGGAACTGCTAAATCTCCAAGGCATGCATAGAATTACCTTCAGCAGTTATGGAGGAACATTTCTTCAAAGTGACTGTGTTAAACACAGAAACTCTCATCAGTAATGCAAGAGAATTCCAGTTCTTCCACATCCTTACCAACACTAGCAGTCATTCTGGTGGCTGTGTAATGTATCACTATAGTTTTAACTTCCACTTATCTGGTAATTAATGATGTTGAGTACCATTTTCATGGTTTACTGGCCATTCTGATATCCTCTTTTGCAAAGTGACTATTTAACAAGCCTTTTGCACATTTAAAAATTTTAAATACAAGAACTCTGTTGGATATGTTCATTATGGTCTACGGTCTATGTCTTATCTTTACACTTTGCTTATGGTATCTTCACTCTAACAAATCTAATGCGGTCAGTAAGTATACAGTGGAGAATTTGGGCAACTCCTTAATGAGGGGATTAAGACTAGCATCATATATAAAAGACAGATGGACATTCTGTGTCTCAAGGTTTAATACTCTGAAAAGGAAACAGCATAAACTAAGCAGCTGAGACTGTATAACCTAAATATGATTAAATAAAGAAAACTCAGACAAAATGAGAAACACTGCATTTAAACAAAAACAGAGACTGCATTCCTCAAAAATGTCAATCAGATAAAAGTCAAAGAAGGGCTATGGAAATGTTGCAGATTCAAGGAGAGTAAAGAGACATAGCTACTTGATCATTCCTAAACCTAGACTGGATCCTGCACCAGAGAGAAACTGCTATATAGGCCATTATTAGGTCAAATGACAAAACTGGAATATGTATAGGAATTATTTATTCAGAAAGGCTACATTCCAGTTACTACTATCTCTGCTATCCTCCTATATTTATGCTATGATAAAAATGTGCACGTGTGTTCTGGTGGTTATTAACTGGCATAAAAGACATATTAGTAATGAGTTTTTATCCACATAACTGGTGGGAATTCAAATATACAGACTGGCTAAAATACCACACTGCTACCCTGCTACGTCTGCTACCCTGCATGAACAAAATATAAAAGCCTATATTCTTTATTGTTGTTTTAGTTTTTTTTAAAATTTCCTCAAATTGAAGTATAGTTGATTTACTACATTGTGTTAGTTTCTGGTCCCAGCAAAGTGATTCAGTCATACATTTATACAAATATTCTTTTTCATATTCTCTCATTATGGTTTATTACAGGATACTGAATATAGCTCCCTATACTATCAGTTCAGTTCAGTTGAGTCGCTCAGTTGTGTCCAACTCTTTGCGACCCCATGGACTGCAGCACACCAGGCTTCCCTGTCTATCACCAACTCCTGGAGCCCACCCAAACTCATGTTCATTGAGTCAGTGATGCCATCCAACCATCTCATTCTCTGTCGTCCTCCCGCCACCTTCAATCTTTCCCTGCATCAGGGTCTTTTCTAATGAGTCAGTTCTTCTCATAAGGTGGCCAAAGTATTGGAGTTCCAGCTTCAGCATCAGTCTTTCCAGTGAATATTCAGGACTGATTTCCTTTAGGATTGACTGGTTGGATCTCCTTGCAGTCCAAGGGACTCTCAAGAGTCTTCTCCAACACCACAGTTCAAAAGCATGAATTCTTCAGCATTCAGCTTTCTTTATAGTCCAACTCTCACATCCATACATGACTACTGGAAAAACCATATCTTTGACTAAATGGAACTTTGTTGGCAAAGTAATGTCTCTGCTTTTTAATATGCTGTCTAGGTTGGTCATAGCTTTTCTTCCAAGAGGAGTCTTTTAATTCCATGGCTGCAGTCATCATCTGCAGTGATTTTGGAGACCAAAAAAATAAAGTCTGCCACTGTTTCCCCATTTATTTGCCATGAAGTGATGGGACCAGATGCCATGATCTTAGTTTTCTGAATGATGAGTTTTAAGCCAACTTTTTCACTCTCCTCTTTCACTTTCATCAAGAGGCTCTTTAGTTCTTCTTTGCTTTCTGCCATAAGGGTGGTATCGTCTGCATATCTGAGGTTATTGATATCTCTCCTGGCAATCCTGATTCCAGCTTGTGCTTCTTCCAGCCCAGAATTTCACATGATATACTCTGCATATAAGTTAAATAAGTAGGGTGACAATATACAGTCTTGACCCACTCCTTTCCCAATTTGGAACCAGCCTGCTGTTCCATGTCCAGTTCTAACTGTTGCTTCTTGACCTACATACAGATTTCTCAGGAGGCAGGTCAGGTGGTCTGGTATTCCCATCTCTTGAAGAATTTTCTACAGTTTGTTGTGATCCACACTGTCAAAGACTTTGGCATGGTCAATAAAGCAAAAGTAGATATTTTTCTGGAACTCTCTTGCTTTTTCAATGATCCAGCAGATGTTGGCAGTTTGATCTCTGGTTCCTATGCCTCTTCTAAATCCAGTCTGAACATCTGGAAGTTCACGGTTCACATACTGCTGAAGCCTGGCTTGAAGAATTTTGAGCATTACTTTGCTAGTGTGTGAGGTGAGTTCAATTGTGCAGTAATGTGAACCTTCTCTGGCATTGCTTTTCTCTGGGATTGGAATGAAAATTGGTCTTTTCCAGTCCTGTGGCCACTGCTGGGCTTTCCAGATTTGCTGGCATATTGAGTATAGCACTTTCACAGCATCTTTTAGGACTTTCACGAACCTTTTAGGAGTTGAAATAGCTCAAGTGGAATTCCCTGTACTATTCCTTGCTTTTTATCTATTTTATACATTGCTGTTGCTGTTGCGTCTGACTCTGCAACCCCATGGGCTGCAGCACATCAGGCTTACCTGTCCTTCACTATCTCCCAGAGGTTGCTCAAATTCATGTCCACTGAGATAACGATGTTATCCTCTGTCACCCTCTTCTCGTTTTGTCTTCTATCTTTCCCAGCATCAGGGTCTTTTCCAATGAGTTGGCTCTTCACATCAGGTGGTCAAAGTACTGGAGCTACAGCTTCAATTTTATACATAGAAGCTTGTAACAGTTAATTCCAAATTCCTAATCTATCCCTCTCCCACCCTTTGGTAAACAAGCTTGTTTATTTTTCTATATCTGTGAGTCTGTTTCTGTTTTGTAAGCAGATTCATCTGTGTCATATTTTAGATTCCACATGTAAGTAATATCATAACAATATTTTTCTTTCTGTATATGACTGACTTCACTTAGTATGATAATCTATAAATCTATTCATCTTGCTGCAAATGACATTATTTCATTCTTTTTTTAAGGCTGAGTAGTATTCGTGTGTGTGTGTGTGTTTGTATACACATATATATCTCACATTTTCTTTATCCTTACATCTGTCAATGGACATTTAAGTTGCTTCCATGTCCTGGCTATTGTAAATGTGCTGCTATCAACAATGGAGTGCATCTATCTTTTCAAATTAGAGTTTTCTCCCAATATATGCCCAGGATTGGGATTGCTGGATCATATGGCAACTCTAGTTTTAGTTTTTTAAGGAACCTCCATACTGTTTTCCATAGTGGCTGTGCCAATTTACATTCCCTTTTCTCCACATCCTCTCCAGCATTTATTATCTGTAGACTTTTTAAAGGTGGACATTTTGATTGGTGTGAGGTGGTACCTCGATGTTCTGATTAATTGGCAATGTTGAGCATGTCTTCATGCGTCTATTGCCCATCTGGATGTCTTCTTTGGAGAAATGTGTATTTAGGTCTTCTGCCCATTTTTTGATTGGGTTGTTTGTTTTTCTGTTATGGGGCTGTGCAAGCTGTCTGCACATTTTGGGAATTAAGCCCTGGTTGGTTGCATCATTTGAAAATATTTTCTCCCCGTCCATAGGCTGTCTTTCCGTTTGAGTTTTTGTTTCTTTTGCTATGCAAAAGCTTATAAGTTTGATTAGGTCCCATTTACTAAATTTTGCTTTTACTTCTATTGTCTTGGGAGACTGACCAAAGAAAACACCGGCCCAATTTACATCAGAGGGTGTTTTGCTTGTGTTCTCTTCTAAGAGTTTCCAGTATCATCCATCATATTCAAGTCTCTAAGCCATTTTGAGTTTATTTTTGTCTGTGGTGTGAAGGTGTGTTCTAACTTCACTCATGTACATGTGGCTGTCCAGTTTTCCCAACACCACATTTGTTGAAGAGACTAATTTTTTCCCACTGCATATTCTTGCCTCCTTTGTTAGATTAACTGACCGTGGGTACGTGATTTATTTCTATAAAAGCCTATCTTCTTAAAGACAGTGCCAAGGCCAGTCATTCATTTTGAGGAGTCTGGTTATTTAATGCCATCAAAAAGATTAACCAATTCCTGCCTCTACAATTTTGTTGCATCTGTACATCAACTGAATCTTTCATGCAAGGTATGGCTGAAGTACCTTAAAAATAAGGAAGCTGAGGAGTTAACGTGTTTACAAAGCAGATGGCACTTAGTATTTTTGAACTTGCTTGCTAATAAATGATGACAAAATAAAAGTCTACTATATTTGGAATGATCTGGTCTAAAGTTTACTTTCACTATAAGCCAAAAGATTGTAAGAAAGCAGCTGATGTTCACTTAACTTCACTGATTGCTATATATTTTATTTACCTAAAATAACACAATAATTGTGCATAACCAATTAGATTTTGTTCAATTCACAACAGCCAACTTAGGGCCTCCTGACTCACTTTTACTATATCCAAGAGTCTTTCCCCCAAGTCTTTAAGTGGCTGCTAAAGTCTACTGACCATCTAATATAAAACATCTCCCCCACTCACTCAATTATTTTTTTTACATCATCCTATTTTTGCTTCTTGATAAAACATATCATGATATAAAAATTCTTTTAGTCAGTTTACTCATTTATTGCACCTCCATCCCCACTGGCACACAGGAGCCTTAAGAACAGAGTCTCTGTTGATATGATTGATCACTGCACCTCTGATGCACAGAACAATGCATGGTTCTTAGAAGGTGCTGGGTATTTCAGAATAAAAAAAATTTTTTAAAGTGGGAGGTGGAGAATAACAGAAGACAGGAGTTATCTTGCAAAGATCAAAAAACTAACTCTAAAAGAACGGGGTTGGGCGGGGGGGCCAGGAGGTCTACACAAATGCTCAGACACTAAGAAAATGAGTCAGACGTTAGTAAGACAGTTTTGTACTCCACACTCAAAAAGCCCATGGACCAATAAAGAAAAGAGGAAAAGACTCTGCTGTAGTACTATGGATTTTAACAGAGATATGTCATTAAAATACAGGTAAGAACTAGCGCACTGCATGACAGTATCTGCCATACTGTCCTCCGACTATTAATAACTTAAAGTGCCTTCCCCCATCCACAAGTAGATGATGAACTGAGATCAAACCAAAGGTTATGTATCTGTCTTCACCTAAAAATGACAGTCAAAAGTGGTATTCAATCTAAATGTATCAAACCATTCTAACAAGATTTTAATGACTTTCACATTTATAAGAAATGAATAATAATTAGGAGACTCCAACCTGATACAAATAAATTGCAAGTCAAAAGAGACCTATGATCAGGAACAAGAAAACGGTGCCTACTCTTACCACTATTATTCAACACAGTTTTGGAAGTCCTAGCTATAGCAATCAGAGAAGAAAAAGAAATAAAAGGAAGCCAGATTGGAAAAGAAGTAAAACTCTTGTTTGCAAACAACACAATACTATACACAGAAAACCCTAAAGATACTATCAGAAAATTACTAGAGCTAATCAGTGATTTAGAAAAGTTGCAGATACAAAAATCAATACACAGAAATCACTTGCATTCCTATACATGAACAATGAGATATCAGAAGGAGAAATTAAGGAATCAAGCCCATTTATCACTGCAACATAAAGAATAAAATACCTAGGGATAAATCTACCTAAGGAGACAAAGAGCTGTACACAGAGAACTGTAAGACACTGATGGAAGAAATAAAAGATCACATAAACAGATAGATATTCCATGTTTCTGGGCTGGAAGAATCAATACTGTGAAAATGACTACACTACCAAATGCAATCTACAGATTCAATGCAATCCTCATCAAATAACCAATGGCATTTTCCACAGAGTTAGAACAAAAAATTTCATAATTCACATGGAAACATAAAAGACCCCAAATAGCCAAAGCAATCTTGAGAAAGAAGAATGGATCTGGAGGTTTCCTGACTTTAAATTATACTACAAAGCTACAGCAATCAAAACTATATGGTACTGGCACACACACAAAAAAAGAAATACAGACAAATGGAACAAGATAGAAAGCCCAGACATAAACCCACACACCTATGGGCATCTTATCTTTGACAAAGGAGGGAAGAATATACATTGGAAAAAAAGACAGCCTCTTCAATAAGTGGTGCTGGGAAAACTGGAAAGCTCCATGTAAAAGAATGAAATTAGAATACTTCCTTACGCTATATACAAAGATAAATCCAAAGTGGATTAAAGACCTAAATTTAAGACCAGAAACTATAAAACTCTTAGAGGGAAACATAGGCAGAACACTCCATGACATAAATCACAGCAAGATCCTCTATGACCCACTTACTAGAGTAAGGAAATAAAAACAAAAACAAACAAGAGGGACCTAATAAATTAAAAGCTTTTTCACAGCAAAGGAAACTAAAAACAAGGTGAAAAGACAACCCTCAGAATGGGAGAAATCAAGAGCAAATCAAATAACTGACAAAGGGTTATACAAAGCAGCTCATACAAGTTAAAACCAGAAAAACAAACAACCCAATCAAAAAGTGGGCAAAAGACCTAAACAGACATTTCTCCAAAGAAAATATACAGATGGCTACTAAACACAAGTCAAAACCAGGAAAACAAACAACCCAATCAAAAAGTGGGCAAAAGACCTAAACAGACATTTCTCCAAAGAAAATATACAGATGGCTAATAAACACACGAAAAGATGCCCAACATTGCTAATTATTAGACAAATGCAAATGAAAACTACAATGAGATATCACCTCACACTGGTCAGAATAGGCCATCATCAAAAAAAATCTACCAACAATAAATGCTGGAGAACATGTGAAGAAAGGGGAACCATCTTCCACTATTGGGGGGAATGTAAATCAATACAGCCACTATGGAAGACTATGAACAGTCCTTAAAAAACCAGGAATGAAACTACCATATTACCCAAAAATCCCACTACTGGGCATATACCCTGAGAAAACTGTAACTGAAAAAGACACATTTACCCCAATGTTCACTGCAGCACTATCTACAATAGCTAGGATGTGGAAGCATCCTAGTTGTCCATCGACAGATGAATGGATAAAGAAGCTGTGGTACATATATACAATGCAATATTACTCAGCCATAAAAAAGGAATGCATTTGAGTTAGTTCTACTGAGGTGGATGAACCTAGAGACTATTATCCAGAATGAAGTATGTCAGAAGAGAAAAACAAGTATCACATATTAATCCACATATATGGAATCTAGAAAGATGGTACTAATGATTCTATTCATGGCAGCAATGGAGATGCAGACGTAAAGAAGAGACTTATGGACATGGGGTGAGGGTGGGATGTATTGAGAGAGGAGTATGGAAACATATACACTACCATATGTAAAAGCAGTGCTAAAAGAAAGATGTATAGCTATAATGAAGTGAAAGCAGTGGTAAGAGAGAAATTTATATCTGTAAATGTACATATTTAAAAAGAAGATTTCAAATCAACAACCTAATTTTACATCTTAAGGAACCAGAAAAAGAACAAACTAAACCCAAAGCTAGCAGAAGGAATGAAATAACAAAGATTAGAGAAGAGAGAAGCAAAATAGAGAAGAGATAAATAATAAAAGAAAAATCAATAAAACCAAGAGTTGATTTTTCAAAAAGATCAACAAAACGGGCAAAATTTTAGCTAGACTAAGAAGAGAGAAAAGAGTCAAACAACTAAGATCGAAAATGAAAGAGGAAACATTACAGAAGTAAAAATAATCAGGGAATTCCTTAGCAGTCCAGTGGTTAGGACACCACACTTTCTCTGCAGGAGGTACACAGGTTCAATCTCTGGTTGGGAAACCAATCCCATATACCACACGGCACAGCTAAAAAACAAACAAACAACAAAACCCAAATGAATAAACAAACAAAAACCTCCTAAAAAGAAAAGTCTAGGTCCAGACAGTTTCACTGGCAATATTCTACATTAGAAGAAATTCTTCCAAAAAACTGAAGAGGAAGGAAAATCTACTAGCTCATTGGATGAGGACAACATTAGCCTGATACCAAAGCCAGACAGTCATTACAGGAAAACTACAGACCAATTATCTCTTATGAATACTGATGCAAAAAATCCTTAACAAAGCACTAGGAAACAAAACTAAGCAAATATCAAAAGGATTATGCATCACAATCAAGTGGGATTGATTATTAAAAGGCAAGGATGATTCAACACATGAAAAAATCAATGTAATAAATCACATTAAGGGAAGGAAGGGGAAGAAAACAGTCCTTCCAATTGATGCATAAAAAGCATTTAACAAAATTTAATACTCTTTCATGATGAAACACTCAAGAAACTAGCAACAGAAGGAAATTTCCTAAGCATAATAAAGATCATATAAGGAAAGCCTGTACGTAACATCATACTCAAGGGTAAACAACTGAAAGCTTTTCCCCTAAGCTTTTCCTGTTCAGATTAGGAACAAGACATAGATGTCCACTTTGCCACTTTTATTCAGCATAGTACTGGAAGTTCTAGTAAGAGCAATAGGCATGAAAAGAAACAGACTTCCAAATCAGAATGAAAGAAGTAAAACTGTCTCTATTTGAAGGTGACATGATCTTAAATATAGAAAAGTCTAAAGATTATGTGTGTGTACATACACACACACACACACACACACACACGGTGCTGAAGCTAATAAACATATTCAACACTGTGTGTATTGCTACAAAATCAACACACAAAAACTAATTACATTTCTACACACTATGAACAATCAGAAAATGAAATTAAGAAAATCCCATTTACAATAGCATCAAAAAGAATAAAGTACTTATGAATTAACCAAGGTACTAAAAGATTTATACAATGAAAACTACAGAATGCTGCTGAAATAAATTAAAATGACACAAATAAATGAAACATATACACAAATAAATGAAACATATTTGTCCATGAATTAGAAGACTTAATACTAAGATGTCAATACTACACAAAATGATCAATAGATTTGATGTAAACCCTATCAAAATCCCAATGACATTTTTTGCAGAAACAGAAAAATCCATCCAAAAGTTCATATGGAATCTCAAGGGGTCCCAAATAATTGAAACAATCCTGAAAAGAAACCAAATGAGAGGACTCACACTTTCTGATTTTTAAAACTCACTACAAAGTCACAGTAATCATAACAGCACAGTACTGGCATAAAGACCAATGGAATAGAGCCCAGGATTATACCCTTGAATATTTGGTCAAATAATTTTTGACAAAAGTGCTAAGCCTATTTAAGAGGGAAAGAATAGTTTTTTAATAATATGGTGATGGGAAAACTGGATATCCACATGTGCAAAAAAAAAAAAGTCACTGGTACTTTATACCAAATACAATTACCTTAAAATGGATCATAAACCTAAATATAAAAGCTAAAACTACAGAACTCTTCAAACAAAGTATAGAGGGAAACCATTTTTGCAACAATCTCTTGAATATGACATCAAAAGCACAGTCAACAAGAGAAAAAATAGGCAAACTGGAGTTAATCAAAATTTAAAACACCTCATGGATAAACCTAGAGGATATTATGCTAAGTGAAATAATTCAGGTATAGAAAGGCAAATAATGCATGATTCCACTTATATGAGGTATCTAAAATAGTCAAATTTATAGAAACAGAATAAACCTGTGGTTGTTGGGTCAGGGGAGGTTGTCAGGTGTCAAAAATGGGGCATTTTTTTTCAATGTATGTAAAATTTCAGTTACGCTGATGATTAAGTTCTAGAGATCTGTTGTAAAACATATTGCCTAAAGTTAATATGGTATTGGGCACTTCAAATTTTGTTAAGAAGGTAGATATCATGGGAAGTATTCTTGTTGTTGTCGGTAAGTCATGTCCAACTCTTTGTGACCCCATAAACTGCAGCACACCAGGCTTCCCTGTCCTTCAGTATCTTCTGGAGCTTGCTCAAACTCAAGTCCATTGAGTCAGTGATGCTATCTAACCATCTCATCCTCTGCCACTCCCTTCTCTCTTGGCCTCAATCTTTTCCAGCATTAGGGCCTTTTCCAGTGAGTTGGATCTTATCACCAGGCAGCCAGAGTATTGGAGCTTCAGCTTCAAGCAGCAGTCCTTTCAATGAATCTCTAGGACTGATTTCCTTTAAGAATTGACTGGTTTGATCTCTCTAGAGTCTTCTTCAGCATCACAGTTCGAAAGCATCAATTCTTTGGCACTTAGCCTTCTTTTTGGTCCAACTCACATCTGCACATGACTACTGGAAAAACCAATGCTTTGACTATATGGACTTTTGTCAGCAAAATGATGTCTCTGCTTTTTAATATGCTACATACGTTTGTCATAGCTTTTCTTTCAAGGAGAAAGTATCTTTTAATTTCATGGCTGCAGTTACAATCCGCAGTGATTTTGGAACCCAAGAAAATAAATCTGCCACTGTTTCCACTTTTCCCCCATCTGTTTGCCATGAAGTAATGAGACCAGATGCCATGATTTCTGTCTTCTGAATGTTGAGTTCTAAGCCAGTTTTTTCACTCCCCTCTTTCACCCCCATTAAGAGATTCTTTAGCTCCTCTTTGTTTTCTGCCATTAAGAGTCATATCATCTGCATATCTCAGGTTGTTGATATTTCTCCCTGCACTCTTGATTCCAGTCTGTGATTCATCCAGCCCAGTATTTCACATGATGTACTCTGCATATAAGTTAAATAAGTAGGATGACAATATATAGCCTTGACTTACTCCTTTCCCACCACCAAAAAAAGAAAGCGGGGAAAGGGACACAAGGAATTTGGGGGAGGCACTGCACGCTTCATTACTCCAATTGTGGTGACAGTATCATGAGTGTTCATTTATGTCCAAACTCAAAAACTGTATACATTAAATATGTGCAGTTATTTTTTTTTATCAGTTACACCTCAATAAAACTTTAAAAAAATTTTAAACTTCTGTGCATCAAAGGACACAATTAGCAGGGTGAAAAGATAATCCATGGAATGGGAGAAAATATTTGCAAATCATTTATCTGATAAGAGGTTAATGTCCAAATTTATCAGTCACTCTTACAATTTAACAAAAAAAAATAAGACTAAAAAAATGGACAAAGGACTCAAGTCATTTCTCCAAAGAATATCACTAATCACTAAGGAAACAAACATAAATCAAAACAACGAAATATCATCTCACACCCATACAATGGCTACTGTTAATAAAAATGAAAATAAATGTTGACAAAATGTGGAAAATTTGGAACTCCTGTATACTGCTGGTAGGAATGTGCAGTCACTATGGAAAACAGTATGGTGGGTCCTCAGAAATTAAAAACTAAGTTACCATGCTGTGCTGTGTTTAGTCGCTCAGTCGTGTCCGACTACTTGCAATCCCAGGGACTGCAGCCCACCAGGCTCCTGGGGGGGTTCTCCAGGCAAGAATACTCCAGTGGGTTGCCATGTCCTCCTCCAGGGGATCTTCCCAACTCAGCGATCAAACCCAGGTCTCCCACAGTGCAGGCAGATTCTTTACCATCTTAGCAACCAGGCAAGCTCAAGAATACTGGAGTGGGTAGCCTATCTCTTCTCCAGCAGATATTCCCGACCCAGGAATGTAACCAGGGTCTCCCGCATTGCAGATGGATTCTTTACCAACTGAGCTACCAGGGAAGCATATATATAATGGAGAATTATTCAGCCTTAAAAAGGAACTATATCTTTATATATGCTACAACAGGGACAAACTTTAAGGACATTTTACTAAATTAAATAGGCCAGTCAACAAAAATATAAATACTGTTATGATTCTACTTATTTAAGTCAAATTCATACAGATAGAAAGCAGAAAGAAAGTTATCAGGAGCTAGGGTCACAGGAAAAGGAGGAGTTTTGTTTAATGACTCTAGAGTTTCAGTTTTGCAAGATGAAAGAGTTCTAGAAAGGGATGGTGGTGACGGTGAAATATACTAGCAATATTATGTAAGAATGCTAGTATATTTAATGTCACTGTACTATACAGTTAAAAAAAATAGTGAAGATGGTAAATTTTAAGTTATTTGTATTTTACCACAATTTTAAACAACCTGTTACAGTATTCTTGCCTGGGAAATCCCACGGACTAAGAAGCCTGGCAGGCTACACAGTTCATGGGGTTGCAAGAGTCAGACATGACTTAGCAACTAACCACTACAATTAAAAAAAAAAAACCAAGAAAACCCCCCAAAACCCTTATTTCTTGCAAAATCCCAACAAGACTCAACTCTAAAACCTAATGATCCTACACTATCTTTTCCTTCAAATGCAACCACTTACTTTTTCAATGTAGGATTTTACTGTATATTTCAAATGATCTACTAACATTGTAACTTCCTCCATTTCAAACGATTTGAGGACTACTATTCACTAGTTTCTTAAAAAAAACAAAAAACACTAAGTGTCTACTCACTATGTGCCACATATACTGAAGTAAACAAATCGCTGTGCTCTTGGGGCTTACACTTTAATGAGGAAGACAAACATGTGACTACAAAGTGCCAGTGAAGAAAACGAACGCATTGAATGAGAAAACATGTAAAACCTCTAAAACTAAGAAGGTGTTAATCTTAAGAAGACTCAGTGGGAAAACTCTAAAGGATGAAAAAAAGCACATGCAAATGCCCAAAAAGCTCAGCATGTCCCAGGAACTATAGGAAGAACTGTGTGATCAGTATTTTACAAAGCAAAGAGGGGGTGGCAGTAAATAAACTGAAAATGTAAGCCAGAACTACAACCAAGGAAGTTCATAAAGGAATCTAGATATCATATGTAATACAATAGAAGGCTGATAATGGTTTTAAGCAAAGATAAGACATCATTTGATGTGAGGGTTTTTTTCTGTTTGGTTGGTTGGGTTTTGTTTCTGCTTTTTCATTTGTTCTTAAATGTCACACTGGCTGTTCAGTAAATAGCCAAAATGTGTATCAGGTATAGACAGGATATGTTATAAGTTCAAATACTGTATGTTAGTTTGTTCATTTGCTTTACTACATATACATGTTATAATAAAGTGAAAATGAAGTCGCTCAGTCGTGTCTGACTCTTTGCGACCCCATGGACTGTAGCCCATGAGGCTCCTCTGTCCACGGAATTTTCCAGCCAAGAGTACATGTTATAAGACATGGGTATTTATTCATATTGAGCAAAGAATGTTTAAAGTTAAAAACATACGTTGAGCAAAAAAGCAAACAAAAAAGAATCCTTACAGTGTGTTTTCATCTGTAAAAGAGGGGAGGAGTAACTTTACAGAGCAGAAATACAATAAATACTACCTCAGCTAGGTGACCAATATCAACATCACAGTGATAAAATCATGTTTATGCTGTTGTTCAGTCACCAAGTTGTGTCTGACTCTTCACAACCCGGTGGAGCATGCCATGCTTCCCTGTCCCTCACCATCTCCTTGAGTTTGCCCAAGATCATGTTCATTTATTCGGTCATGCCATACTCAGCCTTTAATACGATGTTATAAAATGTGATGAAAATAGCACTTTATCTTTGTGATCTTCCTCCAAGAACTCAAAAACTAAGTAACATAAGAAAACATTAATCAAAATAAAATTTGAGAGACAGTCAATGAAACATCTGATCAATACTCTTCAAAACTGTCAAGGTCATTAAAAACAAGGAATGTTTGAGAAACTGGCACAATCAAGAGGAATTAAAGCATTATAAAAACTAAATGCAATGCTGTATCCTTATGAGATCCTGGAATGGAGAAAGGACAATGAAATCTTAATAAAGTATGAGATTAATAATGATGCATCAATATTGCTTGGAGAAGGAAATGGCAACCCACTCCAGTGTTCTTGCCTGGGAAACCCCACGGAAAGAGGAGCCTGGCGGGCTACTTACAGACCATGGAGTTGCAAAGAGTCAGACACAACTAGCGACTAAACAACAAAAACAATCAATATTGCTTCCTTACTTGTGACAGATGTATACATAAGATGCTAACACTAGGGAAACTGGATACAGAGTACAAGAACCCTCTTAACGTTATTTTAAAACTTTCCTATAAATCTAGAACATTTGCAAACTCAAAAAATTATTTAAAGAATGAACTGTAAAAGGAACAGAAGCAGCAAAAACTAGTTACAAGATTACTTAAGGTCCACAAGATGATGATGATACATTAAAACGTTTAGAATAATATGTCAGGAGGGAAGATGCAGAAAAAGAGATGGATTCAAGGCATATTTTGAAGACAGAATAAAAAGCAGTTGGGAGGCTTCTCTGGCAGCTCAGTGGTAAAGAATCCACCATCCAATGGAGGAGACAGGGGTTCAATCCCTGGTCCAGGAAGAGTCCCAGTGCTGCGGAACAGCTAAGCCCGTGCGCCATGACTACTGAGCCTGTGCTCTAGAGCCCGAGAACTGAACTACTGAGCCCATATCCCACAGTTAGTGAAGCCCACGCACCCCAGG
Source organism: Odocoileus virginianus (assembly GCF_023699985.2). Classification (NCBI taxonomy): domain Eukaryota; kingdom Metazoa; phylum Chordata; class Mammalia; order Artiodactyla; family Cervidae; genus Odocoileus; species Odocoileus virginianus. The sequence goes on along the minus strand of NC_069686.1, from coordinate 90,029 downwards.
GCCTGTGCTCTGCCTGCACACTGTGACCAAGAGAAGCCCCTGGTCACCACAGCCAGAGAGAAGGCCCACACAGCAACAAGACCCACTGCAAACAAAAATAAACGAATAAATAAAATTATTAAAAAGAAAAAAGAATTTGGGACTTCCAGTTAATGCAGAATTCTGAAATCAGCAAATCCTCTTCTCCCAAAATAAGAATAAAACTGGACAAATTGCCAAAAACTAATTCAGGGATGTGGAAATTACCAAAAGATAAATAACAAATTGAAAAGTATTTATTAATGGAAAACTACCAGACCCTCAGGTAAAGCAGTGGGAGTCAGTAGATTCCCAACACTAACCTAGCTTGGTCTACATAAGAACTTTCAACAGTTCTGAAATTCAGCAACTCTTGCTAGTGGGGTTGACATGATTTGGAGTGAAAGGTGAAAAGTGACACTAAATACCAATACCAACAATAAAAGGAAAAAACATGGTAAAAATGAATGGGGAAAACCAGTAACTATTAGGAAGGAGGAAGAAAAGTGTCTCAGGTGAACGCAAAGGCAGACTGGTCAAAAATTTAATGGGAAGACCTTGAAAATCAGAGAGCCACAGAAGTGCTCGATGGACTCTACAAATCTCCAGCTGAGTAGGAAATTATGAGCACACATAGACAAGAATGCATAGACCCAAGACATGCACAGACCCAAAAGGGCCAGGTACAAATAAAAACTAAGGCCCACTTGGCTACTGCCTTAAATTGTGCTCTTCAATTCACACACACCCACCAGAAGATGGCTGAAGACATCTTTAGGTTTGAGGTATTTGAATGCAACCTCTGCCCAATCACTGACTGACCACTAAGTTACACAATTACAGGGTAACCCCTAGGAAGTCTGGCTTAAAAGATACAGACAGAAAAACAAACAAAAAATAACTAAGCAAATATAATAACAGCCCAACAAGCATGGGCAACGATGTATTCCACAGATTAAGTTAAATTTAAAGTTGGTTTTAAAGAGACACAGATGTACAGAACAGTCTTTTGTACTGTGTGGGAGAAGGCAAGGGTGGGATGATTTGAGAGAATGGCATTGAAACATGTACATTATCATATGTGAAACAGATCGCCAGTCCAGGTTCGATGCATGAGACAGGGTGCTCAGGGCTGGTGCAGTGGGATGACCCTGAGGGATGGGATGAGGAGGGAGGTGGGAAGGAGGTTCAGGATGGGGAACACAAGTACATCCATGGCTGATTCATGTCAATGTATGGCGAAAACCACAATACTGTAAAGTAATTAGCCTCCAATTAAAATAAAAAAAATTTTAATAAATAAAATAAAGTTGGTTTAAAAAAAAAAAAGCCCATTCCAAAATTCCTACATTATCTGTCTAGTTTAAAAAAAAAAAAAACAGTGAGGCAAGCAAACGAAGAGTAAAGTGGGACCCACACTTAACATTTTTTTTAAAAAGCTGTCAGTAGAGACAAACTCTGGGTAGGTCAAGATGTTAGAATTTGTGCTTAGTCGCTCAGTCATGTCCAACTCTTTTCGACCCCATGGACTGTCACCTGCCAGGTTCCTCTCTCCATGGGGATTCTCTAGGCAAAAATATTGAGGTGGGCTGCCATGCCCTCCTCCAGGGGATCTTCCCAACCCAGGGATGGAGCCCAGGTCTCCTGCACTGCAGCTGGATTCTTTACCATCTGAGCCACCGGGGAAGCCTAATGCTGCTTCAGAGCAGCCATTGTAAATATATTTAAAAGAAGTAACGGAGAATCTGGTGACAACTACTCCACAAACAGAAACCATAAAAAAGAACAAAAATGCAAATTCTAGAGTTGGAAAATACCATATCCAAAGGTAAGATGTATCAGATGGACTCAACAGTAAATCTGAGATGGCAGAAGAAAGAATTAAGCGCCACAAAAGGATCAACAGTAGTCAACTAATCTGAAGAACAGAGAGGAAAAGGACTGAAGGAAAATTAACAAAGTCTCGGAAACCTATGAGACACTTAGCAGACCAACACTTAACTGTGCGTCCCACAAGGAAAAAAGAAAAATGTAGACAGAAAAAAAAAAATCTTAAGAAAACAATGGCTGAAAAGTTCCCAAATTTCATGAAAACCAGGAATCTAAAAATCCAAGAAGTGCAATAAACCAGAAACGCAATAAATATCAAGAGATCAACACCTAAATTTTTGCAAATACCATTTGAAAAATCTTAAAAAGAGAGAGAGAGAGAGAACCACACCTAGATACATATCATGGCTAAACTATAGAAAGCCAAAGATAAATAAAATCTGAAAAGCAGAAAAATAACTCATTTTGCTACAGGGGAAAAATACAATTAACTACTGACTTCTAGCATAAATGACTGAGTCAGAAGAAGGTACAATGGCATGTGTAATGAGAGAAACAAAACAAAAATATCAAGCAAAAATCATATATTCAACAAGACTATCCTTCAAAACAGAAGACAAAATAAATATATTCCTAGATAAACAGAAACTGAGAGAATTCTTTGCAAAAATTGCCTTATAAGAAATACTAAGGGGAGTTCTTCAGACTGAGAAGTGACGTTAGAGGAGGTAACTCAAATCCAGCAGACAAAATGAAGAACACTCAAAAGAATTAAATGTAAGAGTAAGTTCAAAGATCATTTTTTCCCCTCCCCTTAAGCTCCTTAAAAAACATTTGACTATATACAGCTAGTTCACACATACACACATCATTCCACCCATTAATGGCTAATGGCAGATTACACATTCTTTTCAAGCACCCATGGAACATTAACCCAGGTAGACCTGGGCCATATCCTGGGCCACAAAATAAATTATAACACATTTAAAAGAATTAAAATCATATAAACTATGTTCTCTGATCATAATGGAAGCAATGCAGAAAGTAATAACAGAAAGACAACAGGAAAAATCTCCCAACATTTGGAAGTGAAACAACATATGTAAAGAATAATCTGCAGCTAAACTAGACAGTCTCAACAAATTTTTAAGTATATACTACTAAATAAAAACATAACATTTTAAATCATATAAAATGCAGGTAAGGAAGTGATAAGAGGAAAATTTATAGCACCACTCTGGGTTGCTATTACACCCACTTCCCACCACAGAACAGTTTTCCCATCTAATGTCCTTTGGGCTCTTGAAAACATGGAAAGGGGTAAGGTTAAGAATGAACTCTGTGGTGTGGAACTGGAATTGAAGGTATTATCATGAAACCACGGTTTTGAAATATGTAAAGAAACAGATGTACACAAACATACACATTTGTACCTGTATGTGTTTTACAGCTTTGTCTATGGAGACCTGGAAGCAGTGACATCCTACTCACAATGAGTACATCTGCTAGATACCAGTTTCCAAATATCAATCTCCACTAAGAGGAATGAGGGCTCCTTGAAAATACCGGTTATTTCCACGGAACTGCAAGGTAACCCTAGAACATCTTACTGTGCCAGAATATAAGTATACAAAGAATCATGGGACATGTCAAAAGGACACAAAAACCACTCTAAAGGGGCTCCCACTTGCCAAATATGGGACAATTTGGGTTTCAAAACAAATAACGTTGGATTACAACATATTGAATAACAACAAAGAAAGGGAACCCACAAGTCTACAGATACACAACTGAAAAATGAATCAGTAAATGGGAGAAGAGAAAGAAGCTTTACTTTTTTTTGACATTCAAGGCATGGGTATTAAGTGTTAACTAATAAATTATAATTAATGAAATTACAAAATAATTAGTTGGCAATCATCAATAATAGTAATTCAGCCAATAAAAATCAATAACTGCTAAAACTAGCGGGTGAAGTGATGAGGAATGAAATACTCAAGTCTCAAAATACTTTCCCCCCCACTAATATTTATTAACTATAAAGGAAAACAGTATTTGTTAGTGTAGAAATCTGGCAGAATGCTTAAGTGATCAAGATCACCAGTAATGGGCAAGTTAAAATCATCTGCACCTGATAGGATGTACTGAGAAGACTATCATATCACTTCTAAAATGTTTCTGCCAAAAATATATAACCTAAATTGAATCATAGGGGAAGCATAAGACAAACCTAAACTGAGGAATATTTTAACTGAGGAATATTGTAAGAGTCAACTATTCTATAAATTTTGAAACTGTCAAGAATAAGTCAGGCAAATATGAAAGAATTATTTCAAGATAGAGATATTCCATGTTCCTGGGTAGGAAGAATCAATACTGTGAAAATGACTATACTACCAAACACAATCTACAGATTCAGTGCAATCCCTATCAAATTACCAATGGCATTTTCCACACAATTAGAACGAAAAATTTCACAATTCATATTGAAACACAAAAGACCCCAAATAGCCAAAGCAGTCCTGAGAAAGAAGAACGGACCTGGAGGAATCAACCTTCCTGACTTCAGATTATACTACAAAGCTACAGTCATCAAGACAGTATGGTACTGGCACAAAAACAGAAATATAGATCAATGGAACAAGACAAAAAGCCCAGAAATAAACCCATGCACCTATGGGTACCTTATGTTTTACAAAGGAGGCAATAATATACAATGGGGCAAAGACAGCCTCTTCAATAAATGCTGCTAGGAAAACTGGAAAGCTACATGTAAAAGAATGAAATTAGAACACTTCCTAAGAACATACACAAAGATAAACTCAAAATGGATTAAAGACCTAAATGTAAGACCAGAAACTATAAAAGTCTTAAGAGGAAAACACAGGCAGAACACTTGATGACATAAATCAAGGAAGATCCTCTATGACCCACCTCCTAAAGTAACAGAAATAAAAACAAAAGTAAGCAAGTGGGACCTAATTAAACTTAAAAGCTTTTGCACAGCAAAGGAAACTACAAGCAAGGTGAAAAGACAACCCTCAGAATAGGAGAAAATAACAGCAAATGAAACAACTGGCAAAGGATTAATTTCCAAAATATACAAGCAGCTCATACAACTCAATGCCAGAAAAACCACCCAATCAGAAAGTGGGAAAAAGACCTAAATAGACATTTCTCCAAAGAAGACATACAGATGGCTAACAAACATGTGAAAAGATGCTCAACACTGCTCATTATTAGAGAAATGCAAATCAAAACCACAATGAGATTATCACCTCACACCAGTCAGAATGGCCCTCATCAAAAAGTCTACAAACAATAAATGCTGGAGAGGGAGTGGAGAAAAGGGAATGCTCTTGCACTGCTGGTCGGAATGTAAACTGATACAGCCACATGGAAGATGGTATGGAGACTCCTTAACAAACTAGGAATAAAACCACCCATATGACCCAGCAATCCCACTCCTAGGCATACACCCTGAGGAAACCAAAATTGAAAAAGACACAAATATCCATTGTTCATTGCAGCACTATTTACAATAGCTAGAACATGGAAGCAGCCTAGATGTCCATTGACAGATGAATGGATAAAGAACTTGTGGTACATATACGCAATGGAATAATACTCAGCCGTAAATAGTAACACCTTTAAGTCAGTTCTGATGAGGTGGATGAACCTAGAACCTATTATACAGAATGAAGTGAGTCAGAAAAAGTAAGATAAATAGAGTATTCTAATGCATATATATGAAATCTAGAAAAATGGTACTGAAGAATTTATCTATAGAGCAGCAATGGAGAAAAGACATAAAGAACAGACTTATGGACAGGGGGAGAGGGGATGGGAGGGTGAGATGTATGGAGAGAGTAACATGGAAACTTACATTACCATATGTAAAATAGATAGCCAATGGGAATTTGCTGTATGGCTCAGGAAACTCAAACAGGGTCTCTGTATCAACCTAGAGGGGTGGGATGGAGAGGGAGATGGGAGGGAGTTTCAAAAGGGAGGGGATGTATGTATACCTATGGCTGATTCATGTTGAGTTTTGACAGAAAACAACAAAATTCTGTAAAGCAATTATCCTTCAATTAAAAAAATTGAAAAAAAAAAAACATGGATTTTGATGGTTGCATTCTAGATATGTAAGAAAATTTCCCTGCTGACAGCAATTACAAACTAAAGTGCTCTGGGGTCATGGGGCCTCATACTGGCAATTTACTCTCAAACGAAAAGAAATTCCTCAACTTCTGAAAATTTCTAAAGAAAAAATTTTAAACAAAGTTGGGAAAATAAACATTAGTATTCCTCCCCAGTCTTTACTATCACACATAAAAAAAAGAAAGAAAGAAATTCTCTACTTTTCTAGTTGTTCAAGACAAAAATTTTGGGACAGCCTTGATTCCTCTTATTCTTTCTACATTCCAGCTGATCAGCAAATCCTATTAGCTTTTCTTTAAATACACATCTCCACTACTACCATTCCATTCCAAGGTATACTATTTCTTGCCTGGGGTTATCTCCAATACCTTCCTGTCTAATCAGCCTGTTTTCACTCCAAATCCTCATACAGTGATGAAAGTTAAATTTTTTAAGTTGGTGGATAAATAAACTGTGATACATTTCAGCAGTAGAATACTCAGTGCTAAAAAGAAATGAGCTCTCAAGCCATGAAAAAGACCTTAAAGGAAATTTAAATGCATATTACAAAGTGAAAGAAGCCAGTGTGAAAGAGTTATATATTGTATGCCCCTAAACCATACTACATTCTGGATTAGGCAAAACTATGGAGACAATCAAAAGATCTGTGGCTGCCAATGGCGGCCAGGGAGGGATGAATGAGTGGACCACGGATTTTTTTGGGCAGTGAAACTATTCCGCATGATACTGTAATAATGGTAGATCTATGTCATTAAACATTTGTCAGAACTCATACAATAAATAACACAAAATGTACCCTAATGTAAACTATGAACTTCAGTTAATAAGAATATATCAATATAGGCTCATTAAAGGTAACAAATGTATCACACTAATGCAAAATGTTTTAATAATAGGGAAAACTTGGAGGAAGGGAGAGGGTAAATGGGAACTCTATGCTCAATTTTTCTGTAAATCTAAAACTGTTTTAAAAAAAATTCTTTATAATTCCTTCCTTTTCACCTTCAGAAAAGAGGGGAGGGGGAAAAAAACACAATGAGATTCCAAAAGAATGGTCATATGAAGTGCTGGCAAGGATGCTGTGCAATGAAAATGTTCACAGTGCTGCTAAGAACGTCAAATGTCCAATGGTATAACCACTTTATGAAACAGTTTCGCAAAATCTTATATGACCCACCCATTCCACTCCTAGATACTCACTTGAGAAAAATGAAAGCATAAATCCACACAAACTGTTCACTGATGCTGTTCAGTTGCTAAGTTGTGTCTGATTCTTTGCAACCCCACAGACTGTCCACACAAACACTTGCATACAAATGTTCATAGCATTACTGAGTGATAGTCCCAAACTGGAGACTCAAATGTCCATTACCAGGTGAACAGTTAATTTATGATAACAAAAAGGAGATCACTGGTTGCCTAGGGACAATAAAAAGAGGCAAGACAGTGACGGGACAAGAGAAGGGCATGAAGAAGCTTCTGGGGGTGGAGGATATGGTCACTATCTTAAGGAGGTTATGGTTTCACATGTATATACATATGTCTGATTTTACCAAATCACATACCTTAAATGTATAGTCTGTCAATTATCTCAATATAGCTGCAAATTTTATTCTATAATGCTATTAGCACTGCAACTATGACTACTGACCTTAAGCCAATTTATAAGTTACACAGGTCTCATTACCTTACGGACACCCCTTGCTTTTGATTTGCAAAAATATTACACAGAGCAGTAACCCCTTTATTTGCCAGACTACAAATGAATTCTGACTTTGAAAGATAAAGTCTGTCATCGTTTGTCAGACATATCCCAATTTCAGGTATTCAAAAGTTCTAAAGACAATCCAAAGGAGTATTTCCCTAGTAACACTAGTCATTTCCAGTTAGGAAGAACTGGGTAGCTGGGGAGGGAGACCTGCATTGTTTATCTATTCATAGTTTCTGAACTTTGTACCAGATTATCTACTCAAAACCACATAGAATTCAAATTTAAAGAGAATTTTAGGGACTGCAAGGGATGTGGGTCTGATCCCTGGTCAGGGAACTAAGATCCCACATGCCACATAGCATACCAAAAAAAACAGAGCATGTGCTTTTTTTTTTTTTTTTGAGATATTTCAGTTATGTAATTCTATATGATCTCTTGGAGTTTTCATTTGTATTTTAAATGTAAAACAGTGAAATTGTCAATGAACTGCTGGGGTAATATTTTTGTTTATAAAATGCAAATTTTAGCTCATACATGAAACATTCCTGAATTTAAATCATACCTTGAAAATTGAAATGTATTCTTTTTTTTTTTTTCATTTATTTTTATTAGTTGGAGGCTTAATTACTTCACAACACTGCAGCGGGTTCTGTCATACACTGACATGAATCAGCCATTGAGTTACATGTATTCCCCATCCCGATCCCCCCTCCCACCTCCCTCTCCACCCGATTCCTCTGGGTCTTCCCAGTGCACCAGGCCCGAGCACTTGTCTCATGCATCCCACCCGGGCTGGTGATCTGTTTCACTATAGATAATATACATGCTGTTCTCTCAAAACATCCCACCCTCGCCTTCTCCCACAGAGTCCAAAAATCTGTTCTGTACATCTGTGTCTCTTTTTCTATTTTGCATATAGGGTTATCATTACCATCTTTCTAAATTCCATATATATGTGTTAGTATGCTGTAATGTTCTCTATCTTTCTGGTTTACTTCACTCTGTATAATGGGCTCCAGTTTCATCCATCTCATTAGAACTGATTCAAATGAATTCTTTTTAATGGCTGAGTAATATTCCATGGTGTATATGTACCACAGCTTCCTTATCCATTCGTCTGCTGATGGGCATCTAGGTTGCTTCCATGTCCTGGCTATTATAAACAGTGCTGCGATGGACATTGGGGTGCACGTGTCTCTTTCAGATCTGGTTTCCTCAGTGTGTATGCCCAGGAGTGGTATTGCTGGGTCATATGGCAGTTCTATTTCCAGCTTTTTAAGAAATCTCCACACTGTTCTCCATAGTGGCTGTACTAGTTTGCATTCCCACCAACAGTGTAAGAGGGTTCCCTTTTCTCCACACCCTCTCCAGCATTTATTGCTTGTAGACTTTTGGATAGCAGCCATCCTGACTGCCGTGTAATGGTACCTCATTGTGGTTCTGATTTGCATTTCTCTGATAATGAGTGATGTTGAGCATCTTTTCATGTGTTTGTCAGCCATCTGTATGTCTTCTTTGGAGAAATGTCTGTTTAGTTCTTTGGCCCATTTTTTGATTGGGTCATTTATTTTTCTGGAACTGAGCTTCAGGAGTTGCTTGTATATTTTTGAGATTAATCCTTTGTCTGTTGCTTCATTTGCTATTATTTTTCCCAATCTGAGGGCTGTCTTTTCACTTTATAGTTTCCTTTGTTGGAGCACGTGCTTTAAAAGTGTTCCTAAAACATTTTCAGTAATTTTATAAAAGTAATAACAAAAAATACATAGTCTCCTAGAATGATTATATAGCTATAATCATCACCAGATTGCCGTGGAAATTAAACAAGTTAATGTTCGCAAAGTGCCTAGAATGGGCCTAGCATATTGGTAATAATTATGCAAATATTTGTTAAAAGTAAGTTGGTATCTAATGAGTTTTTTTTCCCCTCTTCCTTAGTTCTTAAATCATACTGAGAATATTGGGGGATTTTTTTTTAACTTTTTAAAAACTTTTTATTTGTACTGGAGTATAACCAATTAACAATGCTGTGACAGTTTCAGGTGGACAGCAAAGGGCCTCAGCCACACATATACATGTAGAGGAATTTATTTTACATGTCTACACATCTCAATTCTTTTCTACATTTTACTAAATGGATCTTAAAGGAGTGAGGTAACTCTTCAGTCAACACTCCTAAGAAATTTAGGCTTTTATTAAAACTCAAATTACTGCAGGCTGATGAAGATGTATTTGTCATTCCTTGTTATTTCTGTCAGGCACCAGAGAGAAAAAAATATCATTAGTTTACCAAAAATACCTCTCAAAATTCATTGATAATAATGATAATGATGGCTCTCAGTGCCCAATTCCTCATCTATAAAATGGGAATAGTAACAGTACATATTTTATGTGAATATTATAAGGCATGAATGAAATATTACTTGTAAAGCACTTTGAAAAATAACAAAGAACAGTGAACACTCAAAAAATAGAAGCTAAGTTTACTTATTTATTAAGCTCAGCTTTGCAACTCAAGACAGTTTTATTTGCAATCCACTCTTACATGCTACATTACATTACCTCTCATTTGCTCAACCAACACTTAGCCCATGCCTACTGTGTACCAATACGCTCTACCTGCTAATCCCCTGGATTTAAAAAAATAAGAAAATACCAAATTCTAAAATATTAATGTCTCTTTAAAATTCTAAAATCTACCCAAAGCTTAAAAAGTAAGCAAACAAGTATACCCTATACTGGTAGAGTAAAATGATGGCCAGGGTTATAGTCAAAATAGGATTATGCTGAGCATACTCATTTTGCTGGCAGGAGCCAAACACTTTCTATTGCTTGTCCTATGAATCAGAGCTGTCAAGAAATATGAAATATAGTACTTCTCAGTCAGAACTCTTTAAGTCAGTATATATTGCCAGGAATCTCAAAATCCAACATAAAAGCCTAAGGCCGGGCATCCCTGGTGGCTCAGTGGTGAAGAATCGCCTGACAGTGCCAGAGACAAGGGTTTGAGCCCTGATCCAGAAGAATTTCACATGCTGTGAGCAACTAAGACTGTGTTCTGAGCCCGGGAGCCACAACTACTGAAGCCACATGCCCTAGAGCCCATGTTACTCAACAACAAAGGCAACTGCAACTGAGAAGCTCGCACATGGAAACGAGAGCGTACACCCCTCACCACAACTAGAGAAAAGCCCTTGCAGCAAAAGACTCAACAAAACCAAAAACAAACCAAAAATCAAAATCCAAGACTACCCAGTTTTCATCCAATCAATTCCCAAAGTCCCTTTCAAGTTTTGTAAAAAGGTTATGTGTACCAGGGTTTCCCTGGTGGCTCAGACGGTAAAGCGTCTGCCTGCAATGCGGGAGACCCAGGTTCAATCCCTGGGTTGGGAAGATCCCCTGAAGAAGGAAATGGCAACCCACTCCAGTATTCTTGCCTGGAAAATTTCATGGACTGAGGAGCCTGGTGGGCTACAGTCCCTGGGGTCGCAAAGAGTTGGACATGACTGAGTGACTTCACTTATGTGTACCAAGCTTATACAGTAAGCTCCAAGAGGGCAAGAAACACTACTTTCAAATCTTAATGTCTCCCACAGCACCTAAAAGCCCTTTGTAAATAATGAGGCCATTAACAAAACCTTAAATCTTAAAACTGAATCTCCTACCACAGTATAACACAGCACACACGTTTCTCTCAATCCAATCTACCTGCCTTTCCCAAAGGACTAGATAGGTCCCACTTCCTGGGCTTTGGCTTCTGTTCATCCCCTGAACACCTATTTCTCCTTCTTCTTTAGGAATTTTTACTTCTAACTTTCATCTCAAAATAAAGTTATTCATGCAAACTTTTCCACGTAACTGCCACTCTAAGCACTTTGCACCCCGTCTCCTCCATCTCTGATGATGATCTCCTACATAAGCAATTTGAAATTTCTTAACATTTTTTGTCCACCATGGCTTTTGTCATGCTTTTATTAGGCTAAGCTGACATCTAGGTATCCTTCATTCCTGTAAAGTCAAAAGTACTATTGCTTTTTTAAAATAGAGCTTCAGTATCTGAATATTACTACCTACACCTATGTATTTAATACTATTTCATATTTTATAATAACATATTATCTATAATATTCCCATGGTACTTTGTACATATTTCACTGTATCATACTTATCTGCATATAAGTAGGGTAAACCATAAATCCTAGTTTGCTAAGGGCAATCCCAGTTTATTTTTGTTGCTCCAAGAGTATTATTATAATAGCATCCTTTCACTCTCAAAAGTAGCCTCGCTTGGATAACAAATTATGTATAGTGCTTAGTCACTCAGTCATATTTGACTCTTTGTGATGTCATGGACTGCAGCCCACCAGGCTCCACTGTCCATGCAATTTCCGAGCAAGAAGACTGGAGTGGGTTGCCATTTCCTCCTCCAGGGGATCATCCAATCTAGGGATTGAACTCAAGTCTACTGCATTGGCAGACAGATTCTTTACCACTGAGCCACCTGTCTAGGTTGGGCACAGCTTTTCTTCCAAGGAGCAAATGTCATTTAATTTGGAAGAAAAGTTATGACCAACCTAGACAGGATATTAAAAAGCAGAGACATTGCTTTGCCAACAAAGGTCGTCTTAAAGCTACGGTTTTTCCAGTAGTCATGTATGGATGTGAGAGTTGGACTATAAAGTTAAGCACTGAAGAACTGATGCTTTTGCACTGTAGTGTTGGAGAAGACTCTTGTGAGTCCCTGGGACGGCAAGGAGATCCAACCAGTCCATCCTAAAGGAAATCAGTCCTGAATATTCATTGGAAGGACTGATGCTGAACCTGAAACTCCAATACCATGGCAAAGAATATTCATTGGAAAGACCCTGACACTGGGAAAGACTGAAGGAAGGAAGAGAAGGGGGAGACAGGGGATGAGATGGTTGGATGGCATTACTGACTCAATGGATATGGGTTTGGGTGGAGTCCGGGAGTTGGTGATGGACAGGGAGGCCTTGCGTGCTGTGCTTCATGGGGTCACAAAGAGTCAGACACAACTGAGCGACTGAACTGAACTGATGCTATGGACATGAGTTTGAGCAAACTCTGGGAGTTGGTGATAGACAAGGAAGCCTGATGTGCTGCAGTCCACAGGGTCCAAAGAATTGGACATGACTGAACGACTGAAGTGAACTAAGCCACCTGGGTGAAAACTGAAAGTGAAAGTAACTCAGTTGTGTCCACCTCTTTGGGACCTCATTCTCCAGGCCAGAATACTGAAGTGTATAGCCATTCCCTTCTCCAGCGATCGAACCCAGGTCTCCTGCATTGCAAGCAGATTCTTTACCAGCTGAGCCACCTGGGAAGCCCTAATAAATTACGAGGCCAGGTATGTCTGTCTCCCTCCCACATCAGAATGGAGCTCTATAATTATAGAAACAATGACCAATTTGTTTATCTTCAGTGCTAACACAAAGAAGGAAGTCAAACATTTTAGTAATAATTGTGCACATGAACAATTAAAACTCAACAACAAATTTATTAAAGGCTTATTTTACTGATTCCTAAGACATTCCTAAGATTTTCAATAAACATTAAAAATTAAGAAAAAAAAACCAATGTGACTATTTCTATTAAAAATTCAATTATATACTCTAACAATCCAATAAAAAATTACTATTAATAAAACACCCAGGGACTTCCCTGGTGGTCCAGTAGTTAAGAATCTGCCTTGCCATGCAAGGGATGTGGATTCAATCCCTGGTTGGGGAATGAAGATGCCACATGCTGTGGAGCAACTAAGCCCATGCACTTTGGATCCCACATGATGCAACTAAAACCTGATGCAGTCAAATAAATACATATATACTAAAAAAAAAAAAAATTCTGAGTCAAAAATAAACAAAACAAAAATATTTTAAAAAAAAAACATATCCATACAGTCTTTTAGGTCTGATTATATAGTAGAAAACAGAATGGAATAATATCTTCGAAATGCTGAGGGAAAAATAACTGCCAATCTAGGCTTTCATTCACAACTAAAATATCTTGAAGAACAAGAGCTAAAGATTTCCAAGAAACAAAAATTGTAATTTGTCACCAACAGACCTTGAGTCTAGGAACTTCAACAGAATATAGTTCATGGCCACCCTCGCCTTTGAGATCGCCCACACTCCATGTGGAATGTGTTTTTCTAGAAATAAAATACTCTTCTTACCTATCACTTCATCTCTCACTGACTGCTTTCTGTGATGAGACATCAAGAATCTGAGCTTCATTAAGGCAAAACCCAGGGTGTGATCTCAGTTAAAAGACCATGGGTCTTGGAGCTCTGCTCAACTATGGGGCAGCCTGGATGGAAGGGGATTTGGGGGGAAATGGATACGTGTATATGAACAACAAAGTCCCTTCACTGTTCACCTGAAACCATCCCACACTGTTTGTTCATCAGTTATAGCCTGATACAAAATGAAAAGTTTAACAAACAAACAAAAGACCCCAGGCTCTGGACTCCCTGGTGGCCCAGGGTTGAGAAGTCACCAGCCAATGCAGGTACAGGGGTTTGATCCCTGTGCTGGGCTTAGTCGCTCAGTCATGTCCAACTCTGCAATCCCAGAGACTGTGGCCCACCAGGCGCCTCTGTCCATGGGGATTCTCTAGGCAAGAATACTGGAGTCGGCTGCCATGCCCTCTATGGGTTTGATCCCTGGTCCCAGGCTCAACAGTTTTGGTGCATGGACTTGGTTGCTCTGAGGCATGTGGAATTGTCCCAGGTTGGATCCCTGGTCCAGGAAAATTCCACATGCCTCAGAGTAACTAAGTCCATGCACCAAAACTATTGAGCCTGCATGCCACAACTACTAAAGCCCTTGCACCTAGAGCCTGTTCTCCTCAAGAAGAGCAGCCACTGCATGAGAAGCCCGGGCACACAACTAGAGAGAAGCCCCCACTCACCACCCAGTAACAAAGCCCCCTGGGCAACTGAATACAGTAAGAAAATATTTTTTTTTTCCATTTATTTTTATTAGTTGGAGGCTAATTACTTTACATCATTACAGTAGTTTTTGTCATACATTGAAATGAATCAGCCATGGATTTACATGTATTCCCCATCCCAGTCCCCCCTCCCACCTCCCTCTCCACCCCATGCCTCCGGGTCTTCCCAGTGCACCAGGCCCGAGCACTTGTCTCATGTACCCAACCCGGGCTGGTTATCTGTTCCACCCTAGATAATATACATGTTTCAACGCTGTTCTCTTGAAACATCCCACCCTCGCCTTCTCCCAGAGTCCACAAGTCTGTTCTATACATCTGAGTCTCTTTTTCTGTTTTGCATATAGGGTTATCGTTACCATCTTTCTAAAGTCCATTTATATGCGTTAGTATACTGTATTGGTCTTTATCTCTCTGGCTTACTTCGCTCTGTATAATAGGCTCCAGTTTCATCCATCTCATTAGAACTGATTCAAATGAATTCTTTTTAATGGCTGAGTAATATTCCATGGTGTATATGTACCACAGCTTCCTCATCCATTCGTCTGCTGATGGGCATCTGGGTTGCTTCCATGTCCTGGCTATTATAAACAGTGCTGTGATGAACATTGGGGTGCACGTGTCTCTTTCAGATCTGGTTTCCTTGGTGTGTATGCCCAGAAGTGGGATTGCTGGGTCATATGGCAGTTCTATTTCCAGCTTTTTAAGAAATCTCCACACTGTTTTCCATAGTGGCTGTACTAATTTGCATTCCCACCAACAGTGTAAGAGGGTTCCCTTTTCTCCACACCCTCTCCAGCATTTATTGCTTGTAGACTTTTGGATAGCAGCCATCCTGACTGAATACAGTAAGAAAATATTTTTAAGAAGACCATGGATAAAGGATATACTTCACGAAGAAGGAAAGTGATTCCAGGAGAATAAAAGCTAACAAAAAATTGGTGAAAAAGTGAAAAAAAAGAAACTTAACTTACATATTAATTGCATTAAAATAAAATGCTTAATTCAAAGAACTTGAAAATAACACGGTAGAATTATTATACTGAATTGACTAATTAATCAATTAATATACTGAATTAAGTGATTCACTCTAGTGCCCTTCTTCTGGAAGCTTATCCCTTCTACCAACACAACCTCCAACCACCCACTTGATTACTAAATGTCACCAAATTAGCTCAGTGTGGCCCCTCACCAAAACTAATTGTCCAGAGGTGTACAACTGGCCCAAGCAGGAGCAAACATGCACAATCTTTAGAAACTACAAGTATGAAAGCTGCTTCAGTCATGTCCGACTCTTTGCAACCCCATGGACTGCATGCAGCACGCCAGACCCCCCTGTCCATCACCAACTCCCAGACATTACTCAAACTCATGTCCATCGAGTTGGTAATGCCATCCAACCATCTTAACCTCTGTCATCCCCTTCTCCTCCCACCTTCAATCGTTCCCAGCATCAGGGTCTTTTCCAATGAGTCAGTTCTTCACATCAAGTGGCCAAAGTATTGGAGTTTCAGCTTCAACATCACTCCTTCCAAAGAACACTCAGGACTGATTTCCTCTAGGATGGACTGGTAGGATCTCCTTGCAGTCCAAGGGACTCTCAAGAGTCTTCTCTGACACCACAGTCATCAATTCTTCGGCCCTCAGCTTTCTTTATAGTCCAACTATCACATCCATACATGACTGCTAAAAACCATAGCCTTGACTAGATGGACCTTTGTTGGCAAAGTAATGTCTCTGCTTTTTAACACACTGTCTAGGTTGGTCATAATTTTTCTTCCGAGGAGTAAGCGTATTTTAATTTCATGGCTGCTGTCATCATCTGCAGTGATTTTGGAGACCAAAAAAATTAAGTCTGCCACTGTTTCCACTCGTTTCCCCATCTATTTGCCATGAAGTGATGGGACCAGATGCCATGATCTTAGTTTTCTGAATGTTGAGCTTTAAGCCAACTTTTTCACTCTCCTCTTTCACTTTCATCAAGAGGCTCTTTGGTTCTTCTTCACTTTCTGCCATAAGGGTGGTGTCATCTGCCTATCTGAGGTTATTGATATTTCTCCTGGCAATCTTGATTCCAGCTTGTGCTTCATCCAACCCAGTGTTTCTCATGATGTACTCTGCATACAAGTTAAATAAGCAGGGTGACAATATACAGCCTTGACGTACTCCTTTTCCTTTGGAACCAGTCTGCTGTTCCATGTCCAATTCTAGCTGCTGCTTCCTGATCTGCATACAGATTTTCAAGAGGCAGGTCAGGTGGTCTGGTTATTCCCATCTCTTTTAAGAATTTTCCACAGTTTGTGGTGATCCACACAGTCAAAGGCTTTGGCATAGTCAATAAAGCAGAAGTAGATGTTTTTCCAGAACTCTCTTGCTTTTTCGATTATCCAGTGGATGTTGGCAATTTGACCTGTGGTTCCTCTGCCTTTTCTAAACCCAGCTTGAACATCTGAAAGTTCACGGTTCATTTATTGTTGAAGCCTGACTTGGAGAATTCTGAGCATTACTTTGCTAGTGTGTGAGATGAGTGCAATTGTGCAGTAGTTTGAGCATTCTTTGGCTTTGACTTGCTTTGGGATTGGAAAGAAAACTGACCTTTTCCAGTCCTGTGGCCACTGCTGAGTTTTCCAAATTTGCTGGTATATTGAGTGCAGCACTTTCACAGCATCATCTTTCAGGATTTGAAATAGCTCAACTGGAATTCCATCACCTCCACTAGGTTTGTTTATAGTGATGCTTTCTAAGGTTCACTTGACTTCACATTCCAGGATATCTGGCTCTAGTGAGTAATCACATTTTACTGTGATTATCTGGGTCATGAAGCGCTTTTTTGTATAGTTCTTCTGTGTATTCTTGCCACCTCTTCTTAATATCTTCTGTTTCTGTTAGGTCCATACCCTTTCTGTCCTTTATTGAGCCCATCTTTGCATGACATATTCCCTTGGTATCTCTAATTTTCTTGAAGAGATCTCGTCTTTCCCATTCTATTGTTTTCCTCTATTTCTTTGCACTGATCACTGAAGAAGGTTTTCTTATCCCTCCTTGCTATTCTCTGGAACTCTGCATTCAAATGGGTATATCTTCCCTTTTCTCCTTTGCTTTTCACTTCTCTTCTTTTCAAAGCTATTTGTAAGGCCTCCTCAGATAGCCATTTAGCTTTTTTTGCATTTCTTTTTCTTGGGGATGGTCTTGATTCCTGTCTCCTGTACAATATCACGAACCTCCATCCATAGTTCATCAGGCACTCTATCAGATCTAGTCCCTTAAATCTATTTCTCACTTCCACTGTATAACTGTACCTTTACGGATCTAATTTAGGTCATACCTGAATGGTCTAGTGGTTTTCCCTACTTTCTTCAATTTAAGTCTGAACTTGGCAGTAAGGAGTTCATGATCTGAGCCACAGTCAGCTCCTCATCTTGTTTTTGCTGACTGTATAGAGCTTCTCCATCTTTGGCTGCAAAGAATATAATCAATCTGATTTCAGTGTTGACCATCTGGTGATGTCCATGTGCAGAGTCTTCTCTTGTGTTCTTGGAAGAGGAACGTGCTCCATGGAATTCTCCAGGCAAGAATACTGGAGTGGGTTGCCATTTCCTTCTCCAGGGGATCTTTCCAACCCAGGGATCAAACCCAGCTCTCCTGTTTTATCTTCTTTTAGTTTTGCTTCCTTTTGGTCTTTACCCTACTGGGCTCTTTGGGAACTGTGAGTATGTGTAACAGCATCTACCATACCTCATCATTTTAGCTTAGGCTGGATTTGAAGAGCCAAAACAGAAAAACACTGAAGAAGCCTTGAGACTCACAGAGAAATAAATCAGAGCTGCTGCTTAAGCTTCGCTTTCCTCTTCTTTATTATTTACTTTTTTAAAATGTAATCTCTCCTTTTATCAACCTTCATCATTTCATACTGTAAGCAAGTGAAATCACTAACAGTAAATAACCTTATGAATCTACTGAGTGTGAAGAGAAAACACCATGGTATAGATTATGCATGAAGAGGGAAACACCTAACTCTAGGGGCTTACAGTTGGTAAAAACTCAGGCTTTATTGTACAATAAGTATCATTATGTGTTACACAATTACTGGGTGCTGATTGCTTGCAGTGATACAAGCATAAGCAATCCTTCAAAATAAAAATCAAGAAACTACAGACAATCAAAAGCAAAGAGCAGGAGTCAGTAGGTACCAACTTGTCTTCATGAAGTGCTGCATGCCTTGACGATGCCTCCTCCTGTTTCTGCTATCTGAAGTGCTTCCTCCTTTCCTTCTTGTCTAAACAAGGACCCAGTTCCAGCCTTCCCTACTCCCTTCATCTGTCTATCTTCCTAACTGATAAGAAGTGAAAAATAACCTCTGTGGACTGACAGTATACTAGGAATTTTACATCACCACTTTTAAGCTTAACTACACCCTCGAGTTTCCCTGGTGGCTTGGAGGGTAAAGCGTCTGCCTGCAACGCAGGAGACCCGGGTTCAATCCCTGAGTGAGGAAGTTCCCCTGGAGAAGGAAATGGCAACCCACTCCAGTACTCTTGGCTGGAAAATCCCATGGATGGAGGAGCCTGGGAGGCTGCAGTCCATGGAGTCGCAAAGTCGGACACGATTGAGCGACTTCACTTCACTCACACCCTGAAGAAGGAAATGGTAACCTACTACAGTATCCTTGCCTGGAAAATCCCATAGACAGAGGAGCCTAGCGGGCTATAGTCTACAGGGTCGCAAAGAGTTGGACATAAGTGAACGACGGAGCATGAGCACGCTGGAAATGACAGCCTTTGCTGTCATTTGCTGAGTCTCTCCACTCATCATGGCAGAGTCATTTGTCTTAAAGAACATTACCTTATTTAACACCTTCCCAACCTTGCTATATGCTTACATGTGTCCTCTGCAGCTTGATTGTTGCATTCTCAATTACAGGAACTACATCTTCTACTTCACTCTTACCTCCACTCATCTTCTCTACTTTCCTCTCTTTCAAAATACACCCTTCCTAGTTCTCAATCTGTCCTCTTTACCACCACAATTATGACTAATAATAAAAGCTATTATTTACATTATTTTACACTGTACTAACAGTCTGCTAAATACAAAACATTTCATTTAATCCTCACAATAATCCCTAATGTAGGTATTGTCTTCCCATCTCACAGAGGAGGACAGAGGCTTGGAGATTTTAAAGAACTTGCTCTCTCGCAGAAGATGAAACATCACTGTGGACTGCCACAACGACCACAGCCCTCACTGTGATTTCCCACCCTCCACTTTCACCCTCTGTGACAGTCTGTACCATGACAACTTTCATGTTCAAACTACACTTCCAGAATCCTCTTCCCACCAGGTTCCTGGTGAGAGAGAGTCAAAGACGGAAATTACTCTCTGAAGATTAGGGTTAGATAGTTGGATGCAGAGTTGACAGAGTATTTCACTGTGTCTCTGCTCTCCCCTGTATTGCATGCAGCTCTTTCTTATTGTCAACCCTGCCAACCAAACAGCAACCTCAGGCCTACAATCAAAAGATGGACTGAAGACCGCAGAAGAGGTACCTAGGTAGAGACAACAGCTTTCTATACTTTGTACCAGCTCTACTATGTGGTCCCACACTTCAGTAGCTGGGTATAACTAGCTTCTCAGATTCACCTGCAAACTCTGACTTGCCCACTGCACCACTGCTTCAGGAAGGCTGATTAGTGACTTCTCTGATCTGCCAGTTCCCCCTTACAGACTTTGGTTTCCAAGCTTCTCCCACAACTCCGTAAGGTCTTCTACCTATCATAAATTCCTTAATTCCATGATACCACAGCAGTTCGTTCTTCCTTTGTGATTGAACCCTGACACATGCAACTACTCAAGCCTCCCCTCCACCTACTGACCAAGATCTCTGCAACTTTCCCTTTAGAGATCCTCCTGCATCACCAAATCTAAGCCTTAGTCCTTTCATAATTTCCAATCAAGCCTTCTTTAATCAGTTCTGAGCTGCCCATCTTTGAAAGCAGGATGAAGAGCCCTCATTCTATGAAGCCATATCACCCAAACTTGATCCTCCCATTTGCAAAAGAGCAAGATTTATATGAGAGAAAACACTAGAGTGGGTATCAGATTAACGAAAGTGTTAGTTGCTTAGTCATGTCCAACTCTTTGGGACCCCACAGACTGCAGCGCAAAAGGCTCCTCTGTCCATGGAATTCTCCAGGCAAGAATACTGGAGTGGATTGCCAATCCCTTCTCCAGGGGATATTCCTGACCCAGGGATTGAACCCAGGTCTCCAGCATTGCAGGCAGTTTCTTTAACATGTGAGCCACAAGGGAAGCTCTAGTTTAACAAATGCCAATACCAATTTATTACCTAAGAACAAAATAAGCTAGGAATACTTAATGTACTTCTATGCTTTGCTTAGAGATGTGAAGATGGAAGAAAGGAAGAATAAAGAAGCAGAAAGATTCTGAGGAAAAAAAAAATTTGCCGGGACTTTCCTGTGGTCCGATGGTTGCAGGGGGCACAGGTTCAATCCCCTGTTAGGGAACTAAGATCCCACACAGCCTCACAAAAATAAATATATACATTAAAAATTTTTTTGTTGATGTATGGTTTGCCCCAAATGTTTTTTCCATTGGGGAGTAAGAACTTTTTTTAAATGTAATCATTTGGGGCTTATCCAGTACATCCATAAAACTATTTTAAAATTTCTAGTGGGCATAAGACTGCAGGTAAAATTTTTCCAATACTTTTTTTTTCCTTTCCAAAAAGATCTTTCCTCCCTTTTGGCTAAAGTATTTCCAAAAATGTATTTCACTAGTCTTGGTTGCCCATTCATGAGAATAATTTAGTTCTTTTTCTGCTATTTTCTAGAATTCAATGGTTACTATCCTGGATTTTATCACTAAAATATCATCAGGTGACTCTGATTTCAATCATATCAGTCCTGAAGTTATTCATCTACTCTTTCAACATTTACTGAGCACCTATTATAGATCATCACAGTTCAACACAAGGTACCTGGCTATAAAATATCTTTAAGTAAAAGATGTCATTCTGACAAAGTAATCACATTTAAACAGAGCTATTTATCTTCCAAATGCTGCCCTGTAACAAATCTTTCCTGGATAGTTGTCATCTTAACAATCTCCCAAGCAAGAAAACTTGAATCTCTTTTCTATGATGCTGTGGCTCTCACAGAATCATGTATTAGATAGTCCTTAAGAAATCAACTCGGTGGGGGGGGGGGCCCTTCCCTGGGGGTTCAGTGTTTAAGAATCCACCTGGTGATGCAAGGGACATCAATTCTATACCTGGTCAGGGAAGATCCTGTGTGCTGCAAAGCAACTAAGCCTGTGTACCACAATTACTGAGCCTGAGCACTGGAGCCCGAGAGCTGCAACCACTGAGCCCACGATCCTCGAGGCTGTGCTCCACAACAAGAGAAACCACCACAAGAAGCAGCGCAGGCACTGCAATAAAGAGTAGTCCCCATGCAGCAAAAAAGACCCACCACAACCAAAAAACAGATAAATGTTTTTTAAAAAAGAAATCATCTAGGGCAACTTCTTCAAATTCAGAAATGTTGAACTCGGGACTTCCCTTGTGGTCCAGTGGCTAAGGCTCCACCCTGCAATGTGGGGGGTGCAGACTGGATTCCTGGCTTGGGGACTAAGATCCCACATGGTGTGGAGCAACTAAGCCGAAGCACTGCAAGTACTGAGCCCGAGGACCACAACTCTAGAGTTCCGTGTGCTACAAAGATCTCACACGACACAGCAAAGACCTGTGTGTACCTGCTATGTGCTAAGATCATGCTTTTTAAAAAATTACTGAAGTCACTTTGTCACAGTCAACTTTTAATTAATGGCAGATTTAAGAGTGAATTCAGGCTTTCTACCTACTATCAGTCTTCAAAAAACAGTATGAAATACAGTTTACAGTCTGTGTATTCACTTCAGGAACATTCAAGGCAAGAAATTCCTCAGGTACATCCCTAAGTAAACCTTCTAATCCTAAGGCAATATGCAACAGTCCATAACTATGGGACAAAACTTTGAGATGCTGATTAATACACATTACATGATCTCAGAACACAAAATTAATCTACTGTTTCTCAAATCATGGGGAAAGATTTATAATGAAGGTATATGGTGGTTTGGGGGTGAAGTCAACCGAATGCAGTCAAGTACTACTAACAGACTGGATGGTTAATGATACACTATCTCAAAGTAGATCTTTATCAACACTAAGGCTGAGCTAGCTACCTTCTACTTCTTTCATTTCCTTATAATATCTAATCAAATAAGAAAGTTCGTAAATGTTCTTTGACATACCATTCTTATACATTATGTCATACCATATAATAACTATTACTAATTTTACAAAGCACTCAACAGGTCTAAAAATGCCTAAACTGATTTTAAAGTGCATCAAAGCAATCATATAAACCATGATATTAATCTCTCTGCAAATTTAGTCAGAGAACATTGGTCTTGTTTCTTTCATATTAAAACAAAAGAACAAAATATTTTGAGTTAAAACTCCATAAATACCATTAAAATGTAGCTAAGTCAGTCAAACTTAGGGTAACGACAAACTTATCAAACAATAATAATGATAATGAAACATCTTCAAGTCAGAAATCTAAAATACAATATGAGTTAGGAGCACATAACTAATAGCACAGAAACAATTGAAAATTTATTTCGGCTTAGACTGCAGATCTGTTCTTAAAGACTTACAAAAATAATAAATATTATCTCACATTCTCCCACTGATTCCTATAATTTTCAGAAACCTTTCCACAGCCTTGCCTCTGTGGTAGAGCTGTTCACAAATACCTGACTTTTTCTGAGCATACAGAAACATTTCATTGAAATTCCCCACCCTGTTCAACTCATGCAACTACCATCTTTTAAGAATCTGAACTGTAAAAGGAGGTCTCTTGTCAATTACCTATCCATTTAATAAACATGTGGCAACAGGTATTGTGGCAACAGGCAACAAAACCAACAAAGCACTGCGTCTGTGCTTGGAGACCTGATTTCTCAGTGGAAGACACAGACCACTACAGGGCCGAGCGGTCAGTGGGTGGTGGAGGCGAGTGCAGAGTGCTCAAGGACCACCCTGCTCAAGGGAGTGGTGCTGAGCAGACGCAATTTGGGAATTATCAAAAGAATGCCAATAAAATCGTATCTTAAACTATCCTTTTAATTTGTCACTATTAATTTATTAAAGTCCATACTAAACGACTAACTATACAAATGGGGGGAAATTACCTCTAGAAAAAACTGAAGTTTATAAACTACAGAATGTTTTTTAAATTTATAGTACTACGAATCTCAAGCAAAACACTCTTGAGGACTTACAAGAAAGGTGGTGGGCTAGTTATGGGAACAACACCAAAGAAGAGTCTATTCCTATCCTCCAGACATGTTTACTAACACTCACTATGACGTGAAAATACAGAGTGAAGTTTAAAAGTTTATAATCCTTGAACTTCATAGAACAGTAGAATTAGGCCTAGTATTTAGACCTTCTGATTCTCAATCCAGTTCTCCTTTGCATAACACCAGAAAACAGTTTTCTCAAAATATTTTCTAGTAAAGTAACTCTTTTATATTTCAGCTATTCCTGAGCAACAAATATTGGCTAAGACTTAATTAAAAGAAGCATATTATTTGAGGGAATTCCCTGATGGTCCAGTGATAGGGTCTCCTCGATTTTACTGCCAAGGACTGAGGTTCAGTGAGGACTAAGATCTCACAAGCCACCAAGCCTCACGGTACAGCCAAAACACACACACACTCCTTGAGAGAGAGTACAGGAAAAGACAGGAACTGAATTGTCCTGTTCTCTCAAGTCAGGTCTCTTTTTATTCATAACTGGTGATAACCTTGAATTCATTTAAAATCCCTAAAATCAGAACCTGATTAATACAGCTGCAAAATCAGAACCTGATTAATACAGCTGCATAGAATATTTTTACAATTCCTGTGATTCTGTTGCTGTCTACAGACCAACAAAAGATTGTTAACATTGAAATCCAAAAGTTAGCTTGCCAGCAGATGCAGCAATAGATATTACTACCTACTGAAAGCTGAAAGATTACTGGAGAACACATGCCAACTGCAGTGGGGAAAATATACCTCACCTAAAGAGGAGAGCCAGAGAAGGCAAAGGCACCCACTCCAGTACTCTTGCCTGGAAAATCCCATGGACAGAGGAGCCAAGTGGGCTGCAGTCCATGGGGTCGCTATGAGTCGGACACAACTGAGCGACTTCACTTTCACTTTTCACTTTCATGCGCTGGAGGAAATGGCAACCCCCTCCACTATTCTTGCCTGGAGAATCCCAGGGACAGGGGAGCCCAGTGGGCTGCCGTCTATGGGGTTGCACAGAGTCGGACACGACTGAAGCGACTTAGCAGCAGCAGCAAAGAGGAGAGCTGAAGCTGAAACTCCAATACCTTGGCCACCTGATGCAAAGAACTGACTCGCTAGAAAAGAGCCTGATGCTGGGAAAGACTGAAGGCAGGAGGAGAAGGGGACGACAGAGGATGAGACGGTTGGATGGCATCACCAGCTTGATGGATATGAGTTTGAGTAAGCTCCAGGAGTTTGGTGATGGACAGAGAAGCTTGGCATGATGCAGTCCATAGGGTCACAAAGAGTTGGACACGACTGAACTGACTGAAAGAGGAGAATGAAAGAGCTGGTTTAAAACTGAACATTCGAAAAACTAAGATCATGGCATCCGGTCCCATCACTTCATGGCAAACAGGTGGGAAAAAAGTGGAAACAGTGGCAGATTTTGTTTTCTTGGGTTCCAAAATCACTGCAGAGGGTGACAACAGCCACAAAATTAAAAGATGCTTGCTCCTTGGAAGCAAAGCTATGACAAACCTAGACAGCGTATTAAAAAGCAGAGACATCACTTTGCTGATAAAGGTCCATCTAGTCAAAGCTATGGTCTTTCCAGTAATCATGTAGGGATGTGAGAGTTGAACCATAAAGAAGGCTCGGTGCCTAAAAACTGATGCTTTCAAACTGTGGTGCTGCAGAGGACTCTTGACAGTCCTGTGGACAGCAAGGAGATCAAACCAGTAAACCCTAAAGGAAATCAGCCCTGAATATTCACTGGAAGGACGGATGCTGAAGCTGAAACTCCAATACTTTAGCCACCTAATGGGAAGAGCTGACTCACTGGGAAAGATCCCGATGCTGGGAAAGACTGAGGGCAGCAGGAGAAGGGGACAACAGAGATGAGATAGTTGGATGCCATCACTGACTTAATGGACATGAGTTTGAGCAAACTTGGGGAGATAGCGAAGGACAGGGAAGCCGGGCATGCTGCAGTCCATGGGGTCGCAAAGATATGACTTAGCAAATGAACAACAACCCCCATAACCAAGTGATCAAACTCAGGATCACAAATAATAGGACTTAACAATATATGATCCCTGATGGGAAGTAATATAAAGTACACAGCAACACTCAGTAGTTATTCTTGCCCAAAATATTTAACCTGAAACTAATGATTCTTTAAGTCTAGCTTACAGTTAGCTAATGTACGAGGCAAAGAGGAACATGCTAAATGACACCATGGGGGGGAGGGAATCAGACAAATCCAGAATGTGACTTGTTTTATAAGATAACTGGCTTGATCTCTTTTATGAAAAAAAAAATCCATTTTATAAAATGGAGAGATGATGGGACTTCCAAGGCATCCAGTGGTTAAATCTCTGTGCTTCCATAGCAGGGGCCACAGGTTCAATCCCTGGTTGGGAAACTAAGATCCCACATACTGTGTGGCATGCCCAAAAGATAAAAAAATAAATAAATAAAATGGAGAGGTGATATTGTTTTAGATTAGAAGAGATCAAAGAGACTTAACCAAATGTAGTGAATAAACCTTGATGGGATCCTGGTTTGGTGGGATTAAGTATAAAAGGCCATAAAAGATCTTTCCAGCACAAGTGGGAAGATTTAAACATGGATGGATACTAGATTACATTAAGAAATTAACAATAAGAATTTATTCTTATTAATAACTATTCATTAGAAAGTTAACAATAATGATATCTTGGCTATGTAAGAAAATGTCCTTATCTTTGGGAATGCAAGTTGGCATATTAGGGGTAAAGTGTCATAGTGTCCACAGTTTGTTTTCAAATGGCATAGCCAAAAATGCTTCCTAAGTGGCTCAATAGTAAAGAAGCCGCCTGCCAATGCAGGAGACATGCAGGAGATAGGGATTCAATCCCTGGGTTGGGAAGATCCCCTGAAGGAGGAAATGGCAACAGATTCCACTATTCTTGCCTAGAAAACCCCTTGGATAGAGGAGCCTGGCGGGCTACAGTCCATGGGGTCACAAAGAGTGGGACATGACTGAGCAACGGTGCCACGGGCACCCATGGCCAAAAATCATGTCCACATTATGGCGAGATGCCAACAAGTAAGTCTACAGGATTACCACGTGGGTGTTTGATATCACCAAATTCCTGTGTACTTAACACTGCTTCATAATGAAAAGCTGGGGCTGGGTTGGGGGGCAGGTAGGAGGGAGCTTAGAGAGCTCCAATTCTACAAGGAAAAAAATAAAGTCAATCTGATACTAAAGCTGTGGGACTTGTCTAGAACCAAACACAATGCCATTTTAATACAACATCTATTAAATATAGTTTACTCCTCTGGTAGCAATAAGGTAAACATGGGATGAAAGTTCCAATTAAAACACTTAAAAGACTGAATCTACAATGTAATCATCAAATTATTTACAATAAATCTTTAATAGTTATTTCTTTCAAGAGAGATTCATGGAGACCATGACTAGATAACCATTCTATAATGATATTACATTCAACAAGACTCAACACACGTTTATATTTTAAACAAACAACAAATCTATCTGTGAACCATCCACTTCTTAACTCTGTAATGCAACATTTTCTCTACAGACATTACACAGACATTGAACTACAAATTTTCTTAAACCTGATAATACATTAAAAGAAATTATGAAATACTACAATTTGGGGCATCAATAGATTTCTTCAACATTTACAACTATGCATGAAACTTAAGTTACTCGAGAATTTTATCAACACTTTCTTCTGCAAAGAGAAATGTAAAGGCTCTCTAGCTTTAATCATAATCAAAGAAACAGTATAG
This sequence comes from Odocoileus virginianus, assembly GCF_023699985.2. Lineage (NCBI taxonomy): Eukaryota > Metazoa > Chordata > Mammalia > Artiodactyla > Cervidae > Odocoileus > Odocoileus virginianus. The sequence goes on along the minus strand of NC_069686.1, from coordinate 62,185 downwards.
GTCAATGCTAAAATGAGAATTTCAGTTAGTTTATAAATACTCATTACTTTGCTACATACATAGGAAAGAAAACAATCACATCATTAAAAGATAACTTTTTACAACACTCTACACATTAAATTCTGGCCCTTCACTCAGAGATATTGCACAAGTTAATGCACAAATTACTAAGTATGTTGTCATTGCCACATAATCCAGAAACAAATTTTGCAATAAGGAAATCTCAAGCAAATAACCCAACTGTGAGTTCCCTGTATGCATCAAAAATAAACTGCACAAACCGTAACTTTTCAAGAAATATGGAGTTTAACTAAATCTATTTCTTCTTTTTGATAAGAGGGGGAATATTTTCTGTCCGGTCAGTTCCACCGCAAAAAAAGAAAAAGGTAAAGGTGCATGGAGTCACCTTTTAATAGTAATTTTTTGGGAAAGAACCAAGAAAATCATTTGGCTAGACTGCAGCAAAACACAATAGAGGCATATAAGCTCGATCTACTTATGTAAATATTTAGATTTTACTCCCAAGAAGAAACTTTTCAGGTTTTCTCATTTTCCTCACATATTTATTTTCGCAAGATCAGAAATACACTTCTACGGAGAAGACATCATATTCGAACCAAGGCTTTCCCAGATTACCAAGCTGCGTGACCTTGGGCAAGTTCCTGAATCTGAGCCTCGATGTTTTCAACCATAAAATGGAGAGACACTATCACCTCACTGGGCTTCGAAGGTGAGGTGAGACAATGCACGATAAATACTGGGGGCGTAACAAGTGCTCGCTGAACGGTCCATAAAGAGAAAAGGGCATCAACCCTAACCACTAGTGTACGACGATACAGCGGGGCAAAGACAAGCACTTTCTCGCTTCCTGTATGTAAGATTTCTGCTTCTCCCAAGGACCAGGCGCAATGTTCCTTCCAAAGGCCCCACGGAGTACGCGTCTTGACAGCTCCACCGCCCAGCGGTCTACTTCGCTCGGACCTGGACTTCAGGACAGGATGCCAGGGACCCAAGGTCCGCCCACCCCAAGAGAGGCTACAACTTAGCTAAATCTCCGCCCCAGGGGCTGCGCCCAGGCAGGCAACTGCCCCCTCCTCACGTCCGGCCCCCTCCCCGCTCCGCCACCGCCACCGCCACCGCCACCGCCACACATTTGTGCGGGCGCGCGCGCGCGCTCACACACACACACACACACACACACACACACACGCACGCACACGCACTTACCCGCCGCTCCGCGGGGACGTATGGAGCCGCAGACCCACCCCTCCGCCCCCGCGCGGCCTGTCACTGCGCCCCCCGGTCGAGGGAGGCTGCGGGCCCCCGGGGACCGGAGGGGCGCACGAGGAGTCGGGCGCGGGCCGGGGGGCCAGGCCCGGCCCTCCTTCACATGGAGCCCGCGCCGGGCGCAGCGGCGGACTCGTGGACCGCGGCGGCCGGCCGGGGCCTCTCGGCGCCCCTCGTTCCTTCTCGCCGGCGCGGCCCAGAGGCCCGCGGGAAGCTGGGCAGAAAAGGAGGAAGCCGCGGGCCGGGCGCCGCCGAGGCCGGAGAAGGGGCGGGAGAGACGACTCCGCGGCCGGGAGCACCGGGCCTCCTGGTAGTAGTCGCCGCCGCCGCCGCCGCTGCGGGCCGCAGGACCCCCGAACACCGCACCCAGCGACCGCACCACCCTCGTCGGGAGCCGCTGCTGAGGGTAGCCCGGCCGCCACTACACACGGACCCGTGACGTCGGGCGTAGCGCGGCGCACGTCACGGCCGGCTCTCTCGTGCGCGCGCAGCCCTCCGCCTGTCGGGAGCGGAACCCGCCGGGGGCGCGCGCTCGCTCAGAGCGCCGCACGGAGGCCGAGTGGGGAGCGTGTCCGCGCCTGCGCAGTGGCTGGCTGCGCCCACGCACGCCCGGTTGCACACGCCGGCTCGGTAGTGCGGAGATTCCTGGCCTGCCGGGGCTATTGCGCCGCTTTGGCGATAGCTCGGGGCCGCCGGCTCCAGGGCTGTGCGCTCCCGCACACACATGCACCTCAGTTCTCTCGCGTCTACCGGAGTCCTCAGCTCCGAGACTCCAAACCAAACCTCGAAAATGGTCTCCCGCGTGGGCATCTGGCAGAGCGGGAGCAGCAGAGCACGAAGAGGCTGCGACCCACTTCGAGTCATAGCAAGTCGTTTGCAGGCGAAAACATTTCGTTTTTGCATCTGGTTTCAGCATTTTTTCGTAAAAGACTTAAGAAATTTTTGTCGACTTGTCACCTGACCGTGAACCACTACCCTGGAGATCGGCCTTCTAAGTTTTACAGTTCAGTGTTTACTTCTTGTATGTATTCGAGGTCGGCCCAGCAAGTATTATTATTTTTTTTTATGTTTATTTGTTACTTATGTTTATTTTATTTTCCTTTTTTTCCCTTTATCTAAGTATTACTTTTTAATTGTTAACAAATGTGGAAATCTCGGCGCAGGAAGATGAATTGACACACCACCCCCATGACTTGTGACAGAGTCTAAAACCCAGTCGCTTTCACTGAATCTTTTCTTCACTCCCCGTCGCCTCGCAGTACTAAGTACAAACTCATCGCGTTAGCGTTGAAGGCCTCTGTCATGTAACTGACCTGCATTTTGATTGTCTTTAGTTCACACTACTTTGATCCAGAGAGTATCGTTCTGCCCCATCTCTTGTTTCCTCAAATACCCCTTACAACTTCCTGCGCCATTTCTTCCCTCTTCAGCATCTACGTGCTTTCATGGTAGGTTATGGATCCCACCTGCTTCCTGCCTTTTCCAGACCTCGTATCAAAGTATGAAGTAAGCAGCTACCCAACTTGCGGCCCTGGACTGTGGGAAAGGGTGTTATGTAGTAAAGTAGCTAGGTCCCCTCCGTGAAGTTTTTATTACAGGCACATTAGCAGTGTTGTCAAAGGAGCAGGAACAGAGATGTTCATTGGCAAGTTTTTATAATGGTGAAGCCTGGAAACCTAAATGACTCGGACTGAGCGGATAAATAATGGTTCATTTGCTCTGCAGAGAATTAGGCAGCCACCACAAAGAAAGGCTAATGCTGGAGGACCTCAAAAATACAAAGCTAAATAGAAAAGCAGTTTGCTGCCCCTAATTTAAAAAGTAGAGTACTTTAAGCTTATGTATGCAGAAAACCGGTCTTTAAGATGGCTTTTGGTTCTAACATCTAAGCCTGGTATACCACAGAAAAATAAAGGATCTCAATATACTTGGGCAGGATTTAAGTCTTAAACTTTTATGTTATTTTCCATGGTTCCTGGCCTGACCATATAGTACTCACTCAATAAAACCTTGTTTACTAAATAATCTTAAAATGGAGATGGATTTTTCCTCATACCTCTGCTCACTTTTTCTCTCCCTACCCTAACTGGGACTTCATCAACCATTTTCCACCACACGTATATATTAATTAAAGCCTCTTTTTTTTCTTTTTCTCCAGTCTCTTCTTACATTGGTGAGATACTTGCTTAGACATTAAATCTCTGGCATCCTGGCTTATTTGGGGATATATGATTACAAATTAATGAACTTGGAATATTTTTTTTTCAGGTGCAAGGAACAAAACAGCTTAAACAGTAAAGTTTATTTTCTCACATAACAGAAATGAAGTAACTGGGCCCACAATTGGCTAATGGCTGTGAATTGTCATCTCTGCAGTCAAAAGATGACTACCTCATCTTTTGACATTATGACCTCCCACTCAGAAAAAGGGAGAAAGTCTTCTGTCTTCTCACTCTCTAATAAACTTTTAATTTTAGAATAGTCTTAGATTTACAGAGAAGTTGAGAAGATAGTACATTGAGTTCCTATATACCCCACACCCAGTTTCCTCTTTAATTCATATCTTACGTTAAAATGATAATTTGTCACAATCAGGGAACCAATGTTGATACAATATCATTAACTGAAGTCCGTACTTGACTCAGATTTAAAGACATTAGTTTTTACCTAATGTCCTTTTCTTGTTTCAGAATCCCATCCAGGACACCACATTATACTTGGTTATCATGCCTCCTTAGGCTTCTCTTGGCCATGACTTCCTTTGTTTTTTATGACCTTGACAGTTCTGAGGAGTGCTAGTCAGGTGTTTTGAGGAATATCCCTTCTCTCTGGTGTCTCTGATGTTTTTCTGGTGATTAGTCCAGGGTTGTTGGTTTGCGGGATGCAGATCACTGAGGTAACGTTATTCTCACCACAGACTTATCAAGGACATTCCTGACCACATGACTTAACGGCTGTTGAGCTTGACCTTGATTGCCTGTTTGTGGTTTTATTTGTCAGATTTCCTCGCCTTCTTTCCATGCAGTACTCTCTGCAAAGAAATCACCCTTCTCACACCTGGAGCTGGGGATTTAGGCTCCATTTCTTGGAGTACAAAGTATTGACATGAATTCCATGGAATTCTTCTGCATGGGAGATGTGTCCCTTCTCCCTCAGTTACTTACTTATGGAATTGTTTATTTATGTCACTATGGACTCATGGGTATTTATGTTATCTCTGGTTTAAAGAACCTCTTGTTGAAAGAGGAGAGTGAAAAAGTTGGCTTAAAACTCAACATTCAGAAAACTAAGATCAGGGCATCCGGTCCCATCACTTCATGGCAAATAGATGGGGAAACAATGGAAACAGAGATTTTATTTTGGGGGGCTCCAAAATCACTGCAGATGGTGAGTACAGCCAAGAAATTTAAAAATGCCTGCTCCTTGGAAGAAAAGCTATGATCAACCTAGACAGCATATTAAAAAGCAGAGACATCACTTTGCCAACAAAGGTCCACCTAGTCAAAGCTATGGTTTTTCTAGTCATGTATGGATGTGATAGTTGGACTGTAAAGAAAGCTGAGTGGCAAAGAATTGATACTTTTGAACTGTGGTGTTGGAGAAGACTCTTGAGAGTCCCTTGGACTGCAAGGAGGTCCAACCAGTCAATCCTAAAGGAAATCAGTCCTGAATATTCATTGGAAGGACTGATGCTGAAGCTGAAACTCCAGTACTTTGGCCACCTGATGCAAAGAACCGACTCATTGGAAAAGACCCTGATGCTGGGAAAGATTGAAGGCGGGAGGAGAAGGGGACAACAGAGGATGAGGTGGTTGGATGGCATCACCGACTCAATGGACATGAGTTTGAGTCAACTCCAGGAGTTGGTGATAGACAGGGAAACCTGGCATGCTGCAGTCCATGGGGCCGCAGACTGAGTGACTGAACTGAACCGATAACCCAATGCCACATTATTTATTTTGTTCAAGTTACTCCAAGTTTGGGCATTAGGAACTCTTTGCATTGACTTTTGTCGCCCTTTATATATACCCATCATTGTGAGGTGTTTTCTTGTGTTGGTTTGTTTTGGGATGTTGAGTGTTTTTGTTTTGTTTTGTTTTTACTTTTAGAGCATGCCCCTATTTTCTGACCTTACCAGAGGTGCCAATTCATCTTGACTGTTTCCTGCCCCAGTCCTAGAGTCAGCCATTTCTCCAAGGAGCCCTGTTTCCTTTTATTGGGGAATGACATTAGAAACAAAGATCTGATGTCCTCACATCAGCTCTCCCGAGGAGGCTGCCTCTTTTGTTTTTGCAGCAGGATCTTCTAATGGTGGCCCCAAATTCATTCTTTTCTTTCCAAAGTCATTCGATTTTACCTTAGTACATAGCATCCCTGCCCCATAGTAAAAGGTCAATTTCCCAATCTCACTTGCAACTCATCATAGCTGGGTGAGTAAGTACTGTCTAAAGGGAAATCAATGAAAGTGTCTAGTCCAAGTACCTGCTTTCAGAGACCCTTCCTCAACAGGCCACTGCTTTTGCCCCTCTGTCTTCATCCCTTCCTCCATTCCAGAATACTTCCTGGCCTTCTTGGAGAGTGAAAAACAGGAATGGTGGAGCTGGAGGCAGAGCCCTCTTCCCAGGGCTCTGTACTTTCATGAGAGAGAAGAGTAAGTACTTGTCATCAGTAGATGAACCTACTCCTAAATGCGTCTCATTGGTAGGAGCTGGGCCTTGTGTCTGTGCCTGCAAAGGACTCAGCTTTACCACAATGGGTTCAGCCCCCAGAAGGCCCACCCTGGGACTGAGAATGCTTCCAGGCCATGTCTGGACAGAAACCTGGGTTAGGTTGCAGGGGAGTGGAGGGATGGATGGTGGTCGTGTGGTAGCCAATGGAGTGTACCTGAGAAGTACTTGGAGAGTCAGGATGTGGAGAGCCAGAGCAGGACCCCTTAAGCTTATCTTATACTGTATAAATGATCTGTGGGAAATCTGTTATCCTTGTCATCCTCAGGGCAGCTGCGGTTGAAACTCAACTTTGCTGTTTTAAAAAGCAAAACATTAACAAGGTAGATCTTCTGATAAAAGGTGCATAGTGCTTCCGCAATCAAAAAAAAAACTCATTTCTGGGATTTCTGCTATTTAGAATAGCCCTAGTTTTCTGAGTTTGGTGAAAGGCCATATGAAGGATTTCTAACAGAGGGATTATCTTGAATTTTCTGTGATCTTGATCATCTCCAATTCTTTCATTTATCTGTTGCTAATACATACATTTCTTTAAAATTGTTCTATATTTCCTGTTGTACATATTAATAGAAAATGTGGAATACACAAAGGGAAAAACCCTCTAATTCATTCTGTAGCTCTGTTTCCATCCCATCTTTTCTCTATGTATGGAGCTTTGTTGTAGGGGTGTTTTTTTACTTTTAGATACATTTTTAGATAGTTTTTAAGTAATTGCACATGTAATTTTATGTCCTACTTTTTTCATTTACACAGGATAAGTAGTTTGACTTTATCTTCCCTTATACTTGCAAGCAAATTTGAAAAGCTGGCATATATACTTAAAGTTTTACCTTTATTCTAACCTTTTAAATGAAAAATGTTCATAAAATGGATATATGTGGAGCCAGTGACAGCTTCTTGGCTGCCATGGGACATATTAGAGATTTTTTTTTTTTTTTTGCGCTTAGTGTGTGAGGCAGTGAGAACAACCACAGGAGATCCCAGTGCTCACCTAGATCTGAGAAGTGAAGCTCATACAGATAACAATGATGGTTTTTTTATTCTATTAGCCCTTACCCAGCGTGATCGAATTTTGCTTACAAAGTTAAAAGAATATTATGGATTACCACTGGGAGAGAATCTCCTGTTTTGGAAAAGAACCGAGAGATACTTAAATCGTATGTTTTATCTGAGTTGGTGCATTCTAAGACTATCTAGCTGTAAGATACGCTTTTTTTTTTTTTTTTTTGGCTGTACCTTGTGGTATGTGGAATCTAGTTCCCTGACCAGGGATCAAACCCGAGCCCGCTGCATTAGGAGCTCAGAGTCTTAACCACAGGACCACCAGGGCAGTCTTAAGATATGCTTTTCTTTCTTTACTGTATTTTTCTTTATTTTTGACTGTGTTGGGTCTGAGTTGTGGCAGTTGTGCACTCTGGCTTCTCTCGTTGCAGCTCGTGGTCTTAGCTGCCCCAAGATGTGTGGGATCTTAAGTCCCCATCCAGGGATTGAACCTGAGTACACTGAGGAGGAGGAGAGTACAACAGAGGATGAGATGGTTGGATGGCATCACCAACCCAATGGACATGAGTTTGAGCAAGCTCCGGGAGTTGGTGATGGACAGGGAGGCCTGGTGTGCTGCAGTCCATGGGGTCACAGTCAGACATGACTGAGCGATGAACTGAACTGAACACTGTATTGGAAGGCAGATTGTTAACCACAGGACCACCTGGGAAGTCACCCAAGATACACTTTTAAAACATCAAGTTGTGTGGTCTTACCTGGTGTGGTCCAGTGGTTAAGATCCTGTGCTTCCAAGGCAGGGGACCCAGATTTGATCCCTGGTCAGGGAACTAGATCCTGCATGCTGCAACCAGGAGTTCACATGCCACAACGAAGATTGAAGATGCTGGGACCCAGCACAGTCAAATAAATATTTTTTTTAAAAAACATCAAATTGTCAACAACAATAATCATTTTTTAAGGTGGCTATTTGCTTGGGGCCTCCTGCTGGCCTCCGCCACTGCAGCAGCCCCTAACCCAACTACCATCCATGGGCTCCTCCCTTCTGACTTGTTAACAAAACAAGGATTGGCTGCTTCTTCCCTTCCTCCTGTTTTTATTAATGCTGGCTTCTTACTTCTTTTCCATTCCACTTGTGCCTTCTCTCTCTACCGCACTCTCCTTTATCAAATTTTATTAGTTATTTTTCACAAACATCCTATGAAGTAGGTTGGCAGAATTAATACCTCATTTCCCTATGAGGAAAAAGTGTCAGAGAAATGTTGGGTTGCACCAGGCCCCTGGGACACCTAATGGAGCAGCCCTGAGCTGGAGCCTGCCTGCCCAGGCCTCCCTGGTCCTGATGTCTCACTTGGCTCCTTGATGCCAGCTCCCTCAATTCGCCTCATGCCCTATGCCCCTCCTGGCACCAGGGCTCTGCTCTCCAGGTTCAGCCTCACCATTCCTGAACCATGGTCCTTCTGTCCAAGCCTTCCCCGCCCCATCTCAGATCTGCTTTGCAGGACCCTAAGCCTCCATGGTACACCATCAAGTGGGTTGACACTAGCAGAGGTGAGTGAAGAGTTAGCCATATCCCTCCTTAAGGTTCATCATATCCCTCAACCCTGTGTAACATAGCTCCTTCCACAAGTGGCTTCTACAAGGCAAGTCGCAAGCGTTGGTATCCTTTCTTCAACTGGTTCAACGTAACAAAACAGCCTGGCTGAAGCTGAGCAGTGCAGGGTTCAGTGTCCCACTGACCCTTCAGGCCCTCCAGACTGCTCAAACCAGTCTCAGAGAGTGGGGCTCCCTGTGCCCTCAAATGGTAGTCATTCTGCCATGGCCAGGCCTGGTAGCTCTGGCCAGGCTGAACCATACAGAACACTCGAGTCGGCAGACACTGGTGTCTGCTCTTCTCGGCCACTTCATTCAGCATCCTCATCTGAAGACAGGGCAAGGCATCCTGGCCCAGGACTGTGGTGGACACAGTGGGGTAAGGCATGTGAAAGCCATTGGGAAACAGCACTTGTCCCCACCTGCTGCCCACAAGAAGCCCAGCACTGCCCCTCCCTGCTAGACTGCAGAGCCAGCAGGCCCTTCGGAATGGAGGGCACCCAACACAACCGGAAGGTGCAGTTATGGCCTCACATTAGGAGTCACCACCTCTCGTTCCTGGAGTTCACACCAGTGATCAGGCTCTGATGAGCCAACTGGCCAGTCAGCCTTAAGCACAGAACAGGGTCTGTGCCAGGAGAAATCTATGCTGTTTTCTATGCCATGGGAGACACAGCCGACTATCTGGAGCCTCTGAGATCATCCTTCCCCCACGCTCCCTAGCCCTCTCCCACCATCCCTGAGACCCAGGCTCTCATGTCCTCTGCCCTGGAAGTAATTCACACCAAAGCAGGAAATGCTGAAAGATGTTACCCCCAGAGTCTTATAAGGTTATAAAGTTGTAGAGACATTTTGAGCAGAGAAACTGTACTGTGATTGGTCTGGCTTGGGTTCCCACGGCCAGTGAACCGGGCTCTTACTATAAATTCCTGTACAGGCCGGTGCCTGGTTTTGCTGAGTGCTCACTTGCCAGTCCAGTGTCTGTGCCCTGCCTTTCGCCTAACTCCAACGCTGGAAGATCCGGTAGCCTGAGGGGGCCTATGAGTCAGAATCGCAGCGATGATGAGTATATTCAGTGCCCTGGTAGGGTTTCTGAATGCTGTTCTCCATGGACAGGACCAGGACTGGTGCAGACGTGTGAGGCCCTGGACCGTCTTACATCAGAGAGTGACGAAGTGCTAGGAAGACCATACAGGCATGTTAAACAGCCTCAGGAGTCAGCGTAAAGGAACTGCTGCTGGCCAAATATGGAACGTGTTGAACATTAAAATAGTGAATTCTATCCCATATTATAGAATGACCCATGAGTCATACTGACACATAAAGGAAGAAGAAGGGAAAACCCTCCATAGCAGAAGAATTCCACTGATAAGTAAAAGGTATGGTGGCATTAGGTAATTCATGTTGCACATTCAGACAGGTGGGTGAAAGCCTGATGAGAAGTAGAATACTCACTTTCAAAGTCTCTCTACTCAAACGATAATTACAAAGGGGAAACAGTAACTTTATGATGGAGAAACCTGGCAAACACCATCTTCAGCACACAAAACAAATACCTTGCAGCTCTGCCACTTAGGCTTCCAGAAGTCACCACTGCAGTGGCCGCGAGGAGCGACCTTCGTCCCTGTGTACATGCTGTGCTCAGCGACTTGTGCTCAAATTCAGGCCACGTACACATTGCTACATTGATTACTGACCAAGGAAGTACTTTCAACTCAATAAATAGCTGTTTCCTATGGATGGCCACTTGGCATACAGGTCAGACTTGACTTTGAATGTCTGCCAAACTGTGAGCTCTGGCAGGCTGCTTAACCTCTCTGAGCTTCAATCTTTCATCTATATAATGGAGATGATAATAATAATACCTATTGAATGAATCAGCAGTTCCATTTCTAATCTTTCCTCAAGAGAAATGAAAACATAGGTCCACACAAAGACTTGCATATGTATGTCCACAGCTGCTTTTTTTATGATAGCCCCAAACTGGAAACAACCCAAATATTCATCAACTGGTTAGCAAAGAAAGGAAAAAACCAGGGCTCACTAAAATGAATTTCAAAAGCATTATGCTAAGTTAAAGAAACTAGACAAAAGACTACAGTGCATGATTCCATTTATATGAAATTCTAGAAAAGGTAAAGCTATAGTGATCAGTGGTTGCCAGGGGCCAAAAGTGGAGACTTGTCAGCAGAAGGATAATGGGAATGTTCTATTTTATATGTCATGAACATTGTGGTGTGGTAGTGAAAAGCTTATATACTTTTGTCAAAATTCATCAAACTATATACATAAAATTGCTGGATTTTGTTGTAAATTAAGCCTGATAAAACTGATTTTTAAATACCTACTTTACAATGTCACTGTGAGGGTTAATGCAGCCCGGAGCTCAGTGCCTGAGTAGGACAGCAGATCTGAAATAATAGCTGTTAACCACGCGCACAGTCTTTGACCTTGCAGGCAAATGTGTAGGCAACAGACTACCTAGGGGAGCCACCCTCTCAAGACGTTTGCAACTGAACTGAGTAATAAGATCATCCGTGGTGGAGTAAGGAGGGCGCAGGGTGGCAGATTCTAGAGGAGGGACTGCGGAGTTCTGGAGCCCCACGCAGGACGGCGTCACCGCCCTCGGGGCAGCAGAAGCTCCTCGTGCCTGGGAAACGGGTACGCACTCTCATCGCGGCGCCACCCTGCTGTCCTCCAGTTCGGACTCAGGAAGTCCTGCCGGGGCACCACCTCAGCCCGAAATGGTGAAAGTTCACGCCGCCGCCGCCGCCCACGCCTTCGGCTGCCGCTCCCTGCACCCTGCCCTGTGCAGCCCCGTCCCATTCCTCGCCAGGGCAGAGCCCACATCCACACAAGGGAATACACATTCACTCGTCTGGAAGCCCTTAGCCGGAGGGTCAAACCGGCTCCAGGGCCCGGGCTGGCGGGGAGGGGCAAGGGAAAGACTGCAGCGCCAAAGACAGCCTCACGGTTACGGCGAGGGACCGCAGTGTGTTTATGTGTGTTGTGTCTTGTTGCTTGGCAACCAGGTCTGGGCCGCAAGCGGGCTGGGGAGGAGGGGTCTCCTCGCGGGAGTGGGTTGCGGTGACTCATTCCTGCGCGCTGTGGCCCCTGGGACGAGGTTACCAGGTACACGCGGTTTCAGGCTGGGTGCAGCCGGCCAGGCTTCCACTTGTGGAACCGAGCCTGGAGCAGCAGGAGCTCCTGGTAGGAACACCAGGTACAGAGAGTCAGACCACTGCTGGGTTCCTGGTTTAGCCAGCTGTGTAGCCTTGGGCTACGCAGTCCCTTAACCTTAACCTCTCTGACCTCAGCCTCCTCACCAGGACAGGAAGCCTATGAGATCACATTAACAGTGACTCCTTACTGGGGGCTTACAACAGACTTTAAACATATTATCTCATTCACACTTATCTCCCTACTGAATTTGACAATGAGGAAACTGTAGTCCAGGGCAAAATAAACTAACTTTCCTAAAATCACCTAAATTGGAGGTGGAAGAAACAGGATTCCAACCTGGTTCTCTGTGGTGCAGCACCCTGTCTTTTCATTACTACATTCCACTTCAAGTGCCCCGGGAGTTTAGGGACTGAGCTCCTGGGTTCAGCCTGCAGCAGTTCTCCAGGGCGGTCCCACAGCTGGAGGGCTGGAGAATTCTCTGACTTCAGGGCCAGGTCTGAGTCTTGCAGATGGTCCCTGCACTTGGCTGAGAGAGGCTGTGGCTGCCTTCATGCCTCAACCTGTCTCCTCTCACTGGAAACTCCAGTTTCCCTTTTCTGTTCTTGCCTCACCTCCACAGGCTGTCTTCCAAGTGCTATATGTCAGATTTTGACCAGTCTCCTTACAGCTTCAGGAATCTCTTGAGTCAGTGTAAAGCATACAGATCTGGCCGTGTCATTCTGTAATAGACCAGGATTCTTGGCCTCCTTAGTCAATAGGAATTGATAAGAGGCCAGACAAGAAATTCAGGAAGGCTTTACTGGGGCCCTACTGCAGCAAGAGGGAGCAAGAACAAGTAATGGGTTCCCTTGCTCTCTTGCAAGTGAGCTGGTTCCTTATCTGGGGTGAGGGTCGGCCCAGAGGGGTGGCTTATGTGGTTTGTCCACCGCCTTTGGTGGTGTTGAGTGCAGGGAACATATGCTCTACTTTGCTTTTGCTTCCAACCCCTGCTTTTGCTCCCAGCTCTTCAGAAGTGGCAGTTGGGGATTTTGGTCTTTTTGTTGCTTGTTGTCCATAATTTGTCCCAACTGCACATGTATATAGTTATTTTTAGTCCCTTACAGTTTCTTTGCATTTGGTTGCTCTAGGAGACATATGTCCAGACAGAAGCACTGCAGCAAAGGGTCCCAAGTTCCAGTCTGTCTCAACAACCCTTCACGGAGCACCTCATTGGCCTCCTTGCCCATAGGATGAAGTTTAAACTCCACATTGTGTGGCAGGCGGTCAAGGCCTCCAAGCTGGGGCCTCCACATGTGCAACCCCTCATTGTTATTCTCATCATCCCCTGTTCTCCAGACCCCAAATCCTCAACCAGTCCCACCTCTCAGGCCTGCAGTTTCCCTGCTGAATGCCTCCTCCTCTCCCCCGACTCCCTCCACAGGCCTCCCGACTATGCTGTCCTGGGGCCCTTCCCAGGCTCACTACAGCTCAAGGAGGCAGGGCTTAACTACTCCATTTTATAGGGGAGAAAACAGAGGCTCAGAAGGATGACTTTTAAACAGTCACACTCCCACCCTGCCTGGCTGACAGGCTCACTCTCACCCTGTTCATCTCTGTCACTGCAAGGCCTTCTGTGGCTGCTTGTCCAGCTGCCTCCCAGAGACTGAAAGCACCCCACCTTCCTCTTGCATGCCTGCTTCTGCCTAGGACTAGCTGTGTATATTCGCTGAGTAAGCAGATACATGGGTAGGTGAAGGACAAAATGTTTCTTTTATTGTTAAAATTTGTATTTATTTTTGGTTGCACTGAGTCTTCATTTGCTGCATGCAGGCTTTCTCTAGTTGCAGTGAGCCAGGGCTACTCTTACCATTGTGGTGCTCAGGCTTCTCATTGCGGTGGCTTCTCTTGTTGCAGAGCACGGGCTCTAGGCTCACAGGCTTCAGTAGTTGCAGTTCACGGGCTCTAGAGCACAGGCTCAGTTGCTCTGTGGCATGAGGAATCTTCCTGGACCAGGGGTCAAATCCATGTCCTCTGCACTGGCAGGTGGATTCATAACCCTTGGACTACCAAAGTCGCAAAACACTTATTTTGAAGAGCCGAAAGCCTCCAACGTTAGGAATTTGAGACTATGGAATAAGGGCAGGAAATCTCTGGTTCCTGACCCTTGGCCTAATTTCATCTAGCTATGGACACTTTTCAAAAATCTAGTCTTATTATTCAGACCTATCTCTACCCAATAGCTGTAAAAAGGCAGTTTTAAATGCCATAAGTAAATGCATCCTGAAAAGCCACAGCAGTTTGGACACTCACTCCCCTTCTTAGGACCTCCATTTCCCTGCATGCACAATAACAAGTTGGCCTAGAGGGGTGTTTTTCAAACTGCAAGTCCTGATCCATTCACTAGTAAGTTGTGAAATCAAAGTAGTGGGAAATAACCTGCACTGGGTAGAAAATGTCACACAAAACATGACTATTATGTTGTGAAATTTTAAATTGAATGTGTGTCTTATGGTAGGACACTTTGTAACATATATTTTTAATTCTGGGTGACAATCAGGAGAGTATGCAGGCCCCTCTCCTTCTGAGCCCCCCCAAATTTCATTATTCAGAACTGAAGTGCAGGTGGACTACCCACCGACACTTTTTGTGGTGGATGAGCCCTGCTGTTAACAATCCATCCAGAACCACTCCACTGTTCCTCAGTTTGAGAAAAGCAAACAATATAAACATTGTTAAAGAAAAAAAAGTATAGTAGATCTTTTCTGTACTGTTTTAAAAATAATAGATGCTGCCATTAAAAATTTTTTTGCCAAGGGAGCAAAGAAAAATCATTCTCTGCCTTTGAAGTCCAGGCCCCAGAGGCAAGCTGTGTGGAGCGCAGTGGACTGAGGGGCGTGCTGCTCTGAATTTATCCTTTCGCCTGCAGGGAGGCCAGGGCCCCACAGGTGCTCCCAGCCAAGGGCCAAGCTGTCCTTCCTCGCTTGGCCTCACTCTCAGTGTCTCCCCGCCTCTCTCCGCAGCCCTGCACTTTGCCCCTCTCCGTCCCAAGCTGCCCCAGTGCCAGCTCAGTTCTGCCTTTTCATTTAACCAAGGTGAATCTGACTCATGCCTCGATCTTACTTTCTAAATATTGTTCTCCAGTGAAACAAACTAGAGCTCCTAGAAAAAGAGTTGATCCCAAAGCTGGAACAGGGGAAGTACCAGATGAGCCTGGAACATCTAGTGTCAGACAATAAAGAAGTGCTCAAATGGCGATGGGGTACATCCCAGACATAGGGGCCAACTCGAAGAGGCTCCCAAAAGCTGAATGTGGTACTATCTGAGTAAAAATAAAGGTGTCATAGTAATGGGTTATAACCCATAGATTATATAGTGGAAGTGAGAAATAGATTCAAGGGATTTAAAAAAAAAAAAAGATTCAAGGGATTAGATCTGATAGACAGAGTGTCTGAAGAACTATGGACGGAGGTTCCTGACATTGTACAGGAGGCAGGAATGAAGACCATCCCCAAGAAAAAGAAGTGCAAAAAGGCAAAATGGTTGTCTGAGTAGGCCTAACAAATAGCTGTGAAAAGAAGAGAAGTGAAAGGCAGAGGAGAAAAGGAAAGATATACCCATTTGAATGAAGAGTTTCTTTTTTTTTCATTTATTTTTATTAGTTGGAGGCTAATTATTTTACAATATTGTAGTGGTTTTTGTGATACATTGACATGAATCAGCCATGGATTTACATGTATTCCCCATCCCGATCCCCCCTCCCACCTCCCTCTCTACCCAATCCCTCTGGGTCTTCCCGGTGCACCAGCCCCGAGCACTTGTCTCATGCATCCAACCTGGGCTGGTGATCTGTTTCACCCTGATAATATACATGTTTCGATGCTGTTCTCTCGAAACATCCCACCCTCGTCTTCTCCCACAGAGTCCAAAAGTCTGTGCTGTAGATCTGTGTCTCTTTTTCTGTTTTGCATATAGGGAAAGACCATCACGGTATACTAACACATATATATGAATGCAGAGTTTCAAAGAATAGCAAGGAGAGATAAGAAAGGCTTCCTCAGTGATCAATGCAAAGAAACAGAGGAAAACAACAGAATGGGAAAGACTAGAGATCTCTTCAAGAAAATTAGAGATACCAAGGGAACATTTCATGCAAAGATGGGCTCAATAAAGGACAGAAAGGGTATGGACCTAACAGAAGCAGAAGATATTAAGAAGAGGTGGCAAGAATACACAGAAGAACTATGCAAAAAAGATCTTCATGACCCAGATAATCACGATGGTGTGATCACTCACCAAGAGTCAGACATCTTGGAATGCAAAGTCAAGTGGGCCTTAGGGAGCATCACTACGAACAAAGCTAGTGGAGGTGATGGAATTCCAGTTGAGCTATTTCAAATCCTGAAAGATGATGCTGTGAAAGTGCTGCACTCAATATGCCAGCAAATTTGGAAAACTCAGCAGTAGCCACAGGACTGGAAAAGGTCAGTTTTCATTCCAATCCCAAAGAAAGGCAATGCCAAAAAATGCTCAAACTACTGCACAATTGCACTCATCTCACACGCTAGCAAATGATCCAATTTCTCCAAGTCAGGCTTCAACAGTAAATGAACCATGAATTTCTAGATGTTCAAGCTGGATTTAGAAAAGACAGAGGAACCAGAGATCAAATTGCCAACATCCGTTGGATCATTGAAAGAGTAAGAGAGTTCCAGAAAAACATCTACTTCTGCTTTATTGATTATGCCAAAGCCTTTGATTGTGTGGATCACAACAAATTGTGAAAAATTCTTAAAGAGATGGGAATACCAGACCACCTGACCTGCCTCTTGAGAAATCTGTATGCAGGTCAGGAAACAATAGTTGGAACTGGACATGGAACAACAGACTGGTTCCAAATTGGGAAAGGAGTACATCAAGGCTGTACATTGTCACCCTGCTTATGTAACTTATATGCAGAGTACATCATGAGAAACGCTGGGCTGGAGGAAGCACAAGCTGGAATCAAGATTGCCAGGAGAAGTATCAATAACCTCAGATATGCAGATGACACCACCCTTATGGCAGAAAGTGAAGAAGAACTAAAGAGCCTCTTGATGAAAGTGAAAGAGGAGAGTGAAAAGTTGGCTTAAAACTCAGCATTCAGAAAACAAAGATCATGCCATCTGGTCCCATCACTTCATGGCAAATAGATAGGGAAACAGTGGAAACAGTGACAGACTTTATTTTCTGGGGCTCCAAAATCACTGCAGATGGTGAGTACAGCCATGAAATTAAAAGACGCTCCTTGGAAGAAAAGCTATGACCAACCTAGACAGCATATTAACAAGCAGAGACATTAGTTTGCTGACAAAGGTCCATCTAGTCAAAGCTATGGTTTTTCCAGTAGTCAGGAATGGATGTGACAGTTGGACTATAAAGAAAGCTGAGCGCTGAAAAATTGATGCTTTTGAACTGTGGTATTGGGGAAGACTCTTGGGAGTTTCTTGGACTACAAAGAGATCCAACCAGTCAATCCTAAATGAAATCAGTCCTGAATATTCATTGGAAGGACTGATGCTGAAGCTGAAGCTACAATACTTTGGCCACCTGTTTCAAAGAACTGACTCACTGGAAAAGACTCTGATGCTGGGAAAAACTGGAGGCAGAAGAAGGGAATGACAGAGGGTGAAATGGTTGGATGGCATCACCTGCTCAACAGACATGAGTTTGAGTAAACTCGAGGAGTTGGTGATGGACAGGGAGGCTTGGTGTGCTGCAGTCCATGGGGTCACAAAGAGTTGGACATGACTGAGTGACTGAACTGAACTGATAACCCATAATATGAAATAGACACTCAAAAGTCCATACAAATATAGAATAATGGAATACATAAATAAATGAGGGAAAGAGACAGCTCTTTCTTTACAGCAGAATTCCAATGAACCAATGTAGAAAGAATAATAGTAATATTTAGAAAAACCACTCTTTGGTAAAAACTATAGTAATAATTGTTGCAAACAAGTATGATCTAATCTAAACTTAGAGGGGGAAAAGTAGCATGAGAAACAGGATATTTATATAGTCATAAAGCTTCTCCCCACAGGATGTTTATTAATTACAAAGGAAAACAGTAACAGCGGAGAAATCTCAAGGAGACATTTAAGTAATCAAAGTTAAAGTTACCATGACTATTACAGGCATACATGGGAGATGTTTTGGGTTGGGTTCCAGACTGCTGCAACAAAGCAAATATTGCAATAAAGCAAGTCACACTTTATTTTCCCAGTGCCTATAAAAGTTATGTTTACACTATACTTTAGTCTATTAAGTTTGCAATAGCACCATGTCTAATAAAACAATGTCCATACCTTAAAGATACTTTATTGTAAAGAGTGCTGACTATCTTCTGAAGCTTCAGTGAGAGGTAGTAGGAACATGAAAGGTCACTGATCACAGACAACCGTACCAAATATAAAAAAAAAAAAAAAGTGAGAACTGCTACAATGTGAGACAGGGACACAAAGTAAGCAAATGCTGTTGGAAAAATGGTGCAACAGACCTGCCTGATGCAGGGTTGCCACAAACCTTCAATTTGTTTAAAAACAAAATTGCAACATAAGTGAAGTATAATAAAAGCAAAGAGCAATCATTAGACACAACACCTGATGTGGTATCCTGAGACAGGCACACCATCACTTCTGTGGTATTCTTGCCTAAAACGCATAACTTCAATCTAGTAACGAAAAAAAAAAAAAAACCAAAAACCCATCAGACAAACCCAAAATGAGGAATATCTTACAAAATAACTGCCCCAGGGACAAAGACTGAGGAACTGTCCCAGATGGGAGGAGACCAAGGAGAAATGACAAGCAAATGACACGTGGGATTTTCAAAATAAAAAGACTGGGTGCTGGCAGACAGTGTTGGGAGGGGGCAGCCTACAAGATAGCAAATAACTTTCAACTCAGGGCTGCCCTGATTGCTATTTCTTTGGCTTCATCCACTCCCACTGGGCAGTACAGAGGCTAGCTGGAGTTGTCTGTGGGGAGGGGAGGAAGGCTGAGTATATGGACTTAGTGGTGTTACATTTGTTCCTGACACCTTTGTGTAATTTTGAAATATCTTTAAATAAAAATTTTAAAGTATATACATGCAACAAAATTCAAACACAACAGTGAAAAGTCTTCTTCCTATCTCCAGCTCCTTCTTCCCCCAACCCTACCTCCCTGCCGTCCCTCCCAGGTTGTTATTCAGTTGCTCAGTCATGTCCACCTCTTTTTGACTCCATGGACTGCAGCACACCAGCCTTCCCTGTCCTTCACCAACTGCTGGAGCTTACTCAAACTCATGTCCATTGAGTCAGTGATGCCATCTAACCAACTCGTCCTCTGACGTCCGCTTCTCCTCTTGCCTTCCATCTTTCCCAGCATCAGCATCTTTTCTAATGAGTTGGCTCTTTGCATCAGGTGGCCAAGATACTGAAGCTTCAGCTTCAGGACCTGTCCTTCCAATAAATATTCAGGATTGATTTCCTTTAGGGATTGACTGACTTTGTAACCTTAAGGAAACAACTTTTGAAAGAATGACATAGCCCAAGGACACAACATAAATGGATTGGAATCAAATGGAACCAAGATGGCAGACAAGACTAGACCTTGATCCTCAATCAGCAAGGGAAATGACACACCCAGAGGCACCAAGACAATTCTAAGACACTGTCAAAAGACCAAGGAGTGGGCCATGGCCCATTTACTGGGAATCTCTACCCCTTCTCCAAAATAGATGGACTAATCCTCCCACTCATTAGCATATGAAATTAGTCAGCCTATGAAACCTAACCACGCCACATTTTGCAGCCACACTCACCCCCTGCAATGCCCACACTCTGTGGAATGTGCTTCTCTCTGAGTCTGAATAAATCCACTTCCTACCTATCACTTCTGTGTATTGTAAGAACAGTGAGAGACTTTATTTTTGGGCTCCAAAATCACTGCAGATGGTGACTGTAGCCACAAAATTCAAAGACACTTCCTCCTTGGAAGAAAAGCTATGACCAACCTAGAAAGCATATTAAAAAGCAGAGACATTAGTTTGCCAACAAAGGTCCACCTAGTCAAAGTTTTGGTTTTTCCAGTAGTCATGTATGGATGTGAGAGTTGGACTATAAAGAAAGCTAAGTGCTTAAGAACTGATGCTTTTGGAACTGTGGTGTTGGAGAAGACTCTTGAGGGTCCCTTGGACTGCAAGGAGATCCAACCAGTCCATCCTAAAGGAAATCAGTCCTGAATATTCATTGGAAGAATTGATGTTGAAGCTGAAACTCCAATACTTTGGCCACCTGATACAAAGAACTGACTCAGTGGAAAAGACCCTGATGCTGGGGAAGATTGAAGGTGGGAAGAGAAGGGGACAACAGAGGTTGAGATCGTTGGATGGCATGAGTTTGAGTAAGCTCTAGGAGTTGATGATGGACAGGGAAGGTGGCTTGCTGCAGTCTATGGGGTTGCAAAAAGTTGGACATGACTGAGTGACTGAACTGAACCTATTACTTTGTCTCTCACTGAATTCTTTCTGCGATGAGACATCAAGAATATGAGCTTCATTAGGTCCTGAAACCAGGTACCGTGGGTTTTGGCTGGGTTCATGTGCTAATCTGAGGTAAACGGTTTCAGTTTGATCTCCTTGCAGTCCAATGGACTCTCAAGAGTCTTCTCCACCACCACAGGTCAAAAGCATCAATTCTTCTGTGCTCAACTTTCCTTGTAGTCCAACTCTCACATCCATACATGACTACTGGAAAAACCATAGCTTTGACTATATATACCTTTGTTGGCAAATTAATGTCTCTGCTTTTTAATATGCTTTCTAGGTTGGTCAGAGCTTTTCTTCCAAGGAGCAGGTGCCTTTAAATTTCATGGCTGCACTCACCATCTGCAGTGATTTTGGAGCCCAAGAATACAAAGTCTGTCACTGTTTCCATTGTTTCCCCATTTATTTGCCATGAGGGGATGGGACCGGATGCCATGATCTTCGTTTTTTGAATGCTGAGTTTTGAGCCAGCTTTTTCAGTCTCCTGTTTTACCTTCATCTAAAGGTTCTTTAGTTTCTCTTTGCTTTCTGCCATAACGGTGGTGTCATCTGCATATCTGAGGTTACTGATATTTCTCCCGGCAGTCTTGAATCTAGCTTGTGCTTTTTGCATGAGGTACTCTGCGTATAAGTTAAATAAGCAGGGTGACAATATACAGCCTTGACCTTGACGTACTCCTTTACGATTTGGAACCAGTCCGGTTCTAACTGTTGCTTCTGGACCTGCACACAGGTTTCTCAGGAGGCAGGGAAGGTGGTCTGGTATTCTCATCTCTTTAAGAATTTTCCACATTTTGTTGTGATCCACACAGTCAAAGGCTTTAGCATAGTCAATGAAGCAAATGTATTTCTGGAGTCCTTGCCCTCCCAGGTTATCACAGTTATATACCAAGAATTTAATGCACATGAGATAATAAGAAACAGGTACGTGTATTTATTGCCCATAGAGGCTGGGGGCTCTGATTCGGTCAAAGGAAGTCAAGGAGGGTCATGGAGACTGAGAGCCAGAAGCCTCCTCCAGTAGGTGAAGGAGGACCTTTCCTGCTGCTGTGCTTTGAACTGAAAAGTGAAGAGACAGATATGTCTGGATGCCATCAAACACATTTATGTTGCACTAATAGGTTGCAGGGCTTCCCCTGTGACTCAGCAGTAAAGAATCCACCTGCAACGCAGGAGATATAAGAGATGCAGGTCAATCCCTGGTTCGGGAAGATCCCCTGGAGGAGCGCATGGCAACGCACTCCAGTATTCTTGCCTGGAGAATTTCATGGATAGAAGAGCTTGGTGTCCTGTAGTCCATAGGGTCACAAACAGTTGGACACGACTGAAGGGACTTGCACCAACATGCAACAGGCTGCAATCTATTAGTAGGTCAAAATATCAATTTAGTGTTTCATGATCATTTTGTTTTTCATGATCATAATTTTTGAAAAATAGGAAAGATATTCTTGGAAAAAAGGAGGGGAAGAGATGAAACAAGTTGGACAAAACTTTATTCTTGAAGCTCAGGGACTGGTACATGAAAGCCGATTATATTACTCTACTTTTCTGTGTTTGAGACTTTCCTCAATAGTCTCTGTAAAAATATATCTATCTACTAGGAAGCTTTTCTTTCAAGAGAGATGGAGGAGACAGAAAGGAATTGACAATGGCAAGAATGCATCACTGTATTAAGGGTAGTTTTGTGAAACTTGTTACCATGTAAAATATGTTTCTTACTGAGGGTTGAATTTTTTTTTTTAAAGTTTGAAAAACACTGCCTTGAGCCACAGCGGTCATAAAGGTTCACCCAGACTCTTTTCCCCAGGCCACAAGTGATAGGGTAGGTCATCACCAGGGATCCACCTGGCAATAAACATGCAGGCCTGACTTCCTTGAAATTTTACATGAGGACTAGCCAGTTAATGGGTAACCAGGAGCAAAGACCACTCAGCTGGGAGTCTGTGGCCCCACGGGGGACCCTGCTACAGCGCAGTTAGGGTTCCCAGGGGTGGTGTGGGACAAACCTGGTTTCCAGGGTTGCAGCCGGGAGCCCTCTGTCCCAGAACCTAGCAAGTTCAACCGCAGAGGTCTGGAGGCTCTCCCGCCTGCTGACAAACCCTAAGGCAGCTCAGCTGGGCTGGAAAGCTTCCCAGGGTGGTAATCCCCCTCGGGCCGGAGTTTGCCCTCCCCACCCCCAGCCCAGGACTTGCTCTCTGCAAACCGAGTGACCTCCTCAACAGCCGGGGCTGAGCGCGCCTCCTGTGAAAGTGGGGAGCGTGAAGAGCCTTGGCTCTGGGGTCCACGCAGCGCCTCACGAGTGCTCAGCTCTGCAGCTGTCGTGCAAAGCAGCCACGGACAATACATAAACAAATGCGCACTGCTGGCCCAATAAAACTTTTCATGGACGCTGAGGTTTGAATTTTATGTAATTTTGTTTGTCACAAAATCATTTTTTTGGTACTTCAAACTCATTAAAAATGTAAAAGTCATTTTTAGCTTCTGGGTTGAACAAAAACACGGGACAGCCTGCAGGCCGTGGGCTGCAGACCCCTGCTTTGGAAGCGGCTCTCCTTCCCGCTCTCTCCTCCTCCCCCATCCCTCGTTCCTCCCCGGCTCCCCGCGCTGGTCCTCAACTGCAGCCCAGACGCAGCGGCCGGCGGTCAGGGGGCGCTGACTCACAGGCTGACTCAGCTGCAGGCGTGCATCCAGCACACGCCTCGGCCCGGCAGCGGGGCGCCGGGCGGGCGGCACGGCTGGTGGAGGTAGGGGCGTGGCGGCGGCCGCGCCGGAGTCGGAGCGGCGCGGGCCGGGGCGCAGGAGCAGCTTTGCAGGATCCTGACCTCTGTGGGGCCGGGCAACCCGCGTGGCCGGGCGCAGTGGCCGCGCTAGAGCCTGGGCCCGGAAGGACTACGACCCCCCCCTGGCGCAACTCAGGCGCTTAACACCCAGAGCGCAAGGGTCGGCGACCCGGAGCTGTTGCGCAGGTCCCTAGGAGCCAGTCCTGGGTGAGGAGAGGCTCTGGCTGCGGCTCCGCCCACCGGATCACACGCCCCCGTCCCGGCCTTTTACCCCGCGGTCCAACTCCGGCTGGTCTCCTCCAGGCAGCCTTCCCACCGGGCCTGCTAGGAGCTAGTTAGGGTCCGCCCCAGGGCGGCCAGGGCACCCTTCCGGGCACCTTCTCCGCCTGACTGTTTTGTGTCTGGCTTCGTCACCAAACTGTGAGCCCCTGGGGGGCAGCGACCAGGTGTCAGAAGGCTCTGGATCCCTGGGGTTTAAACAGCGCCCGGGGACAGGAGGAGGTGGACTTGTAGTGGAGCAAACCAGTGTTAGGGATCCCACCTGGGGCACAGGCGTATCAGATCGTCCAAACCCGTAATAATGGAATAGGTAAAAAATGACGTTGTTACACCCATAGTCAACCCACTCCAATACTGTTGCCTGGAAAATCCATGGACAGAGGAGCCTAGTGGGCTACAGTTCATGGGGTCGCAAAGAGTCGGACTCGACTGAGCGACGTCACTTTCACTTTAGTAATATGTAAAAATATTCTACGCTTTGTGTATTAATATAGAAAATGACCAAATCACTTATTTGAAATGATACATATTAGAATTACACATTATTAAAATATCAAAAATATGAAAATATATAATTTGAAATTATATATTCTGTATTTACTTTTCTGTTACATAAGCGCTATTGTTTAAACAATAGGACTAGTCACAATGACAATAATTCATAGTAGGACGAATTAAACAAATAATATGTATGAGAAAGAAATATACAAATAGTTTTATAATGTTTCCGTCCTCTGATAGGGCAATTTATTTTAATCCATTATGGGTTACTTAAATTTTGTGTTAAAATACATATATATGAAAGGTTATGTACTGTATGATTGCAACTTTATGACATTCTGGAAAAAAGCAGAACTATGAGAAGAATGAAAAGATTAGTAGCTTCCAGGAGTTGGGGGTGGAGCTAGTGACGGGGATGAATAGGTGAAGCACAACATCAACAGTGAATTTAATGTAAACTCTGGGCTTAAGCTGATGATGTGTCAATGCGGGTTCATAGTAGCAATTGTACCACTATGTCTGATATGTACATAATGGGGGAGGCTATGCATGTGTGGGGGTGGGGGGTATATGGGAAGTGCCTGTACTCCCCCCTGGATTTTGCTGTGAACCTAAAACTGCTGTACAAAAATTAATTTTTAAAAAAAGATACATATAAGACTTTAAAAAAAAAGAAAGCAAATATAATAGGACTAATTACCAATATTTAATTTAAAAAATAACAGTGACATTGCTGTCCTATGATACAAAGCACTTTTTACCTCTATGTCCTTGCCTGCAGCCTTTAGAGAACACTTCCTTTATGTAGTGATCAAACTGAATGTGGTTGAACATAAAATTCTTTGACTTGCAACTCTGCTGTTATTAAGCCAATTTTATGCTGATTCCGGCTGTCAGTTCAATGTAATAGCACCAAGCTAACAGTCCTCTCAACCAAATCATTTGAGCATGGAATACTTAGGGTCTTACTAACAACAGCAGGTTTTTAGACTGTAGGGATTAGTTTCCAGCTCTCCAAAAATGTGCATCCACTTTGTACCTACAGGCTGATTTTGGTAGACCAGCTGTTTGTGAGTTCCTTTACATCTATAAATTCAGTATGTAGGCCATCCATGTCTAAAATAGCCTTCTTTTTAAACATTTTGAAGCACTCTGGATGTCATAAGCTAAACCTCTGTTTCTTAGGAAAAATGGTTTTAAAGCCCAATGATATCTGAACTTGGGAAATTAAAGTTGAATGACAAATAATTTCCAGTTTTAGTAAAGAAATGATCAAGTCCTGATTAAACTGACTGTCCTTTTCTGGTGATGTTTGTTTTATTTCCCCCAGACTGAGTCATTTTTCATTATATGAGTTTTTGTTACTACCTACTATCACATTGAGCAAATCAGGTGCAGTCAGCTCACCAATTTTTGGTGTCTGAATGGCCTCTTCAAAGATCAGACAGTTTTAGAGAACAGTTTAGGGATTTCTGCTTGCAACCCTTTTCTCCATTCTCAATCTATCCGCATGTTAGAGAAAGTCATCATTCTTGTCCCACACTTTGAAAAGATGGTTTTGTAGAAGACTAAGTTTTTTTTTTAAATTGAAGTATAGTTGATTTACAATGTTGTATTAATTCTCTACAGCAAAGTGACTCAGTTTTGTATATATATTCTTTTTCATATTCTTTTCCATTATGGTTTATCACAGGATATTGAATATAGTTCCTTATGCTATACAGTAGGACTTTGTTGTTGATCCAGTCTATATAAATCTGTTCACATCTATGGCAGGTTAACTGTGGTCTATGACTGACCACAGTGAGAGCTGTCTTGTAGGCACATGTCTGCAGAGGATCATCTTCTTCCATTTCTAGAAACTCAAGTGACTTATTAAATGCTTTTGCATGTTTTGAGGAAACAGAAGTCACCACACCTTTTATCATGAAAGCCTCGGTATCCCAGGAAACAACCCACACTCCAATAGTTGTGCTGTGGACAATTTTGTAAGACACTCAGCAGGTAAGAACTTAATTGACCATAAGTGAATGGGTTTATTTCTGAGCTCTCTATACTGTTTCACTGATTTATGTCTATATTTGTGCCAGGGCCATACTGTTTTGGTTACTGTAGATTTGTAGTATAGTCTGAAGTTAGCATTTTTCCTCCAGTGGCCACTATATCCAACTGTGAATTGGTTGGGGGACACTGAAAAAAATGATTTTGATTAATTTAGAAGCCCTTGGCTGTCTCATTGAAGAGTTGTGAATATCAGTTTCTACTTTTACGTTCCTTTCTCAACCATGAGCTTGCATGTATGCTTAGTTGCTTCAGTCATGTCCAACTCTTTGCGACCCTATGGACTGTATCCCACCAGGCTTCTCTATCCATAGGATTCTCCAGGCAAGAATACTGGAGTGGGTTGCCTTGAGCCACCTGGGAAGCCCTTCTCAACCATGCCCAACCTCAAATTCTTTTCTGCATATTGTGAGGGGTGCCCCTTTTGATTTACCACTCTAAACCAGGTGTATATGTTATGCCAGTAGTCAGTAAAGTAACACAGATAGGGGTTTTCCTGGTGGTCCACCTTCCAATGCAAGAGACGTGAGTTCAATCCACAATCGGGAAACTAATATTCCACATGCCATGGGGCAACTAAGCCTGCACACTGCGCCAGAGCACCTGTGTAGCACAACTGGTACCAGTGCAGCCAAATAAATAAACAAATGTAATTTTTTAACGTTACAGTTGTTTAGACTTCTAAATGATCATCATGTCTGGTTCCTGCTGGCACTGATTGGTATTGTCATCATTCTCATTTTCATCAACTGAACTATTAAAAAACATGGCCACAATATTCACCATGTTAAAAATTGAACCAGCACTGTCTCAACACAAATCACAACAGTCAGTTCACAGGCAAAGTGGATGTTCATGCATTAGATTACAGTGCACTTGAGTTGAATCCCTGGGTTGGGAAGCATGGTTATAATGAATGATCCATTATCAGGAACTGCAAATTGTGGTTGCCATCAGCAGCAGTTGAAACTAGGGAAAGTGCCATGTCCATTTGGTACTAAAACCCATATGACTTTCAGCCTCTCTTTTAGGGGTCACCTTTGGGGCTTGTACCTGAAAGGTTGTTGCTGAACGATAAGACGCCAGGATTCTTGGCCTCCGGAGAAGACGAATTCAATCCGGGGCCAGAGACGAGGCTGGATCGCTCAGAGCTTTTGTGTAATAAAGTTTTATTAAAGTATAAAGGAGATAGAGAAAGCTCTGACATAGGCATCAGAAGGGGGCAAAAGAGTACCCCCCTCCTAGTCTTTAGCTGTATGTTATATAGTCACTCACAGTCTGTTAATGAAAAGAAAGGAATGTCATAAAATTTAGAGTGGCACCAGATAATTCATCCCTGGCCATAAAACGACTGAGAAGGGCAGAATACCAACAAATAGTTTCGTTTACATAGATTAGGGGAACAATACCTGAGTAAGTAAGTTAGGCCATTTGGCGGAATCAACTTGAAGATAGAGTCTGGGATTCATTAACATATCTTAAGACAACATTTCCATACAAAAAAGAAATGTATTGGTTAACTCAAGGTTTGAGAGTAGTTAGCTTCAGGTGAGACCAGGTGTCATGGCCACACAGCATGTTGAGAGAAAACTCCTTTTAAATTTGTATAGAGAAGGAACAACATATCGCTGGTTTGTTTCTTAAGAGAGATAAAATGTCTGGCACCTGCAGCCTCTTTCCTCCATTTGGAGACCCCTGGCCTTCCTGCCTGTTACCCTCTCATACCTTTCCCCCAACCTTCTGTGCCCATTACTGAAAACTTGGAATTTTCTCATCCCAGGGAACAGTTTACCTGATGTAGGACTTTTACTGCTAAAATAAAGAGAATCCCGGACAAACTGGGTTGGTTGTTCACAATAGCAAATGCTTGCAGGATCAAGAACTCAGCTTCAAGGTAAATAGTGTATAATGTGTGAAATTAAAAAGGAACAAGTCACAGATTAAGGAAACAGGTTGGTCAGAAGCAATGGGGGTGGAAATGGGTGAAGGAGGTCAGTTATAAGATAAATGAGTTCTGGGGATGTAATGTGGAGCATGGTACCTATAGTTAACAATGCTGTATTGCATGTATGAAAGTTGCAGTGAGATTAGATCTTAAAAGTTCTCATCACAAGAAAAAAATTATAACTAGATGGGGTGATAGATGGTTACTAAACTTATTGTGGTTATCATTTTGTACTGCATACATATGTCAGATCATGTTGTATACCTTAAACTAATATAATGTTATATGTTAACTGTATCTCAATAAAACTGAAAAAAAGTCTCCATATTAAAAAATCAATTGTATTTCTATATACTAGCAACCAACAATTGCAAATTGTAATCTTTAGAATTCCATTTATAATAGCATTTTAAAAACATAAGTGCTTCCCTGTGGTCCAGTTGTTAAGAATCCACCTGCCAATGCAGGAGACAGGGGTTTGATTCCTGGTCCAAGAATATCCCACATGCTACAGAGCGACTAAGCCTGTGTGTCACAAAGCCCATGTGCTTTGTGCTGCGCTCAGCTGCTCAGCCGAGTCCAGCTCTTTGCGACCCCATGGGCTGTAGCCCACCAGGCTCCTCTGTCCATGGGATTCTCCAGGCAAGTATACTGGACTGGGTTGCTGTGCCCTCCTCCAGGGGATCTTCCCAACCCAGGGATGGAAACCAGGTCCCTGCATTGCAGGCAGATTCCTTACTGTCTGAGCCGCCTGGGAAGCCCATGAGCCACTGAAAGTGGGTGCCCTGGAGCCCATGCTCCACAACAAGAGAAGCCACCACAATGAGGGCCCACACACCGCAACTAGAGAGAGCCCATAGTAACAAAGACCCAGTACAGCTGAAAATAAATAAATCTTAAAAGAAGCATGACTTAAGTAGGGATAAATTTAACAGAATATATTTAAGACCTGTACACTGAAAACTATCAAACTTTTGCAACAAATTGACAAAGACCTTTAAAAAAATAGAAATACCATGCTAATAGATCAGAAGACTCAGTGTTGAGATGTCTCTTCTGCCCATATTGTTCTATAGAGCCAACTCAACCCCAATCAAAATTCCCGCAAGCATTCTTTAGATAGGAATTGACAAGCTGGTTCTAAAATGTGTGTAAAAATACAAAGGACCTACAATAGCCAAAATAATTTTGAAAAAGAACAAAGCTGGAGGATTTACACTACCTGATTTCATCATTCAGTAGTCTTGTAACAGTGACCGAGAAATTAAGACAATATGATGCAGGCGTAAGGAGGAACTGATAGATCAATAGAATAAAATGTAGACTTACCTGGTGGCGTAGTATATAAGAATCCGCCTGCCAGTGCAAGGGACATGGGTTTGATCCCTGGTGTGAAAGGGTTCCACGTGCTGCAGGGCTACTGTGGCCACGTCCTGCAACTAAGTGAAGTTGGAGCTCTGCACCAAGAGGAGCCACCACCTGCCACAACTAGAGAAAGCCCACGAAAAGCAGCAAAGAGCTGGCATAGACAAAAATAAATAAAATCTTTTTAAAAAATAGAATAGAGTGCAGATATAGACACATGTATATATGGGTAGTTGATTTTTAACAAAATATCAAGTGATGACACCGATGGGAAAGTGATAGAGTTTGTCACAAATGCTGCTGGAACAACTCGATATCCATATAGAGAAAAAAATTAAAGCACTAATCCATGCCTCACACTATATATAAAAATTAATAAATTCCAAATGTGTTAGAGATCAAAATGCAAAATCTAAAACCATAAAGCTTCTAAAAGAAAACATAAGAGAAAGCCTTTGTGAGCTACATGATCTGAGGCAGAGATTTCTTAGGTAGGATACAAAAACAAAAACCACAAAAAATGTTGATAATTGGACTTCATCAAAATTTAAAACATTTGCTCATGAAAAGACATTGTTAAGTAATAAAAGACAAACCATTGACAGAAAGAAAATTTTATTTATGTGACAGAAGACTTAGTGCCAGAATGTATAAAAATTCTCAAAACTCAATATAAAAAATAGGTCAAAGATTTAAACCATCACATAACCAAAAGAAGATATATAAACATCAGGTAAGCACATGAAAATGATGCTTATCATCATTAGTAATTAGGGAAGTAAAAATTCATGCTATAATGTTAAACTGCAACACACCTACTAGAATAGCTAAAAGTTAAAAAACAAAACCCAAAGAACTGACCACACCAAATGCTGGGGAGGATGCAGAGCAACTAGAACATGTGTATGTTGTAAGTTTTCCAAATTTGCTGACATACTGAGTGCAGCACTTTCACAGCATCATCTTTTAGGATTTTAAATAGCTCAGCTGGAATTCCATCACCTCCACTAGCTTTGTTTGTAGTAATGCCTCCTAAGGCCCACTTGACTTCACACTCCAGGATGTCCAGCTCTAGGTGAGTGACCACACCATGGTTGTCCAGATCATTGAGAACTTTTCTGTAGGGTTCTTCCATGTATTCTTGCCACCTCTTCTTAAGCTCTTCTGCTTCTGTTAGGATGAGATGGTTAGATAGCATCACCAATTCAATGGACATGAATTTGAGCAAACTCCAAGAGATAATGGAGGACAGAGGAGCTTGGTGTGCTACAGTCCACGGGGTTGCAGAGTCGGACACAACTTAGCAACTGAACAATAACAAAATGTTGCTGGTGGGAATGCAAAATGGTATAAGCCACTTTTGATAACAGTTTTGCTTTCACTCTTTTTTTTTTCTAAAGTAAACATGTACTTACCATATGACTCAGCAATCCCATTCCTAGATATTTGCCTACACGGAAAGAAAACATATACCCACACAAAACCCTGTGTGTGAGTGTGCTAGCAGTTTTATTTAATAATAGCCTATAACAGGCAAACAGATAACAATATGTGGTACTTCGGTATATGGAAACTACTCAGCAACAGAAAGAAACTACTGATATACACATCAACACGGATAAATTTGAAAAGCTTCATGTTGAATGAAAAAGCCAGTTTTAAAAGGCTACATACTGTAAGAATTCCATGTTTATATCATTCTATAGAAAATAACAGAAATCAGATCAGTGACTGCTAGGGGCTGGGGATGAGACACAGGGTAACTTTGTGAAGGTGTTAAAAATGACCCATTTAATGTTTGTGCTGGTGGTTACACTATTACATACATCTGTCAAAACAGAACTGTTCATTCAAGAAGAGTGAATTTTACTACTTGTAAATTATACTGCACACCTATTTTTTAAAAAAAGAATGAAATAATGCCATTTGCAGCAACATTGATGGACCTAGAGATTACCATACTAAGTGAAGTCAGAGAAAGACAAATATCAAAGGTTGTCACTTATATGTGGAATCTAAAAAAATGGTGCAGATGGACTTGTTTATAGAACAAAAACAGACTCCCAGGCTTAGAGGGCAGGCTTATGGTTGCCAAGGGAGAAAGGTGGGGAGAGGGATGAATTGGGAGGATGGGATTGGTATATGCACACTGCTAAAAGGAAAACAGATCAACAAGGACCTATTGTAGAGCACAAGGAGTTATACTCAATGCTCTGTAATAACCTAAATGGGAAAAGAATCAGAAAAAGAATAGATATATGAATGTGTGAAAGATGCTCAGTCATGTCCAACTTTTTGAGACCCTATGGACTATACAGTCCATGGAATTCTGCAGGCCAGAATACTGGAGTATCCCTTCTCCAGTGGATCTTCTCAACCCAGGGATCAAACCCAGGTCTCCTGCACACAGGCAGATTCTTTACCAGCTTAGCCACCAGGGAAGCCCAGATATATGAATATGTATAACTAAATCACTTTGCTGTACATCTAAAACTAACACAGCATTGTGAATTAACTATATTCCAATATGAAATTAAAAAGAATCAATGTGCCATTGTGCTGTTGAGACTGGACTGTATCTATTCATCTCCATTTCTTAACAGGGAACCCAGCCACCCAGGACTGTCTCCTCTCTTCATCCTTCCCAGGGTGAGCCCTGAGTAGCCTGGCTTTTATGTCAGAAGACACGAATGGACACCAGGCAAGGGGAGTGGCAGGGGGTGAGGGTGGAGAAGACTGTCAGTTAATCAGTCACCTGGGGTCCCCTGGTGGCCCAGAGGGTAAAGAATCTGCCTGCAATGCAGGGGACCCAGGTTTGATCCCTGGGTTGGGAAGAACCCCTGGAGAAGGAAATGGCAATAGTATTTTTTTTTTTTTTGTCCACTCCAGTATTCGTGCCTGGAGAATTCCATGGACAGAGGAGCCTGGTGGGCTGCACTCCATGGGGTCACAGAGAGTGGGACACGACTGAGCGACTAACACTTTGACTTTTCAATCAATCACTTGTTAAGTCCCAGGCCCTGTCCACCTTGTAGAAACGATCTGAAAGCCCCTGTACCCTAGAGCCCAAGCATTCCACAACAAGAAAAGTCTCCACAATGGAAAGCTGTGTGTCACAGTGAAGAGTAGCCCCCCCTGGCTGCAACTAGAGAAAGCCTCCACAAAGCAGCAAAGACCCCGTGCAGCCAGAAATAAATTACATATATGCATGTATAATATCATATGTATCATGTATCTACACACACACACACTATTTGGTCCCCATAACAACCACCTGGGTGGATACTCTTCTTGGCCTCATTTCCAGAGTAGACACTGAGGCAGAGGGAAGTTAAGCAACCCAGCCAGGAAGGAACCAAGATGAGGTTTAAACCCGTGTGAGCCTGATCCCAAAGATGAGGTTTTTGAACGTCCCACTGCTGAGTGTCACATGATAATTCTGGCTTTTGTTTTTAACCTCACACCTTTGCTTCCCATACCTTCTCCGGCGTCAGGCATGGGGTGGGGAGGGAAGTGGGAGGGGGAATCTGGATGGGGAACACATGTAAATCCATGGCTGATTCATGTCAATGTATGGCAAAAACCACTACAATATTGTAAAGTAATTAGCCTCCAACTAATGAAAATAAATGAAAAAAAAAAATTAAAAAAATACCAAACAAACAAATTCCGGGAATTCCCTGCACACAGGCTCCTTCCTGTCTCTCGACCATCTCCAGCTGGAATGCCTGAGTTCTGCTCTAGCGTCTGAGTGAACTTGACTGAATCGGACCAATGTGGGGTGACTCACAGCTAGGAAGAGCAACCCCAAGTACAGACAAGGTCGGTCGTCTATGGCCACCACGCCGGGTGAAGCTGCACCTTGTAGCCCCGGCCGGAACCCTTCCGCGGGACCAGGGCAGCGCCCCCTGCTGGAAGGCTGTCGCAAGCGAGCAGAGATGCCGCATACCTGGACTCACCAGGACACTCCAAGTGATGCCTGCCTTTCAGAGTCAGCAGAACTTGGCAAGAGCTGGTGGCACTGACCTTCTCTGCTTCAGGGAGGTGACCCGAGTCTCCTGCGCTGGCAGCCAATGTGGAGGCTGTGATGCAGGCACTCCCATTGCAGCATCCCAGCAGGCCCACAGGCATGAAGGGCAAGAGGAACCCTCCTGACCGTCTCTGGTCCACCTTAGTGGACCCTAGCACTAGTCATTTCCCCCACTGCAGGTGCTCTGGTTCTTCTAGGTGCTGATGCTTTGGCATCTCGGCTGGTTTGGAGGTGGGCGCCTCCAGCAGAGTCCCTTATTCTTGGTCAGGGTTTGTGGTGGATCCTAAGTAAACTTCACACGGAGCTGATCTCCTGGGCTAGGCTGGGGAGCAGGCAGGAGGCAAGGAGATGGCAGGGAAGAGAAGACGGGCAGGAATCCCTGTGAACAAGCACAGTGCCTTGCACTTGGAAGGTGAAATGGGGGACAGCAGGCTGTGGGGTAGAGGTGATGTTGCAGACTCATGGGGGAGGACCCTGGAGCTAGCATAGGGGTGCAGGAGGCATTTTTATACGTTTCTTGGCTGTGAAAGCCGCCCCTCTTGTGTGGTTCGGCACATGGTCTTCGTGCTTCCTGCCCAAGTCATCAGGACCATGACTTCCTTTTTCCAAGCAGTAGCCCCAGAACTTAGAAATAGCCATTGACTCCCCACTTGCCAGAAGCTCCATCCCAAACTCTGTCTTCTCCTCCTCCCCACCTGAGGGCCCTTCCTCTTTTACCTGGGTCCTGCCTGCCTTCTGATGTCCAGCTGAAGCCTTGCCTCCTTCAGGTAGCCTTCCCTGATCACCCTACTTGTGCTGATTTACATCTCCTTGGAATTTCATAAGCATCACCATCTGTACCTGCCACTTGGCCTCTGCACAGTGCGTTTACCTTGTTAGACGTTCACCCTGTTCCTCTGGTTTTCTCCAGTGGGCCAAATGGGCAGCATAAGGGCCTTGTACTCCACAGCTGAGAACAGAGCTATACCCCAGGAGGAGGTGTCTGGTTGCAAGGAGACTTAAGGAAAGGGGATTTCCCATGAGGGCAGGGAGACCCCTAGGAAGCCAAACAGGGTGTGCCCCAGTCATGATGAAGTAGGCTGCTACTGCTTCCCTCACCCAGACTCTCCAGGTCTTCGTGGTCTCAGCCTCTCTCTGAACATCCACATCTTTCTCCTCATCAGCTTCCTCTGCTTTAGGCCAAGACGTGCATATCGAGGCTCTGGCTTCAAACCCTGTGAGTCCTGTGCTCAGTGGAGTAAGACTGAGGCCCCACTCCTGTGGGCTGGGGGAGAGAATCTGTTTGACTCCTGGGTCAAGGGACTTCCTGGTGCTATCACCAGAGGTCAGCAGGGCAGAGTCACATGAGCTGTGCAAGGGCTGGGATTCTGGGGAGTGTGGTCAAGTCCTCCAAGGAGGGAGTGGGGTTTGGAAGAAGTGGGGTATTTCTAGTACAGGAAGGGAGATGGGTGATAAGGGCCGATGGACCGCAGCGCCAGGGCCGAGGCTCCAGGTCAGACCCTTCACTTCTGCTCCTGCCCTTTCTGACATACTGGTCACAAACTGACTGCAGACTTCCCCAAATTCTGTTGACTTTTCTCACTTGCTCACAAAAGTAGGTGAGAGGTGCCAGAAGTTCTGGAAAGACCTGAGTTCTAATCCAGACCTGCCATTTACTGGCTCCGTGCATTTGGCCCAATGACAAAAGATTTCTGAGTGTCCTCATCTGCAAAATTGAGGTTATGGAAATAGTGGTGTGCAGTTGTGTGTGGTAGGAGAGAGTGGCAGCTGCAGGAGCTGCTGGAGGTGAGGGTTTAGCTGAATATTGGCATCCACGTGGTAGAGACCCTGAGAGGCAAATCTTTTACTGTTTTTCCATCACATCATGATGTTATCAGGATGGCAGGCCATTGAGTAATTAACAATGTTTCTTTTATGCTGACACATAAAATAGATGCATCTTATAACTAATGGCATCCTGCCTACATGCTAAGTTGCTCGGTTGTATCTGACTCTTTGTGACCCTATGGACTGTAGCCCGCCATGGGGTTCTCCAGGCAAGGATACTGGAGTAGGTTGCCAAATCCTTCTTCAGGGGATATTCCCAACCCAGGGATCAAACCCGCATCTCTTATGTCTCCTGCATTGGCAGGTTTGTGTGTGTGTGTGTGTGTGTGTGTGTGTGTGTGTGTGTGTATGTGTTTTACCAGTAGCGCCACCTGGGAAGCCCAATGGCATCTTAGAGTTGGTGAAATAACAGTATCAGTTGTGCTGATCTGAGGCAAACAGCAATATCACTGGGTAAAAATGTCCTCACCTGCCCAAAGGGGACAAGCTCCCTCCTTTGGCCAGCTGCTATGAGGTTAAAATGAGGCCACACCTGAGGTGCCTGCCCCTCACCTCCCTCCCATTGCTGGGGCAAACAGGCTTGTCCTGAGCTGGGAGCTTGTTTGTTTATCTGTGGAGAGGGAGGCCTCTGCACCGAGGGCCAAGTAAATATTTGTGGTTATGGATTAACTCAAGTTCCAGGCTGTCATGGCGGCAGGAGGGCAACCTTGCAGTTTCTCCGTGGCCCACTCCAGTAAGTCCCCTTCGAGGCAGGTCTGTGACAGGGGCTGGAGGAGGGTGAGCTGGCCTGACGGTGAGAGCTTCTCACCAGGGTTTGAGAAGCCGGCTGGAGCTTGGCGTAAGGAA
Source organism: Odocoileus virginianus (assembly GCF_023699985.2). Taxonomy (NCBI): domain Eukaryota; kingdom Metazoa; phylum Chordata; class Mammalia; order Artiodactyla; family Cervidae; genus Odocoileus; species Odocoileus virginianus. The sequence goes on along the minus strand of NC_069686.1, from coordinate 26,212 downwards.
GTCGCAGTTCTGCCAGCAGCCAGGCCAAAGCTCTGGTTGGCCTTCCTTGGGCTTGGGTGCCATGGTTCCCAGGGTCCTTCTTCGCAGACTCTGAGGGAGGCGGAAGCTGGCCAAGGGCCTCCAGACCTCAGCGCCATCACGGCAGCCTGGAGCCCCGGGGTGCCCGCCCCACCCCCACCTCTACTTCTAAAGCCTTTAAACAAAAGTCAGAACTAGCCTCAGAGGGAGTCAGCGAAGGTGGGAGGTCAGCAGGGAGGGGGTGCTGGCGGGGCACCCCCTCAGCCTGGGGGGCAGTGGGGCGCCTAGGTTTTGTGGCCTTGGGGCGCACCTGGTGGTTTGGGGCAGGGGTTAAAGTTCCAGGCCTGGAGCCACTCGGGCCTGAGCTCGAGCACTAGCTCTTCCACTTCCTGGTTGGGAGTGTTTGATGAGTGACTTCTCTCCTGTGAGCCTCAATCTCCGCTCTGGGAAATGGGGTGACACCGTGAACACCTACCTCTTGAGTGGTGGTGAGCCTTAGCTGAGATAATAGGAGCCCGTGCTTACTGAGCATTTGCTATGCGCAAACCTATTCAACAGCTTTACGTAGATTAACTCGTTTAATTCTCACAAGAACCATATAAGGCAGAAATACAGTTTTCCCATCCCTTTTACAAACGAGGAGACCCGAGGAGCAGTAAGGGGTCTTGCCCAGCAACCCTGTCCTGGAGCTGGGATTTGCTCTGACTTGGTGACCCGCCCTCTGAACCCAGTACAAATGGCTTGAAAGGCACCATGAGTGTCCAATAAATGTTAGTTATTACTCTTGGCCTGGCCTGTAGATCGGCAGAGGGGCCACCCCCAGACCCTCATCAGGGGAGGGCACAAACCCTTCTGTGCCAACCCCTTTGATCTTCACTAGGTTGCTGCCCCTCCCACTTCCTCTCTTCACCCTGCAGACTCAGGTCGTGTGACCTTAGCTCCGTATAGAGAAGCCGAGGGAATAGTGACCAGGGACCCCTGACCCCAGCTTCTGCCCTTACTACCAGCGCACGCGCACGCGCGCGCACACACACACACACACACACACGCGTGTGCGCGCGCATGGGTCGCTTGTTCACTCAGCTCCCACGGTGGGGGGAGGGGGTGGCGGTGGAGGGAGTGGGGGCCGGTGGGGCTGCTGGAAGCTCAGAAGTCCTCCTCAGACAGGTGGCTGCAGCTTCAGAATGTGGCAGCTTACAAGCCTCTTACTGTTCATGACCGTCTGGGGAATTTCCAGCACACCAGCTCCTCCCGGTAAGGCCGTGCTCCCCTTCCCCACTCCCTGGCACTCTCTTCATACCTTTCGCCACCTCCTCTGAGCCTCAGGGTGACCATGATGAGCAGGGAGGACCTGACTGGGGGCAGAAGCAGCAGGGCCCCCGGGGCCTGAGGACTGAGCTGGTGGCCGGGAGCCCCTGGGGGCAGGCCCTTCCTCCTCCCCGGGGCAGGGGGCGGGGGGTGGTCACACGGTCCCCCGGCTTTCCCTCTCCACTACTCACTCCCTCAACTGTGTAAACTCCGGGCCTAGCTGCCACCCATAGCACCCCAGGGCAGCCTCTCCTCCTAAAATGCTCATCTGCTGCCCTGCCCCAGCTGCTCGCCTGGTCAGCCGAGAACTGGAGGCCAGAATGCAGGGGGAGGAGAGGCCTGTGGGGAAAGCAAGCTACCTGGGTTATTAGGTGGGCCATTCCCCCATCCCCTGGAGTCACAACAGGCTGTTTCTTACATTTCTGCCTCTTCTTGAGCAGCTGGTCTGCCTGGGGTGTCTTCCTCCCCACCCCCACCCCTGGTCCATGTGTCTCCTAAGGCCAGACTCAGTTCCAGCACATCTTCCTTCCCTGAGGATGCCCTTCCGGGCCATGGCATCCTGGAGCCTCTCTTCCACACTCCCCAGCTTGGTCCCTCCACCCCAGCTATCCCCCTGCATCCAAGGCAGACACCTTTCAGAACCTGGGGGATATGGTGGTGCTCCCTGGGAGGCAGCACTGCTGCTCAGGTGTTCCCACCCAAGGGGGAGGGCACGGGGAATTCATCATGGGGTGGGGGAGGGGAGGGCAGGGAGGCTGCAGGGAGGCAGTCGAGACTGGGCGCCACAAGGGGTACTTGGAGGACAATGAGGCCCACTTAACTCTGCGCTTGAACAATACCCAGAGCAGTGAAAGTCGCTCAGTAGCCTCAGACTCTTTGTGACCCCACGGACTATAACCTGCCAGGCTCCTCTGTCTATGGAGTTCTCCAGGACAGAATACTGGAGTAGGTTGCTTTTCCCTTCACCAGCGGATCTTCCTGACCCAGGAATGGAACTGGGGTCTCCTGCATTGCAGGCAGGTTCTTTACCAGCTGAGCTACCAGGGAAGCCCAGTGATAGCAGTAGCACATGGCATTGGTCACTGGCTGCTCATTTCTGCGCCAGGCACTGTGCTATTTGTTTTACATGATTATCTCATCCTCATTTTTTGATGAATAAACCAAAGTGAAGAGAGGTAAAGGCTGGCTCAAGGTCACATGGAGATTGGGTTGGGTTCCGAAGGTCTGTCTGTCTTAGCGCATGCACTCTGAATGGTCAGTCCTATCCTCAGATGACTTGTCACCTACTTCAGGAGAAGGAGGACAGCAGGGGAGGAGGGGACTCAGGATGCAAACCTCCCCAGGGTCTCTCCCCAGTGGGGGCCCCTCATGGCAGTCCCCCCACCAAAGTCAGCTCCCCATCCCCATCCCAGACTCAGTGTTCTCCAGCAGCCAGCGTGCCCACCAAGTGCTGCGGATCCGCAAACGTGCCAACTCCTTCCTGGAGGAGCTGCGGCCCGGCAGCGTGGAGCGTGAGTGCTCAGAGGAGGTCTGTGATTTCGAGGAAGCTCGGGAGATTTTCCAAAACAAGGAAGACACAGTAAGGCCGCCCGACTGGGTGTAGAGCATGAGGCTCAGGGGTGGGACCTGGAGGAGCAGCCTGGGGTCCTTGGGAGGGGGGCAGTGGACACCAGTCCCTTACACTCCCAGCTTGCCGGGGGTGCAGCCGCGGAGTAAATAGCCTTAGGATCTTGGTCAGGGCACACGGGTCCAAAAAACAGAACTCTGCAATGAGCATGAAGAGTCTGGGGAAGCTTTGGGCTGGGATTCCCACTTAGTTCCACTGGAGGTAGTTCAGTCCCAGTTCACCTACAACTGGCCACCACTGCCTCCCCTCTTCTCTCTCCCTGTGACCAAAAGGCCACCACCTCTGCTTCCACGCTGCACCTGCTCATCAGGTGACCCAAGACTCTGATGTCTCTGCACACACACTCACTCTGTGCCCCAGATTCTCCAGGAGTGAAATCTGGTTGCTCATGGGATCTAAGGAAAGGGTCTGTCCTCTTTGGCGCCCAGAGCTTCATGGTGGAGACCCTGAGGCAGTAGGGTGCACTCGTTAAGAGAGGTAGCTTCCTGATAGAAGGCTCAGACCCCCTCCAGCTTCAAGAGCTCACTTTAGCTTCTAGGACCTGGGGGTTGTGCCACCACCTGGGGGCCCCTCACGCTGTCTGTAGGCATGCCCTCCCATCCAGGGCTTTCAGGGCTGAAGGGGGAACTCTGGGTGGCTTCTTCTCTTGCCCTCCTCCACCACCTCCTTGACTAGATCCCCACGGACTCTTTCCTCAGATGGCCTCCTCTGCAGACGCCTAGATGGCTTTCTGCAGGCATGGCCTGGGCACATCACACCCATCTAACCTTGGTCTCCAGCAGGGGGGCTTGTGGCCTGGGCATCAAGCCCAGCATCATCAAGCCCATCTCTGGGAATGGTGGTCCCAGCCCAGCAGCAGAAGTGCCACCAGGATGGTGGTTCAGTCACTAAGTCATGTCTGACTCTTGCGATCCCATGGACTGTAGCCTGCCAGGCTCCTCTGTCCATGGGGTTTTCCAGGCAAGAATAGTGGAGTGGGTTGCCATTTCCTTCTCCAGGGGATCTTCCTGACCCGGGGATCGTACCTGAATTCCTGGCAGATTTTTTTTTTTTTACCAACTGAGTCACCAGGGAAGCCCAAACCTGGTTACAAAAGCAGACTTCTTGAACTAGCAAGCTGTGTCTCACCTACAACATCCTGGGGTCACTCAGCTCTGAGCACAACGGCTCAGGGAGACCAGACAGGTTGAGAAAGGAGGGAGGGGGCTGCAAAGAGACAGAGCAGGGAGCTTCTGGGTCCCTTCCGCTGCAGTGGCTGCTTTGGTGGCAGCCAGCACCCAGAGCAAGCTTCCAGGGCACGGGGGTCAGGTATGGGATGTGAGGTGGAGATGGCCAGAGAGGCAAGGAGGAGCCTGGCATTTCTCAGGATACAGCTGCCTACTCTCCCCCCCACCCCCTGCCCCGCTCCTCCCCGGCTGAGGGGCTTGACCCCTCCTTGTATGGGATAATCGCTCCCCTGCCCCTTTAGATGCTGCCCTGCTGGACCTGGGCCAGCCCGGGGAGGGGTCCCAGGGGCTCCCCATTTACACAGGTGGGCTGACGGCCCCTGATGCCGCCCCTTCTCTCCGCAGGTGGCTTTCTGGTCCAAGTATAGCGGTGAGTGCGCTCCAGACCTCGGGCCACCATACCTCTGCCCCTCGGGGGTTTCTGGGTCGCTGGGGGAACCGGGAGCGGGCCGGCGGCCCGGGTGACGCCCTCTTCACCCCTCGTCGCAGACGGGGACCAGTGCGAGCACCGGCCCTCAGGGAGCCCGTGCGAACTCCCATGCTGCGGACGCGGCAAGTGCATCGATGGCCTCGGCGGCTTCCGCTGCGACTGCGCGGAGGGCTGGGAGGGCCGCTTCTGCCTGCACGGTGAGGGGCCGGGGACGGGGGCGGTGGGGCGGGGACCTCCCGGGCCGGAGCCGGCCGGGCGCTTAGAGCCACCGCGCCCCCGTGGCGCCCTCCTCCGTGTCTGCCCAGAGGTGCGCTTCTCCAACTGCTCGGCGGACAACGGCGGCTGCGCGCACTACTGCAGGGAGGAGGAGGGCCGGCGCCACTGCAGCTGCGCGCCCGGCTACCGGCTGGAGGACGACCACCAGCTCTGCGAGGCCAAGGGTGAGCTGCCTCAATGGGGACCGCACGGGATCCCCGGCCGGCGAGCGAGCCACCGGGCTGAGGCCTGGGCAAGGGAGATGGGAGAAGGAGGGTGTCCCCGACGGGTGTCGCGGGTGTCCTGCCCGCTCTTTCCTTCGCTTGCTCACCTTTCTCCAGGCGCCACCGCTCACCCTGCGGACGCCTCCTGGGGCAGGAGCAGAGGTAGCTCCTCGGCTGAGCGGATGGAGAGGGCACGCCTCTAGCACCCTCCACATCTATCGTGTGTGTGCTCAGTCATGCCTGACTCTTTGCGACCCCATGGACTGTAGCCCACCAGGCTTCTCTGTCCCTGGAGTTTTCCAGGCAAGAATTCTGGAGCGAGTTGCTATTTCCTTCTCCTGGGGATCTTCCCAACCCAGGCGCTGAACCGGAGTCTCTTGCGTCTCCTGCATCCGCAGGCAGATTCTTCACCAGCGGAGCCACCATCTTGGATGGCTTTATATCCCCCTTTACCTCTGGCTTCTCTGAAGAGAGAGAGCAACCTTGTTTTCTGTTTTCCTCTTTATACATTTTAATTTCTATCAGAGTTATATACTTACACAACACTCGGAGTTTGGCAACTCTTAACACGAATTTCAACAGGTTGTTCCTCAGTGTGGATCTTCTATTCACTGTGTAGCACCTTTTTCATGTGGAAATTCACATCTTCTACTTCTAGGAACATTTCTTTAGTTATTTCCTCGATGGCTTGACCTTCCTGCTTTCTCTGTTCTCTGTTTCTGCATCTTCTAATCAGATCTCTTTCCCCTGGGCTGATTTTCTAGTTTTATGATCTTTCTATTTTTCATCTCTTTGATTCTCTGTTCTTCTTTTGGGGAACTTACCACGACTTATAGTCCAGTCCTTTTACTGGAAAAAAAAAAAAAACCCAAAAAACAGAAAATCTAACTTTTTCTTTTGAAGTAATTAGAGTCACAGGGAGTTTCAAAGAAACGCCTGGTGAGCCTGTTGACCAGTGGGCTTTTCTGTGAGACCATCTGAAGGCTCAAGTCACTGACAGAACCCTGTTGCCCAGATTCTTAGGTCTTTTGGCCATTTTCTGAGAGGAATCATCCGAACTCATGCGAGGGTGGTCCCAGCCTGGCTTGCAGCCCCTTGTGGGGGTGCAGGGGGGAGGAGCTGCTTTTGCTGGGTCTGCAGGTGTCTTCGTGACTTCCTCTGGTCAGCCTTGAGTGTCAGTCTTTCCTGTGGCGTCTCCATTGAGTCCTGAGCTCACAATCTCTGGCTCACCCTCTTCAGAGAATACACCTAGGTTCTTCTGTGGGGGTCAGAGAGGAGAGTCAGGTCACTGATGAGGGGTCGAGACAGAAGCCTAGGGCGCTAGCAGTTTCTTTGACAAACTCTCAACATTCCTGCCATACCACCTGCACAGCTTCCTCAGACACGCATGGAGGCTTCCTGGGCATCTATGGGGCTAAGCCGCCTGCTACTGCATCTCCTACTACTGGCTGAGGTTTCGGCTTTCTCAGACAACCAAGTCAGTTGCCATGTCCCTCAGCTTCTGGAATTTTGTTGCTGTTGTCTCATCTCCATTTTCTGTCACTGTCCAGTCTCCCTGCTGGTGGCTTCCCCTTGCTTCTGCAAGGCTGAATCTCTCAGCCCAGTGTGACAGGCCCTGGCCTCGGTTCTGTTCTGTGCTCTCTCCTCCTGGCAGAGGACCTCACAGCTGTGCTCAGAGCCACTCTGAGGCTCTCCAGGAGTGCCCACCTGCTCCTGCCCATAAGTTCTTACCTCTGTTAGGAGCTCGGTAACATCCCAGCATGAGACCTTACCACGCATCCCAGGGATTACTCCCAACAGCCCTGGGGTGCCCTGAACCCCAAGAACTTGAACAAGTGGCCCAAGGCCAGGCCACTGGGTAGAGATGCTGCTTGGCCTGACTCTTGCCATTAAGTGGCACTGTTTGTTAACTGGCTGACTGACCTGAGGGGCTGTGCAATTTGATAGAACTATGTGTCTAAGCATCATTTATCCTACAAGGCAGCAAATGAGGCTGCTGACAGGAGGTGGACAGACATGGGGGTCAGTCTTGGGAGCAGTGCCTGGCAGGCCCTCAGCTGCTTTCTCCTGCCTTCAGTGACGTTCCCTTGTGGGAGGCTAGGGAAGCGAATGGAGAAGAAACGCAAGACCTTGAAACGTGACACAAACCAAGTAGAGCAAAAAGACCAGCTGGGCCCACGGATTGTCAACGGGCAGGAGGCTGGATGGGGGGAGAGCCCCTGGCAGGTGAGAGGAGCAGTGGCAGCTCACCATCTGGGTCAGGGGTCACTGAGCCCAGTTCCTGTTTTGGAGGCACCAGTGGGGAGGGAAGTGAGCCTTTGCTTGGGGTGGGGGAGGCAGTGCTAAGGGTAGAGGGTCCCGGAGAAAGACGGAGCTAACCTGATGAGAGAGGGGCATTTGGGCAGGGTGGAGTGGGCGCAGGGTCTGGGGTGGAGCAAGCAGGAAGAAGTATAGCTTTAAAAGCAGCTGGAGAGATAATGCTGTGCTGGTGGTGTTCCAGGCAGTGGCCTGGCTGAGGGGAGCAGTGTTTGCATAGCAAAAGGCTAGGAGGGAGGGTTGACCCCTGAGTCCCTCTCCAGCTTCCCCATGGAAACTCACACTTACCTGGTGTCTGACTCCCAGGCACTGGGGGTTAGGGTCCCCAAAGATCAATAACCTGGGGACTGGTAGGTCTTGGGGATCTCACACCCCCAGGAGGGTCAGGATCCTAAACACACGACAACCCAATGGGACCAGAGCTGGGATGGCTGGTAGGACAGGGGTTGAGGAAACCTGGAGGGGGACCCCCAAGGCCTCCCGGGGCCCTCAAAGGCTACCCAGAGGACTCAAGGCCCAGCCTTAGCCATCAAGGGTAGGAAGAACTCTCTGCATGCTGCTGAGGGTGATTATAGGAACAGCATGGGCAAACGTGGAGAGACACCCTGGAACAGGAAAACTCTATCAAATGTGCAGAGGAGAAAGTGCCCAGTAGTCCATGCTTGTGTGACCAGGGAACCCAGGAAAGACCTACTTATGCAGCCAGTGCGTTGAGCTTGAGAACCATACCTAGGGCTGTGCCAAGACCCCGGAGGCCTGAGTGGAGCTGTCAGAAAGTTGTGTTGTGATGTCATTGCCCGCCCCCCCCCCCCCCTTCCAGGCAGTGCTGCTGGACTCCAAGAAGAAGCTGGTCTGTGGGGCAGTGCTAATCCACATCTCCTGGGTGCTAACAGTGGCCCACTGCTTGGAGAACCGCAAGAAGCTCATCGTCAGGCTCGGTGCGGGCTGGAAGCAGGTGGGAGGGTGGCTGGGTTTGGGGAGCCTCGTCTCTGGGGGGCTTGAACCCACACAGAAGGCATCTGGTGGGAAGAGGGCTGTGTGCTCCCAGCCTGCCCCTCCCATGGTGGGATTTTAGACACCATGACACAGGCTCGGTTTGCACATAAAGGGTTCTCTTTGAATCTGGTAGCCAGGTGTTTACATTTGTGTGTTTGCAAGTGAGGGGGTTACACACATACTTGTGTCTTCACTCTCACTGTGTGGAGCAGGCTGTGTGTATGTATCTACAGCATCCTTGGGTGCAGAGACCCGGAAGGTATCCACAGGGCCTGGTCTCAGGGCCACGCTTCACACAGATTGACAGCGACCGACTGTGCCTTTGGGACCCTGGCATCTGCCACAGCAGCCAGTTGCTCTCCTGCAACAGCCCAGGGCTCCCCGAGCCTGGGCCCCACTCTATCAATTTCTGGGGGTGGGGCTCTCACTCCAACCATCATGCAAAAAGAAGGAAAAAGATATGTATTGAGAATGACTGACCAGACCCTCGCTCTCTGCCATTATGTCCAGCACAACCAAAGGCCAGTGGCCTCCTGTGGGGCTGGGCTTGGAATAAGAGCCCCACCCCCACTTACCAGAAGCCATCTGATTCACCTGAGAAGACCTTGTGTCTTGTGTGTGATCCAGATCTTTCTTTGCTGGTTAGAGCCTGTGTCTAGCTGGCCCTCCTTCTCTGGGTCCTGCTGTTCTTGCCCTGCCCCCACCTCAGCAGGCACCCCATTTTCTCTTTGAGGTTCTGGTCTATGTTCCAGGTTTTCAGGGAGCTTCCCTGCTGACTGCCCACTGCTGGTCACTGCCCAAGCCTCACTGCTGCATCTCTGAGCCAGTCCTGAATTCAGACCAGTGTTTGCCCCTTTAGGATGGACACTCATGGGCTGTTAACTTTGATAGGGACCTGAGGGACAGCCCTGTGTCCCAGGGCCTGCCAGGGCTGCATGGTGACCACTCCCACTGTGGACCCATTCCCTGCCATCCATGAGGGCCTGCAGGAGCAGGGCAGTCCTGCTAGCTTCATTGGGGCCCCTGGGGAAGGAAGTTTCCCCAGGCTCACTCTGACAGCCCCTCTGCCCTGCAGGGGAGTATGACATGCGGCGCTGGGAGAGCTGGGAGGTGGACCTGGACATCAAGGAGGTCATCATCCACCCTAACTATACAAAGAGCACAAGTGACAATGACATCGCCCTGCTGCGCCTGGCCCAGCCTGCCACTCTTTCGCAGACCATTGTGCCCATCTGCCTCCCAGATAGTGGCCTCTCTGAGCGCAAGCTCACCCAGGTCGGCCAGGAGACTGTGGTGACAGGCTGGGGCTACCGTGACGAGGTCAAGAAAAACCGCACCTCCGTCCTCAACTTCATCAAGGTCCCCGTGGTCCCGTACAATGCATGCGTCCACGCCATGGAAAACAAGATCTCTGAGAACATGCTATGCGCCGGTATCCTCGGGGATTCGAGGGATGCCTGTGATGGGGACAGCGGGGGACCTATGGTCGCCTTCTTCCGTGGCACCTGGTTCCTGGTGGGCCTGGTGAGCTGGGGTGAGGGCTGTGGGCGCCTCTACAACTACGGCGTTTACACCAAAGTCAGCCGTTACCTTGATTGGATCTATGGCCACATCAAAGCAGAGGAGGCCCCTCTTGAGAGCCAGGTGCCTTAGCATCCCCCATCACTTGTGTCTGGACCCCAGAGGACACCCTTGGATAGGGGCTGGATTGTTGAATGGCAAGATGTTGGACATTAAAAAGGGCTTGCTACAAGCACACCAGCTACGGCTCTGTCTTTTCAACCTTTTTTTTGGGCTGTTCTGGAGGGGAGTATTTTTGGAGCATGTACTGTATGCCCCACACTTTATGAACAGAGTCTTATTTAACTCCTACAGCACCTGTCTGGGGTAGGAAGGAGCGTATCCGAGGTTTGTGGCATCTGAAGCTGGTAACATGTAGGAGAGCTTGCTTAATGAAAAAATACAAAATGGGACTACAAAACTGAGAGCCCCTTCCAGGACTTTGGAAGGAGTTTGTGTGAATCAGGGGTCCTGATCCAGAGTAAACCCACCTCTGAAGGTAGAGATTGCAGCTCATATTGTAGGGGAAGAAACAGATTCAGGAAGTTTTGCTTTGTGAAGCCAAGACCCAAACTAGGTCTGATTTCCATCTGGCTGTCCCCCTCTCATCCTGCTGGCTTTGGAGGCCAGCATTGGCCTGGTGTGAGGAGGAGCCAGAGACCCAGAGGGGTTGGTTGAATCCAGAGTGAGCTCACACTGTAAGTGGTGAAGCTGTTTAAGAACAGTGTCACACAATCAATAAAGAAGAGGCTCTGTCTTGACCTGGCCTTATAGGCGTACCTGAGTGAGACAGAGAAGTAAGTTAGGATGCATCCAATGAAAAGGGATAGTGGTGAGATAAAGCCAAAAGAATTAGTCTAAAGTCATCAGATTAGTCTAACTCTATGTATGCCTCAGGCAAGTCACTTCAGTTTTCTGAGCATTAGTAAAATGAAGATTAGATTGACAGTGGTGGTTCTCAACCTTCACTGTACTTTTGAATCTCCTAGGGGGCTTTCAAAAACACATCCATCCAATTTCACCTGCAGAGATTCTGATTTAGATGATTTAGATGGGGAACTAAGACACTGATATTTTTAGAATTCCTCAGGTCTCATTTTAATGTGTGACTAGGGTTGAAAGGCACTGACCAGATGGTCTTTAAAGACCTTATCTACTTGGGTAGGTGCCATGATCCTCAGGGCCAATGAATATAAAGAAAGTTCAGCACAGAGAGTTTCCTAGGGGTCCAGTGGTTAGGACTCAGCTTTCACTACAGTGGCCTAGGTTCATTTCCCTGGTCAGGGAACTAAGATCCTGCAAGTCGCAGGGTACAGCCAAAAAAAAAAAAGAAGGAAAAGAAAAGAAACAATAAAAACAAAAAACAGTACAGCACAGATCAGTCAACGGTACAAGAAAACTTGACTTATGATTACACCCCACTTCTCAGGATCACAGCTGCTGCATACAGACCAGAAGGGACACCAGGACCCACTGAATTCTCTATGTGAAACACAAGGAAATAAGTGTGGTGGAGAAGGGGCCTGTAGGATTCATCCCCTTAGGACCCAGGGAAGGGTAGGTGGGACTGCTTGGGGGTAGGAGGACGTCTGGCCCGGGGCTGGAACCATCTGCTGATTAGTGCTTTAGGCAAGTGTTCCCAACACTCTCAGTGGGACATGACAGATTGGGAGAGTGACAGCATGAATTCCTAGGTGAGTCTCCTGTCAAGGTGTCAACTAGTGTGGTAGAGAGAACTTCTGGCATCCTGGCCAGAGGAGACCTGCTGACCTGCTTGATAGTGAAACTGGTGAAAATTATTAAAACAAACATTTAAAGTTTCTAGAAATGGCCCTATGGGCAAACAAAGCAAAAACAAAATTACAGCTTTTAAACCAGTATGAGTAAAATTGATCTGTCCATAGAAAGCAAAGAAGGAAAATAAAAGTAAATGAGCAGCATGTAAAAATTAATGGTATTTCTACATGCTAATTGTGAACATGTGGAAACCAAAATTAAAGTCACAGTACCACTTCCAATCACTCTAAAGAAAATGAAGCTCTTAGATATTAATTTAACAAAACATGCACCGGATCTGTGTAATGGTATTTACAAAGTGCTCATGAAAGAAATTAAAGAAGACTTAAATGCATGGAGAGGCAACAGAAGGCTCAGTACAGTGAAGCTATCAGTCTTCCCAAAGTTAAGCTATAGGTTTAACACAGTTCCTATAAAAATCTGAACAGTTTTTTTGTAAACAAGTTTACTATTTAATGTGTGTGTGTGTGAATGGAAAATACCTTGAATAGCTAAAATACTTTATAAAAAGAAGAAAAAGTGAGAAGTCACTCTACCCAGTGCCATGGATGATAATCTAGCTACAGTGATTAAGATTGGGTGGTATTGGTGGAGGGAGAGGCACATAGATTAATGGAATGGAAGAGAGAATCCAGAAATAGACTCACATAGCATGGCTGTCTGATTTCTCACAAAGGCACAAAAGCAATTTGTTAGAGGAAGGAGACCTTTGTCAACATATGGTACTGGTACAATGGGGCACCCTTAGGCTAAAAAATAACCCCAATCTAAGTCTCACAGAAAAAAATATACAAAAATTAATTCCATATGGACTTAAATATAAAAACTGTAAAATGAAACAAGAAGAAAGTATAGTTAATGAAAACTATGGAGTAAGATGGAAATAATAAAGATAATGTAACTGGGTTAAACTTACCAATTAGAAGAACTTTTTTTTAACAAGAAAACTTTTTTTTTTCAGAATAAAAGATAAACCTGATAATATATTATCTACACACAACATAAAATCAAAAAACACTGAAAGACTGAAAATAAAGAATGTTAGAAATTCTTCATTGATTTGAATGAAAAGAAAGCTAAGATAGTGATTTTAATAACTGATAAAATGGAAATCAATGAAAAATATCACAAACAAAAAGGATGGACATTAAATAATGATAAAAGAATCAATCATGTATAAATATATAATATGATAAAATAATATGTGCATCTAACAATATAATCTCAAAATATATAACCCAATAATTGACAGAAGTGCAGGGAGAAATAAGCAATTGTACTTGGAAGTTTCAACAAATTCTCTCAAAACCAAAAAATTAAACAGATTAAAGGTAAATAGATATATAGAAGATTTGGACAATAAAATTAATAAGCTTTTTGTTTTTTTTACCACACTAAGTTAGGTTCAGTTCAGTCACTCAGTCGTGTCCGACCCTTTGCGACTCCATGAACTGCAGCATGCCAGGTCTCCCTGTCCATTACCAACCCCTGGAGTTTACCCAAACTCATGTCCATTGAGTTGGTGATGCCATTCAACCATCTCATCCTCTGTCATCCCCTTCTCCTCCTGCTCTCAATCTTTCCCAGCATCAGGGTCTTTTCAAATGAGTCAGCTCTTCGCATCAGGTGGCCAAAGTATTGGAGTTTCAGCTTCAGCATCAGTCCTTCCAATGAACACCCAGGACTGATCTTTAGGATGGACTGGTTGGATCTCCTTGCAGTCCAAGGAAGGGACTCTCAAGAGTCTTCTCCAACACCACAGTTCAAAAGCATCAATTCTTCAGCACTCAGCTTTCTTTATAGTCCAACTCTCAAATTCACGCATGACTACTGGAAAAACCATAGCCTTGACTAGACGCACCTTTGTTGACAAAGTAATGTCTCTGCTTTTTAATATGCTGTCTCGGTTGGTCATAACTTTCCTTCCAAGGAGTAAGCGTCTTTTAATTTCATGGCTGCAATCACCATATGCAGTGATTAACACACTAAGAACATTCACAAAAATTTACTGGTCCATGAAGGAAGCCTCAATAAATTCCAGGGGCTCAGAATGATATAAAACGTATCCTCTAGACAAAAGGCAATGAAAGTAGAAATTAATAAAATGTTTTAATTGATGCAGACCCTCTTTTTTTTTGATGAGTCTGGCTAAAGATTTATCAGTTTTATTTATCTTTTCAAAGGTTTAGCTTTTAGTTTCATTGATTTATTATTTTTTTAAGTCTCATTTATTTCTGCTTTGATCTTTTTTATTTCTTTCATTCTAGAAACTTTGGGTTTTTGTTTGTTTGTTTGTTCTTCTTTTCCTAGTTCCTTTAGGTGTAAGGTTAAGTTGCTTATTTGAGATTTTTTTTTTTTTTTTTTTTTTTTTTTTACTGAGGTATGCTTGTATCACTATAAACTTCCCTCTTAGAATTGCTTTTGTTGCATCCCATAGATTTTGGAATTCCCTGATAGCTCAGTTGGTAAAGAATCTGCCTGCAATGCAGGAGACCCTGGTTCAATTCCTGGGTCAGAAGATCTGCTGGAGAAGGTTTAGGTTACCCACTCCAGTATTCTTAGGCTTCCCTGGTGGCTCAGCTGGTAAAGAATCTGCCTGCAGTGTGGGACACCTGGGTTTGATCCCTGGGTTGGGAAGATCCCCTGGAGAAAGGAAAGGCTACCCACTCCAGTATTTTGGCCTGGAGAATTCCATGGACTGTATAGTCTGTGGGGTTGCAAAGAGTTGGGTACAACTGAGGAAACTTTATGTGGATAGATTTTGGATTATCTGACTTCAGATATTTTAAAATTTCTTCTTTGATTTTTTGAGTGATCCATTGGTGAGCATGTTGTTTAGTTTTCACATGTGTATATTTTTGCTTTTTTTTTTTTAAGTTGATTTTTAACCTCATAGCATTGTGGTTGGAAAATACACTTGGTATAATTGCAGTTTCCTTAAAGGCATTGAGACTTGTCTTGTGGCCTAGCATGTGATCTATCCTGGAGAATTTTCTATATGCACTTGAAAAGAAGGTCTATTCTGCTTTTGAATGGAATTTTCTGTATATGACTGTTAAGTCCATCTTATCTAATATATTGGTTAACGTCAATATTTTCTTACTGGTTTTCTGTTTAGATAATCTGTCCATTGCTATAAGTGGAGTATTAAAGTCCCCCACTGTGATTGTTTTATTGCCAAATTATCTTTTTTGTATGTTAACATTTGTTTTATATATTGAGGTGCTCCTAAGTTGAGGGCATATATATTTACAATTGTTATATCTTCTTCTTGGATTGACCCCTTGAGTATTATGTAACGTCCTTCTTTGTCTCATGTTACAGTCTGTGTTTTAAAGTCTATTTTGTGTCATGTAGCTATTCCTGAATGGATAAAAACTCAAGCCTCATCTATATGTTGTCTACAAGATACACTTCAGCTTTAAAGACACAACACAGATTGAAAGTGAAGGGATGGAAAGATATTCCATGCAAATGGAGACCAAAAAAACCTGGGGTAGCTTTACTATATTAGACAAAATGGACTTCTTTTTTTTTTTTTGGCTGCACTTGCTTGGCTTGTGGGATCTTATTTCCTTGACCAGAGATTGAACCCATGGCCCTCTGCAGTGAAAGCATTGAGTCGTAACCACTGGACCACCAGGGAATTCCCAACAAAATAGACTTTTAAGACAAAAACTGTAATAAGAGGTTTAAAAGGTAATTACATAGTGGTAAAGGGGCCAATCCAACAAGAGGATATAACATTTATAAGGATTTCTGCACCAACACTGGAGGTTCTAAATATATAAAGCAAATATTAACAGACCAAAAGAGAGAAAGAGACAGCAATAAAATAATAGTAGGGAACTTTAATATCACACTTTCATTAAAGTAATAGATGCTGTGGACAGAAAGTCAATAAGAAAACATTGACCTTAAATGACACATTAGACAAGATGAACTTAACAGATACTTGCAGAATATTCCATGCAAAAGCAATAGAATACACATTTTCCCCCTAGTGTACAAGTGAACATTCTCCAGGATAGATCATATGTTAGGCCACAAAACAAGTCCTAATAAATTCAAGAAGATTTAAATCATACCAAGCAGATTTTCCAACCACAATGATATGACACTTGAAGTCAATTTGAAGAGGAAAACTAATTCATAATTATGTGGTGATTAAACAACATGCCAGTGAACAACCAGTGGGTTAAATAAATCAAAAGAGAAAGCAAAAACTACCTTGAGAAAAATGAAAGTGGAGATAAAACATCAAAACTGTGGGATGCAGCTTCTAAGTGGAAGTTCATAACTAATTTTATATATTAAGGAACGAGAAAAAGAAAATCAAACAAAGCCCACTACTACTAGTAGTAGCCCTTCTAGTACTTCCTTAGTAGAAGGAAGGGAAGAAAATAACAAAGATCAGAGTAGAAATAACTGAAACAGACACTAAAAAGATAATAGAAAAGATCAATGAAACTAAAAGCTGTTTTTGTCTCTAATTGACTAATTTATTTTAATTGAAGGTTTATTACTTTACAATATTGTACTGGTTTTTGCCATACATTGACATGAGTTAGCCACGGTTGTACATGTGTCCCCCATCCTGAGCCCCCCTCCCAGCGCCCTCCCCATCCCATCCCTCAGGGTGTCCCAGTGCACTGGCGTTAAGTGCCCTGTTTCATGCATTGGACTTGGATGGTCATCTATTTCAC
The DNA here is from genome assembly GCF_023699985.2 of Odocoileus virginianus. Taxonomy (NCBI): domain Eukaryota; kingdom Metazoa; phylum Chordata; class Mammalia; order Artiodactyla; family Cervidae; genus Odocoileus; species Odocoileus virginianus. Next base: position 9,749 of record NC_069686.1, on the reverse strand, counting down.
ATATGGTAATATACATCTTTCAGTGCTGTTCTCTCAAATCATCCCGCCCTCACCTCTCCCACAGAGTCCAAAAGTCTGTTCTTTATATCTGTGTCTCTTTTGCTGTCTTGCATATAGGGTCATCATTACCATCTCTCTAAATTCCATATATACGCATTAATATACTGTATTGGTGTTTTTCTTTCTGACTTACTTCACTCTGTATAATAGGCTCCAGTTTCATCCACCTCATTAGAACTGATTCAAATGCATTCTTTTAAATAGCTGAGTAATATTCCATTGTGCATATGTACCACAGCTTTCTTATCCATTCATCTGCTGATGGACATCTAGGTTGCTTCCATATCCTAGCTATTGTAAATAGTGCTACAATGAACATTGGGGTATATGTATCTCTTTCAGTTCTGGTTTCCTTGGTGTTTATGCCCAGCAGTGGGATTGCTGAATCATATGGCAGTTCTATTTCCAGTTTTTTAAGGAATATCCACACCATTCTCCATAGTCACTGTACTTGTTTTTATTCCCACCAACAGTGTAAGAGGGTTCCCTTTTCTCTGCACCCTCTCCAGCATTTATTGTTTGTAGACTTTTTGATAGCAGCCATTCTGACCAGCGTGAAATGGTACCTTATTGTAGTTTTGATTTGCATTTCTCTGATAATGACTGATGTTGAGCATTTTTTTCATGTGTTTGTTAGCCATCTGCTTTTGAGAAATGTCTGTTTAGTTCTCTGGCCCATTTTTTTAACTGGGTCATTCATTTTTCTCATATTGAGCTGCATGAGTTGCTTGTATATTTTTGAGATTAATTCTCTGTCAGTTGCTTCATTTGCTATTATTTTCTCCCATCCTGAAGGCTGTCTTTTCACCTTGTTTATAGTTTCCTTTGTTGTGCAAAAGCTTTTAAGTTTAATTAGGTCCCATTTGTTTAATTTTGCTTGTATTTCCATTACTCTGGGAGGTGTGTCATAGAGGATCCTACTGTGATTTATGTCAGAGGATGTTCTGCCTATCTATTTCTCTAGAAGTTTTATAGTTTCTGGTCTTAAACATTTAGATCTTTAATCCATTTTGAATTTATTTTCATGTATGGTGTTAGAAACTAATGTTCTAGTTTCATTGTTTTACAGGTGGTTGACCAGTTTTCCCAGCACCACTTGTTAAAGAGATTGTCTTTTCTCCATTATATGTTCTTGCCTCCTTTGTCAAAGATAAGGTGTCCATAGGTGCGTGGATTCATCTCTGGGCTTTCTATTTTGTTCCATTGATCTATATTTCTGTCTTTGCACCAGTATCATACTGTCTTGATGACTGTAACTTTGTAGTATAGTCTAAGGTCAGGCAGGTTGATTCCTCCAGTTCCATTCTTCTTTCTCAAGGTTGCTTCGGTTTTTTGAGTTTTTTTTTTTAATTTCCATACAGATTGTGAAATTATTTGTTCTAGTTCTGTGAAAAATACCACTGGTAGCTTGATAGGGATTGCATTGAATCTATAGATTGCTTTGGGTAGTATACTCATTTTCACTATATTGATTCTTCTAATCCACAAACATGGTACATTTCTCCATCTATTTGTGTCATCTTTGATTTCTTCATCAATGTTTTATAATTTTCTATATACAGGTCTTTTGTTTCTTTAGGTAGATTTATTCCTAGGTATTTTATTCTTTTCTTTGCACTGGTGAATGGAATTGTTTCCCTAATTTCTGTTTTCTCATTGTTAGTGTAGAGGAATGCAAGGGATTTCTGTGTGTTAATTTTATATCCTGCAACTTTGTTATATTCATTGATTAGCTCTAGTAATTTTCTGGTGGTGTCTTTAGGGTTTGCTATGTAGAGGATCATGTCATCTGCAAACAGTGAGAGTTTTACTTCTTTTCCAATCTGGATTCCTTTTATTTCTTTTTCTTCTCTGATTGCTACGGCTAAAACTTCCAACACTATGTTGAACAGTAGTGGTGAGAATGGGCACCCTTGTCTTGTTCCTGATTTTAGGGGAAATGCTTTCAATTTTTCACCATTGAGGATAATGTTTGCTGTGGGTTTATCATACATGGCTTTTATTATGTTGAGGTATGTTTCTTCAATGCCTGCTTTCCGGAGAGTTTTTATCATAAATGGATATTGAATTTTTTCAAAGGCTTTCTCTGCATCTATTGAGATAATCGTCTGGTTTTTACCTTTCAGTTTGTTAATGTGGTGTATTACATTGATTGATTTGCAAATATTGAAGAATCCTTGCATCCCTAGGATAAAGCCCACTTGGACATGATGTATGATTTTTTTAATATGTTGTTGGATTCTGTTTACTAGAATTTTGTTAAGGAATTTTGCATCTATGTTCATCAGTGATATTGGCCTGTAGTTTTATTTTTTTGTGGCACCTTTGTCTGGTTTTGGTATTAGGGTGATGGTGGTCTCATAGAAATGAGTTTGGCAGTTTACCTTCCTCTGCAATTTTCTGGAAGAGTTTGAGTAAGATAGATGTTAGCTCTTCTCTAAATTTTTAGTAGAATTCACCCATGAAGCCATCTGGTCCTGAGCTTTTGTTTGTTGGAAATTTTTTTTATTACAGTTTTGATTTTCATGCTTGTGATGGGTTTGTTAAGATTTTTTATTTATTCCTGGTTCAGTTTTGGAAGGTTATACTTTTCTAAGAATTTTTCCATTTCTTCCAAGTTGTCCATTTTATTGTCATATCGTTGCTGATCATAGTCTCTTATGAACCTTTGTATTTCTGTGTTGTCTGTTGTGATTTCTCCATTTTCATTTCTAATTTTTTTTTATTTGATTCATCTCCCTTTTTTTCTTGATGAGTCTGGCTAATGGTTTGTCTATTTTATTTATCTTCTTGAAGAGCCAGTAAAAGCTGGTTTTCTAAAAGATAAATTTGACAGACCTTTAAGTTGACTGCCCAAGAAGAGAGAGGATACAAATAAATAAAATTAGAAATTAAAGAAAAGATGTTACAACTGCTACCATAAAAATACAAAGGGGCATAACACATTACTGTGAACAGTTATTCCAAAACAAACAGGACAACTCATAGAAGTGGATTAATTCCTAGAAACATATAAACTACTAAGACTGACTGATGAAGAAATATTAATAGAAAATATGAACAGGCCAATTACTTGTAAGGAGATTGAATTGTAATCAACACTCACCCAACAAAGAGAAGTCCACGACTAGATGATTTTTAAGTTATCTCTATCAAACACTCAAAGACAAGTGAATGCAAATCCGTCTGAAATTCATATAAAAGACTGAAGAGAACTTTTCCAAACTCATTGCATGAGGTCAGGATTACCCTAACACCAAAACCAGCCAATGACACCACAAGAGAAGACAGTTACAGACAAATATCCTTGATGAACATGGATCCAAAAACCTCAATAAAATATCAGCAAACTGAATTCAGTAATACATTAAAAGGAGCATACACCATTAACAAGTGGGATTTAATACTAGGTTGTAAGAATGGTTTAACATCTACAAATCAATCAATGTTTTAACAAAATGAAGGATAAATGATTATCTTAAAAGATGCAGAGAAAGCATTTGACAAAATTTGATATGATAAAAACGCTCAAGTGTGCTTCAACATAATAAAGGTCACATGTAACAAGTCTGCAGCTAATGTCATACTTGGGTGAAAATCTGAAAGCTTTTTGTTTAGATTTGAAGCAACACAAGGATACCCACTCTCATCACTTCTATTCAACATAGTATTGGACGTCCTAGTCAGAGCAATTAGACAAGAGAAAGAAACAAAGTGTATCCAAATTGGAAAGGAAAAATTATAAATGTTACTATTTGCAGATGACATGATATTATATATAGAAAACCTTAAAGACGTTACCAAATAAAATTGTTAAAACTAATCAACAAATTCAATAAAGTTGCAGACTAGAAAATTGGCATAATTGTCTGTTGCAGTTATATACACTATGCTAAACTATCAGAAAGAGAAATTAAGAAAACAAACCTATTTACAGTATATCAAAAGAGTATTTCTTAGGAATAAATTTAACCCAGAAGGATTCCCTGGTGGCTCAGACAGTAAAGAATCTGCCTGCAATGCAGGAGACCTGGGTTTGATCCCTGGGTTGGGAAGATCCCCTGGAGGAGGGCATGGCAACCCACTCCAGTATTCCTGCCTGGAGAATCCCCATTGACAGAGGTGCCTGGCAGGCTACAGCCCATGGGGTCTCAAAGAGTCAGACACAACTGAGCGACTAAGCACAGCACAGGAGGTGAAAGACCTATACATTGAAAACTATAAGACACTGATGAAAGAAATTAAAGAAGCACAAGTAAATGAAAAGATACTCTGAGCTAGCTCATGGATTAGAAGAATTAATATTGTTAAAATGTTCATACTACTCAAAGCAATCTACAGATTCCTATCAAAGTGAAATTCCTATCAAAATTCCAATAGGAATTTCACAGAAATTTTTCACAAATGTTTTTCACAGAAATAGAAAAAAAAAAAAAAGCTCCTAAAATTCATATGGAACAACAAAAGAACCCAAAAAAGTCAAAGCAATCTTGAGAAAAAAACAAACCTGGAGGCATCATACTTCCTGATTTTAACTATACAGAATTGGCATAAAAACAGACACAGAGATCAATGAAAGCAGAAAAGTTTGGTTTTTCCAGTGGAAGCTGGCCATGCAGAGAGCCCCATGCTGGGGCTGCTGGGGTGAGGGGTTGGGGTGCTGCCTCCTGAGGAGCTCTCCTCCCAAATTTACCTGGAAGGACAGATGGGAAACTGCTAACTAAACTGAGCCAAGAGGACCAGAATGACCTGGGAGGAGGTGGTGGGTGGTGGCAGGAGCTGGTAGGCTAAGTTCCAGGAACAGGCAGGCCAAGTCTCAGGGGAGGCCAAGGGAAGCTGGGCGGTGAGATGGACCCCAGGGCTGTCCTGGGGTAGACTATAGGTCAGGGTGACAGTGGCTGGTCTGAACACCTTCACTACAGCTGACTGTGTGATGGAAATCTCACAGAAGCCAGAGGGGCGAGCTGCTGACTCTCCCCATTTTGATGAGGTGGAAAGAGGCTCGAGGGGGATGCCTAAGTTGTCCTACTGGGGGAGTCCAGCTGGGGGTGTGCCTGGCTCCAAAGTCCCTGCTCCCTCTAAGTGACATGGAGCCAGGTTGCAGGGGAAAGAGGAGTCATTTGTGGTTGGGCAGTGGCAGGACCTGGGTTCTGTCAATATTTGGGATGGTTCAATCATTAACCAACTCAGCCTTCTTTTTTGGCAGGCTCTCCTCAGGCAGCTGCTGGGCCAGACCTGGCCCTGGCTGTAGCCCTTGGGGACTGCAGCCCCGAGTCCCCTCCTGCCTGCCTGCTGGGGGCTCCGTGGGGCTTCAACAGGATTGGACATGGAGGAGCAGGCAGGTGACAGCACCCTCTGATCAGGAAATTCTTCCCATGATAGGTGGTTCCCTACCTTGTCCCTACCCACAGGGCTACAGTGTTGACTTAGGGGCTAAATAAACCTGTGATTAGGGTGCTAAATCAGTTGGGGAAATGAGTTTGAAAAGACCCTGTCAAGTGAAAAAAAAAAGTCTTCGAAAGTAGTTGTTGTAGGAAAGTCAGAATTTTGACAGATTTTACTACACTTATTTTGTGGTTTAGTATTATTTTATTTTAAATTACAAATGTGGGGAAAGAAAGCACATCAGAATCTTTCTAGTGCTGTGCTCACCTTGACCTGTGCTAAGGGCCAAGGACTGTTCTGTGCGTTCAGTCATGTCCAGCTTTGCAACCCTATGGACTGTAGCCCACCAGGCTCCTCTGTTCCTGGGATTGCCCAGGCAAGAATACTGGAGTGGGTTGCTGTTTCCTTCTCCAAGGACCCAGGGATCAAAACCGCATCTCTTATATCTCCTGCACTGGTAGGTGGATTCTTTACTACTAGCACCATCTGGGAAGCCCAAGGACTATTCTAGGGCCTTCATATGCACTGTTTGATTTAACCCCTATAAGCCATTCTAAAAGACATATGCACTCCTATTTTACCTATCTCAGGAAACTGAGGCTCAGAGAAGTGAAATTACTTTTGAAATGCACAGTGAGTATGGAGAGAATGAGGATCTGCCCCCAAGTTTTCTGACTTCAAGTGAGGACTTTTCAGGTAATGTCAGTCCTGGAGAGCCCTCAGCAGAATAAGGAACTGGGGAAGGGTGCAGAGGGCAGGTGGGGCTCCACATACAAAGGCTGGAGCTCAGTGGGACCAGCCCTGGGAGGGCAGGGTCCTGATGGTTGACATGTCCCTGGTCTGTGGTCTCCATAGATGGGGTTCTGATTCTATCACAAAGTGAAGTGTAGGAGACAGAGTCAACAGATCTCCTGATATAAGGCATGTGAGCTGGAACTAGATAGTAGTAACTGGGTTGTAACAAGCCTAATGGCTCCTGTTTTGTTTGGGGGCCAGTCACTTCACCCCATTGGGCCACTGCAGTCATCAGCTGTTCCTAATTTGAAAGGCAAGAAAACACAGATCACATTGCAAGTTGGTGGTAGAGCTAGGTCTGAAATCCAGGACCACTGGTTTTTAGCCCATGTTCTTCCCCCTGCACCTGCTCAGTTTGTTGTTGTTTAGTCATTAAGCCATGTCCAACTCCTGCAACCACACAGACTGCAGCATGCTAGGCTTCCTTGTCCTTCACTATCTCCTGAAATTTGCTCAGACTCATGTCCATTGAGTTGGTGATGCCATCCAACCATCTCATCCTGTCATCCCCTTCTCCTCCTGCCCTCAATCCTTCCCAGCATCAGGGTCTTTTCCAGTGAGTTGGCTCTTTGCATCAGGTGACCAAAGTATTGGAGCTTCAGTGTCAGCATCAGTCCTTCCAATGAATAATCAGGGTTGATTTCTTTTAGAATTGACTGGTTTGATCTCCTTGCAGTCCAAGTGACTCTCAAGAGTCTTCTCCAGCACCACAACTTGAAAGCATCAGTTGTTCAGCACTCAGCCTTCTTTATGGTCCAACTCTCACATTCATACATGACTACTGGAAAAACCATAGCTTTGCTATATGGACTTTTGTTGGCAAAGTGATGCCTCTGCTTTTTAATATGCTGTCTAGGTTTGTCATAGCATTTTTTTCCAAGGAGCAAACATCTTTTAATTTCATGGCTGCAGTCACCGTCTGCAGTGATTTTGGGCCCAAGAAAATGAAATCTGCCACTGTTTCCACTTTTTCCCCAGCTATTTGCCATGAACTGATGGGACCAGATGCCATGATCTTAGTTTTCTGAATGCTGTTTTAAGCCAACTTTTTCACTCTCCTCTTTCACCCTCATCAAGAGGCTCTTTAGTTCCTCTTCACTTTCTGTCAATAGAAGTGGTACCATCTGCATATCTGAGGTTGTTGATATTTCCCCAGGAAGTTTTGATTCCGGCATGTGATTCACCCAGCCCAGCGTTTCTCATGATGTACTCTGCATGTAAGTTCAATAAGCAGAGTGACAATATACAGCCTTGATGTACTCCTTTCCCAATTTTGAACCAATCTGTTTTTGTTCCATGTCTGGTTCGAACTGTTGTCTCTTGACCTGCATACAGGTTTCTCAGGAGACAGGTAAGGAGGTCTGGTATTCTAATCTCTTTGACAACTTTCCAGTTTGTTGTGATCCACACAAAGGGTTTAGTGTAGTCAATGAGGCAGAAGTAGATGTTTTTCTGGAATTCCCTTGCTTTTTCTATGATCCAATGGATGTTGGCAATTTGATCTCTGGTTCCTCTGCCTTTTCTAAATCCAGCTGTTTGCACTATGAATGGAAGGGCCAGAGTGTGGGCACTGCGGTCCCACAGGGCCTTTCCTCAGGCAGGAGCAGCTGCACATGCTGCCACACACGCTAAAAAAACCCCCAAATTGTACACGCACATGATTAGACAACCACCTAGTACAACGGGCGTAGTATGAGCCGTCATTGTCTGCCATCCAATTTCTCATTTACTCCCTTCTCCCCCTCTGTGCTGATTTGAGTAGATTTTATTATTCCTTCTTCATGTTCATTAATTCTGTCTTCTCCTGTGTCCAATCATTGTGAAAACTATCCAATGAGCTATTAATGTCAGATATCAAAGTTTTCCATTCTAGAACATCTGTATAATTTTCTTTGTATATTACATCTCTCTGAAAAAATTTTCCTTCTTTTCACTAATTTTTTTCTTAGATTGTTATAATCACATTAAATCATTGTCATCTATTCCAACATCTGGATCATTGATGAGTCTACATATATTGGCTTTTTTCCTCTTGAGTATTGGTTACAATTTCCTGTTTCTTTGCCTGTCTCATAATTTTTAATATTATGCTGAAAACTGTTTGTAAAGGAACAAGCAACTGAAGAATTTATTTTTCCTATCAGAAAATCTTTTCCATTTCTAGTCAATCAATAACTAAGCTAAAGATGCAAACTGTTATTATAGGATGGATAAACAGCAAGGTCCTACTTGTTCTATAGCACAGGGAATTATATTCAATATCCTGTGATAAACCATAATGGAAAATAATATGAAAAAGAATGTATCTATCTATCTAACTGAATCACTTTGCTAAAAAGCAAAAATTAACACATTGTAAATCAACTATACTTCAATAAAATAAAGAAGAGGAGCAAGAAGAACTAAGCTGTGATGAAGTTGGACGGCAGCTTTAGATAAAATCAGAGCCCATCAGATTTCAAATACTTCCTAGGGAGACACTCTCAGCTTTGGACTGAGAGCCTGACAGGTCTGTCTTGTCCACCCCAAAGATGCAGGAGGTTATTGTTCCCTTTGGCAATTTTAAACTTCTCTTCAGTCCTCTCCCCACTGCTACTCCCACCAATATTCCTTCCAAATTTAGCAAAAGTCTTGAGAAGAAGACTGGAAGGTTGTTAGAGGCAGGCCCTTTTTCTGGTTAGAAGTTTGTCTCCTAGATACCTAAGACTAAGGGAGACTATGCTCCACTATTTAGAACCCCACTAGTCTCTTTAATCTTTAAAAAGCAGAGACATTACTTTGCCAACAAAGATCCATGTAGTCAAAGCTATGGTTTTTCCAGTAGTCATGTATGGATGTGAGAGTTGGACTAAAAAAAAGCTGAACACCAAGGAATCAACACTTTTGGTGTTGGAGAAGACTCTTGACAGTCCCTTGGATTGCAAGGAGATCAAACGAATCAATCCTAAAAGAAATCAGTCCTGAGTATTCAATGGAAGGACTGATGCTGAAGCTGAAGCTTTGGCCACCTGATCAAAGAACTGACTCATTGGAAAAGACCCTGATGCTGGGACAGGTTGAAGGTGGGAGGAGAAGGGGATGACAGAGGATGAGATGGTTGGATGGCATCACCGACTCGATGGACATAAGTTTGAGTAGGCTCTGGGAGTTGGTGATGGACAGGGAAGCCTGGCATCTGCAGTCCATGGGGTCACAAAGAGTTGGACACGACTGAGTAACGGAACAGATCTAGTCTCTTTAATCAGCGAATTCATTGGCGGTGGGAGCTGGGGTAGGGGCAGAATGGCTGCTACACTTACAATTTTAATAGCTGTTTTAAGGAACAGTTTTAGTTTTGCAGAAAACTTAAATGGAAGGTACAGAGTTCCCACATATTCCTCCCACCCCCTCAACATCACCAATTTCCCCTATTGTTAACAACTTGCTTTGGTGTGATATGTTTGTTATAACTAATGAGTCAACACTGACACATTATTAATTAACCCTGGTCTCCCATTGCAGGCAGATTC